>NC_066839.1:10833793-12213661 GCF_001640805.2 Lates calcarifer
CCCACTACTGAGCGCACGGGGGCTTTGACCTGCTCCGTTTCCGACCTGGGCCGGTGCACCCCTCCTTAGACGACCTGGTGGTCCGGCTCCCCCAGGAGCACCATATCGATACCGAACTTAGTGCGGACACCCGATCGGCATAGTCCGCTGCAGCACAGAGCTCCTGAGCTCAAACGATCCGCCACCTCAGCCTCCAGTAACTTGGATTACAGGCGCGCGCCACCGCACCCGGCGAAGAAATGCAGACACTCACAGGGCTTTTGACTCTGACAACGTGACGTCATCACGGAGCACGGTGCTGCAGCGTTATCTGGTGGCGGGAAATAAATCTGCAGCTGCAGTGAATAAGACTGTTCAATCACTGCTAGAGCAACATAATATGCTTGTCTGGTCATAAATTGAGACCCTTGAACCACTATCAGGAGCAATAACGCTGCTGTAACTAACTACAGTATACATACATATTACAGGAGCATGCTCATTAGCTTGGCTCTCCCAAATTACATATGGCTCATTTCCAGTTTATCAGAAAAATCACAAATAAAGGAATTTCACCTTCAGAGGTGGCTGCTAGGTGGGCCAGAATGGCCCGGCCAATCACCGTTTTTCTGCCAATGTTTGCTGACATATGTCGTCACTGGCAGCGACGTGTCATTGGTCACGATCTTCTGGGAGGAGCGCAGAGGGGCGGAGAAACGAAGCCGGAAAACAGGTTTAAACCAACGTTTGAACCGCTACCTCTGTTTGATAGTACTGTGAGAAAACGTCGTTACTGGAGAGATCTGGATGCTAAAACAAACTTTAATAATCGAACACGAGTGAGACTGGATACTGAACACACCTGCAGCGCGAAGGTAAGGCAAACAGTGGCTAGTGATAGCATTAATGTTATCTAGAGCGTTGGCATTAGCGGCGAGCGTTAGCATTAGCATTACCTTGTAATGATATCGTTCATTCCATTTCAGTCCTTTACATCGTATGGGTAAGAGTGTGTTTGTGTTTCTGTGACTTAAGCGTCCCTGACATGAGTTTTGCGTCTCTAACTGGCTAACATCTGTTTATGGTCAGGTTCTTTGTGGTTGCATCGTATTCTGTCTTTGTAGTTTTGTGTCCGTTCCAGGTAATTTAATGTTTCTTTGTGGTAATTTTCTGTTTCAGTGTGAATAAGCATCTCATTGTGATCGTTTTGCGACTCAATTCTTTGCCTCTTTGACTTTTTGTGTGTCTTTGTAGCTTTGTGGTAGTAATCTGTCCATAGCCATCCACTGATCCCCTGTTGTGTGTGTTATTGATTAGAAATTTGTTTGTGGTGACTTGAGACTTTATTGAGCTCAGTTTTGTGTTACATTCAAGCTTGAATGCTAGATTTGAACTCTGTGCTCGTCCACAAGGGTAGGTCACAAAGTATGAGCTGAGATTACTGTTTATTATTATTATTTTAAAAATTGTTTTTCTCTAGTCATATTCTAGTAACATAATTAAAAAATGTACCTCAAAAGTGTAACTGTCACGGTTTTCAGTGTTGGTGTATTCTTCTACAGTGTTCAAGTTTTGGATGTGAACTATTCTTTATTCATGAGATAATTTGTTTTTCAAGTGTTGTGGTTGTGTTTTGCAGGTTTACTGGTTTAGCTGCTGCAGCCTGGACAAAAACACCAGCTCTCACCTTACAAACCAAACAGGTATGTGTCCTACAGATTTACCCAGTCTGAAACAAATGTGTTGATGAGCTGAATTATTGATGTCAGTGACAGTGTTATTGTTTAAATCCTTGATATTTAATGAGATTACTGTTGAATATAAGAATAATTTATTAATTGTGTCTAGTTATTCTAATTTTTAAAACTCAAGATAGTTGTCAGTTAATTTTCTGTGGAGTGAAGTATAATTAAAAATACCACAAGCTTCCAAAGATTTACTTGAGTGAAAGTTTTTTATTATGCAGTTCACAGTAATATACATGATTCATCCATGATTAGTAAACAGACAATTAATATAGAAATTTAAGATTTTAAAAGATGTTCTTATTGTGTGTGATGTGCAACAAGAAGACGAACACAGCACACCACACACTAACATATTCACCACTAACAACCAGAGTCTGGACTCTGAGAACTCTAAATCTCACATGGTCAAACAAGACTTTAGAGTAAACAAACATGATGGACGACAATGTCTCTGTTTGTGCTTCCATCAGCTTGCTTCCTGATTGGCTAACACCCAGTTTCATGTGACGATCTACAGAGTGCGTGCTCGACTTTCGTCAGTCCCACACATCAGGAGCAGAACAAGGAGGGTAAAATCACTCTGCACACCTCACACCACAGGAAAATCTGACAAGATACCCCGCTTTACTCTTTGTCTCTAATTGTCTTTTCTTTCTGCACCCCCCCCCACCCCCAGTTCAGTTTCACACTAGAAACACTGTCATTTTGCTTCATTTTGGCTTCTGTCAACCATATTTAGCTCAAATTTTAACCTATTTTAGAGAAACAAACATTTCCATGCACTGCTGTTGAGTGAATATCATGAGCTGATTGAGTCAGTTCTCCAGTCAAAGCAACTTCTTCTGTCTTTGTGTAGAAAGCAAATTTAACTTGGACTAGTTCTAATTAGTCCAGAACCAGTTAGTCCACACTCTGGTTTCGCTGTAGATTTAGTGTCTTCTACGTCTCTATCTAAAGTCACAGAGAGAAGAGACAGATGTGAAGACATTTCCAGAAGGTCAGTGTTCATTTATTCTTTTCAGTCTGACTCTGTCACAATCTCAGCTGCTGCTTGACACTTTAAAACCTCTTGTCTGGAACAAAGAGCAACAATTTTAAGCTGCTGTAAATTATCAGTTTTAATTAGTTAATTAATTAGTATTTTCAACAATGTAGTTGCAAAAAATAAGTCTAAAATGTGTAATATGTATAACAATATATATAAAGAAAAAAGAAAATATAAAACATCAGTACAGAATAGAATAGAAACTCTAGTAAGTATAAAACTTTTAAATTGAAAACCTTTAAATATTAAGTATAAAACCTGTAAAAAATGTTATAAAACAGGTTTGATAAAAAAGACATCAATAAGAATTAAGCATGAAACCTGTAAAAAATTAAATTTGGAACCTTAAAAAAACAAGTATATCAAACCCATAAAAGGTTAAGTACAAAACATGTATAAAGCCTTTAAAATATATTTAAAATCTTTAATAAATATATTTAAGACTAAAACATAAGTATGAATCTTTTTAAAAAGTAATTAAAAACCCTTTAAGAATATGTCTGAACAATGAGTGTAAAGTATACAGCCATCAAAAATGGATATAAAACCTTAAAAAATATATTTACACAATATTTAAAAATTGGTATAAAAAATTAAAACATGACATTTTTCTTAAAATGCAATAAATGATTTGTATAACATTGGTTTCAAAATAGAGAAATGCAACTCAAACGTTTAAGAAGAAACTTTTAATGATTTTATTCCAGACATTTAACAAATCACAGCAAAGGTGATGCCATTTCACCACAACAAAACACTGTAGCTGTAATGTAGTTATGAGCACATTTTCCCAAGATGAACATGTCTACTAAGTATCTTTGTGATCATTTAACTACTTGTGGTACAATTATTAATTAAATAATTGTTAATTAAATAATTGTATCGTAAGCAGTTGAATGTTTTCACAGGTGTTTATTGAAGACATATTAGTCTTGGGAAAATGTGCCCATGACTACATTACAGATGGTGAGAGAAAAACAAAGTGTTTTCACTCGAACAACAGGAAACCAACACTTTACAGCATTTGTGATGGTGGAGGTCTTATATGTAATAACAGCTTTGTAACACTTTTGTTTCTTTCATTTACTTCAGGTCTTCAGCTGCTGTCGTTTTCTCCTCCTGCAGAGACAAGAACAGGTTTTAATCACAGAACCTGATCAGTAAATCTATTTTTCTTTTCCTAAACTGACCTTATTGATTGAAACAGTTATTTAAACTAAACTTTTTACAACTCATTCAGTATCACATATATTAGTATGTTTTTCAAATTATTACAGTCACAGTAATAACTAGAAATAGTTTCTGAAAAAAAGAACCTACTGTAATTGTTACATAGTTATCTCTAAACTGACATTTTGATAGTCTTGGATGCAGATACTGTCCTGATATTTTACTAAGTTATGCCAGTTTTTTGGGACAACTTACTATACTGTGACATTTTGACCTTCGCAGTCACCAAAAACCACTTCAAATGACATAAGACGTGCCCCTGAGTGACTTTGAGGTGAAAAATCTGGACCTGGAATTTTGACATTTTTTCACCCCAAACGATGACCCGCCGCCTGTCGCAGACATCAAAAATTGTGGTGTCAACTTTGTCAAAGAATTCACTCAAAACCTGTCCAAATCCACTTCAAATAACATAAAACATGCCCCTGAGTAGTTTTTAGGTGAAAAATCTAGACCTGAAATTTTGACCTTTTTTCACTCCAAACGATGACCTGTCGCAGACATCAAAAATTGTGGTGTCAACTTTGTCAAAGAATTCACTCAAACCTGTCCAAATCCACTTCAAATGACATAAAACATGCCCCTGAGTAGTTTTTAGGTGAAAAATCTAGACCTGAAATTTTGACCTTTTTTCACTCCAAACGATGACCCACCGCCTGTCGCACACATCAAAAATTGTGGTGTCAACTTTGTCAAAGAATTCACTCAAAACCTGTCCAAATCCACTTCAAATAACATAAAACATGCCCCTGACTAAGTTTTACATACCCCAGAGTAGTTTTTAGGTGAAAAATCTAGACCTGAAATTTTGACCTTTTTTCACTCCAAACGATGACCCGCCGCCTGTCGCAGACATCAAAAATTGTGGTGTCAACTTTGTCAAAGAATTCACTCAAAACCTGTCCAAATCCACTTCAAATAACATAAAACATGCCCCTGAGTTAGTTTTAGGTGAAAAATCTAGACCTGAAATTTTGACCTTTTTTCACTCCAAACGATGACGCCCGCCGCCTGTCGCACACATCAAAAATTGTGGTGTCAACTTTGTCAAAGAATTCACTCAAAACCTGTCCAAATCCACTTCAAATAACATAAAACATGCCCCTGACTAAGTTTTACATACTCCTGAGTAGTTTTTAGGTGAAAAATCTAGACCTGAAATTTTGACCTTTTTTCACTCCAAACGATGACCCGCCGCCTGTCGCACACATCAAAAATTGTGGTGTCAACTTTGTCAAAGAATTCACTCAAAACCTGTCCAAATCCACTTCAAATAACATAAAACATGCCCCTGACTAAGTTTTACATACCCCAGAGTAGTTTTTAGGTGAAAAAATCTAGACCTGAAATTTTGACCTTTTTTCACTCCAAACGATGACCCGCCGCCTGTCGCAACACATCAAAAATTGTGGTGTCAACTTTGTCAAAGAATTCACTCAAAACCTGTCCAAATCCACTTCAAATGACATAAAACATGCCCCTGAGTAGTTTTTAGGTGAAAAATCTAGACCTTAAATTTTGACCTTTTTTCACTCCAAACGATGACCCGCCGCCTGTCGCACACATCAAAAATTGTGGTGTCAACTTTGTCAAAAAATTCACTCAAAACCTGTCCAAATCCACTTCAAATAAGATAAAACATGCCCCTGAGTAGTTTTTAGGTGAAAAATCTAGACCTGAAATTTTGACCTTTTTTCACTCCAAACGATGACCCGCCGCCTGTCGTAGACATCAAAAATTGTGGTGTCAACTTTGTCAAAGAATTCACTCAAAACCTGTCCAAATCCACTTCAAATAACATAAAACATGCCCCTGAGTAGTTTTTAGGTGAAAAATCTAGACCTGAAATTTTGACCTTTTTTCACTCCAAACGATGACCCGCCGCCTGTCGCACACATCAAAAATTGTGGTGTCAACTTTGTCAAAGAATTCACTCAAAACCTGTCCAAATCCACTTCAAATGACATAAAACATGCCCCTGACTAAGTTTTACATACCCTGAGTAGTTTTTAGGTGAAAAATCTAGACCTGAAATTTTGACCTTTTTTCACTCCAAATGATGACCCGCCGCCTGTCGCACACATCAAAAATTGTGGTGTCAACTTTGTCAAAGAATTCACTCAAAACCTGTCCAAATCCACTTCAAATGACATAAAACATGCCCCTGACTAAGTTTTACATACCCCTGAGTAGTTTTTAGGTGAAAAATCTAGACCTGAAATTTTGACCTTTTTTCACTCCAAACGATGACCCGCCGCCTGTCGCACACATCAAAAATTGTGGTGTCAACTTTGTCAAAAAATTCACTCAAAACCTGTCCAAATCCACTTCAAATGACATAAAACATGCCCCTGAGTAGTTTTTAGGTGAAAAATCTAGACCTTAAATTTTGACCTTTTTTCACTCCAAACGATGACCCGCCGCCTGTCGCAGACATCAAAAATTGTGGTGTCAACTTTGTCAAAAAATTCACTCAAAACCTGTCCAAATCCACTTCAAATAACATAAAACATGCCCCTGAGTAGTTTTTTAGGTGAAAAATCTAGACCTGAAATTTTGACCTTTTTTCACTCCAAACGATGACCCGCCGCCTGTCGCACACATCAAAAATTGTGGTGTCAACTTTGTCAAAGAATTCACTCAAAACCTGTCCAAATCCACTTCAAATAACATAAAACATGCCCCTGACTAAGTTTTACATACTCCTGAGTAGTTTTTAGGTGAAAAATCTAGACCTGAAATTTTGACATTTTTTTCACTCCCAAACGATGACCCGCCGCCTGTCGCACACCATCAAAAATTGTGGTGTCAACCTTTGTCAAAGAATTCACTCAAACCTGTCCAAATCCACTTCAAATAACATAAAACATGCCCCTGACTAAGTTTTACATACCCCAGAGTAGTTTTTAGGTGAAAAATCTAGAACCTGAAATTTTGAACTTTTTTCACTCCAAACGATGACCGCCGCCTGTCGCACACATCAAAAATTGTGGTGTCAACTTTGTCAAAGAATTCACTCAAAACCTGTCCAAATCCACTTCAAATGACATAAAACATGCCCCTGACCATACCCTGAGTAGTTTTTAGGTGAAAAATCTAGACCTGAAATTTTGACCTTTTTTCACTCCAAACGATGACCCGCCGCCTGTCGCACACATCAAAAATTGTGGTGTCAACTTTGTCAAAAAATTCACTCAAAACCTGTCCAAATCCACTTCAAATGACATAAAACATGCCCCTGAGTAGTTTTTAGGTGAAAAATCTAGACCTGAAATTTTGACCTTTTTTCACTCCAAACGATGACCCGCCGCCTGTCGCACACATCAAAAATTGTGGTGTCAACTTTGTCAAAAAATTCACTCAAAACCTGTCCAAATCCACTTCAAATAACATAAAACATGCCCCTGAGTAGTTTTTAGGTGAAAAATCTAGACCTGAAATTTTGACCTTTTTTCACTCCAAACGATGACCCGCCGCCTGTCGCACACATCAAAAATTGTGGTGTCAACTTTGTCAAAGAATTCACTCAAAACCTGTCCAAATCCACTTCAAATAATAAAACATGCCCCTGACTAAGTTTTACATACCCTGAGTAGTTTTTAGGTGAAAAATCTAGACCTGAAATTTTGACCTTTTTTCACTCCAAACGATGACCCGCCGCCTGTCGCACACATCAAAAATTGTGGTGTCAACTTTGTCAAAGAATTCACTCAAAACCTGTCCAAATCCACTTCAAATAACATAAAACATGCCCTGACTAAGTTTTACATATAGTTTTTAGGTGAAAAATCTAGACCTGAAATTTTGACCTTTTTTCACTCCAAACGATGACGCACACATCAAAAATTGTGGTGTCAACTTTGTCAAAGAATTCACTCAAAACCTGTCCAAATCCACTTCAAATGACATAAAACATGCCCCTGACTAAGTTTTACATACCCCTGAGTAGTTTTTAGGTGAAAAATCTAGACCTGAAATTTTGACCTTTTTTCACTCCAAACGATGACCCGCCGCCTGTCGCACACATCAAAAATTGTGGTGTCAACTTTGTCAAAAAATTCACTCAAAACCTGTCCAAATCCACTTCAAATAACATAAAACATGCCCCTGAGTAGTTTTTAGGTGAAAAATCTAGACCTGAAATTTTGACCTTTTTTCACTCCAAACGATGACCCGCCGCCTGTCGCACACATCAAAATTGTGGTGTCAACTTTGTCAAAGAATTCACTCAAAACCTGTCCAAATCCACTTCAAATAACATAAACATGCCCTGAGTAGTTTTTAGGTGAAAAATCTAGACCTGAAATTTTGACCTTTTTTCACTCCAAACGATGACCGCCGCCTGTCGCACACATCAAAAATTGTGGTGTCAACTTTGTCAAAGAATTCACTCAAAACCTGTCCAAATCCACTTCAAATGACATAAAACATGCCCCTGCCATACCCCTGAGTAGTTTTTAGGTGAAAATCTAGACCTGAAATTTTGACCTTTTTTCACTCCAAACGATGACCCGCCGCCTGTCGCACACATCAAAAATTGTGGTGTCAACTTTGTCAAAAAATTCACTCAAAACCTGTCCAAATCCACTTCAAATAACATAAAACATGCCCCTGAGTAGTTTTTAGGTGAAAAATCTAGACCTGAAATTTTGACCTTTTTTCACTCCAAACGATGACCCGCCGCCTGTCGCACACATCAAAAATTGTGGTGTCAACTTTGTCAAAGAATTCACTCAAAACCTGTCCAAATCCACTTCAAATGAAATAAAATGCCACCATACCCTGAGTAGTTTTTAGGTGAAAAATCTAGACCTGAAATTTTGACCTTTTTTCACTCCAAACGATGACCCGCCGCCTGTCGCACACATCAAAAATTGTGGTGTCAACTTTGTCAAAGAATTCACTCAAAACCTGTCCAAATCCACTTCAAATAACATAAAACATGCCCTGAGTAGTTTTAGGTGAAAAATCTAGACCTGAAATTTTGACCTTTTTTCACTCCAAACGATGACCCGCCGCCTGTCGCACACATCAAAAATTGTGGTGTCAACTTTGTCAAAGAATTCACTCAAAACCTGTCCAAATCCACTTCAAATGACATAAAACATGCCCTGAGTAGTTTTTTAGGTGAAAAATCTAGACCTGAAATTTTGACCTTTTTTCACTCCAAACGATGACCCGCCGCCTGTCGCAGACATCAAAAATTGTGGTGTCAACTTTGTCAAAGAATTCACTCAAAACCTGTCCAAATCCACTTCAAATAACATAAAACATGCCCCTGAGTAGTTTTTAGGTGAAAAATCTAGACCTGAAATTTTGACCTTTTTTTCACTCCAAACGATGACCCGCCGCCTGTCGCACATCAAAAATTGTGGTGTCAACTTTGTCAAAGAATTCACTCAAAACCTGTCCAAATCCACTTCAAATAACATAAAACATGCCCCTGACTAAGTTTTACATACCCTGAGTAGTTTTTAGGTGAAAAATCTAGACCTGAAATTTTGACCTTTTTTCACTCCAAACGATGACCCGCCGCCTGTCGCACACATCAAAAATTGTGGTGTCAACTTTGTCAAAGAATTCACTCAAAACCTGTCCAAATCCACTTCAAATGACATAAAACATGCCCTGACTAAGTTTTACATACCCCTGAGTAGTTTTTAGGTGAAAAATCTAGACCTGAAATTTTGACCTTTTTTCACTCCAAACGATGACCCGCCGCCTGTCGCACATCAAAAATTGTGGTGTCAACTTTGTCAAAAAATTCACTCAAAACCTGTCCAAATCCACTTCAAATAACATAAAACATGCCCCTGACTAAGTTACATACCCCTGAGTAGTTTTTTAGGTGAAAAATCTAGACCTGAAATTTTGACCTTTTTTCACTCCAAACGATGACCCGCCGCCTGTCGCAGACATCAAAAATTGTGGTGTCAACTTTGTCAAAAATTCACTCAAAACCTGTCCAAATCCACTTCAAATAACATAAAACATGCCCTGAGTAGTTTTTAGGTGAAAAATCTAGACCTGAAATTTTGACCTTTTTTCACTCCAAACGATGACCCGCCGCCTGTCGCACACATCAAAAATTGTGGTGTCAACTTTGTCAAAGAATTCACTCAAAACCTGTCCAAATCCACTTCAAATAACATAAATGCCCCTGAGTAGTTTTTAGGTGAAAAATCTAGACCTGAAATTTTGACCTTTTTCACTCCAAACGATGACCCGCCTGTCGCAACATCAAAAATTGTGGTGTCAACTTTGTCAAAGAATTCACTCAAAAACCTGTCCAAATCCACTTCAAATGACATAAAACATGCCCCTGAGTAGTTTTTAGGTGAAAAATCTAGACCTGAAATTTTGACCTTTTTTCACTCCAAACGATGACCCGCGCCTGTCGCAGACATCAAAAATTGTGGTGTCAACTTTGTCAAAGAATTCACTCAAAACCTGTCCAAATCCACTTCAAATAACATAAAACATGCCCCTGACTAAGTTTTACATAGAGTTTTTAGGTGAAAAATCTAGACCTGAAATTTTGACCTTTTTTCACTCCAAACGATGACCCGCCGCCTGTCGCAGACATCAAAAATTGTGGTGTCAACTTTGTCAAAGAATTCACTCAAAACCTGTCCAAATCCACTTCAAATGACATAAAACATGCCCCTGAGTAGTTTTTAGGTGAAAAATCTAGACCTGAAATTTTGACCTTTTTTCACTCCAAACGATGACCCGCCGCCTGTCGCAGACATCAAAAATTGTGGTGTCAACTTTGTCAAAGAATTCACTCAAAACCTGTCCAAATCCACTTCAAATGACATAAAACATGCCCCTGAGTAGTTTTTAGGTGAAAAATCTAGACCTGAAATTTTGACCTTTTTTCACTCCAAACGATGACCCGCCGCCTGTCGCAGACATCAAAAATTGTGGTGTCAACTTTGTCAAAGAATTCACTCAAAACCTGTCCAAATCCACTTCAAATGACATAAACATGCCCCTAAGTTTTACATACCCTGAGTAGTTTTTAGGTGAAAAATCTAGACCTGAAATTTTGACCTTTTTTCACTCCAAACGATGACCCGCCGCCTGTCGCACACATCAAAAATTGTGGTGTCAACTTTGTCAAAGAATTCACTCAAAACCTGTCCAAATCCACTTCAAATAACATAAAACATGCCCCTGAGTAGTTTTTAGGTGAAAAATCTAGACCTGAAATTTTGACCTTTTTTCACTCCAAACGATGACCCCGCCGCCTGTCGCACACATCAAAAATTGTGGTGTCAACTTTGTCAAAGAATTCACTCAAAACCTGTCCAAATCCACTTCAAATGACATAAAACATGCCCCTGACTAAGTTTTACATACCCCTGAGTAGTTTTTAGGTGAAAAATCTAGACCTGAAATTTTGACCTTTTTTCACTCCAAACGATGACCCGCCGCCTGTCGCACATCAAAAATTGTGGTGTCAACTTTGTCAAAGAATTCACTCAAAACCTGTCCAAATCCACTTCAAATAACATAAAACATGCCCCTGAGTAGTTTTTAGGTGAAAAATCTAGACCTGAAATTTTGACCTTTTTTCACTCCAAACGATGACCCGCGCCTGTCGCACACATCAAAAATTGTGGTGTCAACTTTGTCAAAGAATTCACTCAAAACCTGTCCAAATCCACTTCAAATGACATAAAACATGCCCCTGAGTGAGTAGTTTTTAGGTGAAAAATCTAGACCTGAAATTTTTGACCTTTTTTCACTCCAAACGATGACCGCGCCGCCTGTCGCACACATCAAAAATTGTGGTGTCAACTTTGTCAAAGAATTCACTCAAAACCTGTCCAAATCCACTTCAAATGACATAAAACATGCCCCTGACCATACCCCTGAGTAGTTTTTAGGTGAAAAATCTAGACCTGAAATTTTGACCTTTTTTACTCCAAACGATGACCCGCCGCCTGTCGCACACATCAAAAATTGTGGTGTCAACTTTGTCAAAGAATTCACTCAAAACCTGTCCAAATCCACTTCAAATGACATAAAACATGCCCCTGACTAAGTTTTACATCCCCTGAGTAGTTTTTAGGTGAAAAATCTAGACCTGAAATTTTGACCTTTTTTCACTCCAAACGATGACCCGCCGCCTGTCGCACATCAAAAATTGTGGTGTCAACTTTGTCAAAAAATTCACTCAAAACCTGTCCAAATCCACTTCAAATAACATAAAACATGCCCTGAGTAGTTTTTAGGTGAAAAATCTAGACCTGAAATTTTGACCTTTTTCACTCCAAACGATGACCCGCCGCCTGTCGCACACATCAAAAATTGTGGTGTCAACTTTGTCAAAGAATTCACTCAAAACCTGTCCAAATCCACTTCAAATGACATAAACTGAGTGAGTAGTTTTTAGGTGAAAAATCTAGACCTGAAATTTTGACCTTTTTTCACTCCAAACGATGACCCGCCGCCTGTCGCACACATCAAAAATTGTGGTGTCAACTTTGTCAAAGAATTCACTCAAAACCTGTCCAAATCCACTTCAAATAATAAAACATGCCCTGAGTAGTTTTTAGGTGAAAAATCTAGACTGAAATTTTGACCTTTTTTCACTCCAAACGATGACGCCGCTGTCGCACACATCAAAATTGTGGTGTCAACTTTGTCAAAGAATTCACTCAAAACCTGTCCAAATCCACTTCAAATGACATAAACATGCCCCTGAGTAGTTTTTAGGTGAAAAATCTAGACCTGAAATTTTGACCTTTTTCACTAACGATGACCCGCCGCCTGTCGCACACATCAAAAATTGTGGTGTCAACTTTGTCAAAAATTCTCAAAACCTGTCCAAATCCACTTCAAATAACATAAAACATGCCCCTGAGTAGTTTTTAGGTGAAAATCTAGACCTGAAATTTTGACTTTTTTCACTCCAAACGATGACCCGCCGCCTGTCGCACACATCAAAAATTGTGGTGTCAACTTTTGTCAAAGAATTCACTCAAAACCTGTCCAAATCCACTTCAAATAACATAAACATGCCCCTGACTAAGTGAGTAGTTTTTAGGTGAAAAATCTAGACCTGAAATTTTGACCTTTTTTCACTCCAAACGATGACCCGCCGCCTGTCGCACACATCAAAAATTGTGGTGTCAACTTTGTCAAAGAATTCACTCAAAACCTGTCCAAATCCACTTCAAATGACATAAAACATGCCCCTGACTAAGTTTTACATACCCCTGAGTAGTTTTTAGGTGAAAAATCTAGACCTGAAATTTTGACCTTTTTTCACTCCAAACGATGACCCGGCCTGTCGCACACATCAAAAATTGTGGTGTCAACTTTGTCAAAAATTCACTCAAAACCTGTCCAAATCCACTTCAAATAACATAAAACATGCCCCTGACCCCTGAGTAGTTTTTAGGTGAAAAATCTAGACCTGAAATTTTGACCTTTTTTCACTCCAAACGATGACCCGCCGCCTGTCGCACACATCAAAAATTGTGGTGTCAACTTTGTCAAAGAATTCACTCAAAACCTGTCCAAATCCACTTCAAATAACATAAAACATGCCCCTGAGTAGTTTTTAGGTGAAAAATCTAGACCTGAAATTTTGACCTTTTTTCACTCCAAACGATGACCCGCCGCCTGTCGCACACATCAAAAATTGTGGTGTCAACTTTGCAAAGAATTCACTCAAAACCTGTCCAAATCCACTTCAAATAACATAAAACATGCCCTGAGTAGTTTTTAGGTGAAAAATCTAGACCTGAAATTTTGACCTTTTTTTCACTCCAAACGATGACCCGCGCCTGTCGCACACATCAAAAATTGTGGTGTCAACTTTGTCAAAGAATTCACTCAAAACCTGTCCAAATCCACTTCAAATAACATAAAACATGCCCCTGAGTAGTTTTTAGGTGAAAAATCTAGACTGAAATTTTGACCTTTTTTCACTCCAAACGATGACCCGCCGCCTGTCGCACACATCAAAAATTGTGGTGTCAACTTTGTCAAAGAATTCACTCAAAACCTGTCCAAATCCACTTCAAATAACATAAAACATGCCCCTGAGAGTAGTTTTTAGGTGAAAAATCTAGACCTGAAATTTTGACCTTTTTTCACTCCAAACGATGACCCGCCGCCTGTCGCACACATCAAAAATTGTGGTGTCAACTTTGTCAAAGAATTCACTCAAAACCTGTCCAAATCCACTTCAAATGACATAAAACATGCCCCTGAGTAGTTTTTAGGTGAAAAATCTAGACCTGAAATTTTGACCTTTTTTCACTCCAAACGATGACCCGCCGCCTGTCGCACACATCAAAATTGTGGTGTCAACTTTGTCAAAGAATTCACTCAAAACCTGTCCAAATCCACTTCAAATGACATAAAACATGCCCCTGAGTAGTTTTTAGGTGAAAAATCTAGACCTGAAATTTTGACCTTTTTTCACTCCAAACGATGACCCGCCGCCTGTCGCACACATCAAAATTGTGGTGTCAACTTTGTCAAAGAATTCACTCAAAACCTGTCCAAATCCACTTCAAATGACATAAAACATGCCTGACTACATACCCCTGAGTAGTTTTTAGGTGAAAAATCTAGACCTGAAATTTTGACCTTTTTTCACTCCAAACGATGACCGCCGCCTGTCACACATCAAAAATTGTGGTGTCAACTTTGTCAAAAATTCACTCAAAACCTGTCCAAATCCACTTCAAATAACATAAAACATGCCCCTGAGTAGTTTTTAGGTGAAAAATCTAGACCTGAAATTTTGACCTTTTTTCACTCCAAACGATGACCCCGCCTGTCGCAGACATCAAAAATTGTGGTGTCAACTTGTCAAAGAATTCACTCAAAACCTGTCCAAATCCACTTCAAATGACATAAAACATGCCCCTGACTAAGTTTTACATACCCCTGAGTAGTTTTTAGGTGAAAAATCTAGACCTGAAATTTTGACCTTTTTTCACTCCAAAACGATGACCCGCCGCCTGTCGCAGACATCAAAATTGTGGTGTCAACTTTGTCAAAGAATTCACTCAAAACCTGTCCAAATCCACTTCAAATGACATAAAACATGCCCCTGAGTAGTTTTTAGGTGAAAAATCTAGACCTGAAATTTTGACCTTTTTCACTCTCCAAACGATGACCCGCCGCGCAGACATCAAAAATTGTGGTGTCAACTTTGTCAAAGAATTCACTCAAAACCTGTCCAAATCCACTTCAAATGACATAAAACATGCCCCTGACTAAGTTTTACATACCCCTGAGTAGTTTTTAGGTGAAAAATCTAGACCTGAAATTTTGACCTTTTTTCACTCCAAAATGACCGTGTCGCAGACATCAAAAATTGTGGTGTCAACTTTGTCAAAGAATTCACTCAAAACCTGTCCAAATCCACTTCAAATGACATAAAACATGCCACTAAGAGAGTAGTTTTTAGGTGAAAAATCTAGACCTGAAATTTTGACCTTTTTTCACTCCAAACGATGACCCGCCGCCTGTCGCAGACATCAAAAATTGTGGTGTCAACTTTGTCAAAGAATTCACTCAAAACCTGTCCAAATCCACTTCAAATGACATAAAACATGCCCTGCCCCTGAGTAGTTTTTAGGTGAAAAATCTAGACCTGAAATTTTGACCTTTTTTCACTCCAAACCATGACCCGCCGCCTGTCGCAGACATCAAAAATTGTGGTGTCAACTTTGTCAAAGAATTCACTCAAAACCTGTCCAAATCCACTTCAAATGACATAAAACATGCCCCTGAGTAGTTTTTAGGTGAAAAATCTAGACCTGAAATTTTGACCTTTTTTCACTCCAAACCATGACCCGCCGCCTGTCGCAGACATCAAAAATTGTGGTGTCAACTTTGTCAAAGAATTCACTCAAAACCTGTCCAAATCCACTTCAAATGACATAAAACATGCCCCTGAGTAGTTTTTAGGTGAAAAATCTAGACCTGAAATTTTGACCTTTTTTCACTCCAAACCATGACCCGCGCCTGTCGCAGACATCAAAAATTGTGGTGTCAACTTTGTCAAAGAATTCACTCAAAACCTGTCCAAATCCACTTCAAATGACATAAAACATGCCCTGACTAAGTTTTAGCCCTGAGTAGTTTTTAGGTGAAAAATCTAGACCTGAAATTTTGACCTTTTTTCACTCCAAACGATGACCCGCCGCCTGTCGCAGACATCAAAAATTGTGGTGTCAACTTTGTCAAAGAATTCACTCAAAACCTGTCCAAATCCACTTCAAATGACATAAAATGCCCCTGAGTAGTTTTTAGGTGAAAAAATCTAGACCTGAAATTTTGACCTTTTTTCACTCCAAACCACCTGTCGCAGACATCAAAAATTGTGGTGTCAACTTTGTCAAAGAATTCACTCAAAACCTGTCCAAATCCACTTCAAATGACATAAAACATGCCCCTGACTAAGTTTTACATACCCCTGAGTAGTTTTTAGGTGAAAAATCTAGACCTGAAATTTTGACCTTTTTTCACTCCAAACGATGACCCGCCGCCTGTCGCAGACATCAAAAATTGTGGTGTCAACTTTGTCAAAGAATTCACTCAAAACCTGTCCAAATCCACTTCAAATGACATAAAACATGCCCTGAGTAGTTTTTTAGTGAAAAATCTAGACCTGAAATTTTGACCTTTTTTCACTCCAAACGATGACCGCCGCCTGTCGCAGACATCAAAAATTGTGGTGTCAACTTTGTCAAAGAATTCACTCAAACCTGTCCAAATCCACTTCAAATGACATAAAACATGCCCCTGAGTAGTTTTTAGGTGAAAAATCTAGACCTGAAATTTTGACCTTTTTCACTCCAAACCATGACCCGCCGCCTGTCGCAGACATCAAAAATTGTGGTGTCAACTTTGTCAAAGAATTCACTCAAAACCTGTCCAAATCCACTTCAAATGACATAAAACACCCCTGAGTAGTTTTTAGGTGAAAAATCTAGACCTGAAATTTTGACCTTTTTTCACTCCAAACCATGACCGCCGCCTGTCGCAGACATCAAAAATTGTGGTGTCAACTTTGTCAAAGAATTCACTCAAAACCTGTCCAAATCCACTTCAAATGACATAAAACATGCCCCTGACTAAGTTTTAGAGTAGTTTTTAGGTGAAAAATCTAGACCTGAAATTTTGACCTTTTTTCACTCCAAACCATGACGCCTGTCGCAGACATCAAAAATTGTGGTGTCAACTTTGTCAAAGAATTCACTCAAAACCTGTCCAAATCCACTTCAAATGACATAAAACATGCCCTGAGTAGTTTTTATGAAAAATCTAGACCTGAAATTTTGACCTTTTTTCACTCCAATGACCCGCCGCCTGTCGCAGACATCAAAAATTGTGGTGTCAACTTTGTCAAAGAATCCAAAACCTGTCCAAATCCACTTCAAATGACATAAAACATGCCCCTGACATTGAGTAGTTTTTAGGTGAAAAATCTAGACCTGAAATTTTGACCTTTTTTCACTCCAAAATGACCCGCCGCCTGTCGCAGACATCAAAAATTGTGGTGTCAACTTTGTCAAAGAATTCACTCAAAACCTGTCCAAATCCACTTCAAATGACATAAAACATGCCCCTGACTAAGTTTTACATTGAGTAGTTTTTAGGTGAAAAATCTAGACCTGAAATTTTGACCTTTTTTCACTCCAAACCATGACCCGCCGCCTGTCGCAGACATCAAAAATTGTGGTGTCAACTTTGTCAAAGAATTCACTCAAAACCTGTCCAAATCCACTTCAAATGACATAAAACATGCCCCTGAGTAGTTTTTAGGTGAAAAATCTAGACCTGAAATTTTGACCTTTTTTCACTCCCATGACCTGTCGCAGACATCAAAAATTGTGGTGTCAACTTTGTCAAAGAATTCACTCAAAACCTGTCCAAATCCACTTCAAATGACATAAAACATGCCCCTGAGTAGTTTTTAGGTGAAAAATCTAGACCTGAAATTTTGACCTTTTTTCACTCCAAACCATGACCCGCCTGTCGCAGACATCAAAAATTGTGGTGTCAACTTTGTCAAAGAATTCACTCAAACCTGTCCAAATCCACTTCAAATGACATAAAACATGCCCCTGAGTAGTTTTTAGGTGAAAAATCTAGACCTGAAATTTTGACCTTTTTTCACTCCAAACCATGACCCGCCGCCTGTCGCAGACATCAAAAATTGTGGTGTCAACTTTGTCAAAGAATTCACTCAAAACCTGTCCAAATCCACTTCAAATGACATAAAACATGCCCCTGAGTAGTTTTTAGGTGAAAAATCTAGACCTGAAATTTTGACCTTTTTTCACTCCAAACCATCGCCTGTCGCAGACATCAAAAATTGTGGTGTCAACTTTGTCAAAGAATTCACTCAAAACCTGTCCAAATCCACTTCAAATGACATAAAACATGCCCCTGAGTAGTTTTTAGGTGAAAAATCTAGACCTGAAATTTTGACCTTTTTTCACTCCAAACCATGACCCGCCGCCTGTCGCAGACATCAAAAATTGTGGTGTCAACTTTGTCAAGAATTCACTCAAAACTGTCCAAATCCACTTCAAATGACATAAAACATGCCCCTGAGTTTTAGGTGAAAAATCTAGACCTGAAATTTTGACCTTTTTTCACTCCAAACCATGACCCGCCGCCTGTCGCAGACATCAAAAATTGTGGTGTCAACTTTGTCAAAGAATTCACTCAAAACCTGTCCAAATCCACTTCAAATGACATAAACATGCCCCTGACTAAGTTTTACATACCCCTGAGTAGTTTTTAGGTGAAAAATCTAGACCTGAAATTTTGACCTTTTTTCACTCCAAACCATGCCGCCTGTCGCAGACATCAAAAATTGTGGTGTCAACTTTGTCAAAGAATTCACTCAAAACCTGTCCAAATCCACTTCAAATGACATAAAACATCCCTGAGTAGTTTTTAGGTGAAAAATCTAGACCTGAAATTTTGACCTTTTTTCACTCCAAACATGACCCGCCGCCTGTCGCAGACATCAAAAATTGTGGTGTCAACTTTGTCAAAGAATTCACTCAAAACCTGTCCAAATCCACTTCAAATGACATAAAACATGCCCCTGAGTTTTTAGGTGAAAAATCTAGACCTGAAATTTTGACCTTTTTTCACTCCAAACCATGACCCGCCGCCTGTCGCAGACATCAAAAATTGTGGTGTCAACTTTGTCAAAGAATTCACTCAAAACCTGTCCAAATCCACTTCAAATGACATAAAACATGCCCCTGAGTAGTTTTTTAGGTGAAAAATCTAGACCTGAAATTTTGACCTTTTTCACTCCAAACATGACCGCCGCCTGTCGCAGACATCAAAAATTGTGGTGTCAACTTTGTCAAAGAATTCACTCAAAACCTGTCCAAATCCACTTCAAATGACATAAAACATGCCCCTGCCCTGAGTATTTTTAGGTGAAAAATCTAGACCTGAAATTTTGACCTTTTTTCACTCCAAACCATGCCGCCTGTCGCAGACATCAAAAATTGTGGTGTCAACTTTGTCAAAGAATTCACTCAAAACCTGTCCAAATCCACTTCAAATGACATAAAACATGCCCCTGAGTAGTTTTTAGGTGAAAAATCTAGACCTGAAATTTTGACCTTTTTTCACTCCAAACGATGACCCGCCGCCTGTCGCAGACATCAAAAATTGTGGTGTCAACTTTGTCAAAGAATTCACTCAAAACCTGTCCAAATCCACTTCAAATGACATAAAACATGCCCCTGAGTAGTTTTAGGTGAAAAATCTAGACCTGAAATTTTGACCTTTTTTCACTCCAAACCATGACCCGCCGCCTGTCGCAGACATCAAAAATTGTGGTGTCAACTTTGTCAAAGAATTCACTCAAAACCTGTCCAAATCCACTTCAAATGACATAAAACATGCCCCTGAGTAGTTTTTAGTGAAAAATCTAGACCTGAAATTTTGACCTTTTTTCACTCCAAACGATGACCCGCCGCCTGTCGCAGACATCAAAAATTGTGGTGTCAACTTTGTCAAAGAATTCACTCAAAACCTGTCCAAATCCACTTCAAATGACATAAAACATGCCCCTGAGTAGTTTTTAGGTGAAAAATCTAGACCTGAAATTTTGACCTTTTTTCACTCCAAACCATGACCGCCGCCTGTCGCAGACATCAAAAATTGTGGTGTCAACTTTGTCAAAGAATTCACTCAAAACCTGTCCAAATCCACTTCAAATGACATAAAACATGCCCCTGAGTAGTTTTTAGGTGAAAAATCTAGACCTGAAATTTTGACCTTTTTTCACTCCAAACCATGACCCGCCGCCTGTCGCAGACATCAAAAATTGTGGTGTCAACTTTGTCAAAGAATTCACTCAAAACCTGTCCAAATCCACTTCAAATGACATAAAACATGCCCCTGAGTGAGTTTTTAGGTGAAAAATCTAGACCTGAAATTTTGACCTTTTTTCACTCCAAACCATGCCGCCTGTCGCAGACATCAAAAATTGTGGTGTCAACTTTGTCAAAGAATTCACTCAAAACCTGTCCAAATCCACTTCAAATGACATAAAACATGCCCCTGAGTTTTTTTAGGTGAAAAATCTAGACCTGAAATTTTGACCTTTTTTCACTCCAAACCATGCCGCCTGTCGCAGACATCAAAAATTGTGGTGTCAACTTTGTCAAAGAATTCACTCAAAACCTGTCCAAATCCACTTCAAATGACATAAAACATGCCCCTGAGTAGTTTTTAGGTGAAAAATCTAGACCTGAAATTTTGACCTTTTTTCACTCCAAACGATGACCCGCCTGTCGCAGACATCAAAAATTGTGGTGTCAACTTTGTCAAAGAATTCACTCAAAACCTGTCCAAATCCACTTCAAATGACATAAAACATGCCCCTGAGTAGTTTTTAGGTGAAAAATCTAGACCTGAAATTTTGACCTTTTTTCACTCCAAACGATGACCCGCCGCCTGTCGCAGACATCAAAAATTGTGGTGTCAACTTTGTCAAAGAATTCACTCAAAACCTGTCCAAATCCACTTCAAATGACATAAAACATGCCCCTGAGTTTTTAGGTGAAAAATCTAGACCTGAAATTTTGACCTTTTTTCACTCCAAACCATGCCTGTCGCAGACATCAAAAATTGTGGTGTCAACTTTGTCAAAGAATTCACTCAAAACCTGTCCAAATCCACTTCAAATGACATAAAACATGCCCCTGAGTAGTTTTTAGGTGAAAAATCTAGACCTGAAATTTTGACCTTTTTTCACTCCAAACCATGACCCGCCGCCTGTCGCAGACATCAAAAATTGTGGTGTCAACTTTGTCAAAGAATTCACTCAAAACCTGTCCAAATCCACTTCAAATGACATAAAACATGACCCCCTGAGTAGTTTTTAGGTGAAAAATCTAGACCTGAAATTTTGACCTTTTTTCACTCCAAACGATGACCCGCCGCCTGTCGCAGACATCAAAAATTGTGGTGTCAACTTTGTCAAAGAATTCACTCAAAACCTGTCCAAATCCACTTCAAATGACATAAAACATGCCCCTGAGTAGTTTTTAGGTGAAAAATCTAGACCTGAAATTTTGACCTTTTTTCACTCCAAACCATGCCGCCTGTCGCAGACATCAAAAATTGGTGTCAACTTTGTCAAAGAATTCACTCAAAACCTGTCCAAATCCACTTCAAATGACATAAAACATGCCCCTGAGTATTTTAGGTGAAAAATCTAGACCTGAAATTTTGACCTTTTTCACTCCAAACATGCCGCCTGTCGCAGACATCAAAAATTGTGGTGTCAACTTTGTCAAAGAATTCACTCAAAACCTGTCCAAATCCACTTCAAATGACATAAAACATGCCCCTGAGTAGTTTTTAGGTGAAAAATCTAGACCTGAAATTTTGACCTTTTTTCACTCCAAACCATGACCCGCCGCCTGTCGCAGACATCAAAAATTGTGGTGTCAACTTTGTCAAAGAATTCACTCAAAACCTGTCCAAATCCACTTCAAATGACATAAAACATGCCCCTGAGTAGTTTTTAGGTGAAAAATCTAGACCTGAAATTTTGACCTTTTTTCACTCCAAAACCCCGCCTGTCGCAGACATCAAAAATTGTGGTGTCAACTTTGTCAAAGAATTCACTCAAAACCTGTCCAAATCCACTTCAAATGACATAAAACATGCCCCTGAGTAGTTTTTAGGTGAAAAATCTAGACCTGAAATTTTGACCTTTTTTCACTCCAAACCATGCCGCCTGTCGCAGACATCAAAAATTGTGGTGTCAACTTTGTCAAAGAATTCACTCAAAACCTGTCCAAATCCACTTCAAATGACATAAAACATGCCCCTGAGTAGTTTTTAGGTGAAAAATCTAGACCTGAAATTTTGACCTTTTTTCACTCCAAACCATGACCCGCCGCCTGTCGCAGACATCAAAAATTGTGGTGTCAACTTTGTCAAAGAATTCACTCAAAACCTGTCCAAATCCACTTCAAATGACATAAAACATGCCCCTGAGTAGTTTTTAGGTGAAAAATCTAGACCTGAAATTTTGACCTTTTTTCACTCCAAACCATGACCCGCCGCCTGTCGCAGACATCAAAAATTGTGGTGTCAACTTTGTCAAAGAATTCACTCAAAACCTGTCCAAATCCACTTCAAATGACATAAACATGCCCCTGAGTAGTTTTTAGGTGAAAAATCTAGACCTGAAATTTTGACCTTTTTTCACTCCAAACCATGACCGCCGCCTGTCGCAGACATCAAAAATTGTGGTGTCAACTTTGTCAAAGAATTCACTCAAAACCTGTCCAAATCCACTTCAAATGACATAAAACATGCCCCTGACCCCCTGAGTTTTTTAGGTGAAAAATCTAGACCTGAAATTTTGACCTTTTTTCACTCCAAACCATGACCCGCCGCCTGTCGCAGACATCAAAAATTGTGGTGTCAACTTTGTCAAAGAATTCACTCAAAACCTGTCCAAATCCACTTCAAATGACATAAAACACTGGCCCCTGAGTAGTTTTTAGGTGAAAAATCTAGACCTGAAATTTTGACCTTTTTTCACTCCAAACCATGACCCGCCGCCTGTCGCAGACATCAAAAAATTGTGGTGTCAACTTTGTCAAAGAATTCACTCAAAACCTGTCCAAATCCACTTCAAATGACATAAAACATGCCCCTGAGTAGTTTTTAGGTGAAAAATCTAGACCTGAAATTTTGACCTTTTTTCACTCCAAACCATGACCCGCCGCCTGTCGCAGACATCAAAAATTGTGGTGTCAACTTTGTCAAAGAATTCACTCAAAACCTGTCCAAATCCACTTCAAATGACATAAAACAACCCCCTGAGTAGTTTTTAGGTGAAAAATCTAGACCTGAAATTTTGACCTTTTTTCACTCCAAACCATGGCCTGTCGCAGACATCAAAAATTGTGGTGTCAACTTTGTCAAAGAATTCACTCAAAACCTGTCCAAATCCACTTCAAATGACATAAAACATGCCCCTGGCCCTGAGTAGTTTTTAGGTGAAAAATCTAGACCTGAAATTTTGACCTTTTTTCACTCCAAACCATGACCCGCCGCCTGTCGCAGACATCAAAAATTGTGGTGTCAACTTTGTCAAAGAATTCACTCAAAACCTGTCCAAATCCACTTCAAATGACATAAAACATGCCCCTGAGTATTTTAGGTGAAAAATCTAGACCTGAAATTTTGACCTTTTTTCACTCCAAACCATGACCCGCCGCCTGTCGCAGACATCAAAAATTGTGGTGTCAACTTTGTCAAAGAATTCACTCAAAACCTGTCCAAATCCACTTCAAATGACATAAAACATGCCCCTGAGTAATTTTTAGGTGAAAAAAGACCTGAAATTTTGACCTTTTTTCACTCCAAACGATGACCCGCCGCCTGTCGCAGACATCAAAAATTGTGGTGTCAACTTTGTCAAAGAATTCACTCAAAACCTGTCCAAATCCACTTCAAATGACATAAAACATGCCCCTGAGTATTTTTAGGTGAAAAATCAGACCTGAAATTTTGACCTTTTTTCACTCCAAACCATGACCGCCGCCTGTCGCAGACATCAAAATTGTGGTGTCAACTTTGTCAAAGAATTCACTCAAAACCTGTCCAAATCCACTTCAAATGACATAAACATGCCCCTGAGCTTTTGTGAAAAATCTAGACCTGAAATTTTGACCTTTTTTCACTCCAAACCATGACCGCCGCCTGTCGCAGACATCAAAAATTGTGGTGTCAACTTTGTCAAAGAATTCACTCAAAACCTGTCCAAATCCACTTCAAATGACATAAAACACTGGTGAGTAGTTTTTAGTGAAAAATCTAGACCTGAAATTTTGACTTTTTTCACTCCAAACCATGACCCGCCGCCTGTCGCAGACATCAAAAATTGTGGTGTCAACTTTGTCAAAGAATTCACTCAAAACCTGTCCAAATCCACTTCAAATGACATAAAACATGCCCCTGACTAAGTGAGTTTTTAGGTGAAAAATCTAGACCTGAAATTTTGACCTTTTTTCACTCCAAACGATGACCCGCCGCCTGTCGCAGACATCAAAAATTGTGGTGTCAACTTTGTCAAAGAATTCACTCAAAACCTGTCCAAATCCACTTCAAATGACATAAAACATGCCCCTGATAAGCCTGAGTAGTTTTTAGGTGAAAAATCTAGACCTGAAATTTTGACCTTTTTTCACTCCAAACGATGACCGCCGCCTGTCGCAGACATCAAAATTGTGGTGTCAACTTTGTCAAAGAATTCACTCAAAACCTGTCCAAATCCACTTCAAATGACATAAAACATGCCCCTGCGTGAAAAATCTAGACCTGAAATTTTGACCTTTTTTCACTCCAAACATGACCCGCCGCCTGTCGCAGACATCAAAAATTGTGGTGTCAACTTTGTCAAAGAATTCACTCAAAACCTGTCCAAATCCACTTCAAATGACATAAAACATGCCCCTGAAGAGAGTGAAAAATCTAGACCTGAAATTTTGACCTTTTTTCACTCCAAACGATGACCCGCCGCCTGTCGCAGACATCAAAAATTGTGGTGTCAACTTTGTCAAAGAATTCACTCAAAACCTGTCCAAATCCACTTCAAATGACATAAAACATGCCCCTGACCCCCTGAGTAGTTTTTAGGTGAAAAATCTAGACCTGAAATTTTGACCTTTTTTCACTCCAAACATGCCGCCTGTCGCAGACATCAAAATTGTGGTGTCAACTTTGTCAAAGAATTCACTCAAAACCTGTCCAAATCCACTTCAAATGACATAAAAACATGCCCCTGAGTAGTTTTTAGGTGAAAAATCTAGACCTGAAATTTTGACCTTTTTTCACTCCAAACCATGCCGCCTGTCGCAGACATCAAAAATTGTGGTGTCAACTTTGTCAAAGAATTCACTCAAAACCTGTCCAAATCCACTTCAAATGACATAAAACATGCCCCTGAGTATTTTAGGTGAAAAATCTAGACCTGAAATTTTGACCTTTTTTCACTCCAAACGATGACCCGCCGCCTGTCGCAGACATCAAAAATGTGGTGTCAACTTTGTCAAAGAATTCACTCAAAACCTGTCCAAATCCACTTCAAATGACATAAAACATGCCCCTGGCGTGAAAAATCTAGACCTGAAATTTTGACTTTTTTCACTCCAAACGATGACCGCCGCCTGTCGCAGACATCAAAAATTGTGGTGTCAACTTTGTCAAAGAATTCACTCAAAACCTGTCAAATCCACTTCAAATGACATAAAACATGCCCCTGAGTAGTTTTTAGGTGAAAAATCTAGACCTGAAATTTTGACCTTTTTTCACTCCAAACCATGACCGCCGCCTGTCGCAGACATCAAAAATTGTGGTGTCAACTTTGTCAAAGAATTCACTCAAAACCTGTCCAAATCCACTTCAAATGACATAAAACATGCCCCTGAGTAGTTTTTAGGTGAAAAATCTAGACCTGAAATTTTGACCTTTTTTCACTCCAAACCATGACCCGCCGCCTGTCGCAGACATCAAAAATTGTGGTGTCAACTTTGTCAAAGAATTCACTCAAAACCTGTCCAAATCCACTTCAAATGACATAAAACATGCCCCTGAGAGTTTTTAGGTGAAAAATCTAGACCTGAAATTTTGACCTTTTTTCACTCCAAACCATGACCCGCCGCCTGTCGCAGACATCAAAAATTGTGGTGTCAACTTTGTCAAAGAATTCACTCAAAACCTGTCCAAATCCACTTCAAATGACATAAAACATGCCCCTGAGTATTTTTAGGTGAAAAATCTAGACCTGAAATTTTGACCTTTTTTCACTCCAACCATGACCCGCCGCCTGTCGCAGACATCAAAAATTGTGGTGTCAACTTTGTCAAAGAATTCACTCAAAACCTGTCCAAATCCACTTCAAATGACATAAACATGCCCCTGAGTAGTTTTTAGGTGAAAAATCTAGACCTGAAATTTTGACCTTTTTTCACTCCAAACCATGACCGCCGCCTGTCGCAGACATCAAAAATTGTGGTGTCAACTTTGTCAAAGAATTCACTCAAAACCTGTCCAAATCCACTTCAAATGACATAAAACATGCCCCTGAGTATTTTTAGGTGAAAAATCTAGACCTGAAATTTTGACCTTTTTTCACTCCAAACATGACCCGCCGCCTGTCGCAGACATCAAAAATTGTGGTGTCAACTTTGTCAAAGAATTCACTCAAAACCTGTCCAAATCCACTTCAAATGACATAAAACATGCCCCTGACTAAGTTTTACATACCCTGAGTAGTTTTTAGGTGAAAATCTAGACCTGAAATTTTGACCTTTTTTCACTCCAAACATGACCCGCCGCCTGTCGCAGACATCAAAAATTGTGGTGTCAACTTTGTCAAAGAATTCACTCAAAACCTGTCCAAATCCACTTCAAATGACATAAAACATGCCCCTGAGTAGTTTTTAGGTGAAAAATCTAGACCTGAAATTTTGACCTTTTTTCACTCCAAACCATGACCCGCCGCCTGTCGCAGACATCAAAAATTGTGGTGTCAACTTTGTCAAAGAATTCACTCAAAACCTGTCCAAATCCACTTCAAATGACATAAAACAAAACATACCCCTGAGTATTTTTAGGTGAAAAATCTAGACTGAAATTTTGACCTTTTTTCACTCCAAACCATGACCCGCCGCCTGTCGCAGACATCAAAAATTGTGGTGTCAACTTTGTCAAAGAATTCACTCAAAACCTGTCCAAATCCACTTCAAATGACATAAAACATGCCCCTGAGTTTTTAGGTGAAAAATCTAGACCTGAAATTTTGACCTTTTTCACTCCAAACCATGACCCGCCGCCTGTCGCAGACATCAAAAATTGTGGTCAACTTTGTCAAAGAATTCACTCAAAACCTGTCCAAATCCACTTCAAATGACATAAAACATGCCCCTGAGTATTTTTTAGGTGAAAAATCTAGACCTGAAATTTTGACCTTTTTTCACTCCAAACCATGACCCGCCGCCTGTCGCAGACATCAAAAATTGTGGTGTCAACTTTGTCAAAGAATTCACTCAAAACCTGTCCAAATCCACTTCAAATGACATAAAACATGCCCCTGAGTAGTTTTTAGGTGAAAAATCTAGACCTGAAATTTTGACCTTTTTTCACTCCAAACCATGACCCGCCGCCTGTCGCAGACATCAAAAATTGTGGTGTCAACTTTGTCAAAGAATTCACTCAAAACCTGTCCAAATCCACTTCAAATGACATAAAACATGCCCCTGAGTTTTTTAGGTGAAAAATCTAGACCTGAAATTTTGACCTTTTTTCACTCCAAACCATGACCCGCCGCCTGTCGCAGACATCAAAAATTGTGGTGTCAACTTTGTCAAAGAATTCACTCAAAACCTGTCCAAATCCACTTCAAATGACATAAAACATGCCCCTGAGTAGTTTTTAGGTGAAAAATCTAGACCTGAAATTTTGACCTTTTTTCACTCCAAACCATGACCCGCCGCCTGTCGCAGACATCAAAAATTGTGGTGTCAACTTTGTCAAAGAATTCACTCAAAACCTGTCCAAATCCACTTCAAATGACATAAAACATGCCCCTGAGTAGTTTTTAGGTGAAAATCTAGACTGAAATTTTGACCTTTTTTCACTCCAAACCATGACCCGCCGCCTGTCGCAGACATCAAAAATTGTGGTGTCAACTTTGTCAAAGAATTCACTCAAAACCTGTCCAAATCCACTTCAAATGACATAAAACATGCCCCTGAGTTTTTTTAGGTGAAAAATCTAGACCTGAAATTTTGACCTTTTTTCACTCCAAACATGACCCGCCGCCTGTCGCAGACATCAAAAATTGTGGTGTCAACTTTGTCAAAGAATTCACTCAAAACCTGTCCAAATCCACTTCAAATGACATAAAACATGCCCCTGAGTAGTTTTTAGGTGAAAAATCTAGACCTGAAATTTTGACCTTTTTTCACTCCAAACCATGACCCGCCGCCTGTCGCAGACATCAAAAATTGTGGTGTCAACTTTGTCAAAGAATTCACTCAAAACCTGTCCAAATCCACTTCAAATGACATAAAACAACTAAGTTTTACATCCTGAGTATTTTTAGTGAAAATCTAGACCTGAAATTTTGACCTTTTTTCACTCCAAACATGACCCGCCGCCTGTCGCAGACATCAAATTGTGGTGTCAACTTTGTCAAAGAATTCACTCAAAACCTGTCCAAATCCACTTCAAATGACATAAAACATGCCCCTGAGTAGTTTTTAGGTGAAAAATCTAGACCTGAAATTTTGACCTTTTTTCACTCCAAACCATGACCCGCCGCCTGTCGCAGACATCAAAAATTGTGGTGTCAACTTTGTCAAAGAATTCACTCAAAACCTGTCCAAATCCACTTCAAATGACATAAAACATGCCCCTGAGTAGTTTTTTAGGTGAAAAATCTAGACCTGAAATTTTGACCTTTTTTCACTCCAAACCATGACCGCCGCCTGTCGCAGACATCAAAAATTGTGGTGTCAACTTTGTCAAAGAATTCACTCAAAACCTGTCCAAATCCACTTCAAATGACAACATGCCCCTGACTAAGTTTTACCCCTGAGTTTTTTAGGTAAATCTAGACCTGAAATTTTGACCTTTTTTCACTCCAAACCATGACCCGCCGCCTGTCGCAGACATCAAAAATTGTGGTGTCAACTTTGTCAAAGAATTCACTCAAAACCTGTCCAAATCCACTTCAAATGACATAAAACATGCCCCTGAGTAGTTTTTAGGTGAAAAATCTAGACCTGAAATTTTGACCTTTTTTCACTCCAAACCATGACCGCCGCCTGTCGCAGACATCAAAAATTGTGGTGTCAACTTTGTCAAAGAATTCACTCAAAACCTGTCCAAATCCACTTCAAATGACATAAAACATGCCCTGAGTATTTTTAGGTGAAAATCTAGACTGAAATTTTGACCTTTTTTCACTCCAAACATGACCCGCCGCCTGTCGCAGACATCAAAAATTGTGGTGTCAACTTTGTCAAAGAATTCACTCAAAACCTGTCCAAATCCACTTCAAATGACATAAAACATGCCCCTGAGAGTTTTTTAGGTGAAAAATCTAGACCTGAAATTTTGACCTTTTTTCACTCCAAACCATGACCCGCCGCCTGTCGCAGACATCAAAAATGGTGTCAACTTTGTCAAAGAATTCACTCAAAACCTGTCCAAATCCACTTCAAATGACATAAAAATAAGCCCTGAGTTTTTTAGGTGAAAAATCTAGACCTGAAATTTTGACCTTTTTTCACTCCAAACCATGACCGCCGCCTGTCGCAGACATCAAAAATTGTGGTGTCAACTTTGTCAAAGAATTCACTCAAAACCTGTCCAAATCCACTTCAAATGACATAAAACATGCCCCTGAGTTTTTTAGGTGAAAAATCTAGACCTGAAATTTTGACCTTTTTTCACTCCAAACCATGACCCGCCGCCTGTCGCAGACATCAAAAATTGTGGTGTCAACTTTGTCAAAGAATTCACTCAAAACCTGTCCAAATCCACTTCAAATGACATAAAACAGAGAGAGTTTTTTATGAAAAATCTAGACCTGAAATTTTGACCTTTTTTCACTCCAAACCATGACCCGCCGCCTGTCGCAGACATCAAAAATTGTGGTGTCAACTTTGTCAAAGAATTCACTCAAAACCTGTCCAAATCCACTTCAAATGACATAAAACATGCCCCTGAGTAGTTTTTAGGTGAAAAATCTAGACCTGAAATTTTGACCTTTTTTCACTCCAAACCATGACCCGCCGCCTGTCGCAGACATCAAAAATTGTGGTGTCAACTTTGTCAAAGAATTCACTCAAAACCTGTCCAAATCCACTTCAAATGACATAAAACATGCCCCTGAGTAGTTTTTAGGTGAAAAATCTAGACTGAAATTTTGACCTTTTTTCACTCCAAACCATGACCCGCCGCCTGTCGCAGACATCAAAAATTGTGGTGTCAACTTTGTCAAAGAATTCACTCAAAACCTGTCCAAATCCACTTCAAATGACATAAAACATGCCCCTGAGTAGTTTTTAGGTGAAAATCTAGACCTGAAATTTTGACCTTTTTTCACTCCAAACCATGACCCGCCGCTGTCGCAGACATCAAAAATTGTGGTGTCAACTTTGTCAAAGAATTCACTCAAAACCTGTCCAAATCCACTTCAAATGACATAAAACATGCCCCCCCCCTGAGTTTTTAGGTGAAAATCTAGACCTGAAATTTTGACCTTTTTTCACTCCAAACCATGACCCGCGCCTGTCGCAGACATCAAAAATTGTGGTGTCAACTTTGTCAAAGAATTCACTCAAAACCTGTCCAAATCCACTTCAAATGACATAAAACATGCCCCTGAGTCTTTTAAAAAATCTAGACTTGAAATTTTGACCTTTTTCACTCCAAACCATGACCGCCGCCTGTCGCAGACATCAAAAATTGTGGTGTCAACTTTGTCAAAGAATTCACTCAAAACCTGTCCAAATCCACTTCAAATGACATAAAACATGCCCCCTGTGAGTTTTTAGGTGAAAAATCTAGACCTGAAATTTTGACCTTTTTTCACTCCAAACCATGACCCGCCGCCTGTCGCAGACATCAAAAATTGTGGTGTCAACTTTGTCAAAGAATTCACTCAAAACCTGTCCAAATCCACTTCAAATGACATAAAACAACTGTGAGTAGTTTTTAGGTGAAAATCTAGACCTGAAATTTTGACCTTTTTTCACTCCAAACCATGACCGCCGCCTGTCGCAGACATCAAAAATTGTGGTGTCAACTTTGTCAAAGAATTCACTCAAAACCTGTCCAAATCCACTTCAAATGACATAAAACATGCCCCTGAGTAGTTTTTAGGTGAAAATCTAGACCTGAAATTTTGACCTTTTTTCACTCCAAACCATGACCCGCCGCCTGTCGCAGACATCAAAAATTGTGGTGTCAACTTTGTCAAAGAATTCACTCAAAACCTGTCCAAATCCACTTCAAATGACATAAAACATGCCCCTGAGTAGTTTTTTAGGTGAAAATCTAGACCTGAAATTTTGACCTTTTTTCACTCCAAACCATGACCCGCCGCCTGTCGCAGACATCAAAAATTGTGGTGTCAACTTTGTCAAAGAATTCACTCAAAACCTGTCCAAATCCACTTCAAATGACATAAAACATGCCCCTGAGTAGTTTTTAGGTGAAAAATCTAGACCTGAAATTTTGACCTTTTTTCACTCCAAACCATGACCCGCCGCCTGTCGCAGACATCAAAATTGTGGTGTCAACTTTGTCAAAGAATTCACTCAAAACCTGTCCAAATCCACTTCAAATGACATAAAACATGCCCCTGAGTAGTTTTTAGGTGAAAAATCTAGACTTGAAATTTTGACCTTTTTTCACTCCAAACCATGACCCGCCGCCTGTCGCAGACATCAAAAATTGTGGTGTCAACTTTGTCAAAGAATTCACTCAAAACCTGTCCAAATCCACTTCAAATGACATAAAACATGCCCCTGGTGCGTGAAAAATCTAGACCTGAAATTTTGACCTTTTTTCACTCCAAACCATGACCGCCGCCTGTCGCAGACATCAAAAATTGTGGTGTCAACTTTGTCAAAGAATTCACTCAAAACCTGTCCAAATCCACTTCAAATGACATAAAACATGCCCTGGCCCTGAGTTTTTAGTGAAAAATCTAGACCTGAAATTTTGACCTTTTTTCACTCCAAACCATGACCCGCCGCCTGTCGCAGACATCAAAAATTGTGGTGTCAACTTTGTCAAAGAATTCACTCAAAACCTGTCCAAATCCACTTCAAATGACATAAAACATGCCCCTGAGTAGTTTTTAGGTGAAAAATCTAGACCTGAAATTTTGACCTTTTTTCACTCCAAACCATGACCCGCCGCCTGTCGCAGACATCAAAAATTGTGGTGTCAACTTTGTCAAAGAATTCACTCAAAACCTGTCCAAATCCACTTCAAATGACATAAAAACCCCTGAGTAGTTTTTAGGTGAAAATCTAGACCTGAAATTTTGACCTTTTTTCACTCCAAACCATGACCCGCCGCCTGTCGCAGACATCAAAAATTGTGGTGTCAACTTTGTCAAAGAATTCACTCAAAACCTGTCCAAATCCACTTCAAATGACATAAAACATGCCCCTGAGTGTTTTTTAGGTGAAAAATCTAGACTGAAATTTTGACCTTTTTTCACTCCAAACCATGACCCGCCGCCTGTCGCAGACATCAAAAATTGTGGTGTCAACTTTGTCAAAGAATTCACTCAAAACCTGTCCAAATCCACTTCAAATGACATAAAACATGCCCCTGAGTATTTTTAGGTGAAAATCTAGACCTTGAAATTTTGACCTTTTTTCACTCCAAACCATGACCCGCCGCCTGTCGCAGACATCAAAAATTGTGGTGTCAACTTTGTCAAAGAATTCACTCAAAACCTGTCCAAATCCACTTCAAATGACATAAAACATGCCCCTGGAGAGTTTTTAGGTGAAAAATCTAGACCTGAAATTTTGACCTTTTTTCACTCCAAACCATGACCCGCCGCCTGTCGCAGACATCAAAAATTGTGGTGTCAACTTTGTCAAAGAATTCACTCAAAACCTGTCCAAATCCACTTCAAATGACATAAAACATGCCCTGAGCCCTGAGTTTTTTAGGTGAAAAATCTAGACCTGAAATTTTGACCTTTTTTCACTCCAAACCATGACCCGCCGCCTGTCGCAGACATCAAAAATGTGTGTCAACTTTGTCAAAGAATTCACTCAAAACCTGTCCAAATCCACTTCAAATGACATAAAACATGCCCTGAGTAGTTTTTAGGTGAAAATCTAGACCTGAAATTTTGACCTTTTTTCACTCCAAACCATGACCGCCGCCTGTCGCAGACATCAAAAATTGTGGTGTCAACTTTGTCAAAGAATTCACTCAAAACCTGTCCAAATCCACTTCAAATGACATAAAACATGCCCCTGAGTAGTTTTTAGGTGAAAAATCTAGACCTGAAATTTTGACCTTTTTTCACTCCAAACCATGACCCGCCGCCTGTCGCAGACATCAAAAAATTGTGGTGTCAACTTTGTCAAAGAATTCACTCAAAACCTGTCCAAATCCACTTCAAATGACATAAAACATGCCCCTGAGTAGTTTTTAGGTGAAAAATCTAGACCTGAAATTTTGACCTTTTTTCACTCCAAACCATGACCGCCGCCTGTCGCAGACATCAAAAATTGTGGTGTCAACTTTGTCAAAGAATTCACTCAAAACCTGTCCAAATCCACTTCAAATGACATAAAACATGCCCCTGAGTAGTTTTTAGGTGAAAAATCTAGACCTGAAATTTTGACCTTTTTTCACTCCAAACCATGACCCGCCGCCTGTCGCAGACATCAAAAATTGTGGTGTCAACTTTGTCAAAGAATTCACTCAAAACCTGTCCAAATCCACTTCAAATGACATAAACATGCCCTGAGTGAGTATTTTTAGGTGAAAAATCTAGACCTGAAATTTTGACCTTTTTTCACTCCAAACCATGACCCGCCGCCTGTCGCAGACATCAAAAATTGTGGTGTCAACTTTGTCAAAGAATTCACTCAAAACCTGTCCAAATCCACTTCAAATGACATAAAAAACTAAGCCCTGAGTAGTTTTTAGGTGAAAAATCTAGACTGAAATTTTGACCTTTTTTCACTCCAAACCATGACCCGCCGCCTGTCGCAGACATCAAAAATTGTGGTGTCAACTTTGTCAAAGAATTCACTCAAAACCTGTCCAAATCCACTTCAAATGACATAAAACATGCCCCTGAGTAGTTTTTAGGTGAAAAATCTAGACCTGAAATTTTGACCTTTTTTCACTCCAAACCATGACCCGCCGCCTGTCGCAGACATCAAAAATTGTGGTGTCAACTTTGTCAAAGAATTCACTCAAAACCTGTCCAAATCCACTTCAAATGACATAAAACATGCCCCTGATGAGTTTTTTAGGTGAAAAATCTAGACCTGAAATTTTGACCTTTTTTCACTCCAAACCATGACCCGCGCCTGTCGCAGACATCAAAAAAAAATTTGTCAAAGAATTCACTCAAAACCTGTCCAAATCCACTTCAAATGACATAAAACATGCCCCTGAGTTTTTAGGTGAAAAATCTAGACTGAAATTTTGACCTTTTTTCACTCCAAACCATGACCCGCCGCCTGTCGCAGACATCAAAAATTGTGGTGTCAACTTTGTCAAAGAATTCACTCAAAACCTGTCCAAATCCACTTCAAATGACATAAAACATGCCCCTGAGTATTTTAGGTGAAAAATCTAGACTTGAAATTTTGACCTTTTTTCACTCCAAACCATGACCCCGCCTGTCGCAGACATCAAAAATTGTGGTGTCAACTTTGTCAAAGAATTCACTCAAAACCTGTCCAAATCCACTTCAAATGACATAAAACATGCCCCTGAGTAGTTTTTAGTGAAAATCTAGACCTGAAATTTTGACCTTTTTTCACTCCAAACCATGACCCGCCGCCTGTCGCAGACATCAAAAATTGTGGTGTCAACTTTGTCAAAGAATTCACTCAAAACCTGTCCAAATCCACTTCAAATGACATAAAACATGCCCCTGAGTATTTTTAGGTGAAAAATCTAGACCTGAAATTTTGACCTTTTTTCACTCCAAACCATGACCCGCCGCCTGTCGCAGACATCAAAAATTGTGGTGTCAACTTTGTCAAAGAATTCACTCAAAACCTGTCCAAATCCACTTCAAATGACATAAAACATGCCCCTGACTAAGCCCTGAGTATTTTTAGGTGAAAAATCTAGACCTGAAATTTTGACCTTTTTTCACTCCAAACCATGACCCGCCGCCTGTCGCAGACATCAAAAATTGTGGTGTCAACTTTGTCAAAGAATTCACTCAAAACCTGTCCAAATCCACTTCAAATGACATAAAACATGCCCTGAGTAGTTTTTAGGTGAAATCTAGACTTGAAATTTTGACCTTTTTTCACTCCAAACCATGACCCGCCGCCTGTCGCAGACATCAAAAATTGTGGTGTCAACTTTGTCAAAGAATTCACTCAAAACCTGTCCAAATCCACTTCAAATGACATAAAACATGCCCCTGAGTAGTTTTTAGGTGAAAAATCTAGACCTGAAATTTTGACCTTTTTTCACTCCAAACCATGACCCGCCGCCTGTCGCAGACATCAAAAATTGTGGTGTCAACTTTGTCAAAGAATTCACTCAAAACCTGTCCAAATCCACTTCAAATGACATAAAACATGCCCCTGAGTATTTTAGGTGAAAAATCTAGACTGAAATTTTGACCTTTTTTCACTCCAAACCATGACCCGCCTGTCGCAGACATCAAAAATTGTGGTGTCAACTTTGTCAAAGAATTCACTCAAAACCTGTCCAAATCCACTTCAAATGACATAAAACATGCCCCTGAGTAGTTTTTTAGGTGAAAATCTAGACCTGAAATTTTGACCTTTTTCACTCCAAACCATGACCCGCCGCCTGTCGCAGACATCAAAAATTGTGGTGTCAACTTTGTCAAAGAATTCACTCAAAACCTGTCCAAATCCACTTCAAATGACATAAAACATGCCCCTGCTTTTTAGGTGAAAATCTAGACCTGAAATTTTGACCTTTTTTCACTCCAAACCATGACCCGCCGCCTGTCGCAGACATCAAAAATTGTGGTGTCAACTTTGTCAAAGAATTCACTCAAAACCTGTCCAAATCCACTTCAAATGACATAAAACATGCCCCCTAAGTTTTACATACCCCTGAGTATTTTTAGGTGAAAATCTAGACTTGAAATTTTGACCTTTTTTCACTCCAAACCATGACCCGCCGCCTGTCGCAGACATCAAAAATTGTGGTGTCAACTTTGTCAAAGAATTCACTCAAAACCTGTCCAAATCCACTTCAAATGACATAAAACATGCCCCGTGAGTTTTTAGGTGAAAAATCTAGACCTGAAATTTTGACCTTTTTTCACTCCAAACCATGACCCGCCGCCTGTCGCAGACATCAAAAATTGTGGTGTCAACTTTGTCAAAGAATTCACTCAAAACCTGTCCAAATCCACTTCAAATGACATAAAACATGCCCCTGAGTAGTTTTTAGGTGAAAATCTAGACCTGAAATTTTGACCTTTTTTCACTCCAAACCATGACCCGCCGCCTGTCGCAGACATCAAAAATTGTGGTGTCAACTTTGTCAAAGAATTCACTCAAAACCTGTCCAAATCCACTTCAAATGACATAAAACATGCCCCTGAGTGTTTTTAGGTGAAAAATCTAGACTGAAATTTTGACCTTTTTCACTCCAAACCATGACCCGCCGCCTGTCGCAGACATCAAAAATTGTGGTGTCAACTTTGTCAAAGAATTCACTCAAAACCTGTCCAAATCCACTTCAAATGACATAAAACATGCCCCTGAGCTTTTAGGTGAAAAATCTAGACCTGAAATTTTGACCTTTTTTCACTCCAAACCATGACCGCCTGTCGCAGACATCAAAAATTGTGGTGTCAACTTTGTCAAAGAATTCACTCAAAACCTGTCCAAATCCACTTCAAATGACATAAAACATGCCCCTGGTGAGTAGTTTTTAGGTGAAAAATCTAGACCTGAAATTTTGACCTTTTTTCACTCCAAACCATGACCCGCCGCCTGTCGCAGACATCAAAAATTGTGGTGTCAACTTTGTCAAAGAATTCACTCAAAACCTGTCCAAATCCACTTCAAATGACATAAAACATGCCCCTGAAAGCTGAGTATTTTTAAAATCTAGACCTGAAATTTTGACCTTTTTTCACTCCAAACCATGACCCGCCGCCTGTCGCAGACATCAAAAATTGTGGTGTCAACTTTGTCAAAGAATTGACTCAAAACCTGTCCAATCCACTTCAAATGACATAAAACATGCCCCTGAGTATTTTTAGTGAAAAATCTAGACTGAAATTTTGACCTTTTTTCACTCCAAACCATGACCCGCCGCCTGTCGCAGACATCAAAAATTGTGGTGTCAACTTTGTCAAAGAATTCACTCAAAACCTGTCCAAATCCACTTCAAATGACATAAAACATGCCCCTGAGTAGTTTTTAGGTGAAAAATCTAGACCTGAAATTTTGACCTTTTTTCACTCCAAACCATGACCCGCCGCCTGTCGCAGACATCAAAAATTGTGGTGTCAACTTTGTCAAAGAATTCACTCAAAACCTGTCCAAATCCACTTCAAATGACATAAAACATGCCCTGCTAAGTTTTACATTGAGTTTTAGTGAAAAATCTAGACCTGAAATTTTGACTTTTTTCACTCCAAACATGACCCGCCGCCTGTCGCAGACATCAAAAATTGTGGTGTCAACTTTGTCAAAGAATTCACTCAAAACCTGTCCAAATCCACTTCAAATGACATAAAACATGCCCCCTGAGTAGTTTTTAGGTGAAAAATCTAGACCTGAAATTTTGACCTTTTTCACTCCAAACCATGACCCGCCGCCTGTCGCAGACATCAAAAATTGTGGTGTCAACTTTGTCAAAAATTCACTCAAAACCTGTCCAAATCCACTTCAAATGACATAAAACATGCCCCTGATAGTTTTACCCCTGAGTAGTTTTTAGGTGAAAATCTAGACCTGAAATTTTGACCTTTTTTCACTCCAAACCATGACCCGCCGCCTGTCGCAGACATCAAAAATTGTGGTGTCAACTTTGTCAAAGAATTCACTCAAAACCTGTCCAAATCCACTTCAAATGACATAAAACATGCCCCTGAGTAGTTTTTAGGTGAAAAATCTAGACCTGAAATTTTGACCTTTTTTCACTCCAAACCATGACCCGCCGCCTGTCGCAGACATCAAAAATTGTGGTGTCAACTTTGTCAAAGAATTCACTCAAAACCTGTCCAAATCCACTTCAAATGACATAAAACATGCCCCCTGAGTAGTTTTTAGGTGAAAAATCTAGACCTGAAATTTTGACCTTTTTTCACTCCAAACCATGACCCGCCGCCTGTCGCAGACATCAAAAATGTGGTGTCAACTTTGTCAAAGAATTCACTCAAAACCTGTCCAAATCCACTTCAAATGACATAAAACATGCCCCCTAAGAGCCCTGAGTAGTTTTAGGTGAAAAATCTAGACCTGAAATTTTGACCTTTTTTCACTCCAAACCATGACCCGCCGCCTGTCGCAGACATCAAAAATTGTGGTGTCAACTTTGTCAAAGAATTCACTCAAAACCTGTCCAAATCCACTTCAAATGACATAAAACATGCCCCTGACTAAGTTTTACATACCCCTGAGTAGTTTTTAGGTGAAAAATCTAGACCTGAAATTTTGACCTTTTTTCACTCCAAACCATGACCCGCCGCCTGTCGCAGACATCAAAAATTGTGGTGTCAACTTTGTCAAAGAATTCACTCAAACCTGTCCAAATCCACTTCAAATGACATAAAACATGCCCTGAGTAGTTTTTAGGTGAAAAATCTAGACCTGAAATTTTGACCTTTTTTCACTCCAAACCATGACCCGCCGCCTGTCGCAGACATCAAAAATTGTGGTGTCAACTTTGTCAAAGAATTCACTCAAAACCTGTCCAAATCCACTTCAAATGACATAAAACATGCCCCTGAGTAGTTTTTAGGTGAAAAATCTAGACCTGAAATTTTGACCTTTTTTCACTCCAAACCATGACCCGCCGCCTGTCGCAGACATCAAAAATTGTGGTGTCAACTTTGTCAAAGAATTCACTCAAAACCTGTCCAAATCCACTTCAAATGACATAAAACATGCCCCTGAGTAGTTTTTAGGTGAAAAATCTAGACCTGAAATTTTGACCTTTTTTCACTCCAAACCATGACCCGCGCCTGTCGCAGACATCAAAATTGTGGTGTCAACTTTGTCAAAGAATTCACTCAAAACCTGTCCAAATCCACTTCAAATGACATAAAACATGCCCCTGAGTAGTTTTTAGGTGAAAAATCTAGACCTGAAATTTTGACCTTTTTTCACTCCAAACCATGACCCGCCGCCTGTCGCAGACATCAAAAATTGTGGTGTCAACTTTGTCAAAGAATTCACTCAAAACCTGTCCAAATCCACTTCAAATGACATAAAACATGCCCCTGAGTAGTTTTTAGGTGAAAAATCTAGACCTGAAATTTTGACCTTTTTTCACTCCAAACCATGACCCGCCGCCTGTCGCAGACATCAAAAATTGTGGTGTCAACTTTGTCAAAGAATTCACTCAAAACCTGTCCAAATCCACTTCAAATGACATAAAACATGCCCCTGACTAAGCCCCTGAGTAGTTTTTAGGTGAAAAATCTAGACCTGAAATTTTGACCTTTTTTCACTCCAAACCATGACCCGCCGCCTGTCGCAGACATCAAAAATTGTGGTGTCAACTTTGTCAAAGAATTCACTCAAAACCTGTCCAAATCCACTTCAAATGACATAAAACATGCCCCTGAGCCCCTGAGTAGTTTTTAGGTGAAAAATCTAGACCTGAAATTTTGACCTTTTTTCACTCCAAACCATGACCCGCCGCCTGTCGCAGACATCAAAAATTGTGGTGTCAACTTTGTCAAAGAATTCACTCAAAACCTGTCCAAATCCACTTCAAATGACATAAAACATGCCCCTGAGCCCCTGAGTAGTTTTTAGGTGAAAAATCTAGACCTGAAATTTTGACCTTTTTTCACTCCAAAATGACCCGCCGCCTGTCGCAGACATCAAAAATTGTGGTGTCAACTTTGTCAAAGAATTCACTCAAAACCTGTCCAAATCCACTTCAAATGACATAAAACATGCCCTGCCCTGTAGTTTTTAGGTGAAAAATCTAGACCTGAAATTTTGACCTTTTTCACTCCAAACCATGACCCGCCGCCTGTCGCAGACATCAAAAATTGTGGTGTCAACTTTGTCAAAGAATTCACTCAAAACCTGTCCAAATCCACTTCAAATGACATAAAACATGCCCCTGAGTAGTTTTTAGTGAAAATCTAGACCTGAAATTTTGACCTTTTTTCACTCCAAACCATGACCCGCCGCCTGTCGCAGACATCAAAAATTGTGGTGTCAACTTTGTCAAAGAATTCACTCAAAACCTGTCCAAATCCACTTCAAATGACATAAAACATGCCCTGAGTAGTTTTTAGGTGAAAAATCTAGACCTGAAATTTGACCTTTTTTCACTCCAAACCATGACCGCCGCCTGTCGCAGACATCAAAATTGTGGTGTCAACTTTGTCAAAGAATTCACTCAAAACCTGTCCAAATCCACTTCAAATGACATAAAACATGCCCCTGAGTAGTTTTTAGGTGAAAAATCTAGACCTGAAATTTTGACCTTTTTTCACTCCAAACCATGACCCGCCGCCTGTCGCAGACATCAAAAATTGTGGTGTCAACTTTGTCAAAGAATTCACTCAAAACCTGTCCAAATCCACTTCAAATGACATAAAACATGCCCCTGAGTAGTTTTTAGGTGAAAAATCTAGACCTGAAATTTTGACCTTTTTTCACTCCAAACCATGACCCCCGCCTGTCGCAGACATCAAAAATTGTGGTGTCAACTTTGTCAAAGAATTCACTCAAAACCTGTCCAAATCCACTTCAAATGACATAAAACATGCCCCTGACTAAGCCCTGAGTAGTTTTAGTGAAAAATCTAGACCTGAAATTTTGACCTTTTTCACTCCAAACCATGACCGCCGCCTGTCGCAGACATCAAAAATTGTGGTGTCAACTTTGTCAAAGAATTCACTCAAAACCTGTCCAAATCCACTTCAAATGACATAAAACATGCCCCTGACCCTGAGTAGTTTTTAGTGAAAAATCTAGACCTGAAATTTTGACCTTTTTTCACTCCAAACCATGACCCGCCGCCTGTCGCAGACATCAAAAATTGTGGTGTCAACTTTGTCAAAGAATTCACTCAAAACCTGTCCAAATCCACTTCAAATGACATAAAACATGCCCCTGAGTAGTTTTTAGGTGAAAAATCTAGACCTGAAATTTTGACCTTTTTTCACTCCAAACCATGACCCGCCGCCTGTCGCAGACATCAAAAATTGTGGTGTCAACTTTGTCAAAGAATTCACTCAAAACCTGTCCAAATCCACTTCAAATGACATAAAACATGCCCTGAGTTTTTAGGTGAAAAATCTAGACCTGAAATTTTGACCTTTTTTCACTCCAAACCATGACCCGCCGCCTGTCGCAGACATCAAAAATTGTGGTGTCAACTTTGTCAAAGAATTCACTCAAAACCTGTCCAAATCCACTTCAAATGACATAAAACATGCCCCTGAGTAGTTTTTAGGTGAAAAATCTAGACCTGAAATTTTGACCTTTTTTCACTCCAAACCATGACCCGCCGCCTGTCGCAGACATCAAAAATTGTGGTGTCAACTTTGTCAAAGAATTCACTCAAAACCTGTCCAAATCCACTTCAAATGACATAAAACATGCCCCTGAGTAGTTTTTAGGTGAAAAATCTAGACCTGAAATTTTGACCTTTTTTCACTCCAAACCATGACCCGCCGCCTGTCGCAGACATCAAAAATTGTGGTGTCAACTTTGTCAAAGAATTCACTCAAAACCTGTCCAAATCCACTTCAAATGACATAAAATGCACTAAGCATACCCTGAGTAGTTTTTAGGTGAAAAATCTAGACCTGAAATTTTGACCTTTTTTCACTCCAAACCATGACCCGCCGCCTGTCGCAGACATCAAAAATTGTGGTGTCAACTTTGTCAAAGAATTCACTCAAAACCTGTCCAAATCCACTTCAAATGACATAAAACATGCCCCTGACTAAGTTTTACATACCCCTGAGTAGTTTTTAGGTGAAAAATCTAGACCTGAAATTTTGACCTTTTTCACTCCAAACCATGACCCGCCGCCTGTCGCAGACATCAAAAATTGTGGTGTCAACTTTGTCAAAGAATTCACTCAAAACCTGTCCAAATCCACTTCAAATGACATAAAACATGCCCCTGAGTAGTTTTAGGTGAAAATCTAGACCTGAAATTTTGACCTTTTTTCACTCCAATGTCGCAGACATCAAAATTGTGGTGTCAACTTTGTCAAAGAATTCACTCAAACCTGTCCAAATCCACTTCAAATGACATAAAACATGCCCCTGAGTAGTTTTTAGGTGAAAAATCTAGACCTGAAATTTTGACCTTTTTTCACTCCAAACCATGACCCGCCGCCTGTCGCAGACATCAAAAATTGTGGTGTCAACTTTGTCAAAGAATTCACTCAAAACCTGTCCAAATCCACTTCAAATGACATAAAACATGCCCCTGAGTAGTTTTTAGGTGAAAAATCTAGACCTGAAATTTTGACCTTTTTTCACTCCAAACCATGACCCGCCGCTGTCGCAGACATCAAAAATTGTGGTGTCAACTTTGTCAAAGAATTCACTCAAAACCTGTCCAAATCCACTTCAAATGACATAAAACATGCCCCTGAGTAGTTTTTAGGTGAAAAATCTAGACCTGAAATTTTGACCTTTTTTCACTCCAAACCATGACCTGTCGCAGACATCAAAAATTGTGGTGTCAACTTTGTCAAAGAATTCACTCAAAACCTGTCCAAATCCACTTCAAATGACATAAAACATGCCCTGACTAAGTTGAGTAGTTTTTAGGTGAAAAATCTAGACCTGAAATTTTGACCTTTTTTCACTCCAAACCATGACCCGCCGCCTGTCGCAGACATCAAAAATTGTGGTGTCAACTTTGTCAAAGAATTCACTCAAAACCTGTCCAAATCCACTTCAAATGACATAAAAACCCCCCTGAGTAGTTTTTAGGTGAAAAATCTAGACCTGAAATTTTGACCTTTTTTCACTCCAAACGATGACCCGCCGCCTGTCGCAGACATCAAAAATTGTGGTGTCAACTTTGTCAAAGAATTCACTCAAAACCTGTCCAAATCCACTTCAAATGACATAAAACATGCCCCTGAGTAGTTTTTAGGTGAAAAATCTAGACCTGAAATTTTGACCTTTTTTCACTCCAAACCATGACCCGCCTGTCGCAGACAAAAAATTGTGGTGTCAACTTTGTCAAAGAATTCACTCAAAACCTGTCCAAATCCACTTCAAATGACATAAAACATGCCCCTAAACATGCCCCTGAGTAGTTTTTAGGTGAAAAATCTAGACCTGAAATTTTGACCTTTTTTCACTCCAAACCATGACCCGCCGCCTGTCGCAGACATCAAAAATTGTGGTGTCAACTTTGTCAAAGAATTCACTCAAAACCTGTCCAAATCCACTTCAAATGACATAAAACATGCCCCTGAGTAGTTTTTAGGTGAAAAATCTAGACCTGAAATTTTGACCTTTTTTCACTCCAAACCATGACCCGCCGCCTGTCGCAGACATCAAAAATTGTGGTGTCAACTTTGTCAAAGAATTCACTCAAAACCTGTCCAAATCCACTTCAAATGACATAAAACATGCCCTGAGTAGTTTTTAGGTGAAAAATCTAGACCTGAAATTTTGACCTTTTTTCACTCCAAACCATGACCCGCCGCCTGTCGCAGACATCAAAAATTGTGGTGTCAACTTTGTCAAAGAATTCACTCAAAACCTGTCCAAATCCACTTCAAATGACATAAAACATGCCCCTGAGTAGTTTTTAGGTGAAAAATCTAGACCTGAAATTTTGACCTTTTTTCACTCCAAACCATGACCCGCCGCCTGTCGCAGACATCAAAAATTGTGGTGTCAACTTTGTCAAAGAATTCACTCAAAACCTGTCCAAATCCACTTCAAATGACATAAAACATGCCCCTGAGTAGTTTTTAGGTGAAAAATCTAGACCTGAAATTTTGACCTTTTTTCACTCCAAACCATGACCCGCCGCCTGTCGCAGACATCAAAAATTGTGGTGTCAACTTTGTCAAAGAATTCACTCAAAACCTGTCCAAATCCACTTCAAATGACATAAAACATGCCCCTGAGTGAGTAGTTTTTAGGTGAAAAATCTAGACCTGAAATTTTGACCTTTTTTCACTCCAAACCATGACCCGCCGCCTGTCGCAGACATCAAAAATTGTGGTGTCAACTTTGTCAAAGAATTCACTCAAAACCTGTCCAAATCCACTTCAAATGACATAAAACATGCCCCTGAGTAGTTTTTAGGTGAAAAATCTAGACCTGAAATTTTGACCTTTTTTCACTCCAAACCATGACCCGCCGCCTGTCGCAGACATCAAAAATTGTGGTGTCAACTTTGTCAAAGAATTCACTCAAAACCTGTCCAAATCCACTTCAAATGACATAAAACATGCCCCTGAGTAGTTTTTAGGTGAAAAATCTAGACCTGAAATTTTGACCTTTTTTCACTCCAAACATGACCCGCCGCCTGTCGCAGACATCAAAAATTGTGGTGTCAACTTTGTCAAAGAATTCACTCAAAACCTGTCCAAATCCACTTCAAATGACATAAAACATGCCCTGAGTAGTTTTTAGGTGAAAAATCTAGACCTGAAATTTTGACCTTTTTTCACTCCAAACCATGACCCGCCTGTCGCAGACATCAAAAATTGTGGTGTCAACTTTGTCAAAGAATTCACTCAAAACCTGTCCAAATCCACTTCAAATGACATAAAACATGCCCCTGAGTAGTTTTTAGGTGAAAAATCTAGACCTGAAATTTTGACCTTTTTTCACTCCAAACCATGACCCGCCTGTCGCAGACATCAAAAATTGTGGTGTCAACTTTGTCAAAGAATTCACTCAAAAACCTGTCCAAATCCACTTCAAATGACATAAAAATCGAAAGTTTACATAGCCCCTGAGTAGTTTTTAGGTGAAAAATCTAGACCTGAAATTTTGACCTTTTTTCACTCAAACCATGACCCGCCGCCTGTCGCAGACATCAAAAATTGTGGTGTCAACTTTGTCAAAGAATTCACTCAAAAACCTGTCCAAATCCACTTCAAATGACATAAAACATGCCCCTGACTAGTTTTACATACCCTCTGAGTAGTTTTTAGGTGAAAAATCTAGACCTGAAATTTTGACCTTTTTTCACTCCAACCATGACCCGCGCCTGTCGCAGACATCAAAAATTGTGGTGTCAACTTTGTCAAAGAATTCACTCAAAACCTGTCCAAATCCACTTCAAATGACATAAAACATGCCCCTGACGTAAGTTTTACATACCTGAGTAGTTTTTAGGTGAAAATCTAGACCTGAAATTTTGACCTTTTTTCACTCCAAACCATGACCCGCGCCTGTCGCAGACATCAAAAATTGTGGTGTCAACTTTGTCAAAGAATTCACTCAAAACCTGTCCAAATCCACTTCAAATGACATAAAACATGCCCCCTGGAGTAGTTTTTAGGTGAAAAATCTAGACCTGAAATTTTGACCTTTTTTCCACTCCAAACCATGACCCGCGCCTGTCGCAGACATCAAAAATTGTCGGTGTTCAACTTTGTCAAAGAATTCACTCAAAACCTGTCCAAATCCACTTCAAATGACATAAAACATGCCCCTGAGTAGTTTTTAGGTGAAAATCTAGACCTGAAATTTTGACCTTTTTTTCACTCCAAACCATGACCCGCCGCCTGTCGCAGACATCAAAAATTGTGGTGTCAACTTTGTCAAAGAATTCACTCAAAACCTGTCCAAATCCACTTCAAATGACATAAAACATGCCCTGACTAAGTTTTACGTAGTTTTTTAGGTGAAAATCTAGACCTGAAATTTTGACCTTTTTTCACTCCAAACCATGACCTGTCGCAGACATCAAAAATTGTGGTTGTCAACTTTGTCCAAAGAATTCACTCAAAACCTGTCCAAATCCACTTCAAATGACATAAAACATGCCCCTGACTAAGTTTACTACCCTGAGTAGTTTTTAGGTGAAAAATCTAGACCTGAAATTTTGACCTTTTTTCACTCCAAACCATGACCCGCCGCCTGTCGCAGACATCAAAATTGTGGTGTCAACTTTGTCAAAGAATTCACTCAAAACCTGTCCAATCCACTTCAAATGACATAAAAAACATGCCCCTGAGTAGTTTTTTAGGTGAAAATCTAGACCTGAAATTTTGACCTTTTTTCACTCCAAACCATGACCCGCCGCCTTGTCGCAGACATCAAAATTGTGGTGTCACTTTGTCAAAGAATTCACTCAAAACCTGTCCAAATCCACTTCAAATGACATAAAACATGCCCCTGAGTAGTTTTTAGGTGAAAAATCTAGACCTGAAATTTTGACCTTTTTTCACTCCAAACCATGACCCGCGCCTGTCGCAGACATCAAAAATTGTGGTGTCAACTTTGTCAAAGAATTCACTCAAAACCTGTCCAAATCCACTTCAAATGACATAAAACATGCCCCCTGAGTAGTTTTTAGGTGAAAAATCTAGACCTGAAATTTTGACCTTTTTTCACTCCAAACCATGACCCGCCGCCTGTCGCAGACATCAAAATTGTGGTGTCAACTTTGTCAAAGAATTCACTCAAAACCTGTCCAAATCCACTTCAAATGACATAAAACATGCCCTGACTAAGTTTTACTACCCTGAGTAGTTTTAGGCTGAAAAATCTAGACCTGAATTTTGACCTTTTTTCACTCCAAACCATGACCGCCGCCTGTCGCAGACATCAAAAATTGTGGTGTCAACTTTGTCAAAGAATTCACTCAAAACCTGTCCAAATCCACTTCAAATGACATAAAACATGCCCCTGACTAAGTTTTACATAGCCTGAGTAGTTTTTAGGTGAAAAATCTAGACCTGAAATTTTGACCTTTTTTCACTCCAAACCGATGACCCGCCGCCTGTCGCAGACATCAAAAATTGTGGTGTCAACTTTGTCAAAGAATTCACTCAAAACCTGTCCAAATCCACTTCAAATGACATAAAACATGCCCCTGACTAAGTTTTACATAGCCCTGAGTAGTTTTTAGGTGAAAAATCTAGACCTGAAATTTTGACCTTTTTTCACTCCAAACCATGACCCGCCACCTGTCGCAGACATCAAAAATTGTGGTGTCAACTTTGTCAAAGAATTCACTCAAAACCTGTCCAAATCCACTTCAAATGACATAAAACATGCCCCCTGAGTAGTTTTTAGGTGAAAAATCTAGACCTGAAATTTTGACCTTTTTTCACTCCAAACCGATGACCCGCCGCCTGTCGCAGACATCAAAAATTGTGGTGTCAACTTTGTCAAAGAATTCACTCAAAACCTGTCCAAATCCACTTCAAATGACATAAAACATGCCCCTGAGTAGTTTTTAGGTGAAAAATCTAGACCTGAAATTTTGACCTTTTTTCACTCCAAACCATGACCCGCCGCCTGTCGCAGACATCAAAAATTGTGGTGTCAACTTTGTCAAAGAATTCACTCAAAACCTGTCCAAATCCACTTCAAATGACATAAAACATGCCCCTGAGTAGTTTTTAGGTGAAAAATCTAGACCTGAAATTTTGACCTTTTTTCACTCCAAACCATGACCCGCCGCCTGTCGCAGACATCAAAAATTGTGGTGTCAACTTTGTCAAAGAATTCACTCAAAACCTGTCCAAATCCACTTCAAATGACATAAAACATGCCCCTGACTAAGTTTTACATAGCCCTGAGTAGTTTTTAGGTGAAAAATCTAGACCTGAAATTTTGACCTTTTTTCACTCCAAACCGATGACCCGCCGCCTGTCGCAGACATCAAAAATTGTGGTGTCAACTTTGTCAAAGAATTCACTCAAAACCTGTCCAAATCCACTTCAAATGACATAAAACATGCCCCTGAGTAGTTTTTAGGTGAAAAATCTAGACCTGAAATTTTGACCTTTTTTCACTCCAAACCATGACCCGCCGCCTGTCGCAGACATCAAAAATTGTGGTGTCAACTTTGTCAAAGAATTCACTCAAAACCTGTCCAAATCCACTTCAAATGACATAAAACATGCCCCTGACTAAGTTTTACATACCCCTGAGTAGTTTTTAGGTGAAAAATCTAGACCTGAAATTTTGACCTTTTTTCACTCCAAACGATGACCCGCTGCCTGTCGCAGACATCAAAAATTGTGGTGTCAACTTTGTCAAAGAATTCACTCAAAACCTGTCCAAATCCACTTCAAATGACATAAAACATGCCCCTCAGTAGTTTTTAGGTGAAAAATCTAGACCTGAAATTTTGACCTTTTTTCACTCCAAACCATGACCCGCCGCCTGTCGCAGACATCAAAAATTGTGGTGTCAACTTTGTCAAAGAATTCACTCAAAACCTGTCCAAATCCACTTCAAATGACATAAAACATGCCCCTGACTAAGTTTTACATACCCCTGAGTAGTTTTTAGGTGAAAAATCTAGACCTGAAATTTTGACCTTTTTTCACTCCAAACCATGACCCGCCGCCTGTCGCAGACATCAAAAATTGTGGTGTCAACTTTGTCAAAGAATTCACTCAAAACCTGTCCAAATCCACTTCAAATGACATAAAACATGCCCCTCAGTAGTTTTTAGGTGAAAAATCTAGACCTGAAATTTTGACCTTTTTTCACTCCAAACCATGACCCGCCGCCTGTCGCAGACATCAAAAATTGTGGTGTCAACTTTGTCAAAGAATTCACTCAAAACCTGTCCAAATCCACTTCAAATGACATAAAACATGCCCCTGACTAAGTTTTACATACCCTGAGTAGTTTTTAGCTGAAAAATCTAGACCTGAAATTTTGACCTTTTTTCACTCCAAACGATGACCCGCTGCCTGTCGCAGACATCAAAAATTGTGGTGTCAACTTTGTCAAAGAATTCACTCAAAACCTGTCCAAATCCACTTCAAATGACATAAAACATGCCCTGACTAAGTTTACATACCCTGAGTAGTTTTTAGGTGAAAAATCTAGACCTGAAATTTTGACCTTTTTTCACTCCAAACGACGACCTGTCGCAGACATCAAAAATTGTGGTGTCAACTTTGTCAAAGAATTCACTCAAAACCTGTCCAAATCCACTTCAAATGACATACAACATGCCCCTGAGTGACTTTGAGCTGAAAAATTTGGACCTGGAATTTTGACATTTTTTCACTCACAGTTTTTATGCTTTAGTATACTTTTTTTAAACGATTTTTTTTTTTTGCCTTACTATACTATGACATTTTGTGACACCTTAACATACTATGACATTTTTTAGTGGTTTTTGACACCTTAGTTTACTATTTAGTATACTATACTATAGTATACTATTTTTTGATGGGTTTAATATACCTCTGGTATTTTTTGACATTTTTGACCACATAGCATATTATGTCATTTTTTGATGCCTTACTAAAATGTGACATTTTTTCTATTTTGGATTACTATATTTTACTTACTTTTTTCATACTTTTCCCATTTCATATTGCTTTTCTTATTAGAAATTTACGACGTCTCTGCGATCATGGACGATAAAGTGGTGACACCTGGAGGAAATCAAAGAGAAACATACAAAGGAAAATGATAAATAAACTACCTCCTATTCCTCCTCATCAGTTTAACCATGAAAACACAGATAAATATTCAACATTATAGCTGAACCAGAACATTTTCCAAACACTGGAGGGCTGTTTCAGAAAATTAACCACTGATTATCACCACCTCCTGAAGAATCAACAACAAATACTCGGGAAAAAGTAAAATGATTATTAATTATGTGTCTATCAACTAATCACTGAAGCAATGATTTAGGTTACTGTGAACTGCACAACAATAATAAACACTGTCAGTTCAGTAAATCTTTGAATGCAGGATTTTAACTTGTGTTGTTTATTATACTTCAGTATTTCTTCCACCACAGACGGCCACATACATAATCATTAATTCACATTTCAGCCTTTGGCACCATACCATACTATGACATTTTTTTACATTTCTTGATGCCACACTATACTATGACATTTTTTGACACCTTACTATCCTATGTCATTTTTTCACACCTTACTATATACTATGACATCTTATGATGGTTTTTGACACCTTACTAAACAGTGCTCTGTGTCAGACAGTTGATGTAAAGCTGTTTATGAATTACCTGGAGGCCTCTGTCTTGGTCTGCAAGAACTTCTTCATTCTAAAAAGTCTCTCTATGATATTGGACTATGCCTCTGTGATCGCGGACAATGTCTCTGAGATTATGGACAATGTCTCAGCAATCGTGGACTATGTCTTTGTGATCGTGGACGATGTCTCTGAGATCATAGACGGTGTCTCTGTGGCCATCGACAATGTCCCTGATCGCGGGCAATGCCGTCAAATCGGTGACCCCCGTCTCCGCCGATTCTATCGCAAGGTCTCTACGAAGCATGGACAATGTCTCTGATCATGGACAACGTCTCTCTCATCTTTGACAAGGTCTCTGCGATCATGGACAATGTCTCTGATCGTGGACGATGTCTCCCTCATCCTCAACAATGTCTCTCCGATCATGGACCATGTCTCTGCGATTGTGGACGATGTCGTGGAAGAAGTGGTGACACCTGGAGGAAATCAAAGAGAAACATACAAAGGAAAATGATAAATAAACTACTACCTATTCCTCATCAACAGTTTAACCATGAAAACACAGATAAATATTCAACATTATAGCTGAACCAGAACATTTTCCAAACATTGGAGGGCTGTTTCAGAAAATTAACCACTGACTATCACCACCTCCTGAAGAATCAACAACAAATACTCGGGAAAAAGTAAAATGATTATTAATTATGTGTCTATCAACTAATCACTGAAGCAATGATTTATGTTACTGTGAACTGCACAACAATAATAAACACTGTCAGTTCAGTAAATCTTTGAATGCAGGATTTTAACTTGTGTTGTTTATTATACTTCAGTATTTCTTCCACCACAGACGGCCACATACATAGTCATTAATTCACATTTCAGCCTTTGGCACCATACCATACTATGACATTTTTTTTACATCTCTTGATGCCACACTATACTATGACATTGTTTGACACCTAACTATACTATGACATTTTTTGACACCTTACTATATACTATGACATCTTATGATGGTTTTTGACACCTTACTAAACAGTGCTCTGTGTCAGACAGTTGATGTAAAGCTGTTTGTGAATTACCTGGAGGCCTCTGTCTTGGTCTGCAAGAACTTCTTCATTCTAAAAAGTCTCTCTGTGATATTGGACTATGTCTCTGTGATCGCGGACAATGTCTCTGAGATTATGGACAATGTCTCAGCAATCATGGACTATGTCTTCGTGATCGTGGACGATGTCTCTGAGATCATAGACGGTGTCTCTGTGGCCATCGACAATGTCCCTGATCGCGGGCAATGCCGTCAAATCGGTGACCCCCGTCTCCGCCGATTCTATCGCAAGGTCTCTACGAAGCATGGACAATGTCTCTGATCATGGACAACGTCTCTCTCATCTTTGACAAGGTCTCTGCGATCATGGACAATGTCTCTGATCGTGGACGATGTCTCCCTCATCCTCAACAATGTCTCTCCGATCATGGACCATGTCTCTGCGATTGTGGACGATGTCGTGGAAGAAGTGGTGACACCTGGAGGAAATCAAAGAGAAACATACAAAGGAAAATGACAAATAAACTACTACCTATTCCTCATCAACAGTTTAACCATGAAAACACAGATAAATATTCAACATTATAGCTGAACCAGAACATTTTCCAAACATTGGAGGGCTGTTTCAGAAAATTAACCACTGACTATCACCACCTCCTGAAGAATCAACAACAAATACTCGGGAAAAAGTAAAATGATTATTAATTATGTGTCTATCAACTAATCACTGAAGCAATGATTTATGTTACTGTGAACTGCACAACAATAATAAACACTGTCAGTTCAGTAAATCTTTGAATGCAGGATTTTAACTTGTGTTGTTTATTATACTTCAGTATTTCTTCCACCACAGACGGCCACATACATAGTCATTAATTCACATTTCAGCCTTTGGCACCATACCATACTATGACATTTTTTTTACATTTCTTGATGCCACACTATACTATGACATTGTTTGACACCTAACTATACTATGACATTTTTTGACACCTTACTATATACTATGACATCTTATGATGGTTTTTGACACCTTACTAAACAGTGCTCTGTGTCAGACAGTTGATGTAAAGCTGTTTATGAATTACCTGGAGGCCTCTGTCTTGGTCTGCAAGAACTTCTTCATTCTAAAAAGTCTCTCTGTGATATTGGACTATGTCTCTGTGATCGCGGACAATGTCTCTGAGATTATGGACAATGTCTCAGCAATCATGGACTATGTCTTTGTGATCGTGGACGATGTCTCTGAGATCATAGACGGTGTCTCTGTGGCCATCGACAATGTCCCTGATCGCGGGCAATGCCGTCAAATCGGTGACCCCCGTCTCCGCCGATTCTATCGCAAGGTCTCTACGAAGCATGGACAATGTCTCTGATCATGGACAACGTCTCTCTCATCTTTGACAAGGTCTCTGCGATCATGGACAATGTCTCTGATCGTGGACGATGTCTCCCTCATCCTCAACAATGTCTCTCCGATCATGGACCATGTCTCCGCGATTGTGGACGATGTCGTGGAAGAAGTGGTGACACCTGGAGGAAATCAAAGAGAAACAAACTCAGATAAATATTCAACATTTCAGCTCAAACAAAACATTTTCATGCTTTACTATACTATGACATTTTTGATTTTTAACATTTTGACTTTTATTTTGGATTGCTATTACTTCTGCATTGCTTTTATATTACAGATGACTTTTACTGTTATCTCTAATATTAGATTACTTCTATCATTACATGTTACTTTTCTTCTTAGGGCCCAAGCATGAAAGCGTGCAAAGGCCCAATTGGAATTGCTCTGACTATTAGGTCCCGAGAACGAACCATGTGAAGGCAACATTCAAAAGTGATCCCTATGTTGATTCCATATTGATTTTAAGATTCTTTTACTCACTTTTAAGGTTTTAAACAGTTTAGCACCTAGTTATTTAACCAAGCTGCTCGACTTTTACAACCCCAAAAGAGCACCGCGATCCTCTAGTCAGATGCTCTTAGAGCAACCAAGGAGTAAATTAAAGCATAGAGGGGATCAGGCTTTTGCAGTGGCTGCTCCTGGACTGTGGAAAAGTTTACCACTCTATATTTGCACTGCAGTCTATACGATCATTTAAATCACATCTTAAAACCCACCCTTTTACCTTGGCTTTTAATTCGAGTACAGCTTGACTCCCATCAGGTCATTTTATGTTAATGTGTCTTTTTGTTTAATCTTGTTTTTAGCCTTTTTTAAAAATCTGCTGTCATATTTTATTATACTTATTTTATTTATCTATGCTTTTATCTTGTTTGTTTTAAAAGTTATTTGTAAACCACTCTGGTCAACCTTGTTGGTTTTAAATGAGCTATAGAAATAAAATTGACATTGACATCCCCCATTGGGCTTAGCGGTGTTGTGCCTGGATGAAATCCGGGCCACATATATAGCATGCCCATTACAAAAAAGTCGCCTGATATCATGACCTCAAACCAACAGGAGGTCAGCCATTTGTACTTTAATACACACATTTTGCTCATTTTTCGCCATTTGGGGACTTCAAACTCTGTTACTATACTGTTAACGCCTTTGTGATTACAAGTTGTCAAAAGCTTCAGTTTTCGACAAAGGGCGTGACCGTAGCTGCACCTCAATGCTGTTGCTAACGCTGATATCCAGGTATAAACCAGCCAGGTACATACGCAATGTAACCGCAAATAGACACATAACGATGACAACGACATGATAGACCGCTATTAAAACTGAGTTAAAATGACCAGGATGGAACACAAAATTACAAAGAGATGTAAGATGTCGACAACGTGACTGTAAACGATTAAAGAGGGATTTAAACAGACTAGAGCTTGCTGTGTTTTCACCCGTGCACGTTGGGGGTCCACAACTCATGTCAGAGACGCCTCAGTCACGAAAACACAAACACACTCTTGCCCATATGATAAAAACGTTAAAAGAGAAGGCTAATGCTAACGCTCGTCGCTAACGCAAATACTAACGCTAGCCGCTAGCTAGTTAGCGCCTTAGCCTTACCTGCGCCGCAGCGTCCAGCCTCACTCGTGTTTGACAAAAAAGCTTGTTTTAGCATCCAGGCTTCTTCGGTAATAAAGTTTTCTCATAGCACTGACCAGCCGAGCCACAGCTTCGAGCATTGGTTTTAGTCTGATTTCCGACCTCGTTTCTCCGCCTCTCTGCGCTCCAGAGGGTCATGACCAATTACAACACAAGCAAGCCAACAACAAAAACAACGCCCACTGGCCAGCTGACTCTGCTCCGCCTAGCTACCGCCTCTGATTATTCTTCTAATACATCCACGAGGAAGGTAGGATACCGACAAGGTCTGTATCATGGATGTATTATAATACATACAAAACATGTCAGGTAAGAAAATACACCATATCAGAATTAAGTGAATAATAACTCAAAATTATCCTCTTCAGTCTGCGTATAACATGTTCTTTTCATTGTGAATTTTAGTGCCCACACTGTAAAATAAGATGAGGTCAATATGCGCCTGCATGCTGGAGACGAGTGATTCTGCTTTATCAGTGATGGAGATGATGTTACACTACCTCCACGTTTTTTTTCAGTAACGACTAATTAGAGAGCACTGGTTTGATTTTTATCAGGTGCAGTAAATTTCACATCAAATGCAAACAATCAAAGGCTTAAAAAAAAGTCTCTGCAGATATATCAGTAGGAGTTGCCAGTATGAAGGGGACCTATGCAATGTTAGGCAGGTCCTACAGGTCCTGAATCAGATTGGGATCTGGGGAGTTTAGAGCCCAGGTCAACATCTTTAGCTCTTTGTTGTGTTCCACAAGAGATTTCTGAGCAGTTTTTGTGGTGTGGTGGGAATATTATCCTGCTGGGGGAGGCCCCTAACATCGGAGAGTGTTGTTGCCATTGGAGGGGTGTGTGCTTGATTTATGACAATATTTAGGTGGGTGGTATGTGACAAAATAACGTCCAAATGAATGTCAGGACCAAAGGTTCCTCAGAAGAACATTGTGTTATAACAAGATGATGTATTTTTAATTCATTTCATCCACCAGTGGTCATTATGTTATGGATGATCAGTATACATTGTCTGCTGTCAATATCATTGATATATGTATTCTGTTGATATTGTAACCCAGTACATACTGTTTCTGTAGGTATAAAACAACCCTTAGTAATTGTCAAATATTTGGGATACAAGTTGGAGAGGAAAATTGGCTCAGTTAAGGGCAACTGAAAAATATCTGAGCAGGAGTTGCAGATTGCATGTGTGTGTGGGGGGGGCTTGTTTTACTATATTCATGGGGTCTGAAGGCCAGGAGCATTAGACTTGGTTTTAGGGTTATTAGGGCTAGGCACTCACTAGGCACTGGCTTAATGTCCTCTCTTCTGTAGAAGATAATATATATAAATAAATACCAAACTACTACCAATACTACGAGCTAGAGCACACACACTGAAGGGGGATTTCCAACACAATATTCAGTCTATAGTGTCCAATAACAACCACACGCTATTCAGGGCATCAGCATCATGACAAAACTGGAAGTTAACATTAGCAGGCTGGCTGTTAAGGTTCAAGTGGAGTGCATTACTTTATCCTTTCTATCTGCACAAGCACAAACACACACACACACACTCTCTCTCTCTCTCACTGGTAATGCATCTGCAGCGTTTTCTTCTCCATAGTTGAACACAGTGGATTTGTTAACGTGCTGGGTGGTGCGGTAGGAGCTTGTGCCATAGCAGCAGGACCTCCTCTCCACCAGCGAATAGGAAGCTGTTAGAGTTGGTGGGTTGTTCCCAGACCTGCTCTGTATTCCCAGTATGACAAAAATAGACTTTCTACTTTCCCAGCACCAGGTTGAACCCTCCAATTCCCCATTTTGACAGAGAGTGCAAGAAAAAGAAAGAGAGAGTAGTTTTGAAGAGGCCAGCAACCTTGGGGTTAGCCACCTTATTTATTTTTACATAATGAAATAAAAATAATACTAACAAATAAACTATTCATACAAAAATTCCATGATTGTAAAACTGTTCAGAACTGAACACTAGTACACACTAGAACACAGTACTTTCATCACCTGGTGATTAGATGTCATCACTGTTTGGATATAAGTTGATTGTCATGATTTTTTTGTTCTCATTTTAATACACAACAGAAGTTTGATATGAAACAAAAACATGCTAGTAGTGAAGCACAATATTGCAAAGCAAGTGAATACAATGCCATAATGTTATGGTTCATTTCTGTCTTTGGTCCAAACATGTGGCAATCACACCTTGATTCTTGAGCATAGAGTAATGCAGTATCACTTTAAATACTTTCTTTTCCTAAATTCCTTCCAAATGCTGAGCACCAAGATTTCATACCCAGTATAAGTATGTAGAGAGCTAGGGTACCAACTTACTTCACTACTGTACTCACTAACACACACACACACACACATTAGATAGTTAAAATTCAGCAATGTCATCTTAAACAAGATGGAACTGAGGATAATATCGAACAGAGTGACCTTCAATATGTTAGCTTCACAGTGATATCCAAAAGTGGATGCCCTGAGATTTAAAAAAAAAAAAAAGGCGACTTTAAAATAAAAAATAAGGCACTTCTTTGATGCATGATGCATGACATCTTTACTTTACAAGAAGTCTTATTGTTGTTGTTTTGGTCATCAGTCCCATTAGTCATATTAACAATGTTCTCACTACAGTAGGCTGAAATCTGGGATCACTGCAACATCACTAAAAAGAAGTTCAATGCGGAAATAAACATGAGCAGCCAGATGATCAGGCAGGTTTTAAACAAACCCTCAATTTAGCCCTACTTTGAAGCCAAATTCCAACTTTGACCTATCATACTGGCTAAACTATTGGCTTGTTTACAACCTCTCCAATCATCTGACTGCTCATTTTGTCTGGCCTGTCTGACTGTTGCTGTGGTAGTGGTACTGTGTTCCAAGACCTCTGTAATTACTTTGGTGAATACAGAATTATTATAACTAACAGACATAATGGGCAAAACTACAAAAATAAGACTGAAATTATCATAAACTGAAATGATCCTTTAATATCCTTCATGCTTCCATAGACACAGAACTTACATGCACACAGGCATATGCACACACATTCACTCACACACTCACATACACACATACACACACACACACACACACACACACACACACACACACACAGAGCACATGATTTTCTTGAACACTGAATTCATGGACTGTTCTGTTCTGACTGCACTGTATCTGTGACTGATCACTTCATTACTGATATTTGTATGCAGGCAGAAGATTTTCTATAGTGTTTAAACTGGTCACTTTACAGAACAAAACGTCAACAAAAGCGTCACTTGAAGAGTTCTGATAAAAGCTTGTTTTTTTTCTTTTTTTCCAAATCAATGATGTTACAGTTGTTGCAGCCATCACCTCCATTCTGTTCCAATGCTTTTCTCCGTGTGTTTCTGTCTCTCCTATTTACCAGCATGTAAAGCTCATGCCTTGGCTCCATGTAGGTTCATCTCCATTCCATCCTTTTTTTTCCGTCCCAGAGCTTCTGCCTCTTCCAAGGTGGTTGTTAAAGGTTTGCCCAGGGTCTCAGGCAACAACATTGTCAGCACTCCAATTACGAATGCCAGGATTCCCACAATGAGCTGCACAAAGGTCACGGTGAGAGGAAAAAATTAATCAGATAAAATTTGTTTTCTTGCCAGGATACCCTTTCACATAAATGATGACAAATAGGAATAAGGTGCTAAGGTGGCAAAATGGAAAAGGTGATAACAGGTAATTAAACATTAAATAATATATGTTGCTCTTAGGGAACCAGCCAAAGGAGAACATGTACCTGAGGTAGGTAGATCCAGACATCAGCCAGGTACACACAGAAGGGGGCTACCACACTGCCAACACGGCACATCATACTGCCACTACCTACTGCCAGAGACCTAGAGGGAGACAACTTTATTGTGCCCATAATAATATCATGACTGGATCATATATCTTTCCCTAGATTGTAAAACACTGTTAGTACTCTGCCATTCAAATAATGCTTAGAAACTGCAAAAGGGCTGAGAAGAATGTAAATAAAAAGACAAATTGCAAACTGAGTGCAGATATTGTATGTTCTGGGGAGGTGTATGTGGTTTGGATTCTGTTTGTTCTTACCTGATGATGGTCGGGTAAAGCTCACAGGTGTACAGGTAGATGAGACCAAAGGCAATGGCGATTGCAAACTTCCCTGTCATGCAAAGAGCGATGGCCAGCGCCTCGATGTCCTGCAGAGGAGGGGAGGTAGGGGGAAGAGGAAGAAGTGAGCGTGACAATCCTGGACATGATTTTGTTATAAAGGGCAAAAATCTGATATTAGTGTTGATGTAATCATAGACCTGACCTTTTCACCCTCAGGCTTTTCATCAGACCACTGATTCTGTTAATAGTCAAGCTTTAAATGAGAGCAGACTCTTACAGCACTCCATGGATGGGTGAACTGAAGTTCATGCTGACTCAATTCTATTCTATCACATTTTCTAATAAACTGATCTAATAAACTGAAGGGATGATTGTTCCCTCAGTCACTCACTTTTAATTTACTTTGTGGCATGGGAACCACTTGTACTGAATCTTTTTTTTCTCCACATATTTATGCAGGCGTTTATAGTGTGTGTGTGTGTAAAATAAAACAACTATTCTAATAGATACTGTAAGTACAGATAATATTTTGATTTATGGATTGGGATGTTTTATATTTGTACATATATCTATATACATAATATTTATATGATAGATTACTACATTCATTTATTATTTATACTGCTTATCTGTTAAGGGTCACAGGGTGGGAGGGCTGGAGCCTATCCCAGCTGACAATGGGCGAGAGGTGGGGTACACCCTGTACAGATCACCTTTCCATTTCGGGGCCAACACATATAGACAAACAACCATTCACACTCCCTTTCCTAAAAAAAACACCTATGGCCAATTTGGAGTCATCAGTTAACCTAGCATGTCTTTGGACTGTGGGAGGAAGCCTGAGTACCCAGAGAGAACCCACACAGGCACAGGGAGAACATGCAAACTCCAGGCGAAGCCGGACCCTGTTGTGAGGCGACAGTGCTAATCAGTGCACCACCGTGCCACCCAGATTACTACATGTAAAGGGAAAAAAAAGCTGTTCTTAGAAAGTGAGCTGTGATCTAAAAAGCGCTTCTCTTACAAACACCTGGAGCTAAGCTCAGCCTGTTACTGTGATGTAATAGATACAGAAAACAACACCTGGCCGAGACTGGCAATGCTAAAGATACACATGGAGAAGAGTGAGCCTGTGTGAGGTGATCCCACCCGAACAAGCTATTTTTAAACTGCTGGCCTGACTCTGACAAACTCTATTCAACACTGTTCTGAGAGTGAAGATCTTTGTTATTTAGCCATGTAATTTATTTATTTATGTATTAAGCAAACTGGTGTTAATTATGCTATGGTGTGTTTACACATGAGTACTCTACATGTTTGCATGGGAAAAGAAATGTTCTCCTGTCCCCTCAGAACCTGAACACTGGTAATCTTATTGCTATTACAAATGGTTGTTTGTGGCAGGAGCGATTTTTTCCTCATCCTGTCCAGAGGCCAGATTTGGCAGAAAGCTACTGTACATCATTTGTTAACAGAGTGTAGTGCTTCGTCAAACTTACAGTGGTTATATTTGGACAAAATACAGATAGGGAATAAGTAAAGCCACTATAATAAGTATAAATGTTAGGCTTTAGAGTGCTATTACCGTAACTCCCTTACTAATACAGTGCAGTGTACATAGACAAGCAGAGCATTTAAAAGCAAAAGCACTCAGCGCAGTCAAGAGAAAAAGGGAGACTGTCTCAGACATCTGAGACAGAGTGAAGATTTGACTGCTAGAGTTAGAAACCCCAGCATTTAAATCTTCAGACATTATAGGGAAACCTACTTAAAAACCTACAAGTATGGAAAGAAAACCCAAGCCCTGAACAGGAGAGCACATTGTGAAAAGTGAACCGCCCCGGAACAGTGATGAATTAGAGGGTAAACTAGAGGCACATTCAAAGCCAGACAAGAAGAACTTACATGGGTGAAAATAAACAGAGCGGACTGACTTAATCGTGAAGTGGACTGAGAAGTAGGAATGGTGACACAAGGGTTTGAAATGTGAGAAGTGAAGGTGGGTGGATTTTGTTATCTTTGGGCCGAGCTAAGCTTGCTGTTTCCCAGTGTTTCCAGTCTTTATGCTAAGTTAAGCTAACCGGTCGCTGGCTGTGGCTTCATATTTACTTCATATTTATGTAAATCCTGTCACTAAGACACTGTCGCAATAACAAGTTCAAGTACAGCATTCTACTGAGTTATTAAAGTGAATCTGAACACTTCAATCCACTGTGAAACTTCTCTCCCACGTTAGAGACTTTGGCACGTTCATCATGCTAAGATGTATATTTGTCCACATAGTTTACCACAGAAAGTTACATATACTCTGGTATGAGGAAGTGAGTGAAGTCTGCAGAGAGGCAATTTCATTAGATTGTGTCTTCCTGTGGGGGCCTGCAGAAGTTACTACAGTGACACAAACAAAGAAAGGATAAGTAAATGGACTGTCATTGTTTCCACTGCCATTGGTTTTCATGTCACATTTGTTGACCGCTCTGTTCAAAGGTCAAAGGTCATATTTACTTGGCCATTAAGTGTCAGCTGTTAGCCAACCCAACCAGAAGCAGTACTAATTTGAGTCACAGCTCGAAACACACACACACACACACACACAGAGCGAACTGCATGTGTCATATATCAGAGCTCAACAGTAAAAGTGGTCGAGCAGCCCAGGGATTTGTCAAAACAGTAAACTCAAGAGCCTTCGGTCCAGACTGATTGTTTCGGAGGAGAAAGTACTTTAAAAACATTAAAGTAATCCTATTTCTATGTCTGGCTGACAGATGACTCTCCACAACTAATAGATCTTGCTGACAGCAGAGTCACTGTCACATGTGTAATGCTCTAAATGCAGTTAGACATCAGGTTTTGACAAAAAATGTGCGTGATAACAAGTGATGATGACTGTGAGAACAAGATAAAATAAGCATTCCTTGAAGTACCAATTGCTTGATTTCATTATGACACAATGATTTGTATGGTGTCTGGCTAGTTCCTCTAAATTTGGGGTCAAATAAGAGCAAAAAGTTTGTGACAGAATTTCTGTTACAAATCTGAAATTTCTTACACATATTTACGATTTTTATGGAGCCACTAAAAATTGTGTTGAAACCAGCAGCTTTATAAACCCAGAGATATTATAATGTTGACAGTGGACAAAGGTGGACAGCATGAACTACAATACTTGTACGCACAGCAGGCACCACAATGATGAGCATACAGGCGACCCCAGCCAGGAGCAGAGCTGGGGCACAAGTCTTCTTCCTTCCAATCCGGTCCATTGCAAAACAGCCAACCAGATAAGAGGGGAGCTCCACTGCACCTGGAAACAGCCAATCACAGCAGAGGTCAGAGGTTATCTAGGCACTGAGGCACTGACATGGTGATATTCTATCTAAGGGACTTAAATAACCAGCATCTGAAAAGACAGTTGGTTAAGCTCAGCTTTCTAAATGTTCTACTGTGTTTCTCCAAAGGAAGTAAGGGGGGATTATAAATGTTCCTACTAGATGTTAAAGCAAGCACATTAAATCAATATAATCTGTTAAGTATAAAGAAAAAAGAAAATAAAGTAAACTTAATGTAAATACTGCAATGGGCCTTTTATCTGCTGAACTGATAAAATGTAATTCCCAGACATTAATAGTACCAAATGTAGTCTTTATGATGTTCTTTTGTGAAAATAATGGCTTTAAAGTTTATAGTGAAATTTTGGGAAACATAAAAAGTACATCAGTTTTGATTAGTAAACACAAAAAAAGTTTATTACAGTACAAATCTTATTTTCTTTATTAGATAAAAAAGCAACAGTAAGACTGTTAACTTGGCAGACAGAGAGCTGTAGTTGTGGTTTATTGCTTACAGGGTATTTTCACTCTCTGTGTTTCCAAAAACAGAGTGGTAAACAAAGCCAAGGGAGATCTTACTGCTTTCTCAATGACAAAATATTCCTTTAATTAATATATGACCTGAGATGAACATGACATTTGATAGTTTAAAGCACAAATATAGTAAGTAGAGTGTAGAGTCATGGCTAAGATTCTCCAGACAGTTGTGAATAGTTTTCTTTCCAATTTGATCAATAGAGTTAACCTCAGATCTAATAGTCCTGTTTGTTTACATAGGAAAGGGCAAATGTGCTGTAAGATTAAACAGGCTACCTGACAGGATCTCCAGCCTCGCTGCACACAAACTGAAACAAATACAAATAAAGAAGCACACAAACACATACTACATGCTCTGCATTTGAAATCCAATTGTTGTAAAGGGGCACAGCAGTTTTAAACAGTTATCCAATACATCTACAAACACAAATGCACTCTATCTACATTTGGATGACCAAACAGGATACTTTTGTAATATCGCTTACCTGCAAGGAAGAGGTTAATGTATTGGTTTCCTCCTAGGTTGACTGAGCCTAAAGAGAAGACATAGTAGCCCAAGCTGCCGATGAACCAGATGGCCCACACTGTGCATGTGCGGCCCGCCATCCTCCAGCTTCCAAACAAATCCACGATAGACAACTTCTTTTCAGTCTGTGATGGCTGCTCCTCCGCCTCCTGCTCCAGCAGAGCTCTGCCATTCTCTCTGTCCTCCGGCTCTAGGAGCTCCTCTGCCTTCAGCCTGCATTCGAGGCCATTGAAGCGGGCTATTGTGTCCAGCAGGGTCTGAGCTTCCTTGTAATGGCCCTTGGCCATCAAGTAAAAGGGCGTCTCAGGGAACTTCCAGCAGAAGAGCAGGAAGGGCGAGGTGCATATGGAGAGGATGATCTGGTAGATCCACCAGACCCTCACCAGGTAACCGGTCAGAGCCACAACCATGATGCCGACTGCAAAGGCTGCATGTACGTGCATAGAGGTCCATGTGCGTACCTTAATTCCAGTGAATTCTGTAACGTAGACAAACACCACAACAAGGTAGCCACTGGACACCTGGCAAGAGCAAATATAGGAAGGAGGAAAGGACAACATTTTGAATATACATGCTTGCAACAATAAGCACAATGAAATGCTGAACTGCATTTATGGGCACTTTCTGTCAGTACTGTTACCACAGAATGCACAGTGTCTGGTTGTTAAATATTTAAGGATTTTAATGGAGTTTGTTGTTCTTTTAAGCCACATATTCAGCACTTGTAACTTCTACTGAACGGCAGCCACAATGGCCACAAAAATGTAAGAGTAGCATAAGTAGAAAAGAATTATAGAAATATACATTGCTAACTTTAGCCATAAGCTGCTGGTCTTACCAGCAAGTAAAGAAACAGTGTGGTCTTTTGTCTTTTTAAACATAGTTTCACTTTTAAGTTGAAAACAGATGTTATTGCTTTCTCCATTTGCTGTTCACTAAACTGTATGTATATATAGTACCAGGCAGTTACAGCAATTACATGTTGATACATCTTCAACTTAAAGGTAAACATGTTAAATCCTGTTTATTTTGCCAGATCTCCTTTAAAAGAGAAAACACATTGTAATAAATATGGCAGTAATCAGGCTTTAAGTCCCTGCTTCTAAGTCCAAATATGCTCTGTGTTAAGTGTGGCTGCGCGGTATAAACCTTCACCATCTGAGAGTCTATGTGAAAAACAACAGCTGTAGCTGAGGAGGACTAGAGGGGGATGGTAGGAGACATTGAGGAGTGAAACAGTGGACAGACTGTAAGGGGCTCTTTCAGTACAACTTCACTGCCATGAGGGCTTGTTACCATAATGACTCCCTTCCTTCGCCTTGTAAACATGCTCTTTTATGCACATATCATGTATTACCCTGTACATAAAATAAACAAACACACATTTAACTTTATAAAAGACACACTGAGAGCACTACTTTTGTCTCTGTTACTTGCTCTACTGCTGTGTATCCTCAAATTCCTTATGACCCATTACTTTTAATTTGGTGATCAAGTATTTTTTTATTGCAGCACGAACTGACCTCTACACAGGATGACTTGGGATCTGGTTTAATGTGTAAAAAGTAATCTGATGTCTGAATCTAAGTCTGAATGAAAACATCAACTCACCATCAACATAAATGTCATATTTATATATACACAGACATCTGCTTGGTGTGCAGAAAAATAGATCCAGCCCCTAACATCTCTTTACATTTTTTCCCTTGACTATGAAAGGTAATCATGGTCTCATGTCTGCTACTTTCTTGCACTCCGTTATTACATATCAATGCAAATGGTTTCTCAGACCCATTACAACATGATAAGGCTATTTTCTTTTTTTCAAGCTGCAACCCAAACATAACAGCTTATGCCCAGTAAAGAAGAGGGCAGAAGTGCAGTATAGTTAGAGTTACACAGTTAGAGTTATATTCTTATTATACACAGCTGGACCAAACATCTTGCTTTGGTTTGCATGTTGGCTTGACTGCAATATGACTAACAGGAGGTGGCTCCTCATAAGGGAACATTAGCAACTGGCTGAGAGATTGCTTTGTAGACAAACATCCAGCAATAGGGCACACAGTGAACCTAAAGAAGCATGCTTGTTTACAAACAGAGAGTAGAAAATGAGGCACCTCCCCTCTCCCATGCAAAAGCCCAGAATGCATGTGTTCATAACAGAGACTTCTTTCAAATCATTAACATTTATACACTGATATTAGTGTATAATGTAAAATCTATGCAAAATGCATTTTAACACTGGATTGCCTTTACAGCTTAAGTCACTGCGACCACATCGGCTTTCATATTGTAGTGAGCGCTGCCCTACCTCACTTTAACTGTTTTGCTGTTGCCTCAATAGCACCATCAATGCATACAGGAAAATAGACACACAAAAACACTGAACTCACCATGGCAAGGAGAAAGCGGACCACCATGAAGAAATAGTAGTTTCCAGAGAACGCTACAGTCACTCCGAGCCCAAACTGACAGAGGCTGGTGAACATAAGAATCCTCACACGACCAACTCTGGAGGAGACACATACAGGTACATACAAGGTGACAGAGAGGCAAATAGATAGAGGAACAGAGAAAAAAGTTGCAGAGTTTACATATTCAGGTAAGAAATCCATTTGCAAAAGAGGGAATCTGTCAGCTGCAGCAGTCTGGTATTATAATGTAAGGACTATTACATATTTGGATTAAGCTGCAGTTACTTGGCTTGACTTGACTTCATATCTTGTAGCTCTGCATCAGTTTTTCCTGTACAATGTCTAATATTAATAGTAACCAATTCTGTGTAAACCATAAGTGTGAGATTACACTTTACTTTTAACATGGGAGAGATGCTCCACATCTCCTTAGGATGCTAAGTGTAACTCACTGACAGCGTGGATTCTCAGTCATCCAGGTCATGGTTATCCAAGAAGGCTTGAATCAAGGGTGTTTGGTCCAAGTCCAGCTGCCCTTGAGTCAACCCTTCTTGGATCACTGACAAGTTTAACTTGACAACACACTGTGAGCCATGGTGACCAACTTTGACAATGCCCACGCCAGTAGAAGCATTTACCCATTGGCCACTGTGGATAAGTGCATAGATTAAAAGCGTAAAATGATTAACCCATCCAAAATAACCACTGCCATCAGCACTTAATCCTAACCTCCTCTATCTGAACTGTACGTGGGCTACATAATAACAGATGGTTGGGCAGACATCAAAGCAAGTGTGCCCTCAACTCCGGCTTTATCAGACTAAAGTCCTTCCTCTAAATGCTAAATGCTGACCACTTCAGTCTTGGCTGAACAGCTGAATGTTGTTTGGCCAGGTCTGACCAGTTCTTCTCCTGATGACAACTATTGTTCCCCTGCCACTTTGATCTCTTCTTCCTCCCTATCACTCTCAAACCCATCACCCCTCAATCTCATCATCCACACCAAACATCCACTTTCCCTGCCACTTGTCCTGTCACCATCCCTTTCCCACACCTCCACACTTAAGACACATAAGTGTCAGCATCATATTTAATGTTAGGGTGCAAACATGTCTCCTGAAGTTATGACTACATGTGTACAGAATTATATTGAACCTGTGCTCTTGTTCCCATGCACATATGAAAAGAAAGTCCTTATATGATGGAACTCTGCTCCATGTGTCTTACATGATATTCTGCATGAATTCTCTTCTGCCCTTGCTTACCTGTCAGCTATGTCCCCAAACACCAGCGCTCCGATCAGCACCCCAAGCATGAAAGTGGGCTGGCACAGCTTGGCCAGCCACTCCTTCTCACACACCAAGTCCCAGTCGGTCACAATGCTTTGGTAAACTTCAGAGTGGTCGTAAACAAAGTTTCCATCGCAGGTTTTCACCGTTTTGTTGCCATCAAAGTCATATGTAAACTCTTTTGGGTTGATGCGCAGGGCGCAGCGGCATCGGCTGAGCTCCCACTGTTCTCCTTCGGCCGTCCTCACCACCAAGGGCCCAGTCTTTGATTTGAAGACTGGCATGAAGTCTTCCAGACTAGATCCTGTCAGGTTACCGTACAGGACATCAGTGATGTTGCCGGGCACACTGCACACGAAGTTTGGAGTCTCCACCAGGAAAACAGAAGCCAGGTAGTGGATCCCACAGGCTATGGCCTGGAAGACTGCTGCAAAATATAGACATGCCTGAAATCTGGAGAGAAATAGGAGACATTTAAAATATGCAGACACACGAGCTGGAGAACTCTTTTAATAACTCTTAAAACCTGTATATTATACACAGCATATTATACCATTACCATATACTGCCTTTGGATTGTACTTCATATAAAAGTTCATATTAAAGATGCCAGTGGATTTAATGTAATTCAAGCTGGACTGTGCTATTAATGTGTGAAAAAATACATTTACTTGCACAGATATGTAAAACAAAACTTTTAAATAACTACATAAAAAATGAAATTGAAATGAAACTGGTGGTGGGAAGAATGATATTTTCTTTAACCAAAGAACAAGCACAAACTCAAACAACAAAACAAATTAATTTGACATTTTTTGACTTTCAACAGTCACTGTGAGAAAACCTAATTTAAGAGGAAATGAAAAGAATTCAAAACTTTAAAATTTCAACTTTTCAGTAGACTCATCTATGTGAAAATTCTATAGCAATCCATTATTTTTCAAAAAAAAAAAAAAAATTTACAGAGGACACACTGAGTGCGGACTGTGCTCACAGTGAGGCACTGACATGATAGGGAAAAGATGTTAAAGTAGCAAAACATATTGTGCACAACTAATGAAATAAACGGAAAACGGGACAAGAACTCTTGTTGTTTGCCAGTGTTTGTTTTCAAAATTACATTTGTAACATGGAATAAAAATACTGATCGTGAGGTTACTATTCCAAAGCTACACCAACTGGTTTGGTGAAACCACACACACACACACACACACACACACACACACACGACAAAGGAAATGTGTCAACTTAATAACTCTGGCTAGAAACACTCTCGATTACCTGTTGAAATGCCCGAGCTCGTCGAATATTCTCTCTACGGTCATGTTTTCTGACAGCGATTTTGTGCGTCTCTCTCCCCGGTGGCCGGCGGATCCTGAGTGTTTCAGCACCAAGTAATAAAACTGTTCTTTCACAGAGCTGAGTGAGGGGTAGGAGGGGCGCACACACTCAAACTCTCACTCACTCTCTCTCCCTCTCCCTCCCTCTCACACACACATACATAGCCCGCTCTATCTGCGGGAAAAAAACAAGTCGCTATGACTGGAGACGGTGATGTTTTGGAACGTTACGGAAAAAGAGTGCTAAGAATATAATTAATGCAAACAACAGTTGTGTTTGCTGCTGTAATTTTTATTATTTCCTGATGAGTTCTCTTGTATTATATAGCCTCTTTTATCAAGATAGACTTAATTGATTCCTTTAATGTTCTCTGACAGTAACTGACCCTTCTAGTCCTGATAAATGGGCCCTTGATTATATCACTATATTGATTAAATCATTATATCTTTATCATACCATGAAGTAATCATGTAAAGTGGTTCCTCAGTGAAAGCCAAGGTAGATGTGATTAAACACTGAGCATAAAGTCACTTTTGAATATACCTGATTGCTTTTTCTCAGGCCTCAGACACAGCCTAAGTGATGTTGACAGGATCAGTGTGGAAGCAGGGCTGTTTGTGCTTTCGTAAATAGACTGTCCTTGCATAACACCTCTGACATCATGGAGCCACACTGTGTTTCCTCCGAGGTGTTACCCCAGTCAGGATCAACCTTTACAAAAGCAAGTGCAACAAGCAGCTGCCTGGCGTTTACGGCTCAAACACGGTGGCAATGAGCTGCTGAGTTCATAATCAACACAAGGTCATGGTTGGTCTCTCAACCAGCAACATGCTAAATCCTTAATGCCATCTCCTCATTCTCTTCTTTTCACTTACCCTAAACCAGGGCTGCAACTAATGTTTATTTTCATTACCAATTAATCTGAGGAAGAAGTGATATATATATGCTTCCTGTTCAAGGAGAGTTTTTACATATTTACCTGTCAAACTCTGACACTAAGAGACCTGAACCCTGAAGAATACAAATAATATTGTAACCTTTGTGCCTCATATCAGTATGCATTTCCCATTCTTTTCATCAGTACTGTGTGTGTAATTAAACTCCTAATAATAATACATTTTCACTCTATTTACTTAATTATGTGATTATTCATTTGATGTCCTTCACAATTCCCAAGAGCCTAAAACCCAAAGAAATATTCTGCTTGCTAGAGATTAAGACAAGCTGAAGCAGCAATTTCTCACATTTCAGAGGCTGTAGTAATGAAATATTTGTCCTTTCTTCTTGACAGTTAAATGATTGATAGTTGACCCTTAACACCACACAATTTCAGCTAAAATGTACAGTATAACAAATTGTGTTCAGTTAAAATGAGCCAAAGATAGATGAGATCCCAGGTTACATTAAACAAAGCATCCTCAGAAAACACATGAGAATTCCTGACAGGAAAGCCAACCTCTATCTGTCTCTGTTTCTGTGAGTGTTTCTATTGGAGCCTTTGATTAATAATTGATAATGTGCTACAGCTGTGGCTGTGTTGACCTACTGCATCTTGCTTTGGCTGGATTCAGCAGGAGTGCTACTACAAACTATAACAGTGTTTGCTTTTGCCATTGCACTGACGTGCCATCTGCTCCATCTCCTCAGATGGGAAATAATAAAACAGGAGAGGTGTCATTGAAATAGGTGATTAATGGAAACTGACAGTGACAACTTAGAATCACTATGTGATTATATGTGTATTTGGTAATGATACCTCTGTAACTTTATATATTGTAGAGTATAGCAGTCATTTTAGCTATTTAGAAGAACCAAATACAGTGTATACTGTTGCCAGTGGGCTCATGACTGGAGTTTGATCCATTTTTTCCCCTATTTTATCTCTGTGACCTCTTCCTCCTCCCACTGACCTGTCAGCTTTTATTTGCTGTCCACCTCCTTGTTTTCAAAGATATTGAGATGGAACTGATCAAACTTTAAAGCTTTATGTGGTCAGTGCTTACACTTGCTGAGCGGTCCTGTTTGTTGAAGGTGTGGAAGACTTGGAGGGCTCAAGTAGATTTGTTTTATGATTTCAGATACTCTTATTAAGTCTGGAGTTGTTGCTGTAGCATACTTGTGACCTGGTGTACAAAGTTTTAGGTTTTTCTTGTTTGTGATCTGACTATGGTCACAGTGGACAAAATGTGGATTTTTCTAGGTTTGCCTGTGGCTCCGGCCAAAAGCAAACACATTCTAACCTTCACCTGCTCCTGTCACAACTGGCTGTTTCTCACTGAGCAAGGCTACATTACGTTTACCCAAGTTTCAATGTGTTTTCCAAACAGAAAAAAAGCCTTTGTTTTCCTTAGTAGGTTTAGCTGTTTCAGTCCAGTTTAGTCTAGTTTTACCTGCACACACCAGAGCACAAGTCAGAAGAGCTTCTGTTTGTTTACAAGATAACATCAAGTTAATCTCACCTCTATATAACCTGCACCAGAGGCGTTGCTAGACATAGAGCTCTACCGAGTCAACACTACACCTCTTAGTCAATATACATCTATTCTTTTCCCATCAGTATGCCATAATTATCTGAATTATTGCAATGTAAAAAAAAGGGGTCTGGCAACACCCCTGACCTGCACACTTGATCTTGAACCTCTAAAGCTAAAGAGGAATTTTCTAATCTGTAAAGATGACAAAAAACCTCTCCTGTGTTCAGTCTGGAAAAGCCACAACAGAAAGCCTGTGTCTAAAACTTTTTTTCTAAAACATGTGTAGTCAGACATTCTTTGCTGTTTTGCTGTTTTTCAGGATGTAGGTCCACAAAGCCACATGAACGGTCGTAAGAAAACAGTTACACATACTCACCCCCAAACACACATGAATTTCTACAGGAATCTACACTGGGTTTAACAGGGATGCATTCTTTCCTTATTTTCTCATTGCTTCCAGTACCAGTTAAATTACCAGATGACCTACATCACTTCAGGCGTTCACAGATTTACAGTAAATTCTAATCCAATCCATATGGTCGAAAGTGTTTATGACTGACCACTTGGTGGCAGTAGAGATTGTCAATGGCATATATCTTCACTTGACTGATGTAGTAGTGAAAGTGTTTCTGGTCAAGTTCTGACACAAACCTCTCTCATAACCTTTTCATATTCTAATAGCAATGAGTATTACCAGTAAAAGGCAATGTATAAAATCATTAACCAACCTTTCATTCAGACCGTAATTTAGAGTTTGCTTGACTGACTGATCGATTCAGTGACTGGGCCACTAATTACAGAGAATGTTTTATAATAAATCCATTAAGACCACTAGGATTGGTGTTATCAAGTTTTTTTATCCTTGTTATTGCTGTCATTTACCACCACAATATTCTATTAGTCTATAAAACTGACTGATCAGAAAATACATCATAATCAAAACCAACGCAGACATCTGTATTCTCTCATCAGTGGTTAGGGTTAGGCAGGAGGAGTGTTATTTTTACTCCAAAGGGGGCAGTAGAGAGCTATTTATAAGCCAATATCCAAACACAAATGTTTGTCATTGATTCCAAACAGCTGAAAGAAGGCAGCCTTATCACTGTCCTGCATTTTCTTAGATTTAACTGTGTGAGAACATTCTGTGAAGCCAGGCAAATCCTAATATCCATCCAAAAGAAACTGTTGCGGTGCTTTTCGCTGTCCAAAAATAATCCTCTTTGGCAATCCTGATAAGTGACGTGTCCTCCTCTAGTCCAATATCAGTAACATATTTAATAAATGAGTGCACAAGAAGGGGCTCTGATTATTAATTTGTTCATAAACAACAGCAGATTTAGCAGTCTTTGGAGGGAAATCAATGACAAAGTTATGGAGTGACTTGAGAAGGCAGTTAGGGCAGTGTTGGCTCATAAATACTTTTTTTTTTTTTTAATTAAAGCACAGATGTTAGTTGCCAGAGACTGCGAGGCCAGAATAGCACCTATAACAGACATAAAATAATCAGAGATTTATACTGCAGGATATACCTAAGCACTAAGAGTAATGGTTCAATAGTGCAATAGTTTATGTCCTAGAAATTGAAAATATCTTTCATATCCCCTTTTATTTGTGCAAATTTCTGTACTTTAAAAATCTGATTTAAATACATTTTACAGCAAAACAAAACTTTAACTTCAGCATGAATGTTAGCGCTACTCCATGAGAGTGCTAACTGTATGCAGATGCTGAGAGAAGGAACTGCATGGGCCCTTGATGGAGCAGCAGGCCCTGCCCCTATCTAGGGTTACACAGTAACCCGAGAGTCTGTGGGGCGGGAGAAGCAACTCCAGGGAGGGGGCAAAGCAAAAGAGGGGTGTGTGTGTGTGTGTGTGTGTGTGATGTGAGTCAGACAGAAAGAGAAAGAAAGCAAATTAAAGGGGCGTTTGTGTTTGGGGAAAAGGGGGACTTGAGAGTGTCAGGAGGGAGTTCCCAAAGTTTTTCAAAGAGGGCGGCACACATTGTACTTGTAAACGTGTTTGCAGAGCCTCATGACACACACACTAACATGCACACAATCGTCCAGGTTAAGATGCAGGAACACACGTGTGTTGGTTTACGAGCAGAGGTGTTTCTTGACACATTCACATTTCATTAACTTAACTCTCTCAGTGTAATGGTGGACCTTGGACCTGGAGGGAAGGAGAGGCTGGACAACAAGAGAAGAAAAGAGAAGAGAGGAAGAGAGGAAGAGAGGAGAAGGACAACCTTTGACAAGAAGGATATGAGGAATGGGATAGAAAAAAACAATGGGCAAACCAAAACTTCCAGTTGAGGAGATGGACTGAGACGAGCCAGAGAGACAGAGAGGACAAAACAGTGAATGGACATGGGCAGAGAGCGGCTTACCCTTGGACTGCTGCTGCGTTTGGGTATTCTGCTCACTGCTGTGTGTGTGTGTGTCCATGTTTACCTGGAGACAGGTTGGCGGGGAACACCTGCTCCCCTGGCTTCGGGACGTCCCATCCAATCTAATCAGAACCTGGGCCAACAGAGCAGAGCCAAACACATCTCAGCAGAGACAAAGGAGCGGGACAGGAGCATTAAAAGGAGAATCTCCTATGTTCGGACACTGAAGAAGGACAGTCAAGCAAAGAAGAGGGATGAAGACAGAAAGGATCCCTCGCCTCCGTGCTGCCCACCTCTCCGCCCACACAGAAAGGTAAGTTTAAATTTAATATAACACTAACTTCAGAGTTCTTAATTGCAGCGATTAAGATTCTTGTAAGGTTATCTGATCCTAAATCACTGTAGTAGGAGACAGAGCGGCTCAATAAGGAGCTTTCACTCCATCTCTGTGAGTCACTGGCTTAAATCTCAGTAATCCCAGGAGAGTGATGAAGGAAGAACAGGCAGCAGAATCAATGGATGTTCAGCGAGCGCCTCTGAAACGCTTTGAAGTTGAAAAAGACTTTGTCAGTGGGCTTTCTGTCTGTACAAAGCTGCATTTTATGTTTACTGATTAATGTATATAATTTAAACAGGTGTCATTTTAACTGCAAATCAAACACACAGATACTGGCTGTGTTGTATCAGTTGCAAATCTATACAAAGTCAGCTTTAACAAAGGGCCATTCAGACTTTTGGAGCAAACACAGCTATTCACAAACACACACATACACACACACACTCCAGGGGCTTGACCCTTGACCTGTGAAGGGCGTGTTAAAGGATCATCTTAAGAAAACTCCCACTTCCTACTCTTTTATTGTCTCTTTGTGCCCTTAATTTTTTTTCTCTTTGATTCATCTCTGCTCTTTTCTCCATCTCAGTAGCTTTTATTTTGTCATTTGATCTCGGCATCCATCAATCTCCCTTTTGTTCCCCTTCACTGCCAATTTCCATCAACGCCTCCCACCACAATACACACCCACAACAAGTCTGCCTATTCTCAGTCTTGCTTGCTTCTCTATTGTCTTCCTCTCTGTTGCATTTCCTGTTTCTGTTACTTTAGGGTGAGATATGCTTGTTCGAGTTTGTCTTTAAATCTTTAATGACTTAAACCAACTGAGTTTTAAATGCCATGAAAATCACTGCAGGGCTATTATGCCATGCTGAGAGATGGGCACTCGTGCACCATCAATAATACATACCACCATATGCTCACCCTCCCTGCTTCTTAACACAAAATTTGTCACATACGATGCCCTGGAGGGGCCCTTAACAAAATTTCTGTGTCATGTGCCGCTGCCGTTTAACTCTCTCTCTATCCCTCCACCTACACTTCTTCTCACTTTCCCTCCCTTTAGGCTCTCGTCTCGAACAGCGCTCTTGCTCTTTTGCTCTGTCATGTTCCCTTGTTCCTCTACTTGGTGCTCTCATCCTCACAGTTGCTTTTTCATCTCTCCCGTCTGTCTCAATTTAGAACTTCAGTTTCACCTCCCACTTCTAACCCATATACCCATCTTAGTTTCTCTCCCTTCCTTCAACTTCAGTCTCTCTCTTTCTCTCTCTCTCTCTCTCTCTTTCTTTCCCACTTGCTGGCTGGTTCCCTGCTCTCTCTTCATCGCATCTATTCACGCATAGTAGGTGAAATAATGGGCCAGAAAGCAGGACCGCTGCTCTGCGAGGAAGATGTCAAGGATGCCTACAGTGGCCTTGATGAATAGCAATGAAGGGACTTAAGAGAATATTCCTATAGTATCTCAGTTATCTGTGGGCAAGGTAAAAAGGGTGAAAACTAGTTTTGAAAAGATTATTTGTGGTAAAAAATAAATAAATAAAAAAATGTCTACAGTCCTTACACTACTCTACACACTCACTGATGCCAGAATTTCAGGATTTTTTTAAAAATTTTTTTTATTCAGAATTGCCTATGTCGGCATTTAGTGAGTTGCAGTGTACTAATGTAAAAATAAGATTCTGCAGGTCTTCCCACGGTCCAGGTGTTAGCCATGCTGTTTAAAATGGATTGCCTCAGTTTAGGCCAAAAGTGGTCACACAGTTTAAAACATAACATTTAGTGTTTTGTTTTGTTTTGTTCTTTTAAAAAAATATTTCTCTTACCTTGCTATGTTTGGGGTGTTAACCACAGTATAGCTGCTTGTGCTTTCAGCACACTGGGGAAGGGTTTAAGTCTAATGCTTCTGCAGAGCATAAACAGAAGCTGCTAGCTGCACCTCACTGTTACCTATTTATGAGCTGCTCTCAGTCATAACTACATCTAGAGTAAACTGATATTTGAGCATAGTGCTGCCACACTGTTGCATTCCCAAGAATCATCATTCATTCTGTGATCAAACCAAACAACTAATCCTCTGATTGGATAATGAATTAAAATGTACACAAGGACACTATTCATAGCCATAGTCATTAGCAAACAAAATCCCAAGAATTACATTATGACTCCAGGTTTGTCTGGGGAAGAGGTGAGTGACAGACAACAAGATGAAGGGTATAAGCTGTCAGCTTGTTCACAGTAATTGACATAACAATCTTACTTCACCCTATATTTCTCAGCTGTTCTGAAGCCTCCAATCATATCATATAATCTTCATTAGCTGCTGGAGCATTTAGAAGACTTCTCATTCTCATCTTCATCATATTCAAAATACTGTTTACTAACTTGACTTTGGAGGCTGAGTGAACCCACTTAAATTCCACCCCCTTTATCTTTTGTATTAGCATTGAACTGACCTCACAGCTGAGATACATAATTTTTTAAAATCATTTTTCATTTCATATAATCCATCAGTATGGCTGCAGACACAAACATAATTGTCTATTTTGTGGTTGGGGACACTCTCTATTCTCTGCTGGTAAGAAATGTTGATCAGATTTATCACCACTTTACAGCATTATATGTACATATGGAGTATGATAAAACTCCAAGTCTGTCTGGTTGATGATGCTGCCTTCATCACTTCAGTAAGTAACATTTTCACATTCACACTGGTTGACTGATGATGTTTTTTTTACTGCAAACTAACAACTACAAGGTGACAAGGCTTCACAAGCATACCAGCTGCTCTGCTGCATTTTTAAAAAGCCCAAAGTTAAGGATTTTTTGCTTTGAGGCTTTGTCCTAGAAAAAGGAAGCGAGAAATCATTCAGAAAGGCAAAGCTCTTTTCGAAACTCATTCAAGAAGCTGTTGTGTAGAACAGTGACAGGGCAGACTGTTGCTGACAAATTCTGTCTCTCTTTATAAACTGAGTGTGTGTATGTATGTGTGTGAGAGAGATAGAGAGACAGCCTAAGGGTCTGTTTTAGTAATAACCAATCTAAAAGAAATGTAATCTCTTAGCTGTCAGGCATCCACATAAATACACTCACACACATCCTCTTTAATCATTTACCTCTTGCAGGCTTTATTCCCCGCTGGGAAAAGAGGAGAGGGATGAGATGGTAAATTATAGACAGACATGAAATGTGTTGGGCTAAACAACAGCAGCAGAGATGGAGGAAGAGAAAGAGAGACAGACATAGAAGAGCAGACACAGCATTCACTGATGACTCAGCCTGACTTTAACACGGTAAAAAACAGACTACTGCCCTCAAGTCACAGTGACACACACACACACACACACACAGACACACACACTATTCCCTAGCTGAAAGCTCTTGCTGGATGCCCAAAAAGTCACCAGAAGTTACCAGATGATGCCATATGCTAATTTGCATGAGTATGCCTCCTACACTCACCTTCAGCTGTTGGTAGGAGAGAAAGTGCTGCTCTGGATAAGAGAGGCAAGTAGCACAAATATATACAAAGCCTGTCCTGAATTACTTCCATTAATAAATATCTAGGATAAATACTTTATCACTAAGAGTCTACAGCCATGCTAGCAGCTATGTGAGATGTATTTAGGCACATTCATGCTTCTTGCAAGTGATGTTGTTTAGCACATTAGCATGCCAACATTTGCTAATTAGACACAGCATTGGGTGGTAAGGATCACTGAAGTTACTACTGTTTATTCTGAGGGGGACATGACTGTTTTGTATCAAATTTCATGGCAGGCCAATCAATAGTTGTTGAAAACCAACAGACAACCTTACGATATCCTAGAGCCACACAACTAATGTATCTAAAAATGAGTTGGTTTTGTCGTCCTAATATTTTTGTGAAGCAGGTGTGTGAATTCTATTTTTGCATTTTACAGCTCATTGACACTGCCTCTTAGATCTGTATACACAATCATATAGTGAAAGCCCACACTGGATAACATCCTATTTTTGTCTGTATGATTTAATCCTTATCTGAACAAAGTGTCCAAGGACAAAAAGTGAAGGTATGTTGTAGAGTTTAGAGGGCCCTCTGAGACAAACTGTTGGATAATTTGGGTCTATATAAATAAACAGACTTGACTTCACAGAGAACCATTTCCCCAGAATCTTGGTGTTATCTTAATGTTATGCAACTTCCTGTACACCATCCCTGAGCATGAAACATGTAACTTAATTGTATTATACAAACATGCGTGACTGCATGTTAAAGTTAAAGTTACACACTGTTATTATGGTTGAGTCACTAAAAGCTAACATCTAAGAAAAACTAGCTTTTATATTTATCGGGCATATTTACTTTTACTTACGTTTCTTGTTCTTTTAACATGATTTGCACTCAGCAATGAAATGCAACAAGTGTCCCATTACTCTTTGTGTTGTCAACTTTTAACCCCACCACTTTTCCCACAGTATGGAGTGAAAATACATTCCTGGATAAGTCCTGTCAAAAGAAAAAAAAAGAATATTGATAATCACTGCTGCTGCTTTGCCTCCCTTGCTCAACTCTGCAAGCATTTCTTTTCTTTTACTTCTCAGAAGACAATATCTGAAATTTGCAGCTTGGAAGTGATTTACTCTTAAGGCACTTCTCACATACGTACCTCTGAAAGAAGCCAACCACCTCTTTAGATTAATGTAGAAATGAATTATTAATGTTTAACTGTCACACACCTATAGCCCTTTCACTGCATATCCATCTTAGAAATTCTCCATGCCCTCATTCCGCACTGTCCCATTTCACAGGGAAGGTATTGTGAGAGTGCGTGAGAGCTGTCCAGATTTTGCACAGGAAACTCTTTCCCAGAGTCAGAGATTTCTCTCAAATAGGCCAGTTGTCATTCAACTGTCACACATACTCAACCTCAAAGCCCATAGGCAGGCAGCACGGAGATCATAACAGAGAACAAAAGTGGTACCATGGATCCTTTCAGACAAGCCGTGCAGTTTTAGAAGATTTTATAACATGAAACAATGAGACAGCCCGCTGAAATGATCATCCAGTCATGTCAAAATGACAAAAAGGCAATCTGTGTAACTCTGTGCAATAACTGATCTTTTTTATCTTGTTTTACACAGCCATACTAGGAGAGACAGGAGCTATTACTAGAAACTATCAGTTTTCTTTATTATCCTGTTGATGTTGGCAACAATGACATGGTGTTAGAAATACAAACTAGATATTTCTATTTGTTCATGACAGCCTAGGCAAAGAAAGACAAAAGGAATCCAGTAGGAGTAGCTTTAAATTAACACTCTCTGAACTAACTTTAATTCACCCTGTTTCGATGAAGCAGAACATTTTTGCTTATGTTAATAGATTCAACCAAAAAAAAAAAAAACCCCTACTAACCCAGAGCAGCTTGCACTTTAATTCAAATGATTTCTTTTAATTAGATGGGACATGAGTTCGCTTATCCACAAGGCAAGTATTAATTACTTTTGTTCAAATAAGCATCAGTGTGATTCCAAATGAATACTTTGCTCCTGAGTGTTGATTAGTTCAGTGCTGGGATAAAGCAAGAACAGAAAAAGGCCACTTTGTGCTGTCTGCGCCAACCGCTGCCAGCCAGTGTTCAGGCCCCCGGTGGAATTTCTAATGCCGAAACCCAGTGACCTTGGTCATGTCTTAGAAAGCTAAAAGACCCTGTCTCAACAGAGAGAGAGAGAAGGGGAGAGAGAGAGAGAGAGAGGCTGTTAGAAAAGAATGAGAGGGGCTGACTTCTGTAATCCCAGAGGTGTGACTGGAGTCAGTTCTCAGGCATCTTTAACCTCTAGCTGGGGCATCTGGAGAACAGGGGAGTCACAAGAAATCATTGGCTGGGAAGCTGACATGTCACCTGGGGTCGCACTCTACTTCTTGCTCTTGAGCTAAAAATTTCATCGGTTACAAACAGTGCCTAGTGCAGCTGCCCTCCCTGACTTGGGTTATTTATGCATTTATACTGGCTGATTCTACAAAAGTGGCCCCCAGAACCAAGAAAATTCATGGCATTTTGAAATGACATTTGTTTAAGCAAAAAGTGGTGCTTGTTTTGCCAGTGAAGCTTGAAGTGTTGAGATATAAAGCTAGAGACCTAAAGGTAAAACTGAACTGTAAATACAGACAAATAAGGTGTGGTTACATGTTGTATCTTGCTTGTTTGATCAGTGGTTTTACAGGAAGTTATATGCTGGACTGTTTCTCGGCTGTTCCATCAGTCACATAAGAGACAGACAACTGAAAAAACGGCTGAAACACTGTCTTTGTAGACATGCCATTAGGCAACAACAACAGCAGGATAATCGCCTCATACCGCTGGATCACAAGCTCAGAGTAAGCTTACATAGAAAGGTGCAATAACTCCAGGCTGAAAAACTCAGAGCAGGAAAATAAACATGTTAAAACATACGCTGCCTTTGATTTCCTACATTTTTGGAACATATCACCACAGTGACAACATATCGCTCTTTATGTGCACACTAACCACCCTGGACATGTCAACAGCAGTACACAGGGATGCAGCTTTGCTTGTGCAAAGTGAGACTAGCATCCAAGTCAGACCAAAAGAAAACAGGTCGACCTGGAATCTTTGCCAAGTTGGAAGGGGAAGAAGCACAAAGAGACCTTTCAGATAATTACCCACTCTGCAAAGTTTTAAGAAACATGATTATTTAATTGCAAGGGTTTAAAAATTGTACCATAAGTAGGAGCAATATAGATCCCAAAAATAATTTTCAAAACTGTGACTGTATAACTGTTGAGCTGACACCAAAAAGATTGTGCTGTGATTTTTAAATGCAGTTCCACACAAACCCTGCCTAAAGCGAGATGATCTAAACCATATGTTGCTGATGGAGAAACAGAGGCCACTCAATGCACTTTATGTGATTGACTGAATAAACAGTGGGTCTGTTGTGTGTGCTCGCAGCTATCAGACAAAGACGCCCACTGGAGAGGGGGGAAAAGTCAGTGTCAAACTGTCAAGTCCAGAGTCCTGGTCGCACAATACTCCCCTCAGACATGGAGGCCTTGTTTGGAACATTCCAGAAAGTTCTCAGCCTCCCTTCCCAGCTGATATGAATGAGTGCATTGACCTCTGAAATGGGACGCCCTCACTCTCATCCTCGCCACTCACCTACACTGCCCCGTCCGTGTACACACATGCACTCACACGGACCATGAATACCTGCTTCTGGCAAATGGCACTCTGTGTGTGTCATGGCAATACCTGAGGTTTGTTTGTGGAGCAGAAGCCCATTTCAGTAGCATTTGACATGCACCTCAGCCACCTGTGTCTGGTTACAGAGACAACAGACACACAGCCGCCACCTCTTAACCAAAAGAGCAACAGAGAAGGCCAGCGAACTTGAAGAACAATCATTTAAAGAGCTTGTTGTTGCCCTAAGCCTTGTTTAAACACTTAATCCCTGTTTGGATAGGATATTTCTGCCTCTCTGTCTCTCACTCTTGCTCTATATCTGTGGCATTTATTTGATAGCTGAAACTGAGTGATAATGAGAATGGAAAACATATGGAGAAGAAGGAACAGAGTAGGGAGATGAAATTAGAAACATGAACACAGGCTGAGAGTTGGTGAAGATGGCACTGCTTAGTAATTATGCTGGCAGGCCACTAATCTCACAAAACAACCATGGACATAGTCAATCATGCAATGAAGTGGCTAGAAATATACATCTCTCCTGCCATCCTGCTCAAACTCTTCCTCTTTTTATACCCAGTAATCATTCATAGGATGCGTAAGACAGAGATAAATTGGCAGAGAAGTAAAATAATGAGCTCAGAAAGAAAATTACCATCTCCCTTTGTTTATCTCGCTGTCACTCTGTCTGTTTTTCCAGCTACATCTTAGAAAGTAAGCATCATATGGTGCTCAGCGTGCTCCCTCTGCTCTCCCCCAACTAGACATCAAACACAGATCTCATATCTGGGATATTGTCCAGGAAGACACTTGCACAGATGAACCCATACACTCAGACACACACAGGTTTTAACTGCAAACCCGCTAACAATAAGACCCCCATCTGTCTCTTCAGACACTAGCCAAGAGGGCCCAGTTCAAACACAATACGATCAAATCTGATGACAACGTGTCTTCAGCGGTGTCATCTCCTACACAACCATTTCAGTCCATGTAGTGATGAATAGAAGCATCTGTATATGTCTCCGTGCATTTATGAATGAGTGAAGTCACCATGATGTGACTGGAAGGGAACTGTGTTTCCAAGGCAACAGGCAGTTCTACAGAGATTTAAGTTGATGGCATGTGCCAGGACAAGTCAAAAGACTCCAGAGAACGCACAGGCTTTGATGTGTGTGTATGTGTTGAGTATATGTGAAAGAGGGAGAGGGGTTATTTATTTTCTGATAAGAGCAGCTGTTGGTTATGCTGAGATTTAACTGGAAACCACCAACGACTATAGGAACCTATCAAACCACATCACACCACACCACAGCTGCCTGTTCTTTTTAAAAGCACAAAAAGCAGTGAAGAGTGTTGGGTATATTTTACAAGACCATTTACAACCATGGTTTCCCAGTGTGGCTTTATAGCAGATCAGGTTTTATGGCAAAGCAACACAAATATGTACGTGAAGACTGTTCTGTCAGTTACTGTAGTATGCATATCATGTACATGTTTTAAATTACAGCTGCCATACGCACAGCCTCATTATTCAATGTCTTACGTTACACACTCTTCTTCTTCACACATCTGTGGAGTGCTTGAATGGCTGTCTTTGATTATCCGTTCCATTCAATGTAAGGATAGCAGTGAAAAAGGGCAGTAATCACTCCAGAGTGTTGGAGGCTGTTTAATTTGTGACATTGAACAGAGCAGCACTGATTGCTTTGCATTCATTTTGAGATTTGTCTGTCAGTTTTTTAAGTGGTATGTCATTGCCACTTAAAGAAAACTAGCCTGCCCTTTTACTCTACTATTACATGATGAGTTGATTTTTCATTTAACTCATAAAATGTTTTCACGTCTGTCATTAAGTCCTCTATCTACATATGACCATAAAGTTCATTTGTCCCTACCCTCTGATCAGAGTATTTCCTCAGTTAGCGTCCCTTTCAGCGGCAGGAGATATGCCACAGGTGATCTGTCAGTGTGCAACAAAGTCCCTTGACTTCCTCATTTGATCCCGTCATAATTACTACGACCACTAGAGGGGCTTTGTCACACTTAAATGTAAACGTGCTTTTGGGGCGTTTGCTGAGAAGACTGATGCTGTCTTGTGCGGTTGTTAGATTTAGCTTAACAATAAAACATATCTATGGGTCATAATAAGCTACTTGCACTGATGATCTATGGGATCGGTGGGGGGGGGGCAGTCTCAATTGTTTGGGTGGAGTGCAGGATATTGAGGGTGTACCTTGCAAGATAGTTAAGGAGAACAGATTTGATTAAGTTAGAGGGATACAAAATGCTGCTGCCATGTGGGAGAGGCTGAGCGAGAATGGGCGTGTGCGCTGGTCTCTGATCTGCTTTGATTTACTGCATATGGGCAGATAAAATGCTACTGCCAAATAGTCTGCAGGATGAGAGAGTGTGTGTGTGTGGTAATGTAACACAGTGTGCAATGTTCATCGCATTGCATATTGAATAATATTCAGAGGTTAATTCAGCTCCACCACAGTGCAATAAATTTTTTTAGGATCGTTTCAGTCGTTTTCCAACTTTCTCTCTCTCTCTTCCTCTTTCACTCTCTCACACACACACACTCAGACAGTCTCTCTCGTACAGTAAATGCACACCAGATGTGGGTTCGATAGATTTCTTCTTCGATCGGGAAACAGTAGAGAGTGGAGAAAGAGAACAATCTCTTCATCTGCCGTCCGCACCATCTGTGCCTCAGCCTCCAATTTCTTTCTTCCTCTCCCTCACACACACAAACACTTTACTTTCACCCCCTCTCCCTCTGCTCATGTATCCCTTCACTCCTCCACAGGCTTCTTCCACAGCATCTCTCTGCCTTTGAGACTGAGGCTGAAGTCTTCAGAGATTACTCTCTTTATTAAAAAAGATCAGCGTAATCCTCCGCTTTAATTCTGTTATACCCTCTCTGTCTCTCGCTGTACTCTGGCAGCGTGCTGGGATTGGCCGATGAGCCGGGCCTGCCAAGGGAATGGAGATGACTGCAGGAAGTGGAGACAGCTGGGTCTGGTGCGACTGCCAGTCTCCCCATCTCTCAGATTAGTCAGAACGATAGGGGCTTAGTAAAGCTGATTCTTTGTGATTATCATGCAGATATCATACAGTCATGCTATACTGGGAGTCTGTAAATCCTTTTATTTTACACTTTTTATTATATTTTTAGTATAATAATTCTCAGTTTTTGTCTCTGTCTGTTACTGACCAGTATAACACAGTATGCATTTAATGTACACCTATGAAAGCTTCTACTTTTGCTGTTCTAAATACCCAGTATGCATTGCTTGGATTAACAGATCTGATCTGAACATTAAATCCAGTGTATCTAACACCTGTTTGCAGATCTACATTGCAAATCTATCAAAGTCTTAGTTTACAGCATCTCCAAAGGTTGAGGCTGGTGATATATTTATCCTTGTAGCCAAAAAATCCAATGAAAACATGAAAAGACCAAAATCATCAATGATTCTAGATAGATTTGTCTGTAACGGTCCTCCATTGTTGTCCTTTTAAAACATATCAGTGAGCCGCACCAATGTAGTGGGAAACATGGTCGCTCGTTACGACGAACATGGTGACTGTGGCTGATTTTAAGTCTGCATCCATCCTGGTGCACTGTTTACTGACTACTTAACCACATGTGCATTAATCCACAGATGAAAAGTCCAACAGAGGCACTTGTTATTTCTGTTTGAATAATATGTGCTCAAATCCACAGCTGTTGCACATTATTACTTAGCCTTTTATAAAAAGTTAAACTATATATTAAAGATTTAGGGGGAAGCAGTGGCCTATGGGGATGACTTGCCACAGACAGGGCAAGGAAGGTGTAAAGATTTGATGGAGAGAAAAACACATTGTTGTCTTATTGACATAGAATGACAGACTCAATCCTTTAGTGGTGCTTTGGTGTTGAAAAACCGAAACTCTAGAATTTCTTAGAGGGCTTATTACACCCACACAAATTCAAGCTTCAACAACTGTAAATACACATCCTTGTTATACCCCACATCTCATTATTACATGTATAAGCTCAGTAAGCTTCACAGTAACCTTTGACCCCTGTCAGTCGCAACGATGAGTGTCCACTCTTCTGTCTTTTGTTGCCTTCATTTCTGACTTGAATAACTCACCGTAAATATCACCACCACTTGCCACAATGACAACGATAGTCAAATGATCATCATATTTAGGATCCAATAATCCTCTCAAATCACAATACAAGAGAAGTAAAGGGATGTAAAAATAAATGAAAGCAAGATGAATGATTTCTGGCAGGCAAAACAATAACTATGGCTTAATCAGTGCTAATGTTACGAAGCAATATGTGAGATCTTGGCCCCACGTCCAGCAGGTTACACCAATCCCCACCCACACTCGCGATAATAATGATACACACAGTCCAGCTGTTTCATATTCCATTGTGATAACATTATGACGTACTGTTTGCAAATAATGTCTTTTATGTGGTTTACTAGCAGATTTATTATTTGCAGTGTGGTAGTTGAATTGTTTCCGCATTGGATGCTCATTTTCTCCATTTTTCTTTCTTTCTTTCTTTCTTTCATCTCTTTTTTTCCCTAAATCACATTAGCACAGGCCTCTGGTCTCTGACAAAGTCTCTCACACCTGGGCTCACTACCTACTAGAGATCAGAGGGAGGTCAATGTGAATCAGCCATCCGCTGTTTCATTAAACCACAACTGCTCTGCCTGCCCACTTGTCCATCATGTCTTGACCTTCATTTGGCAGACAGCAGAGTTTTTACTTAAGCTGTCAGAAAAATATAGCATTTCAAAGAGCATATCGGAACTTCAAGACACGCCATAAATATATTCCACATGCTATTGAACTGAAAGCTTTGACCTCCTGACTGCACAGCTTGGTGGTATTTTTCTGAAGTGTCTGGACTCTTGAGGGAGCAATTGCAAAAAATGAGCAGCAGGTCTGCCACTCTGCCGCCCTGGCACTTTACCAACAGACGAGGCTGACTTGGCAGCGCTCATTCTGTCGCATTATGGTTTCCAATTGGGCAGACACAGCTCACCTGTGGCTGGCTCCTCTGTGACATTTGATACACTGGTGACAATTTGTTTACTCGAGCACTGATTGTCCTCTCAGATCCTCTGACCACGCTGCCATCAATCGTTATGTATCGGCGTTGTTTATTTGTGTTGTAAATTGATATCCAGGTGTAGAGCTCCTCTTCCGCTTCCCAGTGAGGTGCAGGGCTTCCTCCATCTGTGTGTTTGTCTTTTTTTTTTTTTTTTTTTAAACTTCACCCCCACCTCTACCTCCCACTTCTTCTCACTCGCCTTCATTGTTCTGGCAGAGTCTTCTCTTGTTTTATCCAGTCATCTCTTGTTCACCCATCCATCCTCTTCCCCCCCTGAGGGATTATTCATGCTTGGCCTGGCTGCTCACACCTCTCTCACACCCAGGCTGAGAGGCACAGATCCACTAACACACCCAGCTCCATCAGGACATGCAGACCACGCAGAGAGGCCCCATAACAGAGCAATCAAAAGAGGGAATAGGAAAAACATCCTTTTTATATCCCTGAGAAATAAAATGAGAAGGCAATAATGTTTCAGGATAAGAGTATAGTAAAATTAAATTCAATCAAATTTACCCTGAAGTAAAATTATTTCTATCAACTTTTCCCTAAAATGAATTCAATTAATCATCTTGTACTTTTTACCTAGAGTTCCTCTGGTTCCAGCGACACACTTCAGCTGACATTTCAAGCCATTTCTCTTCTAATTTCCACTGTCAATACACTATTTGCTCCAACTGCATTCAGTACTTACACTTACACTGGCACTTAGACTGAGATCAGTTACACTTTAACCAAGCTTTCAAGCTTAACATATCACTTACAGTTGCATTTCATTTCCTTTCAGCACTCATGTTGCAATTTTCAAACTTCCATTTTAATTGCCACCTCTTAAAATACTTCAGCTGCCACTTCACTTTGTTTCACAATGCTGTACTGTTTCAAATGCAAATCGTCAGCAGCACACATACAGTTCCTTTGGAAACTCCTCAATGTCATTGTATATGCTTGAATTGGCACCAGTTACTTTCAGGATCCTCCCTTCAACTGAGCCTTCCAGCTCCGTTTATCACCTCAACTGGCATTTCAACTCCTTTCAATGCTTGAAATTCAAGTTCTCTTTAGCACTTTCACTTCAACCGACAACATCAGCTTTACCCAGTGCCTTTTTGGAGACGAACTGCATCCTCAACTTGTTTCAGCATTTCCATTAACTGCCACTTCAACTCTTTTCGGTCACTGTATTTCAGCCTGGCACCTCAACTGTTTTCAGTAGCCACACTATATCAAATGTTTCAAGTGCAGATTTTTAGCAGCAAACACGCCTTTTCTGGTTTTCAGTGTCATCATACAGGCATAACCACTAAGTTCCAATGTCCACCTTTTTATTCATCTCAAGGCAACCACTTGAATTACTCATGCTGGGTTTGTCTTTATATCTAATGTCATGGGATCAAGGTCTAAATGGCTGAGGCCTGTCAGGTCTGAGTGATGTCCTGTGTGTCTGTTATTAACACTGCTTACCTCTGCTGTCCCTGAGGTGCTGATGACTTGTTGTTGCTTGACTGAACACAAGGCTTAACACTAATCTCATCGCCACTCAGCGATGATTCAGCAATTAGTAAGAGCTCATAGGCATGCATAGTATAACGCATGCAAACACAAACACACACACACACACACACACAATCTCTATCAAGCACATTAAGAGAAGAGCATTGCACAAAAGTTGTTATAGATGTTGTATTTTTGGATAAATACTGTTTTTATTCCACCGAATAGCTTCGCATGAGGAGAAAAATAATTACAGCCCGTGAGGGAAACACACCTGGCTTGAAAACTTGAGTAGTACAAGTCGGTCTGACAACTCCAGGGCAAGGTTTCTTCCCAGTAAAGTCTTACTAGACACTTTGGGTGCACACCTCCTGCCTCGGCAAAATCAGACAATAATTTCATTTCTCCTCCCGAAGTAAAGTTCAAGTAGTAGGTGTGTGTTTGCCTTCCACCCTCAGTCTGTTCTTTTACTTTTTCCCCCTTAGTTCCTACTCAGCTCCACTCTATACACTTCAACCTCCCAGGGAGTCCATTGTCCCAGATATCTGCCCTCTGATCAGCACTCCTGTCCCAACCTGTACCAAGCTGATGTATGGGGCCTGACAGCTGAGCTTTGCAGGGAAAGACTTGGTAAGGGGTTGAAAAGGGCAGCACAGAGACAGAGAGCTGTGGGAGCTCTCAGAGTCCCTGCAATGCAGAAAGGTAGATGTTATATGTATACGTGTAAATAACAGACTCCCAGACTGACATGCAGTTTTTCTGTCTCTATAAAATTCTCCCGGTCTCACTCCTGCATTTTTAAAAGATCGCTGATTGGAAATGGTATTGCTCTTTTCTTCCTTTTTATTAGGGATTGTTTGTCAGACTGTGGGCTTTGCCAGAGAGATCTCTGCTATGTGGTCTGAAGCAAAATTTTATAGAGGAATTGAACAAGAATTACTCCATGTGGGAGTTGAGCCAGAGGTCAGAGGACATTGCAATCAACACTGATCTAGCAACCTGTTTTCGCTATAAAATAAATACAGAATCTGTACTACTCTGTAACACATTAATGATGATCTATCCATCTATCCATACATTTACTTGACCAAGCTCTCTGCTGCATGGCCATGCAGTTGGTCATCTTTTTTACGCAAAGAGCACTGCATTCAAGACACCTGAGATATATCACTAGTTACATATGATCCTATTAACTGCTGTAAAATGGCAGCATCACTGTCAAAACTCTAACTTCTTGCTTTGTTTTAATAATGATGGGCTATCCATTGCTAAACATCACTACACAAGCATGATGAGCTGCTGCCTCAGCTGATATTTTGACATTTTTTGCCAGGCTTTGTTCTCATACTGACTGTGCTACACATTGAAATTAAAAATACTTTAACAGCAATGGACTGGATAATAAGATATCAGCCATGTAATCCTATTTTGTTAATCATGTAAAACCACAATATCTAGCTCTAGACAAATGTAATGATCAAAAAATTACAAGAATGTTGTAACTGCATAAACTGAGAGAAATTAGTTCTCATAGTCAATAAATGGAAATGCTAACTTGAAGCCTTTCTTACTATTACTCCAAAGGACTGACCTCACTGTGTAAATTGGACCAAGACACTGAAAAGTCCAGGCTACCCCTTTCACAACACCGCACTATACGAACCTAACAGATTTTCTGTTTGTGCAGTATAGCAGGCCAAGGTTTTCAAGGAATGAGACTGGTACATACATTGCAAATGACTTTTTAAATGTCCTCACTTCCTCACCATCCTCTAGCCACTATGTTCTCTTAAAATTGATCATTCAATGTATCTTTTTCCCCTTTACTAAACAGTCTTCATGGCCAAGGCCAGAGAGATAGCATGAATGAGTGGCTTGTGCGTATGTCTACGTGTGTTAATAATGTTTTATGTAACTGGCAAACCAATAAAATCAAACTGCAGGGAATAAAAGCTATGGTCTGAAACCCACACATCCAACATCCATCAATAATGTTGATTGTGCATCATGATGCAATTATTTTAAACTGAGACACCGAGGAGAGTGAAAGTGAGAGGGTGGTAGAGAGGAAATGAACAAAGAAATGAGACGCAGAATGTTATAGCCAGGAGAGAGCGAGAGAGAGAGGGGAAAGGAAATAGAGGAAAACAGAGAAAACAGAGGGATGACACGATGAGAGAGGAGGAGAAGAGTTGAGGCACGACAGGCATTCAGATGTTTTGACACGCCGCAAATCGATTAAAGGCTGAATGCCAAATGCTGAATGGTGTTGCATGGATCCAGCTCCGCAGCCATTAAAGGGACAGCTGATTCTCTGTGTTGGCAGGACCAGGATCAGCATCACTGGAGGAGGAAATGACTCACACAGTGCTGTCTTAGATAATGCATTAGCAGGACATGTGTGCACATCCATATGCAGTAAATGCATATGTGTAAAGAAAGACCTGTCATAGAAAATGCATCAGTAGATAATCTGTGTGTCTGTGTATATATGATGTTTTTGCTGCACTTTTTCTCAATTTTCACTGTTGATAAAGTGAACTGAATTGAATTACACAGATTGTAAAAGTATGTTTGTGTGCATTTGTGTGTTCTTGAGCAAAGGTATGCAAATGATCTCGAAGACCACACAAATCACACTAAATCTCTTTTACTGAGCTCAACAGTGTGATTATAAACAAAAGTGTCTGAACTATGAAGACCATCGTGTTTGTTCCTGCAACCACAGAGCTAAACTGGAGTGTATTAGTGTGAGGAGAGACAGAAAGCAAAAAAGGCGTGGAAACATGGGAGTGAATTCCAACCCAAGGTTATTTTCCTAAACAGACTTGATGTCACCATAGTGCCCTTAACAAATTGTTCACTAGATGCATCAAACAAACCCAAACATGATCTTGTTAGCTAAGCCAAAAATGATCTTTGCACAACTATGGAAAATATGAAAATAAACCCTAGTACTCATAAAACACAGATGAAGGCAGGAGCATCCCGGGCAGGGAGGCGCTCTATCGTGAAATCACCCAGGATAATTTATACCAGAGCTGCTAATGAATACTTGGCCAAAGTGTTTGACCCAAGAAATGATTGTGCAACCAACAAATGCATCATCACGGCTCTGCCTCTCGTTCCCCAACCTCTCCGTCTCACTGCCTCTCCCCTAATCATAGAAAGACACATTCCTGTAGAGATGAAGCAGGCTGTAAGTCAGAGCTCTGCCAGGTCTCAGGAATGCGATCACACAGCAGCAGCAGCGCACTTCATAAAGCCTCTCCTGCACTGCTGCCAGAGCCAGCTGCTGGTGAAGTCTTATTTTTCCACTGTCAAACACAGCTGGACTTTCTTTATTTATCTGTACCTCACAGTACAGGAAGTATAAGAAGAAACAGCAGCCTAAATTTAACTAAAATAACAATGGAAATTAACTTTAGCAGTTTATTTGTCACTAACACACAGGTGGTGGGAAAAAATCCTCCACTGAGCACATTGTGACCTAGTTCCATCAGTGGCTATGCACAAGTGGGTTATAATACCTGAAAGAATAAAGCTCCCTTTGTTGTTGTCCTTGCACTGGATTTCTTTGCAGTGGCCTACTTTGATGTTAATTGTCAAATTTCATGTTCTTTTCATTGTTAATGATCACATGTGTGTGTGTGTGTTCCCTCACAGACTCCTCGGTGGCACATAGACCTGGAGCCATGGGCCAGTGAGAATCATTCTCTAGAGGAAGAAGCAAAAAGGTTCCTCAACTATATCACAACACCACAAGTGAGTCACAATCATTTGAATTCTCACTGTGTATTTAGTGAGGTAATTTTTATCTAGTTGTAAGGGACCATGTACAACATTAAAAAGAAATGTTGCAAATGGTAGCGGTCGAGCTACCTTTACTTTACTTGAGCATTTCCATTTTATGCTACTTCTTCTTCTTCTGCTCCACTACAGTTCAGAGGGAATCACTAAACCTTTTTACTCCGCTGCATTTATTTGACAGCTGATTTTACATACAAAACAAGATGAGCATATAAAATACGATGCACTGTAATCTATTAAATTACCTGACAGTATAATATTACAACATTAAACAAAGAAAGATAAATTTTGCACAGCTGACTGCTCAACTGAAGTGCATCAAAGGGTTACAGTACAATCTGATATGAAAGATTTGAGAGTAGATATAAAGATGCAGCAGTATTGTGAAAGTGTATAACAGAAAACAGATTTATTGGTACCATTTACTCTCATGATTTAATGTGAAGAGAATCTGAATGTGTCAGCAATGTAACAAATTGTAGGCCAAGAAAACAATGCTTTTTGTACCCTGTGAAATTTGTAATTTCGGCTGCACATGATTCTCTGCTGCAAGACAGGCCTTAAGGGAATACAGTGTCTTAAATTTGCATTTGACTTATATTGCTTAAAATTCAACAGATGCATTTAAATATACCATTAAGAAAGTGATTTGAAGAGTGATAGTTGGAGTAGTTGTAGCTACTGAAGGCCAGGAAGTGCATTATTTTGTCTTTGTTACATACATCAGAGCGAGCCTGCAGCTGTCAGCCCCTGACTGAGATACACTGGCACCCCTTTCACATTCAGCTCAGCCAAAGAGTGTTTGTCTTGCTCGACAGCACACACACAATTTATTACTCTATTGATTATCATACAAATGGAACTCACAGCCCCTCTATTCATACTTAATCAATTAGATGCTGTGGTTTGTTTGTTGGTCTGTGTCAGTATTAAATTACTGCAAATCGATTAAGATGCTCAGCATCATAATTCGAAAAAATATTGAGGGATTGAGAGAGCCTGGAATTCTGCGCCCTTATTCCCATTGTGAAGGTAACACAAAGACATGGTTTCATTTTCACTGTCCAAAACACAGATGGACATTTTTTTTTTCTTTTTTGGATTACATGTGCTGTGGTTTTTATTGTAATGAAATTGGCTCGGGGATAAATCAGCAACTTATCTTTTCCCCCCACACAGCGTAGCCAGAACACAGAGTATACCACTCCAAATGACTAAGCACTCGTTCTGTATCTTTCACAAAGCAGACATTCGGCTCATAATGAATTAGCCCCAGGATGTGTATGTGTATGTGCGTGCGTGTGTGTGTGCGTGTGTACACGTATATGCAGCCACTTGGTGTGTATTTGTGTGTGAGAAAGGAAGTGACAAGGACAAGAACAGAGAGAAAAGAGATTGTGTGCGAGTGTGCGTTTGTTGGAAGCTGTTGAAGGGAGCTGTCCGTCATAGACAGTGACAGGCGGGGGTGGAGGGACTTGGTGCGGGCATAGCAGCATCCTCGGCTGTAATGCTGACTGACACAGTGCCTGGTGGAGCTGTTACTCAGAGAGATGGCCTGCGACACAACTGTCCAATCAATAGCATTCAGTGTATCTTACATGCAGGCATGCACCGGCGCACACACAGATAAGAGGGAGTCTTTCTTTAGAGGAATTTTCTTTAACAGCCTGAGATGCACTGTAGATAATCTTCTCTGATTAGCTTAACTACAATAAGTAGTTACTGCTCATTCATTATAATGTATTCTCAATGAGAAGGTCAATTTTTACAGCTCGGTATTCAGTGCAACAGTGTTCAACAGTCAGCATGTCAATGCCACCAATAAGTCTGCAGATGTGAAGAGGCAAAATAATCAGGAATGATTTTGCATTTCATTGCACAGTGTGCATTGTGTGCTGATGAATGCCTTCAGCTGGAAACACATTAACAATGACGGGCATAATGGAGCGTGTTCCAAGCTCATTTAAATACATTACAGCACCACCCACGTGTACAATACAATTCTTGTGCTCTTTACAACAAAGACACATCAGGTGACTCTTAACGGTGTCACTGCGCTCTACTCAGCGGGGTCTCCTGCTGCCTGACCTGTCACCGAAAGCTCTGACAAGAGGGAGACTTTTATGAGAAAGGCCGCAGCAAAGAAACCCGAGAGATTCATTTGAAGCTGTGAAAATCTAACTCGCTTAAAAGGGAACTCTGGACGCTGGCCTGAGAATGTAAACAGGCATAATGAGCGGTTTCAAATGGGAAAATGTCAGTTTCAAGCAAACAATAGATGTGATTTTATAAGAGGCTGGGATACGGAGCTCATCATTCCCTGACAACAGAATATTTTTGGGTAGCACTAATCATCTCTCTATTCTTCATTGTTTTTATTTCCCATTTACATAGCTGCAGCAGACACCCACACACACACATTTACACTCCCTGTCTTGTTTACACTTGATTGGTGTACAGTAGAGTCATGGACAGATTTATGTTGTGCATCATCATGTCTGAGCCAATATTGTTCCATTCCTCAGCAAACTGAATCCCTGCAGCTGACTGAGCTTAAAGAAACCAGACAGCAAACATTTGAGCAGCAGCAGCTCCAGAGCTAAAGCTTAGTCACTTGTACAACTGCAGATGCACAACACAAAACCAACAGGCTGACGTGAACTCACATGTTTACTGCATGTACATACACAGTTCAGGCAGGTACATGATTTAGATAAACACAGGGAAACTCACACAATCACTAAACATGTTGGTCTTTGAATTATAGGGTGAGTAGAAGTTGTTGTGAAGTTTCAGAGCAAGACTTCTGACTTTTCTTGTATGACTGGACCTGTCACAACTAATTTTCCTGCTAAATTATCTTTTACATTGTTAATAATCTTTTTTTCATTTCCTTTCATTTCTTGCGCTCTGCTGTTAATAGCGTGAGACTTGGCGATGCTGCGGATGCATCAGCCCCAGCTGTGCATCATGATGAATAGTATGCATGTTTGAGTTCAACACTGAGGCCCAAACACACACCAGTCCAGGATCAAATCCAGTAGCAGTTTCCTGGCTAAACCCAACAAACAGTTGGAGACAAAGAAGAAAATTTGTCTAAAGCGCAAAGGCTGCAGCCCTATCAGTGCCTGGATTAACTTCTTAAATACTTCACACTGTATGGAGTACAAAGTCTTATATATATAGAGACACTAAATAACTCACAGTGTGATATTTATGGCTTTAATGCTCACTGCATACAGTTCATATGGTTCATCACGTTTGCTTCTGCACATTACTGAGCTCTAACCTTGTGATTTAAAGCAGGAGGCTCAATGCTCTCTGGCTCCTTGACAACAGGAGTATTGTGTTAACACTGGAGCAACAAAAGTCAATAAAACTCATTCCTCCAGTGGAAATACCACTGATTTCCCAATATAGTGCTTGTTTGGTTCAGCTTGTGCATTATGCATTATCATAGTGTGTATATATATATATATATATATATATATATATAAAGTTATAATATATGTATATTTTCGTGTGTCCAGGTGTTGTGTTCATCGCTTGTTGGTGAAGAAGCTGCTCAAAAGGGATCCAAGGGAGCCTGGGCTGCCTGCTTGGACCCCAAGTACAGCCTGAGCCACAGGATACAAAGCAAGCACTGCAGGGTCTACTCTTTTGGGTGCGTACAGATACACTCTAACACTGGTCTTAACCTTCAGCACTACATCCACAAAACTAATCCATAGTCCAGAATATAACTCTAATCCCAAATGTAATCACTTATACAACAAAATCTACAGACTGTACATCAGCTTTGAGACAGGTTGCGATCTACAGCATCTGAACAAAGTAATGGAATTGTTCACAACATTAATTTTCACACAGTTGGGGAGTTATTTGCAGATGCCAGAGTTATTTAGAGCATCTGGTTCTGTGACAGTCAGTGATACATTTAGTCACAATTGCTGCTCCTGTCACTTAAACCATGACAATGTAGATTTTTCCTTGCTGATCCTTAAAAATGCATTTTTAGCTCTCTCACTGTTTCATCAAAGTAGAAGCAGAAGTGTATCTTTTTCTACGTCTCATGTACGTCCCCCTGTGTTTTTATGTCTTATCATTTGAATTACTAATTGGTCACTGGGCCTTTATCTATTCAAGGTCTGTTTTCCTCTGACAGAGTGGTATTCAGCTGACTTTTGGGGGCCAGGTAGCAGTTAGGTTTCTTTGCTCTTTGTATTAGTATTCTGAATAACTGTAACTGAAACACTGTAATAAGAGTAAAGATAATCCTCTCTTCACCTTAACTGTAACCCACCTGGAGCTGCACATCCACTCCACCTCTGCTTCCTCTCACTGAGTGGCAAGTAATCACGAATCAAATCAGCCAGGCCACCGGGGCATTTGACCTTCTTAAGATTGTGGAGTCAATCACTCCCAGTCGGCTTTGTGTCGTGGATCAGCTCGACCTGGTCCTGCCCTGCTGGGTCTCTGCTGTGCTGAGGTGCCATGAAGGGTCTGAAGGGATTTGGCTGCAGGAGACAGGGAGCTTATTAATTTGACTGTTGAGAGACAGCACAGGTGTGCTGGCATCCAGACTAGGCGAGGGCTCGGATACTGATGCAGGAGGGAAAGGGGCGGGGAGCAGGGTTATTGCTGTTTCTGGCTTTCTGCCTCTCCATGGAGAGGGGGTCAGAGGTCAAACAGAGAGATTGGAGGGAAAACATATCTGATATCGTCTGGCTGACTGATGGGAAGTCACTCATGCAGGCGAGCTACATGCACACGCACCAAACATGAAAAGGAATGTTATCATGAGTCTTCGCTGAGATTTATGGAAACATTTTAACATTTGACCTGAATATCAGCTCAGGGAAAATGTGAGTCAGTTCTGATTCTTCAAGTCAATGAAAGCTGCATTACCATTTTTCCTCCTATCTAACTGATCCCTTAAGACCCCTAGAATGAATTCAATTTATGCTAAGTCGCCCCTCAACTCTGGCTAATGCAATAACAGCGAGCCATCCTAAAAAATGAAAATCCTATGAAAAACAGAAACCTTATGAGTAACAAAAGAAATATCCAAAGAGCCAAGTGTAACAGTTAATCAAGTCAAACTGCTCTCTGAAGTTCCACTCCTTCAGATGTGCCGAGTGATTCTCTCCTCCCTGTGTCCCCTATCTGACCTAGATTCATAGTACACACACACATAGACTTCTCGGTCATACTGTTACATCTGTGCCAGAATATCCTATCTGCAGGAGGGTTCTGCTTTGCTGTACAAGAGACTTAAAAAAGCCCCAACTCGAGTCCACTGCTGCACATAACACCGGCTTTAACAGAAATGTCAAATACTGTTGAGTGTGCATGTGTGTACACAGCTGAATGCAGTACATTATTGAACATGTACACGATTGAGCATGTGCACTTGTGTGTGTAGTTTTGTGTGTTTTTGTGCGCATGTGTGCACAGTGGACACGTCTCATTTGCATGCTGTTTAACGAGCCGTGGGATGGATGTGCCTGGGCAGGATGAGCAGCTGTTCTCTGATTGGTCTGTCACATGATGTGTGTGGGGTGGGTGGGGGTGGGGGTTATGGGGATGGGTGGGGGGGGTGCAGGATGTTTTTCCACATGAAAGACCCATTATCCACCTTTCACCTCTCCTACTCAAACATCCCTCTCTCACCTTCCTCTTATAGTTTCCGTCCATCTCTTTGATCATACTTATTACACTCTCCTCATTCAATCAAGCATATGAGCAATAGGAGCATGTTGAGGATGCTCTAGAAAACAACCCACATTCTGGCCAATCACGGCACACTTTGAAACTTGTGCGTGTACTCATTTGCTGTACTTTTTAGCATAAGCACGTGTGATGCAACAATGGACCTATTTTCAGTATAGCTAGTGGCAAATGTGGACGCAGTACTGCCACTCTCTGTGGCTCAAGTACCACTTTAAGCTCGCCAAGCTACTTTTCAGTAACTGATGACACTATCATCTTTAGTGTCAGAATTTCATTCTCTTTTTTTCTAATTTAACTTTTTTTAAATCAAGTAAATACAGAACCACAACTAAGTAACAACAAACAGCGGTGACGAGCCCCCCCCCCAATTTTACATCCATCCACTAACACAGATCAGACAAAAAACAAGAGTAGCAGAGAAATGTCCACGTCATCTTGGTATTTTCAGCTGTTCATTGAGTGTGAATGTTCAAATGAAGCTGCACTCAGAAAGGCACACAAATCATCGTACATTACTATACAACCAGTAAAGACACCCCAAATCTAAACAGATTTAAAGCAGGAGTCAGACAAGGAGTGCAGAATCACCTCTAAATAGAGACAGAAAACCATAACATTGAGTCACTTCTTAAAACGAGGAGGAGAGACTGATTACTCTTAACATTACCTTTTTAGCTATAACAATCAGGTAAAAGTCCACTTTTAGCTGGGTCTTTCTTTCTGTGACTGAGTTAAGTGCAGGAGAGATTATTTATTCTTCAGTTCTATGGCTGGCTGGTATGTTCGACTGAGAATGAAGAAATAGCACGTCATTTTATCTAAAAGTATTCCCCAGTCTGTTTATTAAAGCTGCACAAAGGGAATTATGTGTGTGATGCTAGATAAAAGTATCTACATATCCTGAACATTACATCTCTACCGTCAAAGAGGTATATTGCACATGCTGGCTGGGTGGAATAGCTCACTGAGACACTTAATGCGAGTGAGCTATGATTAATGTTATTAATTATACTTCCTGTTTGTTTTCCCCAGGGGACACAGTAGCATGCGATCGTCTGGCAAAGTCATTCATCCATCTTTTATAGTTTATGTCATCTGTAGCAGAAGTACCACTCAGCCTTATCTTGAACTTATCCAGCAAGTTTTTGTTGCTTGAGTTTGACTCATGACCAATTTCCTTGCAGACTGTAGGCCATGTAGCAGATGCAGTCAAATTTAGAGCACTTATATAGGCTAAAGTGCAGCAAGGGAATTACAAACTACCTGCACTTCATCACTCATTGATCATGCTATGCTAATGTGATTCAACGTGTGATAAAAGACAGGGAAAAGGGAGCACGGTAGAAAAAGAGTGAGAATGGAGGTGGAGAGACAGACAGCCATGGAGACAAGTATTTTCAGAACGCCTCGCTGTTTGAAACAAAGGGAATAGAACTGAGAGAGGATGTGGTGGCAAATACATAAGGGTAAAAAAGAAAAATCTGGAAGGGAAACAGACTGCCAGTCAGCAAATATCTTCCCAGCCCACCCAGCATTTGCTAACCAGTCTCGCCTCCAAGCTTCACAACATCCACAGTCTGTTGACATAATAGTTGAATGCAGAGACCGGAGGATTCAAGGCTCTGTTTATCAGGTTTACAATCCACTGGGTGTGTGTAACCTATCACATGCACACACACATCGTCACATCTGGCTGCCAGGACATTTAGTCAACAGGGATCTCTTCCTAACCCCTATAACCCACATGTTGTTTGAAGTAGATTTTCCTCCACCACACACATACCTTCATATCCATTCATCCAGAGTGTTACCCACTCCTGCACACAGTAGTCTCATGAGGGTGGATATTACAGCTAGTAGAGACCCTGCTTTATCAGCATTGTCATCCAGAAGAGCTTCTGATGCACTGTGACTCCCCCTTTTATCCCCTGTCCCCTGCATGAGTAATCACCGATCCCTGTCATCTAAAGTGTCACCAAAAACCACCCCACTAGAGAATGGGGAACCCTCAATATAATGAAATATTTAGTGTGGTAAAAAGAGATGTCTAGTTTGCATCTCAATCTTTCCCATACACTTATCTTTCATCTCGGTGCTAGTGGGATGCATTCGGGGACCCGGCGCCTCATCTGTAAAAGACGTGTACTGTGAAATGTTCTCCCTTTGCCGCAATTACACAATACAGCCGCAGCACAAACAAGACACGGGGGGAAAGCGGAGGCAGCAGCTGAGAAGGGAAGAAAAGGAGAAAATTGCAGCATTAGAGGAGGGAGGGGTGAGATAAAGAGAGAACAGCACTGAGAGAGTGAGGGAGAGGCATGAAAAGAGACAGAGATACAGAGGAATGTGTCTGTCTAGTTACATTTACATACATCATCTTTCAAAAAGGAGAAGCAGACCAAAGGAGAGAGGAAAGGCAGAGGAGGAGAACAAGGGAGACAAGAAGTATCTGCTGGCCAAAAGCCTCTGTTCTCTTTGGTTTTTTTTTTTTTTTGGATTATTGATTTTTGGCTCTTAAGCAGGAAAGTTGGGTCAGGATCACACAGTGACTGTAAGATGTTTGATATGTAGCTTGTCAGTAACATTTTATGCTGAGAATTCACTCTGTTGCATTTGACACTGGTGACAACTGGTGCTGATGCTGTTTCATGTCACAAAAGAAGATCTTTGCCTCTGTGATCATTTTTTTTTTTCTCAAAAGTTTTAGCTCAGTTCACTCTTGAATAAAACAGGATGCCTTAATTCTGTTTTGTGCTTGTATTGCCCTTAGTACTATCAAGTGGTAGAGGAATGGGAAAGTGGAAGCTTTTATTTTGATTTGACAAGCCATTCATTACATTTCCCATGAAATCCGACCTGCTTTCATTCAGTAAAATGCAAGCAGATCTCATTTGTAACGGTAGCAATGTCTCTCAGTGAATGTGTTGAAGTTATAAAGCTACACTCATTCATCCGTCCATCTCTCTCTGTCTCTGCGGGGCTGGGTATTGTTTGAAAAATTTCAATATGCGTGGTGATATGATACCTGATTTCCTGTACTGGTAACAAACTTTGATTTCCTACAAAGCAGCCTGCAGTCTATGGATGGCAATGTTGGTCAGTCAGTTGGTCAACCACTTTGATCCAGTCTAAAATATTGCAAATTAAAATATGGTATAGATAGTCATGGTGCCCAAAGGATGAATGTTCATGACTTTGGTTACTTAGAGTATTGAGGTTTGATTCCCAGCTTTATCTCTGAGTTGCAGACACTCAGCCTGATTACCTTGTTCTGTGTGGGGCTGCAGATTGGGGGTGGATGACCGATCCCTGGAGCGTTCCCTCGCCAGGTCAGGATGTGAGGTCCACTGCTTCGATCCCAGCCTGAAGCAGCCTCACCTGCAGCAGGCTGAAATGTGGCTCCATCGGCTCTCGGTGGACTGGAGGGATCCCAACCCTGCCATCGTCGCCCAGCGTCAGTACGCCAGCACCAAGAAACTGGCCACCATCCTGAATGACTTTGGACACAGACAGGTAAGAGTTAATGTGGTTAATATATGAATAAATCCTAGATTCTACCACAGCGGTAAAACCACCTGGGATTGTATGAAAGTCATTTTTTTTCTTCTTCACTCATAAGCTGCATGCAAACACAAGCCCCTTCCTGTGCATCCCAACATAATATAGCTCATCATGATTCATTCCTGTTGTGCGTCTCGGGCTCCAGGTGAATAAACCCCCATATATAATTTTGTTTTTCCTCCTTTAAATATTATCATGCTGAATGCTCTTCAAAGCCCCTCAGGGTTTGTGGTCCACCTCATCAGATAGGGATCTGCATATAAGATCAATCATACATACACACACACACGCTGAGCTCGCTGATAGCATGAATACTAATAAACACGGTTATAGATCCAGTGAACATGCCTGTTTAGGATCAGGCTGGATGATAATTCAAGGTCAAGGGAGCCAAGATTCTTTTACAAAGATAATCAAATCACAGTTGAGAGGGAGTCCAGCTCTTGTCTCCTCTTATCTCTTCCTTATGAGAAGTGAACTTAGCTTTAGTAGTTACCAGTACATGAAGATTAATGACATAGCATTGATTATTCTGATGATTTGCAGAAAAAAACAGACAAAGCAAAAACTGTTCTGTATAGTGTGATACTTGGGAAATTAACTGAGGGGATGCCCACTGACCTTTGTCCCTCTGTTTACTCTGGATGACAAATTATCCAAATGTATTTAGATATATTTACCTATTATAAACCGCATACTATATGTATTTATAGATATGAAGATGTTGTCAGTGTGTGACAAGATATGAAGAAATAAAATGTATATATGCATGTGAGGGTGGGTTTGTACATCATACTGTTTTATAGATGACAGTACTCACCTATTTTAAATGCAGAGCCACACACGCATCTTTGTAATGAGGTTTTAATGTGAGTACATAGTGTGCCGGAGGAAGTGAGCAGCAGCAGCGGTGGCAGCGGGAGCAGAACAGTTTCTTCTCAAAGGCTCTCACCCAGCCTGTGTGACAGGAAACACAGCGGTCATCAAACAAAGTAATCGGAAAGGTCGAAATATGCATTTGCACAGCATTTAAAAAAAATAAAATAAAAAAATAAAAAAAAATCTGTGTTGGTTAAAATAACTACACCGATGACTCATTCACCAAGCAGAGCTCTGGTGACCAGCTGAGACAGCAGACACTGTCACCACAGGGAGGGACAAATGTCAGTAGCAGGAAGTCACATCTCGTTTTTATTGAAAGGGACTGCATATTGGACCATTGATTATGTTGGTAATTGGACAGGACAAGGAATATCAGCACTGCTCAGCCTGTAAGTCCATGCTGAATTACATCAGGTATTATGAGCAGTAGAAGACAGGCCCAACATAGAGCACAAAAAACCTTTTGCTTTCTCAGTAAAGGGCACATCCTAAACATGTTAAAATGATTATCCGACAGGCAGGACAGAGAGGGGATATTAGGACACCCCTCAATCTGTTGTTTGATGAGAATGGATGAGCGTATCACAGCAGTAAAACAGTGTGACAGATTTTTGTAGATAATTTTAACTCAAAAAGGTGGTAAAATGTCTGCACTGGAAGCACAAATATGTCATAACACTGAATACACAGGTGAATATCAAGATGGCTCCTATTACGTGTCTGTGTCAAGATGCCTCCGGGAGGCTCGGCCCTGATGTGAAAGCAGTTGTTGAAGTGCTTCCAGCAGCACGGAATCAGCAAACCTATCAGACTTGTAATTAAATATCTTTAATTGTGATCAGCTCTCTAGTGGCAGGCTCACTAATTAAGGCACAAAAAACATAATAATAATGCTAATAAAGGTTAGCGTAAGCTGTGATGTTTGGATCTCGGGTTTACAAGTAAAAACTGTTTAATTGTTCTGACAAGGCTAATCATGTGGAACAAAAGCAGAAAATAAATAAGTCTTGTTAATAGCTGGGATTTGCCCACCATGAAATAAACACATTTCAGGCCAGTTAAAAAAATAACCAAAAAGTGTAAACTTCCATTTAAAGTTATTTTCAGCAAATCAGCAAACTTGTTTGTTTACAAAGACTCAGACAACTTCTCATCAAAAGCGTCTCTAAATTAAAATTTGTCCCAGTGCACTGCCTAATCCTGAGACCGCTTTACAGAAATAATTACCAAGTGTATTTTGATCACATTCTGCATGAGTCACAGGAAGGAGAGGAAATATTTGCTTCACTGGGAATAAAAACTGTTTGCAGCAATCTCACATTATTTCTCAGCAGTGCAGGGCAGGAACATCTGTGGAGTGCAAAGTCATTTTACATAAAATATTCTATAGAGGCCATACAGAGGCTGATCAACTCTGTTCTTGTAGAAAGTGCAGTTTGGTTTGTGATTGTTTTATAAGGAGTTCTTTAGAAATTTAAAATGAGACTAATTACAGTGATAGTCATCTTTTTGCAGTTAGACTTTGATTTCAGACAGCATAGGGAAGATGCTGGAAGTTAAAACTGTTCAGAGTGTCTGAAAGGGTTTGCTGGTGCAATCCAACATTCAAAATGAGCTTTGTGTTGTCCATGGATGTCTGCTGTTAGAGAACCTCCAGGCTGTGTGTGTGTCACCCGTGTGTCTTCATCAAAATAAAAAGAAATGTTCAGAGATTTTTTTTTCCCAGGGGGAAATGGGTGTATTACTTTTCTTCCCAAGTGTTAGATGAGAAGATCAAGATACATGTGTATCTGAAGCCAGCAGCTGGCTAGGTTGGCTTAGCATAAAGACTGAAACAGGGAATAGTTAGTCAGGCCCTGGGCAAAAGCTTAACAAATACGACATGAAATCTTGCTTGTTTAATCTACACAAAACCAAAGTGTTGCAGCTTTGCAGCAGGTTGTGTGCCAGGCTATTTCTCTACTTCCAATAAATCCTGGAGGCTCCAGTGGTTACCTGAGCTTGAGAGGTACTGGTGGACATATTTTGTTATTTATGGTCAGAGTCAGTAATGATGGTTTCCAGTTTTTATACTAAACTAAGGTGAACTTCCTGCTGGCTCAGGATGTAATATTCCTTAAAAATGGTACTTGTTAGGTCTATATATAGTTCTGTGCAAAGGTTTGAGGCACAAAAACTAAAGTGAAGATTCTTTCAAAAATAATCATCATCAATGTTCCCCCTAATTTTTCATGTGTCTGAGCATACACACAAACTCCCTGAGAATTCCTTGGACCACTGTGAGCAACATCAGACATGCAGACTTTCGCACACTGTAATTTTATGCGTTACATAGTTTTGCTGTGCATGGAGAAAGTGGGAGCAGTACGTGATTGCGCAGGCGCGCAGCTTAGAGGGAACATTGATCATCATCACTAAACTTTAAAAAGTTATGTGCAGAAAACAGAAAAATAAACTATGTCAAATCATAATTTAATGTGGACAGTATCAGCTCTCCTTGGTACACTTACAAAAGCATCTCGGAGAATTTGACACAGTTCTTCTGTCTTGATGTCCCTTTTCTCTTCATGTAATCCCAGACTGAGTCCATGATGTTGAGATGACGGCTCTGTGGGGGCAGGCCATCTGTTGCAGGACTCGGTTCATTGTCATGCTGCAAATGATCTGGAAGCGATCAAATGAGCCTTCCTGATGGTACTGCATGATGGATAACAATCAACAATCAAACTTCATAGGTGCCTAAGGTTTTGTACAGAACTGTGTCTCGCCCAAATTACTTTAGTTTTTGACATGAAATATTTTACTTTGCTCTCCAACCACAAGGAATCTGTTACCATATCTCAATTCCTTCCAGCATAGTCAAGGATCACTTAGCGTGGCTAACTCTGCACAGCAGTGTAGCAAAAGTCATCTTTCCAAAGCTCCAACACCATATGGACTTTGCTGAGACCAGACATGAGTCTTGCCAGAGCCTGCAACTTCTCCTGCAGGGAGAGTTACTATTGGCAGCATTGGAGCAGGAACCATTGGGGACAGAAAGGCAATTTATATCAAGTACACTGGAAAAAAAAAAAAACAGACTTTACATCATTCAGGCAGAATGAAGCCGTATGAGCTGCTTACTTCAAAAAACAGACTCTCTAAATGACATCCAATCATAGCAAATGCAGACAAACACAGCATGATGCACACATATTCCCAGACAGAGAACGTACTCTCCTCAGAGACCAAGTGAATACATCACCTCCTGATGATGCCACATCATTTTCCATTACGAGGTTTCTGTCCAATTAAGGAACCAATCTCTGCTTGTGGGAGTTTTGGGACCCATGGGGAGGATGGGGGGGGGACAACATTTGGACTTGTTCTCTGCAGATAGTAGTTTTCTGAGAGTTACTGAGACTTGTTCAGTTCCACTAATGAGGCCTGGGAATTCTGTAGCACCACCAAAGGGATCAATTGGAGAGGAATTTCATGGCCACTTTAATATCCATGCTGTCATGGCACCAGATGATTCTTAGTTTAGTTGTAGAAATGTGTACATCCCCACAAAAACACAGAACTATGAATTTCCTTTAGTAAGTATCTCAAAGGATTAATGCAATAAGCCTTGACAATACAATACCCAGGGTATTGTCTCTTTCTGATAAATCTTGTAATCTAAAGCTCTCCTCAGGTCTTATCACTACTAATTTACAGCCTACATGATGTAATAGCAGAAAAAACGCTAAGTGAAACTGGGAGTAGATGGAATAAAAGCAGTGTCGCCAATGAGCCTTTTAAACACACAAAGGTCAGACAATGGACATCTTTAGTAATCCAATAGACTTGAGATGAATCCCAAGATCCTGAGGATGTACATTAAACTTTGGGCATGCATGAGTCCCCATACATGATTATGACCCAAGGGTGCTATTAACATTCATCTTATGAAGCATTTCATTTCTGTTCCAACACAGCAAGCCTTGTCAGGCTGCTCTCTCGCTCAATCCATCATCAACAGCGCTAAAGCTAGAACAAAGGCCAAGCTTCACTTACTCCTTTTCATCTTTTAATAGCTTTTGCGTTCAATAACTCCACACAGTTTAGTGTCATTCCAGTGCTATAACAGAACTCATTTATTACCTGAAGAAGAAAAAAAAAACTTTTAAAACTTATTTAAAATAAGATGTTTTTTTTCCTGTTATAGGTGGATGTGCTAAAGGCAGATATGGAGAGTGCAGAGTGGAAGATTTTGGAGAATCTGGTTCTGGAGGGAGTTTTAGACTCAGTGGGTCAGCTGCTGCTGGAGCTTCACCTGCATTGGGCGGGTTTCGAGGTGGGCGGCGACGACCCATCCGTGGTGCGGTACTGGTTCAGCCTCCTCAAAGGAGCTGGAACGCGCCAACTTCCGCCTCTTCCACGTCCACAGCGACCCGGCCAAACCGCACCTCTTCCTGCATAAGAACATCCTCAACGCCAGCAGCGCTTACACCTTGAGCTGGGTGAATGCGCAGTGGAAGCTCTGAGGGACGCCAGACTGTTAGAAATTGAGTAGGTGTTGCCAAAAAAAGAACTTGGCCTTGGAACGGCCCCTGAATTAAAATGCGCAAGTTTGTGTGACATGGAGTTTTCAGGGTGAGCACAAATTCCTGCTAGAGCACGCCTTTTCTCCAGCAGACCATTCTTATCTGGCCCGACCTTTCTGTAAAGTTGAAATCCCTCTCCTGGCCTGTAATGACCTCAGTCGTGTAGAGGGGCAGAGTAATTGCCTCCAGGGGCTCTCTGTGTTCTACCTCATAGTGGCTGTGTTGTTGGCTGCAGGTCAGCCTCTGAGTCACACTCAACCTCTGTCTTTGTGGTCCTATCTGGATTTGGCCCTCAGCCAGACAGTCCTGATATTAGACAAGCCTTTCCAGATTACCCTAGTCTGCGCAGACCCAGAGACCACAGCCCCGAAAACAGCGCTTGAATTAAAAGAAATGGATACATGATGTCAAAGGGAGTGGGTAGATGAAAGATCCTCCCTCACTGACAGTAAGTGAATATCAGTGGGAGGCCATTTGAGCTGCTTACACAGGAAGACAGAAGAGAATGAGCAGAGGAATGTGGGTAATAAAGGTAAAGAGATGGGATCAGCTCCGGCGGCAGAAGAAGATAACTGTCTGGGTGAATAGACGCTTCCCTGCAGCTGAACCCTGTACGACTGTGTCTGGAACACAAAAGGCGACAATGATGTGAAGAAATGCAGTGTAATGTCTCCAGACTTGAACACAGTGTGTTTGTTGCATATTTGAATGAAAATGTGTGGGCGAGCATGAGAGAAAAACTCAAAAAGGAAAAATGAACTCCAATTATTAGTATTTTGTTGTATGCCACAGTTTCCTGGGTTATAACAGAAAACTCAGATCCGCACAAAGAACGCAAGTTGTGTCTTTATCCTTATCTGGTGTTCAATTGGCCTTACTCCATTATCTGTGCTGCACCAGAAAATCAGCAGTTCATCTCACAATGTAGCAAACAAACATTCAGAAATGATCCAACTAATGTAATTTGCCAAATCTTTTGATGCAGTTTAATAAAGCAAGGAAACAAGGAAATGTCTGAGTTTTCTCTTCACGATTTTGTGTTGAATTATCAATAATAGAGAAACTTTTGCAAAGAAAACAATGCATCGTTTTCTTAAGGAGGTAAAATTTACAGAATGTTTATTTCCATAAAGGGATGGTCTGAAAACAAAGATATGTTTTACCAAGGATTACAAAGGTCGACTACACAGGACACTGCCAATTAAAATAACAAAACATTTATTTAAAAAAGAAAAACAAAAGTAGCCCTGTAATGTGCCTTTTGCAGTAGAAACTATTTTTAAGAGAATGTTTGTGTTCATCTTTGTACAGATAATAAATGTGTACATATTTCGAGCTCTCGTGATGGCATACAAAAATACACTGCTACAATAAGACTGGATACCAGCCCTGTGGCTTTCACTCAAAAAATGATCAAAAAAATACATGGGACAAGCAAACCCCTTTCTGTGTCTTTAGTGAGCCAGTTCAGTTTTGCCCATTATATCCCAGAGACCCATACGACCCCACAGCCAAACACCCGTGCACTTTCTAGTCCCAGAGTTTGATTTGTCCATCCCAACCGCAGGTGATGACCTTGGAGGTTTCATGTGGGTGCCACAGGGCACTGATGCAAACCTTGTCATGTGCCTTGATCCTGTGGTAAAGCTTGGTGGTCTTCCAGTCCCAAATGTTCAGCTTTCCATCTGCATCTCCTGACACCACATAGCTGGTGGGAAGAGGAGGAGGTCCCAAAAAAGAAGAAGAAAACAGAAACACAAGAGATGGGGGTGAGGATGGAAAGATTAACACTTCGCTAAAAATGACTTGCCTCCTCTTCACCTGCCAAAAGGTGGGAGGCTCTGATTTTTTTGGTATTTAGTCTAGCCAGGAGTTGCTGTGTTGCCATGGATACTAAAAGGAAGTGAGGGCACCTGTTCACAGAAGTGGGTGGTGGTGGGTGAGAAAAGGTTGAGGCCTTAATGGGTGTTTTGTCTAAAATTAGGAAGCTGGACTGTCCTAGTTAGCTCTCCTTGTGGGACTCATACAGTAGATAATATGAAGAGGCTGTTTCCCACTGCTCTTCATCAAGTGCAGGTATTTCAGACGACAGGATAAGACACAGAGGACAGAGGGTAAGCAGAGGCATCTGTAGGACGCTGTCTTTTGAGCCTGTTTTTAACACTTTTGCCCTTTTTTTTCATTTACTGATGACATAATTCATTTCACTCTTCCTTCATTTTTTCCTTTTGCCTCTCTCCACCCATTAAAACAGCTACTACCACCATACCAAAAAAGCAATTTAATCTCTTCTGACCAGTTTATGTTTTTCTGGCATGTTTTCATTCGTCAGTGCCAAACAATCCAGCATTTACTAATTAATTACTAGGAACTATTAATGAGCTGTGAGAATCTCAAGGGTCTGCCACTCACCAGAAAATTTAGCAACAAAGTAAAGGTTTACCTCATGTCTGGGGAGAAGTCCACTTGGCAGGCATAACCAGCCACCATGTGGCCCTTGAAGACCTTCTTCTTGTTCAGTCTGAAGCGGTTTTGGGCTCCAAAGATCAGAATCTGGTTGTCCATGGACTGGCATGCCAGCCATTTACCTGGGGAGAGAAACAAGCAAACAGCATGTCAGCATACGGCTACACAACACTGATGTCATAACTTAGACAAAATGCTTACAAATCAGCAAGAAAAAAAGATTCTATTCAAGTAACATAGTACCAGAAATATTGTGCAAATAGCTAGGCTTTAAAAGGTTGTTAATACGACTCATCAGCATGATTCTGTACAGCCAAATGTTTAACAAGCAGCCACTAGCATCTTTGATGTGGTATCATGATCACAGTATCAGTATGAGCCAACCCTGGCAATGTAACAACTCTGATGTGGTGGGACATCATGTGGAGTCACATATTCTTAACGACAGGTACATTGCAATTGGTGGAAATATGCCTGAAGGATAAAAATCATACCAAAAACAAAAATGTGGAAATTTGAGTATGAATGGATGTCACTCTGAAAAGGGCATGAACTTATCATTCTGCCATCATTAAATTGGAAAGATTGAGGCAAATCGGTAAAAAATGAAGAGGCTTTTCATCTGTGACTGCTCAGTCAAAATCTACTTTACAGTGCGTTTCAGCTCCTGACAACGCTGTGGCCTCCAAGTCACTACACTGCGATAAGAGGCAGCGCTTCAGTGTCAAAACATTACACGACTCGGTGCACTTCTTGAAAGGAAACATGACGGAAATGACTAATGTGGTATGAGAAAGTATGCCAGTGTCCTTTTTTACATCCTCCCTCACAAAACATAAATGAATGCGACACTATTGTCCGCAAATATCAGATGCGATAGGTGCAGGAGAATGGAATCAAGCTGACCAATTTCACCAGCGGACTCGGGCTCTGTCTGCTTTGTTAAGATGGCGAGAGGACAGAGGTCACGGATGTGGTGCCAGTGGGGGGGATGGGGGGGGGAATGGGTGCTATTAGGCATAGAGACGGATGTTCTTACTGAGACCATCATTGTTCACACGCTGTGGAGAACAACATGTGGGGCAATGAGCGTGCCAGGGGGAGGGGTGAGAGTATGGGGGGGAATAGGGAGAGGGAGGACGATGAGACAGAGGTGTGTTGATGGTGTGAGCTGATGAGTGACAGGGATCTGATCAAGAGACGCGTTACATTGAGAGACTGTCTCTTATTCTGTTATCAGCTTAGGTGCGTGCTGCTCAGACTTCTTCATGTGCATTCATATCTGTGTGAGGTGTGCACTGCTGTCATCTCCCCCTGAGTCACATGCCAGCGCTTGTAGTTTTACAGGTTGCTATGTACTTTGACTATCTCCTGGCTGGGATGACGTCTCCATCTGGCAACCCCAAGATGGTGACAGGACTCACTACAATTTTTTCTTTTTCTTTTTGCTTACCTTCAGGTAGAGCCTAACTACTTTCCCCCATTTCCAGTATTTATACTAACCTAAGCTAAGTTATCCATCTCCTGGCCGCAGTTTCATATTTCTAAAATATTTGACTCTCAAAATACAAGCAACATCAACCCTTCTTAACTGCGACGGAGATTTGTCGCTGGAATGAAAGGAAAACCAAGTGTTTATTGTTTACCCGCTGCAGTTCCTCTCATTCCTCCCTGACGCACAGTGACATGTCATTAATTGAAACTACTGGCTGCTGTGCGCTCTGCGGTTCACTCCCTCGCACCACTGCATTAAGAGACGTTAGAGTGTTTTAACAGTGCTCGATGGGGCGTTTGTGACAGCTGGCGCACCCAGAGCAAACAAACAAAGGATTGGAAAGATCAGGCGATATTTATCTATCTACCCAGGGTTTTCCCTCGGTTGCTGGAGGGCTCAGGCACACGTTGGTAAAACAAGGCTTATAGTTCCACAGAAAATTTCTCATCCTCCCATAGCCATTTGACAGTGTAACACTGGGTTTAGTCAACTAGCCAGCTGACTGAGTTACTGTAGCGAGTCGATTCCTCTCTCACTCTGTTTTCTCCGAATCATTTTCTCTGACAGCATTTTTCAAACTGTCTTCTTGAGCTCATCCTCTGTGACAGCCGTGATTCTTGGCTGTTTGACAGATTTTCTCCCTGGTTTATTTCTGCAGTACGGATGTCGGAAGACACTATCAACTCATTTTTAGTCGAAACCTCTGGCAGGTTAAAAACTTTTAGGGCTGACGAACTAGAAAACATTTGCTAGCCCAGCCATATTAAGGCTAATAATAAAACACTCTTGTTACACAGTCTCTCCATTCAAAAAGAATATCCAATGTAATGAACACGTAATTGTCATGTGCTCAAATATAAGACAATACCCACTTTTTCAAACCTAAGAAAAAATATTGTGTTACATTTGGGCCAGGAAACTCCTTGCATGAATTTTTCTGTTCTTTCTGCTTTGACACCGCATCCAAATCTCTCGATGAAAGGCAAAAGGAAGTCTATTAAAATTGCCTAGTTTGGGCTTGATTCTGATCCTGGTAAGGGGCCCTGGACATTCCTACTCACACATTTCATTAGCTGAACTGAGCTTGCCTTGTTTTTATTCTGCTGAGCAATGCCCAACAACTTCAATCTGGCAATATAGGTTTTTGCTCCCCAGGGTCCTGTGTGCTGGACTGTGTGTTTGCAAGTGTTTTGCCACAGTTCGACTACTTACCATTGGGAGAGAGTGTCACAGCTGGCATAGAGTGCATACTGGGCTCAGCGATGTACTTGAAGTCCACAGGGATGTCCCTAAAAAAAAAGGCACAGAGCATTGTGACTACACTTGAAGCTGGGTTAAACACTAGACGAGAGAACAACCTGAGCAGCCGGCCCCCTGAAGCAAGAAGAACTCGAAAGGAAAACATGCAAAAAGCTGTAGTTTGTTTACCAATGCTGCTGCTTTGAAAACAGCTACGGTGAAAAAACACCAGGCAGTATCACCATTACAGCTACAGTATGTAAATAATTCCACGCAATCTGAAAAAAAAAAAAGCTTTTGATGCTGCATCGCCGTCTGAACTGGCAACCAATTATTTATTAATCCTTTCTTTCGCTCTTTCAGACTGCGTCCTGTTCCTTTATGCTCTGCCACGTCTCCCTGCTTCGGGAGAGAGAGGAATACTTGGCTATTTGATCTTAAGTGGTCTGCAGAAGATCTTTCAAATCTGCAGTGAGGTGTGTGTATGTGTGTAAGGATGACAGCAGTCCAATTTCAGGGTTTTTTTTCTACTGACCTCTGGATCTTGCTGCAAACTAAGTGAATGAGTGTGACCGTCTTTCTGCATTACTGTGTGTGTGTTCGCATCAAGGAAGGGCTTAAGAGCAACAGCCCCGAACTCATCTTGCCATCTGCTTAAACTAAGACCATGTCTGCTCTTCTCGTGATGAGTAACAGCTGGAGCAAAGTGACTGCACCACGCCTGAGCACACACACAAGACCAAAAATGGGCTTTGAAGAACTAAAGTCGAGAGTAAAATGAGGAATGCAATCCCTCGTGCACGTGAGCACACTTGAATTCGTTCATGTGTGTGCGCGTAGTCAGACATTAAAGGGGCCCCTGGGTTCGTCAGAGCCAATGTGTGCAGACAAGCCAAGCTAAACTCTGAAAAGATAACAAAGCCATCAGAACTCCTCTTCTTCTTCTAACTCCAGAAATAACCAGTGTGAATGTTTTGTTGTCTGGAGAGCGATGGGAGAGGAAGAAAGGAAAACATATGACAACAATCTATTCACAAGAGATATCTATGAATAATAGATGATTTATGGTTGTTTGCTTTGTTTCAGGTCGATCAAGCTTGGGGCAGTGTCTTAAACAAAAACACTTTACATATGAAGTTTAGTTTGTCTTTAGTGAGGTTTGTGTTAAGTTTTGTAATGAGACTGAAGGAAAGCTGTCAGACAGAGACATGAAAATCCTTGAGCTTCTCTCACTGAGAAGGAAATGAAACAGGCCATCTTTGTTATTTGGAACTGATATAAAAAGAAGATTTCATAAAACATAATTACTATTGACAGCGCAGTAAATTAAGTGTTTTCTTTGCCACAGTTCTGCTTTTGTGCAGTCATTACAACTGGCCAAGTATTTAGATAATGCTTGATTCAATTTGGGGTTTTTAAAGGGTCAGGACAATAATGAAAGGCTGTCTAGAAAGCTGTTTAAAATGAGCTTTCTTTACTACATTATAAACTATAACCATTCCAACAGTGTCCTTCACTCTGTGTCCAGCGTTTTTTCATCTTTCTCAATCCATCATCATCTCAAATGACTCTCCAAGCCCACAGTTTCATCGCTCTCTGAACAATGTTTCTTTATGATCAAGCGCTAATTCCCCTTGCCGGCACAGTGAGGCAAATTTTATATTGATTGTAATCCTCCTTCAACGTGCACGCCATCTCTGCGCTCCCTGATGACAAACCTCGGCTACAGATAAAGTAGTCTCCCCAGAAAACTCATGAATGTGTGTAAGAACGAGGATAGAATTTGAACCACATGTGGGCGTTTTGCGCCGTGATGTGGATGACTTGTAGATTTGCTGCCTCACAATCTTTTCTAACCATCCAGCATTACCTCCCACCCTGCCCCTCTCTGCCAGCCTCCGCTTCTATTCCGGCGATATGAGACTGTTCTGTTAAATTCAGCTTAACAGCTGCTATGTAACAGCTCTCACAAGAGGGTGGAGGGGAGGGGTGGGGGTAGCTTAAAGAGGAAGGAGAGCCAGGTGGTATCCGTGGGAGAAAGAGGGACAGTAAAGCCACTCTTTAGCCTGACATACCAGTCGCCTGCTCGCTCCCACGCTGTGCTAAAAAAGCCTGTGGTAGCCCTCCCTCCCATTCAAGTGTAGAAAGTAGACTCTTGGGATATGTTTCTTTGGCTACAAGTTGTTCTGTCGGCATTTTATTAAGACCTTCAACTCTGACTAAATAAGTGTGTGAAAAAGTTTTTCAGTAGTTAATCCCTATTTCTCACATTCTGAAGGGAAAAACAAAAGCTAGGAAGTTCTAAGAAGAGAAAAAAAAAACACAATCTCTCCCTCTGAATCCAAAGGAAGCTTCCTTTATCAGCCGGTCTTTAAATATTTATCATCTTTGAGAGGCAAATACCAGAATTTGTTTATCACCACAGGACCACCTGCCAATCTGCAAGCTGTTCTTGGTGGTCTCTCTTGATTGGCCACTGAGCACACAGACTGCAGTATGACATGCAATCACACTTTCTAAAAATAAGTAAGCTTATAAAGAACACGTGGACAATATATTCTTAATAACACGACCTGTTTCTGCAGTTTCAGTGTCCAAAGAGAAGGAGGGGAAGGGAGATTTTAAAAAGGAAAATTAACGTTATCTGACCTGCCAGTCATCTGAGCACATCTGTCATTTCAGTAATAAATTTGGTGGAACCATTTCAAAATGCTTATTCATTAAATTATACAACTAGCAACAGGGGCCAGGCTTACAGGGGTTATTGCTGGAGCACTGCCAAAGTACAATGTTAACTCCAGGGAGGAAAAAACCTCCCAGAGTAACAGATGCATGTAAAGCAGACAAACTGTGGCAGAGGCTATGACTCAGAGCACATTAGCAGCACAGCTGGGTGAACTGTCCAAGACAGGGTCGTCTGGAGGTTTGTTGATGTCCACAGTTTTCTTGTTATATAGAAAAGATAACACAAGGACACTTGATGTCACCAAGATGCACCTCAATTAGAATAGCAAACAGTAAAATGGTCTCTGCCAACAGCCTGGCACCCACAAATAAAACAAAATGTGCTATTGTAAATCTGTTGACAGTTTTTTTTGAAAATGACTCATCAGTTTTTTAACATTTATTTATGAAGTACTGACACAAATTTCACTGTTTTATATGTTCATAATGCTGATAAATTTCTCTGAGCTGCTGCCCAACGCAATCGCAGTCTTCCATTATTAACCACTTGGTATTGGGGAGTGGGATTATATGCCTTGCTTGAAGGCATAGCAACAAACACGATGAAGCAGCACACTCAAATTCCAAATACTGGATCAGTATTTCAGGCTGTTGCTCTGTACTTACCACTCCCAAACTCTAAGACTCTTGTCGTCTGATGTGCTCACAAACCGACGATTCTCATCAACAAAGGTGATGGTGTTGACAGCTCCCAGGTGACGGTCATATTCCTGAACAACCTCACCAGTCCTGATGTCCCACTGTCAGAGCGACACAAAGAGGAGCAGAGAAGGTAAACACATGGTCTATGGTAAGTCAAAACAAAACAAAGTGGATTATTTAAATGGATTCGCAAAATCCCACAAAACAAGTTCCACTGCACATTCTCGCTCTTGTGGAGTGCTGATTACCAAAATAAATACAACCTGTCTAAGTGTAGCAGGAAAAGAAGTGAGAAACTCATATGATGTGGCAGTGGGGGACTGAGAACAGTTGTTAATGTCCCAATGCAGTGAAATGACCTAATTGCGGTGTGCTACATCTATTGGCTGTAAATCAGGCCTCAGTCTTGGACATTAATGTTTTTGGAAAAACAGTATGCACACATTAAAAATGTAAAGGAAAGGCTACCACACAGAGCTGCTCCCCCCCAGGCAACAAACAAATAGGATACATTTCTGTCCAAACACATTTTACATCTAATTCTATTTATGCAATTTTTTTCTAAATATTACCCCTCGGCTCCAGCAGCCATCTGTTCTCAAAACCCAAAGGAGAGCTGCATGATTTCATACTAACCCTAATTATTGTGCCAGATAATGATATGATATTATGATAACCATTATGGTTTGGACATATTTTCAATTAAAGCTGACACTGAAAGTAAAACGAAATAAAACTAAACAGCCCCATCTTTGGCAATCCAATATTTTGTTATTATGAATTGTGGAAAATAAAATCATATTCCCTATTCAGTTAACAACTATTTGTTCTCTCAGCTTGTTACTTCCACAGAAATCCAAACTTTCATTTGTACAGGTTCAGAGTTACTTGTTCTGAAGATTATCTAGCTGATAGTATGATGGTAGTCATGTATTTCCAACATTTATCATAGGATTCTCTCTTCCCTTTGCCTCTTTTCCACCCTAATGCTGCCTGTGATTAATGACTTGCTCTAGTACTGTCAGCCTGTGAACCTCTTGCCATGCACACACACACACATTACTGCACACACTAGTGCAGGAGGATGAGACGGTGTATTTCATGCTGCTGTGAGCACAGGGGGTATACACGGAAATTCATATGTGCATCTGCTTGGTCAACTGGGAAATACACAAGGTGATGGTGGGAGCTGAATTGAATTTACTTGCAATGCAGCAAATGCCAGCTTTACCTGAACAATCTTCTTATCTGACATGCCGGCCACAAAGAGGTTCTGTTTGTCCTCGTCCGGGTTGAACTTGACGCAGTACGGCACCTTCCTGTTGGTGAAGCGGGAGATACATTGGCCTGTGGAGAGAGGCGAATTGAAAGTCAGAGCTCCAGAATAATCCGCAGTGGCCTCTTAGAAAGGTACACTCAAGTTGTTTAAAATTTAAGGACAGCCTGCAACTTCTAGTGCTGTATGATCTGCCCCAGCAGGCAGCATCAGCTCAGCCGTAACACAGAAAAGCTTCCTTCAGCAGAGGTGAATCGCCACAGGACTGATGCTACCACCATTGTTATAGCTTAGACAACAGGGAAATCAGAATGAGTGCAACACAAAGACGTCCTTAAGATCAGAATGAAGTTTTTTTAGTAACATAATTTCTGTACTAAATCCACAGCTTTAACTGCAGCTGGAATAAATCTGAAATAAAATACTAAAGTTATCCCCAACATGTCATTGCACGGACTGCTGCAATGTATTTATATTACACAAATCCACAACAACTGAACCCTTTACATGTGACCAGCTGTAACTGTGTAGGGACATAACTTTTAAAAGTATTTGGATGATATGGGTACAAAGGGAATCGTGTTATCAACAAGTGGGGGATTTAACTCTTTTCTGCCCTCTGGTGGATTGACACCCTTGAGGTGACGGGGTGGATGAAAAGACAATTGAGCAGAGGGAGAAGATAATGGGGAAACATGGCACCAGTGAGACCCAGGCCTTGTAATTTGATTTCATTTAGATACCTAAGTTGTCTGTCTAAAGCAAGACAGCAAGTTTAAAAACCTATTACCATCATACAAACAGGAAAACCCATAATAAAATGTATCCCTTAAATAGAGGCAGCATTTTTTCTTCAAATGAAAATCATCAAAAGTCAAGTGCCAAGCTACGCAACTAGCAGTTATTTTCATTATTGATTAATCTTCAGATTTTTTTGTCATAAAAATGCGATAAATAACCACTGCAATTTCCTAAAGCCAGAGGTGATGTTTTCAGTTTGTTTGTTTTGTCTGACTAACGGCCCAAAATCCAGAAATATTCAGTTCATTATCAATCAAGTCTTCAAATCTGATGAGCTTGAACTAGGGAATGATATGTATTTTTATTTACTCATCATTCACTTTAAATGATTAATTTATCATGAAAACAATTCTTGATTATTCTTCTGTCTAATGACTGTAACTCATCAAATGAAACTCAGCAGTTCTACTTGAACTGCTGAGCACTGTGTGTGCATGTAAAGGGCAAACGAGGAAACCAAGGTCTGCGCTGTCATTCACAATTACCCGATGGCTTCCGAGATCAATGTATGTTATTAGATTGCACGTACAGTGTTCGATAATGGCCACGCCCTCTCCACATACACAATCTGAGAGTGCTGCTGAGATAGAATACCTCTTGTTAAAATACTGTCTTGAGTGTGCTCTCATGGAGGCATTCAAATGGATATACTGTATAAGTGAGATATTCAACATTATACATCTGGTTTGATTCAGTCTTTTTGAAGAACCACCACAAGTGCTTCTGTGAACAACAGAAAAAAAGTCTATTGATGTCAGTGGCACAGCAGCCTACCTGTCTCAGAGTCCCAGAGTTTAAGGTAGCGGTCGTAGGCAGCGCTGAGGAACTGGGTCCCACTGTTGTTGAAGCAAATGTCTCGTACGGCTTTGCTGTGGCCTAACACACAGAGGATATTTACACACATATTACAAACAAATAAATAAATAGATGCCAGAAAAATTCACTTCATACGTTCCCCAGTCTTGTTGCCAAGACTCCCCCAGCTGCCTTCCTTTGATACCCAATTCATTTGAGGAATGTGAAATCTGGTTAAAGGAAATAAGGGATGTTGAGGAAGAAAGCTGAAGCAGGCTTGTGGGAGACGAGAGCAATGGGATCTTTAAATGAGCTCGGAGAGAGAAAAGAGGAGGAGAAAGAAAAAAAATTACATGCTCCATCTGTCTTTTCAACTGTTCTCCACCTTCTCTTATTCTCTCCCTCATCCCAATCTATGTAGCCCTTTGGCTTTTTCCTCGTATAGCGTAGGTGATGCGAGGACCCAGTGGGCTCGGTGCAAGCAGACGCCTCCCCTGTTAAAGCTGGCTTTTATTAGGGTTACACTGTTTCCACGGTGATAACAGGGCCCGCTGAGGCTAAGTGGCTGCCTGCTCGCTTGCTCTAACCCTGCTTGCTGGCAGACCAAAGGCAACGCCGCTGCTGCAGAAAGCCTTGATGGTGTGTATGCAGGAACACACAGATACACAAACTACTGAAAGCAGGGCATCAAATATACCCTTTGTCTCAGGCTGCATCCAAACATGAAAATACACATAGAATGATGTGCATACTCATTAATGCACCTGATATATTACCTGTTCCCACTTGTTTGGTGATTCTGACAAGCTACATGCACTAAAAAACAACAACTGTGTGCAAGTTCCTACTACAGTGGATGTTTTATTTAAAGATAATATGCAGTGTGATAAATTTAATATTAAGAGAAAAAAATTGAAAAACTGAAGGGTATATTTGACAAAAAGGTGTACTCTCTAAAGATCATCCAAATGCATAAGAAAACAAAGAAATGCAATACAGTGCCTCAGAAAAGAAAACTGAATCTTTTATTATGCTGATGTAAAAAAAAACAAAAAAACAAGACGGTTGATGATCAGATCAAACTGAGAGCACAGCAGCAACAACAAAGTGAAAATCTACTATGTTCTCTACAACGTAGTCCTGCACTTCTAACACTGCTCTGATGAAAAAAATCATTAAAATCATCATCTGCGTCTCTGCTGCTTCTCCTACTCACAGCGTCCCCAGCCAGCCTCTCTGTCAGTTTATTCACTCCTAAACTGTGTTCTCTCTTCCTGTACGCCGGCTCCTCCCTGTGCCTCACACTCTCCCTTGCTCCCCGTTCCCCTCAGCCCCGGGGCTGCTGAATTGTGCATATTCTGTGAAGGAGCTGACAAGCAGAACCACGGCTGCAAACAATCTCTATTCTGACAATGTGCTGTCTCTGGGAAGAGTGTAGGGAGTGACCTGCATGCATTAGCCTAAACACCTCAGACCCCATCTACTCAAAAAAAAAAAAAAAAAAAAAAAATCTGCCCACGGTCGCAGATGTGTCATTAGTGTTCCAGTAATGCTGAGCTCACAGTCTGTCACCAGTGTATATTTCCCAAAAGGCAGGTAGCTTTTAAGATCTTGAACGTATTTCATGTCAGCATGCAGCATGTTTGCTGATGATCCATTGTTGTATATAAACTTTAATACTTTGGTGGTGAATTTCACTAAATATTAAGTTATCATTCTATACAGTGGAATATCAATATTCATCAAAATGTACCACATCAAAATCTAAGACATAATTTGAATGGAGAAGTTTCATGAGGTCTCTTCTCACTTACCAATAAATGTCCGTATACACCTCCTCTCATTGTACACTTCCCACAACTGTGGAGAAAAGGAGATAAGACCACAGATGAAAATAGATTTCCAGCACCACTGAACCCCAACACTACATTAAATTAAGCCAGCAAACTTTTAGTTAAAAAAAAAAAGCAGTGTTATATGATAAAACTTTAAAACCCAAATTTTTTTCAAAAAGTTCTGTTAAGATTTTTATGCAACTCCACCTTGTTGTGATTATTTACCTTGATCTTACAGTCCATGGAGCAGGAGAGCAGCAGATGGCCGGAGTTAGGAAACAGTCGGATTGCACTGACACCCTAGAAAATAAATAGAGTGAGTGAAACACATTAGCCTTTTACTGGAATATTTTACTGTAGTGTTATATTTACTCTAGACTAAAGGCATCAAAGGCATGGCTAATTGTTAAGGTAAAGCTGCACTTAATCTAAAATCTCCACATATAAAATACTGTGTATATTCACAGTCTTGACATTATTTGGACACAGCCCCAGTAGTTGCTATCACAGCAGTTTTAAGGGGAGACATCAGTTGAGTCATAATGCAACCAGGGCAGTAGTCACAGAAATGATGATGACTCTCTTCAAGTTACCAAACTTTCTCCAAAATATGCCACAAAACTTTTGTGACACGGGATGGGCCATCCCCATCCATTATCTCGACATCAGCACTTCCACACACTTATTATCTCTTCAAACCTCTTTGTATTTCAAATTAGACTCTGATGGCTGTTACTTCCTGCACAAAGCGGATAGGAGCCAATTTAAAACTTGAGTGATTTCTCTCTCCCTGAAGCACACTGGCAGATCTGAAGCTTGAATCAGATCTTTCTTGGAATAACCCAGTGTTTGCTTTTATATTTGAATTATAAAGACGGTGTTTTGAATGAGACTGAATAATCTTGGATATGTCAGGGACAAGCAGATCGTATACGGCTGTCTTATCGTTTTATTCAAAAGTACCCAGGAGGTTTTTTACTGACTGCCTCAGAAAGTCTTACAAGGACTGTATAATGGATTTTTTTGTATAGACAGACACCTTTGTGACACAATTCTTATTTTGCATCTCAGAATTATTTCCTAACAATACTGCAGTAGTAGAACTTATCAGCAGCAAAGCCTATAGAGAAGCTGCAACATTCCTTAACTGGTAGATAAAGGGACACAAAGACACACAAATGACCTATGTCCCTTCCCACTGACCTTGGTGTGTCCAGACCAGACATGAATCTGCTTCTTAGGCAGGTAACACTTGTCTGGAACATCCACAGAACGCAGGTTGATGCCAACATCCTGTGGGACGTGGAGGTAGGACCTGCCCTGGTAATCATACATGTCTTTAACTGCGGGGGGAAAAACAAAAGGTAAATTTCACAGGTTAAAAAAATCCTGCAGTCTCTGGATAAATGTTTCTAACAGGAGCATTGGCTGTCAGCTGTCCTTAGACTAAATCATTCACCTGGAGTGAGCAACCACTCTGTGGGACAAGAATCTTAAATACTATCTAAATAATTAAATATCATAATGTGTAATGTGATGAGAATTACTTAAAATCCAATCTTATGCTCCAGAACAGTAAATAATGGACCTTGTGGTGAGATGGTTTTTCCACAACTGCTGTTTCCAAGGTCAAGACTGAACTTTCAATTTCTGTTTACACTCAACTCAGAACACAAAATATAATTTTGAACTTAAAATAGACTAGATACTTGAACATGTCATAGTGCCATAGCCATTCAAATGTTTAAATTAGACAGGGGTCACAGTACCATGGAGAATAGTCTTCTCCTCTGCTGGATTCTCTTCCTCATTCCTTCCCTTCTTCTGTCTCTTGGCCATGATTTCATCCAGCTCTTTTTGCTCTTCCTGTAAAGCAAAATGAATCACAACCAGAGTTACTAAACACTTATCTTCTTGGACGCAGTTTAAAAGACAGACGAGGGCTGACAAAATTGAAGTGAGTTCATTCTCAAACGCATGCCCTTGAGTAAATGGAATCACTTATGTGAAGAAGTGACAATCTCAGCAACAATATTTTATATTATATAGTACATTGAACAGAAAATTACCTCTGATGGTTTGGCCATATCCCTCTCATCTACATACTTTGCCCATGGTCCAAGGAAGTTGTCAATCTCTCCTGCATCCCCACCTTTGACCTTTTTCCTTTTCTCTGTCTTCTTATGTCCACTCTCAAACACAGTTAATCCTTGAGGAAGAGAAGATTATAATTCTGATATTCCCCTAAACAACACTTTGTTCTGCCTATATTAAGATTTTACAGTCAAGATGTAAACAAACATTAAAATCAAATCCTTAAATATTACCTTTATTTTTCTCAGCCTCATCTACTGCACCAATGTAGCTGTTAGAGGATGCATGGTGTGTGTCAACAGAGGGATCTAAAGCATAACCTATTTGCAGAGTGAAGAGAGAAAGGGTCATTAAAATTCAAACAGGATCCATACATACTGACCACACCAACCACACCCATGACAGAGGGTCAGGCATGTGCTTACCATAGGTGGAGAAGGTCCTCCTTTGCTGTTCAAACATAAAATCGTTGACATGAGCAGGTTCTGCATAGCCAGACAGCATGTTCCTGGGGGCTGCCATCTGCTGGGTTTTAAATGGGTTAACGGGCCCAAACTACGAGAGAGAAACACAAAATCATTAACAATAACAAGATTTTCTGGACCCTCACAAAGAAACAAAAACTTGCATGGGCCCTCTGTTTGACTCATGTTTATTTATTATAAGAGGCTTGACTTCAAAAACAACAGATGATCTGACTTAAGTAGCAGCATTTCAGTAAGATCCAATATGAAATACAGTACAGCAGCAAAAACAATAAATCATGAAACAAAGCAATAGGGACACTCAAGTAGGTAGGCAAGAAACAAAATACAACAGCCATGAATAATATTTACATAATAAACATTATTTACATGATAACAACCACTCTAACTCATAAAACAGTATATGCAATAGAGCTGGCTGATATAGACATAATAGAACTAATGTTTTAACAAATACCTAGGTAATAAAAAATATGGTGACATTTGGCATTATTATATAATCAACACACAAGAAATGTTTGAGATTCAGATAATAATTAGTTAATGTGGGTGTGATGACCAAGGAGCTAGAGGATTTTATTTGACTCATATTACAAACTGTTGCCCGGAATCTACTACCATACTACAGTATTTATCATATTCAGTAGTAATTTATTTCAAATTTACAATCTTACCTCTGGTGCAAACATGGTGTCATATGTCGGGTTAAAAGTGACTTCTTTCAGGGAAGGGTCCAGGTGTGAGCCAGTCTCGACAGCCTCCTAAAATGAAGATGCACAAATCAGTAAACGGACACTCGGCTGTTTGATCAGCTTGTTATGTCAAATATTGAATAGAAAAACACAATTCGAAGGCGATATCGCTAACATGATTAACTCTAAGTGACTAACAAGTTATTCTTTCACAGCATTTCAGAGGAACACACAACATCCTTTTGCTCGACGCTCAGTGTTTCCCGCTAACCGCTAGGACTTATATTTGGTAGCGTCAGCAAAGTGTTAACACTACACATTAAATAACAACGTAGGCGATATTTATATCCCGCTATCAACCGAAACAGCAGGTCTTATTCCACATTCAAGCGCAATGCGGTTATTAGTATCCAACGTTAACTACTTAACTATAACACTGAGCTAACGGTAGCTAGCTCGGTTAGCTTACCTTAACGGCGACCTCGGGAGCAGAATTGAGAACAGCCAAAGACATTGTGTGTCCAGACTGTAAAGGTTTGAGGTGAGCCGTGGCGTCCGGGTCCACCTGCTCCACTTTCTCGGCACCGGTGTTGGATTCCGACTCATTTTCTGAATCAGAATCGCTGCCATACGAAACGAGGGAAGCTATGGCGGCAGACATGTTGGATGTTGTGAATTCGACGGAAGCAGAAGGGCGGGACTTCCGTTGTACAATAACGGGAAAAAAAGAATGCTTAGTCTTTATCATTTATTCACCCAGGACATAATAAGGAGTGACCAAAAAAGTTACAATGAACACAGAAATGCTGTAGTGAAACACATTTTGCCCAGGCGTGCCATAATCTCAGAAACAATACCAGAGCCAAAACGATTACTTAATTAATAGATCTGTGAATATCAAATAAAATATTACTATAACTATACTATTTTTGACAGGTGATCACTGTTGTAATAATCTCTAAGACAAAAAAAAAATCAGGTTTCATCTTCTTACACGTGAGGATCTACTTCTTTACCTTGTACTTTTAATTTGACTATCTGCCGATTCAAAGACTTTGAAAATGTTGTCACCAGGAAATGTATGTATTTTTTAAAAATATTAAAAGTGTTTTTGCCACTTTGTGAAATTTTAGAGACAAAACAACTGGATAATCTAGGAAATAATTCTCAGGCAAATCTGTAGCCTAATGAAAGCAATCATTGAACCATAAGCATGCATAATAACATAGCATAAACAAGTCTCTTTAGTTTATGGTGGTAACCCATCTTTAACCTTTTTAATAGCAAATGTATAGACTTTTAATATGTGAAACAACTGAGGAGCGCAGTTTTTACATTTCACGTAAGGTAAAAATGCTAAATTAAGTGTAGTTAATATGCTATAAATAATAACTGCGCAGGAGATCGATTGATTTTGTAATTATATCATTTTTATGTACAGTAAGGTTTGTAAAGTCGACGTCCTTTGCTGGAATTGATTGGATAACACAACATGACGGTTTCAGATAACAAGCCAATACTGCAAGCGCGCACGTTATCCGTGCGCCTCCCACGAGCACACATCAGTTGCATGGGACGCTTTCTCGCGCCCCAACAATAGAGTGGTACGTACCATTATCACTGATTATAATGGGGACATTTTCCTGCGAATAAAGATCATTTCACATTGTTTGCTTTGAAAAGAAGATATATAGCGCATGTGGGTAAACTAACGGATATTTAATTTTGCTAGGAAAACTGTTGTTAGCTTGATTGGACCAGGTTTAATGCCAGTTTCACTAATATCTTCCCAGAGAATCCCTTTGGAAAAAAAGTGCCTGGGTTCTTCTCCGCCGCCGCCTCTTCCAGCAGGAGTACATTTGATATCAGAGACAGTACAATCATGGATCCGACCCGGGGATTTAAAACGTTGGACACGGTGGCATGCTCTGCTGCTCAGTGAGGATGGAAAGGAATTAAAGAGGAATTTTAACACACGTATCAGGTAATTTTTCGAACATTGTATACTGAAGTCATATTTTTTAACTTAAAAACGTGACTTTAGTAACGTCTTTTTAGCCTTATTGCATTTTACCACAGGAGCAACTAACTGCCCTAAAAACCGAGTCACCATGTTGTAACGTTAGACTTAAACCGGAGCCGCATGACTCATAACGGTCTTGGAAATTCAACACTGCCTGGCCATCACTGACTACCACATTAACCCCGTTCACAGGTGAAAAATGTGGCAACGTTGACAGCGTTAGGACTCCAAAGTGGATAAAACCTTAAAAGTACCCTCAGTGGGTTTATTAATGTGTAAATAAGTGTACAAATTTGAAACGGGACTGCTTGAAGAGTGATAAATTATACAGCTCCACATCTGCATGAGCTCCCGCAGCAGCGTCTTAACATATTCAGACTGAGGAATATCATGTTGGTGAGAAACCGGAGAGCAAATATTTACAATGCCCCGCAAATTATCTAAGATTATAGAAGAAAATGCCACATATCTTATGCGTCATGCATTTTATTCGTCAGTGAGTTGTGGAGTTTCAGTTTGGTACAGTATGATTAGGTGAACCGCTGGCATCGGCAGTACGTGATTTAATTTTCCCACTAAGAATGCATTGACTTGCCTCAGAGAGAGAGAGAGAGAGAGAGAGAGGAAGATAGGGGCTGGGGTCTATTCCAGCCAGCTTGGTTTGCAGTCATGGGGGATGGTAGCCTTCAGCCCAGTGAAAATCATGCTTTGTGAAATTCGAAACCTTCTTTGTACTACTTCAAGTGCAGGGGAAAAAAGTGGGCACGAGAGACTGTGTCCTTTACTGACTCTTGTGCAGTGATCACCTTTTATAGTTGGTGACAGCTTCAAGATATTCGTTATAGTACATGATGCCAGCTCATATGATGCTGTGTGGTATAGGGCTATACATTAAACTGACTATATTTTCTGCAGCCTGTACATTTAAATTAAACTAAAGAATATAGTCTTGGGGTGCTGCTCCACAGTGAAACAAGCAGCACATTTCATGCTTTGCCCCTCTAAATACAGTGGTAGCCTAAGAGCTGCCTGTAATGGAAATTTGTGTTCAGATCAGTGGTTGGTGATGAATGAATTACCTTTGGAAACATCAGCTGCAGAGCCATTGATAAAAGTCTGTGTGCGCTGTGGTGCCTGCTGCATTTGACAGTAGATTAGTGGGGCCGCTTTGTGCCACTGATGTATTAAAATTGCATTCAAATGTAATGATAATCCACGAGAGTCACAAACTGGGGATAAGTGGGGTGTAGATGTAGTAGTGGCTGCATGTGAAGTGAATGAACTCACTTTATAATGAGGTTAAAAAATTACAGGTCAGTTCAGATCAGATCTTTACTGTCTCAAAAGAGGAATTCTTTTAGTCTAGACGCCATGACAATATCCACAAATAGAAAGTGCTGATTTTTAAATCTAAAATTAGCCACACTGCTCTGTACACCCTACACTGTCTGGTCTATAAACACTGAAATACACAGAGAATCTTAATTTAAATGAAGGAAATTTTTGATACACAGAATGATACGCCTGCTGTTGTTCATGTACAAAATATATAGGTACTGCATGAGAAAGCAGCTCTGACTCCTCAGACAAAATAGAACGAGACTCCTTGCAGCTGTTAAAATGATCAGTCTGCAACACTGGCGTCCAAACTACCACATGACTGAGTGGAAGCTATAGGCTAGGTTTCACAGCAGCTCAGAGGGATCATATACAGTATGTGCATAACACACACTGGACATACGGGCTGAATTTAAAGTTGGCCTCAGGATGTAATCTAGTGTCTCTTCCCAAAATGACATTTACAGAACCAGTGATCAAATTCACCCCCGCTCAGGATGTGTGCTGAAGTATGTTGTGGCCCCCAGTTCTTGCTGCTGTTCTGTTTAAGGCAAGTTCTCTTGGAAGTGGGTTACCTCCCAGGCTTTTCTTATATTATGTGGTGTTTCTTGGGCTTGCAGGAAAATATAAAGCACAGGTGGAAAGTAGGGAAGTTGAGGGGTATAACTCCCTCTTTGATGCATGGGTGCTCTGTTTTACCCAGTGACTGGCCGTACATACAGGTGTATCCCCAGAATAGAACAGAACATATTGCCATGGTTTTATCTGATGCTGTTTGTTAAGTCTCTGCTGTGAGGGATGACATTCCTGCACAGTTTGCAGTTCTCATGTTTTTCTCTGTGTTTCAGAGGCCCTCATGATAGAAGAGCTTTGGCATGCCTCCTGCGGAGGCTTTTGGACCTCTCTTATTTGTTGACATTGCTCTGATCCTCTGCCAGTCTCTGGCTTTCTCATGCTAGCAAGAAGAATATCTCTCTTTCTGTAGCTCTCTTTTGTCTTTCTCCATAGAGGTGGAGAGGGGTGATAGGAGGACACACAGAATAACATAATGACAGTGTGTGTAGCGAGAGAAAGAAAAAAAAAACATACGAGAGTAAAATGAGTGATGGCTGCCTGGCATGAGGAGGAGGTGGGAAGAAGGTGGGCCAGGGATTCTGGGAAAGGCAGAGAGGGGAAATTTATGTGTGTGGGCAATGTGCAACGCCCCTTTACGTGCCATTTAGTGGAGCCACAGACAGACCTCCTATCTCCCAGCTGTTAGGATGCTCCAGAGGCTCCGGCACACAGGAGCTATTGTTCTTCCTCTTGGCCAGACCCACTGCTCTATAATACTGCTTCTGTCCGTGCTCTGAACTGCCCTGACAGAGGGACACCAGGGCTCAGTTAGCCCCTTTGACTAGTGCTCCTTGTGTCTTACTGCCTACTGCCTCCACTGCCTCCTGCCCTTCTTTGTCCTTATATCACTCATTCTTGGCTGTGACTTTTTGCTCGTTTTGACAGAGGTTACAGTGACTGTCTCTCTGTATTTCTTTCCTCTTTTCTTTTTTAACCCACTTTTTTAATTGGGGATACTGTCCTCATTCTCTGGCTTAATGTTCCAGCACTCTTCTCTACAACTCTGGGGGAAGGAGTTGTTCAAGTGTACCTAACCTTATCACAACACTCAATTTTCTGTATTACAGCAGATATTTATTTGCTAAAACTTATTACTTTTTTCTTACTCTGGAACAAGGTAGAGTAATATTTCTGAAATCAATAATATATAAAAGCTAATTATGTTGGAGGAAAAACACTTTTTAGAGACTTTTTAGAGCCTCAGGCAGTTTTTAAGTACCATTTTATTTTTCTTTGATAAACACAAAACACCACAAATCAATATTTGCCATATCATCCATACATTCATATAATATCATACAGGAAAGCGTTGTATTACACCTTTTCTTTGTCTCACTCGTCTTCTAGTGCCCAGTTACCTTTTATCCACCATATCTTTTTCCTTGTCTCTCTTATTGTTGCCACCCTGGCCCCTTCAGCCTCTCTGGTTTATTCTCTCACTTGTCATCCAGTGGAGGAGAGGGCGTTGACAGGGTCTCTCAATGAGTTGACAGGATGTCTGTGAAAAAGACTTGTCTGACTGAGTCTCTGCCACTGCCAACAGGGCAAAAAAAAAAAAAAACAACAACCCAGAAGTCCCATCTGAGCTTAGAGCTGCCCCTACTCAACCATAGGAACTGAGCCTCACCTCTTTGTCTCTGCCCTCTGCTGTCAGTTTTGTCTCTGAAGCACCAGCAGCTTTCTTTTTCTGTCACTTGCTTTGTTTGCCTCTATATACCTTTACTCACTGTGATGCAACCCCTCTGCCGCCAATATTTTAGACCACATGTGGGCTCATGACTGTCTGCTACAAACTGGTAAATGGAGCACCATGGTGTCCTGTGACTGACCTGGATTGTATTCTCAGCTGATAGCCAAAATCAGCCACACAATGGAGTTAACTGTGGAGCGCTGAGGCCATCCACCTGGTGTCATATGTACGTTTGGATGGCAAATGTAGCCCGATACCCTCCTCAGCACAATGTAGCCTTGGTCTGCTTCAGGAGTGAATTGGATACGGGACTCTCCTCAGTAACTGTTAGCCCTAGTACTAACAGAGGACGTGTGCTCCACTGTGTATTTGTGTGTATACAATGTCCACGGTTAGGGTATTCTTAGTGTTTATTTTAGCAAAGCAATTACAGTGCAAAGTGGCTGCCTTTTAGGTCGCAGTGTATTTCTGTTCTGTGCATAATCTAGCTCTAAATGCTACCAGCAGACTTCAAAATGATCTCTGCAGCTGCACTCAGAGCATTTGTGTATTTGAATAGATTTGAATATGCAAAGTTAAGCAAAACTCCACCGTGCTGGGTAACACAGCATATAGTACATTCTTTCTTCTTTTTCCTGCCACTCCCTCTCTTTGAATATCTGTGTGCTCCCTTTCTGCCCCTTTCCTCTCCGTCCTCTTCTGCTCAGTCCCCTCTTTTCCCCTCCCTTCCACTGATTCTTATTGAGCTGAAACAGCCGATGCCCTGGTCGTTGTGGTGATGTGTGATGATTGATGGAGGCTGGAGAAATAGGAGGCAAGGCACGTTTATCCCGTCCGCAGCTTGAATCTCTTCTTGTCAGAACCCAGATGTCAGTATTCAATTACAGACACACTGAATTTTCATTAGGAATTTCATAAGCACCCATTTTTCTTCTCTGTCTCTTCTTCTTGTGCCGGGCAGGAGTACAAGGAATAGCAAGGATGAGTCAAAGGGGGAATGACAGTGAAGGATTAGAGATAAGGATGAAGTAGAAAATAAAAGATGCAGAAGGCTTTTGTTTCAAGCACATAATGTAGCTTACACTTACACTTTTTTTTATTTATACCTTGACTTCCTACAGTTAACCTCACTCCAATCTTCTCTGTCATTTTTGTTTACCATAAACTACAAATGTTCATTAAAATCATCTTTAAAAGAGTGAAAGAGCAATGGAGGGAACAGTCTCTCTTTTGCTAAGAAAAGAAGGAGAGCAAAAGGGGAAGTAGCCTTTTAGCGTCCCAGTGTGTTTGTCCACAATTTCACAGCAGGGGTGTCTGTGCACACAGAGTGCTGCCTTCAACTGCTGCCTTCAATTAGAAGCCAATATTTGGCTGTTCATTTAGGGCTCACAGCAAGGACCCAGCTCCTGTTTGAATTTGCATGATGCCCGAGCACAAGGCTCGTCTGATTTGTTCTGGATAGAAGCCCAGTCGGGACAGTATACGCTTCCCTTCCATGTGAAATGGGAAGATCGGAGGTGGTGGCAAGCTCGACTTCCTTTTATCTTTGATAGTTAACAGGAAATGCCAAATTCACTTAAATCCTGGGCAAGAAAACCAGCTCTAAACAGTCTTACTCAGCAATCATTTCATCTGTGTTATCAGTGCTTATCTTACAGCATTGTGTCAGTTACCAGGACAAATCATTGCTGCAGAGCAGGGATCATAGAGATTAGTCTTACTAATGAGAGAAGCATCTGCTAAAGATAGATGGTCAGTGAAGTGAGGTTGTGGTTCAGTGAATGACTGCATACTGTAGTCTTCCTCCTTCATTCAATGCTGTGCCAGAGGAAATGTAAAGATGTGGGGGTGGTAGGTTTTTTTTTTTGCTTGTCTTCTGTCAGGCCTATCTAAACTACAATGTATTAAAATTTCAGCCATATGATATTGAAATCAGAGCCAGTCTCTCACATCAAGCTGTGGGAAATGGACTGAGACAATAGCAGTCTCTTACATAACTCTCTTTCATTTATAGACACATGCCCACAGCTTGGAGTGTGTCATGGCTACTATTATATAAGAGAGTGAAAACACGTTGGGTTTTCCACTCATATACGTTAATGTTGGTAACAGTCTATAGATGACAGTCATCTTTCTTGACTTTGACAGTGTCTATAGGTGTTGTCTCTTTGTCCTTGCTCTGGACCACCGAAATACCAGTGTGTGCTCATGTGTGTATGCATGAGACCACATGTAAATGCCTCTGCAATATTTTTTTTTGTGCTAATGCTGTTGACTGGACCACAAGATGGGGGATGTGTGAATGTGATTCATTGCCTCCAAGGTCCGAATGTAGCCATTCAGCCAGACAGCCAGCCAGTGAGCTGTGACTGTGAACCATCATCCCCTTGACATGGCCACTGCACTGTTATCATGAACCACGACACTGCTGGCTGTTGACAAAACAAAGCTAGCTTAGGCCGTTTTTAGTGGTAAGAACTGACCATTCACCATAATTGGAGGCACTTTTCTTCCTCTGCATGTGGCATGTTGACAGTTTCATTGTTGTCTGATTTGATCTCTTCAGTACATTTGCATTCACATTCGCTTGACCTGTGAATGGCATTTTCATTGCATGCTGTCAACAATGAGATGAAACAAATGTGGCACTAGAAGATGTGTAATTTTTTTTGTTGTTTGAACTTAAATTAACCATGTAAGGCTGAAATGAAACAGAACTACTGAAACAGAATCAGAAAGGAGGAGAAAAACCCTCAGTGAATCTGGACATGGCTGCCTATGTGCTACAGGTGTGCTTGTCCACCCCAAAGTGCAGTAAATGACACTTAATCGTGTATGATGTTTTTTTGTTGCAGTGAGGAGTTATAGTTTGAAAGTTATCCAGCCTTGTTAGTGACCCATTAGTATAACAGGTGTATATTTACATTGAATAAAAACACTGTGCTCAATTATTTAGAAGCAATCATAGAAGTGTGTTTACAAAACACACAAACATTCATACACACACGCACACACCATGGTGAGCTGTGAAAGGAATGCTGCATGAATCCTGTTAACAGCAGCAGATGGACTGCAGTAATAACAAGGCTGTCGTTTGGCAGGTAATGTTATTCAGGGCTTGTTTGGGTCCTACAGCAAAACTGGGATGCCAAGAGACAAAAAGGGCAGCATGATGGGGCAGGGCTGTCTGTGATCCTCTGATCTTTAAATAAGGTGAACATTTTCAATTGATCCCAATGCTGTTTGTTTCTCAGCTTCAGACTAGGGCTAAAGATATATAAAGAAAAATGTCATTAAAGATATGCACCAAACTATTATACTATAGTATAGTATAGTATATACTATATACTATACTATATAACTACACACATATATATGTGTGTGTGTGTGTGTGTGTGTTAGTCAGCCATAGCTGGCTAAATGCCAGACCAGTGTTTGGAGTTAAACGAGCTTGGCGTGAGCTGCCTGGAGGAAAAGCATCCTCCTCCAGCTAAACAGTAAAGCAGCAGCCCACATGGATCCATCCTGCGGTGTAGGATAAGGTCAAAGGTCATTTCACTATTGTGTGTGGTTATATAAATGTTAGCAGCGACTTGAGGCAAGAGTCTGGTTTGTGTTGCTAAGCCTCAGGAGGACAGATAGGTGCTGACAGACAGGCTTGACTTCACCGCTGGGACTACTGCCTTTGCGGCTGCAGAGGCTCTTCTTTTTCCATCTGTCTTGGTATCCATTATTCTTTACTAGCTTCCTGTGTGTTTATTCTCTCTGTCTCTGTCTTTTCTTCTCCATGTCACGCCCCCCCCCATCTGTTTCGTTTGTGTCTGTCTATATGCCATATTCCTCTCCTTCCTACGTCCTACTTTACATAAGCTGGAGCTGCTTCCAGTGAAGCTAATGATGACTGTCAGTTTTGCATGTCTTAGTTGGGCATTAGCAGCATCTGGGGCTTGACCAGATTTTTTTTAATGCAGATCTACAGTAAGTTCAAACTGAGGTAAAATTACTGTGGAGGAGAGGAAGCAGAAGGAGTGGGGCAGTTGTTCACCAGGCCAGATGTTGCCTAGAGCCTCAAATTAAAATGTCCAAATGCAGCATACAAAAATCTTCCCAGGTTGATTTCAGTAAATCATCTCTTTTCATTTCATCCAGGTTGCAGAGTAGCCACACTTTAGGACACATCAAAGAACTGTTTAAACACTGACACTGAATAACCATCAGTGTTCTTATTCTGGAAAAGTAAAACGTAAGTCATTTTTTCATTAACACCTGTAGTATACACTTACATGTTGTGCTGTTTTTTATAGTATGCTATAATTGGAATGCTCTTAAAACAATGGCTACAGGTAACTAAGCTACAAATATATTAAATTTTAACTTTTCAGTAATTTGTTCCTGACAGACATCATATACCACCATGGAGTTTGAAAACTTTTAGTGAAGAGTGGGCGTAGGTAGTTAGAGATGTGAGTTCTGAATCATGCGCATTGTAACAAGTCAGGTAAAGATGTAAACTGTTGAGTAACTATATCTGATCAGGATCTGAAGCCACCTCAGTGGTTGTGAGGTGAAGGGCTCTCCTGTGTGGGAAACAAGAAGAGGTAGACTATGAGCAGGCTGAGTAGGTGTTTATCTAATTGCAGCAGGACCGAGAGAGCTCTTGGTTCTTGAGGGCATGCGACTGTGACTGACGGACAAGGGCGCGATGACTCAGATATACACACACACACTCAGAGTTGCAGTGATGAGGGGGATGACAGACAGGCCAAAGTCTGAATGACCAGGATAGATAACAAGGAATCATGTGGGAGCAGTGATAACAGCTACTGTGGATTCTTCCTCTTCTCTTATACTCTGACTTGTGCATTTGTACACACACACATACACACACACACACACACCAGCCTCACAGAATACTGAAGAGAATGCTCGGGGCTTGAAATATGCCCGCTGATAAGAGGGGGGAAAAAAATAGAGGCAACCACAGGGGGAGAATAGGAGAGCGAAAGGCTTTGTACCTGCTGGAAGAATTTGATTTGCTTCCCTTTCAAGATGTGTCGATTGGAGACGAGCAGAGAGCCTCACAATGCCTGGTGACAGCCAAAAGCAAAAGGGAGAAAAGGGGCTGAGAGGTGCTTTTGTCTCCATCCTCTCTGTCCCATTGTCACCCATATCACCCTCACCAGAGACAAGACACTGAATCAGGCTTGATCTAATGATCATCTATATGGACAAGTAGAGTATGTCTGCATGTGTCTGCTGTGTGGATTGTATATTGTCTCAGTTGTGACCCTCTGTCCTCATACGCTCAGTCTCAATCTAAATATAACCAACTGAATTGCATAGACACCTTAAGTAAGAGTCTGTCTAAATCTAAAAATCTCATCTCACTCCTTGGAAAAACTGCCTGGCAGGCACTGCAAATCAGTGTCTTCATCATTGTTCAGTATAATGGCAGAGTAAGTGAATGACCAAGGCCTTAATTGAGTCAATCTTCCATAGTGCCATTAATACAAGCCTGTTAGACCACATTTTGTCTTCTTTAGCCCTCTCTGCTCTGCAGAGATTCATTCTTTCCTCTCATCACAGTTCCCCTTTTCCTTTTGCATGCAGAGAATGTGTACCGACCATTTTGCCTCACAGTGGCATTATTAAGCATAGTTGTCAGGACTATGTGTGTGTGGGTGCACAGGGTAGAGGGGTGGTGTGTGGGGGGTTGCTGTGATGTCATGAGACACAGGTCACATGATGCCTGCAGCTGACCTTTTGACCTCTACTGAGCATGCTGTTTCTATAGATAGAAGGCCCAGAGGACAGTGACCAACCACTGCCTGCTTCCCTGCTGTGTGTGTACGTGTGTGTGTGTGTGTGTGTGTGTGTGTGTGTGTGTGTGTGTGTGTATTAGAAGAGGTGGTTCCAAAATGCAATATTCAGTGATTCAATAGTTTCTGTATTCTATAATTTCTTCAATTTATGAATGCTAAATATATTTCTGAAGTAACTATGAAACTGTTTCTCCATCACCTAGTTTCTCCACCAGAAAGTACTGACAAGTTATAACAATAAACTGTCCCATTTTTTCCTCATCAGTAAATGGTCCAAAAGAGTGTAGCTGAATCAATTAAGACTTGATCAAACAAAAACTTGGTGTCATCCCAGTGGTCAGTCCTGCTGTTCTGTGCCCACTGGCACCGCCTCAGGCCTCCTCGCAGCAAGGGCACCTTCACTAACCATCACCACCCTGCTCTGCCAGCACTTTGTTCCCAGAGCCGTCTCTCATGCACAGACACAGACTGTGACATTGCACACAAAACTCAAGAGACAGCCTATAAGAGGTTTGCACAGCTGCCCTGGGCACTGTCTGATGGGTCCAATTTATCCCACAAATCCTTGCTGCTTCCCCTCTTGTCTTTCTTCCTCACATATCCACCCCCTAGCTGCTGCCAAGTCCTACTCAGTTCACTGGATGGTTCTGGAATGGTTTGTTGAATCTGCTGTTGGGATGTAATTGACCCTGCTCAGTCAGCATCGTTTTTCTGAACAGTTTTGTTGTTGTTTAGTTGTAGTTGTGGTTTCACCATGTAAAATATGTAGTTCTGATTGCAAAATAAGATTTCAGCTGTGGGCAAAAATCCCTAGTCTCGTGTTGTACCAAAAAAAGTGGTGTTACAGTGTTTTAGTTTCATCCTTGGTTGACAAGTTGATAGAATTTTTTACATTTTTACAGACTGGATCCATTGACTAGACCTTTTCTGTCTGTTCAGGCACTTTTGTAATCTTTAAAAAACTAAAAAGAAGGCCTCATTTAGTTAAGTATAAATTACATGTGACAAAGTACATTTAAAGGAAAGTTCACTGATAGCAGTCAGTTACTATCAAAAGCAGCCAGGCTGTGGTCAGCAACTTTTGAAGTGAAAGATTTAACAGTTCTTTTTTTTTCACCTGTGTTTACACATTTCCCTCAGTGCAAGAAGCAATGGTGCATGAGAGACTGAAATACACTTTGCCTTCCAGCTATATTATCAGACTTTAAAGCTACTCTTCTTTTTATTCTCTGACCATGACATATTCTGAGATGTAGCTCAAAGGAAACTGGTAGATGAACAATAGGTAGATAGGGAGATGCGTGATAAAGTGATGAAGATGAAAAGGTGAGTGCTTAAAGGACACTTCAGATGTGAAAAGGCAGGGCACCATATCTTGTGAGTCATATGTCTTTTACACTCAAAGTGTAATTCCTTTTGACACGTTCCCCTCTGGGATATTTACTGCAGTCAGAATGACTGTGAAACAGTACATCACAGTACACTGAACAGTATTGGATCACAAACCTACTGTACTGCAATATAGTGAAAAAATTGCAGTATCAATGAGGTGTTAGCTCCCACTTCTGCAACAGAAAGCCTCCTGCATTCGTTATCCAGCCTCTGCCCTGCAACACAGAGCCCCTGGTGTGGGCATTGATCTCAATGAGAGAAGATGATCTCTCTCTCCCTTTCCCCCAACAGCACCCATGCTGCTTTTTGGTATTTTTTTTAACTGTGCCTCAAGCGGTCTCCCTCTCTCTGTGTGTCTCTGGACAACCTCCATCTATGCACAGGAGCTTGGAAACCTTTTTTTTTTTTTTTTAACTCGCAGCAGAAGCTGAAGGTCTTCTTGAGACATATGAGCCTCTTCATTTTTATGCAGAGAGAAAACAGATCAAATAGTGCACGTGGATATACACACACAGTCACCTTTGGTACCACAGTATGTAGCTGTTGTCAAAGCAGATGTGTGTTCACGAGGGACAACACCCTTCCAATATCTATTGATAACCAAATGAGGGGACGCGATGAATGGAACAGCTCAAGTTTCATTCGACAGGCATGTCCACTTTATTTAAGTGTTTTGCCCTCCTGACAGGCTTGCTGGCTGGCTTGATCAGCACTCCTTTGCTTGGGTTTGTGAGTATGCATGTGCGTCTTTCCAGTGAGATATATATATATGTGTGTGTGTGTGTGTGTGTGTGTGTAATTTTTTCCCCCTGTTCGAGCTGACAGGGGTTCCTGCAGTGGTTAGTTTGTGTGCGTGTCCTTCACGTCTGTATGAACAGCAAGGGAGTCGGTATAATGAAATTTCCCTCACAGGCCAAACAAGCACAGCTGCACAGTGCGAGCATGCAGACATTTATTATTGAGTAGCGGGCTTTCATTATTCATACCAGTGGGTTTCTGTGCACTCAGCAGATAAACTTCTGTGAGTCTGTTTGTTCATCAGACACTCTACTCATTGATGTTGGCACACAGACGTCCATGAATATTTAGTTGTGCACGTCTACAGTGGAATTAAGCATGTTTGCTAAATGAATGTCTAAAGCAATCTAATCTCTTTGTAACAAATTCAGTGTGGGCTGTATCCGGATACTCATTCAGTATAAGGCTCATCATTTATCATGTTCTGAACATAATGTATGGTGAATAGAAGTCTACTGTTGAGTCACAGTCATTTTTATGCATAGACATAGAAAATAGTAATAATAGTTTGATGACATTTAGATTCTTTGATGTCTTCTTCAAAGAGCTGTAGGAATTAAAAGAGGCGACAGCAGTGTGTTTTGTGGCTGCACAGAGACAAATAATTCTATAGCTGTTTAATTTTATGCATTAAGATTATTGCAATGGAAATATGAAATGTAATACATATAGATACAGTTTTTGGTACATTGTTAATTTGAATGAAATAGAAAAAATCTGCATTGTGAATTTGTATTTTCAGCAGTCAGCAGTTGGTGTTTGTTTTTGTTTTTTTTTTGTGTTTTTTTTTTCTTGTTGTCTGAAGCAACTCCTGAAACTTGTTTACAGCTGCCAGGCAAGCCCAGAAAGCAAGCCATCTCAGTACCTGAGAATCATCTCAGTGCCAGCGTGCCAGGATGCTCACTTTGATCTGTACTGGCTGTGGCAAGAGAGGCAGGGCTTGATGTTAAATGAGTGCCTTGCTTCACATCCCTGCCCTGATTGGGACAGCTTACTGCTTAACACGTACATGAAAAATGACCATGGACAGACTCAAGGCCCTGCATTGGGGAAAAACAAAAAATCAGAAATCTGCAGCTTGGAAAAAAAATAAACCTTACAACACTATACAGCCTTTGTTTATGCATAAGTTAGACAGCAGGCGTGTCAAAAAGAATATCATGAGAAATACAGTACAGTCAAAAATTCTGAGTTATTGAGGCAAGGAAATAAGTTTATTATGTAGCCATATCCCTTGCCACAAGCACTCTGTAAAGTTTCCCACTACCAGCAAACCTAGTTAGCATAGCTGTCTGAGCCCAACCTGACAGCACTGGTGCTGCAGGTATATTTTTAGCCCAACAAGAGGTCTGTGTGTGTGTGTGTGTGTGTGTGTGTGTGTGTATGTGTATATGTTATAGCACCTCACTGGTGAGGGTCTACAAGGTGTCATCTCACCGCTGAAGGGGTACCGGCTGGTACAGAATTATAATTGGCAGGAAGACACACTGGCACATGCCATGATATGTTCTGCCAACGTGATATGCTGTGATGGGTAGGGAATTGGGGGAGGGGGGTGCGGGGGAGCAGGGATGTTGCAGTCTTAGATGGAGGGGTTGATGTGTGTCAGGTTATTTTAGCGATATTGGCCTACTGCAGTATTTGCATAAGGCTATGATGGCTGCTGCCTGAGAACTGCAACATGATCAGTGTATTTGTGCATATTATTTCGTTCTGCACATGTGCACCAGGGACCTCTTAATGTGCCGAGGAGCCAGCTCTCCTCTTCTGTCATATTTGACAGTCTGTTCCCACCAACAGCAGGAAAGCATTAAGACCAGTGTATGCTCGAAATTAACTGGGTCGTATGACCAGGTCTGGGAGCTAAAGACTTTATAGCTGTTCCAAATGGCCACTCCCAAAGGTGGGGTAAAAAGCCATCCTAGAGTGAGGTGAGATATGATAATCAAATATGGACAACAGTGCACACTTTGGACAATTTGTCCTCAAAGGAAGTGACTGAAGTAGTTCTGTAAAGAATTAAAACAAATCGAGCTTGAGGGAGAAAGTCCTATAGTACCAACTTTCCTACTTTTGCACACTTCTCCAATTCTTATGTTAAGCAGCTGTGCACATCAGTCAGATTCAGAGAGTTAACTTTTTTTCCACACAGTACTCAAAGTCCAATGTCAGAAAGGTATTGGGGGAGGGGTTTTGAGATGCTGGTTTTCTGTACAGCCTGGAGTGAAGTAGGGCATCTGAGAAATCTTGAGTGATCTCGAGTTTAGCATCAGGCCTTCTTCCTTTCACTACTTTATCAATAAGTCCAAAAAAAATCAGTGATTTTTTTAACTTCCCAAGGACATCTGATTCAGTTATAGCCACAGGGAGACAGCAAATTAAGGATTTTATTATCCTGTGGTAAAAAGCATCTGGGCATTTGAGCTGTTTAAAAGGGAATACAGATGTAAGTCTAGCCTTATGTACTAATGAGAGAGAAAATGAAAGAACAAATAGCATTTAAAAATTTATAGCTGCCTCATTAGAATAACAAAAAAGATGAGCTAGACATATTTTTTCCTGTTGAGCCTCTGCAGTCACAAAGAAAAAGTATTTTAACCAGCTGAATGGAACAGCACTCCACTTGATCATTTCTGAGTTTGACAATGTACATTTTCTTTTTTTCCCCTCCATCTTTGTTTTCTTTGGAACATGAGCTGCAGTAGTTGTCCTGCACTGCATATCTGCATTACTGATTTAAACCAGCTGCTGGTAAGCTTTGCCAGTTTGATCTCTGCTCTCTCTGCCATTGGCTGCTGTGGTTCTGCCAGCTTCCTTGATTAGATGTCTGCGGTTTTGTGTTTGCAGCTGTTCACGGCGAAAGAAACCAAGTCCACAGTTGCACTGTCCAAGTTCCCGAAATCACCGGACAAAGGACAAAACGTTCTGGCCAATTTGACATAGAAAATACAGCTATCTTCAAGCTGTGGCTCTTAAGGTTTTCAGAGAGAGTACAGTACATTATTGTTTAGTTATTTTATGTTTAGGCTTTCATTGACTGGTTATGGTACTAAGTAAATTGTGGCTCTTATTGTACACATGGGTATTTTCCAAGAAATTGAATTGCAGACCTTATAGATTGCAGGATGTCAATAAATAAAGGACAAGCCTCACAGGGTTTCTCCAGGCCTTGAGAAGTCTAAATAAGCATTGAATTCCATTTCCTCAAAAAAGGCATTAAAAGGTAATAAAAGGTGTTTGAGTCTCTAATTTATAGAAGTCTAAATATTCCTGCTTTTGTGCTGTTGGCAGTAATGTTAGGTATTTAGTTATTTCGTTTTTATCAGATAGTGGGCTTTTGCGAGACATTTTACACCTATAAACTGTGGAGTTTCATTAAGTACAATCAGACTTGAAGCATGGCTGTTAATGCTAGCTTCAGTAGCTAGGGAGCTCATAATCGTTAAGTGCTGATTTTAACAAAAAACTTCAAAGAACTTAAATGACAGTATCTTTTTCAAATGGCTAATCTGTCTATCCTTTTTCTAACCCATATCTGACAAATCCAGTTTAATTATGATTAATTATAAATATTATTCATTAGTTTTTATCGTTTCATTATATTTGGAATAATTGCAATATGAATAAATCTAGGCTGTTTCATTAGTACTGGTTTTCAATCATACTCTTATCAAAAGTCTTAAATTTAACAGTGTAAGAGTCCTTACAGGATTGTGTTGTATTGTTTCATAGTGATCCAGTGACAAGACTGGCTTGACTAATTGTTCAGAGCATGAATTTTACATCAGTTAATGATGAGATCTCTCTTGTTTCATTTCACTTCCAGCCAGCTCCCTTGCTGGTTTACTTGTGATTTCCCAGTTTTCACAGAACCAGCGACAGTGATGGCAAACTGGGGCTAAAAGAATTGCGTCACTGCTGGATGTTGTTGTTGTGCCTCCTATAAATAATAAATAATTCCATCTGTAAAATACTAAAGGACTGTATTTAAGCATTATTTTTATTTTACTCTTGTAAAATATGAACCAATTAAAATGTAAAATGAACAATGTAAGAAATTAACTGTGGATAAAAAAACACTCTTTCTTGTGATTTAGCCTAAAGGCTCAATGTTATCTAACTGTATGTCAGTAACTTTAACCACAATTTCAGTTTCTATTTTTTTCTTTCTAACAGCTTATTTAACCATCTTTGACATCACTTTCCTCTTCATTTTCCATTGTGGCTAAGCAGAGTTTGCTGACATCACATCAACACAGTAACGCTCAGCATTTTCCTTGTCTATTTTGTGTGTGTGTGTGTGTGAAGGACAGATCAAACTCTTGCCAATGACAGTTTGTCGACCTACTACGCCCAACTCTGCCTCTTTGGGCAGCCCTGACGGTGTTTAGAGATATCTCAGCACTATTGCTAAGTGTGTCCTTCCCTTTTGTTGGCAAAACTACACTTTACACTGCCACCAAGTCAAGAGTTGCAAGGCCTCAGTTCTCAAACTGGACTCCAAAATAAGCGTAGCAGTTGTATACATGCATATATTTTACTTAGCCACCAGGGCGTTGAAAACTAAAATTGCCTAGACCTTTTCAACCTGCAGTATTATCTTCATCTACATTGCATAAGAACAATAAAGTGACCATGAATTAATGTGAAAACAATCTTGGGGATTCTGGTAGGAGAGAAGGGATAGGGGGGAGTTGTGGGGAAGAGGGCGGGAGGGGCTAGGGAGTCTCTCCCAAGCCCTCCAAATAAAAGGCCCTTGACCTCCTCTGTACAGAAGAGTCTGCAGCTATATTGTGTGGCAGTATGAGTGAGTAAATGCCCCATTAGGATTCATTAGAGCCTTTAGTCAGACATATTGTCCCAAGTGCAACGAGCCGCACCAGTGGAGGCCCCCTGCTCTCCACTGGCACGTGCCGTCCCTCACCCTGCTTTGTGCTTGTACACAATGGATGAGCAGTCCCCCATCTCCCCCTTATTCCCTCTCTCTCATATTGCATTCTGTCATCAGTTGCCATCACTGTTCTTAGACATCACCCTGATCTCAGCTCAGTCATTCCTCCCTTCACCCCTTCATCTCTTTTTCCTTCACCCACCCTCTTTGCCTCTGCCTCTCTTGGGATATTACAAAGTGACCAATGACATCCCACTGCAGACGTTGCCATGGTGATAGGTGACAGCGGGAAGCACCACCCAAGATGAATGGACCGTAAAAGTAGGAGGACAGTGGTAAGGGGTGTATACAGAGTGGGAAGAGGCTGGCTAGCCTGGATGGAAAAAGAAAAGAAGGAAAAGGAAGGGAAATAGCAGGTATGTGACATATTTCCCTGATCATTTGATACTTGTTGGGGCTGCAGTGATGGCCTTCTTCTATTTTACTAGCAAAGCTCAGTCAAGGGGAAAAGAGAGGAAGCCATAGTTCCCACTCAATTGAATCAGCATAGAACTGAAAATGGAGGATGTAATTTTCTCAGTTTTACCTCTGTCAATTCTGTCGTCCACGTCCTTGCTTTCACTGAGCAGCTATTGTGCTGAATAGTCAGAAATCTGTCTCTCTAGGCAGTCATAAATACCTCATACGCATTCAGCCCAATAAAACACTGTGGAATATCAGCTGGGGACCACAGAGGTCTCTGACCATGACTGACTATTAGCTAAAACTGAGAATAGTCCAGTTGTTAGTGCAGTAAGAGTAATTGTAGAACAGCCAAGTTGAAAAGGTTTCTTTTCATCTAGCTGTATATTTAACTCTGCTGAGTGTGAGGAGTGCAGTGGAAACCGAGAGAAACAGAGAGGTGAGGTGTGATCAGAAGTTTTAAAACCCTAGGTGTGTTGTTTAAGTCTGGTCAGAGAAAGTGAACGATTACCTTGACTGCACAGAGTTTAAATTTATCTTTTGACTTGATGTTTGATTTAGGCTAATCAATCAGTCTGGACATTTAGTCTGGACTCAGGTTCAGTTTGTGCATCGTCATTCGTTGTGTTCAAAGAGTATCAAGAGCTTAATATGCAAATTCCTGCTTCAAAGCTTGTAATCTGGGATGATGGGAAACAGCTCTGGTTTGAAATTCACGTAGCTTGAGTCAAAGGGTATTCGATTGCCAGATGGCTACTTTTATTAGCTATGAGTAGGCTGCTAATGCATGTGTTACCCACATCAACATCTCATCCATGGCAGTAGTGGACTGCGCTTATATGTAATTGGCTGTCACTGTGGTTACCTACGAGTAATTAATTCCTCTGCAACACTTACATTCCTGCAGTCTGAGAAAAGTCCTGACACATCAAGAACACGTCTTCATGATGTACTTTCTTGCCACACTACCCCTGCTCATTAAAAACCAGTTGGATTCTGCTGGACTTGTTTCCATAATGTCCTTCTAAGTTTTCCTTTTTTGTCTTTCACTTGAAGATTAAATATCTCTCCAGAGCTCATACTGAATTATTTTGAACTGTTTTTATGGAACAGTTGAATTCTTGTCTGAGCTCCATGGTTAGTGAAACTCCTTTCAGCTTCCATGGGGAAAAAAGGCCTTGACATTAACTAGTCATGATGAACATCCTTGTCTGGTGGTGGAGCTCTTTGTGGAGTAAACCTTTTGTTTAGTGATTTCTCATTAAGTGTTTTGTATTGCTAAAAAGGTGCAAGTGTTGCTTATTAAGCCCCTTCGCTAGTGATTCCACCTTGCTCTGTCAGTTGGTCTCTCTCACTCTCTTTCTTTCTTTTCTTTCTCTGTGTCTTTTCTTTTCTCTCTCTGTCAGAATCAGGATGATATGCAAGTGTTTTCTCATGGGAAACCCTGAAAAATGACAACTCTATTCTCATAGGAAGAGCACTGTCATATGTCATTGTGTCACAGTATGGTACAGAAACCTCAGTGGACAAATGCAGCATGCATGCGTGTGTGTTCTCGTGTGCCTGTGTATAGAGAAAATCTTTCCTCCTGTGGATAGCAGTCTCGAGTTAACTTATGTCCAATCAGCGGAGCAGCAAATGTATGCTGCAGTCATTAATCACACACACACACAAACCCGTATATGCTCTGGCGAGACAGTCTGAGGATTTTTTTTCTGAAAAGCAAGACAAGTTAACAGCGTTTACTTGCTAATGATGTTCCGACAAATATCAAGAAAATGTAAGTGAGCCTATTATAATGTGAAGGAAAGAGATGTCATTCTAAGTTAATGCTGTTCTGGTACATTATGCAAAGAATACAACCTCATAACCTTGCTCTCACTAACTAGATCTACAACAGGGACAAACACAGGAATGAAAGTGGAGCACAAACTAAAATCACCCCATAGAACAAGTGTAGAGGGTACAGTAGTAGTTTAATAACAGAGAGGCAAATTTGAATTTGAAACACAGAACCTCTTAACCGATTAAGACTGAACATAACCTGTGAGCAAGGCATTTTTAAATCATTCGTAAATCTCTTTTTCAGACCAGTAGAGGAAACTGTCAGCATCTCTGCTATTTGAAAAGCCCACCCTGAGGAGTCCAGGTTGGCAGAATCAATATCATCACTTAACACCTATTTCTATGCACTTTTAGGTTGTGGGGCTTTGAGGGTTGGAGTGAATGATGATTCTCTTTCATCTACTGCTGGTTTGTTTTTGAATCCATCATTTTTTCCCTCTCATGGCTGTGTTTCTCTGTCGTCCATGGAATATTTGTTCTCCAAAAAGTCATGTAAATATGAGGACGTTATTATTCTTTTAAATGTGTTGTCTCTTTGTCTCCCACTGCTGCCTAAAATAGTTGTCTGTGTCATCTTTCTTCTGCCACCCCCCCCGAAAGCTTAATTTTCTGACATTGTTTTCATTTCCCCCGTTTTAGACAAATCTGTTCCCTGTCATCCTCAGAAATAACTCATGTGACCCACTAGGTAGGAGGAAAGTTGTTAAAAGGGCAGCGCATTCCTTTATGAAGAGATGAGGGAGGAGAGAAACCTAGAAGAGAGAGAGATGAGCACGGGTGTGTGTGTGTGTGTGTGTGTGTAGGGGGGGGCTTGCCTAGCAGATACATTTGTCATCATCCGTGTGTGTGCCTGTGTGTTAAATAAGCTAGTGTACACGCACGGCAGAGAAATAAACAGAGTTATGATTGACTGATTTAATTTTGCTTTGCCTCCCTATTTATCTGTCTTTGTTTCTCTCCCAGAGATATGCTGAATGTACAAAATGCAGGAACACATGTACTGTTCTCATAAAGTAAACTGATGAGGTGAATCAAGTTAAATTAATGCTGCAGTTTTTTCTGATATTAAATCCAAGTTGATCCTAAAGTAGGGATGTTAATGCTTCGAGAATTGGGGTAAAAATTTGATTAATGCTAAAATTTGTATTATTTTAATTGTTGATGTCAATGACATTGTGGGAGGTTCAGAATTTCCTTTCTTGCTGAGAGTTAAATGAGATGATTGATACTCCCAACAGCCAGCTAACTTAGCTTAGCACAAAAACTAGAAACAGAGAAGTAGCTAGCCTGGCTTTGTCCAAGGTAACAAAATCCACCAATGCCTCTAAAGCTCATTGATCAACATGGTATGTCTCATTTCTTCCGTCCATACAAAAAGTGAAAAAACCAACAAATTACTTTTGTCGAACTTTTCCTTTAAGTACCTGTCATTTTAAACTTGAGATATCCTTTTTCTTGATTTGACCTTCTTGACAATACAGTAGATGTTACTTTAAGCTGTATTGAGCCTGTAGCTTAAAGGTCAACGCAGTAACAAGTGCGTTTATACTTCCATTTCGGCAAGCTGTAGCTCAGGGGTTAAAGCTCCCTTAGTAGGACCACCAGAGGCTGCAGAAAATGTCAGTGGGCATAGGGTCAAGAGACCGTCCCAGTCAGGAGGGAATAGAGAGTGTGTGGGTGGGAGTTGAATAAAAAAATCCTTTAAGAGTAGAGGGGGTGTCTTGTTATTTTAAAGGTTGGCAGGGATTTGGCGCTCTGTTTGGGTTTGTGTCACAGTAACATCACCCTCACACCCCATTGAAACCACTTTAACTATGGTTTAAAGAGAGGTGCGTGTTCTCATCCTTTCCTTTTATGGCAATTGATGCCCCCATTTATGAAGCTTCCGAGATGAATCACCTCAACAAAGCCTTTCACTGGACTCTTCTCTCTCTCTCTCTCTCTCCTCTAACCATCCATAGCTGGGCCACTTCCTAGAATAGCCTTCCTTGCCCTACATTTTTATGGATATGGTCAATAATCATGTTTATTCCTCAGTGACAGCAAACACTGCTAAGAATACAGCGGGATATTAAAAGAACCAGACGTCAATTAAAGTTTCATCAGTGCTTTAACAATCATTGTCAAGCCCCGTCAATCACTCAGTCCATCTGTGCACCTGATCTCCACATCACTGCATGTTTCCTCTGAAACAATGTGCAGTGATGATGGGAGAGGTAGATGTTTTGTCCTCTTGATTTTTATGCTCTCAGTTCTCACCCTTCTTTTCATCTCATGTCCATTTCTGTAACATCATGTTGCTTTCATGCATTCATCTTTACCGTCATATTGGATGGACTGTCACGTTTTTTATACTGACATTCATGGTTATCTGAAGATGTATTCTAAGCACTAGTGATCCCCTGACTTTTCCTCTAGTGGCATCATCAAGCTAACATTAGTGGTTGTGAATGAAATATGAGCATGGTAAACATTAATACGTCATCAAATCAGCACTGTCATTGTGAACATGTTAGCATGCTGACGTTCACAGCCTCGAAGAGCAGCTAGCCTAGTTGTAGGCTTTTTGACTGGTTAACAGCTTTTTGAGGTGTTAAAGCATATTACGTGGGTAAATGGGTACATGAAGCGTCTGTGTCTTCTGTGGTTTTGGCCAGCCGCTCTTGTTTTTGATGTTGGTGAGAGTGGAGGAGAACTGGGCCTAAGAAGCCCGACACTGCAGTCTTAATGCCATTAGCATGGGTGAGTGGGCAGACAAAGTGCTGAGGTATGTTAGCCAGGCTACGCGTGATGAAAAGGAAGAGACAGTGCTAAGTCAGTGAAACAGATGAGGCAACATGGCTGTTAGCAATGTCAAAACATTTCTTCCCTGCTGTTCTGTTGCATTTTATATTACTCCAGGATCCTGTTTAACCATCCCTCTCACACTGTATTCCCTCTCTACGTGCCCTTTTTACCCTTTAACTCATGTCATGTTCTGTCATCTCGTTCTCTCCTACACTAGTGGTTTTCTCAGCCTCCCTCCTATGTGATAATTCTTGTGTTATTAACAAAACAATCAGTTAAACAAGTATTTTCTCTGTCTCTTCTGTGGAGTTCAGAGCTGTAGTTAGCAGCAAAACCACAATCTGATCTAATACAAGAACTGGTGCACTAATAAAGTTTTGTCTTCTATTTCTTCTCTTTCCCCTCCCCTCCTCTGTCCTCCTGTCCCCCCTCCATCTGACTCCTGTAGTTAGCGGTGTTGCAGCAGAAGGATGCCGCTGGTGAAGCGCACCATCGAACCCAGGCACCTGTGCCACACGGTGCTGCCAAGAAACATCAAGAATGAGCTGGAGTGTGTGACTAACATCTCCTTGGCCAACGTCATTCGCCAACTCAGCAGCCTCAGTCAGTAGCACAAGGACACAAACACACACAAACATATACACGCATGCTCTCATTACTTAAATAGGTACGTGCCGCACACATACTGTACATACACACCACTACTCCCCATAAGTCAGTTGCCTGACCATTCAGCCATTAGGGACTGAGTCAGCTCCTGCCCTATTTTAATTTTTTTCTGCTTATTTCCTGGAAATATTGAGTACATCACAGGCAACTGAACATTAGAATATTTTGTTCAATATTTTTTTTTTTTTTAACTTGCTCGATAATCCTTAGCACTCAATACCAGTTTTCATGATTGCATATTGTTGCAAAGGGACAATAAAGTTTGTGAGAAAACTGTTGGTTTATTTATTAATGAACTGTTTAATAAGCCAATAAAAAGCTTGAAATAAGCTTCATTTTATTGTGGTTTAATAGGATGATTTTTCCAGATTTCTAACAACTAAAACTTTGCCACAAAGATAAATTCAGTGTATGTATGTGTTATTGTTAATCACTTCATTTGGAGGATATTTAGTTGGTGTAGCTCTAATATAAAGCTTTGTGGGGAAGGGTAAGAAAACAGTGCATGTCGTGGCATATGGTTATGACTCGTGATATGACATGAATTCTTTCAGATTCATAGAGGCTAAAAAGCCTAATGGAAATCATTTAGCTGGAGTATGACAAAACCTGCCTGAAATGTTTTACTGTTATAGAAAACTGAAATAAAATGTCATACTTTTCCCCTTTAGTTCAATCTTTCTATTTCCTCTAATTTGGTATCTTTTAACTGTCTTTGTTAAAACATCTATAGTACTCACATCTCCATCAGAGCGGTCAGCCAGCAACAATAACTTCCCCAGAGATTTACAGTCACAACTGACACAGTCTTTCTCCAACTCTCAATATCAGTAATGACACATTTTTAAAACTATGTTGCTCGACACAGAAGCAGAACAGCACTTCAGATTTTCTGTAATTGTGTCTGATAAAGTATTTCAGTTTACCTTTTCAAAACTAAGCATAAAAGCCTAAAAGACTGTGAAGAACTGAGTAAACATTAGAATTCATGTGTGTGTGTGTGTGTGTGTGCAGGTAAATATGCAGAAGATCTCTTTGGAGAGCTGTTCAACGAGGCCCACTCCTTCTCTTTCCGGGTCAACTCCCTGCAGGAGCGTGTGGACCGCCTCTCCATCAGCGTCACACAGCTGGACCCCAAAGAGGAGGAATGTGAGTGCTGTAACTATACACACACACACACACACACACACCTGTTCACTCTTTCCCATAAACTTTTCCCCCCACTTACACCTTACCCTCTCCAGTTTCATCCATGTGTCGGCTACTGCACAAAATTAGATGTGCACTTTTGGATGTGGCTTTGTGTGTGTGTGTATGTGTGTGTGTGTGTTTGAGGCTGTGTGATGGAACTTGCCTGTCTCTCCCCCCTCCAGTGTTAATGGCTTGTTATTAGATGAACAGGCAGAGGGATGGTTGACATTTTTCACCCCCAATAGTACAAACCCTGGTCTCTCTTAGAAACAGTTTCACTTTGCCTAGATGCTCGTTTACCTGCTAAAGGCCTCTTTTCTTTGTGTGGAGAAATTGGATCTATGGTCAGGCTGTAATCTGTGGTGAGCAATAAGTAAAAAGAATGCGATAATCGGCAGGACTGTCAGGTAAGCTGGGATATCCTGAGTCAGGGATGGCGGGACAGGATAATGTAGCTGGAGGAGAATGCAGTGGGTGCAAAGTAAAAAGAGGGAGAATCACAGCAGTGTAATACCATGCTCCAAGGCACCGCATCGATTTTCAGTGGGCCAGCAATGTGTTTACGGCTTTGCACAATGCTACTCTAACTGCTTCCTTGTCACTGACACGGAGACAGTAAAATGCTCACTGGGCTGTAGTCGCAGCTCATGGCTCTTCTGTATATGCAAGCACAGGCTTTGGTGCCGTTTTACAAGGCAATGAATTGTTTCTTAGTTTTTGCAGAATAATGGGTTTTTGTTTAAAGCACGGTCGAGGACAGACCTCTACAGGCCCAGATTACTCACATATTGTTCATCCTAATCTTCCTTTTTTGTCTATGCTCCATTTTTTTCACCTCCCTCTGAAATAAAATCTCCTCTACATTCATCCTCTGAATTGGTTTACACCTTCTTTTTCATATTGCCTCTCATCTTCCTCCAAGTGTCATTTCCTGTTTCCTCTTCTTCCTCTTCTATCCACCCCCCACCGCTTCTTCCCTTTTCAAATACTGTAGCTGAGCTAATTGAATAATTGTGTGTGATCTAATTGTGGAAGTCTGTTGTGCAGGGTCTCTCAGCTGGTAAGTGACTCCATATTATCCTGCAGAGGTTGAAGGGCTAACACTATTTTTTCAAGCATCCAAGGCTCTTACCCTAGCCTGCAGAGGATAAGATACGAAACATTTATTTCATTAGATACACATCTACAGATTAACTCTGGGAAATACCCAAGTAACAACAAAGCCAATCTTTTTATCGTTTTGGAAAAAGGTTACTTGTTCATATTCATGTGACGTTTCTGGGTTTGGACACAGATTGTTAGTGATTCTGTGTGTGTGTGGTGTGTGTGTGTGTGCGCATGTCGCATGTGTCTGCATCTGTGCATGTGGTCCTCGGCTTTATCTCCCCTTCATAAATAAGCCTGACTCTTCAGCTTTAGCCTAAAGTATTGGCTTGAGAGACAGTGGATAAGAATCAGCTCAGTTGCAGTTTAAGTGTGTGGTGGTGGGAGTTTGGGGGGGGGGAGTCGGAGTGTAAGAAAGATGGAAGGAAAGAGGGATGGGTGCATAATACAGGCCACTGCAGCAAAAGCGGTGGAGTGTAAAAGGATTGTACCGCAGACTTTTCTGGGCCAGGTTGAAATGGCCTCCTCTGCAGGTTGCACAGATTTTTCCAGTTCAACCCCTCCGCACTTATTTATAACCAAATGGAGTTTGTCTTGTAAATGGAAAAACTCTGAACTCCACTCCCCGTTCCTTTCTTGCCCATTATTCATTAAAGATTTGATACATCAAGTAACTGTAATGGCGAGGAAGTAGTGTGTGTTGCCTGGTAAAGAGAGACAAAAAGTCTGATGAATGTGACAGAAAGATGGACAGCTATGGGAGGGGTTTGGGTCTGTTTCCTGTAAATGCCACCCCCCATCCCCACCCTTTTTTTTTTTTTACACTCACACTCTCAATTACGCACCACCTTACACAGTTGTCTAAAGTGTATGCTTTTAGCACAAGCATATGACTTGCCTTGTAATTGTCTGTGTGCATCTGCGGTCGGCCTGAGAGGAGGAGTGAGAGAGAGAAGGGGGGAGTAAGTGCATGCAGGGACGGGACCATAAATCAGGGTTGTGGAGGGATGAAGATAGGAGGATGGGGGTCGTGTAGGATTGAGGAGAGAGGAGAAAGGACAAAGACACAATAAGAGTTTTACAGATACTGTCCTCAAGCCCCCTCACAAGCTTCTTTGAAGCCCTTTAAAACCCATAATGACCCATTAAAATTTGAGGACCAGCTGACAGATTATGCCCTGTCCAACATTACTGGAAATGTGGATCAAACCATCTTGGACTCAGATTGCTGCATAAAATGGTTTCGGATTCAAAGCTACGTTATGATTTCGATCTGATTTTAACTTTTTCATAGTAACGGAGGATGTGTAAAATGAATATTGCAGTAATTAACACAGCATTATCTTTATATAATTGTTGATATTTTTGTTTATGGTTGGTGCATCAATCTAAACTTTAGCTTGTGTTATAATGCAATTTGTGATTTATCTGTAAAGAAGATTTTAATAGGTTTAATTAATTAATTAATTAAATTGTGTTTAAAGAAATATTTACAGATGTAATAATCTTTCACATCTATGTCTTAAATCTATGGCTTCAGTACTGGGTATAAAAATCAGTCATAGTCGTGGAATCTCTATATACTGTACCTCCTGATCATCATCTAAGCACTGTACAACTACAGGATTCAAACATGGTGTAGACAAACACACTAAAGTGAATTATGTTATACCAGTGTAAAGCAGAGGGACACAGAATGTGAGATGGTGGATGGCGGGAAAGATGTTTAGCCGAAGGTCAGAGAGATGTGAGATGGAGAGATGGCCAGAGTGATGTATGCAGTGTCACTGGTGGTGCAGAGGCTGAGGTCAGAAGTGCTCTATGACATGAATTTATGCACATTCAATGACATACACACACTCACCTTGCCCACATCCCACTGACCCTTGAACCTATTCATGCCCATTCGGCCTCCACTCCCCCTCTCCTCTTCCTCCTCCCCTCTCCCGACTGCAGACTGTGCCCCCACACCTCCTCTGTTCTTTGTTGTCCTCCCTGGCCCTCTCTCATCTTTCTGATTGATCTCTGTTCCCCCTCCATCTTCTGTGGATGCTATTTGTGTGCTGTCAGACTCTCTTTCCCCTATCACTCGAGCCAGCCAAACTAATGGCCTGTATCCCCTATTTAATGGCACCGTTATATCACCACACTGGCTGCGGGCCATTATGGAAGGCCACAAAGCCACGCCGAGTCCCACTGGGCTCTAACTGTTTCTTTATGTACTCCATAGTCTCTCTCTCTGCCTCTCTCTTTTTTCTCCTTCTGGGTCTCTGTCTCTCTATTCCAGAAGAGGTTTCTTCTCATTCTTCTGTTGCCGATTGGCAAGTACTTTCTCTGTTTTCTTTAGTTTTTAACTTTAATTGTTTGTTAACTCTCCTTGACTCTTATCTCCCCTTTCATCTCTTTTTCTTTCTGTCTCTCTCTATTAAAGTCCATTCAAATAAGCTTTACTTGCATGACTGCTAAAAGTACTCAAAGAAATCCATGTGCATACAGTATATATAAAGATAGATTTTTAAAAATGACAAAAGTTACAAAAATGGATAAAGATCATCCCTCTCTGTGAAGCCCTTTTTTGTTAGAGTATCCGTTTTCCTCTGTGACTGGAAAAACTGAGGCCTGGAGTGGAAAGATGAGTCATTTGCTTAAAGGCTTTTAGAATTTCAAATGATCAGGTTTACACATTCCCAGCAGAAACATAAGTTCAGATGAGATTCAGTGTTTGGACGCTGTACATATCTCAAGGACTTACTTCAGTTACATACAATATCCTCCCCCTTTTATTTACTGGATTAGGTGAGGAGATGGGCAATTTCAATAAGATATGCTGTTAAGGTGCAGTTAAGGTGGTTAAGGACGTTATCTCTATGCACAATAATCAGTATACTGGGGAACAAAACTGTATTCCTTCAGTGCTACAATGTACTTTAAAACTGAAAACAAGTGCAAGACAGTAAAGTGTAAATAGTATCAAGCTGAGCTAAGTGCCATTAATGCAAAATGCTCTAATGGATATTTGTTTATTGAACAGGGACCGTGCAGGTTAACATTGTTACATACATACAGACACATAGAGTAACAGATGCAATATATATGGTTCTTTTGGCCTCTAGTCTATGTGTGTGTGTATTGTATATAACTGTGTTAACACTGACATCTAAGTGTTATAGTGTGTGTGTCTGACTTTAAGTATGAATACAGCATGTAGGTATAAATTTGAGTGAATCTAACAATCCAGTCAAAGCTGTTCATTGTTCACAATATAATGTATGTATGTAATGCATTGATTATTATATACCACAGTATAGTCCATTTCCTGAAACCAAATATACCTCACAAGTATCAACGTAAAGATAATATAGAATAATTCATTTATAAACAATTTCTCAGTTGACCTAATGCCAAAGAGAATGACATATTTTGATATCATAGTATAGAGGATTTTAGCCCTATCACAGTGGTCATGTTCATGTGTGTCTTTCGGGCCTGGCTCACCATTTGATGGAAAAAGGGACATGAGCAAAAGACAAAATTTATGCCGCACAGACTCCAGCAATTATGTAGATGTAGAAAGTAAAAACTGTGGTTATGATAGTTCAAAAACATCTACACTCTTCAAAATATAGTATCACAATACTAATTGCAGACTGTTGGCATAAGCTTCATGTGTTTTTACAGGGGACAAGAGAGAGCAAAAACTGAGTCAGAGAGAAGTAAGAGGGATTCAGGGCTGCAGGAAGAAGTGTGCAGGAAGGGAAATATAGGGCAACATTTGCATTGAAGTACAAGAGGAGAGAGAGTCTTGTCTGCATGCTAAAAGACAGTTTGGCCTATGCCTTTTCTTATCTTCAGTGGCTGTGTGTAGGACTGCATCTCTATGAGAGAGGGATGAAAAGAGGGAGGATGGAAAAGATTATTTTCCTGAAACTTTGAGGGAAGCTGAAGTAGATGGGAGTGTGTGTGAGTGTGTGTGTGTGTGTGAGTGACAAGAACTTCCTCACCTCTCTTTGGTTGAGGGTGTTTTAGTGAGATGCTATCTGTCTAAGAGAAAGATATGAGAGAGAGAGAGATAAACTATCCACCACTCGCTTACTGATAAGGAGCTTCACAGGCTGAGATCAGAGGCTGCCGCTGCTGCTGCACCTGGTGCTGCTCGACCTGACACACACACACACACACACACACACACACACACACACACCACACACACACACACACACACACACGCTTACACAGTCCCTCACTAACACACTCATTCTCTCACAAACACGTACACTCACATTTTTCTCATTAGCTAAATGTCTTCACTAAATGGGTGTAATTGGTAGCTCAGCTGAATAAATGACATTTTGTAATTAGGATGTAGAACATCATGTTAAGATATCCATCTGTGTGTGTTTGACTGATCCACTCTGTGCGTACGTTTGTGTGTGTGTGCCTCTGCCCACATTGATTAGCGCAGTGTGCCTCTCTCAGCGCTGAGTGTTGCTTGGCAGAGGTTTATAGTCGCCTCGCTCTGCATCAAATACATCCTGACACGCAGTTCAGTACCGCCTCTCTCTTGTTTGTCACTTTTGCACGTACTTGTCACACCATCTGACAGCCCTCTGCTCTCCCTAAATGCACTGGGGCAGCAGGGCACCTATGCTCTTGCTCAACATACAGCACTCAGCATCACCCAAATCGACACACACCAGTCGACCAATGGCTACTCCACAGCCCCGGCAGGGTGTTACATGGTCTATAGTGGTCTACTCTGTACATTTGGAAGCAGTCATTCAGAGAGCAGTTTCCTGTAGCTTATCCTGACCTTGACTCTGACCTTCTTGTGGAAATGGGACAAGGCAACAAGTGAAACGCCCTACAGGATCACTACACCATTAAAAAAAGCATCACTTTATAGGTCATTTCTCCTTTTCTATATCTTTATCCCTTACCTTCTCTTCTCAGTTTAGGAAAAAAAAAATTCTGCTTCAACTTGTCAGATCTCACCTCACTCCTACTTATCTCTGACATTCCTCTCCTCTGTGATCACTGTGGGCAGTGTAATTGTCATGCCAGTGTGGCTATGGCTTTGAATTCTGCCCTTCTGATCATTAGTCAGTTCCATTATTACAACTGGGGTCTTATTTTTGTAGTGTGGACCACGATTTCTATTGGTAATAGTAAATATGTAATAAAAAATAATGATTACTCACAATTTAACCGCTGAGATCTGGGAACGCAGCATCACTAAAAAGTAAGACGGAGAAAGAAACATGCAGTCAGACAATGATACAGGTCAGATTAGTCAAACTTATTTGGATAAGAAAACACACTTATCTATATACTGTAAATACCATTTTACTACAGTTACACACACACCTTTTCTCTTCATCTCCAGGTACAGTAGACAATCAGAAAAGGCACTATGGTGATGAGAGAAAAAAAATGCATATTAAAAAATACCATTGAAAAAGTGTACTGGGCAAGTATTTATAACTCCACAACAGTAAATCCCAGGATCGAAACAGAAAATGTAATTTTGATAAACCCCAGTAATATCAGAGGTGTGGGATCCGGCTGCCAATCATTGTGACCCTTGGTTCAGTTTTTCTCAGAGTCACAGTCAAATTTAATATGGATACATTAATGAGTAAAAACACCTTAAAAATGTACTTTTTGCAGCTTTTCATTAATCATGGAGGCAGGAGGACACAAGAAAACAGAGTGAGCATCCACCCTTAGCATCCTCTTGTGGTTATTTCTGTTTAACGTAGAACAATATGCTGTATACACTATGTGTTTGTCTGTGTGTGTTTTCTGTCTAAATGGCTGCCAGAGAGCCCCACCCCCTACCCCCCATCCCCCTGTGTTGTCTGTGAAGCCAAATCCACCCTCTGGCTGTGCTCAGGTTACTGCACTTCTCTCGGGGGATACCCTCACTCATGTCTGTTTTTCTCATAGAAGTCATACTGCATGTTTTTATGTGTTTTTGCTCTCTCTCTCTCGTGCTCCTCTACACCACTCCTTCTGGTTTATTTGCATGTTTCCATGTTTCTTTATCTCTCTCTCTCCGTCTTCAAATTCCCTGCCTCTTCTCACCATTCCCTCGTCTCCATTTCTTCTGAATGTTTCTTTCATGTCAGCTCCCCACTCTTTGTTTTATTGTTAGAGCCTCTTCTGTCTCCATCTGTCCCCTGTTTCCATTACCATGCCTCTGTCGTGTCCATGCAGTTTTATTATCTCCCTCTTGCATTCTCTGGCCTTCTTTCTCTCTCCCAAGAGTGTTACTTACCAAACCTTGGCACCCTGATAGTGTTTGTTAATAATGATATTTCACTGCCTCAGGTGGCTGCCCCCCTACTACACTGAGTCTGTGGAAGTCATTATCTAGTTGTACCACTGCAATGTAGAGGATTGGATTGCAGTAGCTGGTCCTTTTTAGGCGTCTTATACCATAAAATAGGTTTGTTTGCCTGGTTTCATTCAAGGCAAATGTTGTTCTGATCTACAGTGCTTATTGTACGTTACAGGTAGGTGGTGTCATATTGTTTCATGTGTGTTAGAAAAGCTAATAACAGAAGACTATAACAATAGTTTTTCTGTATGCCACATGACTTTTTTCAGTCTTCCCCTGGGCAGCAGTAAAGTGTATCCATTTGTCACTCCCTCATGTATAATTCAGATCTGGTTGCAACGCTCTGGATTTCTTTCCAAGACTTGCCGTTTTTAACTCGGCCCGACCAGATTGAGGGTTAGCATTCGTATGGTTGTTTTTCCTCTCTTCCCCTCAGCTATTTCTTCAACCTATTTTTTCTGAAAGCTTCAGCTGTGCAGCATCGATTTTCCTCTGTTATTCCTCTGCCCTCCGAAAATGTCAGCTGTTCCTCTATGAAAGAGGGGCAATTAGTCCCACAGCCTCTGACAGATGACCTTAGTCTTGCCTAGCTTAGCTTAGCTTAGTTTAGTGGTTGATTTGCTTTGGGGGAATTTGAAATCAGCCAATTAGGACAACAATGTAGCATTTGCCCCTGGGACGGTGATTAGAGATTTTATAATACATTTAGTGCTCTGTAATGTTGATTGTGACTGTTTGAGTGATGATGTCAGTGTCAATTTGGTCGCGATGATAATGAGGTGGAGTCATAAGGTAATTATAGCGTTCATCAGAGAAATGAGAGAAACAGAGAGTCTGTTGCTTGATGTATGTCTATGTATGTGAGCCAAGGGAGCACTGTGGGAAACTACTACCAAAGAGCAACAAGCTTACAAACTGATACTTAACTTTCCTTGCACACAAACTGTACACGTATCTTATATTCCATAGGGAACCTGACAAAAGAACAATAACTTTTCATCTTCCTCTCTATCATTCCCTCAGTGTCTCTTCAGGACATCACTATGAGAAAGGCTTTCAGGAGTTCTACTATTCAGGACCAGCAGCTGTTCGACCGCACGTCGCTGCCCATCCCACTGCAGGAGACCTTCCAGACCTGCGAGCAGCCGCCACCCCTCAACATCCTCACACCCTACAGGTCTGAATCCTGTCACGTTTAGATACTGAAAAAAACTTTGAATCTTAAGCTACACTGAGAAAGACATGTTCAGAACCACGCAACATACCTGTTCTTTTTTGTATGCTAAAATTACATTATAATATGCATTCAACATCTTATTTTGGTGGTGATGGTGATGATGGAGCACCATTGTTCCATTTTTTAAAGGGAAACCTCATATTACTGACAATTGTAAGCATCCCCTGAATAGGCCTCTTTTCTGAGCCCAGCGTGATGCTAACTACCAACCTTTACATACATTAGTTTTTCAGTCCCACTCTGGAGAATAACACATTAGTATTATACTGATAATCTCAAGAAGAGAAAAATTGCTCCCCACTGTGTTAAAAAAAGTACCTAAATGGCTTTGAATTCTGGCTGTGGTTTGACCTGTTCTTTAGTGAAATACTTCTGTCTGCCACCATAAAAGCCTTTATCAAGCACAGCAGTGATGCTAAAAACGGTGCACCACACAGAGACAATAGTAAAGACACACTGTGCTTGGAAGCCTGTAACATAAAATCGATGGGAAGTTTAACTTGATGCAGAGTTTAGAGTTTATGAGTAAATGGCTAAAATCTTATGTGGTTTGTGTGTGTGATCGTCTGCATGAGCACCCAGATGCGTTGGTGTTTTATTACAAGCAAGCTTGTGCTTCTTTCACACCAGGCATCTTTCTTTGCAGAGGGAGTCATCTGAAGATGAATAATCCATAAAAAGCTCTGCTGGCCATCACTCCCTCCCTTTTATTTCTCTGCCTTCTTACCCTGCTGCTTTCTCGCTTTCTCACTTTTTGTTTAGACCCTAACCTCGTTTTTTTTTTTTTTTCACCTCCAGCATCTTACATGACCCTTCTCTGTCTAATACCATCAACCTGACCGAACCAGTTGAAGAAGGTTTCAGACCAAACGCAGTCTATTTATTTTCTGTGTATGTTTTGACACATGGAAGGAGACAGGTGCAGATGTAGGCTGCTGTATCTAAACCTGTCGTGGGTGTGTTTTCAACCTATGGGCCTTGACATGGCATCAACTGAGCAAAAGGCAGGTGTGGGTGTTTAATTTATTTCCCAAACATCATCTAAATGCCCTGTTTTGTGCTGGCTACACATCAAGTTTTATTTAGAAAGGGTTGTTTAATGCTGCTAGTTGAATTAGACATAAAGATTTACATTGTATGCCCAAGGTCATTTCCTAGGCTACTCCTCTTTCCTACAACAACTGAGTATCCTTGAGCACATGGTCAGGTGGTATAGATTAGATACCAGTTTCTCTTCTGTTTTCCATGAGAGAAAGAGTAGTTTACATACATGTATATCTATTAAAATGAGGGCAGCAACTACTGCATCTCAAATAAACTAAATTAATAAAATATATTATGATCAATTACCCTGGCAGTATTTTCCTACTTCATTCATTAGTTAACTGTTTGGCTAATAAAATGTCACAAAAGATGTCCATCATCTTCATCATTGTTTTCTAATTAATATTACACTGTTGTTACACAGTCAAAGAACATACAAGCACAGCAAATCATTGCTGGATTAAGAAAAAGGTCATAATGTGACATATTCATCTCATTTGGTGCTTTTTCAATGAATGAATGAATTTTAGTTCCTTCTCTGTTCAGTTCTGAGCTGATTTGTTCATCACCACTGAATGGCTGATTGGGATTATCATGGGCAATGATTCATTTTTATGATTCATAATTTAAAATACTGTACTTTGATCTTTTCAGTGGCTTCGCCTTTTATTCTCTCCCCATCTTACATCCTCTCTTGCTTTTACTCTCTTCTCAATTCATTCTCCCCATTCCTCTCTCACTGTAAAAATCTTTCTTCTGTTTTTCCTCTCCTCTCTTCTCTTCTCTTCTCCTTTCCTCTCATAATTTTGCTCTCCTCTCCTCTTCTCATATCACACCAGGAGACTCCCTGGGACATCTCCCCAGGCTCTTCTCTTATTTCCACCCTGAGCACAGCTGCTATGTTTCCTCCCTCTGTCTCTCTCATACACACAACCAAACACACTTTCAAACACACAGCTCAGATACACACACAGCGACTACCATGCATAATCATTCACACCAACACTCAAAAACACACACTACATTGGCTGTCTCTCCACCCTTGCCTCGTCCCATTGTTTAATTCTGTTTTCTTCCCTTTGTTGTGTTGCATATCATTAAACTTTACACTCTTGCCTTTTGAAGCTTTCCCTTTTCATGCTCTGTATTCTTGCTCTTATCAGTGTCATCGACAAAATAATTGCCTCCCAAAGCGTGGCAGACACTGGGGGAGGGCTGTTATACATGAGTTTAAGTTGGGGTTTGAAGTCAAATTTTGACCACTCAATGGTCAGAGTGCATCAAATATTTCTTTGTATTATTTTTAAGTTCAAAAGGAGACCTGAAATGCTCTTTTAGATGGTTTTCAGCAGAGACATAATTGTGAAAGACCGACTGTCTTTAGAGGAGATTCAGTTAAAAGTTTGCACCATGCAGTTTGAAGAGTAGATCCTTACTAGTTTTAAAAAAAAAAGCACTTAAGGAGAGAGGCTATTTAAATGGGGGAATAAGTTCCACCAGCTGTTTATCTCAATGTACTCAACTCATAGTGGTAGTGGATGGAAACAACCCTAATTTAACAATTAATAATTTTTTAACTGCACGTGTTTGCACATTTACAAAATAAGTGAGAACTGAAATACAACTGAGGATGTAGTTGACAATGATCCCGAGGCTATTGCACACATCGATCAGCTGTAAATAACATGCATGGAGAGAATGACATTTGAAAACTGTGAAGGAAGACAAAGACATCAGCTGGGAAATTTACAAGGCTTATCCCCATGTTGATATGAAATGACATTTCCGGACAGCATGTGTGGGCATTTGTGTGTGATAAATTCCTTGTCAAGAGGGACCTCTGATGTGATAACTACCTGTGTCTTCTTTCATTTCCCTCCCTATCATCGTGGCACCATCCCCTCTGGTGTCCACCAACCACAAAGGCTTCTGTAATGGGAGTGAGGAAGACAGAGAGAGGGAGGGAAAGAGAGAGATAGAGAGAATGATTGTTAAATCAAGACATTAGCTGTTATTCATGACAAATGGTAAACAAATATGATTTGTTGAAGGATAGCAGACTGAGACAGGCAATGGCAGGAGTCAGGAAAATGAAAGTGATTGTTACATGTATAATAATCCTTTATCCTTAAGTAATAATGACAATAACTGTTAGTTGCAGCTCTACTATTTATTTGCAGTAAAATATTCTGTACCACATACTGGTTTTCAAGGAACAAGAATAAAACTGACTTTAAAATTTGTATCACCTAGGGCTGCCGCTAGTAATTTTCATTATGGATTAATCTATTGATAAATTGTTTGATTAAATAACTGTTTTCCCCATAAAAAGCTCAAAATACCTGATGTTAGTCTTCCGCAGCCCATGATGACGTCTTCAAATGTCTTGTTTTGTTCAATCAACCGTCCAAAACCAAAAGATATTAAGTTTACTATTATATAAAGAAAAACAACAAAAAATCACACATGAGAAACCGAGACAGTAAATGTTGCTTTAAAAACAATAAAAACAATTATTTGATTATGAAAATAGTTGCAGATTAATGTTCAACTAAATTAATTTCACTAATAATTTCTACACATTTAGCTAATTCTTTGACAATATGTATTTTTTTATTTTGCCGTAATTTAGCATCTTTAAAGGAAACAGAGCTACTTCTCCAGAATTACCAACCAAAATGTAACAAACATCCGTTTGTCCATCCACAGGGACGATGGGAAAGAGGGTCTGAAGTTCTACACCAATCCATCCTACTTCTTTGACCTGTGGAGAGAGAAGATGCTGCAGGACACAGAGGACAAGAGGAAGGAGAGGCGGAAACAGAAGGTAAGTCTCGAAAAATTACAAGCACAGGGCCCCTGGCAGGGTACGCTTTACTTGTTGTTCACGCACCAGTTGAGGACGGCGTTGACTCAATTTGGCGATAGAGTGAGGTGATGAGCACCTTTGAGAACACTGAGGTTTTGCAAGGAGGAAGACATGAAGTGAGAGCGATCAAGAGGCTTCCAGTATTCTCCGTAGATACAGATTGATGTGTCCTGCTTGAATAAACTGACAGGGTGATTCACTGATGGATTCACAGGCCTGGCTTCATACCATGTAGTCTAATGCATTAATTAGCCACCACTCATAGATTAATTAACTCTTCCACTAGTCAACCCTCGAGTTATTACTTCTGTGATCATTACATCTTATTAATGGGAGCAGCTGCTTTTCACTTGCCCCCGCACTGTGCATCATTTCTCTGCCTCGGCACAATCTCACACTCACACACACACACTTAGCTTCAAGAAGAAGAGCTACATGCACACATGCAGTCTGATGAGCTTGCATATGTTGAATTCTGGTGAACACATACACAAACCAATTAAATAAAAGAGCTTTTTCGCATCCATAGAAAGTTCCTACCCTTCATCAAATGCAGAGCCCCGACCCACTACTCAAAGAGAGGGGTTTCCCACCCTCAGCACCAGGAGCTCTAATCAGCACCAGCTTGTGTTTCCCCCCGCGTGGGAAGCAGGGCGTGCTCCATATTTTGCTCCCTCACAGTCAATCAAAGCTTATTACAGCCATGTCAATGAGGAATAAGGAGAGTGATTTTCCACAGAGGATTCATGTGAACCAAGAGGATATAATTTGTCAGTTATGAGGTTTTTAATGGTTGTAGGAACGCCGCAGAGGGGACGGAGGGCGAGTTTAGCCAAGAATTAGTCTGTAGGATGGAGAGATTCATGATACTTATATGTTGTTGTTTTGTATTCATAAGTTTTATAATAGTGTAAGGAACATTTGGATTTTTTTTCCTATTTGTAAAATGAAACACAAAGCTCATTTGCAACAGTAGAAAGACCTTATTTACTTCAGAGGGTTAGGTTGATATGACCGCTTGTAGCCAGAGCTCATTCCAGTGATTTCATTCTAATTAAAGCCCCGGGTGGGCTCAGCTTATAAAGCCTCGTTCATTTCCCTCTTTGCCACACTGGCAGTTAGACAGACCCCATGGAAAGGCCTAGAAGACATTCACAGGGAGAGCAGGATGGATTAGAGGAATTACGCACACATATTTGTCGGTTTGTGTAACCATCGTGGCGGATAAATGGTCTGAATGGGGATCAGGGTAAATACAGTGTGGAGAAGTTATGTGTGTGTCTGTGGAAAGCATGCAGAATCAGTCATTGAAAGGGTGAGGAGGAGAGTTTAAGAGTTATACACACACATGTACACACAGTCACATTGGTGAAATTTAGTGTGTAAAGCATTGATAGATTTGCTCTCCATCAGTTAGCTCAGTGAGTGGTTCTGCTACATCATCTTAATGTGCTTCAGTCATGGTGTTTGTGTGTGTGTGTGTGTGTGTGTGTGTGTGTGTGTGCGTTTGTTGCTGTAATTATGCATACCCTTTATGCTCTGCCTTATTATTTCACCAATAGATTACAGATCATCCACATCATTCTTTGCTTCTAAACTTCTAAATATTTTTCATAATGACAGCTTTAACTGTCATTAACTTAGACACACACACACAGGCACTGATATGCAAACATGAATACTTAAATAGATCCAAATCGAACATGATCTACTGTGCAGCTGCAGCGTTGAGGACCCAATAGGCCGTGCAACCTGTCGGTCAGTGTGAAGCTATCTGAGATTGGCTGCCAACACATTTTTGCCATGACAGACAATGTTCAAGCTCTCGCTCGCTTTCTCTCATCCCTAAAGTCTGTCATCCAGTCTTCATTCCTACTCTTTCACTCCTGCTCATCTTACTTTTTTCTCAACTTGTGAGATGTTAGGAGTTATGGGAATTGAGAATGAGACTGAGAATTAGAGTCAAAATTAATATTACAATCCCAGTTTTTCAGATATCATCGAATAAAAACAAAAAGGAAGCAAGGCCAAAATCCAAATGGTAAACATCCACTGAAGCGGTAGAACGAAAAAAACACTGCAGGTGCATTTCTAATGTACAAGAACAGTAATCAGAAGACACTTCAGATGGAGAGCTCCTGGCGTGATTAATAAATAGATTTCAGCTCTTATAGAGAACTAAAACTTTGTGTAGCTGACTCTCTAAAAGTTTTTCTAAATACATCACTCCCTTAATCCACTGAGCCTGGAAAAGAGGTTTGGATGCCTTCCAGTGGGCAGAAAAAGCAATTGAATTCAGCTGATGCACGGGGAGACACAGTTCATGAGTTCGGGGGCAAAGTTTCCTCTTACACCACGGTGGAATGACAACAAATCAAATCTTTGAACTCTGGGTGTCGAAGGACCAGATTGAGTGACTCGAGGAGCGAAGTGGCAATAAGAGCCGTTATGACAGAAAGGTGTAATTTAGATAGTACAAGTAGTAACATATGGAGTACCTCTCTTTCCAACAGTTTCTCAGAGATTTATTCACCTAACATAGATCCAGTTCTCAAGCAACCTTGACATTTCCTCTTGTAAGGTGCCAGTGTTCTGTTATAGAAAATAAAACCATCTCTATAAAAAATAGTCTATGATGCATATTCTGTTCAGCATCATTTAAAATCCTGTCCCTTCAAACTGGTACCTGTTACTGAGTCATATCACTAATAACATAAAACCACACACACTATGTTACGAACAGCCACACACACACAGATAAGCAGCCAGTGATAAATAAAGAGCAGCACAGGGTAGAGAGAGGGGGATAAGAAACCCGCAGTGTCCTAATCTCATTAGCTCCTGTGTTAGCCTCAGCCTCACTGGATTAGCAGTAGACTATGTGCTGAGCCAGTCAGAGGGAGACAGAGAGAGCAAGAGGAAAATCCCAGGGACACACAAGGAAAAGAAGTGAAAGAAAAAGAGAGAAAGTTGGCAAGAGAGTGGAAAGAGAGCGAAACAGAACATTGCTGCCTCTTTGTGAGATCAGTGAGTCCACACTACATCGAGGTTTGTCTCTAGAGTCTGGATCCCCTGTGGAGATTCCCCTTTGGCTCTTCCTCTCCTATTCCTGTCTCTTTACTGCACACGCAGGCGTCTTAATGGAAAATACTGACATTTAAATTGCAGCTTGTTTTTCTTATTTAATATACTAAAGCAGTTCTAAATGTTCTCTGAGCTTGTCCTAGCTAAAAAGCATCACTGCCAAACCTCATTAAAATCTGTGGGTGGCCATTGTTGCGTGCTAATGACACATCACGACTGTGCCTGTATAAAAACTTTTTCCTGCTTTGTCACAGGTGAAAATTGTCCCTGACTTCATTCCAAATGTTAAACCATCAACATGGGCTTAAATTTGCTAAATTGAGGTACAATAGTCAACAGGGAGCTGTAAAAGAACAGATCGAGTTATTTGTTTGGGTCAATAAAACCAGAATTTTTGTTTACAAGGAGATAATTAAGGTCCACACACCGATAAAGACAAAAAGCCTTTTTGTTATTTATTATTATTTTTTGTTGTGCTCATGGGACACACCTACCCTTGTGAGTGTTTGCAGGTTTGTACCTAAAATTTAAAAAAGCTCTTTGCCAAAATGTATTTGTGCTTTATGTGTCTCCTGAGCATGAAAATTAAAAATAACAGAAGAACTTTGAAACTTTTTTTTTTTAGTTTTTTTGATGTTTGATTTCATAACTATAAAATGCTCTGTCCTGGACTGATGAATTTAGCTACACATCATTGTCATGACTATAGTTACAGATTTAGATTAGTTCGAATTATCTGTAGAAATATTGACCGTACACATGTATGGCTACAGACTAGTTTGTGCAGCTATGCTTACCATTAGCTGATGGTGACAGCCTTGGAAAAAATACTTACGTTACAAGGAACAGATGGAACAAAAAAAGCCATCACATTTGATAGTTTTAGGTCTGACCTAAGAAAGACCTTTTTCAGATCTAAACCTTCCCTGTTCATCAATAAAATCTTCCTGTTCGAAGCTTCTAAGAGCCAAAGGCTGCTGTAAATATCATGAAATACCAAGAAGACATCTCCCTGCATCCTTACTCCAAGCAAACAGTAACAGTAAGTGAAGAGCGTCATGTCTCCAACATGACTGCTTTCTGACACAGATTTACAAGTTCCCCTTCCCACCGAAGTCACCCTATCCTTTTTACCACCTGCGCTGAGGTTGTCCTGGCAACCACTCTGGTCCATTCAAGAGACTGAGACAGCGGACTCAGAGCAGTGGGATGCAGAGATGGACCGAGACTGACACTGTGAACGGTGTCCTGCTACGGGCCACAGCAGCTGCACACATCCAAGGCTGCTCCGCTGTCAACACAGACACACTGAGCTTTTTGTGTATGGCTGGGAACAGTTCATCTCTGGGGGATATCTGGAGTGGAAGAAGATATTAGGGAAAAGGATGTGTCAACAGAGGCAGAAGAAAGTGAATGACTTTTGTTCAGGCCATGGTGGACATTCAGTGTATTGGAACCAAATGTGCAGATTCCTTGCTCAGACAATGCAGCACATGCAAATAAATCAAGAAATGGATTTCACGTTAAATGTTGACATTTCAACATGATGTTTTGGACGCATATTGCTAAGTACATCTTGTTTACAAAAATCATTATCACCCAGCAGCTGAGTATGCATGTCAAGTATTTCAGCTGCCTAGTCTACAACACAGCTGCAGCATGTAACAGTAAGTCTTAATGGACATTTCAAACCAGAGAGAAGCTTTTTTAATGACTATGATTTGAGCAGTAGATTTATGTTTAAACAGCAACAACCTTTTTACACATGAGGACTGAGAAATATGCTTAAAGTGATTTAGATTAAATGCACACTCCTCATTAAAGCAGAAAGGTATTCACACGTTACAAGTTCTGCTTGTTACTTGTCCTGTAAAAACAAGGCACAAAGTCAAGCCAATCCTACAACAACGACAACGATCCTGAGCTAGATCATCTGAACTGTCTTGACTTTGCAGTCATTGTTATATGTATGTGAAAGGGCCTGCACCATTTGGATGCTTTCCTTCGAGAGAGAAGTATGAAAAAGTGATGACTTCAAACCTGAGTGTTGTCTAATCCTGATTTAGATGGCGCAGCGAGTCAGATAGCTTCTTATGAGGCTAAGAAAGTGGACATGATTCTGCATCTGCGCACTTCAAGAAGGGGATTTCTTAAGTAGTGTGCCAACATTATCCCATCATCATTGATGCAGTGACGCTTGTTGCAAGCCAGTGTAACTGTTGCTTGTCACTGCAGGTACAAGAGCAGCTACTGAAAGTGAGGGAGGGGGATAATGGTTTGGAAATGGCATCCATCTAACTTTGGACGGATACAGATCAAGTCTGACTATGTGATATGCAGTAATTGCGCGCAGTGCACTTGCAGTATTACTCCTCTTTTCCACCACCTATATATGTCAGCTCAACTTGGCCACAAAAGAGAATTGAGAGAGACAAGAGAACTCCATGTATGCGTTTACCAGGTTGGATACGATATGTTAATTAAAACAAGGAAAGTGATCATGTCACTTGTCTTAAGGCTCACAAGTGGAAATGAACCTACATTACTGTTGGAAGATAGTGGTAGATAGGTTAGTGTTAGTGCTGTACAATTGTGTGTCAGGAGAAATCTGTAGAAATACTGCTTTGGCAATTTCTCTTCCTCTAACTTTCTTCCTGTCAACCTTTTCTTTACCTTGCCTTTTCTGGATCCTGGTCTAACTCTGTCTAACTCTGTGCAGCTGGATATGCCTTATCTTGTGTGTCCCAAGGGCCTTATAAGAGTCCTCTCTGAAACCCCTTCTCCCTTCCTCACTCCCTCAGAGGTAAGAACTTTTCCCCCATCCTCCCTATCCGCCAGAGCATCTGCTCCTAACATGGCAGCCTGCAGCCCCCCTCACTTTCTCCCTTTGGTTTGCTCTTGACAAGTGAGCTTCCCATCTCCAAACTAACAACCCACCAGTATTTACCTGCTCTGGCTGCATCCCAGGTCTACTTTAGGGCTAGGAGCCCAGGAGTCTGTGAAAGCTTTTGTTAGCAATCCAACAAAAAAAGGGGGGAGGGTGGGGTACTCAGTTTGATACTCCTCCCTCTAAATTTTGTAGTTTTATCCCTGCCCTAGAATTCTGCCTTGATGTCTGATGACTTCTTCACTGCATTTTTTGCTCACATATGCTGCTGAGTTTTAAATGTAATCACCGTCCTTACCATACAGGAAATTCAAAGAGAAAGTCAACTGGTTCACACACTCCTTAGCTGTATCTTTACTCTATTGTATTGTAGAAGAGTACCATATATGCAGACAGTATAACACACTGCAACAAATTGCAGGTCAATGCATTGGCAGTCGATGAAGTTATTTTAAAAACTGCTCAGCTGTTCTTTCATACGACATCTACGAAGAAGAATCAGATACTATGAAAATAAGAAATTTGGGACACAGCCATGGTAGGTGACACTAACACTAACTGACACTAACAGCAAGACAGCTTACATATGTCACGTTCTGGCTAACTAATGCACTTTGCTTTGGAATAGGAACCCTCTTCAGATGACTTGTTTGCAGTGGTGTAGTGGTCAAACTAATTTTACTTTTTGAGCAGAGATGTCTTCTTCTTTGTCAAATGGATTGTTGTTACAAAAATAAGCCTTTCGACATTCAGCATGCTGTTGTTTCAACTTTTTTTCACTTTTTCTAGCCAAGCACATTATTCATTAATGGCACGAGGTTTATAAGAATGCCGAAAGTTACACTATTTCAGTCAAAATAATTGTTCATGCAACATTGCCTACATTCATTTGTAGTTTTCATTATCTAATGATGACTTTATTACTCTCATCAGTGGGACCAGATAAATACAGTACAAGTATACACAGAAAAAAATGTTAGATCAGCAGCAGCAGTAATGTGTGTATTGTGTGAGGGGTTTGTGTTATTGTCAGTAGCAGGGTGGTCCAGGGCCTCCCTGCGGGGGTTATTTACCCAGGAACATAGATGTAGTTCTGCTGAGTCTGTCACATTGAGCATGCACTCAAAGTACAGACACACACACATGAGAGCACACAGTTACAGGTACACACACACACACATAATAAAACTGCACATAGAATGGTGTATGAATATGGGTACAGACCGCCACACACACTCCATACATAACATTAATCTATAACTGCTGTGTTTCACGCACTCACAGTGCTTACACAGCGACACTTCCTCTGCCAGTACCAGCCCATTCAGATGAAGAATGACGCCCTAGCAAAGGCATACACAACCTCTGAAATTAGCTACATTTATAACGGCAGTGACAAACGTATGCATGCACACACAAACACACACAGAGTCATACTGTTTCTCATTTTCTCTCATATACAAACACAGCGTACCGCTCTCCCTTGTTTACTCTTTGCTTTTTTTCCATCAACAAAGACTGTTTTCACTTTCATATTGCAGCATTAAACGCTCTGTTGGACAGATGGTTGTCTGGCGGCCTTATGATTTTGACTCTGGCTCTTTACTTGTGTTTCTTTGCCCTTTTATCTGTCCACAACCTGTCCTCCCTGCCTCTCCTCATTGTACAATCAATAAAGCCAAAATCCCATAATAATTCAATTCAATAAAATTTTATTTATATAGCACCAAATCACCACAAAAGTCATCTCAAGGCACTTTTCATAAAGAGCAGGTCTAGACCGTTACTCTTTAAAATAGGTATTTACAGGAAATTCAAACAGAAAGTCAACTGGTTCACACACTTCTTAGCTGTATCTTTACTCTATTGTATTGTAGAAGAGTACCATATATGCAAACAGTATAACACACTGTAACAAACTGCAGGTCAATGCATTGGCAGTCGATGAAGTTATTTTAAAAACTGCTCAGCTGTTTTGAATTGCATCGAAACTAATATGTCTGGCTAGCCTCAGGTCAACCTGAGACAAAACTCATGATGTGTTTCAGCCATACCTATCTGCATGTCTTTCATACAACATCTACGAAGAGACCCAACAAATCCCACCATGAGCAGCACTAGGCAACAGTGACTTCCTTTTAAAAGGCAGAAACCTCAAGCAGAACCGGACTCAGGGTGGGCAGCCATCTGCCTGGACCGGTTGGGTTAAGAAGGACAAAGAGAGAGAGAGAGAGAGAGAGAGAGAGAGAGAGAGAGAGAGAGAGGGGAAAGACCTCTGAGTAGGCCTATAAATCTCAGAGTAGTGCTGCAGTATGTTCACTTATTTTTCTGCAGATGCTGTTCTTTAATGCTTATTTAAATATTGCCAAGACACGATGCCTACAAACCTTTCAGGAAGTCAGAGGTTAGTCAGAGTAAAACTTATCTTCCAAATTATATGGCAGACATGCAGCTGAATTTTTCAAGGCTCAGCACAGTTTGGGAAATGGCAGACGACAATAAGTTAAAATATTTGACCTTCTGATGCAGCTCTCTCTGCCTCAGCAGACAGACGAAGTGCTGTCTCAAGTTTGTCAGTTCAGATATATGAATGTGTTGGAGTGAAGTAAGAGGCGGTCAGTTGTCTGAATGTGTGTGTGAGCGACAGAGAGAGAGAGAGAGAGAGAGAGAGAGAGAGAGCAGAGGCTTCCCCTCAGCCAATGCCTCATCAGAGGTAATGGGCCATGATGAATCAGACCCTAATCAATGTGCATTACCATTAGGATTTATTCCCATGCTCGCTCTCAGCTGCACGGCCACAGCAGTGGACGGGCAAAAATCAACATCATTCAGTCGAACCAGACGAGGTGCTGTCCACAACCCACGTTGTGTTGAATCAGCCGCCTGTCAGCCAGCCTGTTTCATTTGAAGAGCAGCGTGTACACACACACACACACACACACACACACACACACACACACACACCACACACACACACACAATGTGGAATAAGCAGTGAAGGCCACCCTGGAGGATTTATGTGACATAAAAGAAATCGATTAGTATTGGTTTTAATGGAGTGCCAGTGTCGTAGACTGGAAATTATGTTTCAGAGGCCTTTTCTTTACCTCGCCTAGGAACATTTCTAAGGGAAATAATACACAGCAAATGTGCACTCACATACATATACAGTCTGTATGGTGTTTCTGCTACTAGACGTACAATTGCAATAATTGTTTGATTCCAGAAGCTAGAAAGCCAGCAGGGGAAAATGTTGTGTGTTTGTTGAGTAAAGGGGGTTTATAGAATACATTTTATTTCATCCATACTGTAACTTTACTGCCTTTCTCAGCTAATAACCTGCCCTTAAGGGATAAGTCTGTATCAACTAATCCCATGAAAAGACCAAAACCGGAAATGAATTGATCCTGCTAATAAGTATTTTGTGTGTAGCTAAAGCCTGATGTGGTTCTAGTCCTCTGTGTAATAAAGCACATTGCTCCTCCAAAACCTATTAAAAACACATAAATTAGTCACAGTGTTGGACTGAGTGACATGGTTATTCACTGCCATATACATGGACACTGTAGTTTATTTTAAATCAATCCCACATCATGCTCCACTAGAGCACTGGTGTGTATTAATCCAGCCCTGAAAATAGTCCCTGACAAATGTACTATTTACTCCACTTTAAGAGATGTACAATGACCGGCTGTTTCAGGATATTTTACAGTTTTTTTTATTATATCTACAAATATAAAACATTTAGAAATCTGTGCCCTGTGTTTGAAGATTTACATCTGCAGTACAAACTAGTGGGCTCAGGGCTGAGTGCTACAAGCAGGCAGAGGAAGTCAGAAAGTGTTGCTAATGCATTGGTGTTTTAAGTCTTGTCATGGATTTGTTGACATTAAGAAAAATAAAGAATAACACCATCCTTATCATTAAAATATGTGGTACTCCAGGCAGACAATGTGTTTTCAACTGAATTGTTTATGTCAGGATTGCAAATTATTTTCTATCAATGCATAAGGTGGTTCAGGATAACTGAACTGACTGACAAGGTGTTTTCATGCATATCAGTATTTAGTTGGATTGTAAAATGCCCCCTTCTTCATTTTAGTGTCCTTTTTGTGCTGTGATCTGCTGTGTGTTATTTTGAGTTGACTCGAGCATGTGTGTGTGTTTGTTTTGCATGTCATTCTTCTGTGTGGTGGTGTTGTTGTAGGTCTGAAAGTTTTTCCCACATGTAGAAACAGACCTTTGTAGTTTGTCCTTCCATTCCAGTGAGATCTCTCTCTTTCTACCTGAGTCTTCTTTCTGTTTGCACTGAAGCTCAGCTCTGTTATTTCCCTCTGTGTGTGTGTGTGTGTGTGTGTGTGTTTGTGCTGGACCGTGTGTGTCGCTGCGTCCCACCCGTATTGTGACGTCCCTGGAGCTGTGCACGTTGTCATTTTCTGTTAAACAGCACTTTTCTTTTCCCCCTTTTCCTTTTGTCCCACTTGCTCTCACCGCCCACTGTTTTTGTCCCTGTTGACTGTGTGCAGCGGTGTTGCGCTCAATCCTGTGCCGTGTTGATTTTTTTGAACCCCCCTCCCCTCACCCCTGGTGCTTCTCTTGTGGTTTTTGTTTTTGTTCTTGTAGTTGCAGGATCCCCGCATGTATGATCAGGTCTATAGGTACTTAGACCTTCCAGGGCAGGTATGTGAAAATACAGCGATTTATTTTAAAAACACTGTGTGTGAATTCTGCTACAGCAGCTCGCTGCTCAGTTTCTTTACAAGCCTGTGAAGTGTGTGTTTAGAGTTGGTCATGCTGAAGTCTGGGAGGCACGGAGTGCTGTTTGATGATGGTCATGAGATTATAATTGTAGCAACATATAAAAATATTTTCAAATTGTCACTTTCTTAAGTTCAATGCTTTCATAAAGTTAATACAATGATTTGATTTGGTCAATCACTGAGCACTCCTTCTTCCCAAGCTTGTATGACATCATTTTATTTTTTTAAGTGCTTCTCCTTAAAAAACTCTGTGATGTGTCTTCAGAGAGCTAAATACTTAAAAACATTTTATAACTGAAAAATTTGCATCACTTTAAGTTCATAAATCTTAAAAAAAAAAAGGAAAAATTTTATTTTGACAATAGCTGCAATGTAAAATGAGGATGAACTGTTTAAACAGGAGGCTTTGGTTTATGGATATTTATGGATATTATGTGGCTGTAGCAGCATTTAGTAACAGAGTATAAATGGCCAGAGGGAACAACTTAAATCCATGTTTAAAATTCGGATTGGCCTCTGTGTTTGCTGTTCTACCCAAAGTCATAAAAAGCTTCCTTTATTGTGTTTCTCATTTTACTTTTAAGTCTGACTGACCTTTTCCTGTTGTTATAGTGTAACAGGCAGTCACTGTATGTTTTGTCATAAGATGACAGTGTATTTAACAGCAGCTAACCTGACATCTTCTCTCTCCTCCTCCCTCCCTTCACTGTGTTCTTTCTCTCCATCCCTAAACCATCTCTTGTGGGTTCATCCCGTTTGATACTCACCATCTTCCGCATCCTCCCGATCTGCCCTCTTCTCTCGTATCACACACCATCATCACCGTCATCTCGCTCTGCCTGTCATCACCCTCCTCTGCCGAAGCTGAAGGCGATAGACCGTCCACAGGAGCCGGAGAAGGTACCGCGGGCTCCTCACGATCGTAAAAAGGAGTGGCAGAAACTGGCACTGGGTGCAGAGCTGGCCCAGGACATACCTGAAGACAAACACAGAGAGGCCAACGGATCTGCAGGTTACCACAACAACAGGTATGTAAAGCTGGCTGTCCACTATTTATCACACGTCATACTAAGAGATTAGTCCGAACCACACGCACATTTAGGTCTGTTTTTGACCATACAGTGACCTAAGTGTTACAGCTGTCAGACAACTTGTACTTTAAAATATCAATGAGCTTCAGCGGTGCTGATTTGAACAGTTATTTGTCAGCAGGATGTAGCCATTCAATCTAGAAAAAAAGAATTGTGCCCACTCCACTGAGAATGTGTTCTTGCAATTTACACTTCACTGGCACTGAAGAAATGCAGCTACAACAGAGATGATTAAGGCTCCTCGCAGTTGTGATTGCATGTACTGTGCCTCAAAGCTCAAATGCCACTCATATTCAATAATTTCTCTGCCAGTCAACATGATTAATATGAAAAGATTTTATGCAAATTGTTGGTTTTCTTGGATTTGTCAGTGCCCATGAATAGCTGACATAAAATCTTTTCTCCAAGCATAAATGAGGATGGATTTCAGAGCATTCTATAGATGGTTATGAATGCATGCTCCTTTGTGTGATGAGCACATAACCAAGGTGTGCATGATGGACAAATACACCAAGGCCATGAGAGCATGTATTCTTATAAATGCAGTATAGCATACAGGTGTGGACCTCACAGACTTGCTAAGAAAAACCTGTCAGCCTTAACTTCATGTGACAGTTAAACGTGTTAAAACTGCTGTCATTCAGTATAAAATAAATAAACAAAACTTCAACAAGTTTGAACATGTCTGAGTGGCCAGAAACAAATACGCCCCCAATACCTCTCTGCTCAGGGCTCCCTTGTACATGGAGCATTTGGACGGGCCCTTCTCGCTGGCAGCGCTGCCCTACAGCCAGATGAACGAGCTGCTGAACCGTACCGGGGACAGAATGTATTCGCGGCCCCATGACCCTCCACCACCACCTCCTCCCATGCACCCACTGGGAGAGATCAAGCCGCCCTCTGTGATCAGGTGGGACAGGAGACCACACACACACACACACACACACATTCACACATACCCTCAGCTTCATACCCCCTCAGAAAACTTTAGTAAATACTTTTTTATGTTTTTTTTTTTTTTTTGCAACAGTGAAACACTTTAATAATAGCAGTAGGTGTTCACCCACTTCTGCAAGCCATAAAGTTAAAGCACCTCCGGTTTCCAACTTCCTTGAGAGATAAAATCTCACTCATGGAATTCCAAGCAGATGGAGGCATGAAGAATTATTTATAAATACTATTTCACCTTGTCTCTGATTCACAGGTGCACACACATAATAATATCAATAATTTCAATCCTACCCCCATCTCTTTGGTTGGTTTATTTCATTTTTTTTCTCTTATGGATCAGTTGGCCACAGTGACTGGCATTCCATCAGATTTCTCTTTTGTGAGTATTTATTCTGTTTAAGAGGACGAGGATTTTTCGCTCTGTTAGAGCTTAACAGACAAACACAGGGAAGAAGGGACGAATGCTAGATGCAAGGATAGATGGAGGTTTTGTGGACCGAAGACAAAAGAGGAGAAAAAGGAAAAAGCTTGGAGAAGGCAGGATCAATAAAGTGTTAAGGCCACTGAGCGCATTACAGGTTGTTTTTCTGCAGCGCACTTTTGCCGCATATGTCACTGTTTGATGGGATGGAGAGATCAGACGGAGTGATTAAGGCTGCGGCTGCAGCACAAGAGAAATATCATTGATTTTTTGCAGAAGTCCTTGCAGCTATCTTCTCTTCTAATTCTCAAACGCCCCGTCTTTGTCCCCTGCTCCTATTTACTTTTACTTTTCAATCCTTTTCTGACCTTTAGCTCCAATGTCTCGCTGTCTCTTCCATTTATAGCTGACTATCATCATGTTCCATGTCTCATTTTCTCACTCTAACCCCCTCTCAGTTCTTGTCTACATTTAATGTAACTCATTGAGTAGATATTGGAGTAGATGCAGCCTCAATTGTGCTTGGAGGAAATACTTGATGCATTATTTTCCTCCTCCTTCTCTTTCTCTCTCTTGCTGTGCTTTTTGTCTGCAGCAATTTTCTCTGTAGGAAGAAAATTGATTGTGAACATGTTCGTCTTTGTGTTGCAGTGTCCTGGTTAGTATCTCCATCCACCCACGCAGCTTCAGCATCAGTGAACAGCCAATATTGAAAACATTCTGTCTTTAATGTACCAGTTAGCTGCTGTGGGATTTCAATACTCCCCACTGATATGCTGTGTCCTTGAACCCCTAATTCAGCAGACTGACATTCACTCTTCTCTTTGATGTGCTAGTATTTCCTGTATATGTTAAGGACACGTGGCAGGGTTAAGGAACCCCCCTGCAGGGCCACTCTCTGGCAACACTGCAATTTAAAAAGCCACCATATGAATGATTACTTCCACTGGTGTCAGCCCCTCTAAACATGGTGTGCAGCAGCATAGTCTGATGCACCGCTGCACATTTTTAATTGAAAAGAAATTATTTGTCTTGTGAGCTAATGGAGCAGTTAATTTTTGGTGTTGATGAGCAAAACAGAACAAAATAATCTTGATCCTTATATGCACTTCTTCAGCAATACTTGTGAATTGAAAGTTCACTGAGCCTCGCCCCCACTTACACACATGCATACATACATACACACTTAATGGCTACAGACGAGATACTGTGCTGAAAGACTGAGGCCAAAGCTGGCATCCCCCGGCAAAAAGACAGAACACTCACCAGTTGATGATCCACGTAGAAGTGTTGGAAATAAGGAGACGGTGTTGTTCTGTGTAAGAAGGGAAAATGCAAAGTCACTCTTTTATTTTAACACTGATGTGAACTTTCTGTCTGACTCTCACCTCTCAGCGTTCATTATTTCCCATCATGATCTCTCTCTTTTCTCTCTCTTCTTCCCTCCAGCTCCAGTTCAGGTTTTTCCGACAGCAGACCTCAGTCTCCAGCTCGGACAGCAGGCCTCAACTCCAACACTCCTCCTCCTCCACCTCCCCCTCTTCCTCCACCACCTCCCCCCTTACCCTCCTCAGGCATGCGGGGCACCCCTCCTCCTCCCATTCCTCCCCTACCGGTCCAGCAGCAGCCGCCAGCCATCCCGCCTCCCCCTGCTCCTCTCCAGATTCGCCCCGGGGGTGCTCCACCCAGCCCCTCCGCCCGTGGCGCCTCCACTCCACTCGTCCTCCCCGGCCCGTCTCCAGCAGGTCCTGGACAAGGGCCCGCTCATGGGCTCTGGGACCCAGTCCGACGGCACCATCCTTCCCCCTCCCCCGCCGCCTCCCCCCCTGCCCCTCCCTGGAGCGCGGAGCTCCTCACCCTGCCCATCGGGCCCGCCACCTGTGCCGGCCTTCCCCTCAGCAGGTGCCATGGCCTCCCCGCCGCCCCACGCCATCCACGATGTGGGGAGCAAGAGGCACCATCCAGCCAACCTGCCACCCATCAGCGATGCACGCAGTGTCCTGTTGGAGGCCATCAGAAAAGGTGGGTCATGTTTGACTAGAAATGGTTGAAAGCTTCTCCAGGCAGCAGTGAGGAGTCATTGACAGTAAGCATGCAGATCAGATTGTATTTAGGTGATTCCTTACAAGCTTTTGTACACCAAAATGTCATTAAATATGCTTTAAATATATCAGAAACAAGCAAAGAATAGATTAGTGGACAGAAAATTAATCTGCAAAAGAATAGCATATTGAATATCTTTGGGCCGGTGAACAGTATAATTCAATTATACTTTTGTAAACCATGATATTAGATCATCAGACACTTAAATCTTTCTGTTTCCCTGCTGTAGGCATACAGCTGCGAAAAGTGGAGGAGCAGCGAGAGCAAGAGGCTAAACATGAGCGAGTTGGCAACGACGTGGCCACCATCCTGTCACGCCGCATCGCTGTGGAGTACTCCGACTCCGAGGATGAGTCTGAGTTTGACGAAGGAGACTGGATGGAGTGATGGCGGTCAGGGAGATGGAAAAAAAAAAAGCAGAGGTGGCAGGAGAGGACAAATATGTTCAGGTGCCCCCCACCACCACCCAAATCCTGCACTCCACACCTCTCCATCAAAGAGTCTGTTGGACTCCAGAAAGAAGAGAAACATCGTCGTTGCCCACTTTTCCTCTGTCAAGCTTTATGATCTTGTCATATCTCTGTCTCGTTGTGGTTTGTGTTCAGAGGGGAGTCTCCACATCGCCCTCGTCCGTCTTTCTAGTGTTCCAAGAGAAGTTTTTTGCATTCATTCTTTCCTGCACAACCACGACCTTGTTTCAGTTGGATTTCTTGTGATGAAATCCCTCATGTTTACTATTGTTACACATGAAAATAACTTTTTTAAAGAACCACTTGTTTTTGTTTCTTATCTGTACATTGATATTAAAAAAGGAAAAAATGAGGGCATGTTGCATCTATCTTAAGTTCTCCAACACAATTTTGCCACCTGGTGGCTGAACATGGCATTGAATGAATGCAGTTTAATTTTAATGTCTTTTACTTACCTTTTTCTTCTGAAACATTTGCAGTTTTATTAGGCCAGTAGTTGCCAATACTGACCACTACATGACTGGTCACTCAGTGTGAACACCAGCTGGGTTGTCTCATGATTTCTCTCTTTTTATCAGGACTGACTCTACCACTAAGAACAAGCAAAAGATTGTGCTGGTATGTCATGTGATGATTGTTGTATGGTTGAAAATGAAGAAGGGGAAACATATGGCCATCTTTGGCAACATGTGTGCATATCCATCCACTTTCACCTAACCTTTACCCCAGGGAGATGAATGCCAAGAGATTTAGCTCTTCTGTTCTGTAGGTACTGAGGAGCCATGTTGCTCGTGCTGACATTAAGCAATGTCAAAGATAAACACTGAACCATCGGTTCAATGAGTACAATGAGCTCCAATTCTTTTCTTGGGTTATTTGCCACAGATATGGACACTGGAAGTGATTAGATGCTGTAGATGTACATCAGATTTCCTGCCTCTCTTATTGTCCCTGATGAATATTCAGTGTGCAGAGGAAGACTTTGAAATTCGAGAAGGTACCTGTGATAAGGTACAAACTGCTCGGCACCACTGAAGGCAGCTTTTCCCCCAGATCCCCCTTTACTGTGTACCTGCCCACTAACGAGAAGCCTTACCTCGTTTGGTTCTACAGAAGCAACTCTCGTTCAAAAGAAGAAATCCTGCGTAATACTGCCTTTTCAGGCCTAAAAGAGGATACATCATGCCTTGATGTGGCTCATTTCAAAGAAAATGTCTGCCATCCTTTTCTGTTCGTTTGTTCGTTCTTTCTTCTACTTGCCTTATTGTTCGTACAAAACGTATCGTTGAGTTGATGAATGTATTGTGCTGTTACTACTTACTTGCCTGCGCTTGTATGGATTTGCTGTTTCTATGTTTGGGGGGGACAAGGGGACGGGGAGACAGAAACCCTGGTTTAAAAAAAAAGAAAAAGATTAGATCAATACTGTATACCATGTAACTTATGTAACTGTTGACTGTAACAGTTTGCTTGAATTAATAAAAATCTAATGTTATGTTTCAGCTCTACATATTATGGGTTTGTTGTTGTTGAGCTTGAGTTTGTCTCATCTCCTGTTTCTCTGTACATGGAAGTGAATAAGCTTGATTTGACTGTCTGGGATTTGACAAAAGCCTGGATTTTTTTCATTTCTCCAGAGCCAGCTTAAAATTTCTAGGCAAAATTAGCCTGTGCTTTTTCCGGTTTTGGGTGTAAGGACTTGTTGGTATGAGAGCTGCTCCAATGTACATATTTCAAGCCAGAACTGTAAAACTGGTCTGACTCAGTAACTCTTTTGATCCAGATAGGAAGAACAGGTCCTTGGAGTTTATCTGCAGGGTTTTCCCAAATAATTCACATCTGGACCTGCTAAGAAAAACCATCCTGTTAGAAACTGTCTCAGATTTTATTTGTCATATGTAGATAAAGAAAGAAGGTTAAAATTGCAACTTCACAGTCTCGGGTGTTGTCACACTTTCACGCTCACCTTCTTCTTTTCACATTTCTCTCGTCTTATTCTCACTATACTCCTCTCTCTCCACACTTTTTCTCACCTCTCCTCTCTCTCCTCGCCTCTGTCTTCCCTTTCTTCTCTCTACACAGAAGATGCTCCTGGAGTTTTCATGTTTATTATCTTGTCACTCTGGTTATAATCTTATTTTTTGTCCTGTCACTCTTTATCCTCTGAGCCTGCAGTTTCAAAGACGCTTCGGGCATTTCAGCTTTCATGTCAGGGTGGCACATGACATCTGCGTCTCAAAAACATGTCAGCTTAGGGAGTGCATGAAATGGAACTTGAGTACATTGTGCAGAGCTCTCATTGCAGTTTGCAGTGCACTGGTAGAAGGAGGCTTATTAAAAAGTGAGTCAGTGTGTGTTTGTCTAAGGGGAGCTGATGAAAAAGATTTAATTACCAGATACAGTGTGTTATTCTATTTATGCTGGGAAGGTGTCCAACCGTTTCACCTTTGGAGGAAATTGCTTGATTTGTTTTCTTCCCACCATTAAACTGAAGTCAACAGATCTGAAATAGCTTTTGCAAATAATAATCACCTGGTGTGCTTTAGTGTCAGGCTGATGGGTAATGCCCCACTGGACAATCAGCTTTACAACTTCTCACTTGTATTATGCTTATGCAGGATATTGCACCTATCTGCTGCTCCTAATAATTTACTGTAAAACAAAAGCTAAAAATAACCCTATTGCCCTAATGCTTTGATGTTTGTATGTGTTCCTCTGCACTGCAATCTACACTGCAGCAGGTAGCTCATTGGAACAATTCCCTAAACTAGAAGCAGTTTGCATACAAAGCCTTCAAGTGAGGAACAAACTGTATAAGAATTCCTCATTTTTCAGAGGGACTGCACAATGTATTCAAATATTGTTTTTAATTACAGACTGCCACTAAGTTTCCAGCACTGGATTTATGGAACAGATGGATACAAAAAGGCAGATACATCTGCATGTCATCTGTTTATTTTAAAGTAATACTAATACCATATTCTATTGAGACTAGTCTATCAAGGTTTTGGAAAGATTTGCAATGTGTAACAAAAAAGGTGATGATTACAGATACAGAATACATGAAAATGTGCATAAATACTGTATGAACACCAAAACACTAAAAAAGAGAAGGCATAGCATGAGCAGCAGGTATTTCAATGATTTACAGCAGAATAAATAAATAAGACTACAGTGATCAAAAAGCTTCTGCGTTACAATACAGCAGTATTCACTACTGGCATGATCTACATCTTAATACTGGTGTAGATAAAATGGAATTTAATCACACTGAAAAAAGTACTAACTATAGTATTTTCATAGTTATTCTATGTTATTAAAATCCTACCTTAATTTTATTGTCATGTACAGCTATTCAGCTCCCTAAGAAACTGCCAGGCTTAATTGCACATCAAAAATGTGTATTACAAAATATCTGCAATTCTGCAGTAGTTAACCTATGTTGACATTTAGTGCTACCAAGATCTATTTAAAAATAGAAATATAGCAACAATGCTGGTTAAACCAACATATTTCCCAAAGTTAAGTATCTACTAAACTCTTCTGTAGAGTCAGGAAGATGATATCACTCTATTACTATTACTGTTCAGGATTTTAATACAAATGAGTATGTAGCACCAAGTAACCCAGTGATAAATTAAAATGTCTAATAACTGCAATAAGTTACTATCGTATTGTTTAAGGCTGTGAACTTTGATTTGTCAGTCTTTCAAGGGCCCACAGATACAATCATACATTTATATTCTGGAAAAGTAAAAGAATACATTTGTAGGTATGCATGTCAGATCTGCTCTGCTGGCATGACTGTTAAAGGATACATGCTGCCACAGCACCTTTACGTTGCAAAGGATGAAATCTCTCTCTGTCTCATCACTTAACTTTAAGGGTGTTATTCTTCCTTCGAGGTAGCTCCTTCTGGACCTGACGGGCCCGCGTGCCTAATCCCAGAGACTGCAGAGACTCGGTGATGAAACGCTGCGTGGGAGAGACACACAGCATCACCAATAACTTGGCATCGCCACCTGGTGGACAAATTGGAGAAAGACAAGAGGAGATGTTGACAAAGAAAACATGATGTTTGTTTAAGTGTTTATATGTCTGTGTGTTTGAGAGTAGTGATGTGTGGAATCTCTCAGCTGGGTGGGACCATGGGGTTGAAGTAGACATAACGAGCATGGGTCCTAAGTCAAAGTACAGAAAGTTAGAGAGAGTGAGTGTGTATGTTTGTACCTCACCTATGGAATCCTGGAGTAGATGAGTCAGTTTGCTGTTCCTGTAGGGGACGTGCGGTCTCTGCTCGGCCAGAGCTCCCAGGACATCAGACAGAGCAGAGAGGCTGCGGTTTATACAGGACACCTCCCACAGAGCAGCACCCGAAACCCCAGACATACCTGATGCACACACACACACACACACAAACACATATATATGACCAACCTAAAGCTAGGTGATCTGCTCAGTGAACAGGATTTGGGTCCACTAGATTCAGTCAACTTTTTCCTGCATAAATAAAAGGTTAAATATGGTTAAAGACCTGCATCCTCAGCTTTGTTTGTACTGTGGGAACCTATCTGGATTAATCATTTGATATTTCATGATTCAGACTTTTAAAGAAAACAGAAACAAGCTGTGATTCAAGTGTTTTAAATCTGCACTAAGCAGCATATTCAGCTCAAAGTAACTCCAAGCAGTAACTGAAAAATGTTCACATTTAAATACCAAATACTTACATAGCAAATTTGTCAAGTCATCAATCTCTTGTTTACTAAGACTGCCTGTCAGATTTATGAAGCTCTATACAAAATTATATAGTCATAATTTTTGATGAGTTCAGCTTTCTTATACTGCAGCAGACTCTGCTGTTTAAGAGTTGATTTTTTGCTTAATAATTAGCTCATCAGAGCAGAGATGTGTAGCCACTTGACACTTGAATTTCATTTTTAGCAGCAGTTTATCTATAGCATCTCAATTAGGCATATGCCTAAAGCCCCATTTTGCAATTTGGCGTGATAAGGGGTTTATTTTCCACTTAAATCTTTCCTTCTTGCCTGGTGCATCATAAAACACTCAGGCACCAGTGTTCCTATGCAGCCTACAAATTCTAAGAATATCCATAAGCACTGAGCTAGTCTTACCAACACACTCACTCCCTGCCAGGTCCACCAGCTGCAGCTTGGTCCTGAATGGAGTCTGTGAGATACTGTGCCTCGGGGAGGGACACGGGGAATGTGAAGGTGAAGGGCAGGGAGAGGAGGCGGTGCTTGCAAAGAGTTCGTCAGATGAGTGGCGGGCAGCAGGGTTGGCACGGCGACAGCGTGGACTCCACCACTCCTTCTGGGGGGAGCGTTGCATGTCCTTCTTGGCACTCTGTAGCCTGCGGGCTGAATGGAGGAGTAGTAAAGTCACAATGCAGGAATATGTGGTTTTCAGGCATCATTTATGCTGATGTGAGTCTGGGAGTGTGTGTATGAATGCGTCTCACCCAGAGCCAGTGCATTGGGGCTCTTGGAGGAAATGGTGAGGGTTACAATGAGATGAGAGCGTGAGGAGTCAGTATGGACAAGAGTGGGACAGTGAGCCCTGAGTTTCAGAACACTGAGGATGATCTGCATCACCTCAGAGGTGCTACACACAGGCCTGTAAAACATACAGAGAAAATTACTTAAAAATTAACTACATGCACCATTAGCTGACATTTTATTTGTTAAGTCAGCTATAATCAATATTTTTTACATTAACACTCAATCAAAATCAAAAAAACAATGAGCTAAATTAACTTTATTAAGCCTCACAGATCTGAGAGCATTTGATAAACTTTTCATATTAAAAAAGTATTGATTAGTGGAGCTGCAAAAGAACTGCTCTGCCAATACATAACTATTTCATAAAACTAGCAATATAGCTGCTAAATGTCATCTTTTAGACCCTTCATAATGAAGCACAAATAAACACTATCTGCAAACAGTCGCCTCAGCTCCAGCAGTACTCACTCATATGTAAGGGAGGTGACCTCGCTGGTACCAGAGGAGGTGGTGATGACATCCCTGCGCTGGCCGGCAGCTTTCCCCTGCTCATCTTTTGCCAGCAGGTCAAACACCTCATTGTTGTACACCTCCATCACTGACACCTCCACTGTGTGGCTCTCTGCAGGCTTCTCAGAGATCAGCCTGGGTCACACAGCAGGAACAGATACACAACATTGGACAGTTCAAGAAGAGAAAGGGTCAAAAGACAATTAGTCTATTCCAGCTCTCAGTGCACGTTGCAAATTAATTTTTATGATACATTAATTTTTATGACACAATAGACCAACTATACTATAGTTTTTATCTCTAACACTAAATTGAAGGCAGGGGCAGAGCACAAAAGCATACTTTCCTCTTGAATTTAGTCATTACATGCTGCAAATTCTACTGAAAACAAATGTATACACAGTCAATTCTCTCTCACCGAAACAGCTCAGCAGCAGCCTTGGGGATAATACCCTGCTGTGCCTCCTGCTGCGTCCTTGAGTGCTCCTCTAGTGGCTGGGATCCCATCATGGTGTGAGTTTTCCCACTGCCTGTCTGTCCGTATGCCATGATACAAACATTATAGCTGCGGGGGAGGGAGAGAGATGACATTAATTTAATTCAGTATTATGTTTGACATTTATCTCGTTCAATTTGCTCTTCATCTGAAACACCACATTTACGCAGGGTTGAGTTTAATGAGGACAGCTGAATGAATACACTTGAATGACATGTTATTTGATATGTTATTTGTTTGTATTGTTGTATTGGCACCTACCCGTCCAGAAGGGATGTGAGGAGTGGCTTTACTTCCTCAAACACAGCATCCTGGGAATCCTCTGGTCCATGAACCCTGGGAGAGACAAAAGTTCCACAGTGACTTATTGCCAAAAAAAAAAAAAAAAAAAGTAAAGAATCATATTGTAATGTACATGCCATTGTGTCAGTATTTTACCTCTCATACTCAAACATCTTGTTTTGCACTGGCATCCCAGTCTTCAGGCAATTCACCATCACCGTGTCCTGAGAACACAAATAAGGAATAATAAAAAAAAAAAAATAGAACACTGATGCAGGTTAGCATCAACCAAATCTAATCTAATGTAAAAGTCTGTGAGACTCACATCACTGATTGCATAGACTACTTCCTCTGATGATGCAGGCCTAACAGAGAAAAGGACAAGGATAACATTGGATTATCAAGCAAAGAAAAACTGCCCTCATGCATAATTTATCATATTGTATTTTACAGTGTGCACATATGAGTGTGTGTTGACCCACCCTGATCCAGAGGATGAGGACTGGATGTGGTCAAAGGGTAGAACTGGTCGCACCCTGCAGTGAACTCTGATGTTACCTCTAAGCTCCTGTACCAAAACAAAGAACAACAAAAATCATTGGCAGATTTGTTAAAGTTCTTTGTGTGTGTGTGTATATATATATATATATATATGATCTGCCACCCTAGACATATGATCTGGCCCATATGGCAATAAAACATCAGTCCTCACCACCAGTGTGTTGTGAAGTTCTTTCCTCCTCTGCCTCTCTGCCCCGCACCTCTCCTTCTCCTCCTCCAGAGAGCGCTCCAGAGCTGCGACACGAGCCTGCAAGTCTGTGTGGGGAAGGCAGAAAGTTAGTGGAAATAGCTTTCAAAAGTTTTTTTTTTTTTTTTTTTTTTTAAGTCATGGACTGTGGTTAAAGTTGCCTTTTTGACATCTTTAAGCCAAGATCAACAAACAAGATTGGCCATCAGCCATTTGGTGTGCAATCTGGTGCAGTGCAGTGTAAAACTCAGACAGTCTTAAGGCGGACAGTTGAATGAATGAAATCTGTGTCAAAATCAACTGCAAAGCCAGAGGCATCTGTTCTCTGGTGTAGATCTCTGAATTCAGGCCAAGTCTTTAATCCTGTACACACACCTGGCAACAAACACTACCATTCACACAAAGGACAGGCTGAGACATTCAAGAATAGCCTGGGTTGAACATAAATAGAACAGAACAGTGTTGAGTGACCAGGATATTTTCCCTGAAATTTCACGGTAGCAAAACAGATCGAATGTCCTCGTTGTGGGATATTACTTTACTTCAAAAGCCTTCAGAACATTAACTGACTGTGTGCTGTTGATTTATTTATTCTGTTCTTTGGCATGTTCTCAGCAAACTTAGTTTAATGCAGGAGACAGAGTATAAAAACATCTGAGTGCTGTCAGAATTTCAGTTTCCCAAACATGTTTAAAACATAAAAACAACTTCAGGAAATATTTTTTCATCTGAGTTCGACACAATTATTCTAAGATACTCATAACTCGAAGTACTGAATAGAAACCTGGCCAATTCTCAAAAATTGACTGTCAAAGGTTTTGGAGTGCCACATATTGTAGCTAATTTATGACCGATTTCCATTTAACAGCCTACCACACAGTCTCTGCAATTCTATAAGTCATGAAAAGTCCATGTCCATCCTGTAAAATAAATTAATAACACATTAACAGCCCTACAGTGAAGAACAAACAATTATAGACAAAGTAGCAAATAAAGTTCAACATACATACATTATAGAAAAAAAAATCGCACAGCAGTTTAAATTCCTAGTATCAACCGGAGAGAAAATATTCTGTATTCAGTGCAGGTAAATCTCTACATTCTTCCTCAACTCTATCAACTGACATCAACAATAAAAGGTCAAGAGAAGCCACTTTGTTTGTAGCAGCTTGTAGTATTATGCACTGGACAGCATGTGCTCAGGCTTACAGTATGTGTGCCAAAGCATTTGACAGGAACGTCAGAGCCTGGATGACCAGCTGACATGCGAGACAGCGTACAACAGAACAGTCAACCTTGGACAACCTCAAAGGGAGGGGCGAGAGAGAGGAGGGGAGGAACAGCGTGAGAGGATTACCAGCACACGCACCCTTATGGAGATATAGCCGGGCACAAAACCTGTAAGCCACTTCAGAATGGTCACACCAATGAGGTGAATGAGTGAGAAGAAAATAAAAGTTAGAGGTATCTTCCTGCGTATGACACCTTCAAAGATCATTTAAAAAACACACAGGGACGAGCATTGAACTCAAATGTTGTCTCCTTACCTTCAAAGTATTTCTGCAAAGTCATCACAAGAGTTAAGAAGTACTCAGTTTGTTTTAATTTAAGTGGACCACCCTACTTTTGGGCATGGGTGTTACAGGGTTACTCTCACTTTGTGATCAATCTGTGATATCTACAAATGTGGACATTTGTAACAGGCAATTGTCTATTACATCATCATTCTAAATATTGGTTTCAGTCCCAAAAAACTAAATGTCCTAACTCGTGCAATGCCACAATGTCCTGTTATTCAGTATTTGGTACCTTTAAACTGGAAACTACCACAGCTCAGTGTTAAGGGCAGAGTGTAAGTGCCCTAAGATGCTGCTCCTCTAATGGCTACCTGTGATGTCCAAATTTGGATTTGGACTCCAAACTGCCAAGATGGTGCCAAGCAGTAAATATAAACCCCAGCTTCAAAACACTCCTTCAGACACCTAACCTACAGATGATGTCAAAGTTACTACATGGATGTTGACCCATGGCTCTGCTCACTCAGATACTTACTCTGAACCTCGTCTCCATGGTGACCGTTAAGGGAGGAGCTGGCTTGCTCTACTTTCTCCAGTAGCTTCTTGCTCTGTTCCTCCAGCTCAGTGGCAAAACTCACATATACTGCAAACACTTCACTCAGGTCCTGCTTCACAGCCTGCCACAAACACAAACAAAAAGAACATTCGAAGTGTGTAGGCTCTGTGTGAGTCTATTCTTTGTTGTATATGCCTTTCTGTGTTTCCATAGAACCTGCTTATCTTTATTCTGGATGGTATGTGGTAAACAAAACATACAGAGACAACTCAAAATCTACCATGCGCGTGTGCGCATGCGCGCGCACACACACACACACACACACACACACACACACACACACACACACACACACACACACACACTCTCATCTCAAGGCATTTGTACCTGAACCTGAGACAGGAGTTTGGCCAGGGCTGTCTGGGTTATATTCTGTGCATCCCTCTGGTGCTGATGGTTCAAGGCCTTGCTCTCCTCCTCCTGGTCCCTACGTAGTTTCCCCAGACACTGAAAAGGATATAACATGAACATACTTGTTCTGCACCACTGCTCCACTTCATTCTTACTTTATGCCATGCTAAAGTATGACTTGCAGCTGAAATACGATTATCCCCCAATTGTATCATGTGATGCTTAATTGCAAAAAACTGAGTTTAAACACAAAGGCCTGTTTGTTTGTCAACTGTTGAAAACATAGAGACCAATACATTTCTCTAATAGATGGATTGGTCAAATGTGCTGTGCCACTCCCAAAATGTTGAGAGAATATGCAACACGCCTTATCCCAAAAACCTGTACAGTAATAGTATAAAAATTGAACGTATGTTAATGTTTGCTCATCATTTGTGGGACATTACAGTTTTACATACTATAGATTGATCTTTCTAGCAGGTATTTTGATATGCCACCAGAAAAGCACATTAATGGTGGCTCTGTTCAATTTGATAGGTCAAACAGGTCATGTCAGTGAGACACCATGTTCAACTCCAGAGCTGGCATTGTTCATTATTATTATTACATATACCTGTGCTTTTCCAGCTATGATATGTCAAACTATTCCCAATAAAAGAGCCCCATGAATTCCAATTAGACATCCAACATCAACATCCAAATTAGTCTGTCCTGTAATGTGCCTGAATTATCATAATTTATCAGAGACACAGAGAACTTTCAATTAAGTGGCCAGGCCACTAAAAGCCTCACACATGTTTGGTGGCATCTTTGTCATACAGTGTACCAACCATCAACCCAAAGCAACTCTGATTATAAACTAAAGGTATGAGCCAGCATTCTAGGTGACACATGGACTGAAATACCAGTGAAATAAAGATCTCAGAATGTTTATTTGAATCTTTCAGACCAGAGTGATCTCTGTCCACTGCAAAAAGTTATTCCCATACTGCACCAGCGTCATTACATTGTGTGTTGAACTGCTTCTAAACATATTCCAGTGTCAGCAGTTGGCCAGGTGTAAAAAGCTGCTGAAATTAAGCCAAGTGTCAACAACATACACACACTTGGCACAAAAAAAGTAATTCAGATAAAACACAGTCCTTAAATATAATCGACACAGGTCAGGCAGAATAGAATAAGCCTGTAGGTTTAAGCCTCTACCTGTAAGAGATGAATGGCAGAAATCTCCTTACCTCTGCAAGTCTTAAATGAAGAATAGCATTCTCTGTCTCCAGCTCCAGTATTCGCTCCTCTTTACTCTAGAAACAAAAATACTTACAGTATATCTCAAGTGTACGTTACAAATATTGTGTGCATTAAGTACTGGATGAAGCTAGAAGTCGCTAAACAAATTCTCAGACTCAAATAACTTCATAAAACTTAATTCAAGTGTAATTTACCCTCAGTTTGTGCTCCAGCAGATGCACCTGATGCGCAAATATCTGGTCACGGTTAATAAAGAGAGGCATTTTTTCCCCTCAAGAAGAGAAGCAGAGAGTTAGCAGAGAGGAGAATATGTAGCCTCGTCCCTTTCCTTTTCAGCTGATCAAGTCGTGTCCTCTCAGGTCAAATAATCCGATTAGGGGCGGTCAACAACAACTCTCTCAACTCTGATCACCTGTCTGCGTTTGTGAGAGGAGGCAGCCTCCAGCCTGAATGATTAAAAAAGGCAGGCGAGACGACCATTTTACCTAACTCCTGACAGCGAAGTTCAGTCTAAAAGTCGCATCCAAATATTCATAAATAAATTGCTCATCTTTGTTTGGCGGCTGTTATCGAGAATCCCTGTCTTTAATTAGTGTATAATGCGTTCAAATCACGTTTTCGTGAAAATCAGCACGACAGTATTTTAAGTTGTAGCAGGAAGACGCGTCCTCTGCACACAGGTGTTGTTAATTAATTTGGGAAGTATTTAGTAACCGACAGAGGGCAGCAAAGCCTCTGCGGAGTGATGTGGCACAAGGAAAAAATAAACATTGCGAAGAAGAAAAAACACTTCCGTACAGTCAGAGTTTACTTCAGCCAGCCTCTCAGTAGTGGGACCCGTAACAAAATGGCTAAACAAAAAGACAAAAGGCGAGAGAAAATCAGCGTCGCCACGGAGGTGAGACTTTTCTTTGCGTTTGGCTAGCTAGTAGCTCTTTAGCCAACACTTGCTAAGCAATATATCTCGCGTTAACCTCGCGTTCAGCCAGTACACGTCATTCATTCATTTGTTCATTCGCTCACCCACTGTGGCTAGTCACGCACATCACCTGTAAATACTGTTTTGTAGATTGACCGTTTGGAGGAGCGACGGGCGCGTTGCCAGGACAACCTGGAGAGGGCGGAGTTCAGGAGCAGGAAGGAGAAGCTCTCTGAAAAGGAGAGGTGAGGATGGTGATGATGGAGAAGGAGATTGACAGTTTAAAAAAATAATTTTTCGAGTCTGTCTTAAAACAATATTAGACTTTAGTGGCAAAGTGCTGGATCCATCCTAACTTATCTTTCTTATTGTGCCGCTTGTTTTTGTCTCGTCCTTTCTGCTCCATAGGCAGGAACTGGAGGATGAAATGGCAATCATGAATGAAAGGGTGCAAAAGTTAGGTGAGTCTATACACTTAAATTGTTATTCATAGCTTTAGATTCCCCCTCACCAATATCAATACTGATAGAGATACTTATTATTGTTAAAAGTAACCAATATACTATCATGTAAGGGAGATAAATGTGTCATGAAAAGGATGGACATGTCAGTAGCACACATTAATGCCTGCACACCAATTTATTTTTCCTTTCTAGACAAGGAGCTGGAGACCTTACGAGGAGAAAATCGGAAGAACATGCTGCTGTCAGTCGCTCTGCTTGTTATCAGTGCTCTATTTTACTACATGTTTTTCTACAATGAAGAAGACTCATGATACCACCCAGAATCTTAAGGGGACATATTTCTCTTCAAAGAGCAACAGCCTCCACACACATGAAAAATAGCTGAAAAGCTGTGTGGATGAAATACCTCAATTCTGCCTCTAGATGGCATCATTTCATTTTCTTTGTCTCATCTTATCAAACTGGTTTTAACCTGCACAGTCCAAAACCCCACCACTGAAACTGGAAACTGGTAACTGGTGTTTTAACCATGTTTGAATACTTATTAATGGCCTGTGCTTCCTTCGTCATGATCTCTCTGTCAACTGAATATGACTATTTCAACAGCATTTTTGACACTTTGACATTTGGATAGTTATACCCGGCTATGAGATGACAAACCTGCATGCTGGACATCTGCACACTACTGCAGGTGACCAGGATTGTATCACCTGTAAACCATCACTTGTAACACATACTGTATAAGGTGAAGTAAGCGAGCATCTGTTGTCTTTTCCTCAGCTTGTACACAGTCACAGTTTCATTGCTGTGTAAAAAAACCTTACTGTTTATTTTGATATTCAACATGAAGAGAAATTGAGATACAGCTTGTCACTTAAATAACCAAGTTTGCCTCATGGCACAAATGGACCAATGTAATATTGCAGCATTTTATATAATATACAGAAGAGACACTTGGTGCCAATCAAGACTGCCATATAAATAAATATACAATAAATAATAGTGCATGAGCCACATATTGTATATGTACATGTCAGACAGTTAAATGGATGGAAATGCTACTGCAAGTAAGGATCTATTTGCTTTTCTTTGTTAAGTGAGCTTTGTGTCTTGTTCATGGATTTACACAGGACCTGAAGAATGTATCTTTTGTTTTCATGACACACTAAAGCAGCTATTCACCCATCTCGTAACAAGCACTTAAAGACGTTAAACATGTTCACAGACGTCTTTATTTCAGTACAATTAAGAAGAATGGGCATATTTATCTGTTATTAATTTATTATTATTATGTTTTTTCATGAACATATTAAATGCTTGTTATGTTCATTATCTGTAGTGCATTTTAAAAACACAACACTTAATTATATATATATATATATATATATATATTGGGAGTAGAGTTCATTAGATGAGTCACAACTTTAACAGAGGCCCAAATTTGTCATACCTGGTTGTATCATTTTAGAATGAGACTCATGGTTCTCTCTAAAAACATCAAACCAGACCAACAAATAATACGTCAGAAGTACGAAGGGACGACACTTTTTAAATGTGATTTCAGTGGGTGAGAAAATGTTCTGATCAGAAGGTTCATTGTTTGACACTGGAGACAGATTTAGAGGAGGAGTCATTTTCACCAATGGTGTGATTAGTGTGGCACTAGAGGGAAGTCCAAGGATAAGACTGCGCTAAGTCTATACTGTAAGGCCTTCCCTCAGTTCTGAGAGTATAAAAAAACAGTCCTGATATTGATTCTCATTGCTTTGTCTATAATGACTGTATCTTGCAGTTATACACAACCCAGTAAATCGATGAGTGGTATCCCATTATCTGTCACTATTGAAGCCTAAGAAACATTTAATTTTCTTTTCTTCTCATTCACCTAACCCTTCTCCTAAACTCTTATATGTATCTTCAATTTCAGGTTCATTTTTTTGGAAGAATTTGCAGTTTTATCGTAAAAGATTTCAGTGATTACTTGTGCCAGTGTCATTACTACATTCAGTCAGTAGCTTATCTACCTGGTCTGAAACCTATATAGTTTTCAGTTTTGGGTGCAATCCAGCTGGTGGTTCTCATAGAGGTCTTCGCTTTTATTTCTGTTCTACATTCATAATCATTGCAAATAATTAAACAGTAGTTTTATAGTTGTGGCCTTTCCCATCTCCAGCTCTGGCCTCAGTTTCCTTTGTTCTAATTATACGACACACAAGTTCTGCTTTTGTGGGTATGTACAGCAGGAGGACAGGAACATGTCACTTGCCGATGTGTTTCAGTGGTTTTTGGACTAAGTCTATGGCACAGAGGAATAAGTTATGTCCGATGACACTTAGGATCAATAAATTAAGAAATTAGGGTTTGGTCTTTTTATGTGATTTGTTGACAATAACAAAAATATAGAATCAGAATCATCCCTTTTTTGCTTTGGATGCAAAAAGGAGGTCTTTTGTTGTGGTGGGAAAGTTCAGGTCAAATGTATGACAGGACAGCTCAGCAAATAATTGTTTGTGTGCCCTCCCTCCCACACGCTCTATTATCTCCAACACAGTCCACCTCACACCTACACACACTCATTCTCTCATCCCCAGATAAAACAAGTGTAAACAATCCCATTATGCAACTCCTCTGTGGGATTTAAATGCTGATTATGGATACTGCACTAAGTTTGAATACTCATTTTCACATTGTGTTTGATATTATTGCTCAGTTAAAACTGAAAATTAACCCTTTACAGGTGAAAAGCAACAAATTCACAAATTGGTCTAAATATTTTGATGCGTGACACTGTTGTTTAGTGCTTCAGTTTTAATTATAGTTCTGAATTGTTTTTAGGCCGTTTCTTTTGAATGTAATATGAAACTTATGGTCATGTACATTCAGATTCTGACCTTGTGTGCAGTTTCACTTTTCATGACACAGCATGGCCTTAAGTTTTGAAAGTACATGACTCACAAAAAAAAGAAGGAAAAAAAAAAGAGCCAGAATTGGCCTGTCTGAGCACCAAAATGCCACATGTCACTTTGAATTGTTTGAGCTCACCAAGAACAAGTGGAGGTTCAGAGCCTGCACTCAGGTCAGGCGTCATTATATAAGTTTTTCAACAGTTGTTTGGTTATGTCTTCAGGTGCTGAACCTGTCGTGCTGCCCTTTTTGGTCCAGTTCACTTGAGTCAAATGACATAACAAAGTTTCAGATGTTTGGTCATATGTCGGTTGAATTTTGTGTTTATGATGTATGTGGCACACAGCTAAATGTGTATCCTTTTAATTTCCTAATTGAAAAAGGTAAAGTTTTGCCCCTTCTAATACCTACTGAAATGTGTGCAGTGAAGTCCATGATTATTTAAAACCATGACACATCTTGAAATCACTCCTGCCATCACACTCTGTCTGCACTTGTAAAAGCATCTTAAGCCTATTCCTCTGTATGTGCCAACAATAAAGCAGCTAATAGTAAGGGGATAAGTCATCATGCTCAGATACTAATGCAAGTCATATTCCTGAGTCCTGAGGCTGATCATGGCTGCATTCATCCACTCCACACCTAATTTCTACATTAGTCATCATAGCTGCAGTCAGAGTGGTGATGAATCTCTTAATAAGTAAATAAGAGTTTCTCTTGAAAAGATGATGAGAGCAGAGTCAAGAGCGTAATGGGTGTAATTTGTGGCCAGGGGGAGAGTTAATTTTGTTACAGAAGTGGCTTCTTAAGAACTGATCTGTCGGGCTTTGAAGGTTACACCACTCTGTACTGTCCTGACTGGAGCAGTAGGGTTCAGTGAGTGTGTGGGAGCGGATGGGAGTATCAGGAAAAGGTGAGCTGATGGCAGGTAATGAGGCTGAATAAAGGTGTGAATGATGGAGAGCCAGACCTGTGGAAGTATCAGAAAGTAAGTGAACTGGCTGCAGCTACATTCAGTCTTGCACCAGGACATAAAACTGACACTTTCAGCCTCAGCAGTTTTATCTGCCTTCTTTAAAAAGATTTCATTCATTATTGAAAAGAAATTCATTCAAAGCAAAGCTGAGCCCACAGCATGTTTGAATAATTGAAATAATGCTTTGGTCAATTTGATTCCAGTCGCAGAAATGGAGGCTAAATAGGGTCAAAAGCACTCAAAATTAATTAAGAACTAATGTGGCTTCAATGGACCACTTCCCTCTAAATATCATACCACACAAATAGAGACATACACAGTTTTGCTGACAACATAATTACAAATGTTTGTTGACTATCATTTCCTTCCTACCTCTATTACACATTAAAACAATAAACAGTCATTTATAGCCTGTAGAGCCCATTCAGAAAGATCAGAAATTAATACAGAGATAAAGACAGACAGTAACCGTCTGCTGACCCTTCACCACCCACCTGCAGTTTGTCTTATCTAGTGCAGACAGGTCTCATGGTAATGTGGTTGAACAAGGGTTAGTTGGCCTCATGAAACCTTATGATCTTCAAGCACATTCATCAAGGTATAGAGATCCTCTGTTATTGGTTCTCTATCATGAATTTGAATGAATATTAAAAACAAAAATCCCTCTATACCCTTGAAGACATTGGACTGCTGCACTACTGTAGTTTGCTTTATCACTGTTCTTGTTTGCAAACCAATCTGGGATTTGAGTTCATTATCAGGGGTCAAACAACCACAAGCAAGCTCAAACACTGATTACAAGTTTATACTCTAGGTAAGAAATAACGCGTGTTAGCTTATTTTGCATGCATTTATTTATTCACCTTGTATCTATTAATTCAGAGCTGATACACTTATACTGTACACCTGGCAATGTTTATAGTGGTGTTCATGGGTTTCAGCAAGCTATGTTCAGTAATACTCCACACGAAAATTTAAATCACTCTGAAATGGGGTTTGAAAAAACTGCTTTTTACTTTCTATAAATATATTGAAAGGACCCTCAATTAAGAGGGGACAGTCTGCTCTTTTTATGTGTTTAACTTCTTCAAGCAAACACAATTAGGAGGTGCAAGTACAAAGCTAAAACCTCAAATAGTGTGTTTCCATTCGCAACGCTTATTAAGCTCATTGTACCTTGAAAAATGTCCCCCGCCACATCACACAATGTTTTTCTGAGAAACCAGAGGTCCTGTTCCCTGGGCCAGGTTTAGGGCTGGCCTCCCTCTCTGTCATAAACATACTCACAGTCAGGTACACACACACATACACACGCACACACACACACACACACAACATATACAGTACACAATACAGACATCATACAGGCAGCACATGCACACCCACCCACAATCTGGTAAGTCACTCATGACAAATCCTTGCAGGAGCTGGGCTACTAACAAGCACACTCATACAGTACAGGCCTGTGCCAACACATGCACACGCATACTCACACACACACACACACACACACATTGGTGTTTGAACAGGCCACAGGCAGAAGGACAAAGGCAAATGATAATAGCTTTTATTGCAAAGCAGATTTTATGCAGCTGATGTGGGCCTTGTCTGTGCTTTTCCAGGAGATAAAGCGTGTGTTTGTGTTTGTGTCTGTGCTTGTGTGTGTGTGTGTGTGTGTGTGTGTTCATCATGGTAAACCCCAGTGTCTAATAATCACAGTGTGGGCGGATCAATGGTTTTCCCTGGACACCGCAGTGCTCTTCACAGGGAGTCAGATCAGAAATTAATGCCACTATTGATTTTTGTGGTATGTCTATCTTTTCTTCTGCCATCTGCATCTCAAGCATTCCTGTGACATCACTTTCTTGTGATTATGAAACAACATCCCAGGAAGGAGGCAAAAGCCAGCGATTTGAGTAATTACACAATCAATAACACCAAAGCCTTTCCATCGAGCTAATAGCTAACTCAGTAATAGTAATGTTTCTATGGAAAGCATGTGCTACACCACTGTAATTAATGTTATTAATGAGGGAATCATTCAACTGTGTACTTTGGTAATTGCCTGGAGAGCTGCTCAGGTCTGCACTGATCAAGCATTACATAATTCAAACACTGCTACCAGCTCCTATTTAGTCTAATGGATGTAATATCAAAGTAAAGGTCTGTGGGTGAATTGCACTGTTGTTAATATTAACCTCTGAAACAAAAAAGACTCCACTTTGCAGCTGACACAGACTTAGAAATGTATTTCACAACATTTGCTTTGCAAAATAAGAGTTTGTAACTGCTTGGATTTTCAAGCATCAGATGTGTATTACTGGCACTGCTGAAAGCTCTAGTAATGCAAACAGATACAAGAAGATAAGTTGACAAATACATACAAGTATAGAAGCAAGAAAAAAGTCAAAAGTTGTGTCTTTATTACCTCCACGAGTAATAAGGTATGTGGCACCACATTTGGCTCCAGTAACAGCTGTCACGTGCCATGGAGGTGACTCAACAAGCAACATGTACACATGTGTCACACACACAGCTGTGGGTTGTATACCAGAGACTGCTAGGCAAACAATTAACTGACAATTGCACTTTGACAATGTTGGTGGACTCACAGGGGACAGATCTGGGGGGGAGGGGTTAAAATCGATGGCCAAGGCCAAGATTATCAGATTTTTACTTCTTACTACGGGACAAGCTCCAAATAACACTTAATCCCACACTTTCTGAAAAGCAGCCATTATTTTTCCTATATAGCCCTCTTGCAATATAATGGGCAGAATTAGAAAAGACCTAATAAATGTACCAGACTCTCCAGTTCTGCTCAGCTCTTTTGGTGTCTTTCAGCTCATTGTTTTGGTTTTTGGACCACAGTGGTGCTACTTTGATAGTAGAGCAATTGGCAGCCAAAAAGCCTGATATTTTCCTCCAGTGTGGATGGAGGATAAAAAAAACTGAAATAAAATTAATATGAATGAAGGAATATTAGACTTACATCTATCAAGTGGGCAGAAATTCTACTCCAAATAAATGTTAATGTTGATCGGTATGTGCTGAACGCGAAAATAGGAAACTGCTTAGGAAACATGAACTTAAAAGGTGATAACATATCAGTAATGTGTTAACTGCCCCGAAAAGTTGCCATGAAGTCCATTATTACAGGTGTAAACAGGTATTTTGCTGTCTGTAGTCTCCAAGGTCTAGACTATACTGTCACCTTGGACAAGAAACCTTTAAAATGCCACGTCAGCTGGGTAAGCTCCAGCTGCTGGTGAAGATTATGTGACGTGATCAAAAGCTCCAGAACAGCTGCTCAATGCACCTTGACATTGTTTTGTCAACTTCTGCTTCCTAGGTTAAGAATGATCTTTGATCAAGAATATTTTTGTTGAAAGCACATTAGGGTCGGCTCTGGCATCAAAAGGTGATTGTACAGGTGTATGTAGTGGATGAATGGTAACCAAACTTAAAACCTCCCCCATCTGGCTTGTATAACTGTCTATGACAAGTCTATAGTCACAGTTGTGCTGTAAAAACTAAGATTCATCAACAGTTTTCCAATGAAAGGTTAAGTCTTCTTATTTAGTGGCTGAGTTTCTGTTTTTTTCTGGTTGCTGGGTGCAATAACTGTGTGACCATTAAGAAGGGTGTTGCTGGAAAAGAGAATATCTATTAGCTGGAACTGGCTTTATAAGAAAAACAAAACCCATGTGCTGTGATATCTAAAAATCTCTAGAGGAAAAATAAACACACTTTTATACATCCAGTTTCCTTCAAGTGCAATTATATATGTGAAACTAACAGTTAATTTAATGAGCCTCATAAGTGTACTTTAGAAATGTGTCATTTAATAAATCTAAGCTTTAAACACTTTATATTTTAGCCTTTTGCCAGGAGCTACTGTGTCCAAACAGGTGGTTGCCTGCTCTGGAGGGTAACCAAAAGCAACATATGTTAAGGTGGAGAAAAAAAACAAAGTGAACAAACACGTCCTGCTCTCACAGCGGCCAGGCCTCAGCGTGCAGTCCATTAGTGGTCCTCAGCATCCCTCACCTTTCCCCTACTTTGTGATCAGCCTTAAACTGACTGAAGGCTTCGCAGCGTTCAAACCGCAGATCATTACGGTTGAGAGTCCACATGAAGAGCAAGTGCAATGACCCCTGTTTTGCTGCTGTGTGAGAGCTATTGTTGAGACAACAGAGACAAAATAAGAGCTAAATAATTTTTCATTTTCAAATCCAGCTCACCAGAGGCACACACACACACACACACACACACACATACCAAGCTGGACCCAGTATCATTACCTAATTCGTGACTAAAATCTAACTCAAAGATTCATGGTGCATAAACAAATCTGTATAAAAGAAATTTTGTGGTGTATGCTATACTGAATATATGGTATATATTATACTGTTCTACCTTATAAAGGTAGTTGCTCTACTTGACTCTTTTCTTCTGCACATATACACCTTATCTTACCAATAATTCATCTCTACACTGGCCATGTTCATATTAGCCTTCACCAAGTTGATACAGTTTGGCATGCATAAGGTTAAAGCTGGGTTGCTGCACACTGTAATATATTAAAATATGAGTAAGAGGAAATTCAAATCATTGTGTGGGAACATAATTGCAAGGGGATGGAAAACAGCTTTTGAGAGAACAGAAAAGTTAAAGGAAGCACAAAAGAGAATGGAAAAAACACTGCAGCTGAGGCCTTGTCTTCTGTAGCTGTTACATAAATGTCCGAATAAGCTACATTTCCTTTTTCTAACAGATTTAAAGTTGTGTTCACACTTTAACTGAAACACAAAAGAATCAAAAAGCACTGGAGGTGTGTTTTTATATTCATGGTGGAGTCCATTCTAAATACAAGAAACAACTAAGATCTTTTTCTGATATTTAATATCACTCAATTTGAGTTAATATAACGTGCAGATGTTATTTAATACTATTATTATTCTGAAACTAAGACATGTATTTAACATTTAAGGTGGTGTTCTGATGTCACTCTGTTGCAGCAATAATAGTCTTGCACGTAAAATTGTTTTTCAAGGAGAAGATATCTCTCTGTGTATCCAAACACACCTGCAGGTCTCCTGGTCGACAACAGTGTCCTTGTTCCTGTGGGGCACCGTGATGCCCCTCGACCAGTACCTGTTTAAACAGCCTGGCAGATAAACTGCTGTGTTTGTGGCTGCCAGGTTCATATGTCTTTACAGGGCATCTGACGGGGGGAGCAGACAGACTTATTATTACCTCTTCTCACTCTGTCTCTCTCTCTCTCACACACAAACACACACACACACATGCCTGCAGCTGCTTTACTCCTGACGCGTTATTGTGCGCTGATGAGACGAGGGCAGATAAGGCAACAGTCTAAACAATGTTTTTCATTTCCTGTGCTCACGTAGCAGAGTGCATCATATCTTATCAATGCAACCATATACCAGGGCTAATATGGAGTTACACAGATGATAAAATGCAAGAATAAAACGCTCATTTGACTTCCGCAGCATTGGTAGTTGGGTATACATGAGGTTTCATCTCATTTGCTCACCCTGAAGGGGAGGTAATCAAAGCCACATGGCACATGTTTTCACACGTTTGTGGTATCTCCCTATATCTGTCTGTCTGTCTCTCTCTCTAACACACGCACACGCAAAGCACTAAGCAAACAGGATTCAAATGTGTCTAGGTGTAAATTGAAGCTATTTTCCAGGGCAAAGTACTTGCTTTCTCAATGTGCCATTAGTCTCTTCAAACAGACCCACCTGCGCTCCGGAGGAAGAGGCTGGAACGAGGTGGATATATAAAAAAAAAAACCCAACCAAAAAAACACAAAAACAAGTCAGGTGTGACACAAGGACCTCCAGTCAAAGAAACGTGGTACAGTAAAGACACGTGCTGGAGCCACAGCTGTATTTTTTTTCCCCCTTTATTCCTCTTGTAGAAAATGTACATCAAAGACAATACAATACAAAATAGAAAAATGGCACACAGTACTCACAAGTTCAAACGTTTAAACACAATAAGGGCTATACAATACTGCTTTGGCATTTCAAAAAACATGGAATAAAGTGCAAGATTTTCCATTCCTTTTCTCTTTTTTAAATACATTCACAGGTTTGTTTTTGTCTTTTTCACAGGAGTTTCTTGTTCACAGCATTTCCAAAATCTCATCCTAACTTGTGTTGAGACATAGTAAAGTGCAGATACAGTATGCATGAGAGACATGTTTCTAGTATCACACCCCCTTTTGTGTTTGTAAAGCATTCACTGTCAACTGTAAGCAGATTGTCGATGGTCACGAGATGGTTTGTCTTTTTGCTCTCTTTTCTCTCTCTCTCTCACACACACACACACACACATAGAAAGAGCCCTAGCACCTCTTTTTAGACTTCACTTGGAGACCTGGACCTGTAGGCTCCGTTAGCCTGAAAGCAGCCACAGAGAAGCATGTAGATGGAGCGCTGGATCTCTGCGTTCCTGTAGGCGTAGATGATGGGGTTGATCATGGAGTTGTAGGTGGCCGGCAGCAGCGTGGCATAGGTGTACACCGAGGGATACTCCCTTTCGCCCACCAGGCAGTAGATGGCGAAGGGCAACCAGCTGGCGCCAAATGTCCCCAAGATGATGGCGAGGGTGGAGACCCCCTTCTTGGTGGCAACGTAATGCGACGTGGCGAAAAAGTGCTGCTGGAGGGCGATCTGGTGGGCGTGGTGGCACACGATCTTGCAGATCTTGAAGTAGAGGGTGAGCATGAGCACGAAGATGGCGAAGAAGGAGGTGGCCAGGAGCGTGACGTTGCTCCGGGTCAGGGGGCGGACGATGCTGCAGGAGGCCGGCTCGTCCAGGCAGTTCCAGCCCAGCACTGGCAGCAAGCCTAGGAACAGAGACACCCCCCAGGTCCCCAGTAACATCAGGTGCACATACTGGAGCGTCTTCTCCGAGAAGTATGTCAGGGCGTTGTAGAGGGAGAAGTAACGGTCCACTGTTATGGCCAGGAGGCTACTGATGGAGGCGGTGAAGGAGGCCACCAGGAAGCCTACAGTGATGAGGCTGATAGTCTCAGAGGAGATCACATACTGAAACACAAAGTTTAGGATTAATCCCATGCCGGCCAGCAGGTCCGCCTGTGGCCAGGCTCCCAATCAGCACGAACATGGGAGTCCTTAGTGTCGGTGTGTAGAAGATGATCGCCACCACTATGGCGTTTTCACAGGCGATGACGGTGCCGGACATACACAGCATGATGTCCCACGGGTTGATGGGGAAATCTAGCGGGGCGGTGGAGAACTCCAGGCTGCTGTTGTGCTCTGGAGACTCAGCCTCCATCCATGGGAGAGCTTCCCCGGCCACAGGAGTCACAGAGGAGTCGTTCACCACCAGCGACTCATTCATATCTCCACTCTGTTGTCCCTTTGTCCTGTGGGCAGGAGAAGAACAAGTAGATTGGTTTGTTAATGATAAAGTGAAGGAAAAAAAATCCTTCTCTCTTTTTAAGGAGGTCAAAAGTCAGGGTTGGTACATGACAGCACTAGTGGAGCTGGTAATGTTTCAACGTCTTGCTAAAAGACACTTGTGAGTTGCCAAGCAGTGAAGCTTAAACTGTCCAGTTACAGTAAGTCTACTCGCTTACTGAACACAAAATCTCACATAAAACAAGAACAAATAAGCAATGAAATTAAGTTTTTTATATGAGAACAAAGCATTCACCCTCATTCTGGAGTCATTTGTTGAAAACCAATCTGTCATGCAAAAGATACATAGAAAATCCACCTTAAAAAGATTTTTGTAACCGCTTTACTGGCTCAGTCTCAACTTGTGAATTTGAGTTTGACAGCTGAGAAACAGACGGTAGAGATGAAGTCATCTACAAATCCTGGAGCTGCTCCATAGTGAGTGAAAACTGAAACAACTCCTAAGACGCATTCTCTAGCAGTATTTCATAAATGAAAGCCCAACTTCCAAACTTAAACTCATTTGGATAGACTATCTAAAAACAACAGACAAACAAAATGAATTCAACTTTTACTGCTCCAGTTTGGAGCTTAGAGGAACAGCTGTCTGTTCGATGTTAAAATCACCGGCAAGTTTGAAGGTGGATTTTCATTTTTAAAGTTGTTGCAGTCTCAGCAAAAAGCATAGGAGCTGTCCGTGGTGCTGAAAGTACAAACTAAACGTCGTTCATATCATTAGTTTCCTTGTCTAATATCTTTTTTAAAATGATTTAAAGACTTTCATGAGGGTGATTGTGCTGCTTGATAAGCGCATAATGGTGAGAATACAGAAGTGCATCTGATTCTTCTAAATTATATCTGACTACAATATTGTTCCAAGGACTTCGCTCTCATAACTAGCACTCTGCTATTAAAATAAAACAATTGCAACCGATGCAAGTCATAATTTTAGTTTTTTTTTTTTTTTTTTTTACATTTTATCTTCTAAAGCATGATTTCTAGTCAGTTCAGAAAACCTTACCTCCGTGACAAAACGGTATCAGCTGAGGCTTTCGCTGAAATCAGAGCCCTGCGTCCGAGGGCAAAGCGTGAAAAAACAAACTCAGAAGGATGCAACGGTCGCCTCCTTTCTGTCGCTCCTGGGGACCCTGTGCGGTGAAGCCCTCGGTTTGGCTGTGCTTCCCACGCATGGGACAGACACCCAGGGCAGGTGTGGTGTGAAGCATTGGCCGGTGAGGAGGCAAGTGAACGTGAGGAGGAGGAGGTGGAGGGAGGAGGAGGAGAGGGGAACGGCCGAAGATCGCGCGAGGAAGGCTTTAAACCTGAGTGACGTCACGGCAGAGCGAGTGGAGAGGAGAGAGAGAGAGAGAGATGATGATGATGATGATGAAGCCAGACTCTCTCACTCTCTCTGGCATCGAGGCTCCTGTCGATTTCAGCGCTTGTTCACTAAGAAAATAAAACTACAGGTTGTTGCAGACTGTTCGCACCTCTCTCCTGGAACGCATGATGGATTCTGGTTTCAGGCAAACCCTTCAAGAACTTTGCCTTGAGCATGCATGGTCATATTTAGTGGGCTAAATGGTTTCTAACACACTATGATGCAGATATAAGGACAAGTGTTTGTTAATGTACAGCCTGTGTCAATAATTATAACTTCCCATATGATTATATGTTATTACAACTACAATATATGTGTTTTAGCTGCTATGTTGTCATTCATTATTTTTATTCACAAGCCTCCACCCATGAATACCCAGAGGAGGAGATATAGATGTTGACAAATACACTGACAAGCACTAATATCTTTCAAAGCTAAAATAGGAGGCTTACAGTCAAGTGTTATCAGTACATTTTTCATTTCATGTCATGTAGATTAATACCTTGAAAGCCTACGGTGCATCCCAGAGCTTTGCAATGAATAGATGGGGCGAGTCAACTTGTTTTAAACACCTGCTAATTTCACCTAATTTCCAAGGTTGCTTTAAGTGGAGAATCTGTGGAAAGTATTGGTCATCAGCTTCAGTTCAAAAAACAAACAAACAAAAACTACTAGTGCAAGGATCAACCTTACTTTTTTTTTTTTTTTTTTTTTTTTTTTAGCATCACGAATATGAACAAGCCCAACTTGGGTTTAGAGGTGAAGAGGTGTGTTTAGTTTGTTGCAACTTAATCGTGGACCTGCACACATAGTGAGGCCAAACAATTACCAGCTGAGCTGTTGTATTGATATACTAAACATTGTAGGAATTACTAATTGGCATTAAATACTGCTACAGACCTTACTCACAGCTGACAGTTTGACTTGTCCTGCAGCAGAGAGCACAGATGCAACTAATTTAATTGACAAGTCATAATTCATGTTGCAAGTTATTCCTGTGTTTAACAAGTCAAAAAGTCTACAGACAGAAAGTGGGAGAGAGTAACAGCAGGGGTGAGAGGATGGAGAGCAGAGAAAGAAATACTTTGAACCACCGTAATAGAGAGGGTGCTCATGTAGGTGTAACAGATGCTCTGTACAAAAAGAAAGGCTAACAAGCTAATACACTCTGGGAGAAGATCCAGGACACTGTAGTGTTGTGAAGGCAGATTAACAAGCTCGGTTCAGCACCTTGTACAGTGCTGTGTGTGTTTGTTTTCAGACCAAGTTGCCTTCCAGCCTGCAGAAACAGATCCAGCTCAAACACCATGTGCTCTGCATACCTGCAACAAGCCACAGTGTCTCAGACGCACACCACCACTCACTAGGCTGACATTCAGTGGATTCAGTATGTCGAGTTAATGATGTCCATCTGGGAACAAACATCATGTTATACCCGGTAGGTACCGATAGTACTACTGTTGCTCCTAATATCATCTCTTCTTTTCCTCTGTTTGAAACATTCTGATTCTCATTTTCTTTTGACATATTTATCCACCTTTACCTCCTTTCTGACTACTTTATTTGGTAAACATATGCCTCAGTAGCCTATTGAAACTATTAGTCTACAACCCACAAACTTGCTGTGAAATAACACAGTGAACGTGAAGCTCAAGAGAACAGTATTACTTCAATTAAACATCGTAAAAGTGTGCTAAGTCTTCAGACCATGGTTGGTCAATAATATCTAATTTATCTATTCTAATCTAATTGAACCATCTATCTAACAATATGTAATATTTCTGTTGTATATTGTTGTATTTCTGCTTTACACTTTGATAATGAAATGTCATATAACAATGGATGAAATGTAGGGAGACGGGGGAGGTAGGGGGGAGATTCAAAGCAGCATAGTAATATGGTAACCAGTTTTGGTTTCCAGGCAACAGCTGTTTGGCCATCCTTTTGTCATTGGACCGGGGGCTGGAGAGAGGGCTGTCTTCATTCATAAGCTAAGCGGTCACATGAAGCGCCTAGTGACTCATGTCAAAGACCTAGGCAGATGCCCAACCACACACAGAGGACCAAAAATACATCTCAAAATCATTTTTTGATTGTTTTCTATCATGGACTAAAGTAAAGTAATTGGATTTTTTAAAAACAAAAATAGAAGCACTGTAACCACATAAACACATCCAATCTTTGTTCTATTTTTATGAAGGCTACCGAGAACAGATGCCCCCCCCAAAATATCACTGACTACGATGCATTTATTCATCCACACCCATGTTTGCTGAGAGGTTTCAGTGTAATGAGACACCTGCCATTAGGAGCATAAAAACATGAGAAAAACAAGGCCTTACATAAAAGACCTCTCTTCCCTTCCAAACAGCCCATTTCAGGAAACATACCCTGACGGTCTGCAGTCCCCCTGTCCGTAAACACACGCAGCAGTGCTCTCATTTTCAAGAGTGCACACACAAATGCTCTCACATGCTTGTACACAAACACACAAGCTGCATGACTCACCTGTCAGTGTAAGAATACCCTTATGGAGATACATACCCAGAAAGGCTATTAACAAGAGAGAAAATCTGGCAATGGATAGAAAATTATAAAACATGAGGTGATAGGAGACACGTGGAGATAGGCAGGAGAATGCTGGTGGAAAAAGGAACTAAAATGTGTGACGGCCGAGATGAGACACATTTACCTTAAAGATGTAACACAGTCAATTTACTCACAAACTTGACCCACTTCCTACAAGAGGAGTAGTTGCACTCAGCCACACTTTGATCCTGAAAAACAAAATGAGTGGACTGTTCACATAAGGAACCACAAAAGAAATGGTCACATAAGCTAATGACAGTGTCTGACCCACTGCACCATACCTGTCCCGCTGTGGATGTCAGCATGACCTTGATTTTATGATAATTATCTGCTAAACACTTGCTAATGGCCCAAATCAAACCTGTTCTAAACACTGTGTCAAGAAATTAAGCACTGCTTGTAAACACAGGTGATGGATCTAAGAAGATATCTTAAAATGAAAACACATTTGGCTCTGATAGATCACTGGACAAGCTGTGTCTAAAAGTGATTCTCCAGTCTGATCAAGCTTGTTTTCATTTTATGTATCACAGCAGGGCCACCACTGAGGACACTGTGATCATGTCCTCAGTATCGCTTCTGTGAACTGGGGGATTTTAACAACCTGAAGAGCAGATTCAGTTCTGAAATTACAAGTAACAAGAACATCTTTAAATGTGACTGTAAAACAAACAAACAACAAAAAAAAAAACATTATTTTGGAGTAAAATGAAGTGATTGCCCTTCAGCAATGTATTTACACAATCGCCCAAAATATAAATCTAGTCTATCCCAGGGACCTAAGCTCATGAATGTATAATTACCCACTATAATATCTATATTGGACTACAGTCACAAATCCCTTTGTTACTTGTTTCTTAAGCCTTAAAAAACAGACCCCTAAGCGCAGTCAGTTTTCTCACCAAATGTAAGTGATGTAAGTTTTTGTCCTCTCTGCAGCCACATCTGAACAGAAATCTATCATTAGATATGACTTGAGTAAGAGTTATAAACCTGTAAATGTTAGGGTGATGGGACACAAGTACACCCACACAACAATAGAAACAATAGTCATGCATGCTGTGTGCGTTGTAAGAACTTTCAGGGACTACATAAACTACAGAATGTAAACTACTGATTGTTTTTCTGCGAATCACCTTCAACCCCTTTACGGACAAATGGCTCTTAAGGGTGGTAATACAGTGAAGATCCGTGGCACTTTGTGTATCGCTGTTGTGATATGAAAATCTAGTAACAGCAAAAGCCACTTCTGGGAAGACTAGAAAACCTTCACACCGCTATTGAAAACCACTCACCAGCGTCCTCATTTTCCACTTCATGGTGGAGCATGAAAAACTGGGGATATTTGTATGTCACCCGATAGAAATGTCAAGCTGGGATACCTTACATACTTAGATTCACTTATTCTACTTTTTTATTTTTTTTTAGAAAACAAAAATGTGATTATTTCATGAAACATTTGGAACCAACAAAAGCACCCTGACTCAAATCAAAGAAAGAAGACAAGAAGTAGCAAACAAGAAACAAGCGTCAGCTGAGAGGCTCGCTTCTCTTTTGGGTGAAATGTATCATTACACGATATCTACTAGCAGTGCGCTCTTAACATCTCCAAGCACTCCAATTATAATGACAGGGCTGCAAGGACTGAAAATAAGGAAGAATATGGACGAAACACATTCTCTCCTCCCCTCTTCAAATGAGTTAATTAGGTTTTAAATACAGTGGAAAAAGTTATTTTCTTTAATTCCCCTGCCGTTCTCCATCACATCACATGCTGTAGCAACTCCCCACCCCCACCCCTTCTCCTTGGGCTCACGAGGCACTGATGCAGAGACCAGTGGTCAGCCTGTATGCTGGCTGAATGTGTGTGTGTATTACAAGGAAAAAGGCAGTCTTCGTCACATTCACATTTTCTGACACTCGTAGTTGAAAAGCAAGTACTAAAAGAGCATGAGAGAGAGGAGAGAGAAAAAAGAAAGTGTGATAGAACAAGCGTGAATTGGGAACATAATGGGTAAAAAAGGGATGGGGGAGAAAGAGAAACTGACAGGAGAGGATGGTGGGAGAGAGGGGAAACAATTACAGAGGGCTGCATGAAGGGAACAATATTCAGTTTTTGTTTGCACAAAAGAGCAAAAGACAACAGAACTCAAACATAAAAGCAGAAAAGCAAAATGACAGAGTAGAAAACTGCTCATGAGCAACAGCAATCAAGTCTGTCACACCATGTTGATAAATAAAAGTTTAATTTTGAAGTACTATGCATAATTTTCAGAAATGCATTTACACAATTCAATGTGCAGTTTTGTGAACTAAGAATGAGGTTTAATAAAAACCCACAATATCAAGGTATCAGTGATGTCTTTTGTCCGCTGGTGAACAAAAGCGCACAGTGCACTATTCAAAATATGATGACAAAAAAGAAACTTACGTGGAAGTGGATTTACAGTACATGTATGACTTACATTATGTAAGACTGTTCAACACTGTTTCTGACTGCTTCAAGCAAACATATAATCCTGTTGGGACTGATTTGAGAAAATGAATGAAAATAAAATAAAAACTCAGAGCACATTTGAGGTGGATCAATACAATCTTCGGGCCTACCGTCTTATTAATGGTCTAATCAATTTTAGATTCAAAATACATTTTTAAATGTACATATAGTTAAATAAACTTTCTTAAAATAGTTGCAATTACAAGTTAAATTCATGGCAAATAACACATATAACAAATAAAAACAGCATAAAGGCAGTCTGTTAACTCATGAATGAATTAAAAAAACCAACATAACTGGATTAGATTTGAAGATATTAAAACACACAAATTACTTCGATTAATTAAAAAAAAAAAAACTAACCACTTAGTTTAGTCCAAATATAGGACATATAAGTTGGTTGTGCACCATTGTCTTCATTATGGATAATTGTTTTCCAGCTGGGTAGTTGATTGAAGCCAAAACACCTTGAGAGTCTTCGAGCAGGAACGTTGTGTTGGACTATGGCCGATCATCCCAGACATGCATATAGGTTGGGTCAGCTGTGTCTCACATGTACCTGTTCTTTACGTACTCCCTGTACATCAACATGTCGTCCCTGCACAGCGCCCTCACCTGGCCCTGGCCCGTCATCACATGGCTCTCGAACACGTCTTGGCTGTCTCTGTCCACCCGCGGGGGAGAGACGGCGTAGATGCTGTCCTCAGTGAAGCAGGACACCGGCTCTCTGAGAGGGGGGACAGAGGGAGAGAAGCATGTTTCAAATGATGGATGTAGTGAAGAGGTAATTTCAGGAAAATCACATGTAGGTTAAAAAAAAAAAGGTGGGTTGAGTTAAATTTTCACATCAGGGAAAAATCTAAGTTGTGTTGATCATTAAAAAGTACATTAAGGACTAGAAAAATGTTTTAATTCAATCAGCACCTTGTGAAATCTGCTGGAGAGAGCAGGTCATTAAGAGGGCTGTTAATGGAAACAATACGAGGATGGCAGAGATGGGGCTTTTACAGCAAAATTACTCCTGTTTTCGCAGAAGCTACGCTCTAAAGCATGTCTCATAATCTTCAGGATGCATTATCATGTGCGTGCTTGTCCGTTCATCCATTCAGTCAGCCAGTTCAACAGCAGCTGAGGCCCCGGTGAGAAGCTGCTCAGACACATGGCTGCATTACAAATATGCCTCCTTGATGATCAGCACAACAGGTCAAGGAGTCCTTAAGATGAATTATGAACAGGCTGAGTGTCATCATGGAGTCTTCAACAAAGAGCTTAATGTAAATTAAAGCACCCACTTTGAACCTAAATTGGTGCCGACAGATGAAACCAAGACGCTGCAAGCATCACTGAATTGGGCTTAAACATTAAACATTTTTTTGGACCAGTTTTTTCCAATTCAAAATGTGCATAAAAACATGTGAAAGACCCACTTAGATGCTGTCAAGATCTGCTCCATCGTTCGAGCAGAAGTGTGTTTCTGTGCCAAAGCATTTCTTAATCTGCACCTCATTCATAATAATATGTACCTAGGGAGTGGGTCCTCTTCAATGGAATCTGTCATGTTGTGCCAAACAGTGGCTGTATATACGGCCTTTGGTGTTTTTAGGTTGACATCACAGCTAATTACAGTTTGTTACATGTCAGCTATTATCTATAGTTTTACAGACTAAACAACTAAATACAGTATCTAAATACTAATACAATAGTATTGTATTAGTATTTAGATGGTTTAGTTGGTTGCAATCTGCATTCTCACCAATAGATGCCACTCAATCTTATAAACTGGTCCTTTAAAAACTAAAAGATGTCATTAAATCTACATGGAAAGTAGGGGAAGGTGTGAAAAATAAATATTATTATAATGTATTAATATGATGACTTAAGAGGAAGGAAGAGAGGAAGATTGATCAGAAATCGGAGACATTGTTTTGCTAACTTTGTCTCATAAGCTTGAAAAAGAAGGCAAATAAATTAATTAAAGAAACTAATTAGTCGTTTACTCATTTCTCTGATAGGTAACAAAATACATATTACGTGCATTTTGTGAATTGTTGTGAAAAAGTTCAAAAATATAAGACAAAAACACATCTGACTCAAACTCAATTTGAGAGTTGTATTGCTGGCGAATAACTTTTATTAAGGAGGTTAATCTCCTCACCTCTACTGAAATAATCACATCACTTATGTAAATGTTGGAGCTAAAATGATACTTTCTACCCTTGATACTATGGTATGAACAAGGCAGTGCAATTTTGAGTGTGCCCTGGCGAAGTCACTTGAAACAATATAAGAGCTGGAGTCTACAATGGACGTATTAAAGGCAGACATGTCGAGTGATGTGAGCTGTAGAGTAACAGTGATCATAATTTATGCCTGATAAAAAAAATCTATAAAACATTTGAGTTCTATTAGCTTTTTAGTCAGTCATAACTGTCCATTAATCTGGATCTGCAATTTAAAAGCTCATTATAATTTAAGGAGGAAACATCACATCTTACTAATGCTTCCCAGCAGGAATCCACCACTGTGTTTACATCCTTCCTGCTTTTATCCCCCACCAATCGCGTCAACTTTGCCTGTTACTGATGGATCACCACAGAGGGAGGTGACAGACTAAGGGGCTCCTGACAGTGAAAACATGTTAGGGGGTGCTGTAACAGTGTCTTAGAATAGCACTGTTGCACAACAACAATGCACCTGCCAGACCTTGTGGACCTAATATGAGGATGACAGCACGGACGAATGGACTAATGAGTGGCCAGAGTGACAAGAGTTGAAGATATAGTCAGACAAGGAGAGATGCAAACTGAACAAGGATGAAAAGATCTTACGATTCCCTGCTGACTGAGGTTGCTCAGTGAATATCTGTATGTCTGACACCTTTGTGTGATGTATAACACTCTGCGCTAAATTAGAGATAGTATTTTTTTTATCTTCAGGGACAGCATATATGTACTAGAAGAGTCACGTTTTCAGAGAGCCAGTCATGTGCTCCTTCTAAAAATGCGGCCAAGATTCTGAGGCAACAAAATAAGTCAAAGAGATTTCATCCAACATCCTTGACTTCTCTTCCCAGATGTCACCAATTTGCATCTTATTATCACTATATGACGAATCCAGTCCAGTGAGTAACTGATGCACCTGTCAGGCATGGGCTGCATCATTGTCTCCACTACTTCAAGACGACAGGATGTAAGAATATTCTGCACAAGAATAATGCGCCAACCAGAAACTTGTTTCTAGATGGACCTGTGGATGATAACGTTGGTTGGTCTATCTCTTTGGTTCAGAGAAATCTCAATAACAATTGGATGGACTGCCATGAAATATTGTACAGACATTTGTGGTATATGAACATGCTGACATTTACAAAAACATTTACAAATGCGCAGACGTGCCAAGGTAGACTCTTAGTCTTATTTAATGTGCTGAAAACAAACCAAAACACCTAAAATGTAATGCGGCCCTTCTCTGTGAGTTGATATTCCTTTACCCTCTTCAGTTTCACACAACCTTTCAACCTTTCTTCCTCTGAACAACAACCTTTGTCTCCATATGGCTTCCTAGAAAATGGCTGACTATAATAAACCTTCTGAATCATGGTCCTCATACAAACCTGGTCAACAATCTTTCTATTCACCCACACTCTGTCTCTCTCACAAACCTGTGCTCTCACACAGCAAAGTGCAACACAAGATGAAGCAAAACATGGTCACGTTGGATATATTTCTGTCATATCTTAACCACTCTTCCATTCTGAAAAAGGTATTATTTCCACAACTTCTATTTACGTTCCATTGCACATAGCTACACTGCAATCTCCGTCTGAAGACCTGGATGTGTTTTTAGAGCTAAACAATAAAACAACCCCTTCTGTCTCCTCTCATGCCTCTGCTACCTTGTGACTCTTCCTCTATCAAAATCCTTCACCTAAGCATCTCTCGTCTTGAGTGGAGTTCAGTTTATTTTTCTTGAGTACGCTGGTTATATTTTTAGGAAGACCAAGTGCTGAGTGGTTGGCGCACTATTCTTGTGAAGAATATTCTTGTAGAAGGAACCATGAACCAAGTGGCAGTCCACTATAATAACAAAACTTAACTAATATTTAATGTACTTAATAACTACAAATACAAATATCTTACTCCCTTTGTTTGTTTGAATACTGGTCTTTATTGGAGTGTAGAAATTGGACAACTGAGAATTTTTTGTCTGCAATGAAAATGCTTTTTATTCTGAAATATAGAAATATGATTGATTATTTTATTATCATTATTATTATTTTTGCACTCTCAATAATGTGTGCTAATGTGGTTAATGACCCAGTATGTGATTCTGCAATGCACTTGAGACTGTGAGTCTGTATGATATAAATTAGTTTATTCGCTTTCTGGCAGAGAGTTAGATGAGAAGCTACAGCTAGTTAGCTTACCTTAGCATACAGACTGGAATTAGGGGGAAGCAGCTAGCCTGGCTCTGTTCAAAGGAAACACAATCCATCTACCAGCAGCACCTCATTAATTAACACATTATATCTTGTGAAAAGACTGCCATCAGGCTTCTCTGTTTATTTTTTGCCATGTATTCTCTTTGTTATGCCTAAATAACAACACCGAAGCCTGTTTGATTTGAGTCCCAGAGGTGTTACAACATTAGCAAAGCAGACATGTACCATATGTGTGAGAGGGAGAGAAAATGGGGAGAGAGCAAGAGCGAAAAAGAATTCAAAATAACTAGATAGAAATAAAGCATGACAAAGGGGGGAAAACTGCTCAGGCGTCTTTATGGCTGCATGTTGCCTTCCAACATGTGGTTGAATTTAGATTTTGCCTGAGGAGAAGAAAAAAAAACTTGCTGGGTCATGGCTGCAGTAAGCAGCAGGGCAATAGGTGGACCAACTGGGAAATAGCAGGGATGACAAGAAGTAAAGGAAAAGTGGTTGGTTACAAGTAATGAGGATTAAATAGCTCACAGCTAGAAGCCTCTCCGGAGACCACTTAGTCCGAGCAACTGTGTTCACTTGTCCCAAGGCTGCTGGAAATGTTGAGTGCTGCTTAAAAGGGGGCGGATTATAACTACAAACCAATATTGCGACCTGATGCTCAACATGACACGTGAGTGAGGATTATGGAGTTTGGGTACATATGTTTGTTTTTTTGATCTGAGTGTGTGTTTGGGTGAATGTGTCACATGTTTTACTCACAAGCAGATGATGTTTTCCAGGTTTATGTTTTCAGTTTTATCCACTTTGTGCTGGCTCTCGCCCAGATGTGCAAACCTGCAGGAAATGAAGGGAGAAAAAAAAAAAAAAAACAAACACAAAAAATGTTACATGCTCCTACCATCCTCAGCATATGAGGAGAAATTAGAAGATTGTCTATTCTTTGATACAATTACTCAGAGATGAGCTGTCTGGTGAGAACTCTAATGTTCAGATCACATCATCATCAAATCACAAATGTCCCCATAGGTAATTTTTCTTCCGCAAAGACACAACAATATGCAATAGTTGAGAGTTCCCCTCTGGCTCTTGCTTATGATTTTTAATATTAATGCATTGATTAGCGGAGCTATGGCTGCAGCTACCATCTCTGGAGCCATTCCAAGTTCCAGCCTCAATAATGAATGCAGTTTCATTTTCATTATGAGCCACTACAGTGGGAGAATATGAACAACATTCTTCACTGCAATTTGGATTTTTTTTTGTCAACTCCCCTGCTTCAATCACACCTCAAAACTGTGCCTGCTATCAAAGTCAGATGAGACACGAGTAAAACAAGGTTGTAAAACATAGTAGCATGCATTCTTCTGCAGGAGCAACCAGCTTCAAACAGATCTCCAAAAAGCTGCTTTCAGTAAATTCATTCATTGTTGTTGTATTGACTTGTAACTGTCTTTGAGCTGGCAGGTATTCAGTATTTTTGCTTTAAGACACAGTTGTCAAAACAGCAATTTTTTGGAGCCCAAAAATGGGTCAGAGGATAATTCAATCAAATTTCTGCCATCTTCTCGAGAAAAATTGAATTCTCACTTCTTTAGACTGGAGAAATCCTTCAAATGAAGCAATCCAATAAAGAAAAACACTAACCTAGGTAACTACAAATGTTACTGGCTCTTCTGCAAAATATGAGACATATGAGACATTGATGGCCCTGGCTACTGGGTGTTTATTGCATATAGATTTGTTTAATATCAATAATGTTATTATTACTTGGTTTATGTCGTACAATTTCTCAAATAAATGGCTCAGCCAGTGAATCATGCCTTGCGTTATGTAATATCTCAACTCATACATGCATTTGCTAAAATGAAAGTTCACTTGGTTTTCTACAAATGGTAAATATTGCTCTAAAGACCTGACCAAACACTAGCTACTGAAATAATATGCTGGACCAGTTATCCTGTGTGGGAGAAAAAAAAAAAAAAAGCTATTGAAGCTTCATTAAATGCATCACACTGTATCAAATGAGCAGTTCATATCCAAAGAACAGATAGTTGTGTTCAGTTTCAGAGCCTGATGAGGGCTATTCACTGCGGCTCATCAACATGGGTGGGAGCATACGGGGAGAACAGACAGGATGAAAGAGAAGGGACAGACACAAAATGAAACTCAGTGGCGAGGGAAGGGAGAGGTGGACAAAGAGCAGTGAGGTCAGAAGTGTGATGCACACAGCAGGGTAGAGTTGACAATGTCCCTTTTTGCAAAATGACCGATATCACCCCGAGGGGGGGTGCTGACACTGACTGCGTGTTCCACCCCTCTCTGGTCTTGGGCACTGGGTGTGTTGTCAATAACAATAAAAAAGAAAGCATGTTTCCTCAGGACCAGTTAAATGGGCAGAGACAGACAGAAAATAAAGCTGGGTATCTTCCATTTGCTGGCGTTTGCTTCAACGTGTCACACACACACACACACACACACACACACACACACACACACACACACACACGCATGCACACACACACACAAAAAGGTCAGACCTACAGTTATACTGAGAGATGAAGGTCAGCTCCACTAGGTAGGTATGAGACATGACAAAAAATGTACCCAGAACTGTGTGTGTGTGTGTGTTGCTCTCTCGGACTAACAGCACACAGTCACTTTTTTCATATATTATGCAGCATATACAATATACTTTAACACATAGAAACGTGGTGTGGATCTCATCAACTACTGGATGGAATGCCATTAATTCATGTCCGCTCTGTTGACTCCATAACTTTTCATCTAGGACCATCATCAGTTCAAAGTTTAAATTTGTCCAATAATAGCAAAAACTACATGCAAAACCAATCACTGTCACCATCAGCTGCACTTTGTCTTTACTACAAATTATACGTCATGGAAAGTACTACTACAATATTTATGGTACTAACTTAAAAGACCATAACAAGCTATATACACTGTGGTCAACCATTCTTAAGTGTGTATTAATTCTAATATCAATATCATATGTGCATGCGTACATGTGGCATATTACCTTTCGTAAATGAGCACATCTTTTTCAGCAGGAAACTTAGCCAGATTGAGTCCATAGGGTTCCTTAACTGTCTGCTGCTGCTGTTGCTCCTGATGAAGAAGTGAGAGGGGAAAGGTGAGAAGCTACAGCTCCATGTGAGCGAGACAGAAAAACACAAAAAGGTTTTACCAGAAGTTCAACTATGAACTCAAAAGGACTGTTAAGAGCAATATGTGACACACTTCAGCAGGTAAAGCGTCTCGTTAACAGCCGGCTCCTCCAAAACAGCAAATAAAGTGGCTGTGACTCAGAATCTTAAAAAGTCGTACAGACAAGGTCATCAGGTTCAGCTGCTTCTCCACCAATGATTCACTAATTAGGATGGCCCAAGGAGCGTAATTCAAGCAACTTTGAATCTAATTTGATTGTTGGTGTCTGATGAGGTGGTTTCATGTTCAGGGATAGTGCCCTCCTGGGGTTTCTGCTCTCAGTGTCCAGGGCGTGTAAGGATAAAACAATAATAATAAACAGGAGATCAGATTAAAAAGGTCAGACTGGTTCACGCTGACAGATCTGAAAAAAGGTTTAATCTGAGAGGGAAAAGGGCATGAAGTTCACAATGTGACACTGAATTAAAACTAAAATAAGCACTTAAAATGGATTACTACCAAAAAATAGACATGAAAAACTATTTTTTAATTACACCTACTACAATTACACCTTTACTTTGTGCAGCAGAAAAAGTAAAAGATTATGTGATCAGAACTTAATCAGTTGTTAAAGTAAGTTTAGAAATATAATTACAAATAAGTCATCAGTCGAAAATAAGCAGCAGCTAAATCAAGTCAGATAATGAAATTATAACCAACAGCACTCTATCATGAGGCTATGGTAAAAAGAAACCCGCTGTTGCACAATATATTAAACACCAATGGAAAATGCAATTAATCAATGAGATTAACAATGATTAATCACCTAAAACTAAAGGTAGAAAGGAAATTAATTATTATTAAATATACAGGTTGATCTTTGTGTGGAAATGTATTTTTACATGTTTGCCATTGTCCATTGTTGAGCTGTTTCCTTCTATGCAACAGGCTGATGATGATCAAATAACAGCTATCAGTGGTTTACAGGAAGATGTTGCTGTTGAACCTTGAAGATGACGGTCTAAAGCAGCAGCAAAGAAAGGCAAATGACACTCCTATAAACTAAGAACAAGACACTGAGGCTACAGCAGACACGTGCTTACTCACAGGTGAATTAGTGGGTAAAACGTTGTCTGGCCTGGTGAATCTCAGTTTCTGTGTTCACACGCTAATGGCAGGGGCAGAATCTCACATAAACAGCACAAAATCATCTTGCCTTGTGTCTTGGTGTGAGATTGCGGGGATGGTGATAAATTGTGGTTCTGAGTGTTTTCTTGGCAGACTTGGGACCATTTCATAACAGCTGAGCATGATCTGAATACTGCAGTGTAAACCTTTAACATGGGAAAAAAGAAATCTTTTATATCATGGTTTATGTCATTTTAGATCATGATATGGACACAATATTAAAATTTGTAGAAACTCATTTGAGAAACCACTTCCAGACAAAATATCCATACATGAGTGACTGTTTTTGGCTAATCCAGTTAATAAACACTTTTCTTAACAACAAGGATAATGTTGTTTGATGAATTGGGTAGAGAAGAGATTCTGTAAATGCAATATTATAATAGAGCAGCCCTGTTCTCAAACCTGATATTTCTTTTGTCCAACAGTATATTATGTCGTGCTTTCTAGCCCCAAATGTAAAGGCTCTTGGCTGTAGACAAACCTAACTATTAGTATTTTAAGAGAGATTTAACTGAGAGAAACTTATTACTATCATGCCTGTTGAAAAGGTCATGTAAATACTCCTCAGAAATGTGCAATTTTTATGAAACCTGGGGGTGTTTCTTATGTCTTTCTATGAACCTGAGAGGACAGAGAGAGGCTTGTTATGTAATGGCATGCCCTTGAGTAGCCTTACAGCAGTCAGATATGCCATTCTTCTCTTTGTTTTCTAAAGCTGCAGCAATATGCTCAACATGATGCATTCAATTTTCACTGTATTTGTATTGATCTGAGCTGCGGGGAGGGGACAATGAATGAGGGTGTTAAAGGACCTTGTCCAAGAAACAGCAGCTGTGAACACACACACGTATATGTAGCGTATACATATTCATATGGTGTGTGTAGCACAGACAAGTGTCTAAATACATACGTGCACCCACACACATTGCAAATCTATTGATGTTCGTGCAGGCACATGTATGCCCATATTGAGGAGGAATATGAAATGAGCGTGTGTAATTACATGGTAAATGTGGTAATGATCTGATGTTTAAATATTTCAACAGTTTTGTGTCGTGCTGGCACCCCGGCAATTCATTCTCAGGGACAGGCTCGGAGGCAGCAACACGAGCCACACGAGAACGAGTGTGTGCACCCAACACGTGAGCTGGCTGTCCAGCGCGTAATATTCATGACCAGCTCACTGCTCAAGGCCTCGAGAAGACAGGGAAGAGAAAACCTATGGAAAATACGTCATAAATCAGGTGGGGAAAGAGATGGATGGAGCAAGAGAGACTCAAAAATGGTCCTTCTCAAATTTCTCTTGAGATCCAGATTCTCTTTTTGGTTTCAAGCCAAAATGAACAGAAAAATTATACTGTGAACACAGTTCTGCTAATTAAAACAATTTTTTGTCTTAATGCATAAAAAGATAAAGCCAATTAGTAGTGTCTTCATCACCCATCTATGAGATGAATGTCATTTGTAGTGTACCAAATTCTGGCTGGTAAAACATGCAGTTGTCATAGAGATGGGAAGTGAGAAACAGTTCCATTAACAACTCAAGAGTTGTAGAGGTACCAGTACAAAAACATTACTAGTTCTTATAACTTAGAGAAATAGAAAAACTATTTTCAGCAATCGGAGGAGTAACTGGACATTTTGGGAAAGTGCATGCGCGCTTTCTTGCCAAGAGTTAGATGAGCAGATGGATACAACTTTTGTGTCTTTGTGTTAAATGTAAAGCTACACCCATGAGGTAATTAGCTTAGCTTAGCATAAAGACTGAAGCAAGGGAAACTCTGCTAGTGTCATCAGGTCAGTGTGTCTGGCTAAGAAATAGCTAAAGCATTTAATTTCCCCATTTAAAAAAAACTTGTTATTTTACAGTATTTGTGTACATATTAAAAGATATAACATGTTAATTAGTGAGTCTGGATGTTTCCCCCTGCTTCCAGTCTCTATGCTAAGCTAATCCTCTATTAGCTCTCACTTTATACTTAACTGACAAACTTAAAAGTGGTATTAATCTTCTGTCTGGTTAAGATCTGGTAATGATGGTTACAGAGGAAAATTTGATTTGAAAACTCTGTTTGCACCCACAACACCAAAGTAGATGTGTATTTCAGTGTGTGGAGTCAAATTGTGAACATCAACTTATTCAGTTTAAGGTAATTTATACGGATGACATACGGATGAGATATGAATATGAACTTGATGATTTGAGTTTTGTCTTGTGTCTTTTTGGTGGTGGTGTATCGAGGCATACACATACACAACAGATTGTTAAAGGCACTGGCAGATCATACTGTATGTTGCAGATCATTTAAGTGGTAGGTAATAGAGGATTTTTCTTCTTTTTCCCCTTTAGTGTGCACTAAAGAGCATGAAAAAATGAATGATGAAAAGGACCAAATGTCCCACAATCCCCATGAAATTGAGTAATCTTTCACACACAAATACATATTCATCTTTGGAAATGGTTCTGATTGAGATGCATGTAAATTAGGACACAAGGGCAAAGTACAGGCAGAGGGAGCCACCTCACCCCTGCTGATGTCACGATGGGAGTAAATAATGCCTGTAACCATGGTAAAATTTTGGCTGCTGCAATCAACAGTTTACCACCAAAGGGGGCTCCTTATGCTTCCTGTAAGGTATTTCTAATAAACTGAGAAATTCCAAGAGGATGTAATTTCCTGCTCTTTTTGCTTCATCGTGCTGACACACTGACCTACTACCTGTGAGGATTAATGTGCTCATCCTCCCTGCTGTGGTACTGAATCTGGGTCAATAGGAGATATGAACGTGTGACCAGTCCACCTGGGGCGTGAAATAGATACCAATATAGTGATGATGGACCGTGGACATTTGTCACATGTGTACTCTACTCTATATATTCATTACAGCATAAGGCGAACTATATAATGAGAGTTGTCAGTTAAGGATATTTAACTTATCTGTGGGTCAGCACATATTATAGAATACTTTGAGTCTACAATTATTTTTTCTACTTTGCTCTGCCAGACTCAACTTCTAAACTTAAACTAAAATTAGTCAGTAGACAAAAATACATAGCTCACCACCTGCAAAGATGGTTTAAACCAAACTTCTCCCTACTGACTACTAACAAAAGAACACTGCTGTCAGGCTGCAATTTTAGGTACGACTTTGCAAAACAACCAATCTTTTAAATCCCTTCCCATAAATATGCCTTTATATTGTAGAGACAAACCTTAACTTTAACCTTGGCAAGAAACCAAGAGAGGAGATTAAATGGTTAAATGAGCAATCAAAAAATTAAGGCAGGCAAGTCACCTGCAGGTGACCATATATCCCATGATGTCCTAAAAGCAGATAAAATCCCTCTGCACGTGTCCTACATACATACAGGTTTTAATGATACCTGGGGCTTGGAGAAGGGAGCCATAGAAGACAGACCATTCTGCTACATTTCCCATCAAAGTGACACATCTGGATACAAGAACCAGAGTGGAGTGCTTACTTTTCAGATGAAATTTTAAAATAGTTGTTGAACAGTGTCTCCAATTTGGACAAAAGCATTTAAAAGTCAAGACAGAAAGATATGATAGAGATCAATGCTCCATATCAATTAATGATTAAATCTAATACGGGTTCTACTCCACCTTATGAATGGAATTCTTGTCTAACCAGTCATTTTCAGTTAATTGAATAAATTAGAATGACAATGACATTACACAAGGATTTTAATTACCTCCCCTCCTGCTCTAGACAGCCAATGATCTTGAAGAGGAGGCAAACTTGCACAAATCTCAAAAACAATCATCATGGACAGATAATATTACATATTTGATAAGATTACAAATGTATTGGTGAAGGGAATTTAAATCACACAGAGATTACATATGAGCCTGGTTCCTGCATGGTATATGCACAGAATAAGGTTTATTATAGACCAGTCATCCAGTCTTTTGATCCACAAGAGCATCAAAGCCATGGACTTCAACCATAACCAACCATAATTCCGTTACTAACCAGAAATTTGAGCTTAGATGATATTAGAGTTCTGAAGGCCCATGTACAGACAGAGGAAATGGAGAAGGGGGGGAATAAGGGGCATAAAGTACCTTTTATTTTAATCTCCCTGAAACCAGAATTAACACAAAGCCACACCGCAGAGACCCTCTGCTCTGGAAACCCCCGTCACTGGGGCTGATTACATTGATGTCTTTTCTTCTGTCTGACGCAAACAGAAACACAGAACTAATTTCTTGTGGGAGACTTTTTGGGGAGGGGTGGGTGGTAGAGAGGAGAAAATACAATCAGGGTGACACACTCGAATTGGAGAGCAAAATGCTTTTGAGGCTGAAAATACAAGCAGGTGGTTAAATCACAGCCTGAACTGTGATAACATTTCCCTGAGGTCCTGAGAGGAGATTACATATCCTTGACTCATTAGACGATCTCATTTGATAGACTGCGGTTTTCCCTTCACATTAAACAATAATGGCCCAAAGTGATATAAATTTTGATTTTGTTTTACCTGTCTTTTCAGTTCCTCCTCAAAGCATTTTAAGGAGTGTTTATGTAGATGCTTTGTGTTTTCATACCTCCTGTGTGCGACTGCTCTCTCCAGACTCCGTTAGCAGTTTGATCGGGGTGGAGCGCTGGGACACCGACCCGTCGTCGTCCCGGTCCTCCTCTGAGTCGTCCTCTGACGTGCTGGAGATGGCCTCCTCACTCGGGGGAGGAGGTGCGCTGGCTGCAGTCTTCCTCTGGAGCAGTGTCTCCTCCTTACTGCTCTTATTGCTGCCAGTATCCACACATGCACATGCACACAGATTAACACATGTATCATTAACTGATGTATAAATTTGGTGAATGTTTGCAATTCTCCTTTGTGAGGACCATGTACTACCACAACTCCTCCCTAAATAAAGACTTATCATCTCTCTAGAGCTGATGTCCCAAGTGTGCTCTTGATTCTGCCAATATAAATTAAGCTCGGTGTTTTCCCCCCTCTGCCAAGAAAAGCCTGGGTGACTCATTGAATGCTGTTACAAAATCTCTTTGAGACCGCTGAAAAACTCCTTCACCAGTCTAAACTCTCCACAGTGTTTGCATCTGCCAGGTTCAGCGTGAATGTACCCCACTGTTCTGACACTAATGGTCATTTCTGGACACCTCAGTGGAATAAGAAAGTTAACGTGAAAGCTGGTGGTTGATGGATGATACATTAGCAGATATTGTCTCACTACAATCTTTTAGTCTTATCTCTTTACTCTTAACAAGAAACGTGCCTTAGAAATGCCAAAGATATGCTTGAGATCATTTAGAAACAGTGACACCATTATATTGTTTGTCTAGCAGAGATGCAAAATGTCCCAGTCAGTCCACATCTGGGTCACAATTCTTTAAAATACAAATTTACAGATCCTTATCAAGACTGTTGATGATATGTGTTGATTTAAAAAAAAAGAAAAAAAAAGGAAGAGGAATAGCCAATATATCAATATTGATATTGATGTTGGTATCAGTCAGGCTATAGGCTCATATACTGTAATGGAAGGATGAGGGCCGACCAAGAGTCAAAAACCCAAAGATATTCACTTTACTATCACATAAAACAGAAAAAATTTACAACTACAAACTACAACTTATCAATTATTTAACTAATTGTTGCAGCTCTAGTCCAAAGTGAAGAAGTTAAGATAAGAAGAAAGAAACTTTCAGAGGATCTGAGAATCTGGTGATACTACAGAAGAAGCTTGAAGATGTTCAAGTGAAAAGGACCTTCCTCATGTTGCCACAGTAACCTGACCAAGATAGGTGGCTCAGAAGATGGATGAATAGATGGCCATGTCTAAGTGTGTGAGCACACGTGATGTGGTTGAGGTCAGAGCCAGTGAGTCAGATCTGTTGTAAGTGCTATGTAGGTACTGTTTTTTTCAACAGGCAAATGGACAAATACAAAAGCAGATGGCTCCCTAAGGAGTGCTTCAACAATGTCAAGATATTTAGATGCCACAGTTACACGAGGTGTCTAACCAAGGAGAAGGTTCTGCATTAACTCACTTTATAACAGTACGTGTGTGCAGAAGAGATTATTTTAAAATATGTGTACACACACACACACACACACAGAGTTAATCACCTTTAAATTCAGCGCTGTGTGTTCAAAACAAAGATCGAGAAAATGGACTGTGTTGTTTTTGGTTACCTGAGAACACAGTGTCAAATGAAGTTGTGCGTGTGTGAGGGCACAGCGACCTGAGATTTACTGCATTAAAAAAATAAAAAAAAAACAACACCTCCAAAAACATCACATGTGGACATGTATACTGGCTTAGATTTACTCACCCCAGCACTGATTTCCCTGTTTCCTCTGGCTTACGAACTGTGAATGGACTTGGATCCACTCCAACTGTCTTGGGCATAAATTCCCTTTATGAGCACAAAATAGAAGGAAACTCATTAGCTGACATCCTGCATTACCATCCCAATAATAATGAATGTTCGTTATATCCTTTAAGTGAGGTAATATTCATCAACATAATCAGGGACAACTTTGCTATTTTGATGTTTCACCAATGTTTGAGCAATAACTTCCCTCAACTTTGACTGGCGCAACTTTTATCTAAATTCACCTGGCAGAGTTGGTCATAGCGATGCAGAAAGTGTCATCAAAGGAGGTGAGTTCATAAGGTTTGAAGAATTCTGTGTAGATGTCTATGCTCTCATCAAAGCGGTTGACTCTCTTCACTATGACTTTCTTCATGTTCTCCTCACAGGAGACTGCATCCACACAGGGGGAAAAAAAAACAAGCTTTACAGGGCATCAATCCACATACGTAAGGTATAAGGCTGGTGATATTTTTGTCAACATGTCCCATGAAAAGCCTGTGTAGCAAATACATGTTTTTTCCTCTGTGCCACAGAGCTCCATTGTTGTACAAAAACAACTTAAAACACATGAATGAGCCATACTGATGCTCTGGGTGACATATTTGGTCACCATTTTGGTCAACGCACAATGCACCTGTATTCAGCAGAGATTAATTCTGATATTTTCATTAAATGGATACAGTCATTAACCTGTAGCAGATATGTCACTGTTACAAGTTATTGAAGATGTTATTGAGATACCTTCATCATAGGCAACAGGAAGATAGGACAGGATTCCCTCTGACCACCATAGTGTGTAGCTGGAAACAGACAAGATACACAAATGTATTGAAACCTTCCAAAAAACTTTGCACTGACTAATGTCTATTCTGCAGTCTGCACCATCTCTCCTGGGACTTCACATAACCTAGATATGAAAATTGACTTGCCTGGACCTCCTACTGCACAACTCCTGAATACATCAGCCTTTTATTCAATATGACCAATTTGAGTGAATGCACTGATTATGATTTAGTGTGTGATGTGCTACTTAGGTGAGTCTGAGAGCAAAGGCACAGTGTGTGGCTGCAGAATTGAATTCAGTTCCACCCATGCTAATTTCTTGGAATAATGGCTAAGCTGCCTTGGCCCGTTGTGGCTGCATAAACTAGTGGCCTGTATCAGAAAACTGGGTGTACTTTTATGTAAGCAAGGATACTATTGAAAGCAAACAACATGAAGACTAGTACGCTCTCACACACATGCACACAAGGACTGCAGAGTTACTGTGGGTCAAAACGTACACAAGTCACTATGAATAAGGATAGACATAAGTGACAAATCAACAACGAGCACTTCAAAGGCATCAGCTTGAAGAGAAAAGAGCTTCATGAATACACATATTAAAAAAATGTACACTGGTAACACACATGGATGCTTCTTTTACATAAGCACAAACATATATAATACCTAGGACAGGGGAATATTTTTCTTAATTGTACTGTCAGGGAATGGAAAATGTAAAATGGCTAAATGGTGAGGGATGGGAAATAAAGAGAAAAATGTCTATTCATCTGTCGTCTATAATTGCTGTGCACTCACAACAATAAGCTTAACGAGAAGCAGCAAGTGATTTGCATACTTTTCTTTGGCCAGTATCGTTCCTGTAAGAGGAACTGCAGTACTTACACCTTCTTTGTGTTTTCATTGGGTTAAAAAAAAATAATTTACGCATATTTTTATTTACTGCTGATATTCTTAAAAAGATGCTGGAATTGAACTTCAATCAAAGATGAGACAGAGAAGGACACTTGTCTTAAAAGATGAAAATATAACACTATCCAGTCTCTGTGAAGAAAACAAAACATAATATTAATATTAAGTTAATGCAACTGAGCAATAATTTACCACAGCCATTTCTATGGAGATTACTTTTTTTCTTAAGCCTCACCTACATCCATCAGCGTGGACTGAGCAGCTACCCTCAACCAGGAGTTTATATCCATGTCTAAGAGTAAGAGGAATCATCATCCTGATCTTGATGCAGGATAATGTAGACATTGCACTGAGATGATAAGTCACGAAGCCCCGGGACTTGAGTGGGACATAATTATACCTCAAGGACAAAGCTCAGTAACCCATATCCAGGTAATGAAGAGGCTTGATGGCGACCAGTTGGACTGATCACAAATGCAATCACATGAAAATCCACCCACATACTCTTGTGAAGTTGTACAGCATGGGCTTTAAAGGAAACAGCAGTGCAGGTGCTAATCCTCTGTGAGTGATTTCCCATTGAGCTGTTCAATCAGATCAACACAAAGAAACTTTCAAAACATTAACAGCAACTGAATGAATTTTCGTGCGAGTGTGTCTATACAGTCACATGAAAAAGAAAGTACACCCTCTTTGAGTTCTATGGTTTTACGTATTTGGACAGAATAAAAAAAAAAATCATCTGGTCCTTATCATTCCTTAAAATTACGTAAATACAACGTCAGGTGAACAACAACATGCAACATATTACACCATGTCATTTATTTATTTAGCAAAAACCAGGCCAAAATGTAGAAGCAGTGTATGAAAAATTAAGGACACCCTTACTGCTTCTATAGGAATTAAGAGGGTAAGTAACAGCCAGGTATTGCTAATCAAATGCCCTTGATTAATTGATCATCAGCAAGTGTGACCACCTCTATAAAAGGCAGTTTGCTGGTCTGGAGCATTCAGGTGTATGTTGCCAAAGAGGGGAGACATCGGCAATTGTTGCTGCCAATCATTCTGGGAAGGATTATAAGGCCAATTCCAAACCATGTGAAGTCCATCATTCTCCAGTGAGAAAAAATTATTCACAAGTGTAACACATTCAAGACAGCTGCCCCAGCCATCCCAGCAAATTCACCCAAAGGTCAGACCGTGCAAAGCAGTTAGAAGAAGACTGGACAAGTATGGCTTGTTTGGAAGGGTTGCCCAGAAAAAACCTCTTCTCTCTTAAAACAACATGGCCACACAGTTGAGGTTTGCAAAGTTGCATCTGAACAAGCCACAAGACTTCTGGAACAATGTCCCTCAGACAGATGAGACCAAAGTGGAGATGTTTGGCCAAACCACCACGTTTGGCAAAAACCAAACACAGCATATGAGCACAAACACCTCATTCCAACTGTTAAGCATGGATGTGGAAGGCTGATGACTTGGGCGTGTTTTGCAGCTACAGGACCTGAGCACCTTGCAGTCACTGAGTTGACCATGAACTCCTCTGTATACCAAAGTATTCTAAAGTCATATGAGAGGCCATCCTGTCCGACAGCTAAAGCTTGGCCAAATTTAAAGAGGGTGTACTTTCTTCTTCACATGACTGTATAACTGCATTGTGCATGTGTGTATGTATGTAAGTGGTTGTGCGTTTCTAAGTGTATGTGTATTTACCTGCGTCTTTCTTGGGGTAGGGCCATAGTGCTCTTCTGATGCAGGTAGAAGTCAGTGGGCAGCTCCCACAGGTGCGGCTGAGAGTCTGATGGCTGGTAGACCTGGAGAAACAGGTTGATGGCATCCTGTCTGTCAGCATCTGGAGGAAGAAGACATAATAATGATTACAAACAGTGAAAAACAAGGGTATAATACATAGCAAGTTGAGGGGGGTTTCATGACTTAGATTCACACCATTAAATATAATTTTGATTTTTTTTTCCTCCAGATTTCTGTGTCATCATTTGTCACTTATGATGTTAAATAAGGGTGAGTGATCTTTGCATACTGATAGAATTCATGCTAATCTAGAGCTGAAACAATGACAAAAATGAACTCTCCAACTGTGTTGTCATATATCAGTGTATGTTCTCCCTGCATGGGAACTTTATCAGGTTTTATTAGCTTACTATTCTGGCAATTATAACAAGTGAACTGAAAACTGAAAAGAGACTACAAGGGTGCCAGTTAATGAAACACAGGTAAAGTAGAGCTCACTGAACCGTCCTCTTTACATTAACAGAAAACATACTGACCACCTCTCTGCAACATGTTTGGCAATGAGAGGTTGCTGGGATTATCTCTGTCAGTGTTTGTGTGTTCAGCATGTGGGCACGTGTTTTGCATGTTGCCCAGTGTGGTACCATTTAATCTATCCTCCAACTGTGAAGCCACGTGCATGCTGCTCCGACAATCACGTTAGATAATTAGAAACTAAATTGGGCTCTATTAAAGTCTGCTACCAAGCCTTTTCTCTAGGTAATTTTCAGTCTGAGATGCATTGAATACATCAGGAGAGAAGACTTATGGGTGATCTGTGAGCATAATATACACGTGTATACAACAGATGTCATTGACAAAGAGCCTTGTCTCGAAAGATGTATTATGAAGGAAATGCAAACAGTAAAAATCTGACAACAGGTCTGTTCAATGTCAGTGCACTTTTCCACACTCTCTACTGGTCTCATCAAAACAGTTATTCATGTTTGCTCAGAAATATATTTTAGTGTGTATTGGAAATTTGTGCATCCAAACACACAAACATTAAAAAATACAACAGTGAATAAAATTATACCAAGTCAAATATTTTGTTGTAGATCACAGACTCTACATTTGTTAAGACAAGTGTGAAAAGGCCAAAAGTTACTACTGTGTCAGGATAACCAGTAGGGAAAATTAATGTCTGTACAAAATTTCATGGCACCCCTCCAACAGGTCTCCAGTCACTCTCATTGTATTAAGAAGAAACACATTCACAGACTCCACTGTCTATAGTGCTTATTGGGATCTAAGTTTTCTGATTAAGTTTTGTGAATTGTAAAATTGTCATTTTTGGGTGATATTCTCTTGAAGCAGGTCTTTGTTTAACCAAGGAAAATTAGAGCTCAATTTTATGGTTAAACCATCAAAGGAACAATTTAGAAGGGAACCTGGAACAGCAGACTTTTACACAGCAATACATGTCAGATTTAGAATATTTCAATTCAGCAACACCATTGTGACAAGGGGAAGTGACTGTAGAGTTGTTAATAGTTAGCAAGTCTAGTAGTAGTAGGACATGGAAATGTAATCATGGGTAAATGTGCAAAAATGGTTGTGCCCTGGGAGAAGGGCAAGCTGACAGCAGACAGCAGTTGTCAGACTCAGACTACTGAATTAGGATGTTTTTTTTTTTCTTTTCTTTGCCCTCATATGGTCTTCTACAGTGTCTTGAGGGGAGTGCTGATGTATAACTTAGCAACAGTGCAACAGTTTAAATTATATGACCTGATATACGACAAGTCATTTTTGAGCGTGTAGTACTGAATTCACTGGCAATCAACACTGTGTGTGCGTGCATGCTACATCACATGAGTCTGACTTGACATTTCGGTCTGAATAAATCAATCTGCTACTCTTTAGGCTCTGCTCTCCAACCAGCCAGTGATCCCATTTTTCAAGATGAAGTGAATGGCAAGAGTCAAAAGCAAAGACACGGAAAGGAGATTGACACAGGAGGTTAAGTAGTCCAGCTCTATCACCCCTGGCTTAATACACAAAACCCAATCTTCACTTCACTTGTGTACACCCATCCATATTTCCTTAGACACACTGTTGTCTAACTACAAGCTAGGGTGTCTTTTAAAATTATTACAAATGTGAATTGCAGGCACAGCACTGCTTCTTTGTCAAACACTGAGTGGCAATTAGATCTTGGTTGCAAATTGGAGGACAGAGAAAAACATCAATTCAGGAAATTTAAAGATTTCTCCAGATAACAATATTAGAAACCAAATGCAAAATATCCCTTTTAGAAGATGTTGACAATAAAAGTTTCTATAAAAATATTTCAACTGCCATTAAAAGTACTTTGAATATAGCATTTACCAGAATCTACTGTACTTAGGGAGCTAAGCTGGATCTGACAGGGTGTGTTTAGCTCTGTTTATATGGTATATAGTCTGAAGTTCAGATGTGTATGTTTATATTTTTTCATTTTAATAGTGGCTGTTTCTGTGTCTTAAAAAAACTGGACAGATATGAGTTTACCAGTGAATGTAGTTATAGTATGTGCTGTAAAAGCTTGAAAGTAAGAAGCTAGCAGTCTGAGTCACTTAGCTTACCTGTGGCTATTTTAGGAGCACCTTATTAGGCCCTTTTTCACGTAAATATCTTTTGTGTCTGTTTATTTCTCTATATATTGCCTGAATGTTCTGTATTTAAGTGTATGCAAAGTATATGTTCCTATGGTAATTAGAGACATGAGGAAGATTCGTGCATAAGTGTATAAGAAAAGCTCATCCAGATAAAAGAGTTGACACAAACCCGAGAAAGCATTGCTATAGTAGCGTGACAGCGTCTGCATGATGTCTTTGGAGTGCTGAGTCCAGGGGGCGATCTTGCGGTAAGTCTTGACCCTGTGGACCAGCTGGGAGCCGCCGTACTGCAGAGACAGAGTGTCTCCATGGTCTTCGTAAAGCTCCTCAAACAACCTGAGGTACACACAAACACACATAAACACACCTTAATACACAAGCAACAGACATGCACATAAGCATATGGTCATGTTATGGGACTAAAAAGCAATTTGATTGTAAGGTCACAAACAGACATGAGAATAAAACCACACACTGTTTGGTGTACAATTTTTTTCTCTAGTTCTATTACCAAAGAGCTGAAAAAACTGAATCTTATTTAGATGTGTTAATGTGCATTTACAACAGAATTCTAGTTGTTTAAAAGGTCACAACAACAGCAAGATCCTCGTTGTTCTTGATCCATTAACAACCGCCCATACAGTCTGATCAGATCTTCTCCTGAGAGACCTCAGAGAAAAACAGAGCTGCAAGAAACAATTTTAGTGTCCAAGCAGAACTGGACATAGAGTATGAGTCCAGTGCTGTGGATACATGTTTCAAATAAATGGGAATATATGGCAAATGGTGCAGCTATGTGGAATTGGATCTTGTGCTGGAAACAGTGGAATAAAGGGCTGGGGTAGCTGTTGTATTTGCTGCTACTAATGAGGGTATCCTTATAAATCAAATCAATAACATGTTTTCAGTTACATATTGATCTATGCCTATATCAATCTTATTTTTTAATTTAAGAAATAAATAGACATAGACAAACACACTGAAAAACACACATAACATATATGATAAAGTAATAGGCTTTACCTCACACAGTCAGTATCAAACTGCAGCTTGGGCTTATCAATCATTCCTAGTGCATAAAGCTGATAGGCCAGTGCACACTTCCCCACCATGAACTGGGCGGTATTGGTCCGGTCCAGACAGTCCACACAGTTGGTCCTCAACACACCGGTCTATAGTGACAAAGACTTATGAAACTTACTGACATCATGTTTACGTGTCTCCAAGAGACAGAAACCACATAAAGAGGCAATTAGTAGTAATCACAGCATCAACAGCAAATTTCTCTCCATGTATTTTCCCTTTATAACTAGGAACAACAGGAATAGATTATTTTAAGAAGGCCACTGTGTGCAATTGAGGTTTCCATGAAAACTCATAAAATCACTCATTATGCATCTAATGTCAATGCACTGGCCTAGTTTTGCAGCGGTAGCAATGAATGCTGGGCATTTTTTAAATAAACATCATTGGCAAAAGATGTTTCCTTGGCCCAGATATCCCAGTACCATGAATTAATATGTGTTTCTTACCTTCTCTGTCTACTCTACTCTGCTTTTTTATACCTTTTTATATGTGCAAAGGCTGAGCTAAGTTGGAGAAGAAAATTTGATTTTGTCATGAAAATAGACTCAAGAGGCAAAACTTAAACCAAAATAGTTTTCTATGTGGCATACCTGCACTCGTCCACTGGCTGATGATGTGTCCACCTACATCTCCCCACCTGAAAATATGATGTTTAATTAAACTGAAAGGATAGAATACTGAAAACAGACAAAAACATTGACGTAACGGACAGATAACTCTCATCTAACTCTTGGCAAAAGAAAGCACAGTTTTTATTAGTCCTTTTTTCCCCAATTCAAACACTACAGGTTATTCATCACTTCCTTTTTAAAGTGTTTTCTAAACCACAGCAATAAGCAAGGAAGAATCACTAAGTGAGAAAAAACTGCCTCTAAATTGCTCTGAAGACAAAATTCAATAGTTGGTGAAAGGTGGGTTCAAGGCAGAGTGTATCTCTAACAGGGCATGAACTCAATGACCTGACTGAAAGCAAATGAACAATTGTAGTTTAAGTATCATATGTGTGTTTTCTGCAGAAAATCTTTACTATTCATGAACTGACTTACACATGTGATGAAAACTCCAGGTGCCATAATCATTAATGCATCTACATAAAAGCTTTTTTTGTGTGTGTGCACATTGGAGCAGGGGACTGTGTGCATGAGTGTGAAGTGAGAGTGTATTACAAAGAAAGTGAGAAAGCATTGGGTAATACAAGAAAGGGTAATAAATACTGACCATGGCGTGGTCGTTGGGTTATGTAACAGAATGGTAATGTTGGGTGAAAGGGATTAAGACATGCAGACAATGGAAGAGCCATGTGTTAAGTACACGGACGGCAATCTACTCAGCTCGTTAGCATAAAAGTGTCCGGGACACAACAGCCATCAGGCATAATGTCCATTAAGAATTCATATCTAGAGTTTCCAAATTAGGCAGTGTTGATAAATGTTTGATTCTGCATAGGTATGAATACAAAAATGGGTAATACACTTGCTGTAGAGAAAAAGTATGTATGATATGCAAATGCAGAAAAGATGGTGGTGTGGTCTAGCACATGGTTCCCGGTAAAACAAGTTTTCTTAATATAAACCGCACATAATCTGTTACCTCATTTTGACCCAGTGTGACCTCTAATTAACCCATACAATACCTGTCGTCTGGTCTGAGAGTGTGACAGTAGAAGCTGGATCGATTGATGAAGAAACCTGTTCTCTTGACCACGTTCTCTGCTATCATGCTGAGACGGTCCAGAACGTTACACAACTTACTGAGAAACAAAAGAGAGGAGGAGGAAGGTCAAATTTCCTCTAGAAATCAACCCATTTTTCAATTACAGTGATGACTTTGATTTATGGAATATACTTATTTAATCTTCCAACACAAGTCAAATAAGGACATGTCAAATGAGATTCTGACATTCACAGGGGGCAGAAATTACGACGACAGCAATTTTACTGAGAAGAACTGCAGAAGAGTTCATTTTGTGTGTGAATTCACAAAACTCCAGACTTTAATCCTGCCTGGGTTTGAATAAAAATCTTGAGCTTCATAGAAAATATGAAAAAGGATGAGAAAATTCTTGCTGCTGCTCTTTATTTTCAACACTAGCTTATGCTCTTGTCCTCTATGTGCTCTTGTGCATATAGTCTGAAGCCCATGAGTCAATGTTTTTCACTGGATAGACACATAAGATGTAAGGAAACTAAAATATCTTAACAGCTGTTGTGCTGTAAAAGTTGCATCATGTCCAATTCAGGCAAAAAATTTCATCTCATTCTCATTTACTTTTTTAATTATTTCAGTCGTGCTGGTTAAGTGTAAGTGACTGTGAAAATACTACATTAACAAAACTGGGTTTTAAGTAAATTCAAGCTCACTACATTGGCACATTTGTTGTTACAACCTCTTGGTGTAGCGGGCCATGTCCCAGGCGATGTAGTCGATGCAGTGGTCGGGAGGGAGGAACTGATTCAAGTTGATCACAGCTGGGATAGAGCTCTTCACTCAGAATCTTCTCGTGTTTCCTTTTTTCCCGTTTCTGCAGCACAAAAGAAGTAGCCATGGCAACCATCAATCTTTATTTTGGCCAAAATACAGTAAAGTAATTAAAGCAAGTATTCTGCAGTGGCAAATAATGCATGCAAAGGAGAAATAACAACATAATGATCATATATTAACAAGTGGGAGGGAGGAAAGTTCCTTTTTTAATAAAATGGGAAAAAAAAAGTAGAAGTATGTTTGATGAGCATTAATATATCCATTGACTGTGAAGATTAGAATGATTGTTTCTGAGGTTCACATATATTTAATTAATTGACAGAGGGGAAAAATAATGATAAAAAATTAAAATAATTTTAGAATTTTTTGTTGTGCTCGGTCATAGTATTCCTCTGTGACCTGCAGTCCCACCATGTCTATTAAGTTATTTCTCCGTGTACTCCTCCACCCCTCATTGTGCCTTTTTGACTGATCACCCCGGGTGATAATTGGCACGGATCCATCATTTAGCAGCTCATTACTCTGTCCACGCATCCATTTCCTCACCCATTCAGCAGAATGTGTCATACAGTCTGGCACATACACGCGCACACACACGCACATATAACACGAAAGCACTCACATGTTCTAGGAACAGACTAGAGCAAAAATACATTAGACGCATATATATACACTTACAAAAGCACACGTGTACTGAAAAAGTCGTAGGTGTACGAAGATGCAATCACAGATCATGAAAGAACCCTAACACGTGCACATGCACATGCACATTCAGGAGGAGGCTAGTGACTGGAAATTTAAATGGTTGGAAATGAGCACTACGTATCATTCTAAAGTATAATTTCATACAAAAAAAAGAGTGTAATAAATGGCTTGTTTCATGGTTTTCTCATCAATTCCTTTTCCTTTTATGTGCATTGGTTCGATGTTGAGTGGTTCCTACCATTTTGGACAAGATTCTATCAAAAAAATAGAAGAGGTTTTGATCTTTAGAGATCACCCAGATCAAATGGATGCTAATAAATGATTTTTTTTTTAAATAAATGTCTTTGTGAGAAGAGTAAACGTTATCTCTCACAGTCAGAATAAATGGACTCTAATTAAGTTAGCCAGTTGGAAAAGTGATTCACATGCTTGGTCATGCGCACTCTTGCTCTTCCTCTCTTTCCCTCTTAATATATACACACTGAGAAACACGCACTAAGCAATGACAAAACTATGCACCCATCCCAGAGCTGACACAGCCACGCCGACCCCAGCTATCATCATACCACCCACCATGGAGAGATGGACTGTCATGATTTTATGGCTAATTGCCAATTCCTTTCCCTGTCTGTCTCTCTGGGATAAGAGAGAGAGCATAGTGCATAAGCAGGGGGTCCCCTCCCTAACTCCCCACAGTCTGCAAATATCACATGGCTGTGGCTTGTGCAGACCCTCTGAGGTCTGCGATTGGTCCCTTGTCTCACGGCTCCCCTTATGAGTGACAACGTGAGCTCGCTACCCAAGCTACAGAGTGAATAGCTGCGTGCCCAAATGTGCCCATGTGAGTGTATACAAAAAGCTACTGCAAAAACACTGGCTTAAACAGGAATATGTCTGACAGTCTAACAGCAGGAGGAAAAAAAAATGGTGGGAGTGTCTATTTTACTTGACAAGCTGTGTTTGTGTGTAACAATGTGTTACCTTTCATCATCGCCATGTCTGTTTGTGTGTTTTTGATGCGACACACAGGGAGATCAATATTCAAGGGAGTATTTCAACTGCTAGTAATCACCACCCATCAGGAAAATCTCTCGTGATTGTTAAAGTCTCCACAGCTACAACTAACCCCCGATATTAAAGCGAGTCACAATCACACAATCACATCCTTATTAGATAAGTACCCGTAGAGTGATACCACAAGCCTGGTATATTTCATCCAAAGACACTGAACGATCCACGTCAACAATTCGAAAAAGATTCAAATCTGGATCTTACATAATCCTCGCACTGAGAAGCCATCCTTCTAAAAGAAAATACCATTTTGAAACATGGATCTTATAAATGAAATTAGGCTAATACTGTAACTATAGGTTAGCAGTTTCCAGTAGGGCACTCTTGCCGTGCCTCCAGTGACAATGGTAAGAAATTATGTTACAGTGTTTAATTAGTATGAAAACTCAGTCTGATGATGCTTTGTGACGTGCTATACACTGCAAATACCCTCTTGATCAAGCTATGAATACATTCTTAAAAATACAAGTTAACTGTTTTTTCATTATCTGTCAGTTACTTTACTTCCAGGTATTCCTGTTCCTGGTGGAAAAAGGGAGTCATATACGGAATATGATTTGCCACAGACAAAATGAGGACCTCAAAAAGGTGTGTGAACATTTGTGTTACCTTGACCAGGTTGAGGATGATAATAGGAGAGCCAAACCGCTGCAGCATCTGGTCAAAATGGAGGGCAGCCACGTGGGCATATGGGTCAGCTTGGTCCACTGAAAGAGAGGGAAAACTGGTTGTTTACAATCTAAGGCATTAGGGTTATCAGATTCTGTGAAGTAGCTAAACAATGAAAGAGCCAGCAGAATGTTTTTTTCATTTATCAGTTAAATGAGTAAAACCTGAAACATTTTCAACAAAATTCAAAAATTAAGGATAAAATTCCTTTTTAGCTGCATGAACTACTTCTTGTTCTGCTGGATATCTGCTGTTTTAGTGTGTAAGTTCATGCATTCAGATTCTGATAGAAAGTTATAGCCACAACAGCAGACAATGCTTCAGATATGGATGTTGCTCCAAAGAAGCTCCAAATTGTAAAATATGAATGCTTTATACACATCTTTAACCAGACAGAATATCTATAAAGTCACCACAGTGTCAAGGTGGGCACCCACGATTAGCATCACCAATTCAGTATCTGACCAAATGTGAAATATGGTCATAATCTGCCCGTCTATCCCTGAGTCATGGTGTTGAATAATGGCCAAAAAAGTGTTTTTGCATAAGTTATGATGTGACAGTGAAGCTGACCTTTGAGCTCTCGGATATAAATTCTTATTACTTCTACTACGTTTTATTATATTACACCTTTGACCACCAAATTCTAACTAGTTCATCCGTGAATCCAAGTTGACATTTGTGCCAAATTCCCCCAAAGCATTCGTGAGAAATCACATTCACAGGAATGGGACGGGCTACCCCAAAACATACTGCCTCTGGCCACAGCTGTTGCCAGCATGGACGCATTATATAAAATGGACAATAAAGTACAATTCTGGACTGCAACATCTAACACCACACTGACCACCGGCTTATTGTCCTACTGTTTCATACGTTCACTTTCTTTTCCATTCTTCTATTCACTCTGTATTTTAAAATCATGTTTAATGCCTCCATTTGCCACTCATGCAGAGTCCCGCACCTGCAGCCTGCTGTCAAATGGGACCAGTGAGGCAGCCAGAAGATAGATTAGAGGAAATAGGTCAGCTCAATCCACAATTTATCCTACACACAGTCACTCACGGGTAGAACTCCAGGGACATGAGAGTTTATGTAAACATAAAGAGATTGCACACCATAACATTCTTATTGTACCCTGGGAAGGGAGTGTTGATAATGACGATAACGACAAAGGAGTCAACCATTAAGGTCATCTCCATCACAACCAAGACATTTGTCCACTTCGGGCAAGTCATAAAGACGTTATATGTTTACTTATGTAACAATTAGTCTCGACAGTCGTGGCAAAGACAAGCGAGGGCCAATGCATTCTGTGAAATGGACAAATGTACTCAACATGCATAGACACTGAGCTCAAATGGTCTCGAAGCCACGTCACTGACCTAAATTCATTTAATGGATGTCATTCTATGGAACCCACCATCAAAATCAAATATTACAATTGTATTGAATGTGGGTTGATTATCAGTCTGATCTGAGCAGCACCTAGTTTTGCATGGTTGAGGCTTTGTGTTAGTTTGACAATTGTACATGTTGTGGTGGAATGAGAGGGAAAAACCGAAGTAAAATGTGCAATGTTCAAGTCCAACGGATTCAAATTGGGCCAAATGAATTAATCATCACTTTTTGCAATCAGAAATCATGTCAAGGTGATTTTTAAATTAATTCTTAATATATTTTTTAAAAATGAAAAGGAAAGGGTTGATATTTGGAGATATGTTTCTCGTTCTCTCAGCCTCTGGGTGGTTTTATCACTTCATATTTGCCCTGGCTGGGGCATGGATAGACACAATAAACAAACTTGCACTGGAAACTAGTTCACAAGCTACTGGCAGACAATGAATTGTTAACAGAGCAGTGCTGAAAAGTAAGGACCCACCCAGAATCTAAATCTAATTTACTGGTATGTTTATAAAACAACAGTGATACTAGACAATTTGGGAAATATGCTTATTGCCTTTCTTGCTGAGAATTAGATGAAAAGATCAATACTAGCAGCAGTGAAACAGCCAGGCAATGAACCACATGTCTGAGCTCCAGATATGAGAGTGGCATTGATCTTGCAATCTAACTCACGGCAGGAAAGCAAATTAGCATACTTTCCCGTTGTCAAACTATTCCTTTAAGCTGTTTAATGTGCTGTGCTAAGAAGTTAATTAGCTATCAAGCCTGCAAACTGATAGCGGTGCACTATGTTTCATTGTGGATGTTGCTTTGGTCATGCATTCAGGGAACTAAGGAGCTGGAGAGAAAGATGTGTGTTCAAGTTTGTCATTTTTATAATGATGACATCTTAGCAAAAGAGCTAATATGGGTTGTTGGCTGTTAAAATTAAAAAAAAAAAACAAAAAAAAAACAATTTCATTGCCTGTATGAAAATGAGTTGTCCATTAATGTAGACATATGCAAAGAAGTGGGCGCCAATACATTTTTTTTTTTTATTTTGATTTCTGATTTTTGTCCAGAGAAGCACAGATATGTATGCTGGATCAGAAAAAAAGATATTTTAAAAGGAGAAGTTCCACATTTTAAGAAATAACCTCTATATGCAAGAGCTACAGATGGCTAGCTTAGCTTAGCATTGAGACTAGAGACAGCTAGTTTACTTTCTGTCCAAAAGTAAAAAGAAACTGCCTAAAGCTCAGTACAAAAACTGAAGTGTAATGACATCACATTGTGCTTTTATCTGGGGTTTTGTGCAGGACTATTTTTTGACCAGGTGCAGTGACTTCCTGGAGTAACAGGTTGTATGGGGTAGCTTCATATATACTGTTGAAGTATTCTTATTACATAGATATGGGCATGTTGGCACTTGAAGCAGAACAACACTGTACATGAAACACTATTATAGACACCACAAAGCAAACCAAACTCAACATGAATCATTTTGCTGCTCTCTCTTTTTGCTTTCTTCATCTGCTCAAATATTTGTTAGTGAATGATAAATAACAGGAGGTAAAAATATCATCCAAATGAGAAAGTATGCCAAAACCAAGGGTAAACGGTGTCAAACTACATATACACAGACACACACAGTGAAAGATAAACTAATGTTGTGGGAACTGGGCAACATTTGGCAAATGTCAGATAAGGACCGTCTTTGAAGATCAAACTGAGACCAGGATGATGAGGTAAGATGATACACAGAGAGATCTTAGGGACACGCTCAGTGTCTCTATCTCACACAGGTAAATGTCATCCAAGGATGAATTAAAGGGCAAACTCAGGGAAAAAAAGATTATGATTTAATACAGGCATTGTACACATGCAAACATACACACAGAAACACACACACAGCAGTTGCCAGTGTCATCAGTCTCAAGGGAACTGATCACCTCCCTCTGGCCCTGGTTTTATGTTTTTATCCCGCTCATGATGAGATGGGAGAAAGGATAAAAAGATGAAAACCAAGGGGGTTGTCCTGGCTTCACCTGTTTCTTTCTTATGTTTTTAATCTTTGTGCCATGTCTTTGAGAAGAATGGCCCTAGAAGAAAGTCACAGTCCTATTTTAATGCAATTTTTCAGATTACATACTTCTTCTGTCCATAAAAGGTTATTGCTCCTAGAATTAATACACTGAGTACCATAGACATAAATAGTTAAATACCTACTGTGGTACTGTATGGCTAACCATTCAAAGAGGATATATCTGTATCTATCATTTGTTATCTGTCCTTATGTACCAGGGCAAAGTAGATATGAGAAAAATCTTGCATCAAAGTCAGGACAGCTTTGCCAACTCACTACTGTTTCATTATAAAGGCACGTTACAATACAATTTTGCCCATGTTAATGTACAGTATAAGACAAGATACAAATAGTACAAAGACAGCTATCAGGTGTTAATAGCAGACTTACATCTTATGGGGGGTTTTGGCATCATAGTGGAAATGTCCTGAGACCAGTAGAGTGGGACAGAACCTCGCACCTGGACGTATGAGGAATAACTGCCTGCTGTGAAAGACATAACTGAGGCATCATGGACGATCTGCTCTGTCTCCACCTCATTAGCCACATCTCCCTAGAAACAAAAGAAAAGCACAAAGAAACCTGGTTGATTTAAAAAAAAAAAAAAAGAAAGACAGAAACTCACCACAAGGTTTCTTTCATAGCTGCTCTGGAGCTTTCAATCATATCGCATGATCTTCATTGACAGATGGACATGATGGAAAGAGAATTTCTGAAAGAGCTCAGAAGCATCTACAAATTAATCAAAAGTCATCAAACTCATGCTGTTAAAGATCATGTGATTTGACTGAAAGCTCCAAATCAGCTACTAAATGAACCTTCTGGTGAGACTGTTTTTCCAACAATGTTTCCAAGGTCAAGAGTGAACTGTGAACCTCAGTAAAAACAAGGTGTTTCATCGAGTAAATCCATGCTTTTAGCCCACAGGTGTAATGAACAATATTAATAAGGGCTAAACTACATTTAATTTCACTAGTTGCAGGGCCCTGATGTATACTGACTCACTGACATGGTTTATTGATACATTTAAATCTAGCAGAGCCGTCGCTACACATTACACCTGTGCGGTTTCTGCTATGATGAGTGAAAATGTCAGCTGTGAGAAAAAGCTGTGTGCTACAATGACAGGCTGAAGACAACTTTATTTGGAGATGCATACAGCAGGAGGAAATTGTGAAAATTGTGTCCAACCTGATCTCAGTGCAGCGGTCCAAACACAAAGAGCAAATCTGTGTTTGTTCCTAAAGTTCTCCTCCCGCCATTCACCCATACAGACACTTATGCATACTCAAGGAAGAGGTAGCAGGTCAAATTAACCCCCTGTGATCAACCTGAGTCATCTCAATTATCCTGGTGGCCCTCAGCCCTGCCTCCGCTATCTGCTCTTCCCTGTTGCCTTGGCAACTGCTGTACCTCACAGTTGGCTCCTCTTTTGAGGAAGCGGGTCCCGGCAAATTTGCTGGATCGCCTGGCAATGAGGGTGATGTGAACTGGTCGGCCATAGATCAGAAGCTCTGTAGTTAGCAGGTAAAGGATGAATAATAATAACAACACAATACTGACAGTTTTAAACCATCACCTATTGGTGAACACACATAAACAAAGAATTCTATACTGTACATCACTGACTTCATTTAAAATATTAAATTTGTAGTTTCTGTAGTCCCCTATTACTTTGCACCCTAACCACCTATGTGTATTGCATCTAAAATCACTGGGAACTTAACATAAGAAATTACAATCATTATTATTGTTATCTGTTAGCTGTTATGGCCACGGGAAATGGAGCACAGTGGGTCTAAATTATCAGTCAATTCTCAATCAATTCCTCGACATCAGTTGTGTTTTTAATTCTGTCATGACCTACAAATTTGACACAAAACATAAAAAAGGTTTGTTACCACTGATTCCAAACGAATCATCAAAAAATCAAATCACATATAAATGTTGTCCTTATTTACAGTATGAACATCTTGTGAATAACAAAAGTAATTAATTTTACAAAGGTTATATACACTTGCTTAGGAATATGTTAACGGGGCAAATTTTCTACACCAACACTGTATTATTGCATCTTTTAACAATGTATTTTCACCTCCTCAGCTACAAATTTCTGTATTTCTGCATTTACCCTGCTGAGCTGAGTCTTCCATTATTGTACCCATTGGTCCTCTCATTCTTTCAGAAAAACAGCACTGAAGGCCAAACAGTTTCCAGGAATTTTCTAGACCCAAGACACCCATACAGTATCTCTGTGGCAGCACACTGATTGATAAGAGATGGCAGCACTGACTTTTAAGTGCAACCCAGCTTATTCACCTCCTGCACTTTACTTGCAACACACAGGCAGCAAAAAAACAAAAAAATATTGCTTTAAAACAGGACTTCATTAAAAAATAATCCCTGATAAAATATAAAATATTAACTTTTTGTGTTTGAAATGCAAAAGACTGACGCATTTACATTGCTTAGTGTGATTTATGTAAAGGGGACTTCATGAAAAATTATTGAAATCTTTAGTGTAGGTTACCTAAGGCAGACTTTAACCATAATAAATCATGCCATTTATTCAGCTCTAGTCTAGCCCAAAGCCTTTCTGCAGCAGTAACCCATGCATCAATACTACAAAAGCTTCTAAAAAATCTAGGGGGAATTCTGAATGTAGAGCCTTATACAAATCCCTGGTACACAGCGTTTGTCTAGTCAAGACTTCAAAGCAAAAGCTACTGTAGCCCTGAAATGAAAGAAAAAGAATCTCAAACAAACTAAAAATATGTGTGTATGCATACAAAATGCAAGTCTTGTCTTCCATCCAAAAAGAAAACCCATGTTTCTCATCTGATTAAATATGCACAATGTTGCTGCTTTTCCCCTGCAGATAACAGATGGAGAGATTATGCAAGTGCTAGTGTTTACATACTTGATAACCACTACTTAATTGCCATCATACTTGTTTTGCTAAGGCCCTAAAAACGAACACAAATTGATTCTGTGGTGAATCATCACCGTCTCACTCACAGTGTAATCCACGTGCCCGGATGGAGGCTGGGCACAGATCAACAAGTGATGCTGAGATGAGGGAGAGTGTTCACAAAGGATGACACTGTCAGAGATACAGCTGTGTCTCTTACTAGTGTGCGACCATTGATGCTGACAGATGCTGTCTAGGCATTTCACATATAGTTATGGTGTTACGATCTATTGAAAAGCACTACAGTGCAACAGTTTATTTTAAAACCCAAAGCAAAAGGTTGATGATGCCCCTTAAACATACAAGTGACATCCAAATAATTCTGTAACACACATATGAAATTCATTCAACAGTGTTCAAAGGATACTGGACTGGCCGCAAAAGCCATGGATTATATACATGAGCCAGTCATGATGCACTATGTCCTTGACTCGTTCTAGCAGCTTCCCGTTCCACACGTACTTGTAGTACGGCTCGTTCTGGAGGCTATAAACAACTGTGGCGGAAGAGTGGGGACACATAAAACCTCTGGATTATTTTACTGACCTGGGATCAGACCATATTATCAGTTAGAAAGCAACAAGTGGAAAAAATAAGATTAGTTGAGGTGACGAAGGCCACGGAACAAGGGCATATTTAGAGACATTAGTAAATTGCTGAAACTGGGATTAAGTTCATATAAATGTATTAAAATACACATATCAAGCCAGCAAAATAAAATAAAGCAATATAGAGGCTACTGATCAACTTCTGCTCACCTTGTGTAGGCAACCCCTCATCTTCAAAGATGTCAAAGCTGTCCTGCTTGCTCCGTGTGTGTACCTCTTCCTCAGCAGAGGAGGCTGCTGACAACCACAGTTCATAAGGCCTCTGCAGCAAAGTCAGGTTGTACTGCAGCGAGTGGCTCAGGTCGTAGCTGTAGCTGCAGGGTACAACAGCAATGTCATTTCAAACATGCACAGTCTGTACAGTCCCATAATGAATTTAAGATTTTGGCCAAGAAATAACGTTTTTTAACATGTTGTAAAATAGGAAATAAAAGTTGTATTTCATGCTGGATGAGAGTGTGAGTTGTGACGTGCAAGCTTTTGTATATGCATAGTGATGTTTTTCCTTACTTATCAAGTACTAGAACTACTTATAGGAAAGGTATGTGAAAGCTGTTTTATAATGTTTACTGTCATGTAGCTGCTTGCTGAAAAATGCAACAAACAACCACAGAGGCTATAAAAACCTTCACATTAACTATTCTATTCTAAACAATCAGTAAAATCTTCCAACTGTGTGCAGACTGATCCTGGCATCCAAGGGCTCATTTGTTCCTTGCCACATCACCTAACCTTCTACCAAATTTCAATGAAATCTGTTCAGCAGTTTATTAGATGCCCTGCCAATGAGCAAACAAATAGACCTAAAAATGTTACCTACTTAATGAAGCTTAAAAACCTTGTAGGATGGGTGTGGAAAATCCTCACAAAGCAGAGTGTACTTGATGTCTATTTGTCAGACATGACACTGTAGCTTAAAAAGTAATTTTTTTTTTTTTAACCGAGAATTTGGACTACGAATTTGTCTTACCTGAAGTAGAAGTTACTGGAGAGGTCCACGTTCTGAAAGATCCGCACATATCTATAAAAGGCAAATTGGTCAAACTCACATCTACAAGTCATGAGCTAGAAAACATGATGTAGACAGTGCAGATGTATTTATCTTTAATATGCTACTTCAGTAATTTCCAATTAAGCATATTTATCACCAAGATTTAATTAAAAAAATCTTAAATATGCAAAAATATCAAGGGGACAAGCAAAATGCCAGCATATCATGAAGCTACTTGCACCAGTAAGAAAAATTGGCTTAATAATGTCATTCATTCACTTACAATACAAATACTTGTCAATATCAACATGCCACTGTCATGTATACAAGGAATTTCTGTGCAATCCTCCAAATGGCAAGCACCCTAACATATCTATAAAGAGAAGGGTGAAAGGGGGGAGAAATAGACTGCACCTTGCTTCATCGGGGTGTGTAACCCTAACTGAGTCATTGGGGATATAGATCATACTGGTGTCTTCAATTTTGTAAATGGAGTGGCCACCGATGTCAGCCATCTTTCTGCGCTTGGTGATCAACACAATGTAGTACCCCTCCAGAAAGCGAACAAACCCTGTTAAGAAAAAAAAAAAAAAACACAAATTTGAAATCTTTCACAACATACTAACTAATTTTCTTTCAAGGAACATTTTCTTCTACCTTACCATAAAAAAACTCTGAGCAAGTTGATTTGTAGGTCAACGTTTTTGTAGCCTGTATTTCATAATCCAAACAAGTGAATTATTCTGTGGAGGTGGATGATGAGTGTTTGTGTGTCATATTTCTCTGTATTACCTATACACTCCAATTCATTCAGTGTTACATAATTAAAATCTGACCCACAGAGAATCATGCAACATAGTTAATGATTTGCTTTCAGTTTCTGATGAGCTACTTTGTCATTGGTGACATTCAATACATAATAGATGGATGTGCATCATATCTGTGTAGTTTTTTAAAGCTCTGAATATTAGTGATGATGCATTGACCCCCCACCCCCTCTCTCATTACTGTTATTATCTATTTTGTATTATTGATACCACTTTACATTTTTACATGGAATCGGCATTATGCTATATTTCCCTGTCGCTATCCCCACCCGCCACCCCCCACCACAACTGGCAGATGGCCGCCCACCCTGAGTCTGGTTCTGCTCAAGGTTTCTGCCTCTTTAAAGTTTTTCCTTGCCACTGTTGCCTAGTGCTTGCTCATGGTGGGAACTGTTGGGTCTCTCTTTATAATTATAATAATCTAAAGAGTACGGTCTAGACCTGTTCTATATGAAAAGTAGCTTGAGATAACTTCTGTTGTGATTCAGTGTTATATAAATAAAACTGAATTGAACTGAATTGAATTGTAATATTTGCCTCATCAAGGCCAGTAGTTCATGTAAGTGTCCCTGTTAGACATGCTCCTTCATTATATTACTACCAGAACCCTGTGGACAGCTGTACTGTGTGTCACAGATGCAATTTTGCAACTGAATAAGAAGTCCTTGTACATCTGGCCTATTTACAATCACAGAAGGAGCAGTACTGCTGTGCTGTAAGAAAACTAGTAAGGATGATGAGGTCCATTTTATGTTCCAATAATAGATACGTAATGCTACAAAAGAACACTCATATACAGTATAATGTGATTAACAACAAATTTCATCCCAATAATAACCCACTTAATTACATACTGTATGTATGACTGTATGCTCTCAACTAAACAAGTGTTGGTTCATTTAAAAAAAAAAAAAAAAAGAGCCCTCCAGTGTCAAAGTAAATTCAGTCAATGGGAGCTTTTCTCAACCTGTGAAAACAGTTGTACACCGATTCACTAGATTCACTGAGAATGAGTTTAGGTGTGACTTAGAGTGGCTACTGGGCATTCTGATTTTAACTGAGTGTGAGTTGATGTGTCCAGACTTGCACATATTAGGTATTATTCCTCTGTAATGACAGTCAACTAAGCATGTGAGCTACAGCCATGTCTGAGAGTGAACTATCCTTCCACAGCCCACTTAATATTCTCTCACTTGTGACTTCACTGACTTACAATTCCTGTCAGTTCATTGTGTTTGTTCCTGCCAGAGATGGGTCAGACTGACAAAACTGGCGGATGAAAGTGAATAAAAATATACTTACAATAATGGTATTCATTACATACTGTAATAAGAAAGGTGACAGGTAAGGGGGCTCACAGTCTGTACTCAACATGGCTGTATCACTCTTTTATTCCATATGACACAGTGACTTTGACAAAAAGCAGCTTGTGAACAAAGATGACATTAGGGAAGAGTGGATCAGTCATTTGTTACGCAGACGTCAGAGTCAGAATCTGTCTGTGTCAGTGTGACCGACCCATCTACAGCCTCAACGATGAGGCTGAATTTAATCTTGAAGTATCCTATTACAACACTTATTTAAATGGTGGCAGGACTGAATTTTATCTTTGATGTGTTACTCTTATGCCCTAACAGAGCCCTGGCAATATTAGTTAACAATTGCTGGTATCCTCCTTAGCCAGAAATGGATATGTATAGACACACAGAGACACAGGACGAACCAGAAAGTAGAATGTAAGGCCGTTGCAATCGTGACATAATTTTAGCAATGTGGCTCAATGAAAGTCGGTCGGTCGGTCGGTCGGTCGGTCAGTCGGTCAGTCGGTCGACCTCCTTCATTCAGAATGAAATATCTCGACAACTCCTAGATTGATTTTTGTGATTTTTTTGTAAAGTCGTGGTCCTGTGGTAAAGTTGAGGTATATGCTAATGACTTTAGTGAGCTCCTATTTTTCTTCTGCACCAATAACTTTGGCAATCTCTTAACTTGTCATCTAGTTTCATCGTTAGGTCTTGCAATTGCTGGATCTCTGATTCCTAGGGGACCTTGGGACCCAAGTAGGTCAGTGACATTTTTGCAGATTGTATGACACATTTGATACATGTGGGATCAATAACCCATCCATGAATAATGACAGGTCACCAGGACAGGTTAATGCGACAAATTCAAACCTTCCTCTGTTATGTACAAATTGTAGGTCATGAGTTCAGGACTGATCACGCGGTACATACATGAAATACACAACTCTATCACACCAGCCACATTATTCACAGCCACTGGGTGCAAACACTGTCTAAGGACGTACACAGTTGGCTCGAGTGATCAGTTACACAAACTTCTCATGTAAAGAAACCTTTGCATTGGTATATGGAGCAGACAGACAGTTCAACACTGACCTTAGACAATGAGAGTGACCTGTATTCCATAAGTTTAGTTAACAAAAGGCCAGAAAATAGATACTGTGATTGCTTTTAATAAACCTTACAAATGTACTAAGTTGTAATTGGGACTGTAGGGCCAAAGCACAGAGACACAGGAGATGAGCTTTTTTTCCTCCCAAATGAATCAAAAATGATGTCTTACACTGTAATTTAACAGTCTGCCATTTTGCAGAAACTGAAATTAATTACATATTGACATATTTTTAATTACATTTCTTGGTCTGTTTTTTCAACATGAATACAGTTGTTCAAGTAAAACAATGTAGGTTGTATATCAAAAATGTTGTATCTCAAATGTGCCCCTTGCCATGTTTTATTCTTTTCAGACACTAAATCAGGGGGATTTAATGTGGCTATACCAAGTCAAAACAGATCTCACCTAAATTATATAAATGAATAACATATATAAAATACAAAATGAATTTAATACAGGGACACCTACCAAACAGTGTTCTTACAGTTTCATTTTACCCCATGTTCCATAAAAGTAAAGCAAAGTTTTAAAAATGTGAAAAGCTTCTTGCTGCTTCTGAATATACCACTGATGGTCATTATTTGAAACCTGAAAATTGAACATTATAAGCCTCACAAAGGTAGTGGTAGTAAAGGTAGCAGCAAGATTATACTGCAGTGAACTGCATTGTACTCTCAGATGTTTCTTTTATTTCATGTTTTCCATCTCCTGCACTTACTATGTAAAACCAGGTCAATACTCATAGCTGTACAACTGATGCTTTGAATAAGAGGTACACATTGCCTTCATTGTGCCCCACAATGGTTGTTGCTATGCCAGTGTGGAAAAGTGTAGAGGGACTGTACTCACCCACCATCCCAAAGGCTGAAACAGCCCTGGACAGACCCGACGAACCCTTCTGGCCAATTTTGGTGCGGTTGCCCAGGTCCAGACGGCCAAGCAGTTCCCGAACCTCTTGCTGGTTGTAAACATGCTACAGGCAAATACACACACACAGATATAGTATATACTGCACATGCATACAGCTGTAAGTAGTTTCTGCTTCTTTATCTACATGCATAGTTTCCGTATTGTTCATTTTACCTTGCAACAACAGAGAAATACAAAGTAATGACGTTTTTTTCTCAAAAGAAAAGCTGCTGCTAATGGACAGTGAGACTTACACAATAAAACTCTGTTCTGTGCTACAGGATGTAAATGATTAACAGGCCTTGTTTAATCGATGGTCCCAAATTTTCTACAGAGTGGTTTAGATTGATACTCAGTGAGGTGATTAAACCAAAATAGATTAGCTGTTATCCAAATTCTTTCAGCAATGTTGTAATGAATAAAAAGTAACTAAGTTTTTTTATTCATCACTTCTAAGGAACAAATGCAAACAGACTAGCAACCACGCAAACTAGTCATCTGCACAGGAACTTTCTTATTCTAATAATATAGATTTTACTTCCTCTGCACTGTGAAACAATATATGGTGTGTGCATTTCTTGTTTATTAGTGGAGTTACATGCTTTCCACTACAACATTAATCTAGGAGTTGTACAATATCCATTTATTTAGGTTCTTCTAATCACAGTATAATCTTTATTCATCACAGAAATAAAAATGTGTGTCAGCTTTCCTTTCATATGAGCAAGAGAAAGTGAAAGATGAGGTTGTTTCCTGCCTCAGACCCGCTCACCTCCATTTCTTCATCACATTCTCAAGCATTCATACTGTTTATAAAATACAACACTATGCCAATCAACAGAACATGGTTCCCCGAGGTCAGCGCAATATCTGCAGGAATGGGAGCGTGGGGTGATGGATATTTAGTCATGGATGCTTCATAATAACAAACACATCACAATCATAATCACCCGCAACACGAACAAACAAATCAACTCCCAGCTCATAGATCCTGGTAACGAGCAGTGGAGAAGAAAAGGAGGCACACTCAGCACTCATCAGCTAAGCTGTCACGCACAATACACTTGGGACAGGCTGAGTGATTGTACAATTTCCCCCCAGGCGTACTGTACTGTATTACATAAGCATATACATTTGCACTGTACCAACTGTGGTGGAAACTCGGCGCTTACCTTATCGTCAATTATGACCAGGTCCTTGGGTTCTGTGCGGTCGATCTTCAGGACTCTGTGTTTGGTCTGTGCCTGATTGCTCCCCACCAAAAAATACCTCTGGAAAGAAACATTAAATAATGAATGCACTGTAAGCTGAAATGTATCTGGTGCAGATTATTACAAGGGCCTTCAGAGTGTATATGTGCATAGTGAAGACAATCAAATTACGTGTTGTGATTGCATAATATCCACTACTTGTTTTCAACACAAGAGTCTTCAGTTGAGTCTTAAGGCCAGTTTATACATCTGTGTAGAATCAACACCATAGGTACTGTGTAGCTGCGTACCCTACACCATAGCATGACATGCATATCCACTGAAATGTAACTATACATTGCAGCGCCACAGACTGCAACAACTCTGATTAGTCCATTTGGTCCGCTGTGATTGGTTGCCATTTTATAATTTTATACTGTGTCTTGGAAAAGACATGTTTTTAAATTCCAATAGATATGGACACTCTGTTATTACAAGCCAGCTTGTAAATTCTCACTTTCTTCAGGCCTTTTTTCTCAGGAACATTTTCTCTCCACAATAAGTTGCCCAAGTAGAAATGAAGGAGGGAATTCAAGCTGATATGTATCATATAAACTTTGAATGAAAGTGGAATTATGAGTAGCCACAGTCCAGAGTACATATGGGCACAGCACATATTTGATCACAAGGCTACATTCTAATATGTTCCTTGTTGAGATTTGCGTCGTCCCTCTATGTCTCTTTCTTTCAAGTCATTATTTTTCTCATACTGGGTTGCAAGATGGCTAAAGAGTGTTAAATTGGAACACCATGTATCAGTACAGTACGCAACCATTAAAGCCATTTTGTCCTGTTCCAGTCTTCCCAGTATCCTATGGAGCTCTCTTTGTCCACCACAGTTAGACAGTCTGTTTATCTGCTGTTCAGTAAAATGGGCTGACAGAGGTTCAATAAGATATTGTGATAACTCAACTGTGCCAAATGTTTTCTGGCCTTATTTTTTCTAAATGTTTGTGGCTAGGGATGACAGCCATGAATCACACCCTCATTTTAACACTGGTGTAATGTAAGTAACTGAAAACAAATTTTAAATGCATTGTGAAAACAAAACAACACACAACTCATAAAGTAGGAAAGAGGGCTGCAGAACAAATTGTCTCTAGAATGCACACACGGTCCAGGCTATAAATATTTAGACAGTTACACATTTTCCAATATAGAAAGAATGGTGTGGGAGATAAAGGCCTTTTAACACACAGTGCCCAAAGTTTAGGGCTTCAAAAGTAATTAGATACTTGGCTTCTAAATGTTTGCTGAGCAGCTCTGTGTGATTTCAATGTTTGTTCATGCACAAAAGAGCTCACAAGAGGCTAAGAATTGATTGAGAGCTGAGAGTTGCATTTAGACTGAGGTTGAGTTGTCTGTCAACAGACCACAAAAGTCTTGTGGATAAGCAGAAAATCATTTCCATGGTGAAGAAAAACCACTTTGTGACTGCAGTGCAAGTCACAAACACTCTCTGGGAGTGTAGATGTACATGATTCCTTGTCAACAATGGTCATGAAGTCAAGAGAAGGCTTCATGACCATAACCTCAGAGGATTCACAAGATGCAAACTCCTGGCAATGATGATGCAACAAAAATCAACCAGTGATGGGAAGAGGAAAACGTGGAGGAAAAAAAAGGAACAGCCCATGACCAAAGCTGCCATCTCATCGGTTTAACATAGTGGTGGCTCTGTTATGGATTGGATATAGATGGCTGCTGAAAAAACTCCCACACTGGCATTTATTGATGATTTCATGCTGAGGATGAATGCAGAGGTAAAGAGGAGCATTCTGTGAGCTTAGATTCAGTCAAATGTATCAAACTGAGCCCAGAGCTTCATTCCACCTGCTGAAGACCAGACTAAAGAAATCAGGGAATTTACAAAGTGTCTGGTGTCTGGTTCAACACATCAGGCAGCAATTGACTGTAAATGATTTTCCACTTATCATTCTCATGGTAAGCCAAAGTTGACTAGGGAATACTTAGAGCAGCAAATCATCACAAACACTTTGCTGCCATCTAGTTTGCTGACTAGACACTACAAGAGTTCTTCATCCATTTACATCCTTTTTATATCCAACAAGAAGATGGTCTTGTCAATTTGGATACCCAGACTGGCAAGGAGAATTTGCACTGAATGTTGTCTGGCTTTGGGAGCCATTATGAGATAGTGATAATAACAGCAAGATTATGTTAAACGTACGGCTCTGGTTTCATACAAAACCATCTTCTGGATCCCACTGATGAGAGCCGCGGACTGAGGCATCTTCATTCCTGTTTTTTCCACTCACAATCCAGCAAACGGGGGAGCTGCAGAGCGAATGTAAACACAATATGTAAATCAATTACAGCACATCATTAAAAAATAAAGACAAGTTACACGTATCATAGATACGCCTGGTACTTATAGCTACTGTGTGTGCATCTTTTTTTAGCCCTGAGCATTTCCTAGCTAACATTACTCACCATTAATTTAGCTAGCTAGCTGCGTTAGCCACAAAAAGTCTCCAGTGATTATAGTATGCATTCTCTCTGGGAGTCAAATCATTTTTTTTCAATGTTTTCAATACATTAAATGTGTCTGTAAGCTGCCCGAGTACTTCCGACTAGCCGAGCATGCAACATGAATTTGTTTTAGTCAGGTGACTGTCATGAATGACTGATCTCAAGTCAGCTGATACGGTGCCTGCCAGAGTCAAAAAACTCGACAGACTGAAATGCGATTAATAAATACACGGTGCCAGTCCTCTTCTCTGACATGCTTTCTATTATCCTGCGTTTATTACTGTCTACAACTAAGAATACACACACTTCTTAATTCAAACCTGCTCTCAAACCACAAAGAAGCTAACATTAACTAGCTACAGTGTAGAAAGCTAAACCCTCCCCGCTTTCGTTTGTTAGTTGCTATGGCAACCGTGTTCGGTGACTGGATACCTCAGTTAGGTAAAGCTAGGTAGGTTAATGTGGTTAGAAGTAGTTAACGAGCGATGATAAAAGTTTCGACTTCGAATAAAGTTGATAAAGGAGTGCCCCTCAGTAACGGTAAATAAACTATAACGAAATATAACAGTATTTACCTGTAGCTATTGAACTTTTATATTGCAGTGTAGTAAGTCATGTCACGTTAATGGACAAACTGTTAGGTCAGCAGATATGTTACAACTGCTAGATTGATACGTTTTTCACTTCTCTGTTTATGACTTTTACTTCTCCCTTTGTATGCTTATAGCTCAAATGGACTGTTTTGTGGATAACCTAATGGAAGATGAAGCTGAGAGAGAGAATCTTCTTGCCAAACCCACCTGCTTCATCATAATTGGAAGACCGGTAATAATGTGATTCACACAACACTGCACAGTCAGAAATGATCTCCAACAGGGGGCATATCCATAAATACTTAATACCCACCATGTATGAAATGCCCTATCACCATTTCCTGGATATGCAAGGACAAAATGGGCAGTCCTCATCTCTTAGTTTCCCATCAGTTAGCACAAAAAAAGAGAAAGAAATTACATGTCCCTTGTACTGTTGGGGAAACTATGCATGGAGCTACTTTGTCAAAGCTCAGTGAGTGTCAAACTTGTAATTGGATCTTTTTCAAAAATTATAGTGGAGATTTAGAAACAAATAAAGTCACATTAAGCGATAAGAACATTACTGGGTGCAGTATAAGATGGTCCAATGTCTCAGTCTTCACTCCTCAACCACATCCTGGAGGGTGCTACTATCAGTTGTTAAACCAGCATTTTTTTCTAATTCCTTTCATGTCATGTGACACAGTGACTCCATATCAATTTTGTGACAGGGTGTTGGCAAATCTACCTTGGCCAAAAAAATTGCAGAGTCTTGGAAGTGCGTCTTGATTGATGGTAAGTCATTGTTTTTGTCTTTGCACCAACATAATGTCCACCACCATTTCAGATATTTCTCATCTGCTTTTACAATATTTCAGATACAGATCTGCTCAACACACACATAAAAAATAAAACAAAGCAAGGCGTAGAGGTGAGTAATACATTCTGTGTCATGGTACAGGACAGTTGACCATCCTATTTGTGCATCATGTGTTTTCATGTGTTCGTCATAGCTGCTTTATCTGACAATTTTAGCTCTTGAAAATCTTATCTGAGGGGAAAAGTATACCAGAAGATGAAGTGCTGCAGCTGATTCTCGACAGGTTTAACTCACCAGATGTGGAGCACTATGGTAAATCATGCACTCATATTTAATTTAATCAGACTCAGAACAGTGGTCATGCATGCAAATAAACCCTATATGTTGTTTGTGGAGTATGATAAAGTTTAAAAGAATGGATGTGTTATATGATGATATCACTGCAACCTGTTATTCAAAATGGCAGTATGGGAGCTATGCCACTGTTTGTATTTGATAGCTCAATGTGTTGTGATACAGGGTATGTGCTGAGCTGCCTGCCATTTATGTCTGAGGAGTGTCTGAAGATTCGTGAGCAGATTGAAATGATCAAAAACCTCAAATTAACACCTGATTTCATCATTAACATCAAGGTTAACGCCATATCTTCTGTTTAGAGTTGTGTATTCCATCTTATTTTGTAGCATTTTATTTCTTTATTTATTTCTTTTATTATCTTTATTTTCTTCAAGCTAGCGATATCTGCTCTTTTTTTATGTGTCATTGGTTTAACACTCCTGTCTACCACTAGTGTGCAGACAAGGACCTGGACCCAGAGGCTGTCAGGTCTGAAGCAGTATCCAGAGACGGGGCAACTATACAACAGGGATCAGTGGAAGCGTGAAGATGTGTACATCAACAAGAAGGAGAACAAAGATGAAGAAGCGGAGGAGGAAGAGGAGCAGGTGTGGCTCAAGGGAAAACTCCTCCTGTCTTGTCTTTAGTATTGAACTAATTTGATTTAAAAAAAAAGTAAATTGGACTTTTTAAATTCTAAATATGCTTATCACAATTTTAAACTACCTTATACCTTAAACAAGAAAACTGTCAAACTATGTTTTCCCTATCATACTAATAGGCTTGAATTTGCTTGCAGGCTGCTGAAGAGGAACTCCAAAAGGATATTATTGACCAAGATGGTGTGGACACCAGAGAATCTGGCCAGAAATGCTTTCATTAGAATCAACATGTACAAGGAGACCATGCTCAGACCATTGGAGGTGAGTTCATGGCTCACAATTAAGAAGTTACATAAACATGTCATTCCCTCACCATAATGCATAATGAACACAGCCTAATCCAAAAGTTTTAGCATCACAAATCAAGTTTAATGTAATTTTCATGTCTGAATAAAATCAGATGAGGATTTAAATGAACTGTTCTTCTAACAAAAGTAAAAACACTGAAACCTTTGTTGAGCTAGTAAATTATGAGTCAACTGAGATTTTTTCAGGACTACATGACGGACCACAACCCCCTCTATCTGTTGGAACTGGATGGAAACAACACTCCTGAAGAGCTGCACTCGGTAAAGACACTAAAGATGAATCTCCCATTTCAGGAAATACATTCTACAGTATTATAAACAATATAATAAGTAACTACATTTTGCATATCATATGCTGTTGAATTGATTTTGTCACCACAGTAAGTTTATAATAGCAGCCAACATTAGTGTAGTATGTCTGTTTGCATAATATGGATGTTCAATTACCTATGTATTCTTTGGGCTGACATTAGTTTGTTAATTGTTTGTAGTCTGTAATGTCCCGTCTTGGATCCATGGCAATAAAACGTGTCTCCATTCCCATCCTCCTCCACCAGACTGATGATGAAGAATTGCCAGAGGATATTGACACGGTCTGACATCGCTGACTATATTTTTATTTTTCTTCAAAACACAATCAGTTATGTGAATGCCTAAAAGTATTTCAAACAACTGTTTGAGCAACAAACTTAAGTGTGTGTTTTTTGAAAATGATGCACTATGTTTTTAACAGTTTCCTTCCACTGAATCTACTTCTAATTATTCTAAAACTCTTTTCCAGGAGGAGCTACTGAGAATGAAGTCCTCTTCCAGGGTAGTGGCCCCTCGCTTTAGGTGGAGAAGGAGCCGGTGGGGCCAAACATGTCCTGTTGCTCTGAGGGAGGGCCAGGTCATTCCTGGCAAGCCAGAATTATCTGTGGGGTGAGTGTTCCTTTATAGACTGTGGTCAGGTTAAGAATCTGCCCAGTGAGACTACTGTGTAAAGATGTCAGCCAACTCTCATGTCAACCCCTCTACAGTTTCCAGGACAAACTGTACATCCTCTCATCTCAGGAGGCCTACCAGAAGTTTGTCACAAACCCCAGAAGGTACTTACTGCCTCCAATGCCCAGGCCCCCTTGCAGGGTTTCCATCATTGGGCCCCCTCAGGCAGGAAAGAGCACCCTATGTAAGCTTCTAGCCCAGCATTACAGCACATTGGTGCTTGATATGGAGGAACTGGTGCAGCCACTTCTGGCCAAGGTTGAACAGGAGAGGCTTGACAAAATCAAACAGGAGACTACAGAGGTCGCTATAGAGAAAATCAAGATGAAAATGGAACAGGATGGTGGACAGAATTCAGGCAAGTTGAGCTTTGCATATGGTTATTATACTCACCTGTATAATCACATTGTATTTTGTTAAACAAAAACAAAAAAATTAAACTAACTGTAACACAGTGTGCCAGAGCTGAATAACTATTCCATTAACAAATTTTATTTCACATCAGGTTTTAAAGTATGAGGCATTTTAACATTTCACACAGTACTGTGAAAATGTAGATTGTTCTGTCATATTTGAATTAATCTTGTGATATTATACTTCATCAGATGACACCAATTCTGTGGAAGGTAAGATGTACTGTCTTTACCACTCTTTCTCTGACATGTATAAATGATCCTTTTATGATTCTGTAACTATCATAGAATAGTCGTATTAGTATTATTAGTTTTAATTAGTATTAATTAGTATTTAATATCAATTTGTGTGCTAATGTTTTCTGTTGTTCTCAGTGACAGAGGATCATCCAGAGGTGAAAGCCATGGTGCTTAGTGCTCTGGAGGAAGCCAAACAACTGAGCACATCTCTCCTTCTTCTGTATGCTGAGGCCCTGGAGAACCGTATAAAAGAGGTATGTCATAGATCTAAAATATGGCTGCAAGCTTTATGGTCCTAATAGTCAGGATACCCAACCATCCCCTCTGCAACTGTATTTGAGACTGTAGTTAGATTTTTTTCAGTCTATTAAATTTATTTCGACTGTATTAAACATAAATGTTGCATTTGAGCCTAATAAAGGTCGAGATGTTACAGATTACAGAGGCAGATAGCAGATGCAGAGGTCAGGACTGGCTGGGTGCTTGACAACTTTCCCAAGAACTTTTCCCAAATGGACGCCTTACAGCAGGGTGAAATCCTGCCAGACATCATTTTTTGTCTCAAAGACAGCGGTGGAAATCAAGGTAGGAGACACAGAAACAAGGCATCACAAACAAGTCGTTGTTTTAGTCAAATATATAGACTTATGTCTGCGTTCATGTGTCACTTCATTGCACTTCAATATGTTGAACAGTTTTGAAGAGATTGTACGAGATGAACAAGGAGAGAGTGGACCAAGCAGTAAGGAAGAGGTTGCAGGACGCACAGTCTGAGAAGGAGAAACAGGCCTTGTAGGTGTAGATAAAGTGATGCTGTAACATTTTGTAGTTTATTTTATCTGAGCAGGATTGTTAACGCATCTTTTGTTTTTGTGCTTCATTTTCCCACCATATTAGAAACCAAAATGAGCAAGACTCAGAGGTTCATTCAAATCTAGAGACAGTAGTTGAGGAAACTGATGGTATGTATTATCTGTCTATGAAGCAGCCTAATTCACATACCATCCTTGAGCCTGTAAAGATAAAGCATTGTTTTTGTTGCATTCCTTTTCTCTGCAGATAATCATGAGCCATCTGGCACCACCAGCCCTGTACATCCTGACATGATCAAAAAGGAAGGTGAGACATTTTTATTAAATGCTGCTGTTTTTCAGCTCAAAAATGTAAACTGCTCTCTCAGTATTTAAAACCTATATCCTCTCCCTCTGTTGCTCAAGCTGTGACACTGCCTGATCACTGGGAGTTTGGTTATCCAGACGGCCCAGAGATGAATGACTATAAACTTCAACTGCAACAGTTTATGTCCGAATGGGAACAAATGCAGTCTGCTCTCAGTGTTGCCCACTCAGTACTGGAGATTGATGGCAAAAGCCCTGAGGACTTGCTCCAAGAGATGGTCCTTCAGATGGAGAGTGAGTGTAACCTTTAAGTATCAATCACAGTCTTGAATTTATGTTACACCACAAACTTTGTGTAACATATCCCACACTGATGATTGCATTCCTTAGTATTCTCTTTCCCATAGTTTGTTTGTTTTGGCAATTGATTAATTGATTGATAATTGATTAATTATGTATAACAGATGTTTTTAATTTGATAATAGAATATTGATTATCTCCTCAACAATGTGACATTCAACTAGATAAAGAAAAAATTACATTCAGTCTCCGGTTTACATGCATGATCTTCAGAGCCCTTCAAGTATGTGCCCTGGGAGCTGTCAACAGTGGACCTGGACGAGGAGGCAGAGGATATTGAGGCCTTAGCAGAACTGGAGAGAGCCGAGGAAGCCAGCAGTGACAATGAAGCAGCAGAGGAGGAGGAGAATGAAGTCAGTAAACAGAGACCTTTTCACTTTAAAGCCTCAACCAGTGACTTTTTCTGATTTTATGAGCTACAGGTTTATAATCCTGTTTATAATTTTGAGACTGAAGATACAGGGTTATTTTACTGCTTTGTTGACAAATAATAATAATATATATTTTTAAAAAACTTAAACAGCATCTCCTCCTTTTCAATGAAACCAGGGTGGCACAACTGCCAAGAGATTATTAGGTGATACTCATCATTTCTGTCCTGTGGCCTTAAAAAACCATAACGTCCTCTGGCCTTGTACGGATGAAACTGCAGCAAAGTACCGTGAGAGGACCTTCTACTTCTCCAGCCCAGAAGCAAGAGACATTTTCCTTCAAGACCCTATGCAATTTGTTGCAAAGACTGAGCCTCTCAAGGTACAAGCTGAGAACAAGAAAGAAAAGGTCATAGTAAAATAAAAAAACTTTTCTTACATTTCTTATTTTCTTCCATCCTAGCCTCCTGCCCTGCGAGTCCTTTTGCTTGGCCCCCGTGGGTCGGGCAAGACCACTCACGGAGAGTGGCTCGCCCAGCAGTTTGGCCTCTTCCATATTCAGTTCAGGGAGCAGCTCCAGATGCTCGTCATGGCCAAGACGAAGCAGCGGGTGCCTTATGCTGATGAGGTGGAGTCTTCAGAGGAGTCTCCTGAAGACTTGGAGGCCCTGATAAAGGAAGCCAGGGGTGGGGATGAAGAGGAGGAGATGGAGGATACCTCTGCCGATGACAATGACACAGAGGTAAGTCTCAATAAACTTTCGCTGAAATAAAATTCCAACCAATGCAACCAATAGCTGGTGAATTATACTATCCTCTGACAGTGAATTATTGTGTATTTGCTTTTGTGTGTCTACAGCAGGAAGTGGTACTAACTGATGAGGAAATGGCAATCAAAGCCTATTTATCTGATGGAGATCCATTGCCTCCACACATCCTGGACATGGTTATTGCACCATACTGGAAACAAGAGCCATACAAGTACTTGTACACACACCCACACAAAAATGCAAACTTCCAGCACTTGATCCTACTAAAAGTAGATGTTTGATATGTTTGGAAATAAACTTATTTACTTTCTTGCTGAGTTAGATTAGAAGATTGACAACACTCTCATATCTATACAATAGATATGAAGCTAAGCTAACTTAGCTTAGCACAAATCTTACTTCACTTAGCATAAAGACTGGAAACAGGAGGGAACAGTTAGCCTGGCTTTTCCAAAGGTAACAAAATCCACCTACCAGCAACTCTAACCATGTAACTAATGAATTAATATTTACTGTTGCATACAGACATAAGAGAAGTAACAATCTTCTCATCTAACTTGGCAAGAAAGCGAATAAGCATAGTACCCAAAATGTCAAACTTTTCCTTGTGAACACCTGACAACATAAGGTGTTTACTTACCTCAACATTCTCTCTCGTAGGTCCACAGGTTTTATTTTGGAGGGCTTCCCGCATCATCCCGATGAGGTGCAGTACATGTTGCAGCAACATCTCTTCCCTGACACTGTGGTTATCATGGCGCTGGATGTCACGGAAGTTCAGAAACGGCTGTTGCCGAGATACCTGGAGAAGTGGCGCGAGCGTCGCAACCACCGTGATGCACAGCTTAACATCCTTCGTGATCTGCGTAAGAAAAACCGGGTAAGCAAGTTGGTAATGTAACTTTCCCACCAACTTTATTATGAAGCATTAGGTGACACAATTACTTTAATGCCTTTGGAACAGGAGGAAAACATTATCAAGAGAAGGGCTGAACTCATGGCAGAAAAAGGTGCCACAACAGCAAAAACAAAGGTAAAGCATCTCATCATAACCACAGTCATCCCCTCTCTACATCACTGGTGAATCCTTCCCTCTTCTTCTTGTCACCTAACCAAGTAGTTTAGGTATGAGGATGAAGAAGGTGATGAAGCGGAAGAAGAGGAAGCTGCAGGGGACATAGAGGATGAGATAGAGACCATGCTGGAGGAGGAGTTTCCTTTAGAAGAGAATAACGAAGACATGGAGAATGAGGAGAGTGAGGATGCAGCTACTGAGAGGCTGGAGACGGAGATAGAGGAGCGTTTTGTGACAGATGAAAACAACCTTGTCACTCTAACGGTACAAACACACAAACCCATAAAGGCACTTAACCAGCAAAACAATGATTTGGTTGCCACACCCTTACAATTTCTGCTATTATGTTACTGCAAAGTGGTTGTACTTTACTTACCCTCATACGTTCTGTTTTGTGCTTTTCTATGATCAGGAGCTGCTGAGTGAGCAAAACATACCCAGCATTTCAATCAGTGCAGCTCGCAGGCTCCGAATCGTGCGGCATCAGCTGCTTCAGAAAATACAACCTCTGCTGACTAACAGGGAGTCACTCTTCCAACAATGTCAGCCCATCTCATACAGCCTGGCACAGAAGCTGCTGCTCTCCTCTTACAAGTTACACAGTGCCTTTGGTTGCTGGGATCCCATCAAGGTGGGTATCATTCAGGGATGGTATCATCATTGGGATGAAGCCCTGATTTTTGTCATTAATAAATATTCTATAAGTAATGTCAGACATTGTTTATCCCCCCTCTATAGCAATACAAAGAGAGAGACTTAATCCAGCCTCTGCAGTGGCCTCTCAATACCACATATCCTCTGATCTTCCATCAATACATCTACTTCTTTGCATCCAAAGAGAATCGCAACACTTTTATGCTCAACCCCTTGAAGTACCTTAGGCAGCCCAAGCCCATCCCAGCTCTCCCAGTTAAAATGGCTGTCCTTGGACCACCCAAATCTGGAAAAACCACTGGTAAGACTCATGACAGCTGCAAAATAATCCACACTCTCAATGCTTATCCCTTTTTTATTTTTGGTCTTCATTCTTCTTGGTTTTCTTTTATTTCTACAGTGGCAGAGATGTTTGCTCAAAAATATGGCTTGGTGCGGCTGTCCATTGGTGGTGTTATGCGCATGGTGCTTAACACTCAGGGGCATACTGATCTGGCTGTCCAGATGACAAAGTATCTCTCCCAGGGCCTGGTGGTGCCTGATGAATTGGCAATTCAGTGTCTGGAGGTGGCGCTCATGAGCTCAGTCTGCAGCACTCGAGGGTAAGATCCTAAGACCTGACCTGACACATGATTTTTGGGTTTCAAGATGAAGACTACATTCTTATTCATCATGAAACCTGCACAGGCGTGAAGAAGACATTTTTACGTATTTGATGTTCCAGGTACGTGTTGGATGGTTTTCCGATGACACTTAAACAGACAGAGCTCATGGGTTCTCGGAGCATCATCCCCATGATAGTAGCTGAGCTTCAACTGGACACAGTAGAGGTGCTCAAGAGAGGTCTTGTGGACAAGATAAAACCCAACAAGTGAGAGAACACTCACACACAACAGTGGGAATGATAAATACACAGAAATCATGTATGAGAGCTTTTAAAATCACAAACCTTTAAAGTTAATGTAGTAATATGTGTTCTGTTCCCCCTCCCTCCTCGAATTATAGACCTCACCCGATGCACGACAGCTCTGAGATCCTCCACATCCGTAACTCCTGTTACAAGCAGGAGGTGGAGCAGGTGAGGAAATACTTCCAGCAGCAATATCAGAACTGGATTCTGCTTGATGGACTTAAGAGCAAATGGTGGATCTGGAACAGCATTATTAAGGAAGTCAGTATCAGCATGACATATATCCACAGCTACCTGGAGAGGACACGCAACGGTGAGTACAAGATGCTTATCCAGGCATCAGCTAAGCACGGTTTTTAAAACCTGAAGTAACACTGAAAACCCAATCATCTAGACCTCTTTTTTCAACCTATCTCTTTTTAATTGCTCATAGCAGTTTGCAAAAAAAATAACTTACAAATACAGTGAGTAGATAACAAACATTAGGTCATCCCCCACATTTTAATTTTGTAGGTCAGGCTGCCTGCATCAACAGGCTGTGCATCACACCCAAGGAGCTGCACTATCGGCTTGGAGAGTTTGGCCAGTACTGCCCTGTCTGCCTGGCTCTACATCATCACCTGGTGGACGGCTCAGAAACTGCAGTTTTGACTCATGCAGCTGAGTACAAGGGACAATATTACAAGATGTGTGGTGAAGAGCATTTAGAGGTCAGTGGAATGGAGTTGCACACAGATATCAAATGATCAAAGGTGAAAAGTTGTTCTGCCTTTCATATATTAATATTATTTAACTGTGACTGAAAGAAAATATAACATTTTGTATAACGTATTGCTCTCAACCACAGAAGTTCCTGTCCAGTCCAGATCAGTTTGTGACCCCTGGCTGCCCACATACTCTCCCACAATCCCACCTCCTCCCAAGAAAACTAACTGAAATTCAGGTGAAGAACAGGTTCCCACAGCAGGTTGAGATGAAGGGCTTTTGTCCTGTGACTTACCTGGATGGAAAGCAGAGGTAAATCCAACTCTAATCATATCTCCCCTGCTTGAAGGTATATTTCTGAAAGCTGAACAAATGTGCACACCACTGGATTCTTTATGTTGTGCAGGCAGATAGTTCTCTTTAAGTTTCTGCTCCAAAGAAAAGGTGAATTTTGAAAGATGTCTTCTTACTGCACTCAACTCTTATATTAGTCACTATATTTTCTAGTTTTCTATTCATGTAAGACTTATTTGTTCATAGGTATGAAGCCCTGGTTCGAGGAAAGATGGAATATGCTGTGGAATACAGAGAACTGATCTACATTTTTGAGACAAAGGAGAAACAAGACAAGTTTTTGAGGTGCGTTTCTATCTCTGTCATTAATCCTTTCTTCTTACAAGGATCAAATCAATGCATAACAGTAATACAGACAGTGTAACATTATTGTGCCTTGCTCAATTTTGGTCTATTCAGTAAAACTTGGTGTTAACACATTATCTATCAAGGACTCCTGAAACCTATTGGGACCAAAAGCTGCCCAGTAAAGTTCCTCCTCTCTGTGAACCTGTACCCCTCACAGCGCTTCCAACGCTGGGTTACCTGGAACAGGTAAACACACTAAGTCTCATCAGCAGAGATTTTATAATGTCATATAATGAAGTGTTTTTCTGAGATATCTGCTCTGCTCTGAGTAAAGTCTGTATTTTTTAGGGTGTGGCAGTAGCAGTCATCAAGGCCATGACAGCTGTTGGCTGTCTCAAACCAAAGTATCCTTTCCTCAGTATACAAAGATCAGCACTCCTCTATGTGGCCTTTTATCTGAAAGGTAAACAAAATTCAAGGTTACCTCAGGTCTTTCCTCAAAATTAATACTTTTAACTTTAAAAACTTTTAAATCCAGATCTTTCCGTTGTTATACTGTATTTTCCCATATATATTGTGTCTTTTACTTATGTAATAAATGAAAGGTCACATTTTTACAGCTTTCAACAACAAGAGCACAGACTACACTCGCCAGAAGTACAAAAAGAAGCTGGCCTTGTTTGAAGAAAACTGTGCACTCATCCCCTACCTGAGCTCAACAATGAGAGGGAACTACAGGCCTCCCAGTGAATGTCCCATTGACTTTGAGTTCAAACTGAACAGATTCCTGGCTTTGGAGGACTTGCCGAGAGCCAACTGTGTGCTGTAGCTGAGCCTGTTTTACACCTTCAACTCACTGTATGGTGTGATGACCCGTGTGACATAAATATATTTTAAAAGTAACCTGCTGAAAGAATTTATTTTATTAAGAGCTGTCTGTAATAAAACATTGAACACTACATACACTAATTTAAACACTGCACTTTTCATGCATGACATAAAATGAAATGAATTTTAGGCAAGCATGTTTCTTCATATTACTCCTGAAACAGAAGACAGGCAGGAGAATGGCCACTGATACACACTAATGACTCATCTTTAATCTGTCGATATTATACTATGTATTATCGTATGAGTAACTGTAAATTATACGTTAATACACGTCAATGCAGACTATGATGGACTGAGTTGACTGCTCGATAATGAATGCATCTACAGTACGCCTTTGTTAAGATTCCTTCTCGCAGCAACAAGGGAAGGCTTTGCTTTGCCTTTTGTTTATATTATACTTGATTTATTGCGCACCCGAATGATTGACAGCATGATTGCTAATTTGCACATTTAAATCACAGAGATTACCATTCTTTAAAATAAAGCACAGACTGAATGGATACTAATTTATAGCAGCAGTGACTGGCAAGGGTTCAAAAATAGAAATGAAACTGCAAGGACCGATTGCTTTTACTTTACGTTACATAAATCAAAAGTCTTTCTATTAAAGAAAAAAACATGCCTTCTAGTCACGCGAGACTTCAGGGAGAATACTGAGCGCGAATTCTGCCCGGCGGTCCTCACTGTGATCAGCTGTGTTGTGTTCGGCTGCTGTAAACTAGGTAAGTAGTTTCCATAAGCTATCATATCGGTCCTCTCAGTTTCTTATATCGATGCGAAACCAACCACAAAATAATCAACTGCTATCTGGCTACACAGTAACTTTATGTTTAGCATGTAGCGTTAGTTAGCCAGCTAAGCTAGTTCTGTAACTTGGCTAACCTAACGGTTACTGTTGTCAGTATTTTGGTTTAACTCAACGTAACTGAAATCCCGCATCACATGAAAGTTGCCGAAAGGCGTTGCGCCAGTTAGCAAAGCCAAGAAATGTGACAATAGCGTTGTAGCCGGAGAATTGGAGCCGCTGTTTAAAGTTCAACTAACCGCAGTGCTCCATGCTAGTAAATCCGGTGACTGTTTTCTTTCACTTTCATTTCTCCCGAAGAGTAGGTGGGCTAGGATGTCTAAGAGGAAAAGCAGCTCAGTTAGTGAAAACGCCAGCAAACGGGCCAAACCTGTGCAAGAGGAAGAAGAGGAGGATGAAAACGTTGCTGATGGTGACGAGGATGATCCTCTACTGAGTGCACAGGTTTGTACAGTCACTGTCATGCCACGAATTCTTCAAACTTTTCTCTCTACAAAGAAACTATATATAATTTTTGTTTCTTTACAATCCTGTTGCACTCTCTGAGATAAGACACATTTGTATCATACTGTATATGGAGTGAAGTGACAGAGATAACCTATGTTCAGGTGCACTGTGCCCGTGAGGTGGTGAGTGATGCAGGGATTGTGGAGAGCATCACATTGAAGAACTTCATGTGCCATTCACTCCTAGGCCCATTCACATTTGGTTCCAACGTCAACTTTGTTGTTGGCAACAATGGAAGTGAGTGAAACTACTTAACCAGAATGTTATTCCACAAAGTATTCAGATCTTTTGAACTGAAATTAAAAGAAACCTTTGTTTCCCAGTCCAGGAACTAGGTGTACTGAAAGTCTGTCTGGCATTGCTGTCATGGCAACTGATTCCCTAAACTTGCCCTAACTTGTTATGTGGCAGATTAATATGATCATAGCCTCTTGTCCCAGACCAGTTGTCAGGCTCAACTCGTTATGAAGGAGTTAAGCTACTGTTACCATCTTTTAACAGGACAGAAACTCAGCGTTTTCTCTGGTGCTGTGTCCTGGCAGGTCTTTATCTTGATTTACTATAACCATATGTCTGATAAAGGTCAGCTGTGTTTCGAGTGTAACATGCTCACTCTTAACTTTAATCTTTATTGCTGCACATGTGCAATGCTTGATTGTGAAATGTATCCCTTTCTTTATACTACGGTGTTTAATATGTGCTGCTTCGTGGCCATTAAATTCACAGGTCTCACTGTAAACATTCATCATCTTGTGCAAGTGCTTCTTTCTCCTCTGTTAATTACAGTGTTCCCTTTTTTTTTCTGTGCACAAACCGCTTGTGTAACAGGTGGAAAGAGCGCTGTCCTGACTGCCCTCATAGTTGCTTTAGGTGGGAATGCACAGGCCACAAACAGAGGATCATCCCTCAAGGGTTTTGTGAAAGAAGGAGAAAGGTAAACCTCGTACCACATTAACATTATTTTCTGTTACACTGTATCTTAACTGATTAACTGGCCCTTAAAAGTAGCTACAGGCTGTAAGGGCAAAAATTCTGTGTATATGACCTTGTGGCCCCTCCTGCCCAAACTCCTAACATCTTTGCTTGCAGAAGATCAAAGCACCAAAGCACAGCTAAAAGATGCAGTGTATCTGGTCAGGAACACAGTGTTCAAAGTAAGAACAGTGAGGTTCAAACAAGTCCATAGCAGAATAGTTTTAAATAGAGTTCACTGTAATTAAAAAATGCAGAATTAACATTTTAAAACATTTCCAGTGTTAAACTTTTGGCATAATGTTAATGCAAACATAGTGCAGATAATTATAATGTTTCACAGGTGCTCTGTTAGTGTTTTCCAGTGTATGTCTTTTCTTAATCATAACAGTACTACAACAACCTATACATTTGATTGAGGTGATCAATATGAGATGATTTTTAAAACACTACAAATGCATAAATTGTCTGTTGTCTTTTAGAGAGAGCAGGACTCTCGTATCGCATCATAAATGTGAAACTGAGCTGCGCACAAAGGGTCACACATGAAAGTAATCTCTCTTTAGATAGAATGGATTTAATGCGTGTTACCGTTTCCTCAGCTCAGCCGATGTATCGATTACCCTGCGTAACATAGGAAGGGACGCATACAAACCTGAGGTGTATGGTCCAGCCATCATTGTTGACCTGAGAATAACACGTGACGGGTTGAGAACCTATAAACTGAGGAACAAGTCAGGTAAAGACCATGAAAGGTTATGGATTTCTAATTTTTCCTACTTTGTTTAAAGACCACTTCATTTATTTGACTATTAACTAATTCTCATCAAGCATTAAAGATTCATGAACTTTTTTTTCTCTTCTTGAAGGACAACTTGTCTCAACTAAAAAGGAGGAGCTCATGTCCATTCTGGACAATTTTAATATTCAGGTATGAGCAATGCAAGTCCTAAACATTACAATATTCTTGGTGAGAAGGAGTCATTATTAATTTGTATTCTTCCAAAGGTCAACAATCCTGTGTCAGTTCTCACTCAGGAAATGAGCAAATACTTCCTACACTCTAAAGGAGAGGGGGACAAGTACAAGGTTTGTCAAAAGTCATTATAACTAGCCACTATATGACTATATTTTTAAATGAAAACCTCTTATCTGTTGTTCTAGTCAACTTTGACTGATGCAGACTTTCTTCCTTCCTCTTTTTAGTTTTTTATGAAAGCCACACAACTGGAGCAGATGAGAGAGGACTTTGTCTACATCAAAACCACTAAGCATGTCACAGAGGATAAAGTGGGGCAAAATACTGAAGTAAGAATTAGTCATCTCACATGTTCATTTTTAATGATATTGATACAGGACTATGATAAATACTATTAAGCCATTTTAGGCTTCATTGTGGATAGAATTTGTTATCCTTTAATTATGAGCTCAGTTGCATAGTACTTTTATTTGATTATATATGTTTATGTGACTGTTTCAGTGCTTGAAAGACTTGAAGCGGAAGTATCTGGAGAAAGAAGATCGTTACAAGAGCCTGGCATCGCTTGATGAAATGCACACCAAACTGGAAGAGTTGCAGAAGCAGATGGCTTGGGCTTTGGTGAGATCATTGTCTCTCATTTTTCCCTCTCAGTTTGGAATTTCCAACCCTTTTTATCCATTCCCCTATGTCCCAGTGACAGCTGGACTAGTACAGTAATTACATAAAAGATCATTCATTTACATATCAATGACATTTGCAGGTGGCAGAGATGGAGAAGGAGCTGGAGCCGATGAAGGAGAAGCTGCGGGCAGACAGACACTCAACGCAGAAATACGATGAGAAGGTGGAGGAATGGAAGGTATGATACCTCTGCAGTATTCACCATAAAGTTGTGTGTCAAAAGCACCATGTATTTGATTGTCATCATCAGAAATCTTTGCACTTGTCCATGCATGGTCCTCTATCCTCTAACCCATAACCTCCTGCTTCGCTGGTCTGATCATGCAGAACAAGGTCGACGAGGCTGAGAAGAAATACAAGCAGATCCAGGAACAGTTGGAGGGGATCACCCAGCAAGTCCAGGAGCTGCAGCCCAAATGTGCTGAGCTCAAGGCTGAAGCCCAGAAACGTAATAGTCTTCTCAAATCCAGCGAGGTCAGGTTCTCATGATTTATCTGTCACATATGATCTAGAGCAGAGCGGGTGAAAGTTACTGTTATCATTGTGACGCTTGTTGTGTAACTTTGTAAATGGCTTGTGTTCTTCATTTATGTGTGCACTCTAGGTCACTGTCCATCGATGCAAAGCGAACCTGAGGGACTTGGAAAAGGACAAGGTTCAGTTGTCCTCAAGGATAAATGACCTCAAGCTGAGGTATGACTTCATCTTGTTTTCCCGTCCGTCCGTGTTGCATTCAAGCTGGGACATGTTTTCATTCTGTGTTAACTCCCCTGTGTTTTTCATTCCATCTTCTAATTTTTGTTATCACTTTGTTTTCTCATCTCCAGCATCAGTCAGACGACGGGAGCGGAGAGTCAGGCCAGGACACAGCGTATGGAGCAGATACAGGCCGAGCTGGAGAAGCTGAAACATCACATTTCCACTCTGGGCCAGCAGATCGACCAGTATCAGCACGCTTGCAGCCGTGCCAAGGAAGAACAAGGAAAGATGAGGTGAGGAAATAGAAACAGGGCACCAAAAAGAAATTAAATGTGTGCTTGTCTGTGAAATTAGCCTCTAACATAATAAAATTCTTACCTCCTCCTGTCTTCAGGAGAGAACATGGAGTGGTTCAGAGGTCCATCGAAGCCAACAGGAGGAACTTGCAGACTATGGAGAGCAGCCGCTCTAATCGGCTGCGGCGTTTTGGAGATCACATGCCCGCGCTGCTCACTGCCATTGATGATGCTCACAGAAGGGGCCAGTTTAAGCACAAACCCAGAGGACCTCTGGGTAAGACTTGGTGTCCAGGTGTAGACAAGAACATACAGAATAATATGGTCAAAATATTACAGCATATTCCCATTAATATTATTCAGTGGGAATTTAAGACTGAAAGGAGCAGAATTTATGGCTATGACAGTGTATTTCCCTGTTTTGTGACTTCTTGGTGAATAATTAAAGATTGCAAGGCCCAGCAGTCATCAACAGTTTCTACTATAAAGTTATAGGAACAATGCAACACTCCCAGTATCTGCCTCTGATATTCTTGTTAATCTCAGATTTAAGACCCAGAAAATTGTTGCTTTGAGTGCCTGAAAATGACAGAATTGTACCCAAATTGCATTTTCTTTTTATATTTTACATTTCATTCCCTTCTACAGGTTACCTTATTAGCCTGAAGGACCCAGAGCTGGCCCTGGCTATAGAGGTTTGTCTTAAAGGCCAGCTGCTTGCCTTCACCTGTGATAACCACGAGGATGAGAGGGTGCTACAGGGCCTCATGACCAAAATGTTCCCAGGAGGCCGCAGACCTACCATCATTACCAGCCAGTTCCTCCCACAAGTCCATGATACAAGAAAGAAGTGAGGACATGTGCATTATGTTTTTCATGCTTTTATTCTGCTGTAGCAAATTGATAGGGTACATTTTGATTGAAGCTGACCACAGGTGGGATTGAGTCTAAAATATACATTTTGTGTGAAATATCACTTTAACCCTGCAAGAATATCTGAAGAGTTATAATCAAGTGATCTTGGTGTGTTTTGTCTTTTGTGTCAGGGCTGTGAATCACCCTGAATACCCCTCTGTGCTTCAAGCTCTAGAGATTGAGGACCCAGTTGTGGCCAATTGCCTGATCGATCAAAGGGGTATAGAGAGCATTCTACTCATTAAGGTAACAAGCAGTTTTTTCACTAGAAAAATCCCAGATATTCCATGTGAACTATCTGCAAAGACCACAGAGGTGGCGAGTAACCACAGTTTTAGTTTCTATTTTTCTGAAGGTTTGGTGCATTAACATGGATTTTGCTTTTGGTGTGCGTTTGTAGAATCGGACAGAGGCCCGGAGAGTGATGCAGGGCAGAAACCCTCCTCGGAACTGTACCCAGGCCTTTTCTAAGGAGGGAGACCAGATCTTCAATAATCGCAGTTACACTGCTGAGCAGACAAGAGCCAACTACCTCTCAGGAGATGTTGAAGAGGAGATCAGGTGTGTGTCTGTGTGTGAGGTTAGACTGGATACCTTCGGTCACCAGGGCATCTCCTATTGACTTCTCAGTGTTGTAGTGTTTGATAAAAGGAATCCAACTTGGAACAAAAGCAACATAGAGGCTGGAATTAATTTGCTTCGGTTATTTAGATATGAATATATATCACAACAGGGAGCGGTTGTATAATTCTGCGCTCTTGTTTTCTATCTTAGTATCTCCTCTGTCTCTTTCACTCTGTCTCTTACACCCTCTCTTGGTTTCTGTCTTTCCTCTCAGGCATTTGCAGAGGGAGATGGAGAACCAGGACGCTCAGGCAAATCGCTTCCAACAACACATGAGAAGGTTGGATGAAGACCTCAAACAGAATGAAGGGCTGCTGAGAAGAGCTCATATAGAGCAGAAGACTACCAAAGTAACAATTTTACCTATTACTCGTCAGTATTGATCTCTTTCTGTACCCAGGATATTATGAAACATTGAGACTATGAATTTGCTGATGAAGTCTGTGTGACTCATTTAGGATAAAGCCACGAAACTCGAGCTGGAGCTGACAGACCTACAGAATGTGGAGGAGCCTCAGTCAGAAGACCTCAGGCCCCTGGTTTGTGCACCACGCATCAGTACAGTGCAATACATAGATGTGATCCACATCATATGTTGCTGTTAAAAAAATACTTTCTTCCACAGGAGGAGGATCTTCAGGAGATCATTACTAAGATCTCGTCCAAGCGCGACGAGTATGAGGAGGCACGGACTCAGATGACTGACCACAAGGCCTCCTATGAGAAGGCAGAGCGCGAGTACAAGCAGCACAAAGAGCGGATCAACACCATCGCGGAGGAAGCCGACTCAATCAAGGTACTGAAAGGCTTTAAGATAATGAAAAAAAGCTTCTTCTCTGTTTACAGTAAAAGAGTAACATTGCACTACTTCTTGATAAAGGTTAGAGGATCAGTATCCCAGTCATTTGGTGAGTAGTCTTAGCACAGCCTCACCATAGGGACGCCATCCCCATTTTAATAGGTTTAAGTGCCTGTGGTTATTTGTTGTGTACTTGTCCTTTCGTCCTACTACAGGAGGAGCTGAGTAAGACTGACCAGGAGGCGATGAAGTGCAAGCATCACAAGAAACACTATGACGAGAAGCGCAGCGCCCATCTCTGCAACATCCAGACCCTCGAAGCCAACCTGGAAAGCAAGGAGCGGGAACTTCAGGTACACCATACAGAGGAGCTCATACTGGACTAAAAGCAAAGATCATTTGGCATTTATTTGAATTTTCTTTTGTTTCTGAAATGACATTTCTGGTCATTCTGTCTTCTTTGAGAGTGTTAAAAACGTGTGTGCCTTGTAGTTTTACCTGCATTTCGTGTCAGAGATTGATGGTTTGTTTCACCCTGTGGTTCAGACATCAGTGTCCAAGGCCACAGAGATCTGTCCAGAGCGCCTGGAAGTGCGTCGAACAGCCAGGAGTCTTGATAGCGAGATCAACCGCCTCAAAGTTAAGATCTCTACCCAGAAGCAACAACAGGGGAACCGCGAGGAGGTTGTGAGGTCAGTCACCTCAACCGCTGTAGTAAATGACAAATGACACAACCAATTTTCCTTTAATTGACACTACAATGAAATGCCTCCACCCCCCCCATACACACATCTAGGCAGTACCATGAGGCTCTGGAGAGCTACAAGAACCTAGCACAGCAAATGAAGAACCTCAATAGCTTCATCAAAAGCCTCGACAGTGTTATGAACCAGAGACTCCAGGTTTATGCTGAGCTCAGGAGGCAAGTAGTCAAACCAAAAAATAAACCTCTTCGCTGTGACCTCTGTCTCCTTCCCTGTTTATTTACATATTTTTCTTCCTTCCCCTTTTTCTCTGCATCTCTTGTGGTCTTAGGTTCCTCTCTGCCCGCTGCAAATACTACTTTGACAGCATGCTAGCCCAGAGAGGCTATACTGGAAGTATGACCTTTGACCACAAGAATGAAACCCTCTCCATCACAGTAAGAAGGACTTTTGGTTTGTCAGTTGGACAACACTGTAAAGCCTCAGTTTCCCTCTACAGATTTACATATAAGTGTTATTTTTTGGTGGATTGTGTAACAGCTGTAGGTCACATGAGTTTTTATAATATATATTCCAGACATCTTTTAACAGACTAAAAGATCCAGCAGCAACGTTGAAGTATAAGCTTTAATTTTTTATTGATTGTCATTACTCAGAAAAGCATGAGACATGACTGCTTCAGCTTCTTGGCCAGGTAAAGTGAAACACTAACAACAAAGCTTTCTCGTGTGTAGGTGCAGCCAGGTCAGGGAAACAAGGCCGACTTGAGCGACATGCGCTCTCTGTCCGGAGGCGAGCGCTCCTTCTCCACTGTTTGCTTTGTGCTCTCTCTTTGGGCCATCACAGAGGCGCCTTTCCGCTGCCTCGACGAGTTTGATGTTTACATGGTAATAAGAGACTGTTTCTATTGGTGTTGTTATGTCTGTCGAGATATGAAACACATAAACTGAAATGAAAGCATCTCTAGTCATAGCAGAAAACACTGCAGGCTTTAGAGGGGAAGTTCATATGTACGTCCCTTGACAATAGCAGAATTGTCTCACTGTATTCATCTCACTGTTCTTGTTCATTTAGGACATGGTGAACAGGAGGATATCAATGGACATGATGCTGAAGGTGGCTGCTGGTCAACGATACAGACAGTTCATTTTCCTCACCCCACAGAGCATGAGGTAATCACTGTTACTACATCCTGTTGTTTATATATTTTTATATCAAAGGAGTTTGACCACCCAGATACTGATTTATTGACTTAGTTGCTGTGTATTATCTTAGTAAATGAGCTATGATAGACTAATCCATTCTGTAATAAAGGCCATGCCCTGAATGATTTCCCTGGGAAAGAGCACAAGCCTCTTAACCTCAAAGCTATTGCCACATTGTCATCTTTGTCGCTTTTCTTCTCCTGTTTTTTCAGCACCCTTCCTGAGAGCAAAATCATCCGCATCCTGCGACTGAAAGATCCAGACCGCAGCCAGAACAACGCACAAAGAAATCAAGACGAAGACCAGTAGTATCGCTAGCTCACTTTAGAATCAAATGAGGTGATTAGACCATTAGCACGTGCTGAGACCCTCCCTGACTCTGACACCAGGACAGGCCACAGAGTTGTACACTGATTCCTGCTTTTATGGAATAGTTGTTAATGTTAAGTCTAGCCACATGTTGCTCTTGATCCATCAAGTTCTTTGTCACAGTAATATTAAGAAAAATGGTTCAAAATTGTGTTTCAGCGGCAACACAGTAAATGTTTTGTACAATAACATTGAATTATACCAAGGGGTTTGTACAGGGAGAAATATTTTTTATATTCTTTGTCAAAATAACTTAAAATGACTTGAAAATTGTTAGGTTGTTTATTTAATGTTATTCATTAAACCAAACAAGTGTGTAAACAAATGCAGTGTTGACGGGGCTTTTTATGCATTGAAACATATTTCAGGGCACAGGCAGGATTGTGTGTGTGTGTGTGTGTGTGTGTGTGTGTATCTAAATATGCATAAATATATGTATGTATGAAATTGCTAAGTAGGTCATAATTCACATTCCCTTTCTTTTTGACCTCAAATTGGCATGACATAGTAAACACATTATCCTTTCTGTTTTCCTCGGCTCTACTTATTATTCCCTGGATAAAAGTCATTTTGATTTAGCTCTGCATTAAAACATTCAACCTGAAACCCTGAGACCTATTAAGGTCAGTCTTGTGAGCAGGAAGGATTTGCACCTTTAAGGGCTCTGTGCCAAAGCTCCCACACAAGGCGGTCCACTGAAATGCACTTCCACTCATGCACATAACCACTGTTGACAACATACCTGACCTCCTGAGGAAAGTGGTACTTGTTCATTAAATCCCTGAGAACTGCAGCAAGCCGAAAACATGAAGCCTAAATCTCTTCCGTCGAGGCTGTTTAACAGAAATTTAGTAGCATCACCAGGTGAGACCCTGGTGAGTGCAGGAGCAGCAAAGTATCGACGACATGTGGACTGCGAGGAGGAGAGCATTGGGGACTCTGACTGCAGCGACAGCCAGCCGGTGGCAGATGACAGCAGCCAAAATGAGAAGAGCCACAGAGAGATACACTTTGCCTTTGTGCCAGAGAAGTACGAGCCACTGGTGGATGATGAGGCACGAGTCATGGCAGAGGAGGAGAAAAAGAAAAGGAGGAAAGAGAAGTACAAAAAAGTGAAGAAGGTTAGTGTTCATTATTTACATTTTCTTAAAATGATAATAATTATGAACTTACATTACATGTGCATTCTGATGGTGTAGGTCTGGTCTTATGAAGATCCTTCATCTCCTGCCCTTTTTGTCTTTTCTTTGTAGCTTCTGTGGGAGTAAGTGAAGATGTAAATCACAGTTGTTTTCAATATGGCATCAATCAGCTTCAAATTATTCTAATCTAAGAGAATAATTCTAATCAAATTATTCTCTTAATTACTGGGAAAACTGCAAAACTTGCATGCAACACATTACCACATGTGGGCTGTTTTGGTGCTGTTACTGTATAATCAACCCAATTTTCCCAGAAAAATCGGGCTGAGGTTTCTGATTATTGAGCTAATTACTCGTCAAAAAATATTTTGACCGCTGAACTGTTGACAGTTTTGGAGTTCAAAGATCAGTAGAGGGTCATAAACCTAAAATGACACACGCATGATCAGCTTTTATCCCAGTCCATCCCAATTATCACATAAATATTACAGCTGTGTGGATCAGGAAAAATACTCTGCCTGTGTTTGTAATTCAGCTTTACCCAGTCACTTCTTTTGATTAAGGAGAAGTACAATCAAGCCTGTGGAGTCCAAGAAGAATCCTTTGAAGTCTATTTACTGCACAGATTGCTTTGTACACTCATCTGATTGATCAGGAAATGTCTCATGGAATGTGACTTCAAACAGATATTACATTACTACAATAACAACAGAATCCTTATCAGCTGGGTTATATAGATGCTGTAAAATGTTGAGTAAAATGTCAAGTAAACAAATCATAAACGAGTATTAGGCTGTTGAATATTAACTGTATTTATACCATCTTAAATTATAATAGTTTGGTAATAAGACTCAACTTCCAAACTGATGCATATCTACATGGGTGCACATTAATAACATTCAGTTCCACTGAGTGTGAATGCATGACTTTTTATACTATGGTACTGTAATGAAGAAGAAACTTTAAAGAAGAAACTGATTAAATTTGTGTCTTTTCTTGCAGTTCCAGTGTGGGTAAGTTGAAAAATTGTTCTTTGTTTTTTTAAATGTGGCATCAATCAGCCTCTCTGAAATTATTCAAATACACTGTTAATGACTGAAGAACTGCAACACTTTAAAGATACGAAGTTTTATCTAAATTACCAAATTCTCAGGTTAATAATCACAACAGTGTGATTAATGTCATGAGCAGGCGGGTTTGACAACATGTTTACTGGTGGAATTTCTTTATGACCTATAATCACATGAGATTTATAAAGAAGTGGCTCATGGTATGTGACCTTGAACAAACAATATTAATATAAAAAGTTTATCTGTGACCTGACACGTGTGTGTTTGTACTGAGAATAAATAGACTGTCAGCAGACAGTCGTGGCTTCCATAAATCTGTGAAAATATGCTGAAGGATGCCAAGTAAACAAATCATAAATGAGCAACAGGCTGCTTTTAATACTTGAGTGTGAAGTTCATTCTTGATCTTGGAGATAGTTTTACAAAAACAATCTTAACCAAGATCCACTTACTATCTTTCTTTAAAAAAAATATATATATATATTATTATGCTATTGGGCCTACATGGTGTGTATGCTATTTAGATTAGTTTGATAGTTGGTTCAATAATCATCAGTTTTAAGTTGTTAAGTGGTAAGCAGAGTCATTTTTACCTCATACCACATTGAGGAAGTAGGATTGTTTCTGGTTTATTTTTCTAAAACACCTGACTTCCTGTATCCGCTTTGGCTGGACAGCCCTTTCCTGTTCAAACAGTACAGGAGACAATAGACTCCACATTTACATTTTATGTTTAAAAACAGACTGTGCCTCTCCCCCTGCTGTGCTATTGTTCTAAACTGTCACATACACAGTCTTACTGTGAACAGATTTGAACAGATTCTATCTCAAATTGTGAAAAATATTTATTTAACCCATTTCTGTTAAATCATTGACATGATTGTGTTCAGAATCTATGGGAGAAATAATCACATTTGGTGCTAAACACAGTTTGTGACTCAGCCTTGATCCATGTTTAATTTACCTTCACATGTGTCTCTGAATGACAAATGACACATTTTGAATAATTAGTATCTACAGATAAAATGAATCTACAGCTGGTTTTGCCTTTCAGAATGTTGGCAAGGCACTTCGTCTCCACCTGGAAGTGTCTACTGCTTGGGCTGTACAACTTTGCCCTCGGCTACTCTACTCCGATCACGGTGGCAGCTACTTTTGTCCCTGACTTTCATCCAGGCAGGAACAGGACCTGAGCTGATCTGCGTGAATCTCCTACAGTTTCTTTTACAAGCTGTGATGTATATATCAGCAATCCAAGGACACTGACCAAAGACTCTTGATGTTTATAATGTTTGTGTATTTGAAATTACATTTTTTTTTTTTTACATGTTTCCACAAATTTTAATCAAAAACTAACTGATATGTTTTGTCTGATGTGAAGAAAATATGTTATAATGTTATTTGTAAAATAGGCCTTTTTCACATCAGATTTTGACTTGTAGAAAAAACATGTGTTACTTTTCACATTGAGGATGGTTCAAACTGTCCCAGTCATCATTAGTTTCATTATTTACACCTGTCCTTTCCATACTGTGATGTGTTAAAATGTCTTCTGTGAAAAAAGACATGTTGTTGTTGATCATTGTCTGTGTTCAAGATATACAGTCTACTGTGACCCAGAGTTAATCAGAGTTGCAGAAAAGTACATTTTTAGGATCATAAAATTAGAGACTGAGGCTGAACAATTGCTCTTAGCATTGACCTAATGCTCTCTACATGTCCTCCTTGTACCTAAATCACATGCACTTATTAACCCTTAGCTTAGACACTGGTACACTTTTTAAGAGAAGCTGTAAGTCAGAGGCTGGTGGTTGTATGTTTGCAGAGGGATAAAGTGGGAATGTGGAACTCATGGATGTTTACTGTAGCTGCAGATGGAGTGAATCAGGGGAAACACTTCTTAAAGGGATTTACAGACAGGAAAGACTTAACAAGGACGTGATCATCAGTGACACACCTGAAAAAAAAGGAACAAATCTAGGCTGAAAGAATGTGGACACACACACACACTGTGAGAGAGAGAAACCAGGCCACCCCACCTGCTGCTCCTCTCAGAGTGGAGCAACAAGACCTCTGACCCCAACAGTATTTCTCAGTTCTCAGACTGTCTCAGCACTGCTGCAAGATGAATAACAGACTACTAATGATTATGGATAATGATGATCATGGCTAAATTGCTGCAGAACGCAAGTGAGGATTCTGTGCTAAGAATGTAGTGTTTTTGTGCATCTGAGAGCTCCTTCATTAGTGAAGATTTTGCAGGTCAGGATATTTAGAGTTGGACTGTAGTATAAAATGTGCAACACAACAAAGCTCATTTGAAATACACCAGCTTTGTTTCTAAAAGAGTTTTTAATTAGGCCTTTTTGTGTAAGTGCCCTCATTCTGCCCGTGGTGAATGAAGGCATTTTTACACAGTGAATGAATAAAAGCAAGATGTGACACATGCATCCTAACACACAAGATCAGTCTGTACTTGAAAGATTTCAGATGAATATGGATTACAGGTGTGATTGTTATTGTTATACTGGAAGACAATCTATTTGTTGTTTTATTTTGAAGAAGACATAATAGATTTTTTTTAATGTAATTCATTTGTGCATTTTACTTGAAATATCACATTCATAAAGCAAAATGGTCAAATTCTTATGTTTTTCTCATGATTTTAAATGAACAGACTATATAGAATTAATAAGCATATGAAGTTATTCTAACGTTTTAGTTTACTGTATTATTGTAATTTAATACATACTTTGTCTGGCCATTCATATCATAAAGTACTTTTCTATACTTTAAATAAAAAAAATTAAAGATTGTCTCCCCCGTGACGTGTTTCACCTGCGACAGAAGAGCTCCTTCCGCAGTCTTGTCTTGTTTACATGATACCTCCTAGCTGAAGCACAGTCAGCGGCCAGTTCAGTGTTTTCTGAAAATGACGGACGTGAAAGCAGAGAATATCAGCTCTATCCCTATCGACGGCTTCAGCAATTTAAGAATTACGTCAATATGGACGTTTCTCATGTCTGTAAGTCAGAGGTTTAATCCCCAAATCGAGAGACTAGCAAGCTAGCGTTAGCTCCCACAGCTAGCAGATCGACCCCCGTCGTCTGTAGCGTTTTATTTCAGTTCACTAAACAAGTTCTGCTAACACCTGTCGACTGTGTGTTATTCATGTATTTAATCTACTGTTTGTAGGTGCAGTGGTCGGAGCCATGGCTTATCGGGCTGGTGGTGTTTCATATTGTGTGTTTGTGTCTGACGGTGGTGACCTGCAAGTACTACAGAGCTCAGATCTGTCACTTTCTGCTCATGGGTACGTGGAAAAGAAAAATGATTGACAGTAACATTATTGGACATCATTAGATGCTGCTTGCCAAGTTTGGGACATGCCTGAAGAGGGACTTGCTAAACAAACCACATTTAACGTTATAACAGTAAAATATAAACTGAAGTCCACCACTACTAAGTGACAGTTTACTGATATTCTATGACCTGATTCTTAATATCTGCTCCTCTCTAAGATCAACAACAGATAAAATATTTGTAACATTTCTGTTGGCAAAACAAATCAAGTACAGATGTAGAATACCATTGAAATGACACAGAGAATGAACATGACAGCTGCGTGCTGGTAATCTATCTAATTGTTTATAAACTTTGATCTGAGATATCAAAAAATTGCTCTGTTGGTTTTGCATATAGATTTCTTTATGCACACTAGCCCGAGCCAACATACTGTATCTAGTTTTCATTTTCCATGGATTTGGATTTGTTTATAAAATCCTGTATATCTTGTTAGCAAAGAATATGCAAGGGTTAAGTGTCAAGTAAACACATTGTGTTGTTGCTGAAGTGTGTATAATCGCAGCCTGACATGACTTCTCTCTCCACAGTTGGCATGGTGTATAGTGCTGAATATCTAAATGAGCTGGCAGCTATGAACTGGAGGTAAGACCATGGTTCAGATGTATTTCAGGAGCTAGTATGCATATTGAAGCTGCGCTAGCTGGACACACACTATAGTGAACTAATTCTCATCATGCTTTCTTCCTATTTGCAGGTCTTTTTCTAATTTCCAGTACTTTGATTCCAAGGGCATGTTCATATCTTTGGTTTATTCAATTCCTCTTCTGCTCAACACAGTCATCATTGTGGTAAGTTTCGCTTTTAAGTTTCCATCTTGTCACATCAAATTCAAATCTTAAAGCACTGTTCAGCAGCTGGTATGCCACAGATAACATCTACTCATGTGTATGTTTGTATGTGTTACACAATTACAGATGGTGTGGGTGTACAGGACCTTTTCCACTATGACTGAGCTGAAGACGCTCCAACTGAAGCGAAAGGCCCGCAGAGAGAAGAGAGAGAAAAACGACTGATCTCTGTCCCCGTGTCCGTAAATGGGCTTTACTAAGAGGGGCTTAGAATCTCTCCTTTGCTAATCCTGAAATTTAAGATGGAGGGCAGATTCCTTCTTTGTGACTGTAAAAAGGATTGTTCATTGATGTCAAGACGGGATGTCTGTTTCTGGTTACGACTTTTGGATGGGGCTGCTGAGAATGCTGTGTGCTACAAGATTTATGAGGACCAAAGGACAGTTACAGTTTTGTATTTAAATGTTGTTTTAAAATGTGTTAAAATGTGTGAAAAAAAGATAAAGCATTTTTTGAATTACGTTTGTGTGACTGATTTCATGGCCTGGGAATGAGAATTTAAGACTCTAACGGGGCAGTAAATGAACCATGGAGAGGAAAAGAAACTAATTTGTCTTCTCAAGAAACTGTGCACAACAAAGTGTCAGCCTGGTTTGTGTTTGGACATTACAACACTTGAGTTAAACTTAAACCCATTTTCAACACTTCACTGACAGAAAAGTATTAAATTTGAAATCAATGCATTAAATCATAGTAACAAAACAAGACAGAAATTGTATATTTGAAAATCCAGATCAGATGCTATTGCATTCTATTTATTTGAATCCACAACCATTAACAGGTTACTCTGAGCTGGATACAATATTTAAGTTAAAATAGCCACTCGAGCCTAACTGGCTTTGCATGCTAGGATCAGTTGAACTGGTCTAACAGCTTCTGCAGGGAGAGCAGGGGGGTTTAGGTCTTATGACCTGTCAGTAGGTCTTCAAGGGGAGCACAGTCCTCCACATGGGGCAGGTGACTGTTTCATGATACTGGGATTTGACTCTTTCATCTCTACCAGGAAGCCATTTTCATAGCAGACAGTTTTGTCATTGTCATAAAAGGGAAAACACACCTTTACAAGCAGCAGTATGCCTCAGACCCACAAAAGTGCCTGTTTGTGAGCGCTCTCTTATCACAGTAGCAACTGTCATTGTCATTGAGGAGGCAGAGGAAAGGCCTGTGGGCAGGCTTAATGTGTAAATCAACCTTTTGGCTTCTTGGCTTGTAATGCTGTTATTATTCATTAATTAATTATTTGTTAAATCAGCAGAGACTATCTGTTAATTAAATTTGTTTTGACTCCAAACTCTAGAATGTACAATATGCAGAGATACCTGCAGACCAAAGGACATTTACGGTTGCGTATTAAATACCTTTTGGAGAAAATATTTTATTTTGACATTTATTTCAATTCGCAAACAATAAAGCAAAGAAAAATGCACAATAGCATTGTATTTCTTTTGATGATAATATTTCCCTGTGGTTTACATAAATGCTTGTTCACCACTAGAGGGCAGTAGGGACTAAATGACATGACATACTGTAAGTGCTGCTCTCCATAAGATCTGTTCTTTGGGAAATTTTATCCTCAGTTCACGCTCCATTTTTTACTTTTTATCTCTGTAGAGAGTTGACAGGATGTCTAACCTAGACCTTACTGTTGTTTTTATTTTATTTATATCACTCCTTATTTTTTTTCCAGATGCATCTGATATATGTTGGCATGCTTTGCCTGCATTTGTCTGTCAGGGACCATGAAGTCTGGACATGAATGATTGGATTTCAGTCATGATTGGAAGTTACCTGGGATGATGGAGAGAGGGAGAAAGAGAAATAGGTCTATTATTTTGATGGAGGTGGTGATGATGGAGAAGGGTGTGTATGTGGGTGGGTGGGTGAGTGAGCGAGGGTGTGCTCATTGACCCAGGCTCTATCTCTTGGGTGGGAGGCCCCTTTATGACAGCTAGCAAAACTGATCACCTCTGAAGGGAATAAGCATTAGAGGACCTCTCTACTTTGACATCTGCACTCTGACCTCCCTTTGTTGAACAACAGCAGGTGTTACAAACACACGCATGCACACACACAACACACATGGCAATTGATGTAACCAGCTCAATGTCTCCAGAGACATGAGTCATGTCTAAATGAAAGATTAAGTATAGAAGTTTAAGAGGGTTGTTTTATCTCTTCAAATTCAAAGTAAGATTGGAATGGACACTATCCTTTGTTTAAATCTTGTGCTCTGATTGGTGTAAAAGTTGCAGCCAAAGTCACCAGTTCATATATCTCAGATATGGCTGCTTTCCTTGAGTTTGTCATGCAGAACAGTGCATTGCACAACAACCCAGTCAGCTGCAGTCCTGTGGGTGAAAACACTTTGGATAAAAGAAACACCACCTGTCAGACAGAGGTCTGAGGAGATGACCATAGTGTTCAAGCTGAAAGGTGGGGAACAGTGTGTACGTGACAAAAAGCATGAGACAACGTTGTCAAGTGCATCTTAGAACGCACAGTTTGTTAAATCTTGAGGCAGATGAAGACTCAAATCAGATGATATTGCTTAATTATCAAAACTGGCCAATTGAGGAGTGAAAAAGCATGAAGCAATCACTGATTTCTGTTGTGGAACATCCACCCTGCCATGTGTTAAAAACACTGACTAATGAAAGTGACTCCTGACCTTCGTTAAACACTTCCAGAACCATATAGAAGGTTACTTAATTTTTGGTTCATTGAAAGCATAAGAGAGTTATCAATAAAACTTCATCTATAAAGTGTAGTGGGCTGTTATTGGAGAAAATTTGAAATAACCGTTTTAACAATAGTAATATTATAACAGCACTTTAAGAAACATTTGAAATCACTGACATGCTTATCAAAGATGAGTCATGTTAATATATTGTGGCATGTGAGTTGAGGCTGTGGCTCACACAAAATTTGTGCAGTTCTAACTTTACAGATGGGGGACTGAAGCATGCAGAATTACAGGCACACTCTGCATTAGGGGTGTCTGGTCTGCACAAAATATGATAGTCATCTACCTTTACAGATTCCATAGTATGATTGTACAATGTTTGTACATGTTTTTTTATGCATGCAAAATTCCATCAATGGGATGTTGTGTGCATGATTGTATTCCCATTTCCCCCAAATGCAATCTGACATTTTGTATCCCTGGAGACTCTGGCTTCCACACTAGTATTTAAAATAAAGTTATGTAAGTTTGAGCAGTGTTTGCTTGCATGAACATGAGTTTGTGGCCAAATAACCGACCCATTGGTGGGCTGCTGCTTGTCAAGGAGTCATCCCACCCCAGATGATTTAAGATCGCATGCTCTAACAGATGTTGGTAGGGTTTCACTTGTTCTGATAAATTTTCCCAATATGAGAATTATGTCATGAATTGATTATTTCAAGAGATGATAAAGGGTCTTATTGAACTGTTGCCCCAGCTCTAATGTATATACAAACCATTTTTCTATTCAATAGACAGCCATCATTATTTGTATGAAGAGTATTTAAATATGTCAGTTCACTAATGTCTGGCTTGGATCAACAGATCCACCCTAAAATGAAAAGACAGTGAGTTAAGCTTCTCTGTCAGGTTCCATCTTCAACTCGTAAAAATCCCAGAATTAAACACATGAGCATTGTTTCTGATTTCTTGTGGATGTTTTTGTTTGTGGTGCATGTCAAGCCAAACGCCAGCTAATCCCAAAATGCATTTTTTTTTTTAAAACTGCATATGAAAGAATGAGAATAAACAGATGTTGTATAAACCACAATGCACACTGTGACATGAGCTCAAATGATGACAGTGTTGCCATCTGTCATAATGTTCCTTCTCACTTCAGAACTGAACAAGCCTCTTGGATGAGAGGTGAAACGCCTCCAAGTATCTACAACTAAGTCCAGTTGCCCTCGATACGACCCTTCTTGGATAACCATGACCTGGATGACTGAGAATCTCCACAGACGTTCCCTCTCACTGTTTCTATACAGTTTATGTTGGCTCTCACTGTTGTTCCACAACATCCGTGGTTGTATAATCTACTGGTAAAGATGTTTGGCCTGGACTCTGTGTTTATTACAATGTTATGCTAATTAGGAGCAGTTTTAACCACTTTTCCACAATGTGTCCTCGTACCACTCATGAATATACATTCCTACACAGCAGCAGAGCTTAAATACAGAAATACACAACATAAAGAAAAAGCTTTTTTAGAGGTAAGAGGTGAAAATATCAAAATTGAAATATTGACTATGTTAGACATAATGTACTCACATCTGATTAGTTTATCTTCTCTGCTATGATTGGGTAACTTTTGTTATGAGACGTCATTGGTGATGACAAACCTGTTGTTACAGTTCAATTCCAGTCTGAAGCATGATAAAATCAACTCTATATTATGTATATAAAGCTTTTTGTACACTTACTATTTAGGATTATAAATACCCACACAGGTTTTTAATTACTATGACCTATTACACCTTTAGTCACAGTAAAGTTAGGCTGAGCTTCAGTGGGAATTACTTGATGCCACAAAACACTGTGTATTAGTAAGAATGATTATAGGGTGCACTGTCTTGGCCCAATGAGCACATCAAAATTAACATGAGAGTGAGAAGATGTCAATCAAGCCTAGTTTGTACATACTCAAACAGTTCTGAGAAGAGCTCTTATCAGGCAACATAACATCTTTATGTCAACTATTAGTGGGACTTTTATAAAGGATTTGTAAATCACCAAATTACTCTGTAAAGTAATTTTAACACATTGTAAGGGCATGTATTTGTCAACAAATCCTCATATGAAGCCTCCCAATAAACATGTATAAACAGATAATGAATGCTTGAAAATAAAATGTTACACAGTTGTAATAATTTGATATAGACATTCATGGCCCCCTTACTCACATTCTTGATCCTCTGACTTTTCCTCTACTGTCACTGTAAGCATAACACTTTTAGTTGTTATTGAAATGTCTCAAAAAACTATTGGTTGTATGGTTGTGAAATTTGGTACAGACATTCATATTCCCCTCAGGACAAATTGTGCTAAATGAGCCCTCTTGACCTTTCATTGTAGCGTCATCCTCAGGTCAGAATTTAACTTTGTCAGATACTTGGTTTATGACCGAATACTTTCAAAACTAATGATATTCCCATAGTTTAGGTTTTGTTTCATTTCTGCGTCATGCCAAACATCTGGCCCAAACATCTGGTCCATTACAAGAACGTCCACTGTATAGTCTTTATTATTCTTTCATATAGCATATGTATGTGGAAAAAATTTCAAATGGCCTGTTCACTGGGAAGATCTGCTCTATCTCCAGCCTTTCTCCAAGTGACTGGCTAATTCATCTGGAAGGATTAATTCATGTATGTATCATTTATCATTATATACAATGATGTATAATGATATATCCTGTGTCTCCCCTTCATTTCTAAGATTCTCCAAAAAAAAGAAAGAAAAAAAAAAGATGTCACTCACAAGCTTCTTTAACTGGTTGAGGGAAAAAATATCTTTGATAGATTCCAATCTGGCTTCTGTCAAAATCACAGCACTGAAACTGCACTGCTCAAAGTAATTAACAATATTCTTATGTGTCAGATAAAGGTGACTGTTCAATCGTCTTGACTGATCCAGTGCCTTTGGCACCGCTGAGACTGTTGAACTGGGTTGGTATCTCTGGTACTGCACTCAAATGGTTCTCCTCATGTTTGGCTGACAGATCCTTCAGTGTTCATATTAACAACTATGCTGCTCCTCTCTATGTTGGGTCCCTCAGGCATCAATCCTTGGACCTATTCTGTTTTCACTATACAGTATATGCTACCTCTGGGCCATTTGCTTAACTTCTCCAGTGTATCTCTTAACATTTTTATGCTGATGACATGCAACTTTACCTCTCATTCATGACTTCTTAGCGTCTGTTAAAAATTAGATGTCTCAAAAAGACTGAAAAAGACTGAGGTCCTTATGATCTGCTTCAGTTGTTTTACTATGCATTTACTTACATATTTATAGTATATGTTATATATTATAGCATATAGTACGTGCATATAAGAAGTTGTGGATAAATACATTAATAAACATAAAAATATCCTTATAATTGTTTACAACTAGATTAAAGTGTGTTTTAAGCTTTTAAATAGTGTTTATATATTACTTATGAAAACTAAATGGGGAAGAGGGTCAAAATAAATTGTTACCTTATGGCTTTGAACAGTGAAAACATGATCTGGAGGCAGTGTCCCGTAAAAGCAGCCGCAGCATCTCCCAGCTGTTTGAGTCACACTGTCACTGGGCATGCTCTGTAATGTAATAAGGAGAAAAGAGAGGGAGTGAGAGAGAGGGAGCAGGAGGTGGGGGTGGGGGGACTGGAGTAACTGATATAGAGTGATAGATGACTCACTCAGTGTGTGCTTATGAATGAGTCACTGTGATATACGTGATTATATAGATATATTTTATTAGACACAATCTGCATACTGGTGAGGTTTAAACCATGTTATTGTCTGATAAAGACTGGAATAAAATCATCAGTAATTACAGTAGGGTACACTTTTATTTATAATATAGACATGAGAAATCAGTATGACTATGACATATATTAAATATGAATTATATTAATGTATCTTTTATTATGAATTTAATGCTTTATCAAATACAGTATGTCTCCAGGATCAAGACTTAAAGCCACAGAGAGCTTGAACTCAGTGACTCACTCTGTCTCACATCATCATGCATCACCAATCTACCTGTATCAGTTACTACACAGTCCAGATAGAGGATGATCACTTCTCATCGTCGTTTGCTTTTAGAAAACATCAGTGATTAACATTATTATTCCAGCACAACAAAACGTTTTTCAAAAAGAGATTTGTTGATTTGTTGAACCTTATCGTAAAAGTGGCAGTTTGTTTTAAAGATTGTTGTTTTGCAGAAATAAGTTCCTGATGAAAGGAGCCTGGTTTTTATTGCAGGAACTGAAATAAATGGATTATTGACCAGTCTGTACCCCAGCATGTAAGTTGTTACTAGCTGCAAGATCAGTTACTACTTTCAAGAAATTGTGTGGTGTCACTTGATGCAGTAAATATGTCTAAAAACAGATGTGTGAGCTTTTTGGAAGAAAAGTCATTTGTGTGGATGAAAAAAACGAGAAAAGAAAAAAAGAAAAAATGCATAATAACAATCAGTTGACATTGTTAGATTTATTTTTCAGATGAGATCATTCCCGACACCATATTCCACAAGGCTTGATTTACTCACCATTCCCTGTTTTTGCACATACTAGCATTCCCACAGTGAGTGGTTGCTCTATGTTACAGATATCCAATGGCATTGTGGGATGCTGCGGATCATATCACAAACTCGATGACAAACAAGGTTGCTGCCAAATCATCCCATGTGGTTCTTAAAAACTTTGCACCAACATGTAGGGACCTACTGATTAAATACAGAAAACAGCAATGAGATTGTATGCTTACAGACCCTAGATCAATAGTTTTCGTCTCAGAGGATATTCAGTGTGTGCAGAATATTTTGACATTTTTTATATTTTGGCTTTTTCTTTCTGGGGAATTTGCTACCAAATGCCTGGAAAATGGGAATTTCCTTGAAAGAAAAACTCAATTTAAATTCAAATATGCTTCGATATTCTTTTGTTATTGGAAGCGTTATTCTCCATGTGTGTTTAATTATATGCTTGTATGCTAACCTGCTGTACAATGACAAAAAGACTCTCTACTCAGTTATGTTAGCAGTTAATTGGAATTGATTACATGGAGACATGTAAATCAACCCAGTTTTCATTTTCTCTGTGACTTGGGCCAAAGTCCTGGAAATTATTAGGAGGTTTGTCTGAAGTTTCAAAGCTATAAAATAAAGTTATACCGCCTACAGTTTTTCTGTTACTGACAGCTTACGTGGCAATTTCAGTTTTGCCATTTTTATGTTTTCAGCAGTGGCCAAAAACAATGGACCCTGGTGCTTCATCATGTTTTGCCCTGGTTGTAATCAGTCTATCTCTTTCCCAGTCTTACACCAAATTCATCAATCAGATTTTCCCACTTTTGACTTGAAGACTTGATTTAATGCTCTATGTGGAAAAGGTGTTTGGGCCCACGCATGCACCCACGACTCCAAACCTTAAACCCTAAACCATCGCTCGCCAAAAAACGGGCCACAACAGAAGAAGTACTGGGGGGGGGGGGGGGGGGGGGGGTGAAACAGCCAAAAAAGAACCAGAGATGCTGAAGTGATAGAGATGGACTGACAGAAAGAACTGGAAGAAAGGGGATTTTTAAGAGCGAGATGTTGGAATTCAGGAGAACATATAAATGAAATGTTTCTCCTTTGATAACAGAGGTCATTTTATCATAGTAGAATTTAAGATGTCAAAGTTTAGATAGTAAGTTCACATTCACTCACTGTTTATCAAACATTGCAGATTACTGTTAAGATAACTATCCCTCCAAAGAGATTCTGCCAAGTATGTCAGGCTCCCAACATAATGTCAAAAATCCATGGGTGGACACATGCAACACCCGTACATAAACACACAAAAATATCTGAGGTCATTAACTGTTCGGTATTTATCAAAGGGAAATTAAGGACAGTCAACTTTACACGCAGTCCTGCTCAGTCCTGAAGGAGAATAATAGCCGAATGCATAAAAATGGAGCCATTGATGGAGGATCTGCTGAATGAAGTAAGCTTATTAATGTCCATTCTCACACATATCCGTCTGTCTGGACAACGTGTACACTCTAGGGACAATGTCTCCATTGTCACTTATGCCAATTTGGTGCTCGTATCTGAAATGCATGAATCATAGCCCATTATTGTGATGAATTATAGAACTTTGTCACTTAGAGTGAGATGCCTCATTTCCACTGTGAGGCTGTAGATCGCCCAGTCAAAGAGGGGATAAGAAGACAGGTTGACAGATGAGTGCAGCCAGTGTAACTTTCAAATGTGTGACAGGGGAAATGAGAAAAACCAAAATTGGATGCTGGATTTGACTGCATTGCACTGCATATACTGACCATCTCACCACCTATTAATACCAGGACTCATCATCCCTTATGGAGAGAATATGTTGCCACATGACACCAATAGATGAGTCACCTGAACGTCACCATAAGGCCCGCTGGAATGGTCCAGTAGCACTTTAGGTGGCCAGTCATGTAGGGACTTGAGGTGTTTCTTTACAGCACAGAGACCTCTTATAGAGGCCTCATCTCTTCCTTGTATACATTTAAGAAGCAATGTTGATAGATTCTGACTGTGCAGTTCAAACAGGCAATATGGAGTATGTGATGGCAAAACATTATATCAAAGACATGTTTCTCCTTTTTCATTAAAGTGAAAAAGTTAAATAAAGAAGACCGATACCACAGTCACATCTGTCTGTTAAGTTATGAAGCTGGAACCAGTGGCTGGTTAGCTTGGCTAAGCATAAAGAAAGGAAACAAGGGGAATGAGCTAGCTTGTCTCTTTCTAGAGGTAACACTATCAAAAACCAATGTTGGACTATTTTTTGGCTGGGTGCAGGAAACTTTCTGGAGTCTTGTTGTCACTGTGAGGTTTCTGGGCTAGCTGTTTCCCCCTGTTTCCAGTCTTTGTGCTAAGCTAAGCTAATTACCTCCTGGCTCTAGCTCTGTATTTAACAGACATAAATTAAAGTGATACTAATCTACTCATCTTACTCTCTGCAAGAGAGCGAAGGAAATTATTTCCCATAATGTTGAACCCCTCCTTTGAGGCTTTTCCTTTAGGTTGTTTGAGGAATATTCCCAAAGTTATATTTTGTTTTTGGTCTGTTCCCTTGAGCTTGCCTTGCACTCTAGAAGGTAGAAGTTATACTCCCTCGATCTATCCAGGGTGTACCCTGCCTCTTGCTCAGTGTCACCTGGGATTGACTTCAGCCTCCCTGTGACCCTCAAGGATAAGCGGTATAGGTAACGGGAGGTCTCAAAGTGTTATGGTATCCTTTTGATAAAAACGACTAATGTTATTGTTCATTCTGTACAACAGGAAGGGGATAGCACTCTTATGGCTGAGACTTGTCAGCACAAGAGAATAAAATGGTCAACTGAAAGCACAGTATTAAGATTTCTGTTTTTGCGCCACTGTCTCAAGTGCCACTCTAGTAGCGAACCTATACCCCTTTAAGTATGAACACACATGAACGCACATTCCATGAGGAGTAAGAAAAGCAGAGGCCGAGATCAACACAATTACGTTTTCTGATGAGTTATCCTCGCATGACGGAATCTCTGATGTAAAATAAATACATTCAGAACCACCAGGTCGTTATTTATTTGCCTAATGTTCAGTTCATGTTCAGATGCCTTTCATCATGGAACCAAATCTACAGTGTTTCTTTCTGCTATGTAAGAAGAGCCAAGGAGGACTGTATGTGTGTGTTCCGTGTGTGTGTACCAGTCTCCAAATGTTGTTCCTCCATTGTTCAAATACCATTAAATTAGAATTATCCAAAGCACAAGCCAAAGAACACACCAGCTTTCACTATCATACTGAACAGTGTGAAAGATGAAAAGAAGTACTTTGGGTGATTGTGTTGTAAAGAATAACATCTGGCTTAGGAAGGTGGAGGATGAAGAAAGAGAGGGTGGTGTGGAGGATGATGGTGATGGTAGAGCTGGCGGGTCAGAAAGTGTCTGGTTTTCTATTAAAAAGTAGATTTTGTGATAATCTCAAGCCTTTGTTCTTTGCCTTCCTCACTAAGAAATGTCTTGTATATCTGTCTAGACCGATGAGTCATCATCTTCGTCTCCATCGCATGTCCAGGATCGTCGTGTGACACATCAGGAGGCTCCCACCAGCAAATTCTCACATCGCTTCAGCCCTGTGAAATCAGTCCGACCTGTTCACCTCTGGAGACATTTACAGATGAACTTCCCCCATAGTATCATTTTAGGTATATAGATGTTAATCTAATATTCTGTGGAGATAGCCTTTAAAATAATGTGCATGTTCTCTGATACTGTGCAAAACCCATTTGTGAATGTGAAGCAGATGTATGGGTGGTGCAGATGAAGGGTTTTGGGTGGTCACAGTCTTCATCAAAGTTGGCAGATATGCTGCTGTGTTTCATTAACCGCAGATGTGTCCGTGTTCTGATATTGCAACAGCAGTAAAATACTTACAAATGCGTTCAAGTAAAATTATGACATTTGTCAGCCCAAACAGGATTAGTACCCTTTCAATTCTTTGAACTTGTTCTGCCAAAAAGACAGAGAGAGAGAGAAAGAAAACTAGACAAAGATGTCAAAACATTACATAGCTGGGAAATACTGTATTTACTTGTAGTTCCGGGTCCCGTACACAGAAACACTTCATTCTATTGAGCAGTAACAAAGGTAATGGTACAATATAACTATATCATAACTATATTTATTCACCATTGAGATGGTTACTGTGAATTGTAAATTTGCAACTTAAATTATTTTCCTGTATATATTTTTAAGATCCTTCTTAGTATTTTTCATTTTGCTGTTGTTGCCTGTTGTTGCTGTCTCTGCTGCTATAACGCAAGAATTTCCCTCACGGGATCAATAAAGTACATTTATCTTATTATATGAAAGTTTTAATTTGCATGAAAAAACAAATAGATGAATGATCTATATCCAATGAACTCTGGTCCAGTGTGACCCAGACCACCACTGCTATCACATCCCCTAACTTGTAATCTTTCAGCTACTGTAGTTGTCACATTCAGTGAGCTCGTTGCTAGAGGTATGAGCGCAATTTGAAAAAGTGAAATGACATGGCAAAATAAAGAAAGATTAATGCATTACTGACTGAGAAGTATGCATTCTCTCTATATGTAAAGAAATACAAAACTATTGCACAATATGTGATGAAACAGTAAAGGGTGATATGATGCCATTATGGTGCCAAACATGACCATTTTGAACTGAGCTGCCCCCAGAGAACAGAGGTAAGAACTTTTAAAGTTTACCTGCTGAAATCATAAGATCAACCTATAAAATCAATGAACAGGCACATATCAGCAAACCTCACCTCTGGATACAATAAAAAAGTAATACTGCAGCAAACTATGTCTCCATCTGGCCATCACACCTTTAAAAGCATTACTTACTATCCTCATATGATGGAAATGCTGACGTAAAATAAATACATTAAGGACCATCAGGTCATTATTTCTGTCAAACTGCCTCATGTTCAGTTCATGTTCAGATGCCTTTCATCATAAAATTAAACCTACCACATATAAGAAGAGTGAGGGAAGATCTGGTGTGTGTATGTGTGAGAGAGAGAGAGAGAGAAAGAGTGTATGTGTCCATATATGTCTCCAAATATTGTTCCTCTATTGTTCAAATACCATTAAATTACAATTATCTGCAGCACAAGCCAAAGAATACAGCTCTCACTATCATATTGAACAGTGTGAAAGATGTATGAAGGCTGATTGTGTTGTAAGGAATAACATCCGACTGAGAAAGATGGAGGATGAAGACAACAAGGGTGGTACAGAGGATGATGGCGATGGTGGAGCTGGGGGGTCAGAATGTGAATAGTTTTTAATTAAAAAGTTGATTTTTATAACCACGAGCCTTTGTTCAGATGCTTTTCATCATAATAAAAGATACCAAACCAAACAATGAAAGCACTACTTGTCCCACTAATAAAGTATTAGGATTTGTGTACATAGTTTTAAAGCCAGTCCAGTCCAACATTAACAGACCTGTGACACAGTGGAATTTTTGAATTAGCATTGTATTATAATACTATACGATCTATATCATATCAGCCTCTGTGTGCATGACAGTGGATTTTCAGTCATGACAGGACATTTCCAAAAGCACAACAATTAACGTGTTTACATTAACCCTGCTTTTATAAATGATATACTAGCCTACATACAGTAGGTTACATTGCTTTCATGTAGTGAGAATGGAAAATGTGTGACACACTTATTCTAACCACATATTAATTTTGAAACAGCTGCTTACAGCTCTATCCCATTCTGTCTCTTCCATCGTTTTATCACTGCTTTTGTTTCACCTCCGCATTTTACATCGTGTACTCTCACCATGATTAGATGTTTTAAGAAAACATGATCAAGGCAGGATGCTCATGCCCAACACGACTCCACTTCCGCACTGCAGGCAGAGACCGCTGGATGCCTGCTCTTCTCCTCCCTATAGAAGAGTAATGCACAGCACTTTTCCATTCAGTTCTCTGTCAGTGTTGTCCTGAATCTGCTGAATTAGAGCTGAATGCACCCTACTGATCACCGGGGATAGCCGACAGGAACTTGTCACAATGTTTGATCCTCACACACAGATCAGGATGGCCCACTCGGGAGCAGGCAGAAACACATTGCAAGGATGGATGCAAATCTACTGTCTCTTTATCTACTGTGAGAACACTTATAAAAACACTTGTGAGGCTTCCTCTAAGGCTTGTTTTAGGAACAATAGGCTACAATTGGTTGCAAAAGTTTGGACTAATGGCCATATAACAACAGCCACTGAGGCACTGTCTCAACAGAAAGTTGTTGAGGTCACAGACTTGTTTTCCATACAAATACACTCAGATAAGAACAGACACAATTAACACATTTAACATGAAACGTTCTATTTTGAGAAATATATTAATTAACTTTCTTACTGAGAGTTAGATGAGAAGATTGATAAAACTCTCATATCTGTAAGATAAATATGAAGCTACAGCCAGCAGCTGGTTAGCTTAGCTTAGTATAAAGATGGAAAATGGGGATAAACAGCTAGCCTGGCTCTGTCCAAAGGTAACAAAATCTGCTTACTAGCACCTTTAAAGCTCACTAATTACACATTATATCTGGGTGAGAGTGGCGTTGATCTTCTCATCTAACCCTCGGCAAGAAAGCAAATAAGCGCATTTCCCAAAATGTCAAACTGTTTCTTTAAGTAGTTTTAGTACTTTTTAAAAACTGTTCCAAGTAGCTGGATTAAAATCAACAAAAGCTCAATTCCCCATCTCTGTTTGAGCCTTATAGGAACAGACAGCAGAAATACATCTTGGGATCTGAGAAAGTGATTGCGTCCCTTTTAACTTTATCCTATAATGTTTCTACATCGGTCTCTCCCAATCTTTCATTCTGTTTATCATCTCTCCTCCCTGTGCTAACCCGGGTTGGAGCCAGCCCATATTCAAGAATACATTAGACTTGCACATTGGCCAGTCTGCCAATCCATCACCAACAAGGAGAAAAACGTTACTCCCTTATGTACACACTCACACTCACACGTGTGTGGGATGTCTGGGCACACAGAGAATCACTGTGTTTGCTCAATTCAGGCCTTTGACAGGCGACAGCAACCACTAGGACACAGCATTGTTCCAATCTCTTCAGCTTGAATCTCAGATACCAAATGATGAAGCATCACATGCTCTGACAAGTGAATCGTTCAAACTTGAGTCTGAAAATAGTCCTGTCTTTCCCTCCGCTGACGCCCCTCATGCGTCACCAGCTGTGTTTGCTGAGGTTTCCGTCTAGGACGAGGAGACTTTCTCTTCCTGACGTTTCTCCTGAGAGGACATTTCTGTCACCGGGGGTAATTTCCCACTACAAGACTTACTGCAAACACCCATAACCTGCGGCACCTCCTGAAAGCACAAAGGGTGTGCAACCGGCTGGAGACGGAGATGAGAGAGATGCTGGGACCTCAAAGGCCAGACAGAAAAGACAGAAAAGTTTTTGCAAAATTCAATGATGAGTAAAGATGAGATATTGTCTCCCTCCTCTAAAAGATATATCTACCCATTAGCCACACACACACACACACATAAAGAACAGGTACGCAAGGCTGATGAATGGCATATAAGCCCCTGCCTGGGGCTTGGTCATTGCACCTAATGTTCTTTGTCATCGGGTCAAAGAAAAAAAAAAAAAAACAGTTATGCACTTTACCCACCCTGATACTATAATAGAATTTCCAAGATAATAGCATTTGTGGGAAAACAGAGACCTTAACTTTCTTTCCAAATTTAAATGAATGAACGCAGCAGGAATGATGTCATTGATAATGCAATAAGCCAAAGCGCTTGTCTTAATACTGTGAAATGCTGTGACGGCAAATGATGACTCAGACCAACTAAGACAAAAAGAATGGATCAAAGAAACACACATACAATACATAAAACATACATTGTTTAAGCAGTCCTGGTACTGCCTCTCACGGTGTCACTCTGTCCTCTATTAGTAATGCATTATTGATGAATAAACCAGGCCTAAGAGCTAGCTGCTCATTTCATTTCATTTAATGATTCTCCATTCCACAGCCTTACAGTATGCATTACAGTATATGTGCATTTTGTTAATCTGTACTTTAACCTGTATGAATTATTGATATTGACAAACAGAGGTACTTTCTGCGCTGTGCTGGATTCAAGCCACAGAGGACTCAGCGTTGTGCAGTAAGATCACAATCCACATGTTCTGTTAAGCAATACATAAAGCATGCTGTCATATACCTGAACAAAATATCATACTTCATAAAAAAGACCTGTCTTTTTTCATTGAATAGTCAACCAGGTAATGTAACTAACTGACTTGTTGAAATAAATGTTATTAATTTCCTTGTAAATCAATTAAATTAGTGAAATAAAAAGTTTTAATATTTGAGAGTTTTTTTCTGGTTTTGTCATACTCCTCCACGGTTGATGGTTCAGCTCCTGTCCTTTATTATCTCTGCTCTCACTTCATATGTTTCTCTTTTATCTCTCCAAGTCTGAAAAATGTGAGCATACATCTTAAAAGCAAAGGAAATGTTTATTGTTACGACTGAAACATCTGTAACAGAGAGAGACTATCAGGCAACAGGTTGTCAGACGGAAGCTCGTCTTTGTGTCAAGATGCTGTCTGGGTCCTCACTGCCCATAGTCTGCTCTCGTCCAGGGCCTCTGATATATGGGCATTAAGTGACTCAACTTATCTACAGGGGGGTGACACATAAATGAAAAATGGACCTGTTGGGAAAATGTATGTGAGAAAGAATGAAAGGATGAGGAAAAATACATGAAAAAGGAATGTGTGAAATATATGAAAAGACAGGAGCAGCCCTGCATACAGAAAATTTTGATTACTCAAAAAGTTCTGCTTTTGTCACTTGTCAATATGAAAATACTTCATGCTTTACTTCTCTGTGTTTTACAATAAAACCTTTATCCCAAACTGCATCTGATCATGAGTTAGATCACCAGTCACTGACCTTTAAAGCTACTACGTCACTCAGTAGAAGAAATAACACAGCCTTCCTCTTACAAATGAAAAATTAAGCACAGAAGCAATAAATCACAGTCTTGCTCAATTCAACAGAGTCAGGGGGTTTTGCCGTAACACAGCTTCTGGTTTGAACAATACGTAATGGTGGTTAATATTAGCAAAAGTTAGCAAACTTTAGAGAAACATTACTGTTTCAAAACAGCAAAATAAACACAACAACTCTAACCCCCTGTCCCATAACGCTACCTCAGCTAGTAAGTTACCTAGGCCTATTAAATTAGAAGCTATATGGAAGAGCTGGGGAACAGAAAACTCCCCTGACATGTTCCCTTGATAGGCCATGTCATATCAAGCTGGGGAACATTCATACACACAAACCAGTGCCCAAAGATACTCCATCATGTGGACTGTAGGAGCAAGGAATTGAACCACCAACGCTTAGGGACCACCACTCTACCTCCAGAGTCTCAACCACCCCCCACCCCCCACCCCCCCTTTGGAGCTGGGGAACATAAAACCCTAAGAACATAGGAGTGACTCCAAGTTAGATAGTTAGCATAGCACAACTGCAGTGACTGAGCAGGTGTAAAAGAACACACTGCTAAAGGAGTTTTTGCCTTTCTAGTCTGAGAGTTAGATGAGATGATCAATACCACTCTCATGTCTGTTCAATATAAGGCTACAACCAGCAACCATTTCACTTAGCTCAGCATGAAGACTGGAAGCAGGGGGAAACAGTTAGCCTGGCAGCTCAGTCCAAAGATAGCAAAGTTCACCCTCCAACACCTCTAAAGCTCACTAATTGAAACTTTAGATTAATAGATTATAACTTCAGAATCACTGAAATACAATGTAAACAGATTATGACCCATCAGTCTAAAAACCTTTTCGTTTTTTTACACAGCGTGTGTATCCTAATACAATATGTGTAGACAACACTCAACACAATAGACAACTGTATAGATAACACTGAGTGAAATATTTGTGCTACAAGGAATGCATTTTTTAAGTTCTTTCTTGTTGCATTGAATTATTCATCTTCTCATAACAGTTGCCATTTACCTGACTTCCTGAGGTGAAATGTTTGTGTTCTCCCTTTTTCTGGACATGTTCATCAATAAATGATGTGGCATTGCATTGGGCTTGCACTGGTGGGAATCCCATTGCACACTGCAGTGTTTTTATAACTTCTCTGATGTCAACCAGCAAAATGACAGATAATGAGGACAAAGAGAGAACCCCTGGATTCTTCTAAAGAAGTTATAGCCTAACTTGTATCACTTGTTATTATTAACATTACACTTAAATCAATTAGATGGTTTCTGTAGAGAAACATCACTTCCTATTTACTAGCATGCTATACACTCACTGGCCACTTTGTCAGGTGTACCTGTTCAGCTGCTTGTGCAAAGATCTAATCAGCCAATTACATGGCAGCAACTCAATGCATTTAAGCATGTAAACATGGTCAAGACGACCTGCTGAAGTTCAAACCCAGCATCAGAAGGGGGAAGAAAGGTGATTTAAGTGACTTTGAACGTGGTATTGCAAGAGAAAATATCCAGTTAGATGCAGTTCTCTGGGTGAAAATGCCTTGTTGATGCCAGAGGTCAGAGGAGAATAGCTAGACTGCTTTGGGCTGATAGGAGGGCAACAGTAACTCAAATAACCACTGGCAAAGGGGGTCAAACCCGGTTCTAGCAAGGTGTACCTACTGAAGTGGCTGGTGAGTGTATATTCTCCCCTTCTTTTATTTAAGCATTTGAATCCTCGAATATGCTGCATTTGATTCAATTACAGCCATGCAACGCTACACCTGTCAGTGATGACAGAAAATAATGATGATTCATATGGGAATTGTGAAGGAGTGAACATGGGTTTGGTCCCCACACATATCTCTCACATTACTAAGCAGAAGTTACCTTATTTTCTGCAGACTGAGCATTACTTTGCTTCTGTGCTTGTGTCACACCAGCAGATTCTATACTGTTTTGATTTGTTTAGTGGCTATTAGATCTTGCTTTCTGCTTCTCTGCCACTGCACTGTGACCAGTGTGTAAGTTAGAAGTGAATTAAGGAGTGCCTTCATGTTGTTTCATTAGGACAGTATGATATTATATGATATTTTGTTGTATCACAAGAATCTAAGCCATTTCCACTCAGTGATCAACTCAGTCTTTGTTTCCACAATGTTTTCTACAGGTCCAATGAAAACACTTTGAGATATAACTGACCCACTGAGTCGAGTAACTGCATGAAAACAGCACTAAAACCCATGAACCAAAGTGAAAAGATCCAATTTCCTCTGAAACATTTGGTAAATACTACAAGACACTGTACCTGCCAAAACAAATAAAACATTAAAGCTCTTAAAATCCCATCTTGCTCGAGCTCCTATCCTCAAATATTAAGTCAAATCTGCCTGCTGATTATTTGGACTACTTTAAACAGCTAAATAATAGCTTGCAGTGATTCTGAAAGTGAGCAGGAGCTTCGAAGACAAATAATACTTAATCTGCTGGTGCTTCAAAACTCACAGCAGCTCATGCCTGTATAATCCAAGATAAAGAAAATGTTAATGCATGTGTACTCTTCCACTGTGATGCCTGCGCATTGATTTATAATGTAAGGACAGACAAAGTGTCTGACTCAAGTTGCTTTAAATGTCAGTCTAAGGCATGAACATACATTCTTGTTAAGCTCAATCAGGAAAACTGGAAATGGATCATATATGGAAAGTAAAGGGCAAGCGGTAGTTTTCGTGCCAATAGAAAATCGTGAGGGCAAATCTTCGGGGAGGGTTTGTTTCACATGCTGAAGGTGGCTGTGACTCTGTGACGATGCTGAGCAGAGCATGAATGTTACATCTCAACCTTCAGTGCCCTTCTGTTTGTCCATGACGCCTTATAAATTTTGACAAGCCTTTAGGCAGAAGTGCTGCGTCTGTGTCAGTGTTATTCTTATTTTCACTGGCCAATGTCAAAATAAAATCTATCAGCATCAAAAAGGATAAAAATACATCACTTTTCTTCTATTTTTTTTCCCAAGACAGTGCCAGTTTTAGATCACGGTTGCTTTTCTTCCCAGTGCCTTGGTGATTTCTGTTGCTGGATGTTTGGTTAGGCTAAAGTTTGTTTGTGTAGGTGTTGCTGAAAGGCTGTTAGCTCGGACATAGAGAAATGATGGTTGGCCAGTGTCAGAGGAGGTTAAGACACTTCACCATCTTTGTGCCACAGACTGATGCTCCCTGCCTAATGATACTCCCCATATCCTCCTCCTGTCCACAGTCACATATCATCAAGAGAGGAGTCTCAATCTTATCTGACATTAAATAAAAAGTTCAAAGTTATGGGTTTGTTTAAGCAGGTCTATAATTATTGCTCTTAATGAATGTGTGTGACATGAGAGTAATGTTCTCTAATTCAGTGTTCACATAAATATAGTGTGTAAATGTCACATGTTATTTTTCTCAAGCCACACAGGGCTATAAAAAATACATTTGGACCTGTCAAGTATTCAAAGTAACTGAACTTGTGTGGTCAAGGTCTTTAGTTCAATGAGAGACATAATTTAGAATCATTACAGCAAAAAGTTGGGAGGAATCTCTAAAAATTCACATTTATGTACCTCTTGCTATTCTCATTTCTAGGAAACATAAACAACTGAGTCATTTTGTGGTTACTTTAAGGCGATCAGGTGAGAGGTTCTTACAGTGGTGGATTTTGCACTGAAACTTCTTTTTTTCTCTACTGTAGTTTTAAGGGCAGTCTTGCAAAACTACCCTCTACTTTCCCAAAGAGCCAATACCCAAGACTGGCATTACCATATGTGTACACTGGCATGTGTCAGAGTATTACAACTCAGTGTGATGACAGGTTTGAAAGAAAGAATTCAGGTTGTGCAGTATATCATTTTGATGTTACATTCACAATAAGAACATCTCAGATTACTCTGTGGTGTGCTGGAGAAGGCCAGGTTCACACACGCAGTGCAAACTGCCATCTATAATCGTCACTAACTGTTAGTGATGGCAGCAAAAACAAACTTGCGTGTAACTCCCAGCTTAAATTTCAGTAGGGTAGACATTGATAGCAAAACAAACCTCCAGCTCAAGCCTTTTCAAATCATCCTAGGAGCCATTACAGCTTCATATGAGAACATCATTTGTGGTAAAATATTAAACCTGTTAAAAATCTGATACATACTAAATGACGATGTCTTTGTTTCAGAGCACAATTTCACATCACTTCCTCTGCAACTATAGTAAATAAAGACAAAGACTCTGGTTACTCCCTAAAATTCCTCCATGTCATTGCACGTCTTTGGTCAACTCCCTTGTGTGACAGTGGAAATTTATGGGTTGACTTGTATCTCATGAATCTTCTTGAAAGAGAACGAAGAAACCTCCCACTCGATACACCCTGTGCACCCTGTACACACCTCTCTGTGAGAGAACATTTATGTTCACGTTACAGTGTGTGTATGAGTGTGCATGTGTGTTTGCTGTGTAGCTTTTGATGTAGAGCAGGTTGGAGGAGGCATCTTTTATACTCAAATCGTCTTCCCCCTTTCCTGAAGGACAAGAGGAGTTTAGATTTCCATTTCCACCTGCAGTGTTCCTGATCTGGAGTAAAATGGCAAGGGAACATCCATTAACTGGACAAGAACAATTTAGAACAAATCTAAAATGGTTTCAAATGTTAATGCTTTACTTGAAAGTTTATATCAAATGCTGTGTGTCACTACACTGTGAACACAATATACTCACTGGCATAGTGAGTGAATTTAGACAGGGTAGTGTTGTCTTAAATTAAACATGGCCGTTGTGAATGACAATCTCAATATGTGACTGTTACTGTTGCCTGCAAAAATATCAGTTCCTTTGCTCACTCAACTTAGAAATTACCATTTTATGTTTGCCTGTGCCCTCTTTTCATATGTTGTGTTGGAACTGGAACATACTGATATAGTGAGTTAAGTAGTTGAATGTGGAGTCTAATTTATGCAATTTATATTTATGTTAAGTCTTTGCCATTAATTTATGCATAGATGTGATACTCAAAGAAGAGCTCACAAGATGGTTGATACAAGCCTGCCCAGAACACAAGAGAAACAGACAACCAGTTGCTGTCTGTTCAATACATTGTATTATTCAAAATTAAACATCATTTACACTGGAGTGAAATATGGTTCTATACTGAGGAACTCATGAAAGGCAAGAATAAAAGAGGGTCTATAGCTAAGCCCTAAGGGATCTCTGAGGAGGCAACAAGTTTTGAGAAGTAATGTGAGAATTCAGAACTTTTCCTACACTCAGTGACATTTTTCCATATGATTCAGGAGGAGGCCACGATGAATGAGATAAAAAAAAAAAAAAAAAAAAAAGCTCCACAAATAGTTCTCGAGAGTAATGAAAAAACAGATACTGAATCCTGGCCCTCAAAAGTCATTTGTTACATTGATTGCAGTTGTTTCAGTGCTGTGTTGTGGTTTGGAGGCAGATGGGATGATATCACTGACATTAGGGAAGGAAGCTAAATGAAAGTTCAAAAAAATCAAAAGGTCAATTTAATTATTGTTTTTACTACATCTTATTTCTGGTTCTTTTAGAGACAATGCCGGAGGGAAACAAATATATTTTTTCAAAGCTTTTAATGAGTTAAACTTGGGTGAGGCCATTGACATGGACAAGTCATGGGAGAAGGCAGCAATAAAGTTAAACAAGTATTAAAGCTAAACAATTATTAAAGCTAGCTTCAAAATGAGCTGAAATATGTAATCTAAAGGGGATGGGTAAGGAGTTGCTGTGATGGCTATGAGCCCTGAACTGACAGAGGAGCTGTCAGTACACTGACAGCAGACTATGCAATAAACAAGCATGCACTAACCCTTAAGAGAAAATCATGTGTTTGCATTGGCAAGTGTTTGTATAATTTGTGTATGTAAAAAAGTGGTTTAGCTGCACCAACGTGCCCATTTTTTAGGTCAGTTACAAGTTGTCTGGATTCTTTATGACTTCCACCTGCTACTCTCTTTACAACTGCTAATATCTTGCTATGTAACACTGTGTTAAATTACACCTCCTGACAAGTACACGTTTCTCTTGTGTAACAGCTCATAAAATGCCCCATGTAACATGCTTATAATAAATTTCTTGAAAGAAAGCTTGTGCCCGCACAGTTCACAGATGGAGACAATATTCCTGATTCCTGAATAACCATTCTTCCCTTTTTTTTAACCTGAAACCACAGGGAGCTTCAATCTTAGCAGCACAGGTCATCTTCTGCCTAAACAGTTAAACACACCTCAAATAAAGGCTCAGGACAGCAAACGACAAATTTCATGATAGCCCTTACAGATCAGAAAAATGACACAGTAGGAAAGTGCATTCAAAAAAGGTGTAGGTGTAAAATTAGTTCCATATAGCACAGCAGAGTATTTAATGTTGGAAACATAGACATAGTCAGGTAACTAGCCCAACGGTACTTTTTTCCTTTACTAACTACATTTACCGTTACTTAAGATGTTACATTAGCAATTAGCTTCAGACAGCTAGTACAATGGTTAGCTTGTTTAGCAAATAAACTGACTTCAAATAAACTACATTAACACATTACAAAAAGTCAAAAATGGCTGTAAGAAACTGACAGCCTAAGTCTGTCAGTATTTGACCGGACCAATCTCTGAAAATCACTCTCTATTTACTATATAGTGCTCTCTGTTTTTATAGATGAGAAAATCACTGCTGTGCGTCTCTACAGCTGTCAGTGATGATGCAAAACCATGATGAGTAAGTGTCTGAAACCTCAATTTACTGCTCACTATCAAACTACTTAGTGTCCATTACAGAGGGAGTAATGAATGAGTGCACAATGGTATGTTTTCGGTCACAGCCCATGTGTGCTGTGCAAGAATGGACAGCTGTAGCAACAGTAACTGCAGGACGGTGAAAGAAGTGAGATGTCATATTTGATTGTGGTGATTGCTAAAATGATTGTGTCACTTTTTTTTCACCACTGTCACAAAATGAATCACCAGCCCCCCCCCCCCCCCCCCCCCCCCCCGCACCCCCCACCCCTTTCATTTGTGCTGTTCACTGATGAGTCTCTAGACAGGCTTTTCTGCCTCTTATAACTGCACACAACTTGGACACATTAATGCCCTTTAACCATATGCCCTCATTCCTCTCCTCCCTTATCTTGTTTTCTGTCAAAGCTCCATATTTTTACTTTCTCTCTCAGCATTTTTCCTTCTCCCATTTGTTGTTTTACAGTCTCTCTTCAGATTTTTGTCCACTTAACTTGGCCATTTTTCTGTTTTTTTTTCCTCTGGAAACATTTAAAAGAAGTCAGTTTTGATTTGGTGAACTCTGCAACAGACAGATCTCAGTGAAAAACAGAGGAATATTAAAGGAATGGAAAGATGTTGCATTTATGTACAAGCTCTTGTTTGTGTGCACACAATATGTATGTGAATATGCATTACGTCACAGACGATATCCTGTTTCATGTGTGAGATCAGGTTATGCTGCTCTGTCATCAGGACGAGCAGATGTAACCTGAACCCAACATACCCTGGCCATGTGACTTGGGAGAATGGTACCCACAAAAAAAATAAGGATGATGGGAATTGACTGTGCATCTTTCCATGTCACATACCATGACCAGATAATATACTTAGTCTACTTCAAGTGTAACTGCTACACCACAGAACTTAATGAACAAACTTAAAATGCAAAGGATCAGTTACTTCTCAGGGATGACGGCTTACTGTAAAGTCAGTTTTTTCCCAACAAACTGATCAGCAAATAAGCGTGATATCCTGCCCGTGAACTCAGAGCCAAATAGACAGTTGGTGTATCAATTGCTAATTAAATATATTTCACGATGCATAAGCTTCATGAGGTAGCTCTAAACCTTCAGTCCAGCAAAGGGAAAATATTTCTGTAATGTGCAAAATTACGTTCTTCTTTCACGTTTTCATATTTTTTCATTTCTTTATATCTTGCATTGCGCATGTACATGGCCAAAAGCTGCGGCATGACTCCAAAACCCCAGTTCAACTTTAACCATAAGTGTGTGTTAATTTGCAGTTGAGAAGATTCCAGTTGTTTCTTACTTCCTTAAAAGAGGTTTAACTCAGTTATACTGGCTTTGTTTTCAACCTGTCTGGGCATTCATGTGGTTGCACCCTGTTGTGTCCAGCATCCTGTTTTGTCCATAATCTCAGAAAACCGCTGATTGTTCACCTTACCTGCAGTATAATAGCCACAACTGAATTGGTGATTACAACTTTATCATTATTGACAGAAATATTGGGCAGATTTGCAAAAGTATGAACCTAGTAATAAAAACATGCTGAACCACTGTAGTATTCTTTAATAGCTGAGAGCCCACACTGGTGAACAGACTGGTTTCTCACTGAAGGTAAAGAGGGAGGAGTTAATTAAAGCAGTTCGAATCAATATTTCTTTATTAACAATGGGTCAAATGACTGTGTGTGATGTGAAAGTAGTCCTTTGTAGTAAGGACCCTATCACTCACCTCTAAAGTTCCCTCACCTCTATGGAACGTTTTGTTGTCTTTCAGCTCATTGTTTAGGTTTTACAACTTTGCTGTTTTGGTTCAGTCTCACTGTTCTCATTTATGTTGTTTCCAGACGCAACATGTAGCTGATTTTAATGAAAAGGCTCTAAAAGCCAACTGTACACCACCAAACACCAGACAGACACAGTTACCAACTAGCTGGTGAACACAGTAAAGCCTCCAACAGCTGAATAGCTACATATTTTTCTCAGGAGATGATGGAGACCAAAACAAACGCTAAAGGTGAACATATTGCTCTGGACGTGTAATTAATCGACTGTTTGCGAACAAGTTTGTCTAACTAACTTAAGTTAAAGACTTCCACTTTCAGTTGAAACTCTTATCTCTCTCTTAAATATCTCCAAGACTTTTTTCATAATGCTGCGTAACAAGGCACTGTATTCCAACGTTAATGAAATGCATAACACAGGATTCAGAGTCTAAAAATAGTTAATGAATTGGTCAAAGGAAAGTGGGCTGACCATGTTTTTGTAACTGTCTGGAAGCGGTTGGCTACAAATAAGTTGCTGCTTTCTGTAATCCCTCCATCAGGGTCACACTGAGGCCTTCTATATAGAGTGCCAGAGGATTATTACATCACCATGATGTGGTAAATAATGCCTGGGACTGTTGTTTTATTTCTTAAGTAATTAGCACACAGCTCAGATTAGGACAAACACTGGCTTCTCATCGTCAGAGCACAAAGTTGAGGATTAGCCTCCTTGATTGGATTTTAATAAAAACCATTTTGTACACATGGAGCACATATAATGTCATCTAGGAATCGTGCAGTCATAGATAATGGTATAAGTACTACAGTTCTTCCAAGGAACTGGCTCCTAGTCGATGGCTGCAGCTACAGTAACTGATCCGTGCCTGAGTGCATTTTCCGTACAGCAATGGTGAGGCCTTTTCTTGAGAATACACTGTTGTCAAGCAAGAGTCTTCTAGGAATTAATTATTATCTCTGATCTAATACCAAATCTAATAATAAATGTATTCCTCAGAGGGTATTTCAGTTTTTCTCCTATTTAGAAGCTGTTCCTGTACTTCTTGTCTTACGCATTTTGACTTTGTCTTTTTCCGTGCTTGACGTACAGATGCATGCTGACACAAGAAAGCACACTTTCCAGTGTAATTCAATACAAAACCATACCATTTATTCTCCCGGGGGAAATTCCATTTACAAAGCCTCTCTCTCTCTCAAACATTTACAAACACTGAGCTGACCCAACCTCATTTCTCCCTCTCTCTCTTTATGCTTCCCCTGGTCTCTTTCTCTCTCAAGCTTTTAGATCCCATGTCAGCGATGTTGAGTGGTTGGGGCCCATGCAAGAAAAGTGTGTTAGTATCAATTGCTCCCTTGGGGAATGGCATCTGGGAAGAGCTACCTCTCCCTTAAACACACAGTGTGAGCTCAGCAACTGGCTGCTGGACACAAGACAGAAATACAGTATAGCTACAGTATAGCATGCCACTGCAGAATATAACAAGCCAGTTAGTTATCTCGACCTTCAGGAGGTGGTGGATCAGATGATGAGGCATGACTAATCATGAGTGGATACCAAAGAAGAGAAGGGATACTGTATGTCAGGATGCTCTCAGTGACATGGCATTCATTTCATTCCTGATGTACTGGGTATTACCTCAGCACTGTTTTCTTGTAATTCTGTCATCTCTTCAACTCTCTAAAATAAGTAAACACAGTAAATCTGCACTCCCGGAAATTGGAAATTTGGGAGATCCTGCCTAAACAAACAAATTCCACAGCGTTGTCTCATTTTGTTTTGCTACTAAATCAACAAACTATCGGCCGCAACTTTCACTCATCCCTCCCTCGCTGTCTTGAATCTTTGCATTTCACACAGATGTGGGGAGGTACTTCAAAAGTTTGCTGAACACAGGGCGCAAAAGTAATCAGCCATCAGCATTAATAGCGTGCCACAAACATATGCTCTCTCTCAGTTGTCAGCCAAAGACAGGATCCCAATCATGTCTGCAGGCTCGAGGAGAGCTCCAGCACCTGATGTTCAACCCAAGCATCATACACAGGCACTCAGCGGGATAATAATCTGATAATAGCAAACACACATTAGGCGTTATTATGCATAGACAGGCACAAAAAAATCCCTGGGTGATCAAAAGGAAAAGGCAGCCAACAGAGTGGAGAAACAGAACAGAACTGGCTCAGGGAGAGATTATTTCCTTCTTCCTAATGTTTTGTTTTGGATCTGGCTGAAAGAACATGAGATCCAGGCCTTTACTCATAAAGGAGCTTACAGCAGGAGTACAACTTCACAAAATTATTGGTGTAATTATTCCTTTGCGACTTAGAGTCTTCTGTGCCTGTATGCACAAAAACACTGTGTGCTTGAATCAATTCATTTACTTGATATTGCAAAGAATAATAATATATGGAATATGCTCATTTCAGTCATTTAAACCTGTAACCTGTAGCTTTCCGCATTTGTTGTCTAGGAAGATTGTTGGAAGACAGTTGGGAAGTGGACTTGCTCTCTGAATATTCAAATAACACGATGATTGATCATGCAATATTTATTATGTAGTTTAGCATTAAAGTATGGCCAAAACAGCTGTTAAACTGGGAAATCTTGCAGCAAAATAAATACATTTCAGTGGAATCGCTGTGTAAAACTGCAGAAATTCTTCACATCTAGTTCAGCTTTGATAAAGGTCTGATATGAGCAGACCTTTATTGTTATCGCTCCATCTTTTAATCCAATTTACATGCTTATTTTATCTTCTGTTGTCAGTTTGTTGATCTCCAGTGCCCATTTTAAATTCTCTACTTTATAATTTCCCTCTCGCTATGATAACCAGCTTCGCTGTCCATGTTTTAAGGCAGCTGCTCTAAAAAAAGTACATGCAATTTCAACAGAATGGTTACTACTTCTGCAATCCAGAAAGCAGGCTAATTAGCAGCTACCAGAATAAATATTTTATTGTCTAGGATGACGGGGATGAGTGTGGTCTCCTTTTATTATCATGTTGCCTCTGCAAGAGGACAGCTAAATGGTCACAAATGATTCACGAATCATTTCAGTGATTTACAAAATGGTTTGAGACATGTGTTTTGCACATTTATAGAGTTTGTCACAATTAAGCTTGTAAGTAATGTTACAAAGCAAAGTGCACACAGACATACACAACAACACAGATCTGGGTCAAGGTATAACCTTAAACACTTGCTCATATTTGCTAATGTACTTTTTGTGGTGTTTTATGCTCACCAAGACTGGCTGATGGGACTTCTCATGACCATCTTAGCCACTATAACTATGCTAACAAAGGTTGTGCATGTTGGCAACAGGACTGGAAAACAATCACAAACATTTTTTTTGGACAGAAGAAATCAAGTGACCTGCCTGATCTATTTGGCACAGGCTTTAAAGAGCTGTATAATAAACTTCAAATTGTTGGCAGGGGATGATAAATTAGTCATGAAATTTGGACTGAAAGGCATGATTGGATGATCTGGAATCTGCCACAAAAACATAATCAAAATCTTATCTCCACTATTGCCAAACGTAACAGACCTAAGAAGCAATGAGAACAAGAATAGTTTTGTCAAATCTTCCATATATGACACTACAGTGATATTGTTTAACAATGCAAGTCTCAAAGACACAGACCAGAGTGTCCAGTTTAGGGAAGAAACCATCAAAGGTCTGGTCACCATAGACAAGACCTCACTCCCTAGCAATCTGAAACTTTGGCGCCCACAGTTTGGTCTGCTACCATGCCTGATGTGGCCTCTGACAGTCTACGAGAATTCCACCACCAAAGTCAAGAAGCTGGAGAGAACAATCAGTTCCTACATAAAGAACTGGCTTGAACTTCCATGTTGCCCCAGCAGTATCAGCTTGTACGCTGGAACTACCTTCACCTTGGTGCACTTCAGAGAGGCTGGATATGACCCTGGCTGAGTCTAAAGACAGTGGGATACAAGCAACTGCTCCCCGTCTGAGGCTGCAGAACAAACAAAATCAGCTCTCAGACACAGAGAGATTGTAGGTCAGGTGCAGCTTGGGGAGAGGTGGTTCGGTCATGTAACAAGCCGTACCACTTGGCACAAAGCAACATCAGCCCAGTGGCAAAAGCTGGTTACTGAGGTCTGCCAGCAAAAGGAGGCAATAGGCCAAACAGAGGAGTTTGGAGCACCACAAACTTACCTGGAGGGTTTTATGGGAGATGGACAGAGGCAGAAATAGCTTCATCATCAGAGCCACCTACAATGTGCTTCCCACTCTCAAGAACTTAAATGTGTGGAGGAAGGAAGGCTCTTGCCAGCACCCTATCTCCCAAAACAACTGACTTCTCTGACACCACCGTCTTCATACCAGAGGAAAAACCTCCAAAGCTTCCAACTACAAGGAGGGAAGCAAACCTTTGGGACACAGTCTGAGACTGGAAGATGCTGGTGGATCTAGACCAGAAGTTCATCTTTCCGCCAGAGATCATGACCACAAATTTTAGGCCAAACCGGGTCTTGTGCTCTACCTCACAGAGGTCCCTATGTTCTGTGCCTTGGGAGGCTGCAGTGAGTGAAACATACAAACAGAAAAGGTTGAAATCCACACACATAGCACTGAAACTGGGTTGCAGAGGTTTTGTGGCAAAATCAACCACTGAACCCCCTGAAAGAGATAGGAGTTTGAGGGCTGGCCCTGCAACAAGCCACCAGATCATTGTTGGTGGCCATTGAGTGTAGCAGCAGCTAGCTGTGGCTGAAGAGAAAGAGTTTAATCTGGGCTGTAAGGGAACCTATAGGGAGGGGTAAAAACAAAGTGGGGCATACCTGGGACTGCTGTTGAATGACACTTTGGAGGTGTTAAGGGCTTATCAATGAAACATCAGTGAATGAGGGTGATTACTCTTACTGACACTCAAGAAATTAAAGGAATGCGGATCATTGTAAGGGATCGTTACAAAGAGTAACTAGAGAGAAGAAGGTTATTTGACCAAAACTAAAGAAGCCTTTAATTCAGCTTTGTGTGAGCAAACAATGCATTTCAGCTCCATTTGTCTGTCACATGATGAAACACAGATTATACCTTCAGGAACTACGAGTGCTTCGATACAGACTTACACTGATCATCACACACTTTCATCACATTTACACTTCATGCACCAGATGTGAAGACATCTCCAACGAACTCCTTCATCCCTTTATGTGGAAGAGCATAATCACCACCGTCATGTAACTAATGCAGAAGGCCGAGCTTTGAATTCTAGTGAGTCATTAAGCTAACACACAAGACTGAACCCAAATGACTCAACATCCCTTAATAATATTAGTGTGGGGAAACTGAAAGTGTGTGTGAGAGAGGGGGGTGGGGTTTTGTTTCCTTGTGTAAAACGTAATTATTCAATGATATGTAATTTAGCTTTAGCCATAATGTAACCTTTACATTAATTCTCATAAAGTTTATTTGAATTTGAATTTGAATTTGAGAAGGACATGTGATATACATCTAGTGCAAACCAGATGTATATCACATCTTTATAGTTCCCTGTTGAAGATACTTCCTGAAACAATTTGTCACAGTTGTCTGGAGTCCATTTCTTGCTTCGAGTTAAATCAAGCCAGACAGTAGGAGCTTGATTAGGGTTCAGATTTACATTCACTGTGGGACTGTGGTAAAATTACATCATTTAGGACAGTGAAAACGAAACACACAAAATTCATGACTAAATGAATTAAATGTACTGATGGATTTAATGTCTAAAAAGAGACAATGCTCATGTCTTTTGAAAGATGGAGCCCCATTGGGTCGACCATAAGTTGAAATGATGGTGAAGGATGACTCATCTGACCCAATAACTTTTTTTGCACATCTATATTGAACAATGCCTACGGTTTTTGCATGACTGAACTCTCAGACCCCATGTATACTTATCATTTCAAATCAAGGTTAGTCCCACACCAGCCCACAGGGTTTGTTGGCACTTTAGGGCCTGAATTACAACAACAGCAGTTTCACAAGCTGGCTAACAAGAATCCACAAACCAACACAAACACATAGATGACTCATACGAATTGACTACAAGGTGTTTTATCATCTCACTTGTGCTGCTCCCTCACACCCTCAGATCATTTAGTGTGTGGATGTAAAATATGTGCTGAATTTGCTGCAGTGGCTTATTCCTATCACAGGGAGACTCACAGCTGGTTGTACAATCTCACTGTAATTTAAGCTGACATTATCACAGGGGACAGACCCTATAGAGGCTACTATAGAGGCCACTGCTTTTTTTATGCAAAGATAGAAAATGCACATAGAAACAGGTGAATGGAAACCCACCTCGTGTGGCAGGTGACACACTGTTCTTGCTAACACAGTCTGAACATGTTCTGGGTTTATACACTCTATCTTAAAGAAAAGTTGTACTTCTGCTTTCCATTTTTTTTTAATTACACTAAAGCATGGAAATTATCGTCATCATACATATGCTTTCAACTATAATTTCTAATGTATTTATTGATGTCTTTCTAAATTATCTAAATGATATCACTGTTTCAAACAGTAACCAAATGAGCAGAGTTTGTGGCTGGGACCCCTACTATCAGTGTCCCAGCCACAGGCCTTTAACAGCAGGAAGAGCACAGGTGTCTTTAATAACATTAATGGTGGATGCATTTAATTGAACTTAATAAGTGGCAGGATTTTCTGGCATGGTTTAATGAGCCACCGCAATGGAATGAAATCATCATTAATGTTATTAATCACACCTGTGATTTTCCTGCTCTCACAAGTCAAAATGTTTGCTGTGAAAAACATTTTGCTAGGACATTTTTTACTTATTTGTTTAGGTTTTTCTTTCATTTGCAAGAATGAAAGGGTGATGTAGGTGAGAAATTCCAAGTCAACAGACAGGTTAGCAGTATTACTTCATTTACCTCCTGCGGTACAGAGGTGCGTTGACAAGGATGACCGCCTGACCTCAGTTCATTCTGGCTTGTAGTTGTTGCAACAAAAAGCAACAAAACACTGCATTTTCTTGTCTTCACAGCAGGAGACTGTCATACTAAATACTGATCTCCCCTCTCTCCTTGTCAACAGACAATAAAAATGTCAGCTAAACCAAAAGGGTAGTCTCTGACAGCCTTGTCTCCACAGCCTTTGCACTCTGCACAAATCCCTTTTACGCTGACTGCCGAAGTGCCATTCCTGAGCAGTGAGCTAGTCCATTATGATGCAGAGGAAATAATAGCTCCCACGTTGCACCTAAAAATTCATCAATCATGCTCTAATGTCAACTGTGTCGATTTAATTATTGTTTGTATGTTTTTACATAATTTGCATGTTTCCATCCTTGATTGTGCGAGATTCACTGAATGAGCTGCTTAAAATGAGAGACAGTTATGTTTGCAGCATTTGACCTAAATTGCCCTTCCAACAGCACAGAGCACATGTTTTTCTGTTTGCAACAAGCAAGGAGTAGAGGGTTGGCAGCCAGATGGGGGATTGCGCCAGTGGTGCTGCTCACAGCCCAGTCACCGTCAACCATCAAACATAGAAACAACACACACACTGGGTTTGTCTTAAGACACAAAGTGTTAAAAACATTCACACTTCATCTTTCTTGACTCCAACCTCTAATAACAAACATGTGTATCTTAGATGGAGGAAAATGTTTATTTTACATTTGTGAATTCTTGTCAATCAGGATCAGGGATTGAGGAATGTGCAGTTTTGAATTCCTATTAAATTGCAATTGTTTAAAAAAAAGAGAGAGAGAGAGAGAGAGAGAGAGACTGTGGTCTTGTGCATGTTCAGTTAATGTTGGTAATGTTGCGTTGTCTTATTTTTATGTGTTCTCTCAGATTCTCTCACCACAAAATGTTTTGTTGTACAACACAGTAACCACCTTCACTTAGGGTTGTGTGTATGAATCTACTGACAGCAGGCTATTATGATTTCAGCAACAAAACCTTTGTCATAACAAGTGGCATTAATATATGTGCAGCTGTTGGTTGGGTGGTTTCGATGTGGCACAGTACATTTGTGGTCTCGGGAAAAGAGCAATATGCCAACTCCTGCCCACTTACAGTAGTAAGAGAAGCATCTTTAAAAAATTACTTCCGCAAGACGATTCTTCATAGCAGGCAGCTGTTTTTGTACACAATTGTACACTACCTGCTCAGCACCAACCGACTGACACACACACAACTAGCAACTAACTAATGACCCTAACAGAGTATTTAGCATGTGGTTGGGTGGACAAAAACAGAGATAAAAGAAGAGCGAATATTGGATTTATATTCACAAGATGACCAAAAATACCATTCTAAATATATGATAATAATGCTCTATACAGTGTATAAATTTCCGCTAAGCTAACACGGCATGATAATAAAAAAGAACTTTTTAATGCCATCACCATAAGTCATAGTAGTATCACAGTCATTTATATAGAAGTACATTTATTTTGAGTGTAAAATCACATAGTGTAAGAAGATGGAGATTTAATTAATCTGTACTGCATTCTGATTACACTTTTTTAATGCAAACCATGTGCTTGAATAATCCACCAAAGTCTGCCACTACATCCCTGATTTGTCCACATCAAAGGAAAAATGATTTATAATGTGTATAGCATACACATCTTTCCCTTCATTCACACACTCAGTCATGTACAATATTTGCACAGGCACATCCACACAGAGCAGATTGCTTTGCTGAGAAGATATGTCTTTTTTAAGCTTTGCTTATCCAGAGAGACCTGCTGCTTCAGGCAGTTTCTCCTCTTTTTAGCATTATTCTCATTCTGGTGTCTTGTGTTTTCCATTTGCCTCCATTCTGCAGCATTGGATGAGGAACATATTTGTTATTTGGCTCAGCTGTGCCGAATCCACAACCAAAAACCTGCAATTTTGCAATCAGGAAACATGAACTCATTTTTCATAGTGACAGCATAAGACAATGGCACTTCAAAGGTTGTTGAACCTGAAGAACACTAAATTGTATGTTTGACAAGCGAAGTGAAATTGTCCAAGTGACGGCAATATTAAGCATGAAGCCAGTTTCATGTGAAGTACACTTATTGGCAGGTGCATGTGAAATCTGTTCAGAACATCTAGACTTGGCATATTTTACTGTGTTGTTTTGAAGTCTTGAAGATGGTCAGAAATACTAACTAGGTGACCTTTACTGGAGATCCTATTGTATTTCCATCCTACACAGTCTTACTAGGAGCTGTCAGTCAAGCACAGTATGTACATACATGCACAGTCATGGTAAGAGGTCTGATCAGTCTCAGTAACTGAAAACACTTGTGTGGAAGTACAAGGCCTTTAATAATTTTTTCCATACTATATTAACTCTCCTTCAAATTGGCAGATGAACACACATTTTTATGACTGTGCAGGGCCTGAGATATTAAAGGTCTAGCTGGTTTTAAGCATTTTAGCAGACTTTCACTCCACTTTCACTGACCTTTGGCTACAAGTCTATCGACATCTAAACTGGAAGCGTAAGAGGTTGAATCAGCACTGGAAACACATCAACAACACATCAACCGTCTGTGAACACAGGACTAAACCCAGTCACAGGTTTGATTAGGAAGGAGTCAAAATCATCAACTAGGAGAGAGTGGATGGCTGGAAAAGATCATGGAGGACATTCACACTCAAGGCCAGTGACCATTTGTGAAAGTATTAATTCATTCCAGTAAAAGCTGCTCTCCAAACACATATACCACACTTCTTTTTTCTGTGCATGGTTAATATCCTTCTCAAGCCAGGCCTGGCACACTCTTAGTTCACATAAATGAAATAATAATAGAAATCAGCTTTGTTACAGTTCAGGCAGGTACAAAAGCCTTTTTAGTGTTGCATGTTTCCATCCAGGGTGGCATGGTTGTGCAGTGGTTAGCACTGATACTAGCTTGGTGCACTCATTTGAATTGGGAAGTTAAAATTTACCAGTTCCTAGTTGGAAATTTCAACTAGGACTCCCCCTGAAATTAGATTTCCAGCTCAAAAAGTCAGAATAAACTAACCAACCTCTACCTGAAACTCCAAGGTGGGTGTTCTGTGCATCAACAATAATGAAAGCTGTAGTAATATACCATTTACTAGCACTTCTGTCTTATTTTTGGCACATTAAATCAATTCTACACATAGCACTAGTCAACTTCTATATGTGGACATGTTGCTACAGTGTTTGTATGCACAAAATACTGCATAATGTGTTGTTATAAACTGGTAGCCTATTGCTAACATTGGCTAACAATTGCTAACCTGGCTAGAGCAAACTGACCAACTGGTTCTCTGACCTGCTGTACTGGATCGTAGTCAAGATGTGAGTTGACTCTGGCCTCCACTTCCTAGGTAAATGGAACACAGCAACACACCCTAATTTCTATGCCCAAACTTTCAACAGTTGAGTTGCTTTGTGAGTAATATAGGTGCCAGAATTTAATAAAGAAAAGTAATATGTGGAATAAGAAAAGATGGCACATCTGGTTCTGCTGCATCAATTTTGATACTTTTTAAACTATCCATCACAAGTCCAATGTGTTACAGAACTACAATGTTAAATTGAGAACATGGCCTGCAGGTTTGACTTGGATATTACTACAAACCTTTACACAATGTAGCTCTGTCAGAGAGAACTTGATGCTAGCCAGGTGTTACTCATGTAATTACTATTTTAAGAAAGACTACCAAGCTTCCATTCATGATTGATGCTAAAACTGTTCAATCATCTCCACACCACCTAATTGGTGAAGGCATTTCATAATCTCATCAACTAGGGGTTTTATTAAGCTGTCAAACTCCCTTCCTGTTTCCTGCAGCAGCTTGCTAATGACACCACATTAGATCCCCCCACTGCAGTTGTATCCAACTATAAGCTCTGTTTCTTTGTGTGGCCAGAAGGTCTATATTCAATACATGTGTTAACTGACTCAATGACATGTCAATTTACAGTCTTCTCTCAGATCAACTTATAGTAAAGATTAAGAGAAAGAGACTGAGAGGACAGAGAGATAAAGAGGCTGTAAAAGATAAAATGAAGAGAGCAAGAATTTTGAGTATTCAGAGGGATCTATTTTATCTATTAGTGGGATTTTCTTTAACCAGAAACACATGGAGGGAAAGTCTTGCATGGATATCAACAGCAGGACAGTGATAAGTAATTTTGTGGTTGTGAAATAAGTGCGGTAGATACTCCATTTTATGTCTATATGCTTGTGAAGCACCAAGTCAGCAAATAAAAGAACACATCTCCTGTTTTCACACAATTTAAAATGTGTTGTGTCTAGCCCAGGATTTTATCGGTCAATTGAAAGCCATTGGGGGTGTCCATTTATCTGACCCTCACAAGTGAAAATATTTTCAACATCCTTGATTACAGAAATGGGTTTTGCTGTGGCCAAAATAAGAGAAGACCTCTCTCTTTGACAAAGTTTATACAGTGCCCTTGAGTAACACCTTGAGGAAGTGAAATTTTCAACTTGGACAAGAAACTCAGGAAGAAAGAGGCACGTTCATAGGAAGACAACCACATCCTCCCAGAATTAATTAATTATATTGTCTTTCAAAAGAAAAATATCACCAAGAGTTCAGGAGGAATGAGACAATCAGAGTGTTGAAACCAGTGACCACCACTCTATCCGTGAGGCTTACCACATGTGATTTATTTTAAATCACATGAACATGACTCATTGACTTACACATAGTTGACAACATAGTTTCACATGTGACTGTACCAAGGTCTGGAAAGTTTGTACAACTGCATGAGGAGAGAAAGTGGGTTAAAGAAGGTTATACTCCTGGACACAATGTCATACAATGTCATGTTATGGTCAAAACTGAGTGCACAAGACATGTGGACGAGGATGATGTGCAGAAAAGATTTTTCTAATATTTATAACAGCAGTCAGAATCTAGACAACCCACTGAACTGAATGACATGCAAAGAGCCAAAGTAAACTGTTAAACAGCTATTCTTCTGCCTTAAGTTACCTGCTTGCCAGACCATTTACAAGAATACTGACAATTATGAAAACGTTCCTTTCTCACTTCCTTTCTTCATTCCTTTGCCCATTCAGATTATTACTTTATATTTTTTTGAGTCAGACTGACTGCACAGCTATCCTCACTAAAACAACTATTTTACCTCAGAATAAAAGCTTCAGAATCATTTTGATGGTACACTGACTTAAAATATGGAGCATGTTGCCTCTTTCATTCTTCTCCTCTTTCCTTCAGTCTCTGGCCTGAATGCCTGTTCTTGCACTATGTAACGTGGGTTAATTGGGTACAATTTCCCACCAGAATGGCCTAATGAGTGATAGTCAGTGGCTTAAACTGTCACAATGAGGCCCAACTAGTTCAAGAGTAATGCTAAACTGTAGTTAAAAAGACTTGGAAGTCATTCAAAACCAGCATTTATCTACTCTATCCAATGAGGAAACTGTAAAAATATCAAGAATTCAACATCAACAGCACCTCCAGGTTCCAGAATAATAATTTGTAACACACCATAATGTGGAATAGCAATCAAATAAAGTCTATACTGCATAATCGTCAACCTGAAGTGCTCCTGCCCTCATTACAAGTCATTGTAGTCGTTTATCACCTAAGATTTTTAATGAGTTAAGAGATCTGATGTCACCCAGGCAGGTGATCTGCTCAACAGACACAGCCCATTAACTGCATTTTATGGATGTATATTGAATATGTAGATTTTCTATCTTGGCACTTCCCTTTTCCATCTATATGGAAAGATTTCAAGAGTCAGATCAAGCTAAAATGCTGGATAACTGTTTGTTATTGTGGATAAGAGTCAAGCCAGTTCTCATAGGAATAGCCCAATATCACAAATCACAAATTTGCCTCAAGGGGCTTAACAATCTGTACAGCATTCCAACACTGTCTTGTATTAGATCCTGAATCCGATAAGGAAAAACTTCCCCAAAAAATTAGAGAAACCTCAGGAAGGACAACTGAGAGGTATTCGTCTTTCAATATGATCTGGGAGACCATCATGCAACAGACAGGACCTGAGCCACACAATCTCCTCTCCACCATGAACCCCTAGAAGGAGGACAGACTACACAAATATACAAGAGGCAAAACCAAGCACATCATTCACACGTCTAGGAGAACGAAACAAACACACAGAGGGAGAGTCTGACACGGAGGACGCTTGTGTGCTTGAGGGAATAAACAAGTGGAGGGCTGGAGAGACGCAGTGGTCATCAGAGAGTTTACAGTAACCTCGCCTGCAGGACAACATGGACTGTGCTGTGCGCGCTAGGTTTTAATGGATTAACTGAGACTGAGACTGACCTGCCAGTGGGAGAGCGGTAACAGGTGCCAGGCCTGAAGTAATCAAAGAATAAGCTACTGACTGAAAGTTAAGGCATAAAGATGAGTGGCTCAACAGAGTCAGACAGTATGGTGTCAGCAGGGAGGTTGTTTCAGAGAAGGGGGCATGATAGAAACACACTCCAGCAGCCTGCTGTCTTCTCTTTAACTCTGTGGACAGACAGGAGCCCGGCATTCTGAGAGTGGAGACCAGAAGACTGTACAAATATGAATAACATTTGTATGATTTTAATGTGCAGTGATTGCAGAATGACGCCCCCTGCTGAAACTACTGCCTCTAAATACTTAATGTCTCAGTAAATTCAAGAAATGTTTATCCAATCTGTTATCCATTATAATATTTGATGAATGACAGATGATTTGCAGTTCAGATTCTGCAAAAATAAATAAAATGTCCCTTTTCAGAGGGAAATTCATACATCAGTCTAAAATGGTTAAGTGCACTTCTCATTGTGCCTTAATTAAATGTTATTACAAGTTTTGTATCTGTTACATTATAACGTTGCAGTTCAGCTTTTATGGCAATAGTAATCATAAACTTAATTGTTTTATGAAGGAAAACTGCATTAACTTTAGTCCTCCACAGTTATGTCAGAGGTCATAAACGGGCTAAGAATTTGGATTGTCAAGCGGTTGTCTTCCTCCTCTTCTCCGACCTAGTGGAACCTACCTGGCCCGTAACCTGACCAAACTGCAATGGTTACCTAGCAGCAAACATCAGAGATCACCTGCATAAATGTAAACAGCCCTGGCTCACAGCTTTACAGTGTCATTGGATTTCTCATAACACTTCCAGAAGGAGAAAGTTAAATCCATCCTCTCAAAAACAAGACAACTCATCCTGGCGTGAATCACCAGAGAAACCAAATATCGTCCATACTTTTTGTCATCATTTTTGGTCGATAAAATTCATCTGCATCCGAGGCATAACCACAAAAAAAAAAAAACATTTCTCCTGAGCAAACACAGAGCTCAGTCTGTTCAGAGGAGAGGTTTTGGAGCTGGGTGACAGTGCGCGCTGTCCTTTCAGCACCAAGGTCTTACTTTACGCACGGCGGCCACAGGAGTTACGTGACAGAGTCATGCAGTGAAAACACCTAAGTCCAAGTCGTTGTAACAGGTAGCCCGCACAGATCAGATAATGGCGAAAAGGGGCAAAAAATATGTGAGAAATATTTGTGGCAATTTCAGGAGGACTCAAAGGTTACACTTTTTGCACCTTTGCTTTAATGAAATTATATGTTTTGAGTTGTGAGGCTGCATTAATATATCCCTATAGATTTGAAACACTCATACTATAGTAAACTAAAGGTTTCTCAAGCCTGGCCAGTCAGGGAGATTTGCGGGGTGGGCTGGAGGGGGGCAATGGGAGCCAATTACACGCCCTGACTTAAAGAAAGCTGTACCAACCGCAGTAGACTAGTACAGACTAACCTCCAAGGAGGAGAAACCATCTGTAAACCTCAGTTGTGCTGTGCAGTCGGATGCTCTGACAGAAACTACAGGGCAATAAGTTTTCAAAGCGTGCGTAATTAATTTTCAAAGAATCATCCTTAAACGTAATTGCGTTTCAATTCCCTTGATGGATGTCAAGCGCGCAATGGCTCTAAATGAGGTCACGAGAATCTCAAAAACGATAAGGGAGCATTTCCACTAAGATGCCGGTATCTGCGCTCTATGCTGGGCTGATTGGGAATTTCAGTGGAAGTATTAGTAAGAAAGGAAGGCTTCCTGTAACCGCGTATCGCACAGATAAATGGAGAAACGGAAAGGAGGGGGGCGCAGAAAACTTCACGCAGCGTTCAAGTGATGGTCAGTCAACTCGTGTGGACTTTCCGCTTATTATTATTATTGATCATATTAATATCGCAGACACGGCGGAGTAAAGTCACAAGGGACAGGTCACCACGTTGGCGAGACAGCATAAAAAGTGAGGTTTACTTTCGTGGAGGGAGGGAGTCGAGAAGACTGATAACTGCAAACTCCAGGACGAGGACGCACAGCGAGGACTTGGAGCCCCGGATCCTTCTTGCTGTTCGTCCACTTTCTCTCCCTACCACAGTCGGCCTGTGTTCAGGGGATGAACGCGGATGCTCAGCGAGTACTCATATGACTTCAGAAGCTTTGATTTTTTTTTTTCTCCTCCAGCAAAAGAGCAAGATTTTAAGAGGACATATTCCGGACCGGATAGAAGCAGGAGTCCTTAACGAAAGTTGCGCACAGTTCTTCATTTCCATTTCCATCACTGCTGGAAGCACAGGACTTTTGAGGAGCATTTGAAGACGCCTGACGGTAATGATATACTTCATTTTGATCAGATAAAACATCATTTCTTCTTAAAAACGTCTTGCTGCTCGTGTTGACATCGACTTGCCTGGCTGTGATAAAGTGTAAAGAATCTTCAGGTGTCTTTCGCAGAAGAAAACTCACCGAACATGTAGACAACTCTACCTACATTAAAAAATAACTCAGCCACATGTGCCTTGTCGCCAAGGCATTATAGCTTTCTACCAAACCTATACTTACGCTAGTGGTGTGACCAAAATAGCTGTAGCCATTAACAAGAAAAAACAACAAGTTTGGCATACATATAGAAGCTCATTTGAAAAGTTAACAACTTGCTGTTGTTGCACAAAGTGCGCACACTGCACCGAGATTCTCATGCTCTGTGTGCGTGTGCACTTGCCAAATGTGATTTTTCTAAACCAGAGATGAAGGAAATGTGTTTGTCTGATCTTGGTGTTTATTGTGACTTTGACAGTATCAGTCAGCGGTTAAAATGCTGCTCGCTGTGTTCTCAGCGGGTGTGATGGGGATCTGGGTCATTTAAAAGTAAATTATATGAGAAGCACATTGGTTTGACATTTCTCCTGGATCTCTCCTGCAGGTGTCCGGTTTAACTTTTTGTCCCCAGAGGCGTTGGACAAGGAGTTCGCTTTTTTTTTTCCCTCCTCCTCCTCTCCCTACATCTCCCTCTCTTACTCTCTCACTGCACGGGAGCTATGAACGGACTGCGTAAGCACTTCACTATGGGACTGGTGCTACTGATGTGCACGCTTACCGGCCACTGCGGCGAGAGCGCGCCGTCGTCGTCGGCGGCTCCGTCGGCGGCCGCGACCGGCAGGAACGCGCAGCAGCAGCAGCATGAGCAGGAGCAGCAGCAGGACTTGTGGAGGATGGTGGACATCGTTAAACATGTGGAGGAGAGCCGGGCTCGACACAGCGCGAAAACGGAAGCCCCGTTAACGTCGCGGGTGAGGACGTCTCCGGCGGAGCCAAAGGATTTACGCAACTTGAAAGCAGACAGGGGAGATCAGGCTGTCGGTGAGTGGCGGCTCGTCGCCAGGGCGGGACCCTTGTGTTGGATCTCATGAGGATGGAGGTGGAGGAGGTGTTAAGACGGATGTAGCCTGCTGGAATATGTTTTAAATCCATTTCACAAAGACATTATAGACTGATAGAAGGGGAGATAGAGTTAAAGGGTTGTTGCAACATTTCCTTACACGCATCAAGACCTAGAAAGACGGCACCAAAACTATCTACATGATCAGATATTACTTTACATTTAGGTGAACTGACCCTTTATGCAGTTTCATCAATAGTAGTCTATTTGTTTTGGATACTTGCCTTCATTTATGAAAAAAAATCCTTGATTTAGCTGATGTGATGGATGATCAGAAAATCAATGTTACTAGGCCTTCTCTCATTCTGACACTTTCCCGTCTTGTCTCTTTCCACAGTTGTTTTCCCCAGAGATCTCAGAAAGAAGGAGAAGTTCCTGAAACATATAACAGGTAAGGCATCGCTGCAAACTACTGTGCTACTGGTGCTTAAGTTGTTTTTGTGTCAGGTGTGAGAAAGTGAAGGAGACCCTGTCATAGGACTGAGGTGTGAAAAGTGAATGACAGTCTTAGATAATGGCTGTAAAGCAGATGTTAGTGCAGGTGGCTGCGGAGCTGAAGATGATCTTAAAGCCATTTCTCGTTTCTCGTTTCTTTCAGGTCCACTCTACTTCAGCCCTAAGTGCAGGAAGCAAGTGTACAGGGTGTACCACCACACCAGAGACTGCACGATACCTGCATGTAAGCTGCGACTACACTGGCCCTCTTTACAGTATGAGGAATGATTCTGTTGATCCAGTGTCAACACACTGTTTGAAAAGCAACCACTCATTGTTTCTCCATTTCTTCTTCTCTTCTCAGACTTCAAAAGATGTGCGCGGCTTCTCACGCGGCTAGCCGGCAGCCTGCAGTGCACAGAGGGGTAGCACACACAAGGTACTATGAGTATAATGTATTCAACTCTAATTCAAACATAAATGTCTTATGCTGTTGAATTGCTGCATGTAGAAAACAGAGTAGCCAGGCCAGCGCACATGATGTTTGTGTGTGAGTAATACATGTCATTTGTTAAATAATTCAAGTTTCAAAGTTTCATGTGACAAGGTGGCAGTGGCAGAGGAAGCATTCAGATCATTCACTCATGTGAGACTAACAATATCAGGCTGTAAAAATAAGATGTTACATCCTAACTACCATCACTTTATAAAGATGCACTGTTAAAAATGTAATTACCCAGGGGTGTACAAATGAGTTAAAGATAGTTTGACCAGCTACAGCAATAAAATGCTATTTACGCACTGATGGACCAATAATAACCCAATATTATACATAATAACATAATACTACAAAAGAGGCCTTTCCACATATTTAGTACTATATTGACTCTACATACTTCTACTTAACTAATTTTTTTTGACATACTTTTTCTTGTAATGGTGTATTTTTATAGTGTGGTATTTACATCTTTAAAAGATGTAAATACCATTTGTGCAAATAAGAGTTTAAGTTCACAGAGTAAAGATCATGTTTTTCTGGAGACACTGAGGCAATTGTTCACAGTGGTGATAGGCGTGCTGTGTCGATACACACACACCCTAGCAGCGGCACAGTGAGAGCAGCAGATCTGCGGCAAATCAAGTTTCTTGATTTACTGTTCACGATTCTTTTTGGGGAGGAAAGAATTTGTCAGGTGTTGCCAAGTTGGAAACAGTGCTGAATTTCACTTCCTCTTTATTGCAGGTCAAAGCCAAACACAAGTTCTCCAGAAAAAAAAGACAACTTGGGAAAAAAGTGCCTTGGACAGTAAGAGGGAAGCCTAAAACACTCCGACCATCCCCGACTGATATTAGGCACAGCATTGTCCTTCAAAGAGGTCTGTTCTGCTAAGGCATGGATTACTGCCACCCACCACTCTGGCTGGGCCTCGATGGTTAGCTGTCACCACGAGGGAGCAACCAGGCAACAAAACCAGACCAAGATAAAGATGGTGAAACTGAAGAGAGGAGAAGGAAAAAGAAACAAGTGGCCGAGAGAAACAAACACAGGGACTTTTTTAATTCCCTGCTGGCATCCAAAAAGATGTTGCTAAACCAGAAAAAAGGGATTGCATATTTTTATTTTGTTCATTTCTTTTAAGAAAAGAGCAAAATCCAAATGTACTATTTTGAGTATGACTGGCCTTCTGCGATTGGTCCGCTCTGTATGAGTGTTCTGGGTTGAGCCCATCCCTTCTACTACTGCACTACCTATTACGCAGACGAAAAAGCTCTCACAGACCCCCGGCTGGCAGTCACGACATAATTTCACCCACTTGTGCTCACACTGAGAAAAGAACTGTGATTAAATTATTAATTGCATGAACATTTCTCTGAGAGACATGTTTAAAAACGAAGTGGCGGTTGTAAGTCACATCCCTCCTGTGGATCTTGGTATAACGTGGTACAGTCTATATTTATATATTTGAAGTGTCACAAGGTTCCACTGTACATAATGTAGGCCATGACCATTAAAACCAGGAGAAACATGTACATACTGTAAAACAAAGCATAAGAGGAATCCGCCTATCTACCATAAATTAAAGTGACTAGCATTTATCAAATGGGTGTTAAATGCATATATATGTATATAAATATATATATTTAAAAATTAAATATATTTAAATAAATTATAAGATTGGTACAAATATGAATGGTCTTTGTTGTCTCGTGCACTACTCTGTTTTTACATTCCTGTCCTGTAATGAAGAAATCTCTCCGAATGAGCACATGACTGGATCGAGTCCTGAGACTACAGATTCAGCAGACTTCCCACTGTTTTTATAGACTGTTTAAAAAGGTCAACTCAGAGAGAGTGAAGCGTTTTTTTGTTTAAAATAGGAGTTGTTGCAAAATCGCTTTTTGCTTGAACTCTTACCAGAATGTGAGTGTGAATATTTCAGTCATGAAAATATGCAGATTTGGAGAGAAGTCGCTTTTAAAGGGTCAGTTCACCAGTGTATTCTGTGGATTATCCAAGACAGTGACTAATGGGAAAACTTGGTTAAATAAGATGTTGTTCTCAGTGATTTGAGTGAAATGACCCTTTATTACATCTTCCTTTTTTGGTTTTTTTCCTAATTTTTGAAACCCAATTCAGACATTTCTGTAGAATGTCCTGCATATAATTTTTTTAGAGCTGTGAGTACCACAAATGAAATTCCATTCATTTTTATTGTATTGGAGCGGAGGCAGAAACGTCAGTCTGCATCACCACACCGCTAGATGCACCTCCGGTATAGTGAATATTTCATAGAGCAAGTATTTGATTAGAAAAACAGTTTGTTTGGGTTAAATAACAAGAAAACATTCATGCTGCTTGGCTGACCTTTAAAGGAACAGTTTTGCATTTTGAAAGATATGCTGATTCAATTTCTTTCAGAGAGTTAGACAAAGATTGATGCCTTACTCCTTCCTGTACACTAATAAGAAGCTATATCCAGCTGCAATATAGCTTAGCTTAGCACAGAGACTAGGAATGGGGGAAAAGAGCTGGTCTCTGTTCAAAAGTAACAAAGGCTGAGGTTGAATAGTGGTTTTGCTTAGGAGTTCCTAATAGAGTGAAGTGACCCATAAGTATCTGAATGGCAGCCATGATAAGAGCTGATCAAATTCTCTAGATTGTAAGGAAAGGAGCTTCAGTGCTTCCTCTCTTAACTCCTTTAGCAAACAGTACACTATGAATCATCCTGTACAAAAGGAACCACCACAATTCCTTGTGATGGCAACATCTCCAGCAACTGCTGTCTAGTACATTGCATAATTATGTTGCCTAGTGTAAGCACAGTCAAATTCTCCCACCACCATGGTTGTCTTTTCAGAAGTCTTTATCAGTTCTTCTTTCCTCACCCTCATGACATTTTCCATTAAGGTCAAGGAAGAGTAGTTAGAAAGTTTTTTGACTATTTTTGACAGCCATAGTCAGCACCTCCAAGGCTCACTAATTACACATTATATCTTGGTGAGTGTATTTGTATAGGTTGTTTGGCATGTAAAGTAGCTCCTAGCATTTCTCATGTTGCCTGGCATTTGGGAATTACTTTGCCTGGTGTGCTTTGTTTCAACACCAAACAAAAGACAAATTGCACCATAATATGTTCAAAAGTCTCCCCGAGCCCTTTTTGAAACCAAATTGAGTCAAGGTCTGTCTCACAGATCCTTCACAGTCATGGCCCTAATGCTAGCACAGATAGACAGACATGGAAACCACCCTAAAAAACACAATACTTCAACAACTGGAAACCCTCCAGTCACCATTTGGTCCATCTTTCCTTTAACTCCACCCTCATTTAATGTTTTACAGGCCCCTTTCAATGTTCTCACTGCAGTGTGGTGAAATTACAACTCTACTGTGTGAAAGCAAATCACAAGGAATGGTAATTTGGATTGGCACTGATGAGTGTAGAACTACCACATTTTAAGCGGTGATTAGTTCACAGCAGAATAATCAAGTATCTGTAAATAGCAGGAACATTCCTCATGTCTCCTATTTGTTGGAATATCTCTGTAGGAGCAGCTCAGGAAACAAAACAAAAAGCAGTGCAACAAAATACCCAGGAAGATTAGTATTTTGGCTTTGACCCTAGTCTCAATCTTTGACCTGTGGACCTAAGATGTCAAGTCATGCATCATTTGCAGGATATCCTCAATCATGTAAAAAAATGTACAAAAATATTAAGATGAACTTAAGTTATGTATTTATTAATCACCTGAATTTACAGTCTACAAACTTGTAGCATTCTTCTAAACCTACACAATGTGTGGTTTGTATAACATTTACAACACCGAAACAAAGTGTGTTCCATGACATCCACAACAGGGTTATAGTGATGAGTGCTTGTATGACACGGCCAAAACATATTTGGTTGATTATTCATGTTTATCCAACAGACTCAGGAAGGACTGTTTTGTGTCGGACGTTGTTAGGAGTTCGCCTCCAGAAAGGCTTTGCAGCAGCGTACACACTGTTCGTACACCTTTTCAAAGTCTTCATCACTCCCCTAAGAGACAAAACGTAAAGGGAAGAAAGGGGAAATTAAAATTTCAGCTAAACACTAAGAGCTGAATAATTACATAGATGTGATTTTTGTTTTTTTATAGTGGTGGTAAAAAATTTAAAAACAAATATCCAATATGCTGTGGCTGTAGTCATGTAGAGCGCACTCTGTGATGTGGTTTGAAAAAGTAAAAAAAAAAAACATAATAAAATGTCAGTTTCTTAGTCAACTGGTAAATTATTTCTGCTCCCCACTGAGTACCAAATTGTGAAATTGTTCTGAAGGAAACTGCTCCTATACTGATTCCAACTGGCTTCAGTGTCTTGAGTGCTGAAGCCCACACTCAAATTTGGTAAAGCAGCTTGTCTTATGGGACCAATACACTGCCAAAATCAGCAGGAGGACTTTTGAAATTCTGGTCTTGAGGGTTCAGAGAGATAAGTTATTTGCTGAAACCTTGATAGATTGATATGGAAAAACCTTTCTAGCTGAAGAAAAACCTCATTATTTCAAAGTCTGTCATTAGTTGGATATGTCCCAACCCACTAGCTCATGAGTGAACTGAGGCATTGGTGGGAGATTATTGAAAATGAATGAATTTCAAAATTTTCACAAGAGCTTTTGCCAGGGATTTCTTTGGCATTTCTGCTTGAAAAATGACTAAAATTATGAATCAATTATTAGTTGTGAGTAGTTGTGGAATAACTTTCTATTAATGGACTACCTGATTAAATGTTTCAGTTCTAAACACAACTATGCAAAATATGAAATACTAAAATAGCTGAGTCTACATCCACGGTAATGACTTGGTGAGGGAGTACTTAGACACAGTAGTGTTCTCAACTACTGGGATGTCAGTTTTGCAGGTATTTGGTAAGAAACCAAACAGTAACAGGCAATTTGAGAATTGGCAGGGGTGGAGGTTTGGCCATATTCCATGGAAATCCATCCAATAGCTGTCGAGACATTTCACTTATACTACATAGTGGTGTTAGAGGAAAAAACAGAAGATCACCAAAGTACTTAGAATTAATCCTCTAAGGACACTGAAAGAAGTTCATGATAATCGATCCTGCAGTTGTTAAGATGTTTCAGTCTGGACCAGCCACACTGTGCTACTTTAGCCATGTACTAACCATAGCTAAAAACAGGCCTGGTGGTGCAATTACTGCAGAAATAAAATGTTGTTTATAATTGTGTAAACTAATGTGGAAGTATTTAAATGGCTGCTATAATAAATTACTGAAATCTGTTAAGACCTTGGGTTTTCAAGGCCTTTAAAGCTAAACTTAGAACTGTTAAGTGTTAAATTAAAAAATGGTCAAGAAAACATACATCTCATGATACACTGACAGTGACCGCCTGGCTCCGTTATGTGGTTGTTGGCGAGGGAACACAATCAGATATTCTGTAAGTGTCCAAACCACACTGGCCGTAAGGAGCATTCATTCTCTCCTTCTTTTGGCAAAAAGAGCCACACGAAAACAAACATGGAAACATGGTGCTCAAAGCCAAAATATGAGACAAATTAAAACAACTGACTACAGTCACATAAACTGTGGTCAACCACCTCCTTTCTTCCAGCCACATCACTAATAATTTGATGACTGTTTTATCTTGGGATCCTAGTTCCACAAGAGAGGCATAAATACATTACTATTAGGCCAACAGAGCTCCAGCCGCACATTCTCCATCAAGACCACACAGGAAATTATTACTTTTTGAGCTACATTACTATCTATTTATAGAAGTTTCATTTTCATAACATAAGTTATGAAAATAAAAAAAAGAGCTTGCCTATCCCTAGGAAGATGTATATATATTTCTTAGTTATCATCACTTATCATCACATTTTCAAATCTTCCTCAACATTTACTCTGTCCAATTTTCCCCACTCTTGCCTTTTCACACTCATAACCCACAAGAACATAAAAAGCAGCCAAGGTCCTATGAACAAATCATTGGCAGGACTTTTAACTGCAGAGAAAGCATGTAAGGAACAAAAGAGATGAGGGAGCCATGGAGCGTGAAAAGGCAAACAGTGATGTCCAAGTGTAATAGCTGTGTAAATTCCATGGCAATTCATCCAATAGTTGTCGAGACATTTCACTCATACTACATAGTATGAGTAGTAGTAGTAAAAGTCATTTAATATGGTGTTTACTGATCTGGAAAGGTTGTAAAACTACTTTCTGATGGCAGAAATTATTCAAATCAGGTGAACAAGCAACCAACTGTGCTGCCATTTCAGTGCTATGGTCCACTGTGTTTTGTTATGGTGCTGTTTATTTCATGAAACATGCCTGGACATGATCTCATCACTCCCTGTGGAGAGTGAATTCTCTCCAGAACTACCACATGCACCTGAAGACTGACATGTTCTGTCCAATACTGTGATCTTTAAATAAACTCCAAGTAACTCCACTGTGTAACATTTCCTGTTCTTTTTCTTGTCTATAAAAACCCATCTCCGGATATGTAATATTTTGAACAGGTGCACAGCCACTGAAGGAAGAGAACATGACATTCTTCTGTCTTATTTCCAAACACTATTGACAGTTTACATTCACCATGCACCATCAAACAATTTTACATTCTAAATTTCATGTTCTTCTCAATTGGTTTCCAACTATGAGCAATGGGTCTCCCATGAGCATAAACTTTGCTGCTACAAAGGTTTGAGGTGGGCAGGGCTCAGGAAAAAGAAACATACCTCCATGCTCCAATCAGGATTTAGCAAAATTTTAATCAAAATTTGATGACACCTGGGGGGTCAATCAAATAATCAGATCAAACCACATTCACAGTCATGAAGCAGAATAACTAAGTTTATGAGTGTTTTACTTTGTTATGCCTCTAATAAATAATACCAAAGGGTGTAAGCGGGTCTAAGTCGATATGATTATTTACAAATGTAGATTTCTATATGTTTGGTGCACTAGTCAGATTTTATAGCAGCAGGTTTGTGATTGAGGGTTTGACACAAAATAAATTATAATAGTCCATGGTAATAAAGGAAGATGCCATGGTTTTTAGAACTAGGACCGAGTTTAACTCCTCCATATTTGCATTGTAGTTCACATGAGCAGTAATGACTTTGGGAAATAAACACTGAGAAAATTAAATTTATTGTCCTGGATCAAAAACAGCTTGATTTTTGAGTTCCCAAACTCATTCAATTTATTTTGACTGATACTACTGGACAGTCCTGCTGCCTCAGAAATATTCAATATATCCTTGCAATGTGGGGATCATTAAGATCAAACACTGAATCATCTTTATTATGCCTGACAATACTCAACATGAGAATTTACTTGAATACTTACATAATATGGGTCTTTGATGATCAGCTGCTTTTGAGGGTCATATGAACCAAGAAGCTCGATCTTAGCTCGGTAGTTTTTCACAGAGTTTGCTTTCCTTTTCAAGTCACTGTGAAGACAAGAGAAAGCACGTAAATCCAGGAGACCAGAGAAACAGTGAAAATGCACAAGGATCTAACATGTGAAATCTGGACCAAAAAAAAAGGTGGGAAAGAATATAAGTCTTTATCAGTTATTTAGATGAAAGGCACAAGCTCAGTCTTATCTTATATTATAGTAAACAGTAAAACAATGCCATAATATCAATACCTGCAAAGTTACACATACAGGAGTTAAAATGACTAATATAATGGTTCTGTTAAAGAAAGCTAAACATGGAAAGATTAGCCTTTTGTCTAGGACAAGGTCTCATTTTCTCAGTCTGGTCAGCTTAACATTTGTGGAGGGAAAAAAAAGTGGGAGAGAAAGGGGAAAAAACTGCACAAAGAGCAAAGACGAGGCATCCAAAGAACTCAGTAAGCTGCTTACAGATCAGATCTACCATAGGCATGTGATCTCAAAATGATCCCTAAACGTTCAAAGTAGCAAAAAATATCCCTCCCCTTGACCTCTGGAAACAGCTTAAGAAAGGATATTGCTCATTAAAGGGAGGCATTCACCTACACGTTACTTATAGCTCAATGTAACCACCATTTTCCTGCGTATGAGAAGGAGTAGCACAAATCACTGTCGAGGACCGTTAGCAAGACAACCCGCCTTGACCCCTTTTAAAGGCAAATGAGTTTTTTTTTTAAACCAAGGCAACCATTAATAAGTCAGATGGGACACTTAACACATGACACCAGTGTTTTTCCGCAACTGTGACCCCAAACACAATTCACAAGTAGAGTAAACACTGTTGTTGTGGGCTGAAACAACTGTACCTCAGGTTGCTCTCGTCCATGCAGAGAATGTACTCAAAGCTCATGAAATCTTCCTTGGTCACCTGGAAGTGGGGAAGAAATGTAGAACAAAACAAATATTACTTTTGGCTGAGTGTGGAACCACAGCACAGCCTGCAGAGCCTCTCTCTGGTCCTTCAGAGAGGGTTCAATCTCATACAGTACAAATCAATCACTTTCAGTACAACACTAAAGACAGTGTGGTCATTGATATATACATTTAAAGTTGTTGCCCTTAAGCTGTTCAGGAAATCAATTCCCTTGTTTGATTGTGTTTATGGTGAGCATGTTTCATCAGTAACCACTCATTTTACCCACATTCTGTATTTATCATGCTAAATAGAAGTTTTCCCCATTACTGGCGGACTCCGCCACTAAGAAAACACTAATGGTTTCACACAATTGCACTGTTCTAAAGGTGGCTGCAACACACCAAATAATGCAGCAATGAACTACCAAAGTAAAGGAAGAAGACTGCAAGCTGGTTAAAATGAATGTAAACAATCAGCCTTGTAAATGTATTCAACACATTTGTTCAAATGAGTAACACTGAATGTAAGCGTAACATTTGTTTACCAAAAAAAAACCCTCCACAGGGCACCTTTAAGTTACTGCTGATGCAAACTGAACATTTCCTGCAGCTGCCTCACATTTAAGCTTTCAACTGGCAGAACACTGGGTGGCTCTTATTGTGAACAGGAAGCACAAGCCGTTCGTCATTTTTTCGTCAGTGTATCATTTTCATTTTTTAGAGGGAGTAATAAAAACAAGAAGGAGCAGCCACAATGAGCTGTCACATGAAGAGTTGTTGCTCTTCAGCAAGGCAGCCAACTTCATTGTGCTTTGCTGTTGTGTGGAAAACTACTCAAGTTGTGCACAGCATGAAATCAGATCACAGTTGAAATTATTGCTGTCTGACCTATTTGGTCAACTTGAAGTTGTTTGGCTGTGCTGTTAACAGATACACCAGAGGCTCCTTTGTTGTATTTCTGGAAAAAAAAGTTTTTGCAGTGGTATCCATGGTAACCGTGTGTGTCACCAAATCAACCAGGACTGAAATTTTAAGGATAACAACTTTAACATCATTCTGGACTAGCAGGAGAACCTGGTTATGAAATGGACCTAAGCTGCACATCTGTGAGCATGCGGAGGGGTGTTGTGCAAAGTGCTCACTGTGCTGGGTGATGATTTAATGGAACAAGCAGCAATAAAATAAATAAATAAATAAATTTTTAAAAAAACAGCCCAGCACCCTGAATACTTTTAAAGGGTTTTGAGGAGGCACTGAGGGTAGAGAGAGACAAAAAAGAGAAGTAGAAGAGATGAACAAAAGAACAAGACACAAATAAAACTCCTGTAATATTCCCGATGTTGAGTTATAGATACATTCAACAGAAACAGCTATGGCCATTAATGTAACAACATAAGATTAAACAGATGTTTGTTATGGCTGTTTTTAAGTTGTACCAAAAGCATGTCTATATTTGCGTGTCTGGCTGTAGCCGCTAGAGTCTGAACATTGTATTTTCCATTTGAACACTCTCACACCCTTTCTTTCACACACACTGGTAATCTCTGGCGATGATAATCAGAGAGGCTGTTGATCTCTCAGCTCCTGTCTACCTCGTGTTCTCACACTCTAACTGAAACCGTTGAAACCCCCACCACCCCCCAGCTCAAAAGGCTGACAGATACCTTAGTTTGATATCGGATATCTGGCTGAGAGTGGACTAGGAGGCTTTTACTGTGAATGAGGAATGAGCAAGGAGACACACATATAGTGTAGTTCAAGTTCAGTAAGTCCAAAAGAAGATGGAAAAAAACCCTGAGGTAGATATGATGGGATGATATTGAAAAAATTGTGTGAAAATAATCTCTAATAGACTCTTGTCACGGAAAACATTTTGACATGACACAGTAGGAAAAGCACAGATGTGACTAATAAAATTAATGATGGCTGAATTCCATTTAGCTGCTTCAGTCTTACGGCCCTGGTATTGTTCATGCTGACTCACTGTCACACTGTCTTACTGGGGCACATAAATAGAACAGAGCCATAGTTAATATTATTGGTAACATATGCGCTTTTCATACTTATGACAAGTCAAAATGTGTGCAGGAAAAAGGACCCACTGCTCCACATACCATAACAATATCAAAACCAAAACTAGTCTGGAAAATATTTACTTTACAATTTCTTTAAACTAAAATCAGCTTAACCATTTAAAAATTTACTACTTGTTTTACTACATACTGCTAAATATTAACACAATTACCTCATAAAGACACATGTTCCCATTAATATTTAATTAATAGTTTATAACGCAATATAATTGTAAGCAGTTATAAGAACATTTTAAAGTGTCTATTACAGTTAGTAGACACAGATTTTTTTGTTTTTCCATTGACTCTTGCTAATGGGTCAGTGCCTCATGTTACAGATAATTCATTTCTTTTCGTAACGGTTTTGGGAAAGACCTAGAACTCAGTTTGTATCTGTACAACATCAAATCCAAACTGATGACAGGTTCAATTAATATGATTGCAACAGGATGATAGTATTTTGGCCTAAAGTGATACTCATTCCTCAAATGTTGATTCAGCGATAACATAAGAGTTGTTAAAATTTCAACTCTTAAATCTAATGTCTGGTAGGCAAGTTTTGATAAGGCACTAAACACTCCACGTAATCTGTTACCGTTCAATTTGGAGCATGTTTGCATTATCAAACAAACACATTTGTTTATTTGGTGATACCATGGTTTTTAAATGATCTCCCATTCAGCCATTCTGCTTGGATGCTGACAAGCAGGAGTTCAGCTAAGTTCATGGAGTAAAAAACCAGGGAGAGGAAAAAATAGAGGGGGGGGAGAAAAAGCCAGCGATAAAAATGAAAAGGGTGACAAAGGAAAAGAGGAAAGAGCAAAAACTTGTCAAAGCTCATTGTGCGGATTTGGCTGGGTTTAAGCCAAGGGTCGAGCCTCCCCATTGCTGCTTTGAGGAGATTAGATGAGGTTCTGACTGAGTGGGTTTGCAGACAGGCAAACCGACAAGACGGCAGATCTCAAGCACAAGGTGAAACACCCAAGTTCTCTCAGGAAAACATTAAAAGAGTGTTTTAACAGCACAGGGGAGTAGGAGTTGCACTGAGGACAAGCCAGCAACAGCATAAGGCCTGAAGGCCCTACATGGACAAACATCTTGGTGTAATTTCAGGCCTGTTTCAGGATTTGAAACATATGCTGCGAGGTGATACAATGATTGCTAGATCAGCCTCATCAGTATTTCACAGACACTATGGGTTCCATCATTTTGCACAGCAGTAGAGAAACAGGCCTGGCCAAGAGGTCCTTTATCACTATTCGCAAACAATAAATATACATATAACACATAATAAATCCAATATGTTAACATTATTATTTCAAAATTCATGCCAGGAAAATTGTGAAAACTGTCATTTCAATCAGAAAATATAAAATTACCATATATTTTGTAAATAGGTGCATTTACAAAGAAAAAAAAATCTGAAAAGATTACATGTGTCTAAAAAAGAAAGAAAGAAAAAAAGGAACTACAAAGCCAGAGAAATAAAAACACATTTTTAAACTGCTCAAATGGCACAGAAATTAGTAGCAGATGGACACAAAGATGGGTCTACATATACTATAAACACCAAATATTTGGTGATGCCTCTGTATTCTGTGAAAGCATTAAAAACACTCATTTTGTCTTACCCCCTTCCTTCCTTGACTTTGCTGATTTAACTTTGGAGGATTACATTAAAGCTGAAATAAAGCTAAAACAGTTTATATTGTTAAACAAAGTTTAAAACTCTTTTCTGTGGAACGAGTCACTTGATCTCTTTAACTATATTGTTTTGTCCTTGAGCAGTTGAATTCAGCTGCTGCGTCCTGCAGAGTTCACCTAACTGTCACAAGAGGTCACTGTATCTGAGGTTTGGGCTAAACTTGCTGTGGGCCTAAACAATGAACTTTATTTCTTCTGCTCATCTCATTTTAATAGTAAGATTGAGTTAATATCTGTCACTCTGAGGGTTCAAAGGCAACTCCCATATAAATGTGTCACATGGGTCTCGATTTTATCATTAAAGCAAGACAAAGAGAACTCACGGCAATTAAATAATGACTAATACGGCACACAAGTCCAGTTTATGCAAAGCAGACATCTCTCAGTAAAGTAGGCCATATCCCACTGCAGATTTAGAGGCTAATACATTTTACTGATAATAAATACAGAAAATTTTAAAAAACTTAACTTGTAGTTCTTGTGGTGTTATTCTAATTTAATACAACAATAGCACCAAATGATATCTATACAAATATAAAAGCGTCATATTGGTATTGATTTCACATTAAATTAGAAACTCATGACATTTACAATGATAAACAAATTTCCTATTTTACATTAGATTATCAATCTATTTTGTTCTTGTATAACCATCTATGTAGTGTCTGTTGTTATCTTGTGTGTTATGGACGGCAAAGAAAATAAAATGTAAAAATCTGATGCCAATTTACTACTTCGCAATTTTTTCTTTTCTTTTAATTTTTTTTTACTGAGAAAAGTAATAATAATTGAACACAGAATGGAAGCGAATAGAATCACCTGTGTTTGGACTTTAGGTCCAGTTCTAGTCATAAGTGTCAAGGGCAACAGCCACTCGATGTATGTATGAGGTATCATCTTACCAACATCACTCATACACACAAACATCAATGAGATGAGAGGAGCCACGGGACATCTGGTTGTACCTGTTGGGCCCTATGGGTTGTTTCAATGCCATGCTTCCTGAGGCAAGCCAGACCACGGGCGTCCGGTGAGCTGCCTATATTCCAGTCGGATGTGGCAGCACTGTCTATGACCCACTGCAACAACAGAGAGGAAAAAAACGGGGCGCTAACTACTGCTAAGAAGGTGTAGAGGAGTAGTGGTCATACCTGCCTGGCCACATGCCTCATGGGCACGCTATGCCTCTTCATGCAGGCTTGGCCACGGTGGTCTGGAGGGTTTCCTATCTCATAGGTGGAGGTGGCAGCACTGTCTATCCTCCACTAGGCAGAGCAGAGCACGGGGAACAACAATACAACAACAATGACTCATGTTCTCACATACAGAGAAGTTGTAGGTGGTGCAGTATTTGCAGGACAGTGGTGTATTCTTGAGGAAAGAATGAGAGGTGAGACACGACAGCCAGAACTTGTGCCAAACATTTTTGCAATTAAACACATCCTGTACTATTCATGATCTTCACAGACTGCTGCTGCCAGGTCACTATTATGGACTATTAGGTCTGATAATGACAAACAATTTTACTGTGGTTACTCCACATCTTACATCAATATACATCAATGTACTGTATGCAATTCAAGTTACCACTACTTCATGTATGAGTATGGACGTACTGTAAATAACCAGGCGTCTCTTTACATTTAATCTGCGATTATAAACCCAGCACAATCACTTTTTAATCTGCCACAAATAATCTGTAATTTCCCATATCAGTTAGTGTGCTGAACACTTTAGACTATTTCTGTTGCTAATATGACAGCTGTGCTAAATGATTTACTCCCAGAGAATTAAATGTATATGTATGTATAGGATGTATTTTAGACAATGTAATAATGAATTAATGATGACATTACCTTGTCAACAACACCAGCATCAGATGCCATCTTCCTGAAGACTGCTTCAGCGATGGGGGATCTGCAAATATTCCCTGTTCAAAACCACAAACAAAATATGATGTGATGAGTCATATCAGGAAGTTACCAAGAGTAACACACATTAACTAAATACACTCTATACATGATATTTAGAAGTTAAATGTTCAGCTAAATTACACAATACATCTGACAAAAATAGCATTATACATCTTTTAATTTTGTTACTTCTGACAACCTGACATCATGAACTGATTCACGTTTTTCTTTTTTATTTTGTCAACCAAATCCTGTTACATCCAGTAAACCACTGCTGGCTTGTTGACATATGTACGACCTCCTGCACCATCACAGTGTTGACACATTACAGAGCGTCCAGCAAGAGTTAAAGCCGAGCAGCTTTCAAGGCGGACTCTGACCTGTCGTAAACTGACTGAGACCGTTTACGAGACGCTGACATTAAAATTCCTCTCTGAAATGAATCACGGTAACATTACTCGGCGTTTCAAAAAAACACACCATGATTTGTTCCTGTTCCCGCCACACCTGGACAGACAGCTGCCGTTTCAAAATAACAAGCTAGCATGAAAAGTGTATTCACACCATCGCACTCATTCATTTAATAGAGTGACCAAGCTAGCTGAAACACTTCAATTAGTGAAACCTAACGACGCCCTAATAGTACTACGGCAATATAAACTGGGGCACTGGATAGTAATTGTTTTAATGAGCCTGTTTTAGATTAAAAACTTCTCTTACCGAGGCAAATGAACAAAACCGACTTCGTACTGCTGCCCGCCATGTTGATTCTAAAGGGCCCTCTATGACGCAGCAGCTAGCGGCCAACTAATGCCTGAACAAAAACATTTTTATCATTATACATTTTTTGAAAACTTAGGCTAGTTATATAGGATGAAAAGCCTGTAGATACGATTTTTTAAGTACTAAAATTTCACATTACTGTGAGTCTAAAGACATCTCTGTGAGAAAATGTTTCAAGATTAAAATATTCTTATCAAAATTAATATGTTCTCATTTACCAGGAAAAAATATATTGTTATGACAAATGTCATTTTGGTAGATATTTATTCTCCAGTTCACAGAGGGGTAAATTAACATGTATCAAGATATAATTAAGATATACTAATATTAAGTAAATTTACCGTGTTTTGGTCATTGTTACTTCTTTTGGATGTTTCAGTTTCACTTAGCAGAATATTGTATGCTCAGTTAGACACGCAATGGCTGTTTGAATTCATCTGCTGAAAATGGGAAATTTCTCAATGCTAACCTAAAATCTGAATATGAAAACTTTCAGCCTGTATATAGCATACTTGGAGAATGGACTTACAGTGATGCAGGAGATATTTTGTATCATGTAATAGTTAAACCTTTAAAATAAAAATATTTCAATGGCCTATTCATAGATTCTGAATTTTTCAGTGTGAGGTGAGGCATAATTGAACTTTTTTGGGGGGAAAAATGTATATATTGGAAACAAATTATTATTTAAAGCAGAGTATTTTTATTTATACTGATCTTTAAGGTATTGTATTACATTTCACAGCTACAATCATGTGAAAAAGAAAGTACACCCTCTTTGAATTCTGTGGTTCTGTGTATCAGGACATAATAAAAAAAATCATCTGGTCCTTAGCAGTTCTTAAAATTAGGTTAAGACATCATTAACATCAGCAATGATCTTAGAGAAGCAATTGTTGCTGCCAATCAATCTGGGAAGGATTAAAAGACCATTTCCAAACAACTTGAAGTCTTCTACATTTCCACAAGTGTAACACATTCAAGACAGCTGCCAATCAACCCCAGGAATGGGCGTCCCAGCAAATTCACTCCAAGGTCAGACCATGCCATGCTCAGAGAAATTGCAATAAACCCAAGAGCTACATCTCATATTCTAAAGGCCTCAGTTAGCATGTTAAATGTTCATGACAGTACAATTAGAAAAAGACTAGACAAGTATGGCTTGTTTGAAAAGGCTGCCAGGAGAAAGCCTCAGATGAGACCAAAGTGGAGATGTTTGGCCATAATGCACAGCACCACGTTTGGCAAAAACCAAACACAGCATATCAGCACAAACACCTCATTCCAACTGTTAAGCATGGAGGTGGAAGGGCTGATGATTTGGGCACGTTTTGCAGCTACAGGACCTGAGCACCTTGCAGTCACTGAGTCGACCTATGAACTCCTCTGTATACCAAAGTATTCTAAAGTCATATGAGAGGCCACCTGTCCGACAGCTAAAGCTTGGCTGAAACTAATCTACAACTGAATGGCTGAAAAAGAAAAGAATCAAGGTGTTGCAATGGCCTAGTCACAGTCTGGACCTCAACCTGATTGAAATGCTGTGGTGGGACCTTAAGAGAGCTGTGCATAAAAGAATGCCCACAAACGTCAATGAACTGAAGCAACGCTGTAAAGAAGAGTGGGCCAAAATTCCTCTACAACGATGTGAGAGACATAGAGTCACACTTCAAGTTATTGCTGCTAAGGGTGGTTCTACAAGCCTATTGGATCATGGGGTGTACTTAATTTGTCACATACGGCTTCTGCATTTTGGCTTAATTTCTGTTAAATTAATAATGACACAATGTAATATATCATGTGTTGTTGTTCAGCTGAAGCTGTATTTACCTTATTTTAAGACTTGCTAAGGACCAGATGGTTTTTTATAATTTCCTGACAACTATAAAATTCAAAGAGGGTGTACCTTCTTTTTTACATAACCGTATAGTTACTAACTACCTAGTAAATTGATTTTTAATTTAAAAACAATGTTTATTGTCATTATTTGTCAAATTTGATGCATTTTTGTAAATTAAACTAAAACATCAACAGTGGGCAACTACTACATTAAAATGCAAATTACAGATAAATGCATCATCAGTTATACTAATGCAGTGATTAAAAATATAAAGTAGCACCCAGAAAGAATCCATTCAGCTTAATTAACCACATTTTGCTGATATTCGTAAACTGCACAGGTTCATTCTTGTTACAGTGACTTGTTCTTACAAACAAGGCATTGGTATCTGGTGAATAAAAAAATAATGTGTATGCCAGACAGGAAAGAACAAATTTGTGATGATTTGAAACATATGCGAAGCTGGCTCACTAGACTGTAACACTCACTTTTATTTTATTGCTAGGTTAGTCATCACCAGCTTTGAAGTCTTGATAATAAATGACAAAGTTACAGGGAGAAAAATGACCTCTTGTCGTATTGTAAAAGAAGTATTTAGACCCCCTCTTGCTGTAAATTAGAGACACGACCTGGCTACAGTCGACCCAATAAATGAGTGTAAATCAGCTGTCATGCTTAATGAAATCCATACTTTTTGAGGAATCAGAAAACAATATTAGCAGTGTACTCTGGGTCACTTCAGACTGTACGAGCCCTATGAACCGTAAGACACAATGTTCTCTATGTATAGACTCCTGGAGCCTTCCCATATCCTGAGTAATGTTTTGCTGAGTCGAAATACACAGGTCATGAGAAAAACCTGGACCAGGACAGAGTAAGACATTTTTAACAACAGATTACTGGGTGTTGTACAACATTCTTTCTTAACTGTGACGTGAGCTTTTACCTCACATTTAAGGAAAAATACCAACTTCCAACTGCCAAAAAAGTGTGATGTTTACTTTCAGTTGTCCACTGTCTTACCTTATAAATAAGGTCATTTTGGTGTTTGTGTTGCCAACAAAGAATTGAAAATTGTATTAAATTTGAAAATAAATGACACATAGCTTTATTGTTACCACCCTTGGGGTGATGTCCATCAGGGGGATATGCAACCTAGCGATGCTCAGCTACACAGCTGGAGGTTAGTAGAAGCCAAAATAAAGACATAATGGAAAGAATTTTGTAAGAACCGTAACGATCAAGAACAAGTCCTGGAGACCGAATAAATACAGCAGGATGTCCTTAACTCCTTTGACAAAGGCTTGCAGCACTGGCAGAAAAACTGAAGAAGAACACCAGAGAAGTGGAGGCCAAAGACATAAACCTCCTGAATTTGGGGAAATAAAAAATCTATTGTATTCCCAGGATGTACTGAGAGCAGATCAAACAAGATGTGAAACTGAGCAGTGTCATGGCTGCATCTGAAGCTGTTGCTCTGTTACTAATTAACTCACATTCCCTGGTGTATTTTGCCTGGGTCCTCTGCTTATCCAGTGCTGGGGACTATTTGTTATGAGAACCAATGAAGAAGAGAATAAAGGATGTCTGGACTGGACAAGCAGACTGTGAAAAGATGCCCAAATGCACACAATGTGAATAGAACACACAATTCAACCACTAGTTAATTTACTGTTCTCTTAAAAAATGTTGCATTTTAAAATGATTTTCTGACCTAAGTCTGTGATTCGCCTCCAAGGAATGTCTGAAGATGTTTGTCTCTGTGTAATTATGTGTGCAGAGGAAAAGCGAGTAAAATGTCTTACATTTCACTATGAGGCACAGATGCAGAAAAAGTACATATATTCAGCACAGGCTCCTCCCCCTAAATCCATGTCAACCCTGTCTAAACACATGAATGGAAATGAGTAATCACATTTTTCTCAGTTCACACTTGTGAAACAAAAGGTTCTGGATGAGTAATTCTGCTGGTTGAACTACAAGAACAAAGTGAGGCCAATGGAAATGCCAGACATTACTGTGTCTGATGAGCATGGGAGACATAGAATATCTTTCAGGAGGATTTAGGTGTACTTCCTCATTAGTTTCTGGGTAATTCTGTTTTCCCCTTGGGTCCTCAAAGCCACCTATTTACCGATATCTATCTATATTTTCATTTTTGCATCATACACTGACTGCATTGGTCTCCTACAGAAGGACAGTTATGCCGAGTGGTGTATTTTGTTAATCAGTCTCCTGGCACGCTCAAACATACAAGTCAGATAACGCTATTAAATGGCTAAATGAAGAAATTTTACACCTTGCAGTATGTCAGAAACTATACTGAACCAAGTTTGTTATCTATAAACATGCTATAAAAAGAAAACAGCACCATTATAGGCCTATCTGTTTTGTATGTATTTTAATGGCGCTGCCTTAAGTGTTCCGAGAGCCTCTAACTTAATCGTGGAAAAAAAAATCCTAATTGTAAATGTCAGCTTTTCATTACTGCTTCTCATTACATTTGTGTTGTCAAAACCTTTTATGCAGTTAGCACAACAACATCATCTGGGCCAAACTGTGAATGTATTTCCTCAAAATGAAACTACATGGAGTCAGTGACCACAATGCTGATTAGTAGAAATTGAGGCTGTATTCACCGTTTTATTTGAGTATCCAAATTCAAAGTGAGTGAATATATCCACTGAGTGAATTTAGCCACTGCCCCCAAATTTTCCACAATGAAACTAAAAAAGTATGCTGTAAGAATTTTAATCATTGATGTTTTGCTTTTTCATCTCTGAGACCTGTGGCACAAAACAATGATTTTCACATCAACTTCAACACATTGCATTGTGGGATTACTAGCAGAAAACATTGAAATATTTGAGGGCGCTATTTAGTGGCTACATTTGCACAGTCAGAATTCAGACAGTCAAAGGACAATGAAAGTTTTTTTAATATATATATATATATATATATAATGGACGTTGTAATTTTGAACTCCATGTTGAGGACTTTTAAATCAAGCATTACGAGTTTGCAGTCTAAAAAAACTATATTTGTCTTCATGAGTGGAAAAACACAACACCCTTTTCTTTCCTCCCTTGGCCACATTTGACATGTAGTCAGTCTCCACCATTCCCCTCTTTCTTTCAATCTGACTTGACACACCACAGTTTGCTTTTCCTCTGCTCCACATCATGATATATTCAAGAGATGCGTGTTACAGATGTTCTTCTACAGAAACTTCAAGTGGCTTTGGGGCATCAGGTTTAATGATCCATTTTATTTCTCTGGTTTTATATTTGCATGGGTTGTCAGGCACTGAGTCTATTTTTCATGCAAGGATTTGACAGAACACGGTTACTGTGGTCTGGACAACATGTGACTGTTGGTTCCCAGGTAGGTAACTGCAGCTGCTAGTTGAGAGAACAGAATGTTTTGGTGTGTTCAGATTTGGAGATGTGAATGGAGGAGTCAGGAAAGTGTTAGCAACCGCATTACTTTTTCTATTTTAAGGTTTAAATATAAAGGTAGGAGTTGTCAAGAAAATGCACATATAATAGCTAAGTACAAATGAAGAGCTAGCAGTTATGAAATCAAGGCTCATGTTTTGCAAGGCCAATCTAAGAGATTCATTGTTTATTCCCGTTCAATCTCTTGTCAACTTTATGACTCAAGATGGAGAATTTCATTGCCATGTATAATAATTCAAGACTTCAGTTTTTGCTGCTGGAAAACAAAAGAAAACAAAAGGACCCATCAGAGCCCACAAAACTTTTGTTTCTTCAAGTATGGCTCTCATTACTTCAAACTTTGGTTCTGATATTGAAATGTCACTGGTTTTTATCCCTGGTGTGTCGCAATTTCTCACCACAGTCAAAGATTTTTATCATTTCAATATGAACACGGCAAAAAATAAAAAATAAATAAAAATAATAGGTTGTGTTTCACAAAGAAACTCTGCTGGCGTTTATGCTCATTACCCTGCAGAATTTATGTATCTACTCTAGTGGGATTATCTTATTTAGATTTAAAATCTACATTGAACTAATGGACCTGTTTTGAGTAAAAAGTGATCTAGTGCCTTCTACATCAGATTATCTGGCAACACCCAAATGTCACTTTTGTTGACTTCATTAGTGAATTTATCTTTGATTTGATTATTGTTACAGTTTTTCTGACCTTCAGTGGTTTCTTGAAATGCGTCCAGTGTTCCATAAGTGTACCCTAGAGGGTGATAATACACCCTAACTCTAATCCACAGTGTTTGTGTTGGTTACAGGTGCAACAGAGCACACTTCTGATGCCTGCTACCAGTCAATGCATTTACATGCATTAAACAACAGAGTTACTAATTTCATAAATGTCATGTAAATGAGAAATTTGGTCACAGGATAGAGGTAGGGGGTGAGAGAAGTCCGATTTCCCCAAGTAGGTTTCTCCTGGAAAATGCTGATTTCTCTTTCAGCAAAACTGGTTTCTGATCAGCTTTTTGTAAGTATGCATGTGCATGATACATCATATTTAAAATAATTCTGTTCAAAGTCTGACTAAAACTGGAACTAACACAAAGTAGCTTAGTAGTAGCAGTGAGGATTGAAACTTGGTTGTGATTGGCCAGTGTTCCCAGTTGCTCTCATTTGCACTAGGGCAGGGCTGGTAACAGATGGAGTTATTGATGGTCAACCTGCCCATCATCATGTTGGCCCGCTGGGATTAGCTCCAGGTGTGCCTGATGGAAAATCACCATAGCAACACCTATGGATGAGAATGGAAAAAGGATGTGTTGAGTGCGGTGCTGTGACAAGGCACAGTTTAGTATCAGTATCTTGATAGCATCAGCTGGTGGGAACACTAGGCTGCAACACATGAAAAATGAGCTGATGATATAATCATGTCTGAAACAGCCAATCAGGTTCATTTACTTATTAATCGAAGGTGCTGAAATGCTGTCCCAGCCCACTCTCATCCCTGACTAACAGTGTAAATGTACTGATTAGAGCATCTTTAAATATTTACATCCCCTGATATTTGTTTGTTTGTTTGTGACTAAAACTGATTCTCTTCAGGCTGCTTTCTGTCCTCGGGCCAGATTAAGTAAAAGGGAAATTAAAATATTTGATGTGCCATGAGAAAACAGTGCAGCAGTAATCCTCCAAACACATTTGTTTTCAGAGATACAGTAAGATGAGCCTGTGATAAATAGACACTGAGTAATTGACTGGAAGGTGGCAGTGACCTGATATTCCTGGTAATTTGCACTGCATGCATAATTACCAATTATCAGTTACTTTACATAACTCTCAAACAGTAACTGCAGGTAAAAGATGCCTGCAGCAATTATATCTGATAATTTGCAAACCATTTTTAATTGAGTCAGCCAGTTTCATTCACGTCTCAAGGATGGATGGTAATTATTGTGAATGACTCAATAAAAACACAATTAGTAGATGATGCAGTCTCACATTAAAGTGTAGAATATGTTTTTCCAACCAGCAGCATAAGTTAAGAATTAAATAAAAGTGAGAGGGCTCATGGGGGAAGTGACTAATGGTGTCTGTGTTCATGTTTACTCTGCTCCAATCCATCTCCCCCTGAGTCGACTCCCTTTCTCTTTTTCCAATTAAGCAGGAACAGATGTCAAACAGTCAGACAACATGCTAAATGATTGTAAACAATGCAGCCACACTTAGTTTAAACTCCAGACTTTTGTTTTAAAAGACGTGACACAAGTTTTTCTTACAACCTTGAACCAAAGAACAGAAAAAAGAGGTGTGTGTTCTGCTGTGTATTTAACATCTATCTGGTGTTGGGGGTGAGGACACTTTGGCCAGTACTCATTTTGGCCAAACATTCAAAGGACTTTTAATGTAATTCTTTTTTAATTATTTGATGGCAGAGAGATGACAAGAAATGAGGGGAGAGAGATACAGAGAATAACAGAGCAATAAAGGTCAAACTCAAATCATGGATGCTGGGGCTCAATATCCGTAAATCTACAGGTCACCGGGGCTCCCCCACAGGGCTGTGCAGGGTGACAACTTTTAGTGTTAAGATTAGAAGGTATCATACGTATGTTCGGTTCAGGATATGCTTTTGGTTAGAAATGGAGTTGTGTTGGTTTCATTTTAAACCTGTAAACACAACTCTGATATACTGTGTTATCGCCTTTTACATGACAACTGTATTAGCAAACAATTGCCTGCCTACAAAGCCAGTGGACGGGAAGCAACATTATCATTCATTCAAAGTCATGTTTTGGCCACCTGATGAATGTAAATCCAAATTTCACTGCTTTTAGCTCCATTTTTGGTCTCCACCTACTCCTGAGGGAAACATGTGGCTCTTAAGAGCTCTCCACACCAAGAACTACAAGTATAATTATAACAATGTGAGCATCCACACTGATGAACGATGTTTTATAAGCAGTGATGCAAGCACATGCTGACCTGATACTGATGACCTGTTACTGATGTTCATGAGAAAGAAAAAGAAAACCACATGGATGTGGGTTCAGGCAAGAGTAGTTAGGAGGATAATAAACGTCTCATCTCCATTTGTAATAATAACGAAACACTTACCACGGATTATGAGCGGTAGCCCGATTGAATCCCAGATGTTCTTCTTCTTGTTAGCGTCTTTATAAATACTGTTTGTTTTATCAGACGAGTGGGTTTTTTAAAAATCTTACTGACAATCTTGAACATGATGCTCTGTAAATTGGGATGTATTTTGATGGGCTATCAGTGTTTCTGTCATTCATCAAAAGTTTCTGTTCTTCGTCTAACAGTGATCCCAACAATATAATTTGCTATTGTTGTTGTTAAATTGTGATGTGGAAAGTTGGTAAATGTATGCATATTAATTTATACATAATTATGCATTTTGAGTGAACTGTTCCTTATTCCTTAGTCCATTCACACATGAAAATTGGACTATTCTCACGCATTGCAAACAATCTAAGGGTCAGTAGTTCTTTTGTAACAGAAACAGCTGTTTAGCAATAGATAGTGTGGGCCAGAGTGTGTCACATTAATACAATTAACAGTATTTGTCAAAGGGCAGTATTACTGATCCTACACAGGCCTGATACATGAATAGAGAAGAAGAAGAGAAGACATATTAAAGATGAGGCAAACATCATCAATAAGATATCAGAGTGTTTTTAACATTGAGTATGACACCACTGATTTCCAAAATAAAACATTTCAAAAACTGAGCCTGACAAATATATGTTCACAAACTTTAGATATTACCTCAAAGTCAGTTTATCCTCATAGGAAGTGATACTGGCAGGCGCTCCTCATGCTGGCCAGTCAGAGGCAGAGTAGGAGGGTAATGTCCTCAACATACTAGGAAAATAATTTGGCTTGCAGCCATAGCACAATAGACACTGATGTGCATCAGGTGGGATTTAGAGGTGAGTATACGCAATACCGACTAAAAGATAAGTGAGTATATGCCATAGACCTGTGTGTACCGGCATTACACTACTGCTGGGCAGGTTGTGTACATCTGGTTTTTGGCTGCCTGCTGTGGCTGGAATCGAAGCTGATGGCAGCAGTGAGAGTGAACAGAAGCAGAAAAGTTGTGGGCTGTAAAACCAAAACAGAAATTGAGCTGAAAGTGGCTTTAAAACTCCAGAGAGCGGCAGAGCCAGGTGATAATTTTTTATGTTTTTTTTTTTTTTTCATTTAACCTTAACTAAACCAGGAATTCTCCTGAGATTAAACCTCATCACTAAAAGCAGACCTTTTCCAACACAAGTAGTCATTTCATCCATTGCCAATATAGAAAATAGTGATTATAGCAGACACTTGTTTATCCATCCATCCATTATCTATACCGCTTATCTGTAAGGGTCACAGGAAGGCTGGAGCCTATCCCAGCTGATATTGGTTGAGAGGTGGGGCACACCCACACACTTCTTAAATTATATATATTTTGATATGCTTATCGGCTATTGCACATTTTTCACGAGGAAGTATAAACACTGTACAACAACTTGTGCTGTATTTCAAAACAATAATTCAACCAAAAGAAATAGCCAAATATCTTTAAAAGGAATTTTATTCAGTGGAATTTATCAACAACATCCACCTTATATTCCAATCCTTACGTCAAACTTAACAAATTAAAGCCTTGTAAAGCTGTCATCCCCCTGAGGAATCATTAATCACAGTGACACCTCCTGCATGCCTCTGTTCAGCATCACACTCCAAAATCTGAGAACTTATCTCAAAGACACCATGATTGATTTGAAGCGGAGATCAATAATGGATAAAGCACAAGTAAACACTGCTGAATACCCAAGTGAACTGTCCAGTCTGATTTTAGGGAAGCCAATCAAAAGAAATCACACGGCTGAATATATTCAATGGACACGAAAGCCAGATGTGGTATGATAATCATGTACAAACACTGAAAAATATGAGTCCACTTAAACGATTTGGCAGGAATCAATAAAAAGGCCTGTAGGTCGTTGGTTTCTCTCTGTTGGCCCTCAGTTAAACTAAGAAGCAGAAAGATAAGAGTTGTCTTATTTGATGCTGGATGATTGATGGAGCAGATGTAGAATGTGGTGTTTGCTCTTAAAAGAGAGTACAGAGGTAAGGACTTGAATCTGATTCAGTCTTGTAGGAATTAATTAGGCCAAAGGCATGCAATACTTAATTCGAATGACTTTCACACTGTGCATTTAGGTGCTGCCCTCTGCCTTTTAAACAAGTAAACCTGGTGGTCTGGTTACTTTGAGGTTCAGTTTGTACACAGATGTTTCAGATTCTAGTTCAGTGAATGTTTCCAATTACACAGCAAGCAGAGAACAGGGAGTTAGTTGTTACCACCTCATTTTTTGTGATGGGATTTGCAATTTTGTTTTTTCTTTAATTTCCATTCATTGCATTCAAACCTTGATCTTGCAGCTATAGTAAGCCAAGAAAGTTTCAACACACTTGCTGAATACTGGTGTTTCATTAAGTTTGGAGTGAGCATTATAGAAAGGGGAAGTTTGCATAAATGCATGCTCATGCTGCCACACAGGTGTATCTATTTCCTCTGAAAAATATGCACAAAACACTTTAAGAGAAAGCACATAGCTGTAAGGATCATTCACTGCCATTAATTCCCGTAACACTCATCTAGTTTGGTTTCAGGAGCAGCTTTGCCTCTAGAGGCCACTAGTGAGGATTCTGCCACGGAAAACATCCAGCTGAACCTGTGGTCAGAAAATTGTGAAAATGTGAACAATTCTTCAGTCAGGAACACTTAGTGGAAAGAGTGTTGAATATTCTCTATAGAGCAGGGCTGTGCTGAAGTGAAGTGGTGAGTTTTCTCTGTTGCTGCAAATCTCCTTTTTATTTTGCTTAATTATCATCACTCGCAGTTCTTTTATTGCACATGTGTTGCACATCTGTTTGATCTGTTACCCCTGCTTTTCTCCACAGTTCCACTATTTGATCCCAAACAAGCAAATGATTAGTTTCACACAAAATTAAACATGTGTGTCATTAATAGTGGGGATTTTAATGTTTTTAGATGCTGCTCAGGCTACTTACAGTAAGTATATGCACAGATAAAGGGAAGCCAGTGTGTTCTGTTACTACAGTTGGGTTTATTATGACAAGCAATGCACATGCAGTTTATATGTTAGTGTGCAGACACTCAGAAATGAGTGAGTTTACTGCACTGTAGAGCCTAAATGCACTTTATTATAATTCCCTTTCTTGTTCATTATTTTAACAAGCATGAAGGAATGTTAGAGTCTGTCAGGGTTTTTGTCTTATAATTGTTTGCCCTTGCCTCAACCCAATATTCGTATTGCTAGGTCATCGCTTTAAAATGGGAAATGCACAGAGGACAAGAAAAAACCACTGGCTGACTGCACTGCCAAGTTACTGGACTGGGTGTTACAAGATCTTTTATGATCCAATAAAACCTTAAAAACAAAAACAGTATATAATCATCCTAAATTTACTTTGCATAGGTTTTTAATGGACCAATGGATGTAAAATGATGTAAAGACTAATTGAATGTCTTTAGTCTTTGAGTTTGCAGAACTGCCCAAGGTATTTTGATGGCTTTGACAAATAATAGCTATAATTTTCTGCCTTAAAAAAATCTCAGTGTGAGACATCATTCACACTGTGGGTGATTTAAGGATGAATAGACTGGGGTAAACACTTATTGCACAACATTAGCATTGTAATGAGCACTTTGCCTACTTGATGAGTCAGTCGCTTGAGTAAATGAGCCGATACAGAATAGCAAAGAGTTAGAGTTCATAGTAAAGACAGTCAGGTCTCTCAGTGGGAGATCATGTAAGATTTTGTCTTGTATTGAGCAACAAGGATAAAAGACCACATTTCCTACAGGACAAGAAGGGGGGGGGAAATGCAGCAGTGTCAGCTTTCACTGTTCTCACTTGTGATGGTATCAGGTGTACTTTGAACGGGCTTGTGTTTGGTTAAAACTAGCCTCGAACAGGATGGGTGGGGTAGTGGGATGTGTGTTTGAACAGACAAGGTAAAATCTGCCGGGATACGTGCTCAGGCAAAGAACGGGCTTGAATGGAATCTTTTACCTCGAAATGCTTGAGAGTTGCACACTGAAGGATTACCCACCCTTTGGGAAATTACTGATTTGAATGTTCATTAAAGCCACAATGGAGGCAACCAGTGACACCACAAAAATCCTGGAGAAGGGTCCTGAATACCTTCGAAAACAAATGGAACTTGAGAGTGAGACGAAAGGACGCATGAGTGCTGTGGAGAGGCTGGCTGCAAGCAAACCGAAATATGTGAAAAGCCAGCAGGTGGTCAACTCAACACAGGAGCCAGTGATAAGTCTCGGGTCGGCGTCAGTGAGCAGCACTGGGTCTTCTAACCGGAGCTCAAACCGTGATGGGAATTTTGGAACAGGGAGTAACTCGACACAGGCTACATGTGGTACACAAACCTGCTCACCAGGGCAGGTACGGCGATCCAGCTCTAAAAAACGACCAGACTCTCTCCTTACTTTACAGGCAGAAGTGTGAGTTACTGAGAGGCGCAGCGAACGATCGGAAACACCATATAACACGTAAGTTGCTGCTTAACTCTGTCAATAAAAATGTTCCATTACTTGAGGCGGCAGATAAGGAATGTGAGTCTGAAGGCAACACTGAAAAAATCACCACACCTGAGGGAACAGCAAAGGAATGTAGCCCACATGTAGTCGTCTCCCAGTCAGAGCAGAGGAGGAGGGATGGCGTAGCAGAACAACCCAGCAATGTAAAGCAGTGATTCTAGGACAAAGGTAACAGCTGGTCTCCTAGCTGTTCCTCAGTGTGAAAAACTCAAGAGATCGGGGAAAGGGGTCAGCCGTTCTCACTCTGACATCAGCTCCAGGTACTCCAAAAACTTTGCAGACTTTGAAGCTTTTTTCAAGTACTGCGGGCTTGATGGCGAAGTCATCGAGTCTTTGGGAAAAGAGAACTTCTCGGCGCGATCAGATGAAATTGCAATAAACATCCGGAGCATCAGCGTCTCCACATCAGATGACGGCTTTTCCAGGAGCAGCGGCGGCAGCGATGGCTTGCTGGAGGATGAGTTACAAAAAAAGATGCGCCAGGGGACATCAGTTATTGAGCGCAATGCACGAATTATCAAGTGGCTGTACAGCTGCAAAAATGCCACAGAGACTGGGAAAAAGTTGCGAGACCTTAATTGAGATAACTTCTCTTTCTACAGAACTCGATTCTTACACAAGACTGTTGTATAGATGATACATTTTATCTTTTTATCACATTTTACTGCAGGCCACACATCCAAAAACTCTGAAAAAGATGAAATGTTCATGTACAGAGATCTCAACTGCAGTGCATGCGTGCGTGTGTGTGTGTGTGTGTGTGTATACCTGTGTGTGTACATGTGGCTTACATGTACTTATGGGCGCCTAAATGATGTCTTCTTCTGTCTTTGTGCAAACTATATATGTGTGTGCCAAGTTGAGCTAAGGCCTCTGAGAGCAAATGAAGATTTAGAGGGTTTGCTGCTGTTCAAATCTTGCACACAGCTACCTGCCTGTGTTCTCTGTCATGCAGGGGTAAGGTCAAATGCACAGAAACACCCTGATGAAAACACACAGACACAGAAATGTTATTTTCCTAACAAAATATTTCAAAAATGTTTACTTGTACTTCAGTCTGTCAAACTGCATTCTACACAGTTTTATCACACAGTAGCAAATGAGAATGCGGTTCTGTATTAAAGATCAAACTTTGTGCATGTGTATATGCACACTTGAAGACACACACCATGACACACAAATCTAGAGGAGTCCATAGATTTCAATTTCAGCAGCAGGTCATCAACTAAAAACAATTTGAACCCAGTTCAATTACTAGTAGTGTTTAATTTTTTGTATCTGAATACATAATGTTTTTGCTCAAATAATTTGGTACCACCTTCTAATAAGGAAACTTTAATAAAAAGTTTAGAATGATTTATTCACTATTACTAAAGCTATTGCGACCAGTGGCTTTAGTAAAGGTTAATAAATCCCATGATCTATAGGTCTGTTATAAACTGCTAATAAGAGCAAATTTGGGGTTGCCAGGTTGGCAACTGCAAATTTAAAAATTTAATTATGCAATTACAAATGTTGTTAATCCATAAATAGACATGTAATAAATTGATTTTAGTTAAGACTCTCTACAAGGGAAGCAGCAACCCAAAAATTTCTCTTTTTAACGGCTTATACCTAATGAATAAAATGGGTGACTTATTAGAAAGTGGTACCAATAATTCTAGGCTCATGTTAGCATTGTTTTTTTTTTAATAATGATGATAATGATGTTCATAAATTATGTTCTTCAGCAGGGCCTGAAAATGGCCTCAAATCTCTTAATCAATTATGTAACCTGCCTCTTAAGATCATAATCCAATTAGTGTTCTCCCTATTTCTCTTCAGGTGAAAAGTGTACATTCCATTACATTTACAGAACCAACACACACACAACACAGTTTCATATTTAAAAATGTCAGTACGAGAGCTGAGCTCCTTACATGTTATTGTGGTCATTTGTTTCCTATTGGCAGTAATAAACAAGTAAAATCATTACATTTAACTGCAGCCAGACTAAAAAGCTTGAAGGATGTGGTTATTTTGCAGCCAGGGAATCAGTTGGTTCCTGAGTCCTGTGTGAGAGGAATGTACCTGATAATCTGATGGGCTTATGTCCAGTGACCCGTTGAAACTGTATCTCCACTTCCCGCCCTTTCTCTGCCTGCTTTGTCTCTTTACCACTTTCTCTCTCTTTCTGTCTTTTAGCCAACTTTCTTTTGTTGATCAAAGCTCAGAGGGTGAGCATGAGTGGGGAAAAAAGCTATTCACTGTGTCTAATTTACCACACTCTGTTTCTTTCTAACACAGACAGAAAACACATAACACATAATGTAGTTACACATGACTCTGCTACACTCCACTGTTGTGGACACACCTTACACTTCCCCAGAGTCTTCTCACATCAGGGCAAGTCATGTCCTGTCCTCTTCACTTGTGTGTTGCTTGAACTCAAAGTGATTTCTTACTATTCAGCTGATGGTTCAGTTACAAATATGGCACTAAACACTTGCATCTTGAGTGTAGAATATGTGATTAGCGACTGAAAATATGCATTGTTTGCTTGTATCTTCTTTCATTGGGATTTTTTCATGTAAAGGTGTTACTATGCTTTCTGACATCTTTCCCACAGCCTGAAATAGCAGTAATAACTGTAATAACAGTAATAACTCCTTACCCAAACCAAGGTTTTACACTGAAGTACTGTAACGATTATAAAACTGCTACACAAATAAAGTTGTTAATGATTTTTTTCTTACAAGTTACAATGTTTTTCATGGTAACAATGAATAGATTTGTGTACATCTCTATTATATTTATGTCAGGTGCAGGATTTAGGGGTTGGCAAATAATTTTTACCAGTGATCAATTACAGTTGAAGGTAAAGCATCTCTGTACAGATATAATGTGGGTGTTTTAATGAATAGTACACTGTATATGTGCCTCAATAAGGCCTACAGAAGATCCCTGTGTGTGTGAAAATGTTTTGAATTTACTGTATAAAGCCTAAAGGGGGCAGTATCTAACAACAAGACTGAACCTAATTACTGTGTTAAGTGATAGGAAACTATGTTGTCTGGCCAGTCATACCAAAGCTCTTGCTGCAAAGAAATCAGATACAATAATACCCTAAGGAATTATTTCACATGGATGGATGGTTGATATGTGGTGCTATTTTTGATTTGTCTGAAGAAGACAAAGCAACAGGTTTTGAGTGTTTTTCTTTGTCTACATAGCATAATATCTAATGGCAGCAGTTTTGTCCCTCATGTCACAAATGAACATCCATAAATAGACAACAGATTGAATAAATTATGTGAAGATTCTGACAGAAATACCGTGATCTTAATATCTTCTCTTAATAATGTTTAAAACAACCTGTGCACATCAGAGCAGGAAGTTCCCATGACGTTATAAATATAAAGTCACAGATGAGCATGCATAAATACCACAGCTGCAGACTTGGGACTTGCTCAGAGACTTGATTTGGCTTGAGGCATAGAAGCAGGGGTGGTGACCTGTTAAAATACAAGAAAGGGATATAAAAATAAATTGAAAATACTTCTCCAAAGACTTTGATGAGTACAGAAGTGTTAAAAATCCTACTTAATAGTGTCATGAACAAAATATCTTAAAGTATCAAAAGTAAAAGTATTTGTTCTGCAGAAAAAAATGCCAGTGACTGACTCTTTTATATGACATTATTAGATTGTGCATACAGATGCATTATTGCATAAGCAGCATTTTACTGTTGTAGTTGCTCAACGTTTGGTAGGTACTGTTAGGTAGTTTAAATCCAGTGGTTCCCAACCAAAGAGTTGGGTCCTGCCAAAGGATCATATGATAAATGAGACAGGCCATAAAATGATTAATAGGAGATGAAAGAAGAAAAAACAAAATTCTATTGAGCAAATAGTCCTTTTTTTCCCCCTTTGTTTGTTGGAGAAATACTGGATAATTCTGCCTATTTGAGCCTTGAATAGTCATAAATGAAACCATGTGCGCAGTTTTGAGGGCACATATTTCTTACCTAGAATCACTCATAAACATTTAAAATGTGACAGAGTGCCAACTGAACACTTTTTGGAAGGGACCATAAACCAAAAAGACTGGGATCTGAGCAGGAAGTTCCCACAACTGTAAAGCAGCGACCTACATTAAATGCCATACATTGTAAGGGCTAAACTTGAGGCTGCTGGTTTGCATATCATAATGCGTTCATTAAGCACTTTACAAATAATGACTTTATATAGAAATGTCCCTTAATAGCAACATCATTACTCACAGAACTGTCCAGTGGCCCAGTTCCCATCCCCCACCTCAAAATCAAAACATAAGAACATGTGCGCAGTTCCCTGTCACGTGTAGGAGAAAGCCCCAACAAAACAGAAAGGATAAAAAAAGAAAGCGAGTGACAGCGGCAGTCAGCCAATGAGCGACGGAACACTGGGTAGCAACAAGATAAATACAGACCTTTCGTCCAATCAGAGAGGGGTAGGGGGCGTGGACGAATTCCAGGGTCCGCACTGTGTTTACTTCCGTCAATATTTCCAGCACGACAGGCAGCGGAGACAAGAAGCAGAGGCAGGGACAGACCATACAACAAAGGAGTCACTCACCTGTTAAGGTTTGTTTGGCCATATTATTTTAACTACCGGGTGTATTATAGTGCATTTGAGATTCATTATTGTATGTCTGTCGTGACTGTATGCGCTGAGTCGACTGACAACTTTGTCTCATCTCCATTTTTCACCGTTAAGCATTGAAACGACCTGGTTTGCTTATGCTGTTATTGTTCAAGTGCTCAATGTAAATCCGTCACAGTCATTGTCAGGTGTGTTACTATAGCAAAAAGGCTCATTATGCAGTTTTGCATCTCAGTGTTTGACCCGTAAAAGCACGGAAACAGGCTCAATATTGATAACGTCTAGAAATCTACTGGCCCTCTTGTTGTTGTCAGACAGTAAATATAGCTGCAGGCTGCAGGCTAAAGCAACGGAGGCAAAGAAATGGCACAATAATCTGGGTATTTTGTTTATTTAACCACCACTGAACGCTTCACGTTGAAATTTAAGTACTGCTGCTTTTACTGATTGCCTTGAAATATTTCACTTTGAAAAGCTGAATTTATGTGGTTTGAATTTTCTGTTCTTTAAAGAATATCCAGAATATCCATTTCAGCCTGTGCCACTGTAAAAACTTGTTCACAAAATAAGATAAAAGTATCCCAGGTTTCCAAGTCCCTAATTCAGTTTCTCCTACCCTGATCAAACTGAATGTCATCTGATAAGGCATATATCTGATCAGCTGATTATTCTGCTTAGCTTTGTTAGATTTTAGCTAGAATTTCTCACTTTGAATTTTTGTGTCTGAATTTCACAAATCCAGTATAAGTGACCATGCCTCTTACTTGACTATAACTTTAAAATGAGAAAATGAATTGAGAAGCTTGAATCTGGTATTTTGAATATTGAAAACTTGAATTTTCTATTGTAATCTTTTGATTCTAGTGAAAATATTCAGTAGTGATTACATTTGTAAGTACAATTATTAGGTAATTCAAAATGTACAAATTGTTATGGCCATTCTCCACTTCCATAGAACAGAGTAAAAAAAATAAAAATAAATAAAAAATAATAATAAAAAATAATAATAATATATTTTTGTAACAACATCTTGTTAACCCTCCAGGTGTTTGGAGTGGCAGTGACCCTCACTCTGCTCACTGTCCTTCCCCTCAGCTAAAATGCCTTTCTTGGGCAAGGACTGGAGGTCACCAGGATGGAGCTGGACAAAGACAGAGCACGGCTGGAAGAGGATTGTCTTGTTTGGACATGAGTTGGAGGACAACAACAGGGAGATAGACTTGGCAGAGTAAGATCATAACTTATTCACTTTAATTCACTTTTGCCACTTATGGCTAATGTAAACAAAGAAGAAGTACTACTTATTCTACAGTTGTATTACAAATTCCTCAAGTATTTTAGTTATTAATGTACATAGGAGTTCACCAGAACTGGAGATTGCTCAGAATTCAGTCTTAACTAAAACAGTGTAGCCAAGAGTAGATTAGATCTTATTAGCCATGCAACTCTGTTTAAATGTGGACTGACTACAGCTGACTTGCTGCCAGGGCTCACTCTAAATGTGGCCTTGGCTGTCAGACACTGTCCAACGTCCACAAAAAAACAGAGATTTATACCTTTATTAAACTGAGGTCACTAGAGAGCTGGCAGGAAATTAAGGCATAGAGGTGGGTTAGGATGTGCCAAAGAGGCATTATGTTGCGATTATACGGTCAGTGTCTTAACCCCTAGACCACCAGGACACCTTGACTGTTGTGTGTTGACTAGTGATGATCTGTGTTCTTGTTTGCTGCTCAATGCATTTCTGTGAGTGACAGTGTGTGTTAATGCATGGCTGCAAATCAGATTTCCTGCAGGATACTAACAGAGTTGAGGTCAAACTAGTGAAAACTATGTGCATGACCAGGGTCAAAAGGAGGAAGTGACTGAGAGTTATAAGATAATAACAGTGGTAAATGTCTTGACAAATAAGGCCATACCGCCTCAGAACCAGAGAGGAGTCATTCAGTCAATTCTTATCGGGGCCATAGCGGAAAGTCTTTGATGAGGCGATATTCATCCTACAATTGTAGCCTGTGGTTGCCAGAGGGGTGTCATGGCAACAGACAAGGCTGAGTACAGGGTTGGTTTGAGGGACTCAAGAGGGTAATTTTACATGAGACCAACTTGTCAGTGTATCTTTTTAAGAGCAAAGATCAAAAACAGTTGAGCTGGATGTTCACAATATTACTTAGGAGGATGTTTTTGAGTTGACATGTAATCTGTCTTTTTTTTCTTTCTTTTTTTTTTTTTTTTTTACCTCATTTAGATCAGAATCTGAAATATTTAGGTCAGATGTTTTTGTGTGTGAATTGAGTTGACTTTCCTCTGCAAACTATAACCCCACACTCTTGTTGTTTATGAACACACATTTGAAACAAGTGATGCAACCTCTCTAGCATATAACCTGTTGTACAGTAACACTTAACCTGCAAAGGCCTGTGTCATTATTGAAAACTATAGATTCCCTGGTATGGGGTAAGAATGTGCTACTTCACAAACTACTCATTGTGACTAAGTGGAGTAAGCAGTATATAAAGCATGTTTTCAGATGACCCCCTGAACACCTACATAGTTCTAGATCAGCACAGACTGTGGTCTTCTAGTATCAGTCTCCTGAACTGCCTCTTAGATGTTTACAACTGGTGCAATGTATGAATCCTGTCACATAAGTGTTTGTTCCAGGTTGTTTGATAAATGTTAACGAACCAGTTCTTCTGACAGAAGTACACCAGAATAGCATCCAAGTTCAAACAATGCCTGTTGTGTTTTTATGGCACCATACCTACCAAAGGCGTGTAGTGGGTTGAGGGACTTGAATGACCACTCTAAAAACATGTTCTGCTATTTCAGTCTTTCTGGTCTGTATTGCATGTGCCCCTTTGGGCAGTCTGGGTTGCCTCCCTGCAGGAGAGCTCGCCTTGTTATCTACAGGAAACATGACCTGTTTTGACGCATGCCAACTGGCGATGAGTGGTCATATAAATGCAGTCTGCTTCTGTTTCATATAGTATGTGTGTGGTGTTACTTTGTATAGCAGTTGTTTGTTTTGTATTTTAAATACTTAAGCATTTTTATGCTACCTGCATTTATTTTACCCTGTCACAGCCTCTTTCCCTATTAAGGAGAATCAGACCCAGCCAGACTTCGGTGCGAACATGTTGCCATGACCACCACACTAACATGAAAGGAGGCATTACAACATGATACAGGATAGCTCATTTTGGACCAAATTTTTGGACCAAAGCTATCCATGTACTGATTGATAGGAAGATACACTGCTGTATTGATAGGATTAAGGGTGGAATCTCAGCACCAGTTGATGATATCTCCTTCAGGTCACAGTGTCGCCTGTTCTATTCATTCACCAACAGTACCTCACAGTCATACATTAGCTTGTCAGCAGGCTTTATACAACAAGGCAAAAGACGTGTATACAGACAATAACCAGTGACATCATCTGCTCAAATTGGCTGCTCTCCAAATGAAACCTCACTCAGAAAGGCCAATGACTTCATGCAGCAGAGGTACATTTGGCAGACCAACCCACGTAGGCCAGAAAGAAAGAGGAGCATTATTATGGCCTCTGGCATGGTACACAGTGTTACAGGAGTAGTTTAGATGATAGTGTGTCTCTGAATGTCAACAAACCTCTGTCGCCTATTATCTGCAAGCATTCAAGTGACAGATACAGTAGGTGCTGGAAAATTGAGTGTCAGCTGAGGATTTAAACCTCACTTTGCTGTCCTGTTGTGTGATAGATAATGTATGACACTGTCTGAATTGGCTTGATTACTTTGTCATCTTGCACTTGATAAAGCATTGAATGCATCTATCCACAGCACATTGTATAAGAGAAGTGAAACAGATAAAGGTCACACTCTATTTGTTTTCTTCCTTGTTCGTGTTTACTTCCCTCTCAGCCCTCTTCCTCTTAGCTCATGTATTTTGGGGTATAGTTTAAATATCCACAAATCCTTCTGAACTTTCCTGCTGCTGTGTGATGTCTTTTATTGGCTCTGTGGAGGCTGGTGCTCCGCATGCAACCTGTGTAAAAAAGCCAGGCTATCGCATTCCTCACTTGTAATTCACTGCGACAGAATACTGTGCTTGCATGTGTGTTTGTGAGTATGCCTGTGCAATTGGATAAATGGATAGAGACGAGGGATTACTGTAGCAAAGCCACGTCTTCACTGATGATGCTGAAGAACAAAATTAGTCGCTCACTCCAGATGCATTTGTGTTGAAATCACCCAGATTGTTTGACTGATTATTTGCTGAAGTAATGTGATGCAGTAGGCATAATTTCGATATTGTTCTGAATAATTATGATATATTTTTAATATTATTGCCCAGTATGATCAACTGAACAATATGTTGTGCTCCCCAGCTTCAGTCAATAGATTATTAATGCGTGTGTAGTCAATTATCAGTCCAGTCTAGCCCTTTGATCTGTCAGGTAAAGGTCACTTTGTGCAGATTTCAGTCTCAGTTTTATTATAAGTTATGTAATTATTAATCATTCTTTTATAGTAGAGAATGTAGTCCTGTGCTGTCATAAAGTATTTGAATAGCAAGAAATGTGCACAAATCCTCACGAACATCCACATATGGATAATCTGTATGTACAGTATGTTAACATGTGCTTACATGTTTTCATTTGGGTTTCTGTTGGAGCTGAGCCATTTCAAGCTTCCCATGCCCCAAGTCAAGTTAAAGTTAGCTGCCAAAATGCTAAGATCTGTGTTATCAGAAATAACAAAGATACTTATCAACCAATGGACCCAGAATAGCTGCCAGAAATAACAGACAGTCACATTCACGGATCTGTCTCTCAGACTCTGATATATGTCTGCCATCTGCAGTGTTTCCTCCATCACAGCAAACACTGTGAATCATTTAACATCATGGTTCTTCTGCCTCCATTTCCCTCTGATCATAGTTGATCCAAAATGCAACAGCTAGATTTTTAACCAGAGGAATCTGTGGCATTTATTTTCTGTTTACTTTCTTCCCATTGGCTAAATGTGCCATTAACGCTAAATAAAACGCATTTGCTGACCCCAAAATGCTGCAACACGTCACCTGCCTACGAGCCACCAGGTCTTGAAACAGAGTGATATTCAGGACATTTGTTAAAAGTCACTAAGTTGCTACAGAATGCTGCTGCAGAGCAGATTCTTTACAGTGGTTTGTAATTACTTTGTTTTTTAGGTGCACTGGTCATACTCTCATGCAATGTTATTAACAAATTCCTTCCGTGCTGCTTCTTTCCAAATAGGCTCTGCAGTGACAACAAAGAAAATCTGTTTGTGGGAGATGTGTGTGAGCTTGCCACAACCAAGAGGAAAAAGGACCTCTACAACAATAACACAAAATCTCAGTGTGAGTTTCAGCAACACATAATCACTATTTTGGTTGCATGAAGAGTTTGTGGTATGAAAATAAGAGGCTCTTTGTGCAAAAGAAGCAGAGCAGAAGCACTGGTAGGCACAAGCCATAACTGCAATGAAGGGGCAAATACGTATTGCATGCTTTGTTTGCACTTACATTTATTGGACTAAAGACTTTTTATTCACTTGGTAATTTATCACCTGAGACTGTCATACTTAAGTTCACAGCATTGTATGTGATGGCTAACTGTGAATTTTACATGTATTGACAAAGTATTACATTTGTGGTGTGTGTCAGTGATATGTTTTGCTATGTATTACTACTTAAACATCTGTGTTTCAACAACATAGTGAGTCATTCAGCCATCATAAGACAGAGCCTTTGGGAAACTTGCTCAGAACTGAAATCTTCCATCCGTGATGTTTCGTCCATAAATGGAACTCAATCCTATTTTTGCACAGATTACAGAAAAGACAGAGACACACAGGCAGACAGTGGCAAAAGGTTGTGTTATACTACTTTGTACCTCTATTCCACTGCATTTATTTGACAGCTACTATTATTTTTCAGGTTTATTTTTTACTTACAAAGCATATGAGGATCTTTTAATGTATGATGCATTTTTACTACCCCAGAGTATACACTATAAAACAGTTCAAACTGGCTCCACATTGACCAACTACAACATTAAAATGCTGCTTACACAATAAAGTATCGGGAATAATAATGCACTAGCAAAATATGATATAATTCAGACGGCAGCCATTCTGCTGCATAATTAGCACTATTATGCTTTTTTAGACTTTTTACTTAAAGTACATTTTGCATTTAATGCAGGACCTTTACTTAAGTACTGTATATCATATTAATACAATTCACTTTCATTTTAGTTTAGTAAATTTTCTGAATTCTTCTTCCACCAACACAGTTTATACTGTAGAAATACTTGTAAACATTAGTATTCGCCTACTAACTACTGCATACTACATCAAACAGTAATGAAAGTCAACAATGACAATGTTAAATATGTTTGAACACATCTGAAGGAGTCACTGTAGATAATTTAATGCTGTATACTATGTGTCCTGACAGTCTGCAGGTGTGCATAAGCCCTGTGGAGCACTGACCGTCTGAGGTCAACAATTGACCATTGATGATGATGTGAGGGTTACTTGTTTATTAACAGTCCCCGAGGCTCATCTCAAACTTCAAACTAGTTAGACATGTCAAACTTGTTGAAAAACAGATTTGACATTTCAGATTGTTTGCTCTCTATGTTTCCCCCTTCTCTGAATTATGTCACTGTGTACAGTCTCTCCTGGGTTTTCTCATCCCAGTAAATGTACATACTGGAAGAGTTTCTGTTAAATGTAGGCATCATGCTGTGCACCACAACAAAAAGAATCATCATTTATGATTATCTATAATGTTGTTTTGTTTGTTGTAGTTGTTTTTTGGGTACAAAGTGGTCCACCTGGGAGGCCTGAGGCTGCAAAATGTCACACATATTATTAAGATCAGTCAGCTTCCTAAAATACAGTCCATGTGTCTGTCCCTCTAAAAAGTTGAACTTTGCAGCTGCACTCCATTGATTTTAATCTGAACAGACAGTTGTGGTTTGAGGAAGTGGTATACTATAAACATGCCCTCAAAACCAATACAAAAAAACTGTAGACTTCAAAAGGAACGTGTTTAGTTCACAGCTGCACCAAAACTGAACATACGTTTACAATAATACTTAACAAATTTAGTATTTACTGCTGGGGTATTGGGGTACATTAGATTGCACAGCTGTTTGTCATTGTACAGTATGTGCATATACACCATATACTTATACTCCAACAATTTGCTTTTTTCCTGTTCTTTAGTTGTCTACAGGGATAAATGGATCTATGTGCAGAAAGGGAGCACAAAAGAAGTGAGTACTGGAGCCTTTACTACAATTTTCACATGAAGGATTTATTTGCTGTCGATTGAAACAGCAGTATTCATTTTCATTGAAATCTTTTAATTAAACGTGTTCCTACAGCGACATGGATACTGCACGCTTGGTGAAGCACTCAACCGTCTAGACTTTTCTAGTGCCATTCAGGACCTGAGAAGATTCAACTATGTTGCAAAAGTGAGTGATGACGATCACCCCTCTTGGTCCAGGAACCTTTTGAAATTGTTGTAAGACTTGTACAAGAGACTCTTCATCTAACTGTCTTACTCTGTCTCTGACCCACAGCTTTTTCAGCTAATAGCCAGATCTCAGCTGACGTCTTTGAGTGGAGCTGCCCAGAAAAACTATTTCAATATACTGGAGAAGATTGTGCGAAAGGGTAAGAAGACTTGAGACAAGGACAGCTTACTTATTCTGCAAACAAGAAGATGCCTTAGAGGTGCACAGTACACTTGAATTCAGGCCTCTCCTATTTTAGTAAAAAGTAGCTTTATCTGTTTTAAAGAAATAAAATGTCTTTTTCAAATGGCAAGACTATAAACAAACTATAAACTTGCTACTGTTTAGCCACGTCAGCCTCACTGCAATGAGTGCTGAACCACAAAACCAGTAGGACCAGTGTGCTCCATCATTATAGGGTTGTGTTGCATGGTGAAGCAAAGAACAGATCCAGGCTGAGGTTCAGTTTGCCACGTATATTTATTTACAACCTTTGTGCACATTTTCTTACATGCAGCCCAGGGATGTAGGTTTCAGCCCTTAGTCTTTACATTTGCCTTTTTCTTAATTTTAGTCTAAGGCATTTTGAGGTGGCCTGAAGAAAACCCTTTATTTTAAAATTTAGAAAAAGAAAGATGATGATACATTATGATTATTGATGTAACTAAACATAAAAACTTTGTTCTCATTTTGACTGCTAATGTTTATTTGTTTGTTTATTTTTCTTAAATTTGGATTCTAGTCCTGGAGGACCACTACAATCCTCGTCTTGTCAAGGAGCTGCTGCAGGACCTAAGCTCCACTCTGCACAGTCTGACTCTCCATGTTGGCAGATGTGTCCTCGTGGGTAACGTCAACATCTGGTTGTGCCGACTGGAGACCATTCTCAAATGGCAGCAGCAGCTCAATAACCTGCAGATTCCCAAGGTAGAGAAAAGAGGATCAGCATATGTGTGTGTGTGTGTGTGTGCATGTGTGTCTTTAGGAAATTATGTATGTGATGTAAGACAGATTTTATTTTCTTTGTGTAATGATTTACCATCTTACATTCTCCAGCTCTAATTTTATTTCCCTGTGATTATTTTTTCCACAGCAAATGTGCAATGGTATGTCATTCAACGACTTGCCGCTGCACATGCAGAATAAGATCCTTTACAAGTTATCTGATGCCTATGACATCATTAACCTGGGACAGGCCACACCTACCCTGTACCTCCTCAGTGAGAACCAGACGCTGTGGAAGAGGCTGTACCACTTTCACTTCTCAGACAAACAGGTGAGAGAACTCAACATTTAATCATATTTCATTTACTGAATCTGTGATTTTGATAAGAACTTTAAAAGAAACATACTTAAAAATTACAATAGAAGTTAATAGATGCTAATAGGTGGCCCCAGCAGGCTGATAATTAGTTCCCCTATTGGCCACTAGAGGGCAGGATTGGCACACTTTACTCACAGTTCACATTGGTCTACAGCTTCCTTTCATGCTCTCTGTCTCTCTCTCTCTCTTTCTCTTTCCCTCTCTCACACGTGCGTGCATGCGCACACACACACACACACACACCATATCACACATATCATATAAACACCCACTCAGGATTGGTGTCAATGAGCAGTTGTCCTTGACTATATTTAATTACCCTTTGTTCAAGTTATAATTACATTCCTGCCCCCTGTGTTTTAAATAGTTGATAAATGGTTTCAAACTGAGTGTTTCTTAACATTTGTGTGTGTCTGTGTGTGTTTGTGCTTGGGCCCTCTACACAAATACAGTTCTGTAGGAATGTGGTCCTAACCAAGAGTGACAACGTGGACTGGAAGCTGATGTACTTCACCCTGCAGAAACATTATCCCATGAAGGAGCAGTACGGCGACACCTTGCACTTCTGCAAACACTGTAGCATCCTCTTCTGGAAGGTAAACAAGCAGATAAAACACACGTTCATACCCAGTACTGTTCATCAGACTGCATGTAAATTACAAGTTATATGTTACATTGGACCTAAAAGACAGTAACCGTAAGTTCAGTGCTAGTTCGGTTGATTGGTTTAGAAGCAGACAAAGTGTGTGTGCAATAAATTAAACCTGCACTGTTAAAAGAGAGGCTTTGCACAGACCTGATGTCTATAAATACATGACCTGTAAATACATCACACATGAAGGTTTATCAAATCAAGTATCAAGTTCGTACCAGAACACTCTGTGTTTCCTTGGCCGAAGAGACAAAACATCTGTTATCCTTAGGTTCAGGAGGAAAAGTCATACACTCTTTTGCAGGCAGTGAGGTGTTAAATTCTAATTGAAAGCCTGTCTTTATACTTTCAATATTTGGTGTTCTGAGAAAAAACAGATATTACCTTTCTATTCTTCTAATTACAGATCTGTTTACTCAGGCCAGCATGGAAATTTGCTTTTTCAGAACAACGTGCTGATTATTCAACAAGGAACAAACAAGTCACACATATAACCACACATTAGCACTGTTGATAATACTAATCTTTCTGGGAATACTGGGAACTCGTGAGCTCATATATGTATGCGTTACAGGGAGAGGTCAAACAAATGACTGGTTTGACTTCAGTGACACATGACAGCTGATAGATAGATGTACTTTATTGATCCCCTGAAGTCATTTTGTCATTGATCTCTAACCTCATGTAAGACAAAGATCACGTTTTCGAGAGTTTGAGTCAGTAACATCTGGGGAGGATTTCTATGTAAGAGAGCAAACAGTGCTGGGATTAAAATGAAAAACTCCTCTACCCCTATTTCCTACCCCTATTTGTCTTCCTTTTGATTATTTACTACCCTCAATCTTGTTATCCTCCTTAGCTGGGTCCCTACACTGTTTAACCTCTGCCCTCTCTTCGTCCCTCTCCTTGCCTGTCTCCCCTCCTTCCTGCTTTGCCTTCTGGTTCCCTTTCTCCCTGATTCCTTAAGGATCGCCACCTGGCTTTGTTATTCAAGGTACTTTCTGTCCCATCGTGCCCTTCTTTCCTTCAGTTGACAGTTTGTCTCATGTTTCCCCCATTATCTGATTTATGACTCATCTTTCTCCATGTGTTGAGCTTTGTCTCGCCTTGTTCCCTGTTTGACTTGATGTCATCACGATGAGCTCAATTTGTGTTTAGTAAATAGTGCCGCTCTTTCTGCTGACTTTTTAATCGTATCTGACCATAAACTCCACTGATTGTTAAGTCATTGTGTCTGAAAGAAAACTGTCAGTTGTCATTTAGTTTCACACAAATGTTTCTCTGTGTGTACTAATGTCCAGGATTGTGTTGCATTGGTCAATTGTAAATCTGTCATTAAATTTATGTGTCTAAGTCCTTAAGCTTTTAGAAACTACTGGCTAGTGTCAAACTATTGCTTTGCCAAATTTGGACTGTAAGGACTAGGAAACAACAACCATTTAATCAAAAGCAGTCAACTATTAAAAGCTGTATGTAACATAAGTTTTAGGAAGCCAACCAATATATTATACTTGACTGCCAGTCCTTTGTTTGGTATTATTTTTCTTTACTCCATGCTTAAATAGAAAAATAAATGTGTTTCAGAGTTAGTAATTCAGAGGGAGAGGGAAATGCCTGATTATGCAACCCAGCTGACTTTATTTGATGATCGTTGATGATAGTCGAATGTTATTGGTAAAAGTTTTTGTAATTGGAGATATGTTGTGCTATCATGAGACTGGTTCTCTTAGCAAGCTGGTTTTGTCAGTTGGTTCAGCTGGCAATGAGTAGCTGTAATTTTAAAGCAGCTATGATCAATAATTTTATATAAAAAACTGACTGGACTGACTACTCTGCCAGCAAGTAATCTCTTTGTAAGAACTTGTTTGTATGGTGCAATTCACCTATCTCCACTCACTCATCATAACTTGGCCAAGTTTGAATTTACTAACAGCTGATGTATCTGACTTTAGTGTCATTTATCAGGGTGTTTTCCTTGAGAAACTGCTCCTCTGCTTTCTATCTAACAATTGATTTGTCGACTGTGTTCCAGGACTGTGGCCATCCATGCACAGCCAACGATCCAGACAGCTGCCTCATGCCCATCTCTCCACAGCACTTTATCGACCTCTTCAAGTTTTAGACCCTCCGTGTTGTTCTTCAAGCGAAAGCGTCTGTTTACCCTCATTCCAAACCCCAAGAGTATGTACCAGACCTCAGCATTGTTTACCCAAATACAAAGGGCTTCAACTGAAGAAACTACTTTTTTATGTGTTCATTCCTTTACGCACAAATGTTTCTGTAATACATAGGAAAGATTAAATGTGTATGTTTGTTGATGTTAAGAATGTTGGTGACAAGTGAAATATAAAAGAAACGTATGGGTTCCTCTGTCCACACAAATGTTTGAAAAGGTAATATGTACATTTAATATATGGAGGATAAGGATTTATATGTAAAAGGAGCTGTAGCATGTTTATGGTAGGTAACTGATGATAGGTAGTGTGTAAAGGGTTTTTTTATAGGCAAAAGTAAAACATTTATGTTGTGGCAGAATAAGATGACTCATGTTGATTGTTTATTTAATGAAGTTTAACGATTCTGCTTTTTGCTGTTTAGTTTTGGTGGTATTTTTAATGCAATAACTGATTGCATGTCCTGTTACAGTCCCTGTTTACATACTGTATGTTGTCCTTTGTGGATTGTCGCTGTGCTCTGTGTACACTGAAGGTGTTGACAAAAAAAAAAAAAAAAAAAACATATGTAAAACTCCATTAGCCGTAAGTTTTTGCAATCTGCTTTTGGTACTGTCAATTGACAGAGGAAATGTAAAACATTATTTATGGGTGGGGGGTATTTTGTACTTTTCCTCAAACGTTTGTATTATTCCTTTGCCGTTCCAGTATTCTTGATGGTACTGTCATGATTTTTCGGTACAGGAACTAGCTAATAATAGTAATTAAACATTTCTAAAAACCTGTTCCTGCTCTTCTTCTCATATTTGCTCACTGGGAACAGTTTGATATTTTTGTTTTTTGCCTTCCTGGATGTAACTGCCTATCCTCAAAAATTCAGAAAAAATGTCTGTCATTAAAAACAGGCAAAGTTTCATGATTAATATTCTTTTTGTTGTGTTCCAGTATTTTTTTTATGAAATACAGAAACAAAAAGTGGATTGTGCAACTTAAAAGATTTAGACTGTAGCAAAGTGCTATTATACAGAACAAGTTCTGTGATATTCCATTTTTAAAATAGCTTGCAGTTTGTTTTATAAGAAGTTGGCCAGTTTGAAATGTCTTATGTTGAAGGACTTGTTTCTGTTCTGGACACTGTATCAGTGAAAACCATCTGGGTGTTGAAAGTTAAGTCTGGCAAGTCAAAGCTGTGTATTTACTCCAAACTGCAAAGTGTTGAAAGAAATAGAGCCAGACGGTCAGACTGGAGCTTTATTCTGCTTTGAAAAAATGTGACCCAGCCTTTTAGTGGATAAATACAGGATACAGGCATCCTTAGAAGTTTACCTGTATCTGTGTTCACTTGCAGCTGTGATGAAGCAGACTTCAGTATCAAACAAAGTCAGTAAACAGATTAAAACAATGGAAAGAATAGAAGAGAGAATCAAAGACCATAGGCATGATTTAAGTTTCACCTAAAAGAAAAATCAAATCATTGTAGAAATTAAATTACTCCTCATTGTTTCAGTCGTATATACAATGTTCAGATAAGCAAACACAGCGTTAAAAGAACTGGCCAGGTGGCTTTAATGCACACAAACACTGCAGCTCCCCCTGCTGGTGAAGCTCAAGGCATCTAGAGACTCCCGTTTGTTATTGGACACCAGGAAATGTCTCAATGCTGGTGCAGCACAGGTGCATGTTGGATTGACTCACCTGCACCTGAATGAGTGTTGCAACAAGCACAGCATGTTTGCATTCAAAGGATGATCTGGTTTAGTTCAAACTGACAGCAAACATCCTTCTATTCATACAAGGCACTTGCACTACAGGTGCATGGACTCACCGAGTCAAAAAGCAGGTATCGGCTTTTCTCTTTTCATCATTACAAATTGTATAAATATTTAGCATCTGATTGAAACATTTATCAATTGGACACAGTGGGGGGTTGCTTTGATTTCATTTAACAACATAATTTCTGACGTTGCGTTCACGTCATTTGAGACAGATGGCTGAGATGGGAAATATTCTCATGTAAGATACTTGCAAGCGTTGTTGTCATCAAGACCATGTCGTTTGATGATTAAAACACTGTTTGCTGACAATATAAGTATAAATGTGTTTAATTACACTGACTGATGGTCTTTTGCTGATTCGAGGCAGACATATTTGTTTGCTGAATATGTCAGAGCTTTCAGAAAAATCAGTTACAACTTGGATGTTGCTGTGAGCGCTATTTGCAAGTCAGAAACAGCTGATATGACATGAATGCAGCATTACTCCTACATACTCATAATACAACAGCAGAACCTATCAGATCTCCTCTGTAATGCCAAATGTGATTCACTGAAACAAACATGCATGCATGTCCACCCAAAAAAATCACGTACTCTGTGAGAAAGCGTCTGTAACTCTCTCCCTTTACCTCTCACACACACACACTGACATTCACACACAATGGTATTCCAGATGCAAAAAGAATTTTTGAAGCTGTTCAATGTATAAGTTAAGGCTTCAAGCTCACATTCTTTGCCCAGGTGCTGCAACTGCATAGACATACATGAACTGAAAACCATTCTAACATTATCAAGTCTTCAGTAGGAGGTTTGCATATTCTTCATCAATTCTCTACTGCTAACAGCCACAACAATTACAGTGTATGAAAATCACTTTTCTCATGTCTTGGCAACATCAAATATCTACATACCAGGCCAGTGTATATCACAGTTAACATGGTACAGTAGTTTAAGGCTTTCATTTCTTGTAATTTACAATTAATGCCAGTGATTCAAAAGCCCACTGATAAAACTGACATATGTTGTCTTCAGGGACTTCAAAGCTAAAACGCTAAGGACAAACCACATGTGTTACGTTCAGGGCTTCACCACAGTACAGCGACACCAGCTGACTATAACACCGGTTTCATCCAAAACTAGACTACAGAGACAAGCAGGTATTTGGTTCAGGTCTTCATCCTCTTTATTGATGGTACACAGGTGAGGAGGGAGGGAGAGGTATCAAAGCTGAAGTGGCTACTATTTAAACCCCTCCCATGCGCCGTCTGACACAATCCCTCTGCTCATTCTGCTGATACCGGCCAGCTTGACTTTGGCGCGAGCCGTCCACCGGACAGCAGCTGTTGAATCCTTGGAGTCCGACAGGTTAGCGTAGCGGGAGGAGTCCTCTTCCAGACCCCGGCCACCCCAGGTGGCCAATTCCAATGGAAGGCCTAGAGACTCGGGGAAGGACACTGGCGAGTCCCCTTTCTGGATCTTGTCCTCAGGGGCTTCGTCAGTCACAGTCTCGGTTAAGTTCTCCAGGTGAGGCGGCTCCCAGCCCTCCATCTTCTCAAGCTTTTTGGTGGGTGAGATCTGCCTCATCGTCATGGTAACGCTCTCCCAGAAACAGTGGCCCTTCTCTGGCTTGTCCTTCTTTTCCTTCTCCTTCTCCTTCTCATCATCTTTGATTTTCTTGTGAGACCTTCAAAGAGACAAACTTTAAAGCCGGTGTTGCATAAAATTTCAGTATATAAAAAAACAAGTTCACCACCAACCGCTCAACTATAAATAGGACTGACTGGGTGGGGAACAAATGTGTATCATGCATCTTAACACCAGAGGAACTTCCCTGTAAAGCGAGCCATTATATACTATAGAAATTCCCGGTTGTTTGTCACAGTGAGGTGATTCATTTAGGTTTTCCTCTCCATACATGTCCACTGCCTTGAGGGGTTTGAGAGTTAGTGACTGCTGAGAAATGCAGCTCTGTCTTTCAGATAAACAAATACAAGTGGTTGGACGTGACTCCATTATTTCCAGTCAAGCATGTAAATATTTTTGCTTCTCACACTTGACCACTGAGTATTTCTCCACTGACATGACTTGAACATTTTACATGCTAGTAGTGACACAAAGTTTCATACAGTTGGCACTGTTGAATCACTTCATTTGACTCTAAAACAAAGACAAACTAAACAGCTTGAAGAGGGTTGGAAGGGTCACCTGTCCATTGGACGGAAATACATCAAATAACCAAGTACACTTACTTCAATTACTATGCTTAAGTACAATCTGGAGGGACTTGTACTTAAGTCTTCCCATCTGATGCTACTTTACACTTGTATTGCACAACATTTTAGAGGATAATGTTGATATTTCTTGATCCACTACAGTTGTTTAACAGCTATAGTTACTAGCCATTCTGCAGAGCACATCACAAATAACATAACATGTAATCAATTCAAAAAATAAGATGAAGTAACTAGTACCTATAGGTGACAATATTAAACTTAAATGTCGCAGTAACAAAGCAGAAATACTTAAGTATAAGTACAAGAACCTCAAAACGTTGCAGTACATGAGTAAAGCTAATTTCCACCTCTGATTAAAATACACTTGACATTTATTTGTGCCACTGTTTTTCATCCATGTTGATGACCACATTTTACAAGCCCTGCTGTTATTGGAGTGTAACTTGCAGGAGATAATTTGTAACGATAAAGTTGCTGTACGTGTAACCTCACCCTCTGCGGTCAGCCAGTTTGACTCCTGTCAACAAGAAGTGCTCGTCATCTTTAGAGGAGAACATCTTCTTCTCCCTCCTCTCTTTCTTGGACATGATCTTCTTCACCTTGGCCTCCTGACAGAAACAAGAGAGCATCAGATTAGCTCAGCTTAGAATGAAGACTGGAAGCAGAGGGAAACTGTTGGAGCCTGGTTCTACACAACAGCTACAAAAGTACCACTAAAGCTCACTAGCCAACACATTTTATCTACTTTGTCAAATTACATACCCAAAAAAAGGAAAATTGATAACACATGGTTTTACATGAGGATATGTGACTAGCCAAGCTAGCTGTTACCCTTCACTAACTGTCTTGCTGTTTCAGACCCTGCCACTTCCACCTGCCTTTCCAGTCACCTGATTCTTCCACACCCACCTGCTCACCTGTTGCACATTCCCTCATTGGCTCACTGGTATATATACCGATTCACTTGCCAGACTGTTTTGTGCCATCCCAGCTGCATGTTTTTGGACTTAACTATGTGCTGCACTGTTTCTTGGCTGGAGGGATGTTAGTTGGGCAGATTCTGTTACCTTTGGATAGAGCTATGCTAGCTGTTTCCTCATGTTTCCAGTCTTTGTACTGAGCTAAGCTAACCTACTGCTGGCTGTGGGCTTACATTTACTGTACGAGAGCAGTATCAAGCCTCCCTTCTAACTCTCTGTAAAAAAAAAGCCAATAAGCATCCGTTATATGCAAAAAAAAAAAGCAAACCATTCCTTTAAGAAAAGTTTATAATGTTGTTGGAGAAAACTGTAGAACCACAGATTCAGTTATTAGTAGATTCAAAGAGACAGAGAAGAAAGAGCGAGCGTGAATGGCATTGACTTGACAGTAATGTTTGGCACATTCCAGTGGAAGCCCCTCCACTCCCTCTGAAACTCCCCTGGCCCGGACTCCCCCATCACATCAGAATTCCTCCCTGCCCTCGCAGCTTTCCACTGCGATTATGGAGCAAAGTTTTGGCTCCATTTCTCCCCGTGCCGGGGAGGAATTCTCAATGTCAACTGTCAAGGTCCTACTTAACATCCGTGCCTGCCTTTGCATTGTGGATATCAAAACATTCTCAGTATTCACAGCATTATCTCCCAAATGCATCTGACCCTGGTGACCCCTTTAATCTGCTTCTTTTGTTTCTATATTTTACCTATTGAGGAGGTGCCTGATTCAAAGCGCTGTGTGCAGTACGATGACACAGATTCGTCCTACATGTTCAAGACCAGAGGATGTGACAGCTACAACAAGCAAACAACTAGCTGGACATGAAAGTAGTCACTCTCAAACCAAACAGGAAAATATAGAACAATAAGATTTGTCACCAGGTCTCAGAGCTCAAGCTTCAAAATGTCACAGTTTAGATAACATGGAGTTTACAGAACATTTAGTCCTACGGGTATACAGGATACGCAAGTTCTATGCTTTATCTAACACACAATTGAGAATACTCACAGCCCCACACATGAGCTCTTCTCATATCTAAACTATGTGGCATTTAATGGATTTGTAAACACTTTACTCAGTCTACCTTTGGTATCTCATAAGGAGACAGGCACTTTGCTGATAAAATGAAATCCTCCTCTCCTCACCTCTCATCTTAATGAACATGCCAGAGTCTTGGAGTTTATAACCATCAAAACAACATTTACAAAATTTCATCTCAGCTATTTCAACACCCTCTCTCTCCTCACTCCCCTTCTTGCTTCCTGTGTGCCGTCAAGTGTAAACTGTGGATCAGATTTGCTGTACTTCGAGAAACCAGAGATGCCAAAAGAGATTTGATCTATCCATGTGTATGTGTGTGTGTGTGTGTGTGTGTGTGTGTGTGTGTGTGTGTGTGTGTGTGTATCTAAATTCCAGCTATGCATGTGTGCTCATACAGAGGCCTGCCTATTCACCATTCACTTCAGCATTAACCTCCAGGCCTCTAGATCCAAAGCTGCTCAGTGACCAGTATAATCTCTCCACAGCCAAAAAGTAGGTAAACCAAGCAGCTCACTGTGGCTGGCTGCGTGTGGGAGCTTTACCTACAGCTCCACGCTTGGCAGAACAATAGAGCTCCTATTGGGCCAAATTCTTCCATCCATACTTATGAGGGCGAAAGCTGAGGGATTAAAGAGCCATTTAATTTTGGAAATAGTGTATGAATTGTGGATATCAGACCTAATTATTTTAAGTTTTTCAGTCAGGTCTTTGCTTTTGGACTATTAGTGGCTCACATACTTGCAAGTTCAGATTCATCTGCCTTTGTTGCTTTCCCTCTCCGCTACATGATATGTAATTTGAGCTATATCTAATGATTATTTCCATAACCAATTAATCTTTAATTGATAAATCATTTCTAAGTCACAGTTACAGCAACAAATTCTCACTTTTGAGAAGCTGAAGCCAGCAAATGTTTGATATTTTTGCTTAATAGGTGACTTAAAGAAGTAGTTTGACATTTTGGGATATGCTCTTATGAGCATTGCAAGTACCGTTTGATGAAGATCTTCCTATCTAGAAATGGAATCTGCTTTTTTACAGCTAAAGGTAACCTCCACCTCCAGCAGTTCATGACCACTTTGTGTGTCATAAAACAACTGCCAGTGGAAGAAATGTAGCCTTCCACGGTGTCAGAGCGGCCCATGGCTATTTTCAGCTTTGTTTTTCTTCCACAGTGATTGTTCCCTTCCAAAAGGCCCAGCTCCTCGAAAGAATGCTGCGTTTCCTTCCCTTCCCTTGCCCAGCCACCCGTATCCTCACAAACAGGACAGGTCATGAAATACTTGTGAACTAAGTCGCCTACAGTAGCTATACATACAGTAGGAAAGGCAGCCGGAGTTCAAAGACAACACACTTGCGAGTGTTTGAGGTTTACACTCAAGCTTTATGTGCTTAGAAGAGGTCAGACACGACCGCACCTTAGAGTAAAGACTTGTTGTCAGCACAGATCATGAGATGTTACATATCTCTCTTGAACAAAGACGCGGCACATAATCTTATTCACACACAAGGCATAGCTGCAGATAAAGTCGCCCACATCATATAACCATTATTTACAAGTACAACATTTACAGGGATGATGACAAAGCTGATCCAGCTAAGCACTTTTTCTCCACTGGACTCACTTTGGTCTTCACCCTAATTTAAAACTATACTATATACTATATAATTTCAAACTGTTTCAAACCATCAATATTCAGCTGTTGATGGTTTAGCAAATTCTGGATTGGGTTGCAGCAGCTATTCATAAAACCATCACTAAGTTTGTGTGTGAAGTCCTTCCTAAAGTATTTCTAGTTTCATATTGGTAAGTTACTTAATCAGATTGTACCTTTAAAACTTTAGTAATGTGTAAATTGGTGGCAGGAAAGGTCCAATCAATCAAGTCAAGAGCAGTCAATAAAGTCAAGTGAAAGTCACAGGCTTTAATGTAATCTAAAAATTTTACAATTTAAGTCAAGTCAATTTTATTTATATAGCGCCAATTCACAACAGAAGTTATCTCGAGGCACTGTACATATAGAGCAGGTCTAGACCGTACTCCTTATCTTATAAAATTTACAGAGAGAAACCCAACAGATCCCACCATGAGCAAGCACTAGGCAACTGTGGCAAGGAGAAAATTCCTTTTAAGAGGCAGAAACCTTGAGCAGAACCGGACTCAGGGTGGGCGGCCATCTGCCTCGACCGGTTGGGTTTAGACAGAGAGAGGGGGGTGGGGGGATGGGATAAGAAAAAGACAACATTGCAAATACACAATGCAAAGTCAAAATGTAAACAATCATAATAATAATAATTATTATTATAATTATAGCTAAAGGAATAATAATGACAGAACAGTGAAACAGTAATAGCAATAACACTACCACTAACACTAGTAAATGTTTACATTGTTATCAAACAGCATTAAGCATTTTAATCAATTATTACAGGTCTTATTTTTGTAGTTTCTTTATAATTTGAATTTGGGGATTTCCTGTAGTTAGGATAATACTCTACTTGTCAAGCAACATCTCTACAACAAAGCAGTCAGACAGTTTGGGCACAGGCCAACAATTTGGCCAAATAATCTGAACCACTTTATTTGGAGGTAAAATTGAAACTGATGTCTGTGATAATCCTTCACCGCACAGGAAAAACAGGTTTGGGGATTAATTTCATTGTTTGCCTTTGTTTTTTCTTCCAAATATCAAGTAGTTCTCAATCATCTGAGTGCTATTTCTTTCCTCTGTCTTGTTTTTATCATTGTTGCAGCATTATCATAGTAGTTAACTTGGTGAGCACACTGCTCTACTACAGACCTGAGTTGTAATAAACCAGAATTATTCTTCAAATCTTTACCTTAAACAATATTGATTCAATACAATGCAAATTGATTCAACAATAACACCAAAAGTTCACTGAAGGCCCAAACTAAATGACCACACTCCACAGGTCCTATCTGGAAGTTTTAGAAAAAGGATAAAGGTACACACACACACACACACACACACACACACACACACACATATGTGCCATAACAACAAACAAGATGCTTTCCCTGTGATAAGGTTAAGGATAAGGCAGAGGATGATACTGTAGCTGAAGGCTGGCGTGTTTGCAGATAAACACTGCAGCTTCAGCTGTCCTCCAACCCTCCTGCTTTGCCTCAGTTGCACTGTGAAACACTGATGTCAATTAAATGATATGCAAGTTTTCAAGATGTTAGATTGAAACTTTTAGGGTTACACAAACGTGAGTGTGACATCATAAAGAGATTGTGAGTGTGTGCACATGTATTTTCAGTCAGTGTGTGAGAAGATAAGAGTATGCTGGGCGAGTGCATATCTGTGGGGAGCAACTGTCAGAGGTAAAACAGTGTAAAATGAGTATGAGTGTGGAAGCAGATAGTGTGTCCAAAAAGCTGTGAAGTTGTGCTGTTTACCTTGGATACGCCGGTGACAGCTTCCTCCTCCTCTTCCTCTCCTTCTATATCTTTGTCCTGGGACACACGACACACGCACACACGCACACACACACACACACACACACACACACACACACACCAGCAGTAAGTAAACACGAATAGCAGCCTCCCAACACAAACACACACGCACACACCATCCCCACTTTACAGCAGGGATGTGCGAGTGTGGAGTGTGTGCAGGCTTTCCTGTGAAAGAGAGGGCAACCTTTTTAGTGCTGTAACACAAACACAGCGTGTTTGGAGGGCGAGATGGAGGGATGGCTGGATGGAGGACTGGGGGGAAGACAAGGGGAAACCACTGAGCTTAGAGGGCAGATTTAAACAAAAGAGAGAGAAAACAAATCCATGACCTTTTGCATTAACAGTACTATCTGGGAATATAAGCAGAGCTATTTTGGTTCCATTGTGTTTCAGTCTGCAGGCTTTTTTTTCCATTTGTCATATATCCTTTGTATAATATTTGTATGTTACTGTTTCATTTATGTTATCATCCTATGTGAGGCACTTTGTAATGTTGTTTTGATAAGTGGGAAGACAGCTTCAGATAGGCCTTTCATAGTCCCACACCTTGAAATGAAGCAACTTTTTCTCAGCTATGCGAGACACGACTAAATAAACTTGAAAACCAAATGCTGTTATTTTGATGGCCAGCACTCTGAGACCTGAACAACTGGCATCTTTTTTTCATAGCCTGAGAAGCTATAGTATGAAACATATATTTAAAAATTAGCATTATTGGTTAAACAAACATTAAGTACACAGTCTTGGGGCATTATGACCACTACACCTAAGTATAACAAAAACCTATATAATTCATGATCGTCCTCCTGTAAGACTGTTATTTCCAATTTTATTTTAAAATCACTTTCCTTGTGTATCTCTTGCATTTTTACTTCCTGTTTTTGTGTTTTTCCCGCCTGTTTTCTGCATCACCTGTGTCTAATTAGTTAATTATTCCCAAAATATATATAGTCTTGTTTTTCAGCCTTGAGATTGTCTGAGTGTTATGTTATGTTGTGTTTGATGATTGCTATGTGTCTAGGTTCCTTATGTTTGTCTACCTTTCCCGTGTTGTGGACCTTTGCATCCTTTAGTGGTTTTGGACCCCTGCCTTTTCCCCAGAGGATTTGTTTTGTCTTTCAACCACTGCCTTCTTCACCTGCCAGTAGGCCTTGTCTTCTTCTCTTTTCTTCTTATAAATCACTGTACTGTTTGTCCTGTGTAGGTGTCTGCATTTGGGTTCTCTTCTCCTGTGTCCCGAGCATCAGCTGTGTTAGTATATTTTTCAAAATCAGCCTTAAAGAACCTTTTGTTATTGCCCTAAGGGTTATTATAAACTTACTTCTGAAACTCCATAACCTTAACCTTAGGTCCTCCTGAAATAATGTAATGTAATTCATTTTAAATTTTTATGTCCACATTGGTTCCATAAATATGATAATCATGATTGTGCACATTTATTATGACAATTTTTAATAATTCAAATGCCTTTGACTGATATTTACTATTGTCATAGCCTTACAGTGTGCCTTTGAAGACTTGATTTGGACTTGCCCCACAAGACTTAAAACCATTAAATCATAAGAAGAGGGTAACAGCAAGTCATCAGACGTGCAGCTGAGCCTGAGATTACTGAAGTGGAGCCAGAATTCCTGTAAAATGATCAAAGCTGTAAGTACTTCTAACATCTTACAACTCCATGAGAGAGAGAGGGGGGGAGAAATGGCGGTTGGACATGTCTGAGCAAAGTCTACTGGGTCTCCGCCACCTGAGCTGATCAAAGACACACTCTACTCTACACACTCACACATCCTGATTGCCGACTACTGTTAGAACGTAAAAAGCATTAACAGCTTGGAACAGAGGGAAAAACTGAAGGGGGAGGAGATTCACAGGGGGGGAGAGAGTAGTGTTTAGGAAAAATTCGCTCCTAATGACAGAAAACAAGAGTTCTGCTTTCACCCCTCAGGGGGGACATTTTTTTTCTCTCTCTGTCTGTCTCTTTCCCTCTCTGACTGTGTCTGTGTGTAGGCTAAGTGTGTAAATTTTAGCACTATGTTGTCTTTAAAAAAGCCAGATTACTAGGCAATAAAGACGCACAGTGAATTTCAATACCAAAGCACCAATAGTATTTCCACAGAGCCCTCACACACCAACAATAGGCACCACATTCTCCAAACCCAGTGACTCAGAAAGTGTTTGTGCCTGTTGTACCGGTATATTTCACCAAACACCTGACTTAATACATTCAAAAAAGGGATAAAATTAAAGGATTAACACTTTTCTCATATTTGTGCACTAAATACAAAGCTACAGCTAGGAGTTAGCTTAGCATAAAACCTGGAGGAAGGAGGATTAGCTAGCTTGGCTCTTGTGCCAAGCTGGTATTCATGAGCTAAAAAAACCTCCTGTCATTCTGACTGGGGTGTTCACACATCATTTCAAGATGGCCACCCCCACTGATAGCATTGTAGTCACATCATCTCACAAGCCTTGTTTAGTCACCTATCTGTTTTTATAGCAGTTTGTTGGCAAGTGAGCTAACTATGCATAACTCCTTTTAAATTAGCTAAATCAAATGCAATAGTGCAATAGGACGCGAACATAGCCTAGCATCTCTAAAGCTCACTGATTAACATGCTATATCTAATTTCTAACTGCAAAAACAGTTAGTTGTGGTTGTACGAGAGGAGCAGTGACTTCCTGGACAGAGTCAGGCTAGTTGTTACCCTTTCAAGTCTAAGCTAAGTTAACCATCTCATGGCAACAGCTCTATATTTAACATATAGATGTGAGGGTAGTATCAACTCTTGTTTAACTTCATCAACTTGTTGAATTATATTTTGCAGAATGTCAAACTATTCCTTTAAACATAAACAAAATGCCTCAAACAAGCCATTCTGTTTTGGCATCACGTCATGATGATTCGATTTGAACTTGTCAAACAAAACTCACAAACATTTGAGTTTCACGATGTTAATTTGATCCCTTTCAGCAGATGATCCCCCTCAGCTTTACCTTTCTTTACCTCCTAACCACTAATGATTTAGATGTGAGGCCGTTTGAGGTGCTCAGACCTAAATCTGTGCTCTAATGATCCCACTTCACAAAGCGAGCTGCAGCAGTGGAATTAGACTGATTTTACTGAAGTATTCAGGTGTGTTGCCGCTTTAAGCCATAGACAAACAGGCACTCGCACCTCCCGTGAGCTCACAGCTGCTTCTTACAGCCTATTGAACTTCAAGGAGGAAAGATATTAACTTCAAAACCTGCACATTGTCTCCTCCCCTCCTCCTTTTTATCCCTTTACCTCGGTGTCGTCTGTGGTTATTCCTTTATACTTGTCTGTCTCTACCTGTCTGCCTGTTGTACTCTGCTGTATAAACAACACTGGTGGCCTTGAGATTAGAAAAACATGGTTGTGACCAAAAGGTCACAAGTTCAATCCTGAGACCACCAGGGTGAATGTGGGTGGAGAAAGGGAAAGAGCAGGGCTCGAGGGTGCCTTTGAGCAAGGCCCTTCACCTCCAGCTGTACCACTGGAGCTGCACAGTAGCAAACAGGTCAGGCTGTGGTTGTTCCAGACTTTCTCAGAAGATCCACTGAAACTTCCCTGAACAGTTAAAGGTTTTACGTAGCTTCAAAGTTCATGAAGCATTTTTGCTTAATTTCGGTGATGTTGGGATCTCCAAAAGAATTTTAAAAAGAGGCTCATGCAATATGATCCTGATGCAAAAATCCTACAGATCTTTTGTTCTCTCCACTTCACTCCCTCTGCGTGAGGGCAACCAGACAGTGCAGCCACTGTGATTTGAATAAGGGGAAGGAAAAGACTGCATGTCCAGACTGTGTTATCATAACTTTTTATCCGGGCTTCATCCTGTATCACTGCTGGGTTAGATCTGCCTCTTCACTGTGTTTACGACATTTTATGATCCCACCCCTGACCCCTGAATGTACTTTACTGTCATGGCAACTCTCGGGGACCTCCCTGATGACTTTCCCAGGATTTCTGAGGAGAAGTCGCCGCACTGTTCTCGAATCAGCTCTTATCAACCAAGCTGTCCCGGCGACGGCTGGGAACACAGTGAAAAACTGATCTCAAAGCAACTCTGAGGAGGTAAGGGACACATGCGTTGGTTCCCAGGGTGGAAGTATAGGACAGCCAATAAAACCCAGCCAAGGGTCACAGATCTCAACATTATCACAACAACGGATGAAAAATGCTGGGAAATGGTGTTGGGTGATCTTCCCAATTGCCTCCTACTGTATTTGATACATTTATACATCCAGTGAATGATGTAACACTGACGGAGTTACAGGAAGTGAATAAAATCTTCTAAAATCTAAAACCTTGATTCATTGTACAGTGTAAAAAAGTTATCAAATATACAGAAAGTTGATTAGATACACAGGCATGATGATAGCATGTCATTTTGACTCCATCGTGATTCTAACTTTCATGAAGGCAAACTACTCTGAGTTTTAACTGGTACATTTATCCAGAGATACTGTGCTTTTACTGCCAAATCTTGTGTCTGCTTTCTCTCAAATTTTTAGGATTTAACTAGAGGTCAACACCTGAAACCTGTCCATTTAAATTTGATTGGAAATCTAATCCAAGCCCCACATGTTAAAGAACAGTCAACACTGGAAAGGATTCTACTACAAGAGGCTCAAGAAAGAAACATGTCAGCTTGCTATTTCTCATGAGCCAGGACTGCTGGATCCCTTTTGCCTTGTCTTGTGAGTGCATATGTATCTTATCTTATAGATTCTCCCCTGTGTGTCCCCCTCCCAATACCTTGACAGAACCCAGCTGCTTACAAGTGCTGATACAGAGTCTCTTAGACCTCACACACACTGCTCCTGCTCACCTGGGAAATGATAGTTTTGTGCAGATTTGCTTTTGTGTGTGTGTGTTTGAATGCCTTATCTTTGCCCATTCCAGTGACGCAGAAGATTGATTGAAAAGAGTCATTGAGAAATACTGTATAAACACAACAGAGAGGCAGATATACAGTAAGTGCTGTCTGCTAGCCACAATTCATTCCTTCACAGTTTGAAGAATGCAAATGGTTTCAAAGTTGACATAAATTTGACTGTAAAATTGTTCCTGCTGTACTTTAAACTATATATATCCTTATAATAGCCTTGTTTCCATATTAATTTACATTGTCCCTGAAGTGCTTACAGTGAGTTTGGCTCCTTGCTTTCTCCTGTTGTATCATCAGTATCACCTCTGAGCTCTGAGCATTTTCTGTCACTTTCTTCATCAGAGTTTGAGCACTTGTCCTCATTCACCACCTCCTCTTCCTCCTCTTCCTCCACCTGCCCCTGCTCCACAATTTCAAGTTAACAGCAGGAGGTGTATTTGGTCAGTTTTAGGGTTTAGCAGCTTCAGTAGGAAAACTATTTTTGGAAGTCATGAGCAGTAGCAGCAAATTCTAGTTGATTTGTTTTGTGGTTAAATTATGATGCTATAATCAGTTGGAATACTTATCTAACTGAGACTATCGTTTGTGTCTACTTAAATATCCATCTCATGTTGATATAATTTAAAATATAAATATAGAATTTTCTCCAAACAGATGCAGAACTGTCATACAGTGGTTTCTGACTCCACTTTGCTGTTACGCCCCACAGCCTCATTTTGATATCCTGACACTTGTTTCTACAAGTGAACAAAAACACTGAAACAATGAGCTGAGCAAGCAGAACAAGCCATTTCAGTAGAGATACACTTTAGCATTTTGCCGTTTTAAGCCTTGTTGCTAGAGGAAAAACACCTGAAAAACACATCTGAGTGTCGCTGTTCACAGTTAAAACCGCAGTTTTCTTCACCATCTGTCTCATAATTACCTTGTAGGAGTGATGATAGTGCCAGGACATGTCGTCTTCCTCTGACGCATAATCCACCAGCACTTTACTTTTGCTTTTCTTGAACATAGCTCCACTCGTCGCTGAAACAAGCCGTTTTGGGAGTATTTTGAAAATACTACAGTTAAAAGTTTTGTCTGAGCAGTTTGATTCTGTTGTTTTTTTTCTTCTGGAGAAATCGCAGCGACGCACCACCGCAGCGCGTTCCGCTCTTTTGCTTATCTCCTGCAGCAAATCCAGGAGTCTTTTTTTTTTCTTCTGGAAACAGCTTATTCATTCATAGAAGTGCCAGGAGCTGGACGGCTCGAGCTTTTTTTTTTAATGACGCCTACTAGTATTCGTTTCGTAAGTGTTTGGCGTGTGTTTGATGCGTTTTTACGCAGGCTCGACCACCTGGACCTAAAACCGTCGCTCCTCCCATATCTCCCCCATCATGCTCCGGTTCCGTGAAGTTGCCATGGTAGAAGGGAAACGGGGATCATACGTCTCATCTGTGGCCGGTGCAAACATTTAGCTACGCTTTCCTACAAAATAATGATTTTTTTTTCATTCTGAATGGAGACAAAACAAGTTAACAGGAGTTAAATTTAGCAAAATACATAAAACTGGTTTGTGTTTGAATTAGTACACAGTTTAGTAGAGGAAGTACTCAGATCCTTTACATGAGTAGAAAGAATCAAACAAGGTTTAAAAATGAGAAAAACAGCACAATTAAAGATATTACTTGAGTAGAAGTAAATCAGCAAAATGCACAACAATATCAAAATTAAAGCACTTAAAATGCAACAAAATGGTTCCTGTAGTGTTATATGATTAAGTTGATATATTAGTGGATTATCATCATTACTAATGTCTCAACATGTAAGCATTATTTTTAATGTTGTGGCTGGTCACATGGAGCTAATTTTAACTTCTTCATGCACTGTTGGGCAATTTAATCTGTTACACTTCACACACGTGTCACATTTTACAGTGTTAGCCTTAAATGTACAACTGAATGTACAACAGAAAATGCAAATACAAGTACATGAAAACTTCACTATATTGTTAGCTGTCTTCCTATAATCTCTGTCCTGTAGTGTATATCTGATCAGTGTTTTCTTAGAAGATTAAGAGAGGTATTCTTGGCTCTCTCGCTTTCTCTCTCTTTTTTTTTTTTTTATTTATTTTTTTTTTATCACAAATACAGAAGGACACAGTCACCACATAAAACCAGAAACAAACAGACAGCCTAAATTTAGGGTCTGTTTGTTTCTTTTCCTGTTCAGTCATTTTTAAAACAATTTGTGGAAGTATTGCAATGTGCTATTTTGGTCAAAGGTCTTCTTTCTTGACTTTTATCTCCCAGACTTCAAAATAAATCAAATATTCTGAGATCTGTCTGCAGAACAAAACCTTCAGTAAATTCTTTAGCAAATACTTCAAATCCTGTCTTTAAAAAAAGGCTGATCTCATATTTACTGTAGACAGAGGCTGGTTGTTGTTTCAAATAAAATCCACAGTGCTGTATTTAATGTCTACTAGTCTCTCTTTCTCTCTCTCTCTCTCTCTCTCTCTTTCTCAGAGCCCTCTGACGCCAGGGGAAACAAATGACACATTATGCTGGTGGGCTGACCTTAAAATAGCTGCAGTTTAGCTCCGGTTAAGACCACTCACCTGATTCAAAGGCCCTTAAATTCCTGTCGCAATGTCTACATTATACAGTAAGTCAGTTGTTAGACGTGTAAGAACTTACAGGAAAGGCCAAAAGAAACACATACTCTCTGTTTTGGGGAGTTTTATGTCTTTTTTGCCCAGAAAAGTAAATGTTTTGAGGCAGTTGTGTTTTGCTCAGAGTGGGTCCACACTGGATTTAACTATATTGTATTTATATTATAGCAGCTGCAATCAGCATCAAAACAAGCAGGACCCATATTCAAAACAGTAATTGGTTTTATAAACGGTTTCAAATTATGCTTTAGTTTGGCGTGTGTGTGTGTGTGTGTGTGTTTGTGTGGCAATGTAGTGTTCATAGTTGATTGCTGCTATATTGTTTGGTGTCAGCTCTTCATTAGTGCCAGCTGACACAAGTCATGAGTGGCTGTTAGGACATGTCCCTCACCTGTCAATAGGCAGGTCAGTGACCTTTGACCCTGAAGGCCATCAGTGGGTCAACTGTTCATTTGAGACCCTTTTTTTGGATGTGCATTCCCACAGTATCTCTACAGAGGTTATTTACAGTCTGAGGTGGCCATGGTGACTGACATCTACATCCCTAATCAATCGTCTTAATTGTCTTTGTCCTTTACAAATTAGAAACCCTTGTTTTATTGGAGTCTACAGATAAGGAAGTACAAACTGATGTGTTGTCCTTTATACAATGTGAGGAGGATGAATTAAGATACATTAAACCATAGCCATACCAGCTTTGTAAGAGCTTTGTTGTTTTTAGAAATATATTAAAGTTCTGCTCAAACACATTACTGTATTTATATTGACAAATCCTCTTTATACTGTAATGAAAATAGACAGGCCCTATGATAGAGTGGTGACCTGTCCAGGGTGTACCCCACTTTTTGCCCAGTGTCAGCTGGCTCCAGCAGAGACCCCCAAAAATCCACCCCAAACTATTTTCACTGAAGACTTCCTTGTTCAGCTTTTCTTGTTTGTTGTTGGTCCAACTGGAAACAAATTTGGAGTAGTCAACTTCACACTTACTTACTCAGCAAAAGACATGTAGTTAAACAGGTGTTAAGCACTTTCTCTCTCAGTCCAACAACAGCTCAGCTAAGTTGAAACACAGTATTATTGAAATAAGTATTCAATACACCTGATCTTAATTAATAAGTCCTGTTTGTCCCACAACACCATGTTGTGGGACACTCTATATGTGTCAGCATGTACTGTATGTGTATTGTTAAGGAGTATATAAGTCGCTCTTACGTCAGCTGTTCTGTTTGTTGAGACAGCAGGTCAGGTTCGATGGGGTCAAACAGTCATGGTGGGACACAGCTGGGATTATCCAACCCTGCTTCAAATGTCTCACACGGACACAGATGTACTGTACAGCTTTAACTGCTGATTGGGGCCCAAGGAGAGTCTAGGACAGTTTTGTGCCTGCGAAGGGAGCTTAACTTCTTAAATGCTTTATTCAGCTCCACCAAGATGATAAAACAATTGTTATTTCACAGAAAAATGCACCAAAGCTCTAAAGTTCGTCAGTAACAATGAGACACAACACAAAGAGTTTTATGTGAATGGGGTCACTCCTAGTGACAAACCCACATAGGTTTACTGAATGCATTACCCTCAGCTCTGCAGAGCATTTAAGTGTCTTTCAGCTTATTGTTTCAGTTTCACTGCCTGCAGTTTTTCTGCCCAGCACCACATGGCAGATAGACAAAGTTAGTAACTAACTGGTGAACATAATGGAGCACTGAGCAACTAAAAAGTTGAATATTTCCCTCAGAAAATGGTAGAAACCAAAAACAGAGCTAAAAGAGAGTGAATGTTGGAAAGAAACGCAACTCCAAATACATGAGAATGTTTGCTTGGTGTATACATTGCCAATTGTTGCTGCTAACAACTTCCAAATATTAATTTAAAAGGTTATATTATACAGTATGTCATTGTTATGTTTACAACTTGTTTCTGCTGCCCTCAAGTGGCAGGTTTAGTTAAATTCTGTGATACCACTTAAGAAGAAAATTGAAAGTTCGTATGCATTTACTGTTACAGGGTCCCATTAGTAAACAAATCTGAGGGCAATGATTATTGATTTTGAAAATTCAACTATAAAAGATGAGGCCCTATCAGGTCACTCTTTTTTAACATGTTCCTGCCCATAACAGAGGTCCCTTTGTTTTTAGGGTCTGTCATGGTTACACAGCAAACGGAAGGAGCCAGCTGAGATTAACCATGACTCAACAACTATTTGATGAGATTCACAGGTCACAGGGTTCTCCTGCCCAAACCCATGGGACGCCCAACCCATCGAAACTTGTTAGCTAAGAACAGAGATTTAAGCTGTAATTATGTTCACAGGCCAACTCTCAAAGATGTTCCTTAGAGACTCTCTGCTGAGTGTAGCATTAATGAACAGTTGGTATTTGAAAAGTGACGTAAAAGTGCTGTATGGACGGTATATTTGTTCTGTGAAAATAATTTTGATCTTAAGTTAGCTTCAAGTCTAACATCAACTAAATATACAATCAGGCAAGAAGAGTTGAGTCAGAGTAATGAAAATATTTTCCAGTAAATCATAAAATAAATCATTAGCAGGAAAAGGCATGTTTCAACAGGGGTTATCTAACTACAACTAGATTGCCCTGCAGCATCTAACACTTCAATTACAAGCCAAAGAATCATTGTTGTGAACAGTAAACAGCACTCCCTGCTCAAAACCTTGTTTTGAAAGACTGTAATTTTTATTCAGTTAGCTCATTTAAATTAGCTGTTGGTGTTTTTTCTCTCTTTCTGCTGTGTTTGCTTCCCAACAATGGTCCTGCCTGTTTTTCAGAGAAGAATTGTCAATGACAGGCTCATTAAACACTGCTCTCTGTTGGAAAGGGGAGGGGGCGGGACTACAGGTCATAGCTTTAAAAAAGTTCAATATCAAAGATAGAAACAGTGGGGGTGAGGTAATGGAAGAGTGAAATACCCTGGGGGGTGTTGAAATTCTAGAGCAGGTAGTTTGAGTGTTGGACACCTGTGAATTTAACGTGCTGAGTCATTAGTACAACTTTAGCACAGGAATTAGAGGGAGATGCGTGCTCTTTTCCTCATACAGTTGTGCTTCAGAGTAGATATAATGTTTTTTTCCACTGGTTCCTGAGGCAACTTAGTACAGTAGATAAGCCATTCAGTAACTATAAGGAGCTTAACTTCAGTTTTATACTTGCAACAGGACATTTTATCATGTAATTGACTACTTAAGCCCATTACAAGCATCTCCTCAGTCACACCTCATTAATTTTGCACAGCAGACCTAGAATAGATTGAATGTGTCTTGGCATACACTCCTCTCTGTGTTTGGTAACAAGCTGCCAGGTAACATCACGCATCCACACAGCTGCTATTCCCCCATCAGCCTATAAATTAGCCCGGGACACAACATTCAAAAAACAGTCGCTAATATTATGGGTTAAAATATAAGCGCTTTTAAATTGTATGCATGTATCGGTTTATATCTGTGTTTGTTTCCTGTGTGCATGACAGCATAACCCCGGCTGAAAAAATAATTAGCTCCTGCGCATGAGAGGCGTTCTCATGAGCTCAAGGTGGGGAACGCATTTAAAACAAGGCTAAGCTCTTCCGCTCTCTAAGAGGAGCCATTTAAAGGGAGGAAGAATATGCTGCGTCACAGACGACACACAAACGGACAGATAAATCCAGGCTAAAAAAGGAAATGTGCTTTGTCATGCCAGAGCATGTGTGCAAAAGTATGTTTACGTATGTGTCTGCTCATGTGTATATGGATATATGTGAGGGACAGAACATAAGTCAAAGAAGTCTAGTTTTCCCTCTTTTCTATATTTTTTACAATGAAAGAAGCAGACTGCTTAAACCATGTATTCCAAAGTAGTAAGATTATGAATACAGTTTCCAAGAACTCTGGCCAAGACAGCAACATGATGACAACCCTAATGAAATTAGAAAATAGATACAGTAATGAAAGGAATGAAAAACATACAGGAATACATTTGAATCCAAGATATTTTTTGATATCTATGCCTAAAGTAATGACAGGTGCTGTGACTTGAATTAAACATATTAGTGTACAAGTAAGATAACTACTAAAACTACTACAACTAATGGAAGAAAGTAGCCTTTTTTTCATATTGTGCAACCCCTGAGAGAACATTTTCTCTATCTGCTTGCATTTCCTCTATATAGAGGTCAAAGGTCAAGATTTACAACAGAGCTGCCATCAAGCTGTGAGGGATTCAGTGTCTTGCTCAGGGACACTTCACTTAGGTGTTTACTAGATCCTTGCCAACATGAGAGCTTGAACCTGGGACTCTGCAACCATAAGAAAAGTGCTCACTGACGTATGAGAGCAATGTTTGTTCTCCCATTTTAGCAGCAGCATCACCTGTAGCTGGTCTGTGACTTTGGCCATATTACCTCTACAGCTATGTGTAATGAACTTGTATAGTTATTTTCTATATAGAGTGATTCTTCAGAACTGATTGACCTGAGGCAGCTGTTACAGAGCCTAACAGAGGTGCAGGTGTACATCACACATAAAGATATATCAGGCTACTCTTGGTATTTGCTCTTATTTGATACAGGTGTGATACTGTAAGATTAGAATCTAAGAGACATAATACCAACAAAACTCCTCCAGGGACACATACACACACACACACATGAACGCACATGAGCATGAACATACACACTCGGGCAGTATCCAGCATTAAAAAATGTCAACCTTGTGGATATGTCCCTCACTCCTTCTCATCCATCTCTTTGGTAGTAAAGACATTCAGCTCTTTGTTGTTGGCTGTAAGAGACGGTAACAGGAGCTTCCTGAGGAGACAGCACCGAAACAGACACACAATGGCCCCCCTGTGTGTGTGTGTGTGTGTGTGTGTGTGTGTGTGTGTGTGTGTGTGTGTGTGTGTGTGTGTGCGCGTGTGTGTGTGAGGGAGAGTAAGAAATTCAGTCTGTCTGTCCCTGTAACTCCTGACTCCTCTCTGCCCTGAGGCTGGGAACCTGATGAAAAAGTCCAGACAAACAGGTGTGTTTCCCTGCACAAAATGCTTCTAACAGCACAGTTTGTAGTTTCTAGTGGTCAAACCCATGTTCATCACTGTAGGTGTTGGGAACTCCCAGTATATTTCCACACTTTTTCTCCATAAAGCTTAACACTAAGCTTCGATTAAATCCAGAGTGGCACAACTGTAACCCTGACTGGCTCCTACTGGGATAGGTTTGGGCTTGTTCCCAAAGCAGCTTAGATCTATAAGTGGGTCAGAACTCTGACGAGCAGAGCAACTTGCCTGAGCCAAGCAACAGTGAATCAGCAAGAAAAAAAAAAAACTTCTGTTGGGAAAACAGTGTTTATTTCCAGGTGTAGAGTGATAAACCACACCTCAAAATGCAAATTTTTCCAAGTGATTTAAAGTTGTCCTAAACAGTGCCCTGTGCATCAACCCTTTGTTAAAGTAATGATTGTGAATAAGATGGAAAGTGGACTAATGCAGGGTTCAGTCAGGTCATAACTGCCGGTTACATACTGTAAAGTATGTCTTAATGAGTACTGGAGAAGTATGAGAAAAATGGCTGAAATCTGTGCTGACATCTAGTGCATGAACAAGGTATTTCTTCTTTTCATTATGTGACAGAAAACACTTATTATCCCAGTACTTCTCAGTTCAAGTTAAAGCAGACACACATCAAATCTGCTCATTTGTTTGAAGATCTTGATGATTTATTCATGTGCACAAAGAGTCAAACATAGAAAATAATACACATTTAAAGGTGCTTTGTTAGTATTTATAATGCTTCAGGTCACTAAAGCAAACCTAAAGTGTACTGCAACCACAACTGAATTTAACTCGCTACTCAGCACCATTGTATTTATATATACATCTATCTAAGTAATGAAATCACCCTAATGTCTTTTGTAATATTTAATATACCTGTAATCAAACCACAAAACAAACTCCTGAAAGATTTGTATTCACATGATTAGGGCAAAAATGCACAATTTTAAGGTAGATCTTTAAGGTGGTATTTGAGACATTTAATGCTGTTATACCACAAGGAGGACTAACAATCATACAACATGATAGACAAACTAAATATGAAAAACTAGTTACACAGCAACAATAAATAATAAATACCACAATGTTATTACACAATCACTTTTCCATTCTCTATAGCATACATCCCAGCCTCCCAGTCACAGGGCCAAATATAAATAAATATGAATATAAATAACCTCACTTCTTGCTCGGTCACACTCTTACCTGTCTCCATTTCAGTGTTAGTGACCCCTCTCATATGTAAGTATAAGCTGGTCTAAAAAAGACCAGAGTATCCTAAGCGGATCTGTGAGGGATCACTGTATCATTACACTTGCCTTGTGACCTGTTTACATGCTAATCTTTTCTTACATATTCAAACTGTTGTCATCACCTCTCTTGGCTTGAACCAGGAGATAATGACACAATTGTCTGTACAATTACAGTTTTAACTGCTAGTTTTCATTCCTCGTCAGTGATACATTCATATGCTGTCAAAGTTAACTTTTGTTTACAAATCATTGTGCACAACAGATATATACAGAAAATAAGTCTACCTATGTTAAGAGACCTTCATGGTCATTCATCTACATTCATCTCATCAGACAGTGGTGTGCAACTGGGAGAGATCTGGGTGAATTCACATGTTCGCCCAGGTGGTATCCAGGGTGGCTGTCCTGGTTCCTCTGCCTGACAACAAACACAGCAGCACTGTGTGTCAATCCAGCTAGATGTCGCCCAGTCCAGCTCACAACATAAGCTGGTAGCACCCCATGTCATTCTCTACTAATCTCATTCAGCATATAAATGATATGTACACGATTATGTACAAGTTGTGTACACAAAAAAGTGCAAAGTAGCATTGCTCTCATATCAAAAGTCACACACTTCTGATGTTTCTCTGTGTTGAGTATTTTCTCTGTGCATTTTCAGGAGTTGAGTGCAGCCAGACAGATTGAAGTAATTCCTATTTTGCTCCCCTGGTATTTTGTCACACACAAAAAGGAGAGAGAGATATACAGTCAAGAACTCATGCTGTCAACTCCAGAATCAAGGATAAAAACAGAAATATAAACGCCTTGAGTCTCTGATTTGAAGCCGCTTCTGACGTAATATGTCTCTTTGTCCAATCTTACCAAAGAAATCCAAAAGAGCAAACAGGTCAAGACATCACAACACTGGCTGTCCTCTGAGAGGGGAGGGACCAGGGAGCTCTGTGTTACATCATGAAAATTGCCAAAATGCCAAGGGAAAGTAATGGTGATTAAAAGACTGAGGATTTTGGAAGAGATTTCTTGAGGCTCAGCTCAGCTGTATTAGAAAAGTGTCTTTAAATACTGCTGATGCATTTGAAAAATACTTAAGTTTAATACTTTCGAGGGCCAGTTCAGACTGAATACTCCCATGATAAGGCACAGGACATGGGGGCTGGCTGTAGTTCAAGTCCAACATCAACCAAGTTCAGCAAAAACATCAAAAGCTGCCTTTCTGTGTCACTGCACATCAGTCACATACAAGAAAAAGCTGCACTCTGCTTAAATAGAGGTAGTGGAGATTTTTACTCTTTAACTGCAGTAGCCAAACCTTAAGGCAGTAATTATTCATCTCAAACAACATAATCACTATACACCAAGAACAAGGATGACATTAAACTTGAACCACACATAAGGGATAATTAGCAGGGATGCACAGAGAAAAACAAAACAGAAACATAGAACCTGGTAGGATTGCTTGCCCTCAGTTTTGCTGGTCTTTCCATTTTGCTATTAAAGGACTAGTTTGACATTTTGGGAAAAAACATGAAGCTAACTTACAGCCAGCAGCCAGTTAATTTTGCTAAGCACAAAGCCAGGAAACAGGGGGAAAGAAGTACCCTGGGTAACAAAATCCAATTACCAGCAATTTGTTTATTCTGCTCAAAAACTACAATGTAGAAATGTCAATTCTCCATTTTACGATACCTAATGATTATAATTGTGATAATTGTGACGTTATTTCCCAAAACATCAAACTTTGGTTAAAGTGTAAGGTGTGTGTGTGTGTTTGTATGTGTCTGTGTACCTGTATGGCTATCTTTGTGAGGACTGGTTTGGTACATTTCTGAAAGTGAGGACATTTTGGCCTGTCCTCACTTTTTTTGACACACCCTCAAAGGGCTGTGTGGGGGTTCAGACGAGGCTTTAGGGTTACGGTTAGAATTAGGTGTAGTTTGGGGTTGGGGTTAGGCATTTACTTATGATGCTTAAGGTCAAGATAAGGGGCTAGGGAATGCACTAAATCAATGATAGTCCTCACAAAGACAGAGGTTAAAACGTGTGTGTGTGTGTGTGTGTGTGTGTGTGTGTGTGCATGCATATGTATGCCCCCCCCCCATCTACAATCCATCTTATCTAAGCAGGTGACTTGACGGCTTGTAGTGCAGCGTGAGTTGGCGGGAGCTGTAGCTGGACATGCCAATCCCCATGAGGCCCAGCAGGATGGCCATGCGTGGCATTGCAGGGCCCTCCCGGCTCTGCAGCATAGTCTGGGTTGCCTGAGTCTGAAAAAGAGAGCAGGGGTCACCACAACCACCACCACCACCCACGAAGCCACGACAACCACCACCAGGCACGATCATCACCAGGGATGATGATGACCAAGGCAGGGGGTCAGCAACGTTCCTCCTGGCTCTGGCTGCAGTGGACTCCTTAAGAAGGTGACCCTGGTCACATGCGTGTCTCATCCCAGCGATGGTCTTACCATAAGGAAAGAGCCGCACTAGAATCTCCATTTATATCAAGTTTCAGTACTTATTCAACCAACTCATACAGTCCTCTGCAGCTTTGGAGACCTCTCAGAATTTTGAGCCAATCCAAGACATGTCCTAAAGTCAGATATAAATTCAGTTATTTTCTTAGCTCATCTGTTATGTTCATAATCCAGTGAAAACTATGGCTCTCTAAATTTATGATTTTGAATGTTTTCAGATTTAGAGTTAATTTATGAATTGAGAAAATTCTCCTCTTTGAACCAGTTAGGGTTGTTGAGTGCATATACATTAAACTTAAGTGGAATAGTTAACTACTATTAATTGTCTAACATGAACTCTGATGAGCGGAGAAACAGAACATGAGGTTTGACAGTGCCTGAACACAAGCCATATACTGGTTCTAAATCCAGCTGCAGGTCTCTGAAATACCCCCTAGGATGATTGGGGACATGGGTCTCATGCTATTCCTCTGGAGATCCAATTAGAGGGCATTTACCTGCCCCTGGGGAGCTAAGGCATCTCTGATTCAAATCCATTCAAAGACAGGCTGCTTTAATCCTGTACTCTAAATCCTACCATAACACACGCACAAATGGGTGGTTGTTCGTGCAAAGTGATAATTCAAGAAAAAATCATTTTATACTTATGTTGACTTTCTCTACAGGTATGCATAAGATGGTTAAATTAAATCCATGGATTCAATCCATGCCAAAAGCAGCACTAAAGAGAAATCGGAATTTGTTATGTTGAATGTTTACACACTCATGCTCTGTTAGTTATAATGCAACACCAAAGTTTTCTGAAGCACAGGGATATGTGCAGGGCCTGAACTCTAAAACTCAATAGTTGTTTGTTATTAGAGGCTCTAATGGAATTTGCTCCACTGTTGCACCACTGCAGATGTCCCTTGATGTTCCTTGATGTCCAAGACTAATCATTAATCTATCTAAAGAAGAAAATCGCCCTAAAGCATCTTACGCACCTGGAGGTATCTAATATATCCAGGGGTCAGTCGAGGGATGCGAAAAAACATTGTTGTTGTTCTCTCCAGTGTTTCACAGCTGAGACCACAAAAACCCCCCTCTGCAACCAGCCCACGGGACTTTCTGCTAGGCAACTTTATCACTGTGAATCCCTTTTGCTTCCTCGCCCGATGTGTCCCTCCGGCCTTGGTCCTCTCCGCCAGGCTGGGTGTTACAGCAGCAGCTCTCCCCTGTGTCCGAAGACACCCTCCTCGCTTCCTCACTCAGATAAACTGATACACACCTGAGCTGTGATGATCTCCCTTGAGGGAGTGCAGTCCCCATAGGTAGTATATAAAGCCTTGGCTTCATTGCGTAAGCGAGTCACATGGTGTTGGCCTGTGTTTGTGTGAGTCTTTGTGTGTATGTGCATTTGTGTCACTGGGGGATTAGCAGAGTCACTGGAGTTGTGGTGGATTAATATACCTGTGAGAGATATTCTGGGTCCACCGTCTACCAATTATGTAGGGTAGAAAGACACATAACCCCATCAACGGATGATAAAGCAACACCGTGATGACGTCTGTATGGGTCACTGAGAGGGAGTTTAACAATTAGGTACAATTAAAATGGAAATCTCATTGTCACAGTGGTACACAGGATTCTGGTAGAGCCTGGTAGTTGTAATGGAAGCAAAAACATACATTCTGTGTCTATATATGAATTTAATATTTACAATAACGCAGCTATAATAAATCAATATCTGTTCTAAACTTGAGTTATCTCTCCTCAGAGTCATGGCTGGAGGGCTCCAGCCGATCCCAACATGCACTGGATAACGAGCAGTGAAATGTCCTTGACAGCACCACTCTGTCAGTTAGTCTAGAGAACATAAAGACACACTTACAGTTACATTCATATCAATGGACAATTCAAAGCCTTCAACTCATCTGACCTTAATGTTTTGTTGTTACCAATTTATTGATCTTTTGTATGACCAGATGGCTTTCATACATTCATTCTTTTTTAAAAGATGCCCTATGTAAAACTTGAATCAAAAAACGACAAAAAGTTCAATTAAAAGTAATTATTCAAATAATATATTGTAAAATACTAAATATTTACAGTACAAAATTATTTTGAAATAATGGAGCAAAGTAACTCAAAGGTGCTTTCTGAGAGGTTGAAGCCAAATGAATTGCTGTGTGCTAGAATTTGTGTTTTAGTTAAAAAGGCTAAATAAAGACGTGTCAAGTGAAATCATCCCCAGTATCCTTCTGACATAAGACATGCCTTCTAATACATATTACAATATTTTGTACAATATTCTGAAATTTATCTATGAATTACTGTCAGGAAGTGGAGCTTGGCTGCTTCCCCTGGTTATCTCTGTGGTGTCACAAAAGCAGGGAATTGACACAGTTTCCTCTAAGGAGGATTTCACAGACTCATCAATGAAGGCATGCAATACACTGACACATTTCAAGCTGTATCATGAGAGGAAGTACATTTACTGAGAACTTAATAAATGTACAGTATATACTGTACCTTGCTCAGTGGTCACATTTAGAAAATGCAGCAAGGGAATTATATATTAGCCTGTGGGAGAAAAATGATTTTCACTCAGTGCACAGACAGTCTGCAGCCACAAAGATTATAGCTAACATGTTCCTAAGTGCCTTGCTTTCTTACAGGAGCACATAGAAGCCTTTTTTCTCCTAAATCATTGTAAAGTACCATTGGAAACAAGCTAATAATTGTTTTGACGGACAGCTCAGGATTGGCTCACATGCAAAGAACAGATTAGCCCAATCTAACAGACATGCAAGACTGATTAAAGGAAAATCTAATCACTTAATTACTCAAAAGACAATGCAATTAAAGTTTTATGTAAATTTGTCTCAGGCTATGTTATACTTAGTCATAAGCATATACAAGCCCTCTTAAATGCCATATTACACTCACACACATGTCCAGTTATTGTGTTCATGTTGGTGTGATTTGTACTTATCGAGGCTTTATTAGTTGTAATGACAGGCAGGATAATTTTATTTTTTTTTATTGTTGTTTTAATGAAATGTCTTGGGACTGTCAAAGTAGGAAATTCTACATGAGAAATAAAGATTTGTCAGATTTGTAAAATAGAAAATCACAGGCACTCGTCTAGACAGTCGTTACGACACGCGCGTCATTACTACGTGTCATCAGATGAAGAAGGACCCCAGAACGCTCTAAAAACAGAACGCGGGCTAATGTGAACTTCAATAGTTCATTTATAACTAAAGTTTCTGTTTAAATAAAAGTTCAACAGGGAAATTTCGACACAAATGTGGAATTGACGCTCTATCGATGCAGTCTCAAAACAGAAGAGTGAAGTTTTTCCTCTGAGCTGGTAAAAACTAGCTGGCTAACATAGCAAGCTAACAGCTAAAGCTGCTACAGCTGCGCAGTTTCGTTTCACAGAAAAGTCAGAAAACTCCCATACTGACTCTGACCAGACAAGTCTGTTTACTTCACCCGTGTTTTACCAGTAAACCATATTTTGGAAGGTGGCATGGGCCGACTTTACCAAACTTTGATAGCTGACCGCTGCTAGCTACAACAAAACCAAGAGGTAACAGTTGATATTTGCAGCGACGTTGCCAGACTAGAGACAGGAACGTTTTAATCGTCAAACTGGCGGCGTGGAGGAATAAGACACTGCTTGTTGACTGATGAATGTAATGTTAATATGTGAAAGGCACTAACTGAGGATGTAGATGACCAATTGTTGTGTGTACATGTGCATTTACGTGAACACTTATTGATAATGTCAGTGTTTATTTCCCGTTCTGCTTTGCCCTATATCTGATAAATAAAGAATTCACACTCGAAACATACATAGTTTGATCGGTGTCCGCTTTACAGTCTCTTAATTTCCTTAAATTCCCCCCAAAAAACACGAAAGAACGAAGCACATAAGCATTTTTTTTACTTTGCTCAATTGTAATAATTAATATGATGATTAGCCTGAAGCAGCCGAAAGTGAAGTCATGTCTTAAAACGGCATTAAAAAAAACACTGATGCTTAAATAAAATGAGGGAGAGTAAACACTACTTATCATTTGAATCCAGCAGATGTTTGGCATTTTTGATTTTATGAATAAGTGTCAAAGCTTATGTTACAATGCTTCTGACTGTCTCATACATACATCATTGTCATACTTGCTGTTGCGGTTTAGTTTTCCCTTTTTTTCTTGATATACAATTTCAATTTATTTAAGATTACCTTAAAACATGGTGGGGTATTTCTGTCATAGTCCTTAGTTTTCTTATGTATTCCTCAGTGTGCTGTTGCACCTCATCTATTAGACTCTTATTGTCTAAATCTTATTGTCCTCTCTGCTCTGTTTCAGCCATAATGAAGAGAAGAGCTGAAGCAACATCAGCACCACTGCAGGGGACAAAGAGGCGTCGTGATGACAGCAGCTCAGATGAAGAGTCACAATTATCCAGACAAGGTAGATAAATTAATTTCAGAATCAGAATCCTTTGCCCCCTCTAAACAAAGTCTGGCATGATAGAATTTATATTCTGGGGGAGTTCCTGTAATGGTAGCTTGCTGAGAGGACCCACCTAACTCCACTACCCTACTGCAAATTTTTTTTTTTTACCAGTGTTCATTATATGGCACATTAAATGATTCCTGAGGGTGTGATTGACAGTGCTGCTGCCTCTCTCATAAAGGAAACCTGTCCAAAAACTCCCAACAAGCTGTTTCAGTCAAAGTTGTCTGACTTCTAAGGTGAATTGAGCTTTTTTCTTGGAACTGCAGAAGACTACAAAAATTGTGAAGGGTCAAGTAATTAGTAGGTTAAAATGCAATATGCATTCAGATGTTGTAGATTAAACAAGCTCTCAAAAAAGCAAAAAAAAAAACTTTTTTGTGTCACAGCTGTGTTTATCCTCCTGCTGCTGTTTAGAAATGAATGGTTTGTACTTGTTTATGTGTGTGCATGTGTGTTTTTGTACTATCCAGACTCTAGCCAAAATGACTCCCTCAGTGACCAGGAGGATCACAGACCAGGGTTCTCCATGCCCTCCATATCATCCTTTGATTCCCAAGATGCAGATGCCCCAACAGAGGCCTCCTCCAAGTTCTCTATGTACAATAGTGTGTCACAGAAGCTCATGGTAATGTATTGAAAAACTCACTAAAACAAGATGTTTCACAGTTAATTGTCTCAAAGTCTGTATTGTTGTATTTCTGATTATATGTGTTAATATATTTGATAGGTTTTTCATAATAAACACAGAGTTTTCCCACTGTCTTTTCTTAACTCCTTTGTCTGTTATCTCTTACGCCTTCAGGCCAAAATGGGTTTCCGTGAGGGCGAGGGTCTGGGCAAGTTTGGCCAGGGACGCAAGGAGATCGTGGAGGCCTCTACGCAGCGAGGTAGAAGGGGTCTCGGCCTCACACTGCAGGGCTTCCAGGGGGAGCTCAATGTCGACTGGCGTGATGAACCAGAGGTACGCAGTAGTAAATGATGATGCAGTTTTTTGCTTGTGTCACGATTTTAGGTTTGAAGTACCATGTGGGAATCAAGCAACTGTCAGTAGTACCTGTTGACATGATCGTTGTTTGTCTGTCCAGCCCAGTGCTGTGGAGAAGGTAGACTGGTTCCCAGAATGCACCACAGAGAACCCAGATGCAGATGAGCTGAGGGACTGGATGACTCTGGGACCGGTAAATCTGAAAACACAAGACATTTATGTAGATGTACTGTATACATAATGAATGCAAAATATGCTTACTCTTTTGTTCAGTACATACACATTTTGTTGTTAAAGTCTTGTTTTTGGCTGCGTGCAGAGAAAACTTAAGATTGACGATGAGACAGAGTTTTGCACTGAAGATCTCCTGCACACTCTTCTAAGGTGCAAGGTGAGTTATAATGTAGTTCACCTACTTTTATTTTACAGTTTAATATTAAAATCTATAGTAAGATACCCCTGCAGTTAGTGCTGACATGAAATTGATTTCTAATTAAACCATTAAAAATAACAAAGTTTATATGTGTGCTGTGTTCACCTTTGCATTTAGGTCCACAGTGTGTTGGTGATTGGTAGTACCACAGAAATTTTCTGTTTGTACGGCTCGGTGAATTAACTTCTATGCCTGATGGACCTGAATCCTAATTCACTGCCTAAATATTCCTGCATTATGTAACCACTGTGTCTGTTTGATGTTCAGTCAGTGTTTGATGACCTGGAGGGTGAGGAGATGAGGAGAGCTCGGACACGCTCAAACCCTTATGAGACGATCAGAGGGGGTATCTTCCTCAACAGGTCAGTCTTTAAGTAGTTACTACAAGTTGGACAAATTAACAATGTGGATAATATTGTATAAATCATTTTCTATGTTGGAGTTTTATTTAACTTAACTACTTTTGTACCTTTACAAGGCAGAGCTTCAGCCTTTTACCAGTTAATGGCTGCTTTTGAATCATGATGAAAGTTAAACATGTGGTTATGTATGTATGTGTGTGTGCAAATTTTTATATGCCATTTGTATATGATGTCAAATTTGGGAAATAAAATTATGTTACAGTGTAAATTAATTAATACACTATATGATTAATTACTGCCTTTTGAAAAAATGCAACAGATTTCAAGAACTATAGCAGATTATTGTAGAGTATATTGTGTACTGTGCTGTTGTTGTTATTTGGGCACTTAATGCACATTCCTAATAATTTATGCCAGTTAAATAGCTTGTGTTTTTTTTCATTTTCACATGGTTTAATGAGTAGTCTGTGCAGTGCCAATCCTTTATGTGCTTTCTGTATTCAGAGCAGCTATGAAAATGGCCAATATCGACCACTGCTTCGACCATATGTTCACCAACCCAAAGGATTCACAAGGGGTGAGTGAGTCGAATCACCTGTTTATATGTGTTGTGCTGAACTTTTGTCAGATCACACAGGCCCATATAAACAGATGGTGAGACCAACTGATGTCTCTGCCCACTCTCATTATGTAGAAACCTCTGACAAAGGACCGTGAGGGAGAGCTTCTGTACTTCGGTGATGTCTGCGCGGGGCCTGGAGGCTTTTCAGAGTATGTACTGTGGAAGAGACGCTGGCACGCCAAGGGCTTTGGCATGACACTGAAAGGACCCTGTGACTTCAAACTGGAAGATTTCTTTGCAGCGCCCAGTGAGCTGTTTGAGCCTTACTATGGTACGTTAGAAAAACCTGCACGTCACACCCAGGAGACGTCTGATGAATGATTCAGTGAAAGCTTGACCTCTGTCTGTCCCAGGTGAGGGAGGGGTGGATGGAGATGGTGACATCACTCGGCCAGAAAACGTGACTGCCTTTCGAAACTTTGTCCTGGAGAATACGGAGAGAAGAGGGCTGCACTTCCTCATGGCAGATGGGGTGAGACTATTCCACATGTTCTTTTTTTAACTGCAAGGTAGTCAAGGTAGCTCTGCTTTAAAGCTTGCGAAAAAAAATTCCTAAATTTACATATCAAACAGAAGATGGGTTCATAATTAAGGGTACAATTATACAGATTCCTGCTGTGAGATGAACTGAGATTTTGAACTTTCACTTTGGTGTCTGAATAAGTTTTGGTTTGGTGACTCTCTCTGTCTCTGGCAGGGTTTCTCTGTGGAAGGCCAGGAAAACATCCAGGAGATCCTGAGCAAACAGCTGCTGCTCTGTCAGTTCCTCACTGCCCTCTCTACACTCAGGACAGGTATGTGTGCACAAATTTATGCATCGTATAGTCAGTCAGCACACCTGTCTATCAGTGGCTCTTATTTGATCCTGATGTTCCTAGATTTTCTTCAGAAAATAATCATGTTCAGTCTTGATATACCTTTGTCATATTCATGTTATGTACTTGTCCCATGTGCTGTACTCAGGGTCCAGATTAAATCACATTGGCACTCTTTGTCTTCTCCAGGTGGCCACTTTGTCTGTAAGACTTTTGACCTCTTCACTCCCTTCAGCGTGGGCTTGGTCTACCTGCTCTACCTCTGCTTCGACCGGATCTCTCTCTTCAAACCTGTCACCAGCAGGCCTGCCAACTCTGAGAGGTGGGGCTCTGTCTGTGTCTGTGTGTGAATGAATCCTGTATGCAAAAAATATCTGCAGATTTGGTTACTTATGCAGTGCAGCTGTGCACATTGTCCAAACCAACTAGCAGCAAGACAATATCTGAATATCTGTTGAAAATATTCAGCCAGTTACAAACATATCAAACCTCCAACGGGTGCTAGATCAAAAACACTGCCACACTGGTAATGTGTGTAATGAGGCAGCAGTGTACAGTAGATGAAAACTCTGGAGGTATGTTTGACACTGGGTCTTCAACACATTATCATCTTCTAAATCTTTTTCCAGTTTTTCACTGGTTCTGTCTCAGTGGGGGGTTTTTCCAAACATAAAGTAGCTTTGAAGGTTGAAGGAAAAAGAGATAGAATAAGCGTGAAATTGTATTTGGATTCTGTGCATTTTGGTCTCAAGTTTGGATTTGTCACTTTGTATTTTGGAGAAAATATTTCTCCACCAGTGACTATACTCAAAATGATAAATGAATCAACTGTGTGTGTTAGAAGATATAGGACAGTCTCTCTGCTATGGATCTAATTTTTGATTTACACAGAGAAAAGAGAATCTCTACAGAACACTCCTGCCTCTGTAAGTCTCTCATTTCCCCCTGCAGGTATATAGTGTGCCGTGGTTTGAAGCCCGGTTCAGACGCTGTCAGGGAGTACATGTTCAGAATCAACCTGAAACTGAACCAGCTGAGGAACACAGATACAGATGTTACAGATGTGGTTCCCCTGAGCCTCATCAAAGAAGACACTGATTTCTATCAGTTTATGGTCAACTCCAATGAGAGGTAGAAATTTGCAATATTCAGAAAGGCCTTTTTCTTTTCATTTCAAACTGAGTGACTGACTGAAGTTGTATTATCTCTCACTGCAGCCTCTGCGTAGTCCAGATCAAGGCCTTGGCAAAGATCCATGCTTTTGTTGTAGACCCGTGAGTAACTGTTCTCAAACCCATTCATTTAACCCTACCCTAGCATAGCTGAATGTATTGGATGGCGTGCATGTGTGGAACTAACTGCACAGCACTGTGTTGATGTTTCTAGGACCCTTTCAGAGCCGATGCAAGCAGACATCAGGAAGGAGTGTTTGAAGCTGTGGGGTGTGAGTGGATAAAGTGTGGTATTTGCACCACATTGAAGCTGGACTATCACAGATCAAATACAAATAATAGAGTTTCTGTTCAACAATGCTGTTTTATTGTGTATTATTCTACTCCTAAATATGTTTTTGTCTATTTCCAGGTCCCAGATAAGGCCAGGGTTACTCCTGCTTCCTCAGACCCAAAGTCAAAATTCTATGAACTGATCAAGGTCTGTTCATAAATCTGGGATTAATGAAGACCTATTGGGAATAATACAATTCTGATAAACACGCACAGTTTTTTGTGTTTTTAATTTGTTAATAATGAAAGAAATCTGTGCACTCTTCACAGTATTTCCCAGAGTTTGAGAATTGAGTCATAGTTTGGGGAGTGGGTGGGTTATTTATGTGCAAGTGGGAAGCTGCATATCTGAGATCATATTCAACTGCACACAAATACATCTTTCAAGCAGACTTTCTGATCAATCTACACATTCAACTTCTCATACCGTTGTCCAAAAAGATTCTGATAATTAAAAGAGTGTTATACGTGGACAAATTAAAAATGTTGACGAGATAATGTTGCATTTTTCTCTCCATCTCTAATTCTTGTGTCTGTGGCACTTCAGAATTCAGATGTGGAGTCCTTCCAGTGCAAGCTCACGCCTCTCAACTCCAGCACACTTGACAAGTTGCGCCATATCCTGGACCACAGGTGCATTGTGGGAGGTGGAGAGCAGATCTTTCTTCTAGCACTAGGGGTGAGTCGCAAGAGACAATGTAGGCCTTGAACTTGTGTTTTGTCTTACTACAGTAAAGTAGTATGTTTTATACACAACTTACACAATCCTCTTTTTGAACCCAGCAGAAGTAATTTGTCTTTTTCATGATTTCCCTCATCGCTGTGCTCCTATCAGTACATTTCCATTTCTTCTGGAAGAGATTAAAACATGAAGCCGACAGGCAGATCCATTCACTCCCCCAATGTTTTTATCCTCTGTTTAAAAGGATAGTGGTGACAGCCAGAGAGGCCTTGCTCACAGTTTCTTTGCCTGATAACCTGTATTTGAACCCATTTTCATCTTCTTATCTGCTCTTTCCATTTCCTCTTAACTTATGCAGAAGTCTCAGAAATACACATGGGATGGGAAGATGCCTGTGCGCTGGAGGAAACTGGAGAATTTCAAGTTAGAGCTGCCAAGAGATACTCTTCTAAGTGTGGAGATCGTCCAAGAGCTGAAGGGCGAGGTGAGAGGAAGGACTGGAGAGTGTAAGGGCTGAGCAGATGAAATATGGGAGTCAGTATTTCAAACGATTGGCTCCATTTCTGTTATTGCTTAAATGATAACCTCGGGTTTTTTGTGATCATCAGGAACTTTGTTAATCTTGTTTTTCTTTGAGCCACAGCAGGTTCTTTCATCAAAGAGTCTTCTTTTTTTTTCCTCCAAAACACAATTTAGAGTATTAGAGCTAAAATTAGAGGGCTTGCATTTTATGCATGTTACTTGCTGTTTATAGATATGGTTTTACATGCATGGATATCTGGTCTATAGGGAAAAGCTCAGCGTAGAATCAACGCAGTTCATGTAATGGATGCACTAATAATCAACGGCACTGACGTAAGAGATCAGCACTTCAACCAAAGGTAGGGCAGCATCACCTGTATTCTGTATCAAACATTTTCAGCCCCATGTCTGATCTGAGCCATACTCACTAAAACACTGATGCCACATATACAGTGTTAGCTTTTATAGGCCACTATTTACTGGCCACGTTGTAGCTCTGTTTGTGCACAGGCTAACAGAGTTGTACTTGCAATTCATTGTACTTTTCATACCTGTTTTCTGTAGTTAACTAAATAATGATGATTATATATCCAGGATCCAGATGGCTGAGAAGTTTGTGAAGGCAGTGGCCAAACCAAGTAGACCAGACATGAACCCTATCAGGTATTCATTTAAATGAATTCAACCATTTATTTTCAATAAAGATGTGTAATTTATGTGCAGGAATCTTTTTTTCTCTCATAACATTAAAAGGTTTGGCTGTGTCAGAACTGGAGAACTCAAACATAAAAAACAATTTAAAGTTTCATTAGTACCATTTGGACATGATGCATTTTCAGATTTCATAAACCACAGGTGGTCAACAAGCCAGTGTAACACTAATATCAAACAGGATTTTGACAGTAGCTGCTAACAAATACTGGTATAGCAACAGTGGTACATATAGACATCCAGGCAAAAAAATGTAACTGAACTATTTTCTTGTTGCATTAAATGGTCATAATATTTAAATGTAACATCTGTCTCTGTTAAACAGAGTGAAGGAGGTGTACAGGTTGGAGGAAATGGAGAAAATCTTTGTCAGGTAGGAAAACATCAGTCTCTCATTAGTCTACGTCAGCTATTAAATATCAGACAGATTAAATATCAGACAGAGTTTCATTGGTGATTTTCTGGGTTTCCTCATCCAGACTAGAGATGAAGGTAACTAAGAGTTCAGGAGGGGTCCCTCGTCTGTCCTACACCGGCAGAGATGACCGACACTTCCTGCCCACAGGCCTCTACATCATTAAGACTGTCAATGGTTTGTACTTGTGTGTGTAAATGAGTGTGTGTGTTGCGGCTCAGTTTCAGAAACGGGCTTTAAATTGTAATCAGCTGTTACAACTACATTTTGTTTCAGCCGTGTCAAAGCCTCTACAAACCTGTTAGTGAAATAGTTTGAGTGATCATGTGTAAAGCCATGGGCTTGTTGTTTACTGCATAAAAATGTGCTAAACATGTCCTCCTCTCCTCTCTCTCCACCTTTCAGAGCCATGGACGATGGCATACAGTAAGAACTCCAAGATGAAGTTCTTCTTTAATAAGATAACCAAGGAGTCCACCTATGAAATGCCACCAAACTCTGCTGCTCCCTTCCAGTAAGTACTGCCCTGACTATTTTCAAACTAACTGAATTGAATTATTTCTATTTATTTATTCATTGTTATAGTAAGTATATAAAGTTCTGTAGTGTGGATAACATTAGAAACAATCAATTTTTCAAGAGTAGTGGGACGATAGTTTACAACATAAATTTTAAATATCTCTTGGCAGCCATGATGAATGAACAGTATCCTTTCTTTGTCCTCATCCTCAGCATCTGCCACTCTGAGCGTCTCTTCTGGGCCTGGGTGGACGGGGTCATAGTTCACGATTCTCAGACACGTGTGGATCCTGAGAAACTGTCCAAAGATGATGTTTTGTCCTTCATCCACCAGAACTACCAGCCCTGAAACAGTCACAGAGTCCAGAGCCTAACCAGCTACAACCTGCATACAAAATGCACTAAATTATGGAGGACACAGAGCCTCAGGAGATGTTATGATGCAGTTTATCAGTTAATATTTATTTTGACAATGAAAGAGGGATTACCAAAAATACTTAACAGCCAATTGAAATGATGCATCCCTGTTTTATTCTCATATTAATATCAATTATTAAACTGCTGTTTGACTTTTTTTCAAGGTCCTCTAATTCCTCCGAATGAATGAAAATTGGTGAATGAATGAAATTATAACCAGGTTGTAACTGGAGTTCTGGAGCTGAAAATGATAAATTGTTTGCTGCTATTTCTAGCAGTGACACCTGGTAAAAAGTGGACATTTGACAAACCACCCTGTCTTTCTGCCTTTTCCACTGCCCTTGGCTCTATGAATTGTAATGAATAAGATTCACCTCATTGGACAATATGAAGACAAAAATCTGCTGCCATTGTCTCTACATTGAATTGCATGTCCCTGTAGATCCAGTTTTTATGGTTCCTAGTTCAATGCCATGCTTGTGTGTGTGTTTGCGTCCATCACTTTAACAATGATAGAGGGTTACAAATGTTAAACTATGCATCCATATCTGTAAACACAGTCTTGCTTGCCTTGCTCTACAACTGCTTGAAACACAACTGCTCCTCTTATCGTCTCTGTAGAGATGATCATCTGTTTGCTCAGAGCAAATCTGTAGCTGAAGCTAAAATACAACCGACACATTGATTATGTTTTAAATTATCCTCAGCATCAACATTTCAACATTGATATCAGATGTAGCAGTCTACTCCCATTCTTACTTCTACATCTGTCATGGAGTGGAGTGTGTGTTAAAAATCTGAAAGGTGTCCTGTTAGTTTTTAGGTTGTTTCTTCCCTGACACCTCTGTGACTGTGCCTACTATTGCCTGGACTGTCTGTTTCTTAAAATGCTGCAAATGAGTTATTTTTCTCTTGTAAAGTTAGCTACCAATCCTTTGATGTAAATAATAATATAGTAAATAAATGGGAGATGGTCATCCCAGAACATACTCTCAACCATGTGTCCAAGTATTAATTACTAACTATGGGAAGTAGTCTACTATATGGGTATGGCAGTAATATACTAGGATGCTAGTTTAGTAATATAGTTCATAGATAGTTAAACTCAGTTAATTAATTCATTTAGGTAATATAGTAAAGTAATATAAGTTATATAGTTAAGTAACTTTATTACTTATATTACTGAACTATATATAAATCATAATAAGTTATATATAGTTAAGTAATTCAGTTTATAAGTTTTTCTAATCTTCCAATTTAAGAAAAAAAACTCTTCATTTTCTTCCTTGCTACTGGCTTGTGGCTACTCTTATCCGCTACGATTCATTTTCCATGCTGATTGTGTTAAATCAGACTCTGGGTTCTTTGACACATGGAGATAAAGCGAGGTCTCTCCACTGTCCTTTCCCCGCATGGACACAACGCATCTGACATTATTTGTCCCTCTGAAATTTCCTGCACCCTTTTGTTCGGGAGTGTCGGGGGGGAGGTCGTACACACCCAAACTGGTTTGAAATGAGGCCACAGTTAAACTCTTCACCCTCTTTGTTTATTCAGCAATATCGATATGTAACATCGGGACTCTTATTGTGAAATTCAGACTCGTTCAGCCAATCACATTTCAGCTTTGTGTAACCGGAAGCGATGTTATGAAAACGTTAAAAAAAAAACGCGCTCCTTGACAGCTGGAATTAATTGCTTAAATTTACGTTTACAGGTAATTATGTCTTTTTTCTTTCTTCGTTGTGGAATTTTATAACTCAGCTGCGTTTTAATGAAGGCGTTACGTTAGGTGGTGAAGAGGTACTTCTCCGTATTTGAATTTTAGATCGAAGATAAGTTGTTTTTTCAGCCAGGTTGCATTGGATACTCGTGTAGTGTCATGTGACTGACTTGATAGAACAGTCTGAACACCTTTGTCGGGTTTTATACCAGTTAACTCTTACCTACGGTGCTTTGCAGTGCTTTGAAAACGTCAGTCAGCCGACAGCTTTGACCACCCGTTGACCAGTCATGCTGAAAACTTTGGGACAAGCTTTCTTCTCAGTTGGACTGCAGAACCCCAAATTCACAGCCCAGGAGAAAAAGGTAAATGTTTTGCCAGATTACCTTGTAAAAAAAAAACAAAAACAAAAAACAAAAAACATTAAACCCTTGACCTTGGTACTGATTCTTCTCTGTCATGTGACAAAAAGAGTCGAGTGGTGTGAAATATTTAGTCAATTAACAGAAAAAAATGTCAAAAAATGTAAAAGATTGTCTGGTGTCATTTTCTCAAATTATAAAATGATTAGCTTTTTTTTCTTCTCTTCCACGTGATTGTGCCTGAAACGTATCCATCAAATAGATACTGTAACCAGTGTCAGTGTTTTGATACATCTAACACTCACAGTAAGCATCTTTTTGGCAGTTATGGAAATGTAGCAGAGTAAAGACACATGTCTGAATGAAACAAATCTGTGTATATAAATAAGAAATGATTGTGAAGATGCTCCTGTCTGGTTTCATGTGACCTTGCTTCCCTCTGATATTTGCTTTGGCTCTGCTCTCCCCTTTAAATAGACCTGACATTGTCCTTTTTATATGTCTGTCTGGTTCTTAAACGGACAAAAAAGATATTGCTAAAATCACATCCGCAGCCTTGTTATCAGTTCTACCAGATAACTTTTACATGTGACTAATTTACAGAATCAACACAGTAACACACGTCTTGGAGTAGGAGAATGATTTGAAAATTAGTTATTTGAAATTGATGACTGTGCCAAAGCAACTGAGAAAAAGCTGTAATATTACGAGATCACCATTTGTGCTAACTGATAAAAATATACAACCGATCTAAAAACTATTGACTCGCCATTTTTGTTTACATCACTTGATCTGGCCATGTGGGCATTTTTCACTATTTTCTGAAATGTTAGACTGAATCATTGATTGATTATTCAAAAAATCAAATGGTAAAATCAGCAGATGAATCCACAATGAAGCCAGTTATAATGAGTGTGTGTGTGTTTGTTTTCCAGGGGCAAGACTATGAGATCCGCACCTACCACCCCACTAAGTGGATGAGCACCTCTGTGAGCGGGATGGACCTGGAAGCAGCCATGAATACCGGCTTCAGAAGGCTTTTTAAGTACATCCAAGGCGAAAACAAAGGCAGTGAGTTCAAACTATTTGACTCTAAAATGCTGCTTGTAGTATTTTTTATTCTGCTGAGATTTTGTCAGAGAAGCCCAAGTGTTTGTGAGGCCTTTAATTTGTAAAGCTGTAAGCGTGGCTGCATAAAATGAAACTTGTTTAAATGCAATCATTCAAGCAAATAATGTTGCAGAATGAAGTTGTGGAAAACTTAAGTTCAAGACAAGGGAAGTGATGAATAAATGCAAGAGAAAGTGCACTTTAGTTCTTGCTCAGCAGTTTGTAACAGCACCACTGCCTTTGTCTTACTCAGCAGTTTACACCGGCATTATTTATGAGAATATATATTGTTTGTGCTGTTGACTAGTGAGGGCTGCAGTGTAAAGGAGTGTGTGTGATCCATAATCGTGGTGTTTGATCCGCTACATCTGCCACACATTGTGATTATATGCCAACCATCTGTTGAGGTGTCATTATGTGCTCAAGTTTTGATCTGCCACCTGGCCAATCTGCAACATCACAATTACATTCATGTGCATTCGTCAGACTTGTGCATTGCTGGTTTTTTCCTACCTCTGTTTGTTACTTCAGAGGTCAAAGTGGAGATGACGGCCCCTGTGACGGGCCGCGTTGTCCCCGGAGATGGTCCTGCGTGCGAATCTCAGTTCACCGTGTCCTTCTACATCCCAGAGGAGAATCAGGACAATCCACCGGAGCCGACCGACCCGGACGTGTTCTTGGAGCACAGGAAAGAGTTCACAGTTTATGTCAGGTAGAGTAATCATCAGCAGGTTTCAAGCTGACAAGGATAAAAGTCTTTTTTTGTTTTTTAACTAAATCTTCGACTTTACCCTCCCTTCTCTTCCAGGACGTACGGTGGTTTCTCCAATGCGACTGTGAAGCGTGAGGAGCTCCTGAAGCTTGTGGAGAGCCTGAAGAGGGATGGCGTCCCGTACGTTGAGAAGCCGTACTACGTGGCCGGGTACGACAGCCCCTTCAAACTGACCAACCGCAGGAATGAGGTCTGGATCCTCCAGAAGGAAGAGGAGCAGTAGGAGAGTTTTAAAGGTCACACTGCACCCACACTCACTGCAACTAAAAAATACTCATGGTTAGGGATAAAGGCTTGATAAATTGAATGCAGTTTAATATCTCAAATCAAAAAAGCATGGTGAATTAAGCTTTAAAGGTCATATTAACAGGCACTGTTAATTACTGTTAACCCTCTCTGATTATGTCAGTTTTTTAAAAGTTACTGAATGAGAGTCACTGTGAGTCTGGATAAAATGACCAAACACATTCTAAAGTGAGCTCTAACAGGCTGTCATTCAACATCAAGAAGCTTAGGGGAAAGCGTGGCCACAGTGGGGCAATATTTCCAGCAGAGGGCGCCAAGTAGCTAGAAGACATTTCTGTCTTTTGGTGCATGTCCTTAGGACAGAAACCACAAGTGCCTCTTCACTTTGTAATGAATGACTGCACTCATTTTCAGCTTTTGTTTGTGCACGTTGCTAATTTTTGTTTATTCAGTGATTCTTAAAGGTTAAAAAATACTTAAAATTTTAATTATCTGGATAATGTTTGTTTACATCTAAACCTTAATGTAAGAAGATTGTCTGCAAGATGTGAAAATTAAGGATTCACATCTTTAAAATTCTGAGTGAGACAAATCAAGTGGGCATTTCAGCAAAATCACAGTTGGTCTAGTAAATTCAAAAGACCTGTGTGCAGAAAATACTTGACTCAAGACTCGTATTAGCTTTAGCTGACCCCTGGAATATTATATGTGCAGAGCTTTTGTATGAAGGGGGGATTCATTTCAGTGACTTTGAATGTAGTTATGTGCATGTGAGCATTATTTTCACATTAAAACTGAGAACAGTTCTCATGTCGGGGGAAGGTGGCTCTGCCTGCCAGGCTCACAAAATGTTGGCAAATCTAAGTTTATCTGACCCTGCACCTCATCTACTGTCACTGCTATCACACCCGTTATTGATGAACAGCCGAGTCATGTTGAATCTAGACCAGTCACATCGCTGACACCTCATCATCCATCATTTTTATGTGCTACAAACAAATGCCCCTGATGAATAAATGATTTTTGCTGCCTTGTGGTTGTAAGACTCTGGCAAAGCGTGACAGATACAAGCTAACATAGACATGATGCCTTTATAAACATGTTTACCTTTTTTTAATACATTAAATCATATTGATCTTTATATGTTTAACTCGTGGGAGAGAAATTGTGTGTTTTTAATCTTGAAGAAGGATACTGCATAATTTGATAAGGAAAAAATGACATAAGCACTGCACTATGTATGAATCATAGGAAATATTACTTCTAACTGATGTTAAATTTAGTATCTCATCAATAATAAATAGAACTCATCATCAAATGATCGATTACTGTGATAATTAGTTACCCCCATCTCCACTGTGTAATTATGTTTTTGTCCCTATTTCATGATGAGATTTTTTTCTTTCTGGTTTTTCTTCATTGTGAGTTGTTTATCTGATGTTAGGTGGATACAGTTCAGACTGTCCTCCACACTCTGATGGTTGTGACCTTTTATCAGTCAGATGAAATCCTCGCCTACAGTTCACTTCACCCTATATCCTCTCCCTGTCTCTCTCTCTCACCCTCTCCTCTTCCTTGCTCTCGTCGTCGACATCGTCCGGCCCATGCCTGCTGAGTCATTGGCTTTATTTGTGGCAGAATTGTTCCCGCTATCATGTTCGGACACTCAGCAGAAATGACATCTTTTTTTAATCCTCTGCGCACACACACGTACAGCACACTCCCCACCTTCGACTGTTGTTCACCAGTCAGATCGATCTCATTGGCCGTGCTCGGTGAGGTGAAACATTGCCGCAAAGAGGAAATGTATAATGAGGCTCTCTGTTTGACTCCAAATACCACAGGCGTGGATTTTAATTTTATCTAACCCCTCCAGCCTGGTGGATACCTTGAGCTGATGTGGAGCACAGGGTGTTAAAAAATATTCCATGACAAAAACTAATTTTCTGGTGACAGAGATTAACTTTAAATTAATGTACAGTAATGTGCAGCAGTCCATGTGAATCACGTATTCTTACGTGATTTTAAGGTTCCAATATCTTCCCACACTCTGTATTGCAAATTAGGCAGACTGGAGACTCCTAATTGCCAACTCAGTGGGTGTCTGGGGGTGTGTGAGTGGTTGTCTTCTTTGCATGTGTTAAATTTACATTGCTGGCAACAGTTTTATAATAACAGGTTTTAATATTATATTTATTCCATCCAGGCTGCCACTGAATTCTATTCATTTCAGTCCACTGTGAAGATTAGGACTGCAACAATTACTTTCAGTATCAGTTAATCTGACCATTATTTTCTCAATTAATAGATTATTTTAGTTTGTGAAAAAGTAGTGCAAAAAGCTCATCTCAACTTCCTAGAGCCCACAGAGGTGTCTTCAGTGTTCTTGTTTTGTCCTTTCAGTAGTCCAAAAACACACACAATTAAAGATAGTTGATTAGTGTTATACATCTGCTGGCCTCTAAAATTATTCATTGGAAAAACTATCTAAACATGAATTTGCTTAAAAGGCAAAGATCTGACATCTAGGATTGGAGAGACAATCAGCAGCCTCTTTGTTGGCAAGAAATGCATTTAGACAAATCTTTTTCATTGTTATTAGATTTTCTGACACAAACGTGTGAATGCAGCACTACTTCAGATGATAGGCAAATCTTGAAAGTTGGAGCTTCTCCAAATGCATGAGCAAGGAAACAAACCTAGGACAGCCTCGTATTTACAACTGCATTTTCATGCAAAGATAATATAATCTTTTAAAAAACAAAAGGTGACCAAAGGCTTCCTAGGACAGAAAGATTGACTTGTCTGAGACATGTCTCTGTAAGTTGGTGTTTATGGCGCACCAGCAAGTCAAGTCAAATTTATTATATAGCGCAATCACAACAGAATTATCTCGAGACGCTGTAGCATGAAAAGATGTTTTTGTAGAAGACAACTGATTTTGAAATTGGCTGTCGTTATTCTATGTTAGGGGGGCTAAGACATGCAAAGCTACTGATACAGTCCCTTTAAAAGCCTAAGTGAAGAGGCACTTTGCTATTCAGCATCAAGCTCCCTAAACAAGTGTAAAAATGTAAATACTGTATTTTACTTTTTTTAATGACTGAATAACTGCAGCAGTGCCTGTTGACAAGACTGAGTCATTCTCCAAAGACTCCTCTGGCACTTAACGCAAATGATAACTATTCTGTTCCTGGCATCTCTACTGTGCTCAAGTCAATACAGTTCTGTTTCATTTGTCTCTTCATGCATCTGTGTCTTGTAAGGGTACAGTACAGAAGGTCTGGAATTTATTAGGGAAGGGGAAAGCATTGGAGTGTCAATAGTGTGATTATGGCTGGGAGGAGCGTGTATTGATTTCTGTCTGACAGCCAGATGGACACTGTTGTTTGGGACGCGTCAAAGGGCAGGTGACTCTGCTGAATTGGAGGTGCAGGGACTTCACTGAAAATACAAAAAGGCCGTCAGTGCTCTTGGAGCAAACGCTCGACGTGCAGAGGGGTTGAAATGGCGGCGTGGACCTGCAGAGAATATCGATAGGTCGCACGACCGCGTAACTGTAAGTCAGACAGGCACAGCGGTTCCACTGTGTAAGGTCTGGAAAAGGTCTATTATGGGCTGAGCCTGTGATTCAGTGTGTGATTCAGTGTGCGTCCTAATAGGATGTCCAGAAGAAGACATAACTGATGACCCTGCGGGGGCGGGGGCGTGGGGCAGGGGAGGAGGGGTAAACGATGGCCTCTGGAGTTTTCCAGATGACAGACGAGCGTGGATGCCACGGCGATGGCGTTAATGAGGCGGTGATTTGGGGTGTTGGGCTGGCAGATGGCCGTGAATCACGCAGAGAGAGAAAATGACACAGAGACCAGCTCTTTAAATATCACCTTGTTTTTTTTTTTTTATTACACAGACATACACAAGAGCGTTAGCAGCCTGCATTCAGCTCTACTCCCACTACTTCACGACTTCTTCTCCTTCTTCTGTCCTCCCGTCTTTTTCACAAGCTCTCTGCGATTGAAATGTTTCCTGTCATGAGACAAGCCTGGGCCCAAAGTGCTCAATCATGGCCAGGCAGGAGCTTGGGGAGGGGTGGGGCACTTTGGTCACAGGTGATTAAACCACAGGGCGTTATGGCTGTTAGGAGGTTATGAAGTGTCACGCCTGTCACCTCAGTTTATGTCTCTAAGGAGACCACATTTACTCAGCCGTTGAGCAACAGCGTGGGATTTGCATGACTCTAGATTAAGGGCAATAGAAGGCTTAAGCATAAATATTGACATTATTGCATTTCTGAAGCACCTTTAAAAGAAAGAAATGCCTGGTGGGATCAGTATAGTAAATGTGGCCCTTGTCCCTCCTAACCCTTCTACCCTGTGCCTCCATCACCCTGCTTGTTGACTCTGACCACTTTACCATACTGCAAACCCTGCTATGTGAAAATAAATAATCTATAATCTACAGGAAACCACTCCCTTCCAGCAAACACAGGGCTCTAAAAATGTACAAATTCTTTGAAAATAAGTCAAGATGTTACTTAAAAGTCCTCTCTCTATGTATTTACATAAAAAACCATATAAAACTGCAAAGGGATAAACTTAGCAGAAAGGTCAACAGCGCTCTGGATATCATTTAAGCCCTAAAAGGTTCTAGTGGGTCTTAGCAAACTTAACAATGGCTGGACCTTATGCATGGGTATCAGACAAGCGGGTGCACTCTCAGATTGTGTTCACGTCCAGATTAATTTTTCATTTTTTCAGCTCTTTGGTAGCCAACATGATCACTAAAAGACCCAGACAGTTAAAGTAAGCTTTTCATCTAATGTTGTTTCTGGCTTTACATTTATAGATTCATTCTTAACTCCCAAACACAAGTCATAACATCACTTGTTTATTAAAACAATCTTTAAAACATACTTTTTAAGTCACAAACAAAAAAAAGACCTATGCACAGTGCAAAATCTACAAACTAAAAGTTAATTAATAAAGGTTTTATGAGCCTTTTTTATAGAGTAAATTTGCTGTTTTGGTTGAGCTATCGTACCCCCAACCACTTCTTGTCCACTTCTTGCACACCACTAGGTGGCAGCACCGAGCCCTCTGCACTTTCTATGGACCTCTGAATACGCCCCAGCTCTGCAAACTAAACCACTGAACTGTAAGAGCAGAAAGCAAAAAACCCTGGCGGATAACCGCTAACTGAAGTTGTACCGTGGAGCTGTCCGTTGTACCACGTCCTCGAGTTCTTTCCATAGCAATAGGGGCTGTCTGAAGCCAACGTTCACCGACCATGGTGCCATCAAACACTTTCCAGAGCCAACAGGAGAGAAGCAGAAGCTGAGAAGGTTTTACTAGACGAGCACCCAGCACGCCTTTTACATTCCACTCTTTCCAACTGCCTAGCTACGTAGCACCACAGCAGCAAAGTTAAGCAAACAACTTGTGACATTTCACTTCCTTCGATTCACCTTGGTATGCCATCTGGATCTTGTCCTTCAGAGAAACTAAAGGGTTCCTGCATGTTAAGGACAAGGTTAAGTTGGGGAAAAAAAGCAAAACAAATAGAAAACAAACTAAGAACACCAGGTGTAAAAGAAACACTATTCTTTTAACACAAAGGGTGAGTCACCAAACGAAGGAGAGAGTGAGAATCATGGGAGTCTTGAAAAGCTGCAGAACAACCAGTTCTCCACTTCAGACTAAGTTCAGCCTGGTCCATGATGGAGCGACCTCTGACCTCGCATCAGGACCTGACACTCCCTCAGAGGCTACGCAGAGGGGGTGGGGCACAGGAAGGTGTCTCTAGAGGGCCTTCTATTGGCTCCTCTTCCTGCCCCCTACCTGGTTACAACGAATGAGTCCAGCTCCCTGAATCGTAGGGGCAGTTCTTTGCTCTTTAACTTCTGCTCTCTTCAGATAAAGTGCCATTGGAGTCATTAAGCACAGGGACAGTCTGGATTTCGGGTCCAGACGGACTCTCTGCAGCATCTCCGTACTCGCTCTCAGCCAGCTCCCCCTCACGCTCGCAGATAACAGTCATTGGGCTGCTGAGGATTCGACTGCGCGCGTTGTACTTGCTGCTAGCAGCAGAGGGCGGCAGTGCGAGAGCGCCCATACTTAAACCCACTCATTGAGAAGGATGGGGAAGTCGGTGAGGACAGTGCCAAGGCCTCGTAGCGGCTCCACTCATCTGTGGCCCGTTTGCCGCGGCCTGGGGAAGCGCAGGGGCTGTGCTGCGCTGTCGGGGAGGAGGGCGAAGCGGCGGGGGGGTCCAACGCTGATTCAGAGCGCGTCCGCTGGAAGCGGGGATCAGTGGAGCGAAGCATCTCAGCGGCAGACATCCTGAAGCTCGTCTCGGAGCGACTGCCCTTCTTGAGGAGAAGGGCCTTGAAGGTGTCACTGCTGGTGGAGGACTTGCGGAGGTTGCGCTGAATGGAGCCCGTCCTGCCGGGGCAGAGAGGAGATCATCACTGGGGGACTGCTTGTGGGGGTGACAGGCGGAGACTGTGGCTGGCCCCCCGTCCGGGACTTGTCCTCCTCAGATTCCCTGCGACCCAAGACCTTCCGCTTTGACCTGGGATAAGATACAAATAACTAGATTAATGGCATACTTGTAGAGTGTAGAGCTTGCAGAGTGAGTGAGCAAGCAGGATTAATTCATTTGTAAAGAATAAAATAATTTAAGGGCAACTGACTGTTGATTTGACAGAGCAGAAAATCAATTAGAAGAAGGAGAAATGCAAGAGTTGGGGGCAGTTTTGTTGGGAAATGACTGCATCAAATTCAACTATTTAAATTAAAATTAGGCCGAGGCATATGGGATCTCGTAAATGTGAGCAGAAAACCCAGCCCTCTGAATGTTTGTGTTGTTGTACCACAAAAAAAACAACACAAAAACAAACCTGCACTTAAAATACTTGGCCCTCACGCCTCAAATCTTTGTCCCAAATTTGCCATATGTCGGCTCTGCCCCCAGCAATCATGTGTCACGGCACAAATCTTAAAAAAGTCAAACAATAAGGAGAGCTGAGCGGCGTGAATGCTCGATAAAAGAAACGGAGAGCAATGAGAAGAAGAGTTATACATTTTCGTTAAAGAAATCCAATGAGTTTTAACAAGAGAAGCTGCAGACTCTGCAACTCTGCGAGAAAGCCCAGACGCGGCACAAAGAAATTAATCAAAACACAAACCGGGAGAAGTGCCCAAAGCAGTTTTAATCACACAAGTACGATTCAGCCTCCTCTCAGCAGGGGGTATCAGAGTGGTTGACTGCAACACTCAGCCTACACCATCTATAACTCCTGCAACCAAAGCGTAGCAATAAAGCTGAAACGGGCAGAACACGGGGGAAAGATTAGGGCTAGCAGGGAAACAGACTTATTAATCTGTAGTACTGGGGTGGGGGGTGGGGGGTTGCACGTGGGATTACAACAGCTAATCCAAAAGTAGCATCAGAACAATGGCAGAAACAAGGTTTGCTAATTAAAGGGAAGGGGCTACTTGCCACTTCGCACCTCTCTATAAAGGATTCACCCACCCACTGCATGCCCCCTCTGCACAGGATGAGGGAGAGAGGAAGAGACAGAAATGATTAAAGGCATGAAAAATATAGATTGTGTGATAAGGGAGAGAGATTTGATGCTAAAGGTAAAGAGAGGAGTGAAGGACGCAGTGAGACAAAATCCTTAATCCTCAGATTAGATCTACAGGGAGAAATTTCTTCCACAGAGGACAAATAACCTGTAGATAATATACTTGTGAAGGTCAAATGAGAGGCAGGACTGAGGGGTATAAATGTTTTGTGTGAGAATGTAAGTCTGCCTCCTGATTTCAGCGGCAAAATGTGAGTCTGTGCCCTAAATTCAACCTCCATCGAGCGTTGTACCTTGTGAGCTCCCCCGCCACATTAGCCCAACAGCATTACATAAGACTTTTCTCACATACGCTCACACGTGCATACACTCAACACACCTGAATTCAGTCAACCAAGACGGCTCCATACTGAAGTCACGGTGGCGAAAGACCAAAACACACACACACACACACAAATAGGAGGCGGCGATACCAATCTCAGCTGTAGCGGTAAACAAGGCTGCAATGTAAGACACAGCTCCAAGGACTTGATCGATTTCCTCTTGGCTGTATTACAATTGGTTTGGAGGATGTCCCTAAAGACTAGTTGTATTTTTCTGCTGCAGCTGTAAAGGCATTTCATTCAAGGTTTACATCATTCTCTGTTTTCCCAGAAATGGAGAGGAGACAGGGAATGTGGAAGTGAAACAAAAGGGTAAATTAAAAGGTATTGAGCAGGTGAGGAGGGCAGAGGAAACGTGTCAGAGAGGTGAAGAGTTAGTGGAAAGAGGAGCTGTTAGACGGTGCCTGTGAGAGAAAGTCTATTGAAAAAGTAAATAGGAGAACATTATCCTTCTCTAAAATGTCAAAACAATGTACGTATGTCAGATTACTCAAATGGATTTTAATTCAACGCCAGATACGATTTTAAAGCGCCACTTTTTGCAAGTTAAAAGCTGAGTTAATTATTTTTTCTTTGTGGTTATTAATTCCTTAATGCCAGGAGTCCATCATCACTTCCCACTTATAAAACATATGGTTCATTATTTGATATGTTCTACACTTGTGAGCTGTGATGAAGGAGGAGCTAAACAAACAGCTTGATTGTGAGGTTTTACGCACACATACTTACACCAATCTTCCTATCTAATTAAACTGCACAATAAATTGCACTTGCACACATGACGTTGGCGCCATAAATAAGCGGACAATCTGTTTGCCAGCAGAAATAAAATCCCGTGAAATGAAATCCTGTGACGCTCAAGGGAAGTCCGACCGCTGCTGCACGTGACCGCGAAGCACAAACTGGCTGGCTGCATGAGAAATTTATGTGTGTGCTCCCTTTGAAGCACGGGAGCACGTATGCAATATATGTCAGATACCGCAGAGCAGAGACAGAAGAGACAGAAGTGGGGGAGAGAGAGAGAGAGAAAAAGAGAGAAAGCACAAGCTGGTCTCTCCGGTGGCCTCTAACCTAGATTAGGACCAGAGGGTGTTGAGTAGTTAAATAATGGATGAAGCAACAGCCTTTTCTCCTGCTGAGAATGAGCAGCGTTAATGTGACTACACGAACACAGATGCCTCGATAAACATTTGACGACCGACTCGCATCGCTTCCAACATCGTTGCCTCTACGTGGCCTTCCAGTGGCCCTCGAGCAGAAAAAGCTGGGAGACCCCGGAGGCCGGCTATTTGACAGATGCGTACGCTTGCAGATGGGACAGCGCTGGGTAAAGTTATGACTGAGAGGTGGAGGGCAGGAAGAAGGGGAGGAGGGGAATAGATGGAATAGAGAAATCATGGGGTGAAGGGAGAGGAAGGGGGGGCTTGGAGTTCAGGGTGATGTGTTGTGGTTTACGAGGGTGAAAAAGAAGGAATGAGATGCTGACAGAAAGAGGAGGGAGGAAGAAAGAAAAACAAACAAGAGAAAGCGGAATGACTGGAGTACAAGAGAGGAAAAATGAACTGGCTCAGTGGAATAAATTATGTATTGAGAGTTGAGGCGGGCGAGGAGCAAAGAAGTTGGAGTAGATGAAGGAGTGAGTAGAGGAGGCGTAAGAGAGAGCAGCGCATCATGGTACCTGTGAATGGCGGCGAAGAGGTCCTCTGTGGTTCTTGGCCGTGTTGGAGTCGGGGTCACCATGTTCTCCCCGTTGGTCGACGGGACTGGAGACGATTCAGCCGTACTGGAGTCAAACACCTCACCTGAGACAGACAAACAAGACATACAAGTTACATACAGGCTACAAAAAAAAATCAAAACCCACAAATGCACACTTGAATCCACCATCCCGTCGCATTAACCTGTCAGGCTATGAAATCTGAAGTGGTACTGGGGAGGTGCTGGACTGTCTTCTTACATTCTCTCTCAGTCTCGAGATACCCTCTCCTTTCTTCTCCTCTAGTTCAACCTCTTTTTCTCCTCCTCCTCTCAACCTCCGCGCTCGCGTCTGCGCTTCGACTGCCTGAGAGCCGCTGCAGGCAGTCTCACTTTACGCTGCCCCCGTCCTCCTCCCCTTCATCCCCTAACCAGATCTGTTCCCCTCCCTCCTGATACGATGGAGCCCCTCCCCCCTCCCCTTCTCCCTCTCCCTCCGACCACGAAAAAGCATCTCCCCTGGGACACTTGCCCCCTCCCTTACCTCAGAGAGAGAAGGGAGCAGGACAGAGAGAGAGAGAGAGAGAGAGAGAGAGAGAGAGAGAGAGAGAAGAAGAGAGGGGGGCTGAGTAGGACAGACTGAGGATGAGAGATTAACAGAAAAGAAGAGGGAAAAAGGCGAAAGAGGCAAAAATGGATATTTGGAAATAAGGATGGATGGATGGCAGAGAGGAGTTGAGCAAACAGTGGAGGCTGTGAAATGTGTGTGCGGGGGGGGGGGGGGGGGGGGGGGGGGGCGAAGAGAATGCAATGCAGGAAAAATGAAGGGACAGTGGCCACAAGAGATGTGTGCATATAAAATATAGAAGGATGAGTAGAAGAGAGAAAGTGAGGATGAATTCAAGAGGCTGCAGCACTGCTGTCCCAGTGATAAGCTGTCTCTCCTGCGCTATTTTCACAGTTTTCAAACATTTAAAAGCTTGTGGTCTCAAGTTTGGCTCCTTTGCTTTGGAGAGCAAAATGAATTTCACAGCTGCCTGAGGAGCCGGCTGCACAGCTAGCAGGCAGCAGCATCAATACTGACCACGTAGGATTATGGTAATGGGCTTAGGTAATCAGTAAATGGAGGTTTTGACTGACACCACTTAAAACTAGTGTTCACCCTTCACAAAGTCTGTACATTTCTAACTTTTATTTGGTGAGGGGGGAAAAAAAGCACAATAAATTAGTCAGACTCACCTGGGTCATCCTCCTTGGAGCTGATGGATCCAGTCGTGCTGCTTGTTCCATCTCCCTCCTCTTCTTCCTCTTCGTGAGCCCCTCCATTGGTACACAGTCCATAGTGAAGATTTGTCTCCTGGCTCGCAGAAGCGGAGATATGAGAGTCGTCCTGGATTTCTGAGTATGCTTCGCTGCTCTCTGCTAATAGCTCAGAGCTCTCTGAAATCTCCCCCTCCTCCTGTTGCTCACTTTTCTTCTCTTTCTCCTCTTCCTTTGTCTGTCTTTGCGGGGCATCTACTTGGTCTTCTGCTTGGGACAGGCTGGTCGTATCCTCATGCTGAGCTGGAACCTGTTCATTGATTAGTTGGGGGCTAAGTTGTGGGAGAAAAGAGAGTTTGGGTTTCTTGGAGACCGCCGGGGGCTTCTGTTTGACAGGGGAGCTTTGGGAACTCTGTGGGGGACTTGTGGGCGATGGTTCTTGTCCTCTATCTGTTTCTTTACCATTTAAGAGAAAGTAGCTCTCATCCTCAGCTTTTCCATTTACGACAGCACTATCTGCTGTCTCATTTGTGATACTGCAGTCTAATGACAATTCTTCTAAGAGCTTTGACACAGGTGACGGTGAGGAATCGCGTGAATCATCTTCTGGGGAGCTGTTAAACACAGGTAACACAGTGGGATGCTCCTTGGAGTGACATTTCTCCAGGGTCTGGGGCTTTAGATCCTGAAGGAGGTCCACTCCTGTTTCCTGAGCTTTGGTGTGCTCTGATTTGCCGTTAATCTCGTTCTCTGGCCGCTTGACTGAGCGGAGCTGAACGCTCTGCAGCGCAAACGGGGTGATCAGGGGTTTAGATGACTTTGTGGGGCTGTTGGAAATAGATGGTTTGGGAGCATCGTTCGCTGCCTTCACAAGAGATGGGGAGGAGGAAGGGGGAACAAAAGCAGGCAGTGGAGGAGGTGGAGGGGGCTCAAAAGAAGGAACAGGAGGGGGAGGTGGAGGGGGAGGACTGAAGCTCCCGTTGAAGGATGAACTAGGGTGGATTAGGGTTTCAGGGGATGGAGGAGGAGGGAATTCTGGGGAGGTGGAGCAAGTAGGGAGCGGGCTCAGAGAAGTTCCCTGTGGGGTGCTTGGCAGCGGGGGAGCTGGCAGGGGAGTCGGGGAGCCTGCGCTCAAACTCGGCGGAGGCGGGGGAGGGAAGGGCGGAGGCGGGCTGAGAGGGGTGTTGGGAGCGGAGGAGGAGGAGGAGAGGGGCAGGGGCGGGGGTGGTGGAGGAGGAGGACCCAAACTCTTCAGTGAGTCAGAGGTGTTGGAGGAGAGGGAGGTGGAAGAGGAGGACATGGATACAGAGGAGAGGAGAGACGACTTCCTCTCGGGCACCTTGGGCTTGGGCCGGCTGCCCGAGGGAGACATGGACCTGACGAACGAGGGCACTGGGGTTCCAGCTGTGGGGGTGTTTGACTGGCTGGAGTAGCCACTAGATGGGGAGGTCAGTCTGTGCACCCTGTCCGGGGAGGAGGTGGATGTTTTGGGCTTCACCACCACCCTTCCATCCTTGCCTGGAGCGCCAGGGGCCTGGCTGTTGCTGTGAATCTCTCCTCCATTCTGCAGCTCTCCTGGATGAGCCCCAGCTGTCATGTTCTCTGTGGCCGGAGGGGTTTGCGCCCTCTGGTCTCCATGGTTACGAGGGTAATCCATGTAATAACCCCAGGAATCGGCATAGTCTGAACGCAAGCTGCTGGTGTCGCTGTGAGCAGGCGTCACGTGGCATAGCGAGTAGACGTTAGACACGGCGCCACCGTTTACATTAGCAACTAGTGATGCTGCAGAGCTACCTGCACTGAATGCTACTTTGACTACGTGGCCGGAGCACCCAAGGGTCATCGTAGTCGCTGCTTGGGCTGTGAGAGGGTGAGGACGGTGAAGCTCCCGTTCCTTTCCCTCCCCTCAGCCCCATCTGTAGACTTTGCTGCAGACTGGCAATTAGAGTCTCATTAAGCATGGCGCCGTTTGGTTCGTTAGCACCACTGATGGCGCTGACGCCTCCAAGGGGCTTTTTCGCAGTGGACCTGCGTCTCAGAGAGTCTGTGCGGGCTGGGGGCAGCGGGGGCTTCTTAGCCTTGCGAAGGGAAATGCTGCGGGATAGAGAGCGATCGCTGTACAAGCTCCCAGAGTCTTCCTGATTGGCCATCTCGCGGCACTCGTACATGCTGTGCCTGGTGGCCCGTCCAGCTGCTGCCCCGTGCCCGCTGCCGTGGCTGCGAGAGCGCAGGCCGGAGTCCAGGTGCATGGAGGTGTAGTATCCATCATTATCCTGGGAATAGAAGGGAGCTGGAATCAGTAGTGGTCCTGGAGGAGAGGTCCAGGCTGCTATACAGCTGGTTGATAGGAGTGGAGCAGCTGGAGGTCAGGGTGCGGTGAGGGATCACCACGTTCTCTGGCGTGTCGTAGATCCACTGCTCCTCTGGCACACAGGACGGAGGTGTGGGGGCCAAGGTGCTGTGGCTGTGTATGCTGCTGTCCGAGTGGCCTGACTCGCTAGCGGGTGCTGCAACAACCAGACCTCCATCCTGTGGTGTATGAGTGGGAGTAGATGTGGCCAAGGCGGGGCAGGTGGAGCTGTGGGTGAAGGCTGCTGGACTGGAGATCAGGGAGTCGGTGTTGGTGGAGGAAGCCAGACTGAGCGGCCGGGCAGTGGGATAAACAGAGACCGGGGAGTGGGTGAGATGACCAGAGGTGTTGAGGGTAATGACCTCAGTGGAGCTAGACAGGGTGGCATTGGGGATGAGTGAGGTTGAATAGGCAGCATGTGGAGAAACCACACAAGCTGGACCTCCACTCCACTCACTGGACTGTGTCCCTCTCACCTCCTGCGACTTGGGCCTGGGCAGGGTGCCTGTCCTTGGGGCGTTTCTCATGTGCACCACTGTATCATCAGCCTGAAGCTTTCCAATCTGCCTCTGAGGCGTAGTTTGCTCGTCTGACTTGATGGGAGTGCTGCTATAGATGGGATCAGCACTGAGGGACACCCTGGCGCCCTGCCGGGGCAGACTGTGGAAACGGGAAGGGTCTCCGTTGAACTGATGCGGCAGCATCAGGATCCCAGAACTGTCACTGCTGGAGATGGATATACTTCCTGTTGAGGAGGAAGCAGAAATGCCGGCCATCTGAGCAGCGATTCCCTGTCCTCTCTGCGCCCGAATTCTCCTCATGGACGGGGGCACAATCTTCACTTCTTCTGTCTGGCAGCTCGTGTCCCTGGTGTCTGAACGTCGGAGTGTTGAGTTGACGCTTCCAACTCGGCCCAAAGTGGAGTACTGTCCCGGGATGAACATGGAATGCGGCCGGAGCTCTCCGCCGCGTCCTTTTGCTGCTGTTGAAAGAAAGATCGAAAATGAGATAAACGTGATTGATCAAAGTGTCTCCTGTTTTCTTTTCTGGCTCCACTACCCTTCTTTTTCCTCTCTATAACTTCTTCAGCCACAATGCCTCCTGCTCTTCGGCTGGACTGTCAGATAAACTGTGGTCACAGGGAAGCTAATTAATTTGATTTGCTGTAACCCTGTCATGTGTTAATAACTTCTGGTCTTCTTCATTAAGGAGGAAAGGATATGAGGGGAGACAGAGAGAAGAGACAGACTCCCTACTATGCCTCCCCTGTGATTCTGGCTCTGACTCAGTCCGATAGAAAAGCAAATAGTCTCCTGAGGTCCAAGACAGACAGCTGGTGAGGCATGAGGCAGCCAACAAGCAAGCACATACAGACACATGTGCACACATATACAGTGCTGACATGATCATGCACATACAGGACATGACGTACAGAATATGCAGATGCAAAGACACACAGAAATGCATATATATATATATATATAACAAGGACACACACACACTGAACATACCCGCTAGTAAACAAACAATTTGAAGAATGAGCTGTAAAACGGGAGAGGATGTCTAGTGTTTCTCCCATCTGTGGTGGCTCTCCTGTTGATGCTCATATTCCAAAACATTCACACTCTTGCGTCCTTTCTTCTCTCTCTCTCTCCTCTCTCGCTCTCTCTAAACCACACATACACTCTCTTCCTCCTTTGCTAAAAGCTGGAGTGACAGCTTGGCTGCTGCTGCTGCTGCGATAGATTAAGCTGCAGGTCTACTTCGCAGGCAGCTCTAGAGCAAAAGAGAGGGAGGGATGAAGCACTGGGACAATTACCCCGGCCCAGTAATCATGACATTCAGACGCTGTCGTCAGCTGGGCACTAACCACACTTTAAAGCTCTTTTCCTATCAGGTGATCTTATCGCACAGAGAGATGACATTCTCCTTAAATACAGCTGTCATCCCGCAGCTCAGAGACATGTAAATAAACATCAGCCATGCGGTGCTGTCAGCACAGGACAGTGTCAGCTTAGTGAGCTTAGTGTTTGCTTAACACCCAGCTCAGCTGAGTAACTATGGGTAAGGGACCTCTGAACCGTCATATTTTGCTATTTACTCCTCATCTGCTCAGTGGGTTTGCAGGTCAGATGTTCTGAAAATGGCAGGGGCATGATCGGGGGCCCGTAGTCTCATAATCTGTACATGTTGCTAAGTAAGACACACGTGGGACACATGCTAAGATTATCAATATGGCCCCAGGATTAAGGCACAGACACACACATTAAAACTCACAATTCACAGAATGAGGATGCACAAAGTTGACCCCAAAGGATTATGGCACAATACGTATTTAAGTATGGCAAACCCTGTACTTAACTTCTCCTATGTGACATGATTTTCCAACAGGCAAAGTCTAAAAGGAGATTATATTATGGCAAAAGTTTCTAGAGGAGGAAAAGGGGCAATATTAAAACCACAAAACTACTGAAAAGGATTTCACAACTGGTTCCTGGCTGTGGATACAGTTAAACAGGGTGGAGGAGAACAAATGGGGAGACTTTGTGTAACTGAAACAGGGAAAGCTGAACAGCTGCAGGGCCTTGATCCAACACTTTGGACTTGAATGTGTCATTCTCTCCTTCTCAGTATGACATACTCAGAACAATACTGATGTGGTGAGTTAACTGTCCAGTCAACATACAGTTATGTTGTTAAAAACATAAATCCATAGTGAGTAAGGTTACAGGGACTAATGGAAAAAGGAGGGATGCTCGTCCAGAGTGTTGGTACAGGTCTGTGGATAGTAGAGGGCAACATATAGCCCCACAGTGATCCATACCTAGCTCCTGGTTGATGTTGTCAGGCAGCCCTGATATAGTCTTTCTGCGTTTGACCTTCTTGGGCCGGCGGGACACGGTGTCAGTGTTAATGAGGGAGCGCCGGATGCTCGCCTGTCGGTCAAACACTGCCCCTGGTAGCCGGGAGGGCGAGAGCAAGGCAGGCGGACACACAGGCAAACAGCAAACGGTTAGTCGAAAGGAACAAACTCAATAACATGCAGAGGGTTTTTTTAATTATTATTTTTGAGTTGAACATGCAACGGGCAGGAAACCTGAAGAGTTAGTTCATCCAAATGACAAGAAACATTGTCTATTTGTATCAAGCCATGCAGATGGTTTTAATTTAATTTAATTTTTAAAAAGTTTTAAATTACAAGTCTTTTATGTTTTCTGATGCCATCCCTATACAACTGAGGTAACTGAAAATCTAGTCTGCAGCGCTCACAGCATTGAACAATTGTTTTCTTAAAAAAAAAAAAAAAAAAAATCTATAGAACAAATGTCTCAGTTACATGGGACATTCCACTGGAAACCAGAAATGTTGATTTTTTTTTTTTTTAAAGTAACTGTACAGTGCTGTGAGCTCCACAGATGAAATCCATTTCATCTCCATTTTATCAGGGTGGAGAAATCTTTAGGGCTAATATCTAAACAAAAAAATAAAAAGTATCTGCAGAGGTAGATACTATTAGAGGATAGGCGAGAAAATGTTTTTTTATGTTATTTGGGTGAACCAATCCTTTAACTTTTTCACCCACCAGCCAAAACGCCTAAAAACTGACCAAGCCTTAATTTTTAAAACAGAAAATGGCTGTGAAGCATTTAGTGGTCACAAAGGCTTTTTGGCTGATGGTTTAAATTCCAGCCCTGAATATAAGTGACTGAGATGTAAACATACATGTAAAATGTGTGAGATTTAAAATTCATGCTATTGTCAAAAAACACACATGCACAGGACAGATATGAGATGAAGCAAGCACACGGCAACACACATACACGCACACTCTCTTTGATTCTTCTCAATATCCTTCTCACTCTCTGTCCAGTTTTCCCTGAAGGAAGAGCAATATCTCACTATGAACTGCTCTTCTTTCTGCTATCTGGCACGCTGGGGACAGCCTGCAGGCGTAAGGGAAATAGAAACTGATATGAGGGCAGATAGTGTCTATCACATTTCCCCTCAAAGTGACAGAAAAGTCCCTGATCTCTCTGCGTGTCTGTTTTACTCTCTCTTTCACAATAATCTAAAGTGACAGCAGCTGAAGTCAACAGTGATTTACGTGGAGTGGGACCACATTAAACACTCATTAGTGTCTAAAGGACGACAGGATCGCAGTTATACTGTTCCTGACACCTGCAAAATTCAGATATTGAGCTGAGATTTTTTGAGTGTTTGCACGGTTTTACACTTTATTCTCAAATGATACATGGTGTCCCCTTGCAGCAATGTAATATATTAAACAACAGAGCTAGGTGAATGAGAATTAATACATACGTACTGTATACTGTATCTATATGTGTGTGTGTGTGTGAGAGAGAGAGACATGCTAACAAGGGAATTGCACTGACACGTTCTGCTGTGTACGAGTGTTCATCTGTCAAACGCCCCGTGATCTGACGTAAAGTCGGTGAAAATCCTTGACCCTCGGATAAGCTGTCACACAATTTTCACACACAAACGCCCACTCACACACACATAAAAGGAAGGTGAAGGTCAGTTTCTGAGAAGCATGATGGAAGGGGAAGAAAATACACAGAGGTACAGGAGACAGGGCAGACGCCCATGACTGACACATACAGATTTTTTCCCTCTGTGGATGAGTGGGTACAGTAATTGATTAGTCTATAGCCACTCAGCAACAGAGGGTTGATTAAAGGAATAGTCTGACAATGTTGCTTGTTAGGCTCATTGCCTTTTTTGCTGTCTCACTGAGAGTTGGAAGGGACAATCCACTAATCAAGATATGATTGATGATTTTTACTTTTGTTGGAAGCTAACTGATGCCTCCTGCTTCCAGTCTCTGCACTAACAAAGGCAAATATATCTATATCAAGAAAGGTGAGGTTGCCCACATGCTAACATTCGCAAGCTGCCAAGTTTTACCTATGCATCATTTCAGGTTTTTGCCAATCTAGGGTTGAATTTGCACACTGTCCCTTTTTTTTTAGAATGTCTACATTAAACATGATCATATAACTTTCAGTGAGACAGATAGTCAAAACATGTCAGAAGATTCCCTTATGACAAACAAAACAGCATGTGTGATTGATGGTGAGAGGTTAATGTTACAAAACAGACACAATGGATGGATGAAGCCAGATCAAACTCAATGTGGTTTGATATTTCTGCATCTCTATTCAATATGAGGACCAGGACATGTGTTTTCCACTACTGACACTGATGGGGACTGGTTGCTACTCGCTAGTGGTTGAGATATGGACAACATGGTTGAATGTGCAGTTGTAGTTCTAAGGAGGCGTGCCATACCTGTGACGTTGATGGCAACTATGTCTGTGGGCACGGCCTGGGCCGCCTGCCTCATCTTCTCCTCCGGGGTGGGGAGGGGTGTGGCCTTGTTCCATATCACCTGTCTGTCAACCTCAGACCCCTCCCCGTCCTCCTCCCCTGCCTGCGGGGTCTGGGGCCTCATGGAGAGCTGAGATTTGTCGTCCTCCGCCGATGAAGCAGTGGACTGGATGAGAGAGAGGGAGAAAGGGTTAACGAGACGTGAAACGCAAAGTGAGGGACAGGAGAGGGGAAAGAGAGTGATAATAGAGGCAAGGAGTGAAAGAGAAGAAAAATGACAGGTAATTTAGATGACACAGGAGGAGAGAGAGAGGAGAGAGAAATGCAGAGGATAAGACGACAGAAAAAGAGAGTAACAGAGGTGAGAGAGATGAAACATGATGGGGACTAATGAAAGACAAAGAAAAACAAAGATTTAGTCGTATTGAATTAGAGCACAGAACTGATGAATAAAGAAAAACATCAAAGTAAAATGTCTAAAGAATATAAGAAAAAGTGAGAGGGAATAGAATTTTATTGAACTTAATTGTCCAAAACCATAACTGACAGATTGTTCAGGATATATTGGCACACACAAACAGACTTCAATATATTACTCTGCTGTGACCTTTAGAAGCTTATGGTGCTGTAAACATGTTTCACAATCAATCAAAGCCAAATGGAAACACACATATACTGCGTACACACTCACACACAAACACGGACCAGAGTAAACTGACAGTGTGGTTGGAGATGGCAGGATAAAAGCAAGTGAGCAACAGCGTGGAGAAAAAGAGATTGAATCACTCATGCGTTTAACTGCGCTCGAACTCAGAGAGTACTAAATCGTGGAGCAGAATTTACTGCAGAGAAGAAACAGAAAACAATGTTTTACTGCAGTGTCCAGGCTTGAAATTGAGCTGTTAAGTCAACAGCAAAATCATCACTCCTCACTTTAACTGCATCACCAAAAATCTGTCTATTTGCATCTGGAACACCTCGAACTTTTCCACCATGGAAGAAAAGAAGATTGGTGGGAAATGTTCAGTGAGATTTTTTTTTGTTTGTTTGTTTCAGACAAGTTTTCCAGCAACTCCCAAATGTAACACCAGCAATCAGTGCCTGTTTCCACTACTGTCTGTCCTGATCCAAACCATCAGACTGGCCAGAAAGGATGACTATTACTGCTTTCACACAGACCATGCATGGATAGATGGGTAAATAAGTGGGAAGCAACTGGGGGTGGTGGTGGTGGTGGGTGTGTTTGGGAAAAACCCTCAGTGATACAGAGTTTAGTGGCAAGCACGGCTTGTTATTTTGCATCGTTGTGGCTCAACCAGGAGCAGAGTTTCTCCTTTTTAAGCTGCTGTCAAGCAAAGTTAGGCTCATTGGCCTCGGGATAACAGGAAGTGAGGGGCGGGTGGGGAGAGGGGAAAGGGGGACAAACAGAGGAAGAGAGGAAGAGGGGGAAGGAAGGCAGAAAGGAAGAGGATTGGCTGGGGTTGAAGACAGGGGGTGAGCGTGTGGAAAGTACAAACGCAGATAACGAGAGATGGGAGTCGACAGTTTAGAGAGACAACAGCATGTTATGGGATCGGGTCGATGCAGGCATGAAATGAGGGACTGGCATTGAGGGGCTTTGGGGGACAAAGGAAACACTGATAATAGTGAAAGACCCTGTGACCCTTTCAGGACCTCAAATATCATGTCTGAATATTTGTGTGTGAGAAATAAAAATGAGGAGAAGAGAGGAGAGGAGAGGAGAGAGGAGAGGAAAGGAGAGAGGAGAGGAGGTGAGAGGAGGCATATCTGGCTGTCAAAATATTTTCACTTCACTTCACACTAATAGTCTGCCTGACAAAAGAGCAATAAATGATAGTTTTTGTCTATGATTCATTTTCTTGTTATTCTCTACCCCTGTCTGCCTTCTTCATCTCTACCTCTCTTTCTTTCTCCCTATTTCTGTCTCACTCCATCCATCACCCTCCTGTGAAATTACTGCACTGTGACATTAGACAAACAACAGCCCCACCAAGTGTACACACAAGAAAAGCATAATGGAAAAACAACAAAAGGCAGCAAGTGATTATTGTCTATAGATATTTGGCTCCACCTGAAAAATTATGACAAGGCAGCGAAGGAGATGAAATTAAATTTACATTTAATTCAACTCTACTTTTTCATGAAAATGTAACTGTTCCACTGATCTCAGTCGAAAATCCTGGAAAACCGATTTTACTGATTATCACCAATGTCAGTCAGAGTGGAAGAACTTGGTGGCAGAAAGCTGAATAAACGGAATGTTTTAGGATAATTTAAAAGCTGTCAAGGTCTAGATCTGAAATTATTTTACAAATTAGGAAAGTAACATTAGCTGAAAGCTAAAAAGTAGAGATTGAGATTTGGATGAAATATGTATTTCCACCTGCAACCACTAGAGGGCAGACTGATAACATTTAGATCACTGGAGGAGAGTAGCAATGCTGCTGAATCAGCACTAAACTATCCAGTGCTCTTGACTGTCACACCTGGACAGTTGTGTGTCTATCTTAAGTATTTATCTGTATCTATGTGTGCTGTGCTCGTGGATACCTTCTTGTCATTTTCATCGTCCTCATCATCCTGCAGGCTGCTGGTGGACTGAGTCGGGGTCAGAAAAAGTGGGACCCTGAGAGTAGTACTGGGAGCTCCGGAAACCATCTTTCCTCAACTTGTCACATTCTGGAAAGGAAGACATAAAACAAGATATATGTTACAGACAAAACACAGAGATTTTGATGGCTAGAATCTCACATTGCATTTATTAGGTAGCCATTATCATCACAGGTCAGGTTGTTTACATTTCGTGATGAGACACCCCATCTGAGAAAACACAGCTTTTATAGTCTGTGGTACAGAACAGTTTTTACAGTAGGAGAAAGAAACAGATTATCAGAAGTTCATTAATGACACAACCTCAAGATGAACTGACCAATACAATCAATACAAACACTTGCTACACTGATCTTGAATGATGCACTATTGCTTATGGCACACAGGCTAATTTGTGCATTAAGTATTCAGAATAAATCAGCCAATAACACTGGTGTAAAAACATTTATAATACATAGCTCGTAACACTTAGTAAATCTACACCGTATATTGGTTTTGTATGTGATGTGTGTATCGGGCATGTGAGTGTAGTCCCTGTTGGATGCTGCCAAGCGCTGCTCACACGTCCTCTCGTCACCACCTGCTGTGATGTGGTTGTGATGTATGTGTGTGTAATAAGAAGAGTATGAGTGTGTGTGTGTGTGTGTGTGTGTAACCAGAGGAGGGGGTATCAGTTTCAGTCTGTCACACACAGATGGCAGAACTGTCCCCCTCTCCTCCATCCCCCCTTTCTCTCAGGGGCCAGTTAGCACATCATCGCTCTCTTCCACTCTCTGCTGATATATCTAATGGTGCATCCTTTGTCTAGTATTTTAATAGCTGGTTATATTCAATTAGTATTACTTATAACACCTAAACTATAACACACAGTGGAGGATTCTCAGTGCTTTCACTGATGCTTGTACCCTGCAGAATAAAAAAAATCGAACAAACTACAAGGTGGAACCTTGCATGTCTGAGTGAGTCTTGTGTGTTTTCCATGTGCATTATTCATACAAATGTAAAATCCTGGCCAGTCTTTAATCTCACATCTTGGGTATTTATTCAGTGTGTGATACACAATCAAAACCCCATTTGATGAAATACACATGTGCACCAAAGCACACACACATCACCTTCAGCCTGGCACCTCAAAGATTCTGCTTTTGATCCCTTTTATGTGTCATCTATCTCCATAGCTAATTACAGCCCATCTCTACAGGGAGAGACACACACCAGTGCATGTATAATACTGTCAGTTAATGGATCCTAATGGGGTTGGCACATGGAGCTACTGTAACAACAAGCTGATGTGGCAGCGGTGTGGAAGAAGGGATTTAGAAAGTAGGATGGTAATGACGATGATGACGGGGAGCGGAGCTGTTGAGATGATTGGTGTTGCGTGATTGGGGACGGTTGATAAAATAAATAAGCTCTGATGAGCTGAGAGCTGCTTGTTGCCAGGCAGAACTGAAGGGAGGGGTAACGTGCCACCAAAGAAGAGAAGCAGAAAGAATGAAGGACGTTTTAATGCTAATAATACAGATTAGGTAGTCAGTGAAATAGCAGTGTTATGTCGAAAGTGGAAACTACACCTTACTGTATTTGGAGCCTATGTAAACCACAAAATATTTTCAAATGTATTTCACTGAACTTGTGACCTTGGATGTCTCTTCAGTGGTGTTCAAGCCAGCACATATCTTTAAGTTAGTCAACTTAATTTGCAGTACTACATATGAAGCTGATGATGACTATGAGAGAAAACTGGTCTTTGATTATAAAAATATGTTTTTTATTCAGAGCCTTACTCAAACATAAATAAACACTGCAAACAATGTCAAACAACATGGTGCCCCTTAGTTATCACTGAATGACATTACTGATCAAACCAATGCACATTAGTTGGGATATCAATGACAATATTTATACAGCTGTTACATAACTTGATGTATTTCGACCTGCCAGCATGTTCTCTGTAACTCACGAGCCGCCTGCCACAGCCTCGACACTAAACACAGGTTTAAACCCATGTGAGTGTGTGAAAGGAACAAAGAGAGGATTCACGTTGCCATCTGATTGCTTATTGATTATTCTGCTTTGCAGAGCAGAAAGCAGACTCGTGTACCTTGCTGTGGTTGTGCTGGTGGCACTGAATGTATTGAGTCATTACATGTGCCTGAGAGCAGGAGCTGCACATGGTTTAACCTCCTGCTGTAACCTCTAAATCTGAAAATATCTTTAAAAGAATAATGGCATAAATATACATATAGAAATTATGGATATTTAATTCCTACAGAGGTAGCTGTATCACTGTATTTGGACTGTTAAAAAACCTGCTATAACTATGAAAGGAAAATTTATTTCCCTAAGGCTTAGCTGCAACTAGGTGTGTCACCTCTAGTGAGTGGAGTCGGAATTTAAGAGCCAAAACACACATCAAGGAGTCAAACGGACAGAACAGGTGCTCCCATTGGACACCTGTTGGCTTTCAGTTAGGACCCCTGGGGCTGGGTGGTGATGACAGGCTGCTGGGATGGTGACAGGGTGAAGGGGGGGGCTGCATTAATCCCACCTCCCAGGTGGTATCTGCACGTTTGTGTACCTAGCAACATCAATATTGCAGGAAGTAACAGGCAACAGCAACAGCACAGGGGCCAAACAATGGGAAAGACAAAGAAAACCTTCAGTGTGTGTGATTGTGTGTTAGAGCAGGTGACTAAGGCTTTACACATCGTAAGCATCAGGTTACATCCGCCTCCTCCCCATTTATCTTCCTTTCTCCCTTTATCTCACTGTCCTTTTTATCTGCTGACACACAAGGCCATCCCAGCATGTAAACAACAAGCCTTTTACTGTAAAACACCACCCATGTACACCCACGCACACACACACGCCCATGTACACAGTTCTGGACCTTTTCTCACACCTGCCTCTCAAATGTTTGTCTGAGAAATGGGTGGAAAACACAGCTTTCCCAGGAACTCTGAGTGGAATCAGGTGCCAGTGTTTACAAGTATTTGCACTTCCTGTCATGGGAAAGTTGTGAGAGTATTAAAAAGTTGTCACTCTGTTGTGACTTGACTCCCAGTGTTTGTTTGACAACAAGGCTGTATCTGTTGTTGTCTACTTGTACTGGACAAACAGGAAGGAGAGGATCTCACGCTGTTGTTTTGTTGGCTAAACACAAACAACAAGTTTAGACATTTTTACAGTGCAGTGGACAAACATGACATGCCGGGGTCTTCACCTTTATGCCACGACTTTGTAATGACAATTTAATGGCATCTAGCAACATTCCCACAAGTGATATTTGTCAGTGTGTACATTTTGGTTGATTTGGCTGATTTGGATGTAAATGATTTATTGGAATTTGCTTCACAGATCTATTAGGAACTCTGGAATTTGAACTATAAGGTGTAAAACCTTATTTCACCTGTAAGTAGTCAACATGCACAAAGTGGCTAATGAATTCTCAGGCTGTGGACGTTTAGTTTCACTCTTAATGTTGTTAATATTTCATCAAATCTTTGAATATGTGAACCTGAAACAATAGAAATACACAAGAAACATCTTCCAAATGATCCTTCTAACCCAAATGTTGTCTATGGTCATGCTATATCTGGTCTATATTTGTTAAGTGTTCCATCTTGAATGATCCTTACCTCGCAGGGCGGTCTTGAGGTTGACTTTGGCCTGACGGTGGAGGTCTTCTACGCAGGGCGGCCTGCTGCCTGGTAGGAAGACGTTTTCCTGCTGATGCCATGGGGCTGTGTAATGAACCGTCCACTTGCTCTCTTCATCCAGGTTAGACACCGCTGCAGAGACATACAGAGCAGGTTATGGAAATCAGTTTATCTTATGTTTGTCTTTCAAATGTAACTGACCACAGTGGACCTCCTGAGGGACACTTTTCTACATCAGTCATCTTCTACAGTCATCGTCAAACTTAGCCACAGATGTAATATATCAGATGTCTGTGTTAGAAACATTTTGCTTCACTTCCCCAATTCTTAGATCAAGAAAACATCCTCTCCAAGTAGATCTGGCTGCAGAAAGGGTTTGTTTGTGTTTGTAGTAGAAGAGGAAGGGGAAGGACAGCGAGGTGCTTTGTAGCGAGGTGTCAGACTCCACACCAGCGACCTGACACCTCACTGAGACATTGCACAGTTAGTTGGCCACACACCTCAGAGCGAGAGCAACAAACTTACTGGAACAACTTGGAGGGAAACACTGACCAGTAGAAATTGAGCTCACACAATGTAAACACATCACTGAAAATGTAAAGAAACAAGTTCCCTTATTCTTTATAAAGCTAGAGTTAAGTCCTTTCATTGTGATAACACTGCTAAACATGGTTGCTCTTTCTATATACAGTCCATTAAACATCTAAATAGCATTCATTCAATGGGTTCAACTTCAAGTAAGACCTTTACACAGCTCAAGGTGAAGTAACACAATATGGTGCACAGCATACACAACTAGTTAAGCTGAAACCATTCAGAGAAAGTTACCAATTTTACCCTGTTCTTTATAATGTTTCTGTTCCCTAGAGCAATTCTCTCAGTCAGACATGACTGATGAAGTGTTAAGAGACAGACATTTACTCTCTTGTGGCATTTGTGAGCCACTGGAACAAATGGCTGAGGAATTACTATCCAAACTATCCAAAAATCTAGGCTTACCAAGTGAGCGAATCCAAGCCAAAGTTGGTGAACGTGGATGCAGTACTATTTCCATTTAAACAGCCAAAATGTTAGTCAAGACCACTCTCTGTGTGTCCCCGTCCTCCTGACCAAAACAACATGTCCATCTGACTGGGAGAGAGGGAGAAGTCTGGAAGAAGGGGACGGGTCATGAAAAGGGGCTGGGAGTGTGTGGAGTGTTTTTGTTTAAGGGTTTTTTCACATGTGCTAATGAGCCATGGTAGGATGCATGGTGAACGTGTGTGTCGGGGGTAGAGGTACAGGGGGGGGCCCAACGACTGCAAATTAGGTCGTTGTAGAAAGTGTGAGACAGTGTGTAACTGCTTTGATATACATATAACTCCTGACAGGCTTCTACACTGACCATTTTAAAAGCTCTTGAGTGACCAGTCCAACTTTACCCGAGCAATGTGATGACAACAGCATCGTTGAACATAGTTTTATAGACAGATTTATTGGGGACATTGCAGTGCGTCATGTCCTGCTGTTGGTAATTAATAGCATCTTAACGTCTGTCTCTACAGCTTGTTAGTGAATGGGCAGCATTAACTGCCTCTCCAGCAGAGCACTGTGTTTATTCGTTTTCCCTCTCTCTCTGTTACCAAACACTTAACAAAGTTTTTCTTCCATCGCCAATCTATACACTTTTTAAACTTCTGCTGTTACTCTAAATCTTCTCATTCCCATTTGTTGCATGCTCGGTCACGTAACAGAGCAAATACCAAACATCGCTTGTTTGCTTGAAGCTATAACAACAATATGGGTGAGGTGTACCACCTAAGGCAATACAAACTGCAGACATACAGTGTATGCCTGCCAACATCTCCAGGGCTGCAATTAACATTTATTTTCGTTGTAGATTAATCAGCAGATTCTCTTTTTAAATAATTCTGTTAATTATAATCATATTTAAAAAAGTGGAAAATGCCCATCGCTTGAAAAACTACTCAAACAATAAGTTGTTTATTAAAATAGTTACTGAATCGTTTCAGCCCTAAACCTCTTTCAGTCGCACCCATCTGGTACTGTAAGCCAATCTTATTTGAAGCTAATGTAAGTAGTAGTAAGAGTAGTAAGAGACAGCCACACCACATACCTGGGGATATCACTGAAAACTTCCAACACCAACACTTTGCTGAATGTGATGGGTAATAGCTGCTAGATATTTTGTACATGTTAACAGAGTGTCACTCTGACCGTCTGCCTGTGCTGCCTGTCAGTGTGCCTGCACCGGTCAGAATAATCAATCAAATACATCACGAGGCAAAACTGGAATGACCACAAGTTTGGACTAAGACCTACACGAGACCGACACACAAAGCCACACAGTTTCCACAAAGCCCACGCACATGCAGTTCAGCTGTAGTAGTAAATGTGAAGGTAAGGCCAGTCGCACATTTGAATCCACTGTCACAACATACCTTTGAACAAAGCATGGCTGCCCAAGCTGTGTGTGAACAGGAACACACACATACATCATCTTGCCAGGCTAAATGAGGACTATAAATACTATAAATTTCTTTCAAATACAATTAAAAATGTTCTTGCTCTCTCACACACACTCAGCACAGGTAGCCCTCCCCCACCCTCCATTTCTGACCATGGGGTTTGAATAGACCTCAGTCAGGCTATAGGCAGACCAAGGACATGGGGACTATGGACACAAAGCCTGTATTGTCCCTCTGCATCAGTCTCCACATCAGGCCTTTCAGTGCCACAATACCCCCAAGCCCCTCTTCTCTCTCTCTCTCTCTCTCACACACACACACAGTCTTACACACACCGGACTGTGGCGCGAAAGTCTTTCAGAAGTCCACTAATCCCTCTGTCAATTGACATCCTAGCTCTCCCTACACCCCTTAACAAACACAGACTGAGGGCAAACAGGCTACTGAAAACTCTGAAAGACGCAAACAACCCATGAGGTGCATCAGAGCTAAAAATGCAAAGGAGTACCTACAGTAATCCCTGGAAAAAGCATCCGCACACACACACATGCCAGAGGTATTAGCTGTCATGACTGATCAAATTATATTGACAGTGTCTACGTTAATCCCAAACTGGGTACCCAATCACCTACCAATCAATACTGAGTATTAACTTTCATGCATAATTCAATTTTCTGTGTTTCATAAAGGTCAGCATGGCCTTGGATCAGGTTAGTGTTAAGTACATAACATAAATTATGCCCTATATAAAGGAAAAACTGGTGAGAAAATTATGCTCCTCGAAATGTGTAACTGTGTAAAATTGTCGTAATGATGATTAACTAAGAGGAAATATGCCTCTTTATAGGCCCGATTGATCACATAAAATCTAACCAACTGTTTTCTGTCACATTTTAAATGGTAAAATGCTAAGAATGTTCTTCCTCTCCTCCTGAAAGACTATTTTAAACTTAAAAAAGAAAAAAGAAAAAAGCTTTGATCCCTCGGGAAGATGGACCAAATGAACCAGAGAGCCTCCAGAGTGCCCACTGAAAGTGAGCAATACTCAGTCAGTTAGGCATCTACATCCTCCTGCAAAATAAAAGCAATGGACTGCAGCGGAGTGCCAAGGTGCTCACCCAAGGAGCAAAGTGCAGGCATGTGCAAGAAGATAAGAAGAACGAAAACGCTGAGCTAATGATTAACAATATCACCTCAGCCTTGACTATAACACACACACAGGCTATAAATACACCTGAGATTAGATTTTACACAAGCAGCTTGCCCCGCATCCACCAGGTCTTTGTCAAACACAACTTAATACGCGGCCGATGATAAAATAATAGCCTTGGAGCAATAACAAATCCTCCTAATCATAATCTTCAAGGTACAAAGACATAACATGGCTTCTTTAATACCAAGCCCATGTTAGGCGAAACATTTAGACCTAAATAAAGTAGTTGTGCCAACAGTTGCCACCTTCACAAATACTATTAGGTCATTTAGTGCTAATAGTTGTCGGCTCTGTGAAGTCTTGGCCCAGTGGTTACCTGGTAACAGAGTGCAACAGAGGGTTGTGTCTGGGCTCAGCAGAGGCGACAGAGGAGGCGGTGTGCCCACAGGAAACCATTAGTTGTAATATAATGATTTACAAATCATTGAGGCTGCTATGGTTCCACTTTTAATAAAGAAAAGTCTTAATGTGGTGATGAAAATGGTTATTTAAAATAGTTGAAACAAATTTAAAGCTGTTGAAAAATTCAGGAACTCATACCCAGATAATATTCCTGTCAAAATGACTCAAAAAAAAGACTGGGACTCTATTTCGGTTTTAATTCTAACTAACTGCTGCTTCATTTGTTCTAATTTTACTGGGCACACCCAAGTCCGAACTACTCAAAACACACATTAATGATCAGCAATGAACAGAGGTAAAAATATCTTACCCTTCCTTTTGAAGTATTTAATCACAGATTTTAACGAGGTCCCGATGAACACCATTATTCCCGTTGAGTGTACGTGTCTCTCACTTGAAAAAGAAGTGCCCTAATGAAGCAATTAAAACAAAAACAAGACAAATCCAGGGAATAGGAGAGAGAAGACGGGACGACGGAGCGCTGGCGGCAGCTCTCATTCTCACCACACAGCCGAGAGTGTGAGTGTGTGTGAGCGTCTACTACGCTGACAATGAGCCTCTACCCCTATCTGTCTGGCTAAACACACACACACACACACACACACGGTCCACCGCTGCCCCCCCCACCACCACCACCACTACTACTCCTCCCTCAGGCAGTCCAGTCCTCAGAGAAACACACACACACACACACACAGCGGGAGGGGTGTAGGACCGGCCCCTCTGTTCCTCTGTGCTTTGGTTACCAAGGAGTTCTGGCTGCCTTTCCCTTTATTTCTCATCATCAGTCGTCTCCTCTCTCTCTCTCTTTCTCCACACTCTCTTTCTTCTTCACTCTGTGGGACTCAGAATATAGCCGAAAGTTAAACCTGCGTTATTAGAGCGAACAGGCGCACTCACACTCCCCTTTTTTTGTGTGTTGATTCTCATTTCATTCCTTCGCTCTCTCTCTTTCTTTTCCTCACTTTCTACCCTGCTTTGCTCTTGGAAAAAGTAATCAGCGCGCTGCCTCCTCAGCTGCCACGACAGACTCATCTGGGGAATATTTATGCATCTAATTAAACTATCAGTCACCCCTACAGGAGAACCTTGTGCAGTCTTGAAAGAAAAAAAAAACATGTTGAGCTTTTCACAAGGTATTCTCAGGAGGATGCAGCTTCCACCTGCATTTAAAGTGTAATGCAAACAGGAAACATCGTGACACACAGTACATCACGCTAATGCACAGACATTTATCTTGTTTGATCTCATTTTGCACCAGTTTATGGTTTATGAAACAGCATTACTGAAGAGGGCTGCAATGATTTCAGCTATCTAGGGTGTATAAAATAAAAAAAGGATTATGTTTTTAAATCTCTGTATGAATTTCCTTTTTTGCTCCTTTTCATTCGGATGTTTTTTATCAGCCCTTCTTCCTTTCTGATCATTCCAAGCCTGCTGTGTGTGCACATGGCCACTGAATCTGTGCCACATGAATATAGATCACATACAATCCTCCCATTGTCCAATCCACTCACTATCACTCACACACACTCCGGCACCCACCCATTCAAACACATGCAAACACGCATCTAAACGCACGCGCACACACACACACACATCCACTAAGTGAGGGACAGCCCCTCCTTTCACGACCGTATTTCTTTTCAGCCCAAATGGTAGAGGAGCGGAGGGATGGGGGGTGTGTGTGTGTGTGTGTGGAAGGGAGGGAGGGGGCTGCAACAAGAGCTTGAATGGGGCTGCAAATGATCCTTGAATTTGTGGGTAAAAAGGATTTCCCCTCCTCCCTCCCTTCCTCCCCACTAGACCTTGCTCATCTGAATCTTTCAGCCCCATCTCTGAAGTGCTGTTTGGATTTGTCTGTGTGTATATTGTTTGGTAACACTCATTGTTTCTGCATGGTCTACTGTATGTTGTGAAGTGTCTCTTTGCAGTATTAGTTGGTCGCTCTTGTCCTTGAGTTACGAAGCTGTGAATGTGGGTAATGCGAGGTCAACCGGTGTTTGACCTTTTCATCAATTCCTGCTCTTTTCAGGTAATAACTTTTCATCAGCTTTTACACAGACACAGTAGAATTACACCAGATGTCAAGTTCATCAAAAGTGGTCACCGAAATGTTTAAACCAGAGATTCAACACAGCAGGTGCCATGAAGTGTTGTTATTATATATGGTTTCTCTCCTCCTTATTAAAAGTTTCATTAATAATCTACAATCTAAAGTAATGCTCAAGCATGCCTGTCACTAAAATGTTTGGTTTAGAGGGCTTCATGTCACCACCAGAGCTGGCATAACCCCTTAATGATAACCACATAGTGATCCTACATTTATCATAGAAAAGCTTCCATATCACATTAAAGCTGAGCAGTGTAAGGTATAATTTAAACTCATTACCAAAAAAAAAGATCATTGCAGGTATTATCAAATAAACCAAATAATTATTGTAAATAAGGTAAATGAACAAATATGCATGAAATGTGATTCACAATTTTTTGACATTCTATAGACTAAACAATTACTGTGATCGATTAGTCAAATAGAAGTATGAGCAGGTTAAACAATAATCAAATCTGAAGACAGGCATGTTGGTCTGAAAAGGTTAAACCAAAGTCCTTCTCTGTGTTTTGTCGGTAGCTTCTGTTCGGCTTGTGTTATGCTGTTTGGCACGCGTACAGTATTAAGATAATTTATGCAGACGCGAGCTCGAGCAGCATCACTCATTAAAGGGCCTATTGTTCTCAGAAGTGTCAACACACATGCACACACAGACACACACACACACGTGCACACACAGTGTGACAGACAGGTCAATGACTCGATCTGCTGAAGGCTTCATATCTAGGCCACCTCTAGGATTAGTGTGATCTGTCCATTCGGCCATACGTACATACATCCTTCCGCTCATTCACTGAAGAATGGAAGCCCCCAGTGTACCCCTGCCCAAACATAATCAATTTTTCATCTGTTCATACTTTAAGCAGCATGTGAAGGAAGCGTGGAGACGCAGTGAGAGAAGCTTGGACCTCAAAAGAAGAGCTTATTTAACATGGCAGATATCAGAGATTATTATGATACTTGATAAAGAACAAATCCCACTGATATTAGCCCTTGGCAGCTGAGGCAATATAGACATAATCCTTACATCATTAATGAGAAAACATACATAAAGAATTCATGGTATTAGCTACGTGTAAATACTATTCTTAAATTCTTGCAAGATGAAATTGCTGAAATTCTTGAGGCAACTGCAACTGGCTTTAACTGTGTGGTTTTCTAATCTGTGCTGAAACTGATGACATGATCAAGCAAGCAATTTGCATTCAAACACAAAATCTCAACACATGTTCATTAGTAGTAGGCCCTATGGCAAGGCATGCAATTATCTCCACTTGTAAAACAACCAGAAGTGTGTTCACAGGAGAAGGCGACAGAAGGAAAGGGAAAAGAAGAAATTGGGGGCGATGTGAATAATTAACAAGTCTTTTTTTAAATTAGATGTTGTAATTAAGACTTAAGGTGGCAGAGTGATGATTAAAAAAAGAGAGAGATTGATGAAGGACTCCTGCTCCTCCTCCTGTCATTGCCTTGCTTTCATTTTATCTGTTCCATTTTCATACTTCATTTGGATCTCCCCATCAACCCTGCAGAGGAGGCTACACAATCTCTCTCTCACACACACCCTATTCTTTATTTTTATACCAGACTGCTTAATGTAACTCCTATTCCCTCCATCTCCAGTTCTATCATTCAATCAATCCTCAAAACACACATGTAACCCCCCCCCACTTCCGTTCAATACTACAGACTATCACACATCCGTTCAAATTCCCAAAGTGTTTGAATCTGGCATCTATACACACACACACACACACACACACACACACACACACACACACACACACACACACACACATTCCCCTTCATCTGACAGGTCTCAGCTTTTATTTTTCTAATTGGACTTAAGAAGAGAGAGTTAAGCTGACCCTCTAAAACCCCTCAACTCTACCTGATCCGCTAATGTCAAATCTCTCTCCCTCTCTTTCCTCCTCCTCTTTCCATCCCCAATTTTCTTTCCTCTTTGTCTCCTCTCTTTCTTTTAGACACAACTGCTTTCATGACTGCTAATGTAATCTAGCCTGTATTGATTTTACTTTCCCCACATCTCTATCTTTTCTTGCCATCTCTTCTTCAGGCTCTGACCTTGCACACCTTCCCCCTCAGTGGGTATAAAACGTGCGAGGTGCAGATAAGCAGGAAAACGTGAAGAGTGGAAAATGAGGTCAAGTATTTGTTTCACATATGAGCGCACACAAACACTTTGCATCTGTGTGCGTGCAGCGTCGTGGAACACACAAAGCTGCAGAGTTGTTATTAAGTCTCCCAAAGTGAACATGTGAATTGATTTAACAGAGGCAGGGCTGTTACTGGAAGGTCACTGTTTTGAACTTGGGCTCAGTGAACAAAAATAATTTTTTAAACACACACACTCCTTAAAAATTACAGGTGAAATTTACTCTAAAATTATGACAAAGAGCCATTCGCACATGACAAATAAGATGTTATGAGATTGTTCATTTAGTCTAATAAGCCAATAATAGAATAAAATGATAATATAATGTAGAAAATTATAAATATTACCTTAATACTACTGATAAAAAGCAAATTGTTTGAAAAGGAAATGTACCAAATGTCCTGAAAAATGAATAACTACATCACGACACTACATCATATTTCTCTTTCATTTCTCTTCTTCTCCCCTTTTCTATGAATGGAAATCAATAATTTATAGCATGTAGAGCAACATACTCGCTCTCCCCTTTTCTTTCATCCCTACATCTCTGTGAATGAAAGCATAACATCAGGGGTCAATGGGAATCCGATCGCTTTGGTCCTCTCCCCGAGATATAGAGTAAGGCATGAATAATCTATCAGCGAAGAGTGAGGGGGAGAGAGGAGGTATACCATATAGGGTGTACCACATTTAAATGCAGGATTTTCTTTGAAGACTGTAACGCTCTTACCATTTAAGTGTTGATTTTCCACACTAATACAGACTTACTATATGGCATCAATAGCCACCAGCCATTTATAATCAAGAAATGAGACTTCTGACATTGGTCGGTGTCCTTGAGTTGTGTGATTTTTAAAATAATGACAAATCTGTAATCAGTACAGAGCTATTAAATGGATAAAACATTGCTAGTACAAGTGTTCTGATAGTGTTAATAAGCCCTAAAGATGAGTCAGGAAAAGGTAAATGTCCATAAGAAGGAGACGACTCTCTACAGCACTCATAAATAGGCAGTTAAAAAGTTAAACTTCAAACTCCCTCCTGAATAAACACCAACTCTCGCTCATACATAACACACACACAAACACACTGAAGCCATGGTGACAGAGAGACTCGGCTGAGTAAACAAGTGGTGGTAACTGTTTTTCTGGCACTAATGATTTTAGCATGGGTTAAAGTTCCCGCGCATCACACACACAGACACACACAAACACGTTAAGTTCAATAAATTCCCGCACTTGCTAAATGACCTTTTTCTGACACCAAACTCATGCTGTCTTCCTCTCAGGCCTCCTCCCTCTCTCTCGCTGTCTGTCTCTTCATTCTGTTGCATTTCTGTCTGTTCAGCAGGCAGAGGTTACTGGGTAACTACAGTCCTCCCCCACCTCCCTCACCCCCACCCCTCTTCTGGTCTTTCCGTCTGACCTACTCCATTGAAGCAGATGGGATTCCTTCACACACACACACACACACACACACACACACACACACACACACACACACACACACACACAAACTATACAATCACGCAGACAATCTCACCATCCCACAAATGCCCTCACTTAATAGCAAAGCATATTGATAGAAAAAAGATGTAATGATTTGCCTTCACACACACAGCTCATCCTTCTACTCTCCATTTATTCTATGACTCTGTCTATCGTCAATGCAGATAGCAAACCCCTGTCTGTTCACTGTTCTCAATCAGAAAGTCAATGGCTGTTGTTTTTGGTGGTTTTCCGTGAGCCCATCAACAGTGCATCTGCATGGTAACATGCAGAGTACGGCAGGGTTAAAGAAGGTCAGACTGAAGGGGGGATCTGTGAATTTCTGGTTCAAATGTACTTCAAGCTACTGGAGAGGCTGATAACACACTTAAAGCATTAGGCTTGGAGAATTTATGAGAGTTTAAGTTTGCATTGAAAACCGCTGCATTTTGTGTGTGTGTGTGTGTGTGTCTGTGTGTAGGCTGGATTATTCTTCTCAGTGAAAAGCAGAGGGGCCTCCCTCTATAGGCTGCTCCTCCTTTGTGATCCATGAGAAAACCCACCAAGTTCGGGTGACACCCTGCAAACTACACCCTGAGCATGCACACACCATCACATAACCATCACCATCAACATAATCAGACCCCACTCTTTGTGTTTGCGTGTATCTTCACAAGCATTATTTATATGCATATCCCAGCCTTGATGTGGTGACACATGTATATTTGTGTTTTCTGTTCAAACACCATGTAGCTGTTCTCACACGGCTTGATGTGCGTGAATGTGAAATGTCTCTGAAAGAGGGGACAGCACAATAGTAATGTGGGCTGAGGAACAAGAGGGAAAAATGGTGATGGTATCAAAAGCAAAACTTTGCACAAAGACTTTCAAAAAAAAAAGGAGGGAAGAAGAAAGAGATGGGAAGCAAAGTTTGAATGCACAAAATGTTGAAAGATTCTTTGATGTGGAGGCAGAGCCATTTTGCTGAGTAGCGATGCGAGGCAGGATAGAAAAGGCAGCGTTTAGAGGGACAAAAGAAACGAGAGAGAGAGAGGAGATAAAGGCAGCTGGGAAGAGAAAAGTCAGAGGATCGGCAAATGCAGCACAAAAAGAGGGAGAGAGATAGATGGAGTGTGAATGCAAAACACCCATAGGTAGACACTCAATAAAAACAGATATTATACACAGGAAAACTGACACACAAACACACACAAAGGCCCAGCAGGCTTGGCGGTCATGCCTAATTTTCTCTCTCCTGGCGTCTGACCCGGGCGCTCCCTACTGACCCCCTTTGAAATTTAAGCCGGGATAAAAGAGAAAGAAAGACTGGAGAGAGAGCACAGATAGAGGTTATACTATGTAGCTCTGTTTGAACATGTGGACAGATGAGACTGCACTGGAGTCTAAAAACACTGTCGCGCATGTCATCTTTGTGCCTCAGTACGGTAGTGAAACAAGAACCAGCCAAAAAACCCTAAAAACAAAGACCAGGTCAACTAATGGAGAAGAAGAGCATAAACTGACAGGGAGGCGTGCAAACATTAAATAATCCTTCTTTTACATTCATTCAGTGAAGAAGCTTTTATGGCCCAATGTTAGCTTCAGCACAATAAGAGGCGGGTCACTCTTCAAATGTACACGCCTGTTGAGCAGGGAGTTAAATGCTGTTGTTTTACGAGCAAGCTGATTTGTACGCCTGAGCTTTCGCTGCCTTCAGGGAGGGTGGCAGTTTTGTTGCTAACTTGAAGCGTTTTATGTCCCAGTCAGGATGGATTTGTAGCTAACCGTCCATTTCCTCCGTGGCAACGGAGCTTTAAATCTAATGCAATCTAACCTCAGTGGCTTGTCACCCCCCCCTGAAGCTGAGCAAGACAATAAACTGATACTGAAACTGGCCCGTTGGAAAGGAGAAAGTTTTGTAGGTTGGCGGGACAACATTCAATGCATGTTTTCCTGGTGTTTGGATGGGTTCAAGTATATTAAATCAAGTGACTTTTTTTTTTTCATAATGTCTTGCTGTATGTTGGACCATTTAGTCCATCACTCAGTCCAGACTGAAACATCAACAGTATGTGATGGAATACAATGAAACTAAGTACAGACATCATGGTTCCCTGAGGATGAACTATCGTTATTGGTTTGATTATTTCTGGTTAAAAAAAAAAATCTTGTCCTTGCGTGTGACACTCATGTTTGTGTTTCGTGCCATAGCTGAACAGCACGGTGGCTGGACAGCAGGCAGGTAAGTCATTCAGTGTTGACCTTGGCTTAAGCATCGCAAAAATAACAACAGCCATTTCCATCAATTCAGCAGTTTTCTTACCACTCAGTTGATCCCTGTTTTAAATTCGGACTGGGCAGCTGTAATACATGTCTGACATGCAATCAAAAAATAATTTCCCAGCGGAAACCTCCATGTAGCCACTGGTGGTGTAACATAAAGGCAGGCCCCTGGCAGTCCTCAGACTACATTAGGAGCCATTACCATCCAGTCACAGCGTCTCCACTCATATTGACTCCTGGCCCTACACGCTCTCCAGTGGACCCTCCGAGGACCCGCCACATCAATAACCACAAGGCCTAAGTGTGTGTGTGTGTGTGTGTGTCTGTGGGTACAGTTTGTGTGTGTCCTGGGCATGCTGATAAGATATCTCACTGGCCCCTTGCATTATAATGGCTTATGGCAGGCTGACATCATTCTGGATGCTTCTGGGTGTACAGGTTATTGTGCATGTGTGGATGTGTGCCTTAAGCTGTTTCTACAATCTACTGCATTTAGTCAACAGTCCTTGTCACATATATTAATGTAGACCATAAAGTAAAGAATAAAAGCCCTTAAAGAACTGTATTATATCTGTGTACCCTTTACCTTTTTGTGTCTTTGTTTTTGCTTTTGACACATGCTCTTGCACATATAGGTTAAAAGACAATACATGTGGCTATAGTCTATAAGCATACAAGCATGTAACCACACACAATTTATTATGCACGTATGCACATCCAATGCCTGCACACACAACACTATGTTGGCTGCCACGCTGGTTTCCTGACCTACATTTCAACACCAGGGCTGTCTGTTCATCTCTCCTAAGGGCCAATGTGTGTGTCTGTGTGTGTGTACGTTTCCCCCTTCCTTGTTCATAGCGGCACAAAATCATTAATCCATTTTTATAATTAACTTCAACTTCACACAAAATGTCATAAATCTGATACAAATATACTGATACGACACAATGCTGAATGATGCACTTGTTGTCCACTGTGTGTGTATGTGTGTGTGAGTTTAAAGCCTCACACTAAAACCTCACAACTGGCTTAATTAAAAGTGTGATGTGAATAATGTCCAAGTTGTGACACTGACAGAAAGCAACAGGCAGCAGCTAGAATATTACTTCATTTACTTTAACAATATGATTAATTAGCATCAATATTTCACTGCATATTTTACGCTGACGGTGTTCAGCTGACACTCCAATTAAATGTGATTTACCAGACGACAGCAGCGTTAGTTTAATTCCCAATCACCAGCAAAACAAACATCAGCACAGGTGAAAATAAAACAGAAGGTAGACAGGTAGAGGTAATGAATATTTTTTATTCTACAGAGCTGTGCAAATGAGCTCGAGCAGGGCATGCAGTCGTGCATTGCTTCTGCTGTTACCATGCTCAGCCCATCCTGCTGACGAGAGGGTCTTGTCTGATTTGGACACAGAAGCACAGAGACAGACAGAGCTAATTTAGGTTAAGTGCCTCCAGTAGCTCAAGGGCACAAAGCAACAAGCCACCTGGGGCTAGCCTGTATCACAGAGGGGAAAGCCGAATGTGTGTGTGTGTGTGTGTGTATCGGGTAGATTCAGCATTACCAATGGGAAGTGGGTTAAAGCCATATCATGGGTGCATGTGTTGTTATCTACAGTCCTTCCACCACTGGAGCAAAATTGACACTGTAGTGTTTGACCCATTTCCCACATTGCACCTCACTTCTCATCAGCAACAACAGTAGGTCATTTGGGGAGGGGAGCAGGGTTTCCAGCACCAAGGCATCCAATCAACAATCAGAAATTCAACCAACTGCCCAATGACCACAAATATAGGAAGCGAGCAAGACAATCAGCCTCGAGGCGATGGCACAATCAGGGTGTAAGATTTGAAATCGGATGCCAGTTCTGGTGGCTGGTATTGATCACTGTTACTAACCAATACATTTACAACACATCACTGAATTTGGCTCTGTTCATCAGGTCCATCACATTGATCCAATTTACATCTCCTCTCTGTTAATTGGTTTGTCAGAGACCAAACTTCAGATTGTTTTCATATCATGAAAACTAAGACCACTGACATATATATATACAATTAAATAGTTCTAGGAATGATCTCCAACTGCTGCCTCAAGGTCTTGCTGTGAGTCGCTGTCCAGGTGAACCCCTGTTGTCTAATGTCACCTGCAATTTTGCCAGTTTCTCTCGTTTCTCTGTGACTGTCATCTACGATGAATGAAAGAACCTATAAAACAGGGCAGAACAGGGAGTCTTATACAAAAATTTGAGTCTCTAATTATGCCTGTAATCACATATCATCAAGTAAAATGAAGCAATTTGCATCAAGTCTTCAGGCTAACCATGGTCTCTGCACTATAAAGACGAGTATAAGGTCAGAACAGCACCTCCTGCACTTGAATTTGGTGCCTTGCTCAACAACATCAACCAAAACTATCTTCTTTATGGTGTAAAATATTTCCACATCTGGTTTTAGAATTATCATCAGAAGTACTTCTGCATAGATGTTGTGGTAATGTAACGCTACCACAGTACCACAGTATTACTGTGAGTGTGTGTGTGTGTGTAATCCCAGGGTAAAGACAGAGAGGGTTAAATATGTCTCAGGACAGGCTTAGCGCTCACAGTCTGACGTAGATCAGTATCATCTGTAAAACACACACATATGTACACACACACTGAGACACTGTGATTGGTGGTGTCATCTGACTTATCAAGCAGACTCTGGGATGTATTTTGCAGAGGTGTGTGTGTGCGCTGTGCACGCACATGCGTCTATTAAGCCTGCGTTCCACTATTGATAATCCAATGTTGAGACCTCGTCTGGGAAAAAAGCAGAACCCCAAATCCACTTAACCCCTCCTCTTTCCCCATCCTTCTTTAATAAACCACCCCTTCGCCTCCCTCTCCCTCTGTCCCTCCTCCCTTCTGCCCCATCTGAGCAATAATGGATGGAAGGATGGAGGCATTAATAGAGAGAGCAGACCTCTCAGTGAATGCACCGTCCTAATGAGCCCCCAGGGAAACGAGACTAGCTCCCTGATCAAATACTCCCAAAATTTAGGACCACCATTATTCCAAATTAAATTCCACATGACACCTCATGTGTCTCTTTTTGGTGTAGATAAATGGGCGCATAGTGTCTGACGGCAATTAATTCAGTCTTAATTCTATTTGGTAATTACCATAATTCCATCAATGTTTATTTAATCCCACACATTAAAGCTTTTTTGTGTGTGCTGTAAAGTAACTTCTATATTCATAAAAACTGATGATTCACAGATGATCAACTTTAAAAATAAGGACTGGAGACACAGCCCTGTCATCCACTGACTGAATCCCTCCACCTGTCTGTATTATAATGCCACCTTGTGGTGAAAATAAGCAACAACTGAAACAAATGTAATTGGTTTTCCAGTGTCATCCTCTTTGAAAACAGTTAACTAGGAATTTAAGTTTCTGCTGTAAACAAACAAAATTAGAGTAAAACTGTCATCAGGTCACGCTCCCCTGTGGTTTTACAAGCAAAGGAAATGGCAGCAGCTTCTTTTCCTCTACATTTTTCCTTCTTTTTTTGTCTTTAACCCTAATCCATGCATGCGTGCGGACTCGAAAAAGAGACGTTGCCATGGTGAGGACAACTCATTAACGAGACAGATTTAAAGAGGCTCTTAAAATCACTTTCTCTCCTCTGCCTCCCTTCTCTCACTCCTTTTGTAATCAGTCTCTATGGGGGGACATGAGCTTTTCAGAGGCTCAGCTTTGCTTTCTGAGGCTTAATGGAAACTCCAGCTGATTGGGACATAAAGGGGCCTGTGGCTGAGGAGCAGGCAAGAAGAAGGAGGCTCAGGCTTGGGGTACATAGCAGAGGAGTGAAGGGTTTGTGCCTGATAAAGAGAGCTAGAGTGATAAAAGATGAGACAAGTAGAGCAAAAGTGTCCAGAGCAGCCACTTTTTTTCTTGTGTGGTCACTGGCATTTTAACATTTATCTTAATTTATATAATCAGTCACATAAATTAGTTTTATTGGTTTTATTGTATTTCATGATTTCCCAGAGCCCAGGATGATGTCTTCACATTGCTTGTTTTGTCTGACCAACAATCCAAAATCAGTCCCAGAGATATTCAATTTCAAATGAGAAAAGCAGCAGAAATCCTCACCAATGAGAAACTGAAACCCTGAGCTGCAGTGCATCAGAAAAGCTGATGGTAAATTTTTTGTTGATCAATTAATAGACTATTGGACACATCATCTTAGCACACTTTTATGTGATCATTCTAGTTTATTGTACCTCAATGGTAACCAAAAAAATCAATGGCGCCTTTTGTTTTCTTGATATTTTCTTTGGTTACAGGAGACTATGCACTTTTGGTGAACCATACAGTAGAAGACAGGAATGCAAACTGTGTGTGCAGACAGGGAGCAGACTGGTCAGTAGGGCAAATAGGGCCAGAAACCTCAGAGGACCAGACTCAGAGCAGCATGGGGTGGAAAAAACCTCTCTCTAATAGCAGCGCTCATTAGAGAAATGAGCTGTGACTGAGGCTGGCGCAGCCACGGAGCGCTTAAACGCACTTATCCTGCGCAAGGGCACAATTAGATTTTTCAATTAGATTGTCTTACTAACAACAAGACCACTGTCGAACTGACTGAGGGTGAAGAGGAGGGCAAAAGCTGTTGCTGGAGCAAACACAGGCCAGATTAAGTCTAAAAACAAATCGCATTTGTTTTCTGTTGCCATTGTGAGAGTGTTAAGATTCCTATACTCAGCTTGTAATTGATTCTCCACTGCAGATGAGTTTTAGCCTATCGTGACTTTTTGTTTCATATGATGGATTCAGAAATTGCCATGTTTTTGTCATGTATGCATGAAAACACGAACCTTAGAGACAAACACATGAGTCATTTGACTGCATGCAGATATCTGACATAGAGAACATCAAGACAGCACAAATACACATCTAAGAAAACCATCAATCATAACTACTATCAGCTGATTAATCTGCTTGGACCACTTGTCTGGTTGTGTTAAACCCTAAAAAGACACCAAGTGGAAAGAAGAGATGAGAGAGGAGAAGGAGAGAGAGATCCCAGAGGCATGTTGGCTAAAAAATTTGTATGTATCAAGAACCAGGTCTGGGTGCCACTTGGTGCAGTACACTAATCTAACCTCCAGGTGGCTCTCTATGTCAACAGGGACACACAGCACATAAAACAGTAAATGCAGGTTCACTGAGTGTGGGGCACAAAAAACAAGTATTGGAAAGAAAACAGAAGTACAATTACATAGTTTTTTTTTATTTTAGCAAATATAAGTAATATATTTTCATCATCAAACCAACCAACCCGCTGCTGTCTCAGAGCTCCCTGTGTTTCTCCCCTCTGACACATTTAGTCAACAAGAGGATAAATGTCTCTGTAGATTCCAGTGATTATCTGGCTGTTATGTTCTGATGTGATAATCAAGCCATTAACTAAAACTCAATTGTACACATATGGGACTGTGAGGCTCTATTACACCTGATCCCCCAGCCCTGAAATAAACACACTGTTCTCTCTGACTCACTCCTCTCCTCCTCCTCCTCCTCCTCCTCCGTCGCCTCCAGTCTCCCAAATGAAAAGCCAGCTGTGCCCAGACCCACTCTATTAATCTGACCACATTATCTATTACAACAATTTGTCAAGCAAACGACACGCTTGCGCTGAAAGACAAAACCACTTCCCTGGAAAATACAAATACAAGCTAGTTTCACACTGTGAACGCTGTGTGACATTTGAAATGATTTACATGACAACATTGGGATTTAACGGGACTGAAAACCACTAGTGTTTATGATTGTAATATTTGGATCTAATTTATTTAACAAATGATATGATATTTTATGGGGGGGAGGGAAGGAATCCACAACATGTCTGGCTTATGAAAAAGACAAACTGATGACTTGCCTAAGCAACCCTAGACAAAGAAAAAGACACAGACACACAGACAGCACACAACTCCACACAACTCGATTAACTCCCGATATTTGTCAGTGATGGCTTCATTAGCCGTTGGTCACACATGATGGAGGAGCACCTGTTTAGCCAATCACAAGCCAGCCAATACCTTTTAGGCCTTTAAAAAGCTGAGAGGTCTCCGTCTGTTAGATACAGAGACAGCAATTACCAGCTAATGACCCTTCACCTCCTTTATTTTCTAACCAAATTAATGTCTACAGGGATGTGAACAAGAAAGATGTGGATGGCACTGCGGCAGCTTTTATATTCAGAATGGACAGACATGCACTCATTCACACAGAAGCAAACCCGGTTCAAGACTTAATCAATGAGAAAAGGGATAAAGAGGGAGACAGAGATGGCGATTGAGGCAGACAGAGTTGCTTTGAAGGAAAACAGAGCCTTAACCCATTTTACAGTTGAATGATCCTAACCAACCCCTGACCTCCAATTCCCGAAAGTGAGTGTGTGTGTGTGTGTGTGTGTGTGTGTGTGAGAAATCCTCCTCTTTTCTTCATCTCATTAAGCTGTGTGTCATGCTCTCTGTTCCATTGTTCTGCCACCTCCAACCTGCTACTGAGTGTGCACTTGTCTTTACTCATCTGTGTTTGAGAGGGTGTATGAGTGTTAGGTTTTCAGCATTGAAAGAGCAACTAATGAAGCTTATTGTGTTTTTCTAAATGGTGTTTTCACCTCACCTAAAAACACAGAGTCAGGGAAGAGATGAGCTGTCTTGCTGACTTGATGTTTTTCTGCACGGGGTGAGAAAAATAAGGTCACAGACAATCAGCAAGACTAGTTAACTGGCCAGTCTGTCACCTTAACCTCAAACCAGAGTTTTAAAAGTAAGAAAAAAAAAAAAAAACAAATGGAAGATTTTTTTCTCCTCTTTTACTACACATGCAATTTTCTGGCCAACAGTGCCATGGCTGCATACATTTTTAATGCTGGGCGGCTCCACCTGCAACTGATCGGATTTCCAAATGGGAAATGTGGTTATATTTGTATGAAGTGGAAGTGGTAACAAAGAGCTGAAGCTGAGGCCAAACCCCCTCCCGATTCCCACTGCCGCAATTATATTACCCTAACTGATTTTCGGCAGTGCTTCCCCCCATAAATGCGGCCAATCCATTTCATTTGGCCTCATCTTGTTACTCTACAAGCCTGGCCTCCCTCAGGTGCTCTTCCCTCGGGAGCTGTTGGCACTTCTTAGTCAATAAGCGAACCTGCTTTCCCAGTGAAGGATTATGGGGGATCTTGTGGAACAGCTGCTCTACCCTCTACAATGATATAAAATATAGGAGAACAGGGGGAGAAGCCAAGGGAGGAAAAAGTGATGCTGTTTTCATTCCACTGTAAGAAAACTGAGATTTATGTTGAGGATGGTAGAATCAGGTGGAAACAGGAAGATAAGAGGGTAACAACAAAACAAGAACAGACAGGAACAGCAAGATATAGAAAGATGGGAACAAATACACACAAAGGACGTATTAGCCAAACTCCAATTTGTGCCTGTTTGTGTGTATGAGGGTCGTCTGCTCAGCAGTGCATGAATACAGAGTGACTAGAAGGTTTATTCAACCTACAGAGCCCAGACAATACTGTACCCATGGCAGCGACATCTTGAGCTGTCACGGCATGTTAGCTAAAGCAGGCGTGAGGACAGGCCGCGCTCGTCTGGCAGCATATTGTTAAGCTAAACACACAGGAATAAGGGATTTGGTTTTAGATAAGCATACATGCACAAAGACACTAAAGAGTAGTTAGTGGATAAGTGGATGGATACACAAAGACTCAAAATAGGACAGAAAACAAAAGTTAGAAAAGTTGTATTACTAGGCAGACCCTGCTTTGACCTGTTACTTTAAGTACTTTCTTTTATATCTAACATTCTGCTTTTTCTTTGTAGATAACTGGCAGTGTAAGCAATCGCTAATATGTAGACAGGACAGTGTAGAAAAGAAATATGGACACAGGTCAAAGGTATTTCTTTCAGCGACTCTCTTATCCTTCAGCACTCTGTTTTATCTCCCTCATGGCTCCTTTATGTACTGGCGGAGGTGAAAGTGGGTCACCCCCGTAACCCCAGCAGTGTCAGCTCCATCACCCCCATACTGTCAGCTCTGTTACACTTCCCTGCAGGCCTGGCCCATCACCTCCAGCTGCTAGCTATTGTGTCTCGTTCCCAGCGGTGGCCACCTAAGGGAGCACCCTTGGCATGCACATGGGCACAAGTTCATACACAACAATATACACAAAGGCTATAGTGATGATAAATGTGTGCAAGACTGGATAAATGCACGCCCATGCACACTAAGAAAGTCTTTAAATATGCATGTAATGAACCATAAATGAAATGTTGCTGCACAAACACAAAGTAATGCAAATTTCACTCACAGTAACAAACATGTTGTGTGACCTGTGATGTATTTATGAATCAGTGACAGTATTCATCAAAGCCTTTCGCTGAGGGTCATTCAGTTCCTGCCTTGAGGACCCTCGGCCACTACACCAAAGGTCAAAGGTCTCTGAGGTCACAAAGCCATGATCTGCATTGACAATGCACGGGACGCCCGGCAAAAACACACACACATACACGCTTAGAGTCACACACTTACACACACACACACGCTTAGAGTCACACACTTACACACACAGAGACAGACGGCACAGATCACTCAGTTGCAAGGGGGATGGAAGTCACCTAATAAGAAGAGACAAAGCCCGGCTTGAGAAAAGCCTCCACTGCATGTGTCGTGACTCTGGCACTGTGACATACAGCGTATAATTATTACCCAGAAACAGTTCAGGTGACTTAAGTATGCTTAGAAGTAGGAGCCTGTTTCCCAGCCAAGACAAATACCACAATCACTGCTATAGCAAAACAGCAATGTGGTGTCGTGTTAAGTCTGGTATCGTGTTAAGTCTTACTAAGAGGCTCATAGAGACAGCTACCTGGGTAGTGCAGCTCTAAAGTTGTAGACAAGAACTCTATAATCACAGTGTCTATCAGCTAAAACATGTACTGTCTTTTAATGAAAAGGAACAGAGCTACTGTCAAATCTTGACTGCAGTCTGAAGAATACAAAAGCCATGAAGCTCACCATTTAAAATCTCCAAGTCAAACTAAGTTTGTTCGTGTCACCACATTTCCAAGCTAACAAACCAAACAACAGCTAATATGTTCTGCTCTCCAGTCTGTACCTTTGCCATCTTGGTAGGTTTGTTTTTTCCCAGGTGAGCCTTTGGCGTCGGGTCCAAGCAGCGGTTTGGGTGTCCAGAGTGAGTCCTGCTTCTGGTGGACCTTTGACACCGAAAGCAGACGCTTGCGCAGGCAGCCCTCCGGCCTGGCGGGCCTGGGGCTAGGGAAGGCCTCAGGCTGGAGGCTGTTCCCCATCTTGTTGGCGGGCTTGAAGGAGCACAGAGTTCGCCTCCCGCTGGGGGGGTCCTCATAGCAGGCCCTGTGCCAGCAGCTGACCACCGGCTCCGAGGAGAGGCAGTGCACGTATGTGATCATTGCTGGCTAAGACCTTACCCCCCCCCCTCCCACCGCCTGCCACCCACCCCTCCCCTGCTCTACACCCAGGACCCAAGCTCCCAACTCCTCCTCTTTCTTGAACTACCCTCTCTCTCTCTCTGAACCCTCCACTTGAGGTGGTGGGATGGAGGGGTGACTCTGAAGGGTGTGTGTGCGCAGGAGACCCCCCCCCCCGCGCTTCGTTGCACCCTCAAATTGGCCTCCCCCTCTCTTTCAGGGAGGACAGGACAGAGGTTTGGAGGTTTTTGCAACCCACGGGGGACCCAATCCCCCACTGTCTCCTCCTCAATCTCCTCCTACTGGTTTTGTCCTTCCTCTCCCTCTCTCAGGGGATCCTATTGACTTGCATTGATTTGCCTGACAAAGGAAGGCTATGCAGTGTTAGATTACAAGATTTAACTCCAGAACAAATATTCCAAAGAACTATTGCAGCATAAGGCTATTATCCTGCATAAAAATATATCCTACATGACTGTCAGTTGGCTGTCTGGTGGACACTCCGGCAGTTCGCAAAAACAAGAATTCTGACCCCCAGAAGTGACCACAAGAAATTTCAAGAATACTCCAGAGAATCAAAAATAAGGTTTAAAAAAACAAAGGGCAGTGCCTTATTTGAAATACCTGTGGTTAGAGCGTGTTTTTGTCCATTGCCATGACCCATAAGCATCCACCACAAATTGTGCGAAACAGGATCCAAAAAAAAAAAGGTCAAGAAACCATCCGATCTTTAAAAGTGAGCTCATGTCCAAAGATGGTATGCTCCTTCTTTGGTAAATTAGAGGTGAGGTTAGAAAGATCAGTCCTTCTAAAAGAGTGTTCAGGCAAGTTTGCAGCATCTACAAGCATCCCTCTCCCTCCTTCTCCATCCATATGAGATAGAGCAGCGACATTGTCCAGTGGCGTCCACATGGTCTCTCCTATCAGCTCCTCCTCCTCCCTCTTTCCTCTGCTCCCCAACGCTGCTGTTCTAATCTGTAAAACCCAGATTATCCAGCCTCCAGTCCCTCGCCTCTGATTGTGACAGACACACACTCGCACAACACAGATGGACACCAGGCTGTAGATAATTAACAACATCACCTCCAGCACTCGAATGTGTGGAAATGCAAGGAGACTTGACGTGTTGTGTGTCAGCTGGTTAACATGGATGACGCAAACTCAAGTGTGAAGGAAGATGCATGTGGGTCTAATATCAAACTATTGCCCCAGGTTCACCCTTGACTGATTGATGGTCTAAAGCACAGATGCAGCTGAAAACTCTGAATTGCTCTGAAGTGAACGAAACGCTTCCGGTGAAGACAAGTTTTAAAGCCTTGATGAATTTAATTGGAGTTAAAGTTGCAGAGGAGTGCAGAGTGAGGCACAGATGGACCGGGAGGTAATACCTGACAGTCAAACACAGACAGATGTAAACACAGCAGACACCAGATAAAAAGATAAACGGAAAACAAAGAGATTAGCAAACACGATCATAGTAATCACAAGTGGTAAAAATCACACACTAACCTTCCAGGTGACGGTGCGTGTGAGTGTGTATGATAGTTAATTAGCTTGGCTGTGAGGTAGGCTGAGCTTATTGATGTGTTGAGATTAATAGGCTGGAGGCCAGTAGAGGATATGGCAGGACAAAAGTTGGACTGGATAATACACTAATGGTACATTAGCTAATAAAGGTTCAGCCCCCAGCTGGAAAATTAGACATTTAATTGAATAAAAAAGATGCTAAAAAAATCCTGATAAAATTTAAAAGGCAAATGTCTCCCTCTGGTGGTGGATATCACCTGCACCACACCACTCCAATGTGAGTACTCCCTATGTGAACATAAATACTGTACAAAGTACACTCATAAGCCTATTGCAACTTTGGGGGAATGGGGAGATACTCTGTGTGTGTGTGTGTGTGTGTGTGTGTGTGTGTGTGTTTGTGTGTGTGATTTTGCTAAAGCCTGAGCAGATCGCTAGAGGCTAAAACAGCCATTACCGATAGTTATCATTTCCACAGCCTGGTGAGTCAGCCAACACACAAGCTGATTACAAAACCAAAACCACTGCACTCACTCACACACCCACACACAGAGAACATAATGGACAAAACACTGAATACACATACACACAAATATAAAACATTGTGTGGACACACTGGGACCACTGGGCAAGCCAAAAGATTCTGACCGTGGCCTAAATTGCACTTAACACCATTGTTGCCCTACATCCATAAATGCATAGACACAGTGGGTCATCCACTTCACACAGAAAACAACATGGGGGTGGGTGTACAGTCACGCAGACCTACACACATAATAACATCATAACAGGGGGGTGTTTTTACAGCAACACACAGACAAATATACAGTATTAGCATTTTTCAAGCAGGTACGTGTATGTTTGTGGTGGTGACAGTCAGTGTGAATCTACACACACACACACAAATACAGAATGAATTTCATGTGTGTATTTAGTTGGCTGTGAATGCTCAGGTCTCGCCCAGGCCCAGCATGCACGGCGGTCAGACTCTCACAGCCCACTGCCCATGAATGGGGGTTATTACTAGTCAGGAGAGATGTGTATGTGTTTCTGTGCATGTCTTGAACAATACAGTAGCCATGCTGGGTTCAAGTTGGGACAGTGTGTATTGTGTATGTTGGCACATGTGTGTGTACATGCTTGTGTGTATAAAAACTCTCCTATGTGTCTAAATACTCGCATGTGCACACAAGGTTTCTGTGTGTGTGTGTGTGTGTGTTTGTGAGGAGGGGGAAGCCGAAGCGGAAGGCTTTGGGAGCGGGACAATGGTAACCATGGATATGCATAGGTCTGAATGGAGTGAGAGGAGCACCTGCATGCTGAGTTAGTCTTCTGTCTGGGGAAGTCATCCACTCATCCACAGGGAGTCGGCCATTGTCTTCACAAACTTCACCCCCAACAAAACTTTTTCCGGCTTTGTCCCTGGAAACATCGCGGCTTAACATTCTCCTACTAAGAAACTTTTTTCTTTTAGTAAAAATACAGTAAGACCCCCATTACTGACTTCTAGGCATCCTTCTAAACTTCCTAAAAAAGCAGCTGTTTATAAGCTCTTTTTGGAAGACAAAAGATTCACTGGAGTCCTGACAGGGTCCATTCACAGGCAATTGGAACTTCACCATCTATTGTTAAAGCTTCTCTTTTGGAGTCTGATTTGTTTACAAAGGTCAACATCTTGTCCAGAGTTCCCTCTTAAAGTCCTATGCTAATTTACAAGTTTGCATTATTTACTAATGGAAAATGTATGATACATGGACAAGGTGACTTAATTTCTACTGCGGCTATTTTAATCACTGGCATTACTTCAACACACGAGGACTGAGAACTGTGACAGACATAATGTTAAATTGGATTATCTGCTAAATGGCTACAGTATGTCCAATTACTTAAAAATCCACTAATTGGTCAGATTCTAGCTGCTAGTAGGAGAAGACTGAAAGTATTTTCTTAAATTGTGGACCTATATTCCTGAAATCCAAGTGTTTTTTCCAATGGTAAAGATGTTCACTGCCTGATAGTTGTGTTAGGTGCACTTAAGGTTTAAGGTAAAGTTCAGCACATATCTGACACTGTCTTGAAAGTCTGAATATATAAGACTTGTCTGCTTAGATCAAAATGTAGATGGGAACATGTACAGACATACTAATATCTCAATATGACAATATTTCATACAGGGAGGTCAAATGACCTATTATGCAAAGCTGTAACATCTAGCCATGTTGTGGTATTTGACATTGATTTAAGTCTGATATTGTTTTCCAAAAAAGGTGAGCTGCAACATTTAACTAGTCTATAAAGTGTTTTTATAAGCCAGCTACCACCACACTGGAGACACCTATTCTGCTGCCTGCATTTCAACACCTCTCTCCCTGTCCTCCCCGCTCCTCCCTTCCCCTCCACTGGAGATAAGCAACCTGCCACATAGGGTGTGAGAACATCCATCAACACCACTACCCACAAGGCCAGAGGGCAGGTAGCTGGGTCAGCCACAGGTCAAGAGGTCAGTCTCTCCAGACACACGGCACAGGTGCACTGGTTATTGAAAGACTGTGCTCTTACAAGTTCAAAGAGGTTAACAAGGGGGGACTTTAATAGGGTTGCTAAAATAAGGTGGTGATTTGTTATTTCTGAAAATCAAAAGCATCTGTGATTTTTATTTGTCCTACTCCTTCCAACATGCAAACACATGCAAATATTCTTTGCAAATGTAAACTACTGGTTATGCAAGTTCTATCATATCTGTCAATACGGCGACATTAAATTTAACTGTGGTTGAAAATTGTTGAGATGCTGAAATGAGGCAAAAACAGGTTAATGATGTAATTTTACTGTTTTAATAATAGAAAAAATGATTCTGATTAAAAACTATGATCATAACCACTCACCCATGTTTGTCCATAACCCATATTTAGCTACATATCTAAAAAAATAGGATTAGACGTATGGCTTTATGGGTCACTGGCCTGTAGGTCAAATCTAACACACAGAGCTCAATAAGGGATTCAAAAAGATGTGATAAAATACTTTGATACTGGATTTCGATTTGATAAAGCGTGCCCTTATTGTGTTCCAGAGCTGCAACAAACTATTTAAAAATGTTTCAATTATCATTTCATCTGCTGATTATTTCCACCATTAACCAATCATTTTTTAATCAATCAATGTCAGAAAATTGTGAAAAAATCCCATCACAAGATGTCTTCAAATGTGTTGCTTTATTTGACCAAAAGGCCAAAACCCCAATATATCTAGTTTGCAATGATATCAAGTGTGATAAAAGAGCTTGCCAGATTGACACATCTGCACTGCCCTTCAAACTGCTGCCCACAACCAAAACATCTGAAGCCACAATAATGCTCACACATCTGAGTGAACTGAAACAAACCAGAGTGGCTGAGAACAAACCAGGGAACACCGGACCAAGTTCCACTAAGCCAAGGACATGTTTTCACAGATTGGACATGTCCTGAGCCGACCTTACAACAAGGAGGTCGGATGAATTCTCATCTATATCTGTGCTTGACAGGGCTTACATTCACTTGACATGGACAGAAATGTTGTAGGTCTATACCGCTCACACTGCAGGAAACCACCAATTTGAGTGAAAACGAGGTTTCCAAAAAATAAAAAATAAATTGCTCCAACTAATCCCTACTCATTCCCGTCTACCGTCTGGGAGGGAATGGGGCTCAAGTGCAGAAATAACTTATGCAACATACCAAAAGCCACACGGAGTGGTCTGGCTGGCTCGCAAAAGGGCTTACACTAAAATGCAGATGAGAATCCACTCTGGCCACAGCTGGATGTGAAGGAACATGGACCGAAAATGTGTCACATCTGCCTTAGAGCTGGCAACCCCAACTTGGGGGGGGGCTGCTTAAATCATAACATAAGCAGACATTCTGTTACTGGCAGCCAATGTGGAGTAATCTACTGGTTGGATCACAGTGTTTAATGTAATGCACAGTATTTGGGTCAGTCTGTCATGACCCAAACCTGTGGCTTTTTGTCTTCCACCTTCCTGCTACCATACAGTTAGTCAGGAATAAGAACCGAAAGTCAAACATAAAATGTTAAACCTGGCAATCATGTTTAAAAATGGTAAAATACTTAATCTAACAGAACTGAATTTCCTTTCCAACAGAATTCCCACATCTGTTTCTCTCCATCGTCCAAGTCTGACCAGAGTCACATAGTGCGGAAACTGTGTAACTGACAACATAAATTACTGCATACAGCTGATGAACTGGGACGCTGCCACAAATAGTTGCAGTGTTCAGTTTATATTAACTCACTTCTTGAAACCATGAATCCGCAGAAAGAGAAAATGCTCTGGTTTCACAATCCGAACAATTTCCTAATTTCTTAGATAAGAGCAGTTTGGACTATTTAGTGAGCAGCAGCTGAGCACCATTTTTCTCTTCATTTCCACTGCAGTTGTGGAGGCCTGGACTTCTCACATATTTTTCAACTTAGAAATCCTCAGGTTTTCCAAATCTTAGGTTATTTCCTGGATTTGAAAAGTTTGTTTTGTGCTCAGTACAACATTGGAAGACTGTTGCTGGGCATTACAACATAAAACTAGGTCAAATTCTAATATCAAAAGTTATTTTTAAGACAACTAATAAATCTACATATATAATGAAAGCTGCTCAACATGTTCATAAATGAATACTTACAGAAATTTATGTTTTTCCAACTCTCCAACACCTCTTGTGCAAGTTTTCTGGGGTTGACTGGGGTATCAATTGAATTAACTATACATTTAATAATATTAAAAATTTGTGATCCAAGTTAGATGAAGTTGGCAACATGATGTTTTTCATCAGTGCATCAACATGCATAAAAATGTTATGAGAGCAAAACCCCTGATGTCAGCACCAGTGTTGCAGGGTTTTTCTGTTTTCAGTTTTATGCCTACATTTGTCATCTAATGTTGATGGTGAAGTCAGTGTTTGTTTGTGTCTATACAACAAAGACGGAAATTAGAGCGCGAGTCAGAAACACTATAATATACTGTAACACTGCACTGACCAGACTGCATGAGACCGGACAAAAAAGAAAAATGCAGCTGCCAGTAAAAGAGGAACCAGTTTCCCCGTTATCGGGCTTTAACTGGTCAGTCAAGTAAAAGCCAACACATGGCCCCAACTCTGCAGGACAGCAGCCCAGCAACTGCTGCTTTGCCAGCTGTTACTGTGGACAACGCACACACTCAGACACACAAACACACACACACACATCACTGGCTTCCTCTAAAATACACTCCAAAGTATGATAATGCAAATTCAAAGCTCCTGACAGCGGGTTGCATATGAGGGTTCGCAATACTGGCACCTCTTTATGTTTCTCCAAAGTCAAAGAACAACTGGGAGGAAGAGTGATTAAAAAGCAAATAGAGAAAAAAAGGAGAGGTAGGATTAAAGTCAGTGAACCTAAATGAGTCAGAAACGGAGAGAAAGAACAAAGGAAGAAATGATTAAAGAGGGAAAGAAGGAGGGTTTCCTTCACTAAAGAAAAACACATGAGGACAGATACTGGGTAGAGGAAGCCGCTTTGACTAAGATTACTTTCCACACAGAGGACAGAGATGGAGTTCAACTTTTCTTTGTCTCAGAAAGTCTGGGGGAAAAGCCCCACACCTAAAATTACACACTGACAGACACACACACACTTACCTTTCAAACAGAACATGGCTCTTCCCTTATTTCCCCATTTATCCACAAGAAACAAACACTGGTTTCGTCCTTGTTTCTTCCCTCTCTCACTATTACCCGATTTTCCTCCCTCTCTCTCTCTCTCTCTCTCTCTCTCTCTCCCCCTCTCTCCCTCTTTCTCTATGCCGCTCAGTCAAAGCATTCACACGCGGACACACAGATCCTGACACATACGCTCCTCTCTCTGGCTGCCTCTCTCGCCATCTCCCTCCCTCCTCACAGTCTCCCTTCGCACACACAGTCACACACACATGCACATGCCCTGAGTGGCAGATAGCCAACTTCTACACCGCAGGAAACTGCTTTGCAACACCCCCCCACCACTCTGCTTCCCCACTCTCTCTCTCCCTGCATCTCTAAATATCTCTCCACCATTTTAACCCCCCCCCATCTCTCCGCCCCGTAAGTGTTAAGAGGTAGAGAGCCAGAAGCCCAGCGTCATACTAAAACTCTTAAAGCTGCTATCACCAACAAGCCCTTTGATTGGTCTCCTTAATACGGATTCAAAAGTAGATGCATATGCACATATATTAATCCATATTTGGTATATCAAATCAATTTAAATAAGACATATGCTCTTATTAAGGCAGGAAAAAATAAAAACAAAATTTAACAACCACACACAGTAGAGCGTGAGCCTTGTTGAGGATTGTGATTGTAGAGAATCTGGGCAGTCAGCAGTTCAGAGTGAGGCAGGGGGCCCCCCGGCTTGAGGCCGATCCATTGTGCGCTGATCAAATATAATCGCTTTAATCCCCACAATTCAACTGTTTGTTATCAGAAACAGCTACAAGCTCGGTGCATCCCAAACCCTCCGCACTGGCCGCTCCGAACAACCAGAAGAGTCACACGGACGGAGAGGCAGAAATACTGACTCACTGTGGGAACACTATCAAATCAAATTATCATTCGCCTTTAGAGGTTTCAGTTCCTGCTTACATTTATAACAACCTCAAAGAGTAGTTCTTACAGTAGATCACCTTAACTAAGTAAAGAGGTTTTCAGGCTTTTACAATATTAGTATGACAGACACAAAAGCTAAGAAGAGATTTTTAGAGCGAGTGAGTATGGTGTTGAAAAAGTAGCAAACCAGGATCTGAGACCAAAGGTTTGCAAGGAAAGAGCAGGAAATAAGTGCACTAATCAAAACAATCTCCAATGGCAAATCAATACGCAATTAGCACTCTAACATAAGTGTCCTTTAATGGAAGCTGTGAGGTGCCAAAATCCAAACACAGTGACAAGACGGTGTGAATGTGTCAACATTAAGTTTGGCTTCCTCCAAACTGGATAGCTGAATACAGAACGGTATTGATTTCCAATCAGGCTCTGTAATGGCTTTATACTGCAAAAACCCAGCTGCTTAAAAGGTTGGTATGAAGCTTAAAGGTTAAAAACAACTCATTCGTTGTTACAGAAAATTTAATGTTGCATCATAGCTTTACTTATTATGAGTATGCAGGTTTAATTCATTAATCAAACACAACATCTACTGATTACACTGATTAGCACACCTAATCAGACGAGTCAAAGACATCAGACTCTCAGCCTGCCGGTGGCACCTGGTGTTAACATCCGCTGATCTCATCTAAATCATTGTAAAACTCATTTGCCTTCACTTCACTTCTAAAAGGTCACATTTATCACATAGTAAACCTAGATAACAGACACAATATACAGAATCCATTATGTGTATTACTTTAGAGTAATTAAAGCAATTGTGATCAGTTTTGCTGTCACCATTATGAAGGCTAAAAGAAAGTGTTACCTCAATGTCTTCATCAAGCATAGAGGATAAGAAAGTCCAAGCAGTAGAGGTACACTCATAATAAAGTAATGTGACAGCAGCAGTGTATTTAAAACATAGATTTGGAAAAGATCTACTGATCAAGAGTGAATTGAGTGTGTTTGTGTGTGTACAGTATGTGTGTTTATGTACACATGTGTACATAATCCCACCCCAGTACAGCTTGCAGGCTGTGACATGTCTGCCTCGACCAGATGTCACCAATTACAGGCTGATTGGCGCGTGTGCGCGAGTGTGTGTGTCTACTGGTAAGTGTGACTGTGTGTGTGTGTGTGTGTGTGTGGATGTGGAGCTCCTCAGCAAGGGTGAGTGGATAAAATGAGAATGCCACAAAAACACAACCCTGGGAATAATCAGCAATTAAAACACACACACAAATCCCTGAATAAACCCACCTAACCATACAATAAGATCTGACTTCATCAAACCTTCACCTTAATTGGCTGCTGCTTCATCCAAAATGGCTTTAACTTTAACCTTCATCATAAACCCTCTGGCGCTGAGGAGGCACTTAGAGGTCTGCCTAATCACTGCTCTCGCAAAGCTGAAGTGGTGAAAACAAGGAGGTGGATTTCCTTCCCTGTTCTAAACCAATCACATTAAGACCACTGGCAGTGTAAACTACGATATATATTATATTATGAGCTCAGTGCAAGCCACTGAACTTGTTAAGTATCAAAATCTTCTTCTAAGATTAGAGCAAAAAGCTAAGGAACACTTTTGTTTACTTCCAAATAAATCTGAGAAGTATGTCATAACCATGGGAGAAAATATTTTCAGGTCTCCCTTTTTAAAAATCTTATCATAAATGTCAAATTTCGGTAGAATTTCCAACATTTTGGACCTGTGAAGAGCTCTAATTACCGTTTCCTAACCTGGAGGTGGGGGACCCTTGAAGGAGTCAAAACATAAAACAGAAGGGTCACGAGATGATGCACAGGATTGTAAAGGAACAAAACACACTACAATCTGACATTCTGCTGGCTGATGTCACTTCAGTAATGTAATACGTGGCAGCACTCTGCTGGTTAAATGGCAGTCTAAAACTGTAACTACAGGACATAAAGACTGTATTCAGAGAAATTCCAGCTGACCACTGTTGTTATTCCCCAAAATACAGTTTTTGTCTACAGATATAACACCATCATAAGGACTGAAACCAGCGCTGCATATTAGACACAAAGGCAACATCTTATCTTAAACGTCAGTCAGTAACCCAGTGTACTGTGCAGTATCTTCTATCATATTCAGCGCAGGACAACACACGACATGTTGTTACTGTGTTCAGTGGGTTCTGCGTCAGTGCAAGATAAAATTAAATAACACGCACAGATAAGAACTAAACTTCGGTAACAGGAACAGTTGGACACGCAATGACAAGGAACCTGGTGTGGGAAAAATCTGACTCTTATTTAGGCCTCTTATTTAAAACAGATTTATCAGCAGTAATAAATAGAAAGTCTAAGAATACACAACATTTGGAGGAATAAACATGGTTGGAGTTGAGCTTAAAATGACTGAAAAAGATCATATCTGTTCACATGACACCATGATAGCTCCTGTATACATGCTGAAGCAGGTTATAGGATCTCACCTCCGGTTTACATTGTGGTTTGTGTTGGGATAACATCAGTACATCCTATCAACATAAGACCTCTATCCCCTTACAACCTGAAATCATGTTCACAAATATAATCACTTGCTTTTCCTCTACCTCCCCTTTTCATCATTGAGGTATTGCATTAATGGATTATATCCCATAATACAGAGGTAATAGGATACATACAGAATGATACAGAGGTGGGTGTAGCAAGTCAGAGATTAAGTTTTTAGAGGAAAATAAGAGGTAATGCGATTTAATTTGGGCTAAAACTGCATTGCGATGAGTAGTAGGCTTTGTAGGGATTTTTAGCATGCAGTATGTCTGATCTAGGATCAACTAAGACAGACATAAAAAGGAGGTTATGTGGGTCAGAGATAAAAAGATGTGACTTACCTGAAGATAAAAGTGTCATTGTCAGCACATAGAGAGAGAGAGAGAGAGAGAGAGAAGAGAGAGAGAGAGAGAGAGAGAGAGGAAGAAAAAGAAAGGTGATTAGAAAATAGTTTAAAACCATAAAAGTAGCAAATTTAATATATAATTTTAAGATTAATTGTCCATGTATGTTATGTGTAAGCATATTTCCATGTACAGTAGGACTGTGTACGCAAACTGGGCTGTGGGCCACATTGCCAAATCCCCATGTCTGTCTTTTAATGAGGCCTTGCTCGTTTATACATCACATCTTCCCCCTACAGCGAATTATCGTCTGCTAATCTGGATTTACACATGAACTACACAATGATGATGACTGTGTCTCTGTGTGTGTATGTGTGTGAGGAACAAGTGGGGAAATGTGTCCAAACCCCTCCAAAAAGACTGTTACACAAGAGTTCAGTCTCATCTGAATCCTCTCAGATTTCAATAAGCATCTCACACAAACAAATATGTCCTAAAAGTCTGTTTCACACAAATTCATAAACAGTTCATTAAAAGCATTTTATAATAGAGAGCACCCATTTGAGACCCATTTCTGGTTCTGGCTGCCACAACAAGGTATGGTTGATATTTAGGTCAATATTCTGTTGCCCTAAATGTGTGAATGAAAAGGACAGCCACAGTGACATGAAAAAAAAAAAAAAACACATCACACACAAAATTCTACTAAATACTAAATCCGTCAATCTCCTGACTCGCATGTTAACATAGTGCACTCATTCTTGCCAAAGAAAAATCTAAATGACTCAGAATCAGAGTCGCTGAGTTCATTTCACTTAGTGACTTGCTGTACACAACATATAAAGAGCGTGTAAGAGGCAGTACAGTAATCATGTGAGGTCCAGATTCCCAGCTGTCACACCAGACCTAGACAGGGGACTCAGATTCATTCCCACTGGTCTCAAAGTAAGGAAAGGATCAGAGGCCCTTAGCAGTCTGGTCCAGGTCTCGCCTGCTGGATCTTTTTCTTGACATGGCCCTCAAGAGCAGCCATCATGCCCACTTAATGATTGATTCAGACACATAGCCACATAAGGGCGATCAATTAGGGTTGATTGAGGGGATTGATCAGGTCTTTCTGTCTGTGTGTACATATGTGACAGAGACACAAAGAAAGAGGGCTGAGTTTAAATTTTTGATGTAAGAGGCTCAGATAAAACAGAAGAGATAACATAATCGCCTCTTTTTCATGCCGCCACCTACAGGCTTCTGGCCTTATGATCAGACCTGTTTGACTCTAGGTGATCAGCAAAGAAACAAGTCCCTGTTCCAGAATACATCCCAAATCAAAGCAGATTTCTGAGTCTGTAGTCAGTATACAGGATGTCAGTGTGCATAATAAATCAACTTTACTTTTGAGTGTGCTGTTGATGGGTACTAGTGTCCCATAATGCATTACACAGAAGTTGTTGATGAGCTGCTCACAGCTGGAATAAGTAAAGCGAATTGCAGACGATGGTGGGACAGTTCCAGGAACATCTCATAAATCAAAAAATAAGTATTACATCTTTGGAAAAACCCTTTGCTGTGTCTTTGTGAAGATTAACGGACACTGGCTTTCCAAAAAATTGTGTCCCACTTGTGTCACACTATTGTCCAACAAAGTAATCCACAATGGAAATGAAAGAGCTACTCAAAGATGCAAAAAGTAAAAATAAATTCTGAATGGTGGCGACACAGCTCCACAAAGATCTTGGAAAGCAAACACACAAACAGATCAAAACTAACAACAATCTTTTGAAAAACAAATTGCGCTGTCTTGGCAGTGGCTTTCTAAAATAGTTCATCATGTTTTGTTAGTATAAAATGAGGAATGTTGATTTCACATATATTAACTGCACAAACACTACACTATAAAGATTAATATACAGTACAGCTCATACTGTGTACAGTTGCTGTGTTGTAGTTAAAGTTTAATGGCACACGTGTTATTTCCCATTTTTGTGAAATGGTTTAATACACCGATTTCTTGTGTACTAACTGCAGTTAAGTATACAATGAAAATTAGTATTAGGACATACTGTACACTGATGGTATATAGTGTAGAACCAGGGCACTGGGCAATGTTTCCTTGCAGTGCAATTCTTAAAACAGTCAGTTCCCATTGCAGGGCTGACTTGTGCAAAAAGAAATTGAGTTTAATTTTTCTTAATTTTTCTAAGACTAAATGAGAATTTTCTCACTCCAGAAACCCGCCTCAATAAAGCTAACAACTATTGTGCATCAATATTTGGCTATTTGTTTATTTATTTATTAAGTATATTAAGTTCAAACTATTGACAACGATTTTCATGATTTACTAATTATTGGTAATTTTTAAAGCGATGAAGCCAAGTATTTCCTAGTTCCACCCTCTTATTTGTGATTTCTCTTTGTCTTATGTGATAGTAAACCAAACATCTTTAGGTTTTCAATTGCTGGTCAGACAAAAACAGTTTTAAGTCGTTGCCTACGGGCTTTCCAAACACTTAATGGACAGAGCAAATTGTTAATCTATAAATCGAGAAAATAATCAGTACATTTTACTCACAGTCACAACTGAGCTTTGTTAATCATCATCAAGTCAATTAAAGTTCAGCAGGTCTTCACCAGGACGGCAAACAGCAGGTTGTGTACCAGACGGTTACTGAACCAATCTCTTACACATGATTGGTTCAGGGGTTGTCCCAATGGGAAGGTCAAACTGAACCACACCAGGAAACGCTCACTTGCACACCCGTTTCCTTGGCAACCAGGGCAAACACCCAACCAGTCAAGATGGAGGCTGCGTGAAAATTGCAGGTTTTGGAGCCACAGGCACTCATTTTCAGGCTATATTTACACACAGGCACGGTGCGCGGCTGCCCATGTGTCTTGTAATGGGCCCTGGCAGGCGTGTGGAGGCGAGAACCAGATGTTATAAATACTTCAGGTTCATCTGGAGAGGTATTCTTATGAGACGTTTCCTCTGTGTGGTGTGCATTCATACTATACTGTATGTGTATACTGTATGTGTGTGCATGCATGTGCTCTGGATGGAATAGTTTTACACTGACCTGTCTACGACACTGTCCCTGGCCTACAATTAGCTATAAAAAGATATAGACTTTGTGTGTGACAGAGACAGAAAGAGAGAAAAAGACAGTGTGTGAGGCAGCAAAAAGCACAGCAGTGAGAGAGCATCAGTCTGTGAAAAACAAAAAAACAGCTGGACTCAACACAGTCTCTTTCTTATGGAGGTTTAATTTCTTCATTCTCTGGGGCATTCTCTCCATTTCCAATATCACCCAATCAATAAACACTCCCCCTTCATTCCTTGGAGATTTGACAAGCAAATAATCAATTATCATAATTTGGAAGTGACAAATCTGGATCTGCTTCCTGACTCTACCTGCCAAATAATCAATGGAGAAAATCAGCCTAATAAATGATCAGCAGTGACGGACTCTAAATGAGATCTGTCACTGTAACATAGAGGAGGTTTCCTGAGAGCTATGTAAGGGGCAAACATGGACAAGATAGGCAATGTCCAAATAAGGTAAGATGATCTTGTTATGTAAGACAGATCAAATAGAGTATAGTACATTCCAATTTGGAAGATTTGGCTCAGATACAACAATGTCTGCAAACACAGTCAGTAAATATTCTACAAATGGACATTTAAAATGCTTCTCTATAGTAACATGACCTTATTTGAACTGCAAATCTTCTGTTGCAATGTTAACAGTAATCTCACCAGTAATTGCTTATCTAAGTTTAATGAATCAGTTTTGATTCATTTAATAAGGCACAAGGGACAAGTGGAATGAAAAGACAGTAGCAGACGTAATGAGGTGAACATCTAAAGCCTCGAGTTTAATGATGATCCAAAATGGAGACAGTTTTATCTTTGCTTGGCTGCATGCTTCTACCCTTTGACTTTGAGAAAAAATGTCAAGACCTCAAACCATCCCAGTCATGTGCAGCTCGGAGCTGTTTTAGGAAGGGGCAGGTTTAGAGGTGACAGAGCGACTAGGAAGGATTGAGACATGCAATAAAATGACAACAACAGCAACAAGCTCCACATTACTGAAGCAACAAAATGGCAACTTATCCTTAAGTTACTCCACATGTTTTAAAGGATGCCTATATGATTTGTTAGGCTAAAAGCAGCAACAGATGCATTACAAATATGTATTGATTAATTATTAAAAATCCAAATAGATGTAGACTAAAGATGTTGCATACATTGAGACTGAGTTATTTTACTCCATGTTGTGCAGGTCACTCTGTCATGAAGACACTCCTTTGCCAGTAGTTTAGCACTCAGTGGGAGGCTACATTAAGCCAAACAAAGTCTGCATTGAAGGCAGCGAGGTAGGGCTGGGTTAAACTAGAAAAAAAAAAGTGGTTCAAAAGACGTGCTGTCCCACCACATTGGGGGTTTCCAAAGCTATTTGACCATCTGACAAGCAGTTGTGATGAAGCATACTTAGCTTTAGAATGAGTCACACCATTGTTATAATTGCTAGCAAACACAAAATGAGTCTGAAACTGAAACAATAGAAACAGACATTTGTAAACTTGTGCTGGTTTTCTGTCAGAGAGGCAACCAATCTGACCAATAGGCGTCAGCACAAGATGATGTTGACACAGTGAATGCTACATAACTGTGTATATGAACATAGACACAAGTAAACATGCTGGTAAGAATGCATGAGCCAAAGTAACCAGTTCCATCATGTTGTATAATGTTATAGTCATTTTATAAGGAATAATTAGTGTTAATGATAATTATGGATGTCAAATTAGCTTGCGCTGTCCTTGCTGATCTGAGTGCAGTTGAGAGACAGCAGCAGTATGGGCCAGAGTTAATGAAGCATCTTGTGAGATTACAGACCAGCATCAGTGTCTTTTTCCATTCTCAGGTAAAGGTTGGGCTACGGTTACAACCATTGTCACCACAGTCTTACTGACACTACTGACCGAATACATGCACACATGCACACACACACACACACAGCTAATGAACTGATCAATAAATAATGAGCTTAATCTAGAAACACAATACTCCTGAGGTACAAAGAGAAGTATGAATGTTGCTCTTACCTCACACAGGCGTGTAGTTATAAACTGAAAATGTCAGTGAAGAAATTCATGAAAAATTCTGAGTCTACAGCGTTACCACTTAGTCTGAGTGATGAGCTATCCAAGCCTAAACACACACACACACACGCACACACAAGCATGCCCTCTCCCTGGCACCAAACCCTGCGCTCACATCGCCACCAGCCTGTGACATCACCGCGCCTGCTTCCGGCCCGACGCATCATTGTTCACCTATCGCGCACACAAAGTGCCCTTTGACCTTCTAACGGTCCCACTGACCGTGCACACCTCCCACCCTTCCCCGCGTGGCAACCAGGAAGTGTCAGGAACACAGAGTTGGAGAACAAGGGGCCATAAAAAGACAGTGACCCACTTCTTGCTCTGCTTGTGCATGTAAACAAGTCATTCACTGGCTTCCTGGTTGGGAGCGAGAACAAAAATCCATTCAAATGAGCTCAGAGCATTGTGTGAAGTTGTGATGCAGCCAAGGCAAACATACCATGTGGTTTGGTGTGTGTGCGTCCACTGTAACATATCTAACAAACACAATTAATAACCAGCAACACAGCTTGTGTCGTCATTCCTTTTCCTCTTTCTTTCTTTCTTCCTTCGGTTCCACTCTCACCTATTTTGTGTTGAGGCTGGTACACCCAGTTATCATCATCATCATCCTCATCTCCGTCTGCAGCATGAAGGTGAGTGTGCGAGTGCGAGTACGTGTGGCGATGGTGGACAGCGTGGAGCTCGCTCTGGCTGTGGAAGATGCGTCTGCTCTGGCGGGAGAGGGTGGACACGCTGAGCCAGCTGAGAGCCCGGGACAGGCCCGGCGGTTTCTCCTTCCGAAAGGACGCAGACCTCCTGTCCCCCCTCATCCTCGCTCGGATAAGATGGCAGGATGTGGGATCAAAACGTCTTTAAAACCACGTTTTAACCCGGAAAAATAATCCCCAGGTGTAGATCCTTAGATTGGCTGGTAGATATTCACTCCAAAGTCCAAATCATGAGATTCAAAACATTTCTGAATACAGCACCCAGATCTGTGCGCGTGCGACAATTCTTCAAGCATTAAATTAGTTCCAGGAGGAAGTCCAGCCATAGCCCAGTCTTCTTTCACTTTGCTTGCACAGTTCCACATCATGACTCTGACCTGGACAGTCTCAACTTCCAGCCTCCTTCTTCCTTCAGTTCATTTCTCTGTCGCGAGCCAAAAGCCAGACTAAATCATCTCCTTCCCTTTCTTCTCCTCCTTTGTGCTTAAAAGACTCCGGGCGTGATTCCCAAACCCAAAGGGGTAATTAGGCGATCCAGCAATCTGGAAAATCACCGCCCCTCTGCCGCACACTCTCACATACACACTCTGGTACGTGCACGCTTGCTGTTGGATGTAATATTTCCTCGGTGGTGCATGACAGGGTGGAGAGAGGTTTCCAAATTACATTAAGATACTTTTCAATCACAGCAAGTCAGCGGTTGTCGTTTACCACCATGTGTGCCCTTGAGTGTCATTATCTCCAGTTGTTAGCACACACAGACACACACACACACACACACGCACCAGCTGACATGCTCCGTCTCATCGCCAGGCCAGACCAGACCAGGAGGTGAGGAGGCTTCAACGTTTGTGGGTCTATTCCCAGCCTGATGAAGTTACACGCATACTCACACACTGGCATAAACACACTTGCATGTGAAGTCCTCCCGCTACAAGTTCCAAATAGAAATCCTCTGTTGTGGGTGTGTAAACGCTCAGTGACAAAGTTGACGCCTGTGCATCAAAGAATTTTATCAGCCGTAGTGTTTCGCCATTATTGGTGTTGAAGAACAGCCTTGCCAAGTAAGTCGGTGTAGTTAAAAAAAAAGAAAAAAAGAAGAAAAAAGAAAAGAAAAGTCCAGGTGTTGACAGCTGTCTGGCTCTTCCAGTCAGCTGATCAGCACAGGTGATAAAGTAAGAATCAGGAAGGGAAGTCCACACCTGCTGAACACACACACGACCTGACACAGAGAAAGGCTGATGATAACAAAGTTTGTGCTGATGAGGATTCCTTGATTCCCGCTCTTGGTCAGTCGTCAAGAGCGTGACTACAGGAGTTGACTATGTGTGTTGTGAGTATAGGGTTAGGATTACACCCAACCCTAGTAGCCACGGCGCTGTAATACGAGTCAGCCCGTCCCTTCTTCCTTCACTCCCCTCCCTCCCTCTTTTCTGTTTTCTGTGATCCCTGATCTCTGCCCCTCCCCTTCCATCCGTTTGCCGGCATGGCAACCACTCCTTCCTTCCTCCCTCCTCTCTTCCCTCCCTAACACCTTTTTTTCTCCACTTGTCCTTCTGTTTTTTTTCCTCGTTATCCTTGTCATCTCCAGTCCATCAGATACTTCCTTTTCTGACAAAGAAAGACAGTCCCTCTCAACGTACTGCTGTAAGCTTGACTGCACAGCGTCTTTCATCGTAAAGACATTCTTAAGGCCATTTTGAATAAAATAAATGAATGGAGCAACTGCAGACTATGAGAGAACATGCTGTAGATCCACAGGGTCAGGCTGATTTCTCTCTGAACGAACAGTGCATAAGGAAACTGTACACATATTTCAAGACTGCTTAAGGACATACTCATAGCATTACTGTACTTGACATTCTGCCTGAGGTGCTGGAAGCAACTGGTTGAGCAACAAATTCAGAGAATGTGAGGACACTGAACACAACAACGAGGTGATGAAAACACCCACCCAGCAACTCTCATTCAGAATATACACAGCAAACATAAATATATCAGTCAAACATTTAACCAACTGTAACAAAGTTGTTTTTAGTTTTCAAAACTTTTATGAGAAATATGCAATTAGTGCACATTTTTCTGTAAAATATGAAACACAACACATACTTAGCTGCCCAACATATAGTTGAGGCTAGGTTTAAATAGCACACAGAGGCCCTCAGGGTCAAAAACAAAGTCTTTATGGGGAGCTACAAGTGTGTTAGGGAGGTGGAGTTTTCCCACCCAAGTGTAACTGCAGAGGGAGTGTGTGACCACCAAGGTGTGACAATAAACCAGTGCCTATGTGTGTATTTGTGTGTGCTGTGCACACATGTCACAGCAACCCCGTAACCGTAATCAATTCCTTTCATCTTCTTGTTTCCACTCGTACAGTTTTGATTAAGCCTGAGGGCAGAAAATTAGAAGGAAGTTCAGTCTAGATGCTGAGTTGAAGCTACAACTCATCATCGTGGGATCGCCTTTTGTGGATGCATTACGCTGTTGAAAGCTGATCCCAGATTTGTGGTTTGGTTGGGTGTAAACCTAGACTTAAACCCCCATCGCTCTGTCAGGTCCCCGACCTCATTTTCTTTTTCCCTTTAGAGAGGAAATCTACTATCTCAGCATTTGTTGTTTACACAAAGGGACAACTGCCAGCTAGTGCTGTCCCAACTTAACTTACAAACATGAGCAATCACACACACACACACACACACACACACACACACACACACACACACATTAATTAAGACCTTTGCCCGCACACATAAATCAACACAAGGCAAGAGGTTAACTGTCTTTGAGGAGGGAAATGATTAACAAACCAACAAGTTAACATGGAGAATAGCATAAAATAAATACAGGACAAAGTATAGACAGTCGGGGGGTGGGGGGAGTTTAGTCTTTTGATTTCCTCCTTTCAGGAATGAAAAAGCTGTTTTATGACCATAACCCCTGGAGGGAATTGAAAAGTCAAAGGTCATCATAAGTGGTCAGCATCCTGGTTCAACCCCCACCTCACTTCCATCTCATAAATCCCTTCGATTCTCATTCCCCTAAAGCTGCACACAGAGAGGCGACAGCACTGACAATAATCAATATGTTCCACTGGATATCTGTAGTGGAGTGGTGGACATTTAACAGCTTTATTTTGGCTGTTTCTGGTCAGAGGAGGATATCAACATCATCTTCTTTGACAGGTTTTAACTTTCATCTGATGCCTGATAATGTGAAAAGACTCTGATCAAACCATTTGTCAGTGTTTGTCTTTAAAGGGCCAATCAGTAACATATTTATTTAACATATTTATTAATTAGTTTGATAGGGTGCAAAAATTTTAATGCACTTTGGTTTAGATTTGAGTCACAATTTCCAGTTTTATTCCAGTAATAAATAAATTATATGGTAATATAATATTAATAAGTATAGGTGAAATTTTGACACTGTCTTTTTGTATCCTTGCCTTAAGAAATGAAACAACATTATTAAATTATCTAAATAAATATGTTTTAAGAGTGTGGGTTTTAATAGAAATCCATATGGGTGCTTAATGTACAAAGTATATACTATATACTATACTATGTATATCATTTTCTTCCTTATTGTTGTTATTAAACTTAAAATTAAATTTAAGCAATAACCTTATCTCCAACAGCATCATTTCAGCACTAGACAAAGTTCCAGGCAACATGTTGAGTCACAGACATGTGCACTTTCAGTTTAATGGTGTAATGTCGCCATCATTGACACTGCTATCATGTGATTGTAACATCACAGGCGTATGGTGGTGAATAGCAGCGAAACGACTCTAAACAAACGGCTGTTTAAACAGGCTACACAGACCAGAAATGTCAGTTCGAGATATTCCACTCACACGTGATAAGAAAGGAGACAAAGTAAACATAAGGCCAGACGATGAAGGACTAAACTAAAACTACCAGGTAATTAAAGCTAAATTACATGAAATCAGGTAAGATTTAGGGTTATTAGAAGATAAACTGGATTCACATAATCCTGCATCAAAAAGGCAAAATACAAACACAGTTATTCATGACTGTGAGACATTCCGCAAAAGGTGAGTAAAATGAAACACATAAAACAGAAACTAGAACTAAAGATGACAACGTTGATAGGCTAAATGAGACATCATCTAAAGTCATCTAAACCCGCTGATTGTCTAAGATAACACATCTGACTCTGACAAACTAAATCCTGTAATTTTACCCAAAATGAGGGAGAACTTGCTGAGTTGACTAAATGATATCTCCTGCTAAATAAACATCACAGTGGTGAAAAGTATAAATTTCATCTTGTTGCACACACACACACACACCACACACACACCCACACACACACTTGACATGCAGGAGACGATCACATAAGAGCAACCTGGTTGCCAAGTAACCCAATCAGACATCAGAGGATGGCAACGCCTGACATCGATACGCAGCGACGAGACACAAAAAGTAAATATAGCAGATAAACAAGTCTACCTGATGCAACACAAGAAAGCACACACAGCCAACACATACAAGTACACACAAAGAAGGTACAATTTAGTGCATCCATGAGTCCACAATTTTTTTTGTAACCAAAAGCCTTGGCTGAGTGTCTCTACCAAATTCCAAATCCTCAGTAAGTACAGTTTGACAGTGTGTGTCTCCCAGTGGTAAAGCATTCACAGAGCCAGTTAAACACAGAGGTTCAGCTCCACCACAGAGGAAGGCTTTTATTACCACACACCACCCCACATTTACTGGGACAGTTACGTGGGAGTTGTTGTTTGTGTGCATGTGTATGTTTCTGCAGACAAACCGGACCAAACCTCTTGATAAGGGACAGCTTGTCTTTTTGCAAACAAAAAGTGGTTTCTCCAATTTAGTTTCACTGCAACCACAATCAGATCGCTGTAAAATGAATTCCATTGAGAAGTGGAGTTAGATTAAGGCTTGGTTTCAGGGTCAGACTTAGGCATGTATCTGTTATGGTTTAAATTAGGGTACACCTCAAGGGAAGTAATGTAAGTCAAGGAAAGTATGCTCCACCTCTGTGTTCATGTGTGTGTGTTTACTGTAAGTTCTAAATTAGGTGCCTTCAGGAGGTGTTGGAATCTTCACCGAAGGAGGAAAGAGGCCTCTCCTCCTTATGTGTCAGACGTACAAATGCATTTGTGAACTGTGTATGAACAACACAAACATACTCCACCACTGAGCCTTTACTTTGATAATGCACAGCATGTTTGTAAGATGTGTTTTGTTCACGTTTTAGGAGCTCGCTCTGCACATGATACTGGTATACCTGACCATTTTTAATACCTACATTGTTTTGTACCACTCTGTCATCTTCTTAATTAAAAGGAGACACGAGTAATAATGGAAGCTGCTAGCCAAGAACAGTCAGTTAAACACGTTGAGAGTTTGGGCTACATACAAGATAAATGTACTTAATGTGTAGAAATCTGATCTGATCTCTAGTTGAGAAGGGTTTGGATGCAGACACTGACTTCCCACTTTGTGAGTCAGAAAAGCCATATTTGAGCAGTACTGATTCAATTTAATTAGGTTTGTTATTAGATTTGTGATGATTTATCCTAGAAACTTGCTTGTTTCTTCCTACAAAATGAGAAAACAACAAAATATATTTACTTATTTTCATTACTGATGTCCCACAAGTGTTTGAGAAGTGTCTGATGTAACTTTATCAAACAGGATATAAGTAAAAGACAGAATATGGAGGTGAGATGTTCAGCAGGAAATGGAGAGAAGATCAAAGACTGAAGGCAGTATTTGACCTACAAAGACACTGATTAGATGAGGTATCATAGAATTAAACAGCCTTCCTGAGTGTGTGCTCTCTATCCTATTCTTATCTTCACACCATACTAAAGACAGTATTATCTGCTGCTGTCACCTCCTGACTACTGTTTGACCTGTAATACTGTGAACTCTGAACCCTGACCTCCTTTTGAACCTGAGAGCTTAGCCTTCACCTCTGCTGGCAACACGTCTGTCCGCCTCATTCATCTGTCTTGGTCTTTATCTCATTCCTTTTTGTTCTCTTGTGCCCTAACACAGAAGTATATTCAATTTATTTTTATCTCACCCTGCTTAACTTGTCCTACACTTGTCCTTTGCTGTCAGTTGATCAGAGATCATAAACATCAATGTTATTAATAAAGAGCACCAGTCCTGAGCCATTAACAAAAAGCAACATTAAATTGTGTTATGGTAGCTTGAGTGCATGTGCCTGAGGACTGAGGGCAACCTCTGCAGACTCCCATGAGGCTCTGCAAAGAGATGATGTGTTATTCAGACTGACAGTAACAGATAGGATACGCTGCTTTCTGATTTCTCTGTTTGTGTTTATGTGGTAAATCAAAGCAACCACATGACTTGCACATGTGGGATAACATGAATGTATAGTGTTTACATATGTTGTGTGGTGTCCCAAATGGGAAAGATTTACCACAAGTATTTATGACCATTGTTGTTGAATACACGTGTGTGTCTGTGTGTGTGTGTCTAGGACAACTCACTCAGTTAGCCATCAGAGTCCCAGCAGGGTCCATAGACTAACCTCATAGAGATGCACTTAAACTGCCACTAAGAATGATGGGAAGTTGGAAGGGCGGGGTGAGGCTGACCTTAAGATCATCATTGTTGAGTGTCAGGCGTCTCAGTACAATTAATGAGGCATGAGTGGGCCGTCACTACAAATGAAGACAGCACTGTCTTTTGTAACTCAGCCGTGATCAAACCGCAGTCAGGGAGGAAGGAGATGACAGAGAATACAAGTGACTAATCCACATGATAATAGATAAGGAGAATGAGGGAAAAGTGAGTCACACAGTGTAAAATGTCCCTCTGTCAGGTTAGCTGACTAGCAACTTCAGACCTCCAGGGGGCAGGGCAGGGCTAAGCTGGTGCCCGGCAACAGCCCTCTGGTGGCAGTGGAAAGAGCTACTGAAAGCCCCTTAGTCCCTCTGGAGATTTGAAGTGTGTTGGATCTGAGTTTTTGTGGTTGTTACACATGGGGGAAAACAACGGACACTAGACAAACACCACACACTAAGTGGTGGTTTATCTGTTGTCATGTAATATGTATTATATATTGATTAGTTGATTAATTGGGCAACAAAAAATTTATCAGCAATTTTAAACATTAAACATTTTTTTCTTTATCATATATGAGAGTTAACTGAATATTTTAGGGGTTTGGACTAATGGTCAGATTTTTTTTTTTTTTTTTAAATGAAGACATCATCTTGGGTTCTGGGACAATCACAATACCTTTCTTGGTAGCATTTCAAGTTAGTTCATGAATAATTAATGGACCATTAAGATAAAATGTTGACGCTGCAGTTCATTAGTTATATCAGCAGCAGCGCCCCTAGTTGTAGCAGTGGTAGAAATTTCAACTAGTTTAAGTACATGGCAGCATTAAGTCTTCAATAAAATACACAAGTACTGCTTCACATTTTTAAAACTCAGACAATTATGTTCAATATTGTCTATGAATACTGATTTTCTCTAGCCTTGTTGATGTGTAATTACTTTCTCCAACCACAAGGAGGTGCTATCAGACTGACGTACCACTGGGAGGGAAAGTCTTGTCCTCTCTGCGGGTCAGCGTAGCCTTGGGTCTTCATTGAGAGATTAAATGGGCTGGAAAATGTGCGCCTCCGTGTGTCTAGTGTGTTCGTATTTACATGCCTAACACTTTGCTATCAGACTAGAGTCAATAAACAATCTCATAGCCTGACGGGAATAAATTATGTTTGTGTGTGTGTGTGTGTCTGTGTGTGTGCAGAGATATCAATCTTCTGGGAGGGGGGCGATAACGCTGCTATTTCAAACATCCAAGGCCTAAATTTGGCCTCTGTGGAACAGCTCCTTCAAGGACACACACATACACACAAACTGGGTGTTTCTGAGTTCTTAAGACAGCAACTAAGCTGGTCCAAACCCCTGGAGTCAACTCTTGTCAATTTACTCTGGTTAGAAGACAAATCCCCTCATTCCTCTGGCCACGTGCTCCATTATTCCAATCTACTCCATCTATTATTCCAGCAGAAAGCACTGTCTGTGTGTCTGTGTGTCTGTGTGTGTGTGTGTGTGTGTGTGTGTGTGTGTGTGTGTTACTTAATTCTATTATTCTCTAGTAAAAGCTGCCAGCTTAGCTGGGAGCACCATTCTCAGGCAGCCCTCCTGTGTATATGCACTCAAGAATGTGAGTGTGTATATGTGTGCATCCAGGAGTCATGTGTGAGTTCAGTTTATCCACAGAGACAAAGAGAAAAGTGAGGCAGATATTGACCTTTGACCTCTCACCCCTTGACCAAAAGCAGCAGCTGACTCCAGGATTAACTAAGACTATAAGTCAAGTTGTGTGGGTTTCAACATTTGCACGCCAAAACCAGAGAATGCCGGACTCACATACTTCATGAACAAACGCACCATCGTCAAGACAAAGGACAGCAGCAACAGTGTGAGTCTGAGCCACATCTGTGAAACAGCCGAGTCCAGAATGAAAGGCTGGGAAATGTATGATGACATGTGTACAGTTCATATGTAAGACCCCTCTGTTCATGTTGTAGATTTATGATGTGAGAGACCCTGTCTGTGTTAGTCTTTCTGACCAAACACACTGAAGAAAACGAGACCGAAGAAAAAAAAGAGAGAGAAGCACAGGGGAAGGCAGTGATGAGGTGAGACCATAGCATGAAAAGAATAAAAGTTTGAGAAAGGAGTGGCACTATAGCTTACAGGACAAATGAACTCTGGTAATCTGAGTAGGGCATTCACACACTCAAACACACACACACACACACACACACAAGCACACACGCCCAGCAGGCCTGCGTCCAGTGGTTGAAGGGGAGAAAGGGTGCGGTCTACTCCGTGCATTCCTGATCAGTCATGCCTGAGTGGTGGAGCTAGTCCAGCAGACCTGAGGCCAGATGTGGTCTGCATATGCATTAAACTTTTTACGCAGAGTATGGTATTTATAAAATCATGTACAGATGCTCCATTTCAAAGTATACCAAAAGGATTGTAGGTGATTCTATTCTACTGATTCTTCTATTCAGCCTCTGCGCAGCTTATTACTGAACGGTCTACAATGACTTGTAAAATGATTTCTCAGACACATTATGAAATCTGAAACTTGGCAGTAAATGAGTTAAATATTTCACCCTAAGTAAACTAACACACTTGCATATCATTATTCAAATAATATACTGTGTGCGCACAGATGAAGAGAATCTACTGAGCAACCCAAAATCAACATTTAGTCAGGGTGGGTACTCAACATTTTAAGCATTCAGCATTATGGTTTTTGATGAGCTTTGACTGTCCAAAAGGTGCTGCTTATTGTATTCATGTTTGTCATTGCAACAGTGTTTAAACTGGGCTTGGGTAATTTTACCATGTGGCTGAACCTGTTTTTAAACTTCAGGTAGGACTGAGCTTGGTGGAGAAAGTATGTGTGCGAGCACGTGTGTGCCTTTTTTTTTCCAACCTTGATTGAGTAGTGACAGCAGGTCGACAAACAGCTGTTCGAAGGGAAGCACCCATCAGGACAGAAGAATGTTCAGTTTTTACCGCACACGCTCTTACATGAATACAAACTCAAACAATGTAAACATGTCAGTGTGAGGGTACTGTACAGGCACTGCACACACACACCCACATGCCATAAACTCTTTGACCTTCACTTTCCACTTCAATACTAAAACACAAGATTTCACCTCCTGCAGATACTTTCTCTAGGCACATGTGTTTCCTTGTATTGTTTTCCCTGAAAATATGACTGTGCTTCATTGTAGAAATGCGCATGCTTGTAAACTGGATGCCGTGTGTGCAGTGCTGTGAAAACAGCAAGCTCCAGGCTGACAAAACACACACGTGTCTATTCAACAGCGACCTCCCACAGTGATATTCCAGCAGAGTCATTATAAGATCTGCTGCCAGACCACTTCATTTTTAATGTCCAACTATACAGGATACCACAAGTCTCCCATAGACACTGCTTATATTCCAGATTTAGAATGAATTTTACCAATAATAATGTATGTATTTAAGATGCATTGCATTCATGTCTGGTTCTCTAAGGCATAAATGAAGCCCTTCCCTGTATACAATAAACCCCAATCAACAATGGATGCTCTTATTACTGCTTATGGTAGCTGTGACCTTGCAGTCACTTTGTTATGGTACAGTCTAAGAATTACAGTACAGCATGAAACAATTCCATCTATTATTATTTTTCCTGAATTCCTGGGACCATCTATCAGTCCACTGTGTTTTCCTGCCTCAGGTCTAATGCAGGCATAGGCTCCATTCTCCCTGAAATTAATAATGTGACCCTTAAAAAGATAATAAGGGTGTGGACAAGGGACTCCAATAAAACATTTTTTCTTTCTTTACTACAATGATGTACCGCCACCCTTTTAGAAAGAGAAATAAACCCTTCTAGGCCATGGTTCACAGTGTATTTGGATTCATTTCTCACAAAAATGAAGTTGAACTCCCAGCAGGGAGACCTGCGGAATCTAGAGTGGGAGGATTGGACAGTCAGATAGGGGCGAAGACAAAGTTCAGGTCATGTGCTGACAGCCAATCTGGCAGCCCACCAGGAGTCCAATCTGGCAACACGCCTATCAAACCCCACTGGGGCCTGCTGCTTACTACGGGTGCCACAGTCCTCTGCTGGAGCTTCTTTCTTTTGTGTGAGAGTGTGTGTGTCTGACAGAGAGTGTGAGGGAGAAACAAAGAGAAAACCAAGCAAAGAAACAAAGAAAAACAAAGAGAAAAAAAACAGGCAAAAGGATGAAAATAAAGGTGTTTTTTTAATCAGCTTGTTTACAGCCTGGTATGAGGTGTGAGTATTATACGCCATGTGTTTACATATATAAAGCCTTTTAACAAGCACACGAGTGGAACACAGCGAAAGGAAAAGTCTAATAAAAACCAAGGATGTGTGAAAGAACAGTAGCAGCAGCCTCGCGGTACAGCCACTGGAGTGTGTGTCTGTGTGTGTGTGGCCCTCACCCATAATTCCAGTGTGTGACTGTGTGTGTGTGTGTGTAAATGTGTGTGTGATCCTGCAGGAACACACTTTGTATCTGCAGCTCTTCCAGAAACACTTGGCGCTGGCACTGACACTGATTTAAAGAGGAGGGCGGCGATGTAGAGGGATAAAAAGAAGACATGAAAGTAGAAAGTGATAGAGTGCAAAAGTGAGGTGGAAGAGAGAAAGAAAGCCAGTCAGAAAGAGAGATAAATGGACAAAGAGAAAGAGAGAGAGCGTGATTGAGTCAGAGAATAAAAGACCAAAAGACAGTGAGAGTGACACAGAGTGAATTATGCTGATTAAGCAGACGGCAGGCCGACCGTTACCGTGACAATAGGGGCTGACTTCGGGTCTGGCGTTTTGCCCTCTACAGCTGTGAGCTGTCTGACACACACACACACACACACACACATACACACACACACACCCCCGCCACACACCCAGGCAAAATCATTGGTTATTCTGAGTTCATCCCTCTTATCCAGGCTCACAGCACTACATCAACCCTACACAAGCCTCCTTTAAATGCTGGACTGAGACCAGCTTTATTTTACCAACACACACGTACATACACAGATTCTTGTCTGCAACCTCTTTTCGCCCTGCTGGCTTACTCTCCTTACTCCTGATCCAAGAACAGCTCCCAAAGCGAGTCATCCCGTTAGCAAAGGATTTAGGAGCAGAATCCAGATCAGCAGTCGCTGGCCAGACCAGCTGGCAGCGCCGCCTTCCAGCCGTTACTCGCTGGGGTTTCAAGGCACATTACAGACAAACCATGGGTGTAATGGGGAGAACACACACACACACACAGTCACACAATAGATCAACTTAAAATAGAGCATCGGAGTGGAGCACACCCACACTGACTAATATAAACGAAGAGGGAGTTCATATTTGTTATGCTGTGATTAACCGTGTAATGCGACAAGACTGTCAAAACACACACGTATCCAAACACACACACCAATCAGAAATAGAGTTCCCCAAAGATATTCCTCCCACAAGCTGTCCAAAGTTTGAGAGCAGAGTTCCATCTGGCTACCCTCCATTTCTTTCCCTCTTTCCTTCCCCCATCTGTCATCCTCCATCCCTCCACATCCCTTTGTCTATCTCTCTCTGTCTGTCTCAGGCTCATCTCCCCTTCTTTGTTTGTCCACCTCAAATCTCACTGACACATCCCAGAAATCACTGTTTCAACATCTCTCTCCGTCTTTCTCCCCTTTTTATGGACCTCCCTCCTCCTCGTCTTATCGTACTGTCTCTCATCTCTCAAACACAAGCCTTTCTTTGTGTCTCTGGCTTGAGGGGGTGGAACACAAACTCTCAGCCCACCTCGCACTCAAAGCCAAAGGCCACTGGTCATGGCCACCCACCCACGGTGGGCCGACACAGCAGGGACTTTCCGTCTGTGTGTGTGTGTGTGTGTCTGCATATAGCTGGTCATCATGTCTGTCTTTCTGCACACACGATCAGCGTCTGCTCACAGGTGTGCACCTCTGTCTGCGTAGAGGCGTCCGTGTGTCTGGGCGAGCATTTAACAGTGTGATTTCTGTGTACGTGTATGCATACACTTGTCTATGCATGTGTGTTCTCGTACCAGCATGTGTGTCCATCTGTGTACACTTTAAACCCAGTCAAGTGACCACCTCCTGCAGCAGGCACACAACAAAGGACTCCCAGTCATACAGTACAAATCTACACTGATCTGTGAAGTCAGCCTGTGGTGCTCAAAATCCACACCTTACTCCCAACACACATGTATTCAGTTGCTAGCCAAAGGATATTGTTTTTCCAGCAACAATGAAAAAAAAAACAGTGTGAAATACTGCCCCATCCAAGACAGGTATTGTATATTTTTCATTGTATCTCAAGTTCCTGCACTCCCTCCTCCTCCTGCCAGGGCCTCTAACTGTGCTCAAATCAGCTTATGTTTCTGAGGCACATGGGAAGAGAACCTCTATCAGAGAAGGGCTCTATAATATTTTTTTATGTGTAGCCTTTGCAGTGTGGAAAGCTTTACAGTATTGCTCGTCAGGCCATCTTCTGTAGCATATTAGCATTTAAGCCAGTGTTTTAACAACTGGAGGTTAGCATGTAATTGTCAGTTCATTCTTCACAAATTCCATGTTTCCTCCTAGATGCACTGGACCCTCACTAAATTGGAAGAGACTGTTTTTTTTGTTTGTTTGTTTTTTATTTTAAATCACAATCACAGTCATAGATTGCAGAGAAATTATGACTTTTAGTCGCAAGTGTGGGTAAAGCTCCAAAAGCTCCAAAATTGCTCAGAGAGTAATATAAACAAAGAGGGAGGTCATCAGAATTTAATGTCACAGAAGACATGATACAGTTGTTTTCACAAGCTGAGTAGTACTCGAGTACTATTACATCACCGACCAAATGTCTATGGGCCATACTGTGAATGCTTCACGGATTAAATGTGATGGTAATGTTGAGACTTCACTAGTCTAATCTCATGAAAAATCCACCACCCTGAGGTCACAGTTCAAGCTTGGTGAAAGCCAGGGGAAACCCTTCAGCATTAAGCGACATGTGACACACTGGTGACTGCCAAAAACAATCTGGAGAGGAGAAGATGAACCACAAGTCCAGTTTAGGCGATAGAGAGCAATAGAGAAATGAAAGTGTCTACTGGCAACACATGGAAATAACAGCAAACAAACCCAAATCCCTCAAAGCTGCTGATAAAATGGTTAAGACAAGAAGTAACTGAGAAGAAAGCAGCATTTATATTCTTTAGGAAATTGTGGGGATATTCAAAGAGTATCCCCTGTCTTCCATCAGAGGAGTCAGACAACTGATGTTTTAAACCACTCCTGTATAATAGAGGTCACTGCAGCCTCCACAGCCTCCAGACCCTTAATAAAAATCCTGTCATAAAGTCAGTAGACCATACTCTAACACTGACACATATTTAAGTGGAGGGTACAGCCTTGGTTTGGCTGGTAGTGTAAATATAGTTATCTGTGGGAGCCACGCACTCTGCCACTGTTCTTCTAGGGGCAATCGCTCCACCTCCCACTTGTCTAGACAACACAGTCACTCCATCATTAAAGCACCAGGCAATAGATGCAGATTTCCCCAGATGAAAGACTGGCATCGCTTCAATGTCAAATAATTACATGGATTAATCACTTCTTTCCTTTTAATAAGACAGACTGCTATTGTTTACGTGTACTTTAAGCAGAGAAGTCTGCAGACAAATGAAGCAACGTTAAAATCTGTGGAAACCTTTTATCTTTCTTAAGCTACTTATTCTAGAGCGATAGGATTGCATGATTGTATTGAATGAAAACACAACTCCCTGCCAAAGTTAGATCAGTGTGGCAAAAAGTCTAACAGCAGTTGTGGAGTTTTTTTGTTGCCAGTGACTGTCAATCAAATCTGATCAAACCATATCCACAAAGTTCTGATAACAAATAATAAGAGATTTTTAGAGTTAAAATGTTAAAATAATAACCCAGAGTGTGTTTTTCCTGCAAACTTTAGCTTTGATTATTTGCTTATTCAATCATAAATATGTACTGTTATATCAAAATAGTTCTGAGAGGCTTTAAGATTAATTGATTTACTGATTTTTATATTGTGATAGATTTTCTGTGTTGCAGAGTTAACACTTAATATTCTTACTGGAGAGGAATGAAAGGAGAGTGAAGAGAGTTCATCTACTTCTTGCCCAAAGGCTCATATAATGAGTTGAGAATAAGAGAGTTAATAACCTGTAGAGACACAGATGAGTCGTTACGTAGCCTACAGCACTACTGCACACGCGCGCACACACACGCACACACCGCACACACGCGCGCACACACGCACACACACGCACACACACGCACACACACACACACACACACACACACATAGACAAGTGCGTGCATGAACATGCACAGATAGTTAACCTCATTTCAAATGAAGCAAGCCCAGGAGACTCCATGCAGTCCAAAACACAGACCGACGCCTGAGTACACATTCACTTCTGCGCGCACACGCCACAGATATACAACAGATAGAAATCTCTGATAGAATCTCAACCTTTTCCATTGGAAAAAAAAGGACTTCAGGGAAATAGTTGTAGTTGTCCAGGTGGCTTCTTAACAGATCACATATAAACTGTCAGCTCCAATTCAGCTGCTCCAACTGTTTTTTCTCTATTAGTCATTTAGAATTATTGCTCATTGATCAACTTTAGAAACATTTTCCCACTGTTCAACAGAGCCAAACTGAAAAGAAATGGAGGGAACAACTTTAAATGGAGCTGATCTGAACTGTGGTGAATTATTAGAAACTTGAAACGGTACGTAATTCATCTTTGGACGATTGAAAATTAATTCAGTCTTACCGTGATGTCAACACAGACACCACATACTTGTGAATACAATTCCTACTTTCCATTTCTAAAGGCTGCACTTTCCCCAGATTTAAAAACATTCACACATAATGATCATTTCTGGGTAACCTCGTCTGAATTATCATGTAGCTAAAGTTTTTGATTTAATGGCTAATTCAACATCAGATAAGAAACAAGGAAATAGGAGAGAGATTGGTATGACATGCAGTAATGGTTCATGGGTGGAATCAAACTGTGAACGGTGCCACGGTAATGTGGCATGCAGTGATGGTGATCAGTGTGCATTGTACCCTGGAAAAATAAAAGAAAGCAGAGTGCCTAAAAAGACAAATTTTCTCAACAACAAATTGTGTGAAATCACATAAGGTCAATTCTCTCAATGCCTCTCTGACCTTTTGAGCACTTTAAGACCCACAAGTGAAGGTTCCCCTTCCTTACAAAAACTTTTTTTTTCCTATTAAAATAACGGAAATGGACTGTAAATCTTGGGATCTAAGTGGCCAGTTGAACTGGTTGGGTAAGTCAGCTGTAGCTATGGGCTGCTGGCAGGAGAGGAAGAGACTCAGTGTGAAGAGAAGTGATATGGGTCATAGGGGTGTGAGAGCAGGTCAGCACGCAACAGTGAGAAAACACTTTATGGCTCAACTGAATGAACTGGAGTCTCTGTGGCTGGATACCAAAGATGCTCCGATTGTGTATATGACTGCAAATTCATGTGTGTGTGAATTATGCAGAGAGGAAAACAGAACGGCGCCTGTGGGCTCTGCATGGTATAGCACTGACAAAACACTGAGGTTAATGACCTCACACACACACACACACACACCAGGCACTATTTCATTTTCTGTTCCCATGTCAAAGAGGACAACCCTTGGGCCTTTTCCACAACTTGAGAGACACACTCTTACACACATACACACACACACACACACAGAAAAAAACATTTAGCTACTCCAAACAGACAGCACAGTTCACCTTATTTAACCGCATTCCTGAAGGAACATCTTGAAACTCCCTGAGTATCACCATAAAACAAATCTATAAATTATCTGTGCATCATTCAGAAATGCTCAAGTATATATCCTGGTTGAGCAGCCATTTTGACAATAACTGTGGACTTGAAAAATGAAATGTAAACAGCTGTAGAGAGATGAAATACAGTTTCTAGTATTACAATAACATCTGGACCCTGCCAATACATCTTGATCCTGAGAGGAAGCTGTGCTGTCCTGTAAATCAGTGGGAAACAGTCATACAGGGCTACATGGTGTCAAATAAAAGCACTTACCTGTTGCGATGCGCAGGGAGTGTCATAGAGAGGTCAGACAGAAGTTGGATGGAGGTAACGTCCCAGACCAAAGCCATGTGGAGAGAAGAGGAGAGCACATTAGATCAGATTCATTTGGCAGATGTTTTTAATGTTGAAACTTATAGTAAGTGCATTCACGCTTGATAGGAGGAGGAGCTTCATGTCATAAATAAACATACACCTACAAGTTTGTTCAGTGCTGTAGTGCAGGCGCAGATATAAGTAATTGCTAACATTGTTTCGAGATGTAGTTTGAGAGATGGATTTTGAGCTTACAGCAGAAGACAACAGTGCTGTCCTGACTTTAGTGGGCAGTTCTTTTATTGGGCGGATCAGGCATCAGACATGGTGTGGCCAATCCTTATTTGATTTTCTATTTCGTCAAATGTCAAATAAAAGTCACTGTTTCACACCGATTCAGTCATGACAAGAGTCGATACTCAGTATCCCTGGATACCCTGAAGCATGGTACCAGAATTATCAGGAGGGAAAACATTGCACTGTGGCATTCAGACACACCTGAACTGACATCACCTACTCGCTACTGAAAATACAGTACATGCACATTTTGTTTTTGTCTGGCAAGTTTTCTCATCACTCAAATACATTATCACGACATATCATGAACAGGACAGTCCTGTTCCTCACACACCTTTGTTACACCACTTCAAAGCTCTCTTAAATATCTGAATCAAATTCCTCCAAGTGTCACTTTCTGGTTAGTTACAGAACCAATCTGAATTGTCATGTCTGGGGCTGATAAATTGAGGAATTTCCTGTCCACAGTTGCGTGACGGCTGCTTTTATCAGGTTATGATGTTTGATGTTTCTATCACAAGTTGTTTGAGAACATCAAGATCATATTAAGCTAAAATACCCCCCAGCAGAGAGTTGTTTGCATACTGTTCAATGGCTCATCAACTGAAAGCTGTGCGAGAACTGGTTTGTAAAGAAGCATAAATGAGTGATGAATAAATGAGAAAACATACACTGTGGAAGCTTATCAAGAGAAGCCCTGACATTGCAAAATAAAGACGTGACAACTGACGAGTCCTTAAATATCCTGTGATTAATGTCTCTGGGAAAAGAGGAAATGTTTGTTTACTGGCAGTGAGACACAAGATCACATTGTATGTGGTGTGTGTGTGTGTGTATCTATGTGTGTTTCTCCCTGCTCAGGTTTGCACACTACCATGTGGTCGTTAAAAATCTGCAGTGATTTCTGACACTTGATATAGAAGCTGTGAGAGTGAAGACAAATTTAATACCTCAACTCTGATCAAAAGTGAATGATTAAGACAGAGAGGGAAGAAGAGGAGGTTACTGTGCATGTTTGAAAAGAAACCCTCTGTTCACGGCTACAGTTTATGACTCAATGCTCGGCAAGGCCACTGAGATGGTGGTGAGGGGGAGGAACAGAGAGCGAGGCTGAGGGCATGAGGGGACAGTGGGAGGGAGGAAAAAGAGCTACAGACAAGAGATGAAATACATGAGAGATACTCTGTATGACTTAACACAAATAAATTTGATTATTTAATTAAAACAAATTCTCTTTTTTCAGTTCAGACTGCGATCCAATCCTGTTATAGAGTCAACAAGTTCTACTGTATGTTTCCCTGACCTAGGAGGTCAGTCAATCAAACTTCCAACTGCATATATTAATTCTTTGACATGGTCGTGGGTTTTTAAGCTCATACTTTTCAACAAGCTACTTAAATGAACTGATGGTAAATTTAAAGTACAGAGGAAAAGAGTCAATTAATCTAGTCCTACTAAGACCATATTCTCTCGGTTGCTGGTTTCTCTCTGTCTCTTTAATGATTAATCAAAACAGTTGACAATTATTTTTCTGTTTAATCATTGCAACTCAAAGTGTGATAAAATAAAACCATGCTGGGGAGAAAGGGGTAATAAATGCATGGCAACTAATAATGTGGTGTGAGTGAATGAGTGTGAGAGAGAAATGTGTTGATGAATACTATTGCAGGACTGCTAATAAGCAAAGTCACACCTTGGATGTGTGATAAGTGGTGAGAGGGGTGGTGTGAGTCTGTGTGTGTGTGTGTGTGTGTGTGTGTGTGTGTGTGTGTGTGTGTGTGTGTGTGTGTGTGTGTGTGTGTGTTGGCAGAAACGAAGACCTGCTGAGTGATATCAGATCACACACAAATGACAGAAGGCTTAGAACTATTTTTCTAAAACAGTCTCACAAAATACTCAACACCATGGACTTCATAAAGGTCAAATTTATTACAGGGCTGTTGTATTAAAATGCATTTGTTTTGGCTGGGTGTAACTCATAATCTGGCAACAAAGTGTATACACTGCCAGTGTCTCTACAGTTAACACCACCCCAAACTAAAGCCTCCACAATGACCACAGAGTTGAATCAACACCTGTCTGATAGTGTTAACAAAAACTGAATATGCTTTACAAAGACTGGGTTTGGGTGTACCAAATAAACAGGCATTATATCTGAATTTTAATGCACTTTTGCACAATAATTTATGAGTACAGAAAAGCAGAAATAAAATAACATTTTCCATTCTTTTCATTTTTCATGCTTAAACTCACAAAACACTCTGAACTCCACATAACTCCTGTATCTCAGTTGTTTCCTATTGGAGCCAGGTGCAGTGTGTCATGTGTTTCCAAAGATGAAACCCCTTATTAATAATGCAATAATTCAGGTTAAATTATTCAAACTGTGGATTATATGTATGTTACTGTAACAATATTATCCTCGGGCACTACTCTTGTCCAGACTGTGGTACTAAAAAAGAAACCTTCAATAATCACAACAGCTTACAGACCATACAAGATCACCAATGCTACTTATAAAACAATGCATATTACCTTAGAACGCACACACTTGTCTGCCAGACCAGTTTGTCATAACTCAGTAATCAACAATAAAATAACTGGTCTGATCAAAGGAGAAAAGTCATTCCACCTGTTACCACACACATGCCATCGAATACCAACACAAACATCACACATTATGTAAATCAGGGAAGTTAAAAAAAAAACATCACCTGCAGTGACCAGTCCATCTATCTCTCCATCAGTTTCCATTCACACTCTTCCCCACCATTCAGCAGTCTCAGAGTCCTGCTGCTCTCCACCATGTCATCCCAGCAAACCAACCGCCTGAACAAAGCAAGCTCACAGCCTACACTGAACTATTTGCTGATTACCACCACATTTGAATCTCTGTCTCTCCCTCCTCTCCTTTTCCAATTCACACTGTTCACACCTTTATGTTTCTATTTTAGCTCCCTGTGTCTCATAATCAGCTGTTTTATTCTTCCACTGAGATCACACCGTCTTCTTGCAATCTTTGTAGATGTGATTGCTTTTAACCATTAAACCCTGCCAGGACTGGTTTATCTGTTGGAGCTGTGAAGTTGTTAACATGTGTGGGTGTGTATAAATAATTTGCCTAAGCACACGTTGCCATCAAAAACACACACACACACACACACACACCACACACACACCACACACCAGGAAACCACAAACACGCCTACCTGCGTAGGGGTTCTTCCTTTGCTTCCGGTTCCAAATCCTAATCCCTTTAACAGGCATGATGTGATCTGATCACTACAATGTGACATAAATGGTGCAAAGTTTGGCCCCAACACAACACCCAACATACCATGGTACCCTTAACATCAAGCTAAAGACTACACACACTGACACACACACACCCACTCACGATCATACTCAGCAACCTCTGCATCGCCTCGCTGCACGCGTGCAAAGCCCACACACACGTTGGCCAATCAAAAATCTGTCACAAAGAAAAGAGGGGTGTGAGTGAGGAGGGAGTGGTGCATTGAAGGGGGCCCCTAACCGGTGACCCCTCAACCCCCGAGGTTGCTACGGTGAGGCGGTTGCTATCTGCCGGGGCTGCTGTTGCCAGGGCGATGCAGCATGGCCCGTACTCTCTTTTAATGGGTCCTCAGGCCCCCTTTCATCTATCAAGTTGCAGGTCAACAGCACATACACAAGCAAGCGCACACTCATGCATGCTTCTGAAATAGGTTCTTTGAGAAGCTGAGCTGCTGAGCAATCGAGCCTAAAGAGCGGCCAGGTTTAATTTGATTTGAGTTAGTTTGGTGAAGGAGAGCTTTGCCTGCATTGTGCTCTTATTTCCATAGACACACAAATGAGATTTTGTGTAAATTTGTAGTCTCATCTGCACATTTGTTTTTGCTTTTAGGTAGGTATGTTTAGGAGCACCAACAGTCCTGCACAAGGAGTCTTCCTTCACCTCAACAGTATGCCAAATGCAGCCTCCTGCGCTTCTTCAACTATCCGTCTTCACATTTATCTTCTGCTCCTCTGCTTCAAGCCTCCCGTCATCCTTTCACCGTCATCTCAATGTGCTTCTTGGGCTTTTCACTTTCTTTTCCTTTCTTCTCCCCCTCATCTCCTCTCCAGTACTCAAGAGGACAAAGAGGTCTCTCCACCTAATGCGATTATTAGGGGATTTCGCAACCACTCACATTCATAGAGCAATGTTTTTCTAGAACAAGCTTGATTAGTGGGATGGACTAAAATGTGTCTTACAATGAAATATGATCCAGGAAGTCCAGCTGGAAGAAGACAGGATTTTACAACTCAGGGAAGCAATCACTGCGAAAATTGTTTCACCTTTTGTCATGACAATCTTGAGGTAATCGGCAGAAATATAGTGCTCATGTTACAAAGTAATCCAGTGGAGTTGAATGCATGCCTTTGGTCAATGCTGCGCCTTGCCAGATTGTGTTATGTTGTGTTGCAGAAAAAGAAAAGATGAACCAGATTATACTTTTTCACCACATGACGCGGCATCATTTTGGACGATCCCCCCTGCTGCTCCAGAGCACTTTCCCAATTCAAATGAATAAGAAGGGCTTCTCTTTTTACATTCAGAGTGAGAGACAGCCTTAGTCTCTGAAGAAGATCAACCCTGACCTACTATATGTTTAAAGCCAGTGAAAAAGGTAATTATGTGTGTGAACAACTCGCAGCACCGGTGCTTACATTGTTTGCCTTAATCATAACTTCCAAAGCATCCGGAAACCTTTCGACTATCCCTTTTCCGCAGACCACTTCATCACTACTGTTCCACTTTTCCAGTCCAGCAGGAAACAGCAGCGAGAGACGTGTCACATCCTGTGGCCCCGTGACGCTATCATGGACGAACGAACAATCGGAGGGAAACAATCCGAGGGAGGCGACTGGATGAGACAGCTGTCGGATTGAGAATGTTTTTCCCTCTTGAGGTCTGAGCGTACAGTGAAGGGTCTCGGGTGCAGGGAGGATGGCGACAGGGGCAGAAAATGGAACAGGATGTAGTTGACAGCGCCATCTCCAACAGGATGCTGGGAAATGTATGTCTGACAAAGGGTTAGTTCATGGTTAATAGTCTGAGGTGTGGATGGGGAGAAGAGGTTAACTTAAATACCATGACAAGAGACAAGTAGGAGAGGAGGGAGAGGAGGTGGACTCATCAAAATAGGCAGATTTTACCCATTTTTTCTGCAAATACACATCAGCATGCACAATTCAAAGTTATTTTAACCTGTCTGAACCTGTTTGGTGGACTGAACACTCCTTGAATGCATCATTCTCCTCCTTTTCTCACACGTCGTCACTACCTTTTTTCTATCTGCTCGAGTGTACATGTCAACAATCTGGTAGGTGTGAGAAATCAGAGCGGTTGCCACAACTGAGAACAATTGAGCATTCACAAAAACTCACACACATGCAGACATTCCCACAAAGTAAGGATTTCCTCCTTCTTTTCATCCTCCACGCATTTCCTCTCCTCCTTCCTCTCTTCATTTCCTATGTCTCTTCACTTACCCCTACCTAAAAAAATCTCTGGTGAGTAAAGAAAAAATAGCACATGCACAAAATCAAAAGAGGAACATTCATATGAACACAGAGGTGGGACCTCCAGAAATTCTGAAAGGGCCAACCACTGTTAGGGATGTGTTTTGAATATGAAAGAATGCACGCAAACATCCAAACACACACTCAACACACGGACCCGCAGAGTGAATCTGCTAAGGCTGAATGGGTTTGTTCTGAACTGACACGAGGGAGTGAAAACACTGCCACATGGACTGCCTTGCATTTTAACTCCCTGCCTTCACACCGAGGGTGTGTGCGTGTATGCGTGTTTGTGTGTGACCAGACCTTTTCTCACACTCTGCAGCATTTGATGCCAAATTCACACTCATTAGCAGCATGAGAAAAGCCTGACAGGCTCTTCAATCAAAGCTCACATAAAGACAATTAGGGATATACACATACACACACACACAGACACAGAGGACAAGCTCTGCTGTCTGGCTCTAGTTAGACCACAGAGTGAAGTGATTAAGAGGTTTGATTGAGCTGAAAAGCATCTGACCATTCAAACACATTGAAATGCGGATATGAAATAAAAACAAGCATCAATCTGTCTAATATCTGACACTAGTTCTAACAAGAGTTGCAGCGACAAGAGGCAGCAGTGTGTGTGTGTGTGTGTGTGTGTGTGTGTGTGTGCAAACTTGTGCCTGTGCGTCTGGACAGTGTCAGAGGAGAGCTGCAGCAAAGAAAAGATAGAGAGAGAGTACTGTCAGTAAATGTCACCACCACACAGTAGCAGGGCACACTGACTACAATGTCCCTGTGTCATCTCTCAGGGGGTTCAGCTCTGGTCAAATGCTCGGATGCTCTGGAAGACTTAAGAACCCGACAAGAGAGAGCACCATACCCTGTGGAGTCTTTTACCACTATGGATCCATGTCTTTATGAGAGGGGACCCCATTTTGTTTGTATCATTCACATGTTGCTGCCCTTGGTGTCACGCCGATTCCAGATTGACAGCTGGTGGCAGTTACAAGCCAAGAAATGTAGCAACGCACCAAACAAAGTAGTGATGTGACACAGATGTAAACGATCCACAATTTACAAATGTTTGATCAGGAAGGAAATGCATTCAACACTTTACTGTTTACTTTGTGTGCATTTTTATAGTCAAACACAACTTTTGCTTGACTCCACACGGAACCTTTAACTGCACTAATTACTTTTGAAGAAAATGAGGCAGAAATGATTGGTTATGTCACAACAGGAACTTCGTCAAAGCGAGAGCTGGGACCATGTTTCTCATGAGCTGCATCACTTCCTTACAAAGGGGAAGTTTCTCTCTCAGCTCCCACCACTCCTGACTAGTTCCTCATGGATTTGTTTTGCCTTTTACTTTCTTCACGATGACAGAAATTTTGGGAGTCATTATTCCATCAGGCTTTAATTTATTTGCTCTGCCATCTGCCTTTGTAAGCTTTAGCTGAGCTTTTGCTGGAGGAGCAGTACACTCCTCCTGCTCGGTGCCATAGAGCAATCAATCACACAGAAGGGATCAAGGCCGGAAGTCTAATGTAAAATCCTGCCAGTCTCATCTGTAATTTATTGGTAGATGTGAGCTCTTTACCATGTTGACACAATATGTGAAAAATAATTAAATGGGCTACTAAAGACACTGAGATTAATGACTTTGTTTGTCAGTGCTGACCACATTATGTAGCTCTTTACTGTTCATATCAGGGTTATCTTAGCTGTAACTATCAACAAAAAACAAACAAGTTAAAGAACAGGGAGGAAAAGCAAACTCATAAGCTGAGATGAAAGCAGCCAGATTTGCCAGAGGGTGACACAAGAGACAGAGACAAACACACACCTGCGAGAGAGGATATGATCCTTGAACAGAAACAAGATGTGATATTAATATCAAGGTTAGCTGTTAGATGTGTCTTTATGTGCAAAATGGGGAATGCAAAGTTTGGAAATCTAACACTGCATCTGCTACAATGATACTAAGATCTACATTCATCTGTCTGCATGGGTGTATGGAAATGTGACCTGATTCCATTTACAGTGTCCCAGTGACCCAGAAGGAAAACCCAGTCACTGGGAGTGCAACTGGTGCATGTGCGGATGTGTGGGTATGTGTGACTTATGGTGTTACTATGTTTCAAAGCTGTCTGGGCTGTGCTGAGAGTGGCTGGTAGACGTGAGCTCACACAATGGGCTTCTGTGTGAGACAGGCTGATAGAGGAGAGAGAGAGTCTGAAACTGGCGGGGCAGCACCACATGTAAAACTGGACTTTGTAGTTTAATTTATAGATTAACTCTAATAACTATCCAATTGTATTGCATCAGTGTGAGCAGGCAAACTCGCCTTTTGAGACAGTATCGGGGTGCAACCTTTAATTGCTTAACCTTGCATGTGGCAGAACTTAGTCAACTACACCCAAAGCACTCCGCCCAAACTTCTACACAGAACTGGAAACTATCGGGGTTGAACCCAAAACCGCAAACCAATGTGTTGCCTCAAAAATCCCTGACAAAAAAATATGAACCTCAACTTGTGCAAATCTCGGGGCAGAGACAAAGGGATGAGGCGAGGAGGAGCGCAACAGCAGAACTGCTTAGACCTCGTGTGTCACCTCCCTGCTCCTGAAATTGCCTCCCCTCCCATCTCTTCCTCAGCCCACAGCAACCACTTGAAAGGCCAACTGGGTTGGGTTCCCATATGGTGAGGAGACAAGAGGGTGTGTGTGTGTCTCTGTCTGTGTTTGTGTGTGTGTGTGTTTAGACTGCTTAAGTCTAAGGGGGCTCCCTCCGACTTAGCCTTAAGAAGCCTCACAGACAGCTGTTTTCCTGAAGAGCCTCTCACTCACTCTCCAACACACACACACACACACTGCCCAATTAGGACACCCAGTTATGTTGTTAGTGACTGTTTACCATAAACTCCCCTCTCCTTCCGTCATCCTGCCTCTTCCCCTCATGACCTATTTGCTTTTCTTTCCTCTGACTCGTCTCCGAGTCCCCTTGCTCCCCCTTTCCTCACCCACCAACTCATTTGCAATGTCAAACCCATTATTTTAAGCATAATGTGAAACAACAGGGAGGGGGCTAAAATGATGCATATGCAGTATTGGGACTCATTCAGTGTTTTTCCAAACACAGTAAATCACAAACTTGACCTGAAAATTACAGCATTTCACAAATATTTCCAGACATTTCACAGCTGTGTAGGAACCCTGTCTTATTTGGGGAATACTTTCATCTAAATTATAGTCACTGATTACATATACAGTTGCTATCCAGTATCAGCCAGAGCATCAGAGCATCCAACATTCAGTTCTCAAAAGTCTGACAGGCCTGTTAATCCATTCAAAACAGTTTGTTTTGCTCTTGTTTATGTTATTCGTTTCATCAGCATTAAATGTCTTTCTCTCTTTCGCTGCCCATCTTTCTTGTCTTTTATCAACCTGTCTCTGACACTTCTATTTTTTTTTTAATCCCCTCTCACCTTCTCAGCTCCTCCACCTTATCCTCCCATTTCAGCTCCCTCCCTCTCCCTCTCTCAACTCCCTCTCTTTCTATTCAGCCACTGAGTTGTGACTTGTTGCAGAATGGTCAGCGTGCTGGGAGGGCTCAAGTCTGGCCAAGAATCTGAGAGTGTGTGTGTGTGTGTGTGTGTGTGTGTGTGTGTGTCTGTGATTTCAAGCATGCAAGTGCGCTGGCCTGCCAGAGAGAATTAGCCTCCTCTCTCTGTTGTGTAAAATCCTGTCTGACTTCTCAATGGCAAACAGACTGGGCTAAAAAATACTGGGTTTTTTTTAAGACACATAGAAAAAGAGAGAAGGGGGAGTAGGAGGAAGTATAGAAGAGGGGGATGAAGCGAGGAGGAATGAGGAGAGGGAAGGGGCGGAGGAGATGCAGTGAGCTAAATACGACAGTTGGATTGACTGAGGTTTGGACGATGAGACAAAGAATGAAAGTGAACAAGAGGCAAAGAAGAAAACACTGAAATAAACTGCACCTCCATGTATTCTGTATGAAAACTCTAAAGGAACTCTGCTGGGTTAAAAATGGCCAATATACACTAGTGCGACTGCCTGCAACTGTTCGATCTATTATGCTTTGTACGTGATCTTCTGGCACAACTTACTTGAGCACATTATTTTTCATTATCTATGAGTTGTTGATCACATGAAATGCAGATATGATATGGGTCAGAGTTTAACTAGGAGACATTACTCATACGTTTTGTTCCACAGCTGTGTGTAGGAGTCAAAATGGTCTATGGAAGGACGAGGAAGGGGGATCCAGACAGATTTGTTCTGTTGCACTACTGTGGAGATTCTCTGTGATGTATGTCCTGGTTTTTACTTTACTTATATGAGAGACAAGGGAGAAAAATAAAGATAGAAAGAGGGAGAGAGGAGATAACATAAAAGACAAAATGGCAAAACGAGAAGATATCTGGATACAGCACAAAGACCAGACTCATTCATAAATTATTGATAAAAGAGAAAGATTGATGGATTTCTCTTTTCCTCCCAGCCCTAGGGGATCTGACATTTCTATCCAGACCACTCATCACTGCCTGTCTATCCACAACAAAGACACTTGGTCTCATCTCAAGATCTCCAGGGTCTTAGAGGCCCATAGGACCTCCTGCTCCCCCAAGGCCAAGGCATATTAACCTGCCTTGCTACCCCGTCTTCTTCCAGGGCCTTTGGGCCTCTAGACCGAGTCTTTTCTAACAGTCCCGGGAGGTTGGGAGTGGGGTGAGGTGAGGCCCTGACAGTTGGAGCTGCAGCTGATGGGGTGAATTATTCTCGATTCTAGCAGACAGTAGGGGCACATTGTCAGGGCTGAGGGCACTTAATTGAAAAGAGGGGGACTTTTTCTTTTATGTAGTGCTTCCTTGTTAGCTGCTGTGGGCCCCACTGGGGTTAACGGATCAAACAAAGGAGGAATGTGTGCGTGTGTGTTGTAAGAGATAGAGGGAGTTTCTAATGGTTTGGTGCAAGGAGCAAAAGAGGACCGACAAGGTGAAAGGTCTTGGAGATTATAATGTCTTCATGGTTTAGATCATCTGGCATATATTACAAAGTGTATGATATGTGTCTAAGAGTCACACAAACATAAATCCTGGGCTAGTGCAGTCCAAAACCAAAAGATATTCAGAAACTCCTCAGACTTTAGAAGCTAACATGTTTGGTTTTGTTTGAAAATGACAGCAAAAATAAACTGATTATGAAAATAGCTGCCAACTGATTTACTGGCAATCAGCAAATCAATTTACTGACTATCTGTATGTGAGCTGAACATACTTTGTACATCTGAACACAGGAAAAAAAGTCAATTTCCCTCTTGTCTGACAAAAACCCCTAACTGCAACCTGCACTGGAACCGTAACTCTGATCGAGTGAAGCAAAACAAGTGAGGAGAGATACTGAAATGACTCTCTAGAAACCACAATTCCGTACAATTACGGTAAACACAGTGCAACCTGAAACACACAAAACCCAGAACACAAAATATCTATCGCTCTGAGGCAGGAACTGAATCCTTCACAAACAGGGGTGAATCCAACAGGAGTGAAACTGCCCTATGACGTTAGCCCTGAAGACACCATTGACAGGTGGACAATAACCGCTACTTGATACACTAGTATCACGAGTCTGCTTCATATCCATCAGATGAGACCAATGCTTTTAGATCCTGTCAGTATGACAATCATTGACCTGGACAACAAGAGTAGGGTTATAATTTGCAAAATACAAAATGCAACATTTATATATGCAAGGTTTTCTTACTTTCTGGCATGAAAATAGGTCAATAATCCATCAGCAGAGTACTACAAAATTAATCAGCGACTATTTTGATATCAGTAAATTGTCATAATTTAATGGCATTTCATGGACCAAGCAATTAATTAATAAAATAATCAGCTGGATAGTAAAAAATAGCTGCAGTCCTAGTTAATGCTTATTTATCTCTTTATTTTTTACAGTACAGTTTTACCACATTTGACTCTTTCAAGCTATTACAAGATTATTAAGTCTCAACACTGACATTTTTCACAGATTCTCTATTAGTGAACTAGAAAGCTAATGAAAGGTAGTGACATGACCATGGACGGTTATTGAGCTATCTATTATAAAATGGTAACACAAATTAAACTCCTCATATTGAGAAAACGCACACAGTACATGGTTGAGCAGTGCCTGCACTTTGGAAGCTTTTGTTCAACCTACATCGCCAGGCAGCTGATAAACACACCTGGGGCTAGAGAACACACCTAATCAAACAGCTATAATGGTAATAGCCTGCCTCGTTCATTCAAACACATACACACTAACACACTCCCTCAGTCTCCTTCCATACAGAGAGAGAGAGAGAGAGAGAGAGAGAGAGAGAGAGAGAAGAGAGAGAAAGAGAGAGAAAGAGAGAGAAGAGAGAGAAGAGAGAGAGAAGAGAGAGAGAGAGAGAGAGAGAGAGAGAAGGTCAACACCACAGCTGAGTCAATATGCCAGGACACAAGCTGGCAGTAGCCTCAAGAGCAGACACACAGGTTTGTGACCAAAAGGCCTGAATCCCAGGCAAGGCACTTTTGGACCAGAAGAGTCAAAGTTGTCTTGGGAATGTTTCTAGGCAGGTTTATATTTATAATCTGAATCTGAGACCAGCATGAACCTCAGCATCTGGAACAGAGGAAAAAAAACTCAGGCCAACAACAACAGCGGCTAAATGGCAATGTGGCCATTCAACGTGAGCAGCACTAACTCACAACACTTGACTGGAACTGAATTAAAATGACTCATTTTATATTAGAAAACAAGCTCAAATGTCAACATCTAAGCAAAAGGCAAATAACTTGTAATTACTGGGATAATCACAAGTCTCCACACCCCTGTTGTTTATAAACCAACAAGTAAGACACATGTACAGACAGACGCACAGGGTTGTTTCCCATTGTAGGTCGTCTGTTCAAGCTTCACTCAGTTACGGGGCAGTAACAGGAATGGGCGTGCAGACTCCAGCAGGGCTTAAGGAGATTAACCATTCTGTATAGCCGTATGAAATAATATTCCTCATAATCCCCATCACTGACTCCTACAATCCCCCCTCACTGTGTGGCTATGGGTGGGCCTCTCTAAATGTGCTCTTTTGTTCTTTTGAACACACACGCAGGCGCTCATCTACACACACATCTGGACAAAACAGCTGGACATTCATAACAACACACAATATACAGATGTGCAGGATTACAAAGTGTGTATGTGAGTGGGTGTGTGTGTGTAAACTCTTGGGAGAACAATAGTTGATACAATTTGTTTTAAGTACACAAATATGGCAACATGTTCTGTTTTACCTGTTTTTTTTAGCTTTGGCTTTTGCTACTTCATAGCTCTTTTACATTTGAATGACATCACAGGTGTACATGCTGCTGTGTGTTCAAACATGTGGAAGAATGTATGCATGTCTGTTGCGCAATCATTTCACCACTTTGTTTTTTTGCTAAATGCGCTCTAGTATAAAACTGCTTCCAGCTTTTTCTCTTTTTTTTGAACAATTAGTGGTTTGTTTACACAGATAATGTATCTTAAATGACTTGATGACTGAGCTTGTGCATAATGGCACAGCGGAGATAAGCCTGCATCATGGTCTCAATTTAATGAAACAGTACTGTATAGTGAGCTGACTTGTAATGTAAGAATTGTTAGGGTTTTATCGATACTCTTATCAGTTCTTTTTTATTAATGTGCAAGAAAAAAAACTAAGAACTAAAAACTCCCTGAAGACAAATGTAAAAAGTTAAATCCTTCATAAACTCAATTATATTCTTGAAATTAACACACTAAGTGAAGTTTTATAAGAGTATAAAACATAGAAAACAGCACTATCAGTCATCAGTCATCAATCCTGCCCTCTGTTATCCTCTCTCTTACTGCTAATGTGGACTCATTGCTGGCCAAGTAAGGCATGGAGGAGGATGGGCAGTGGGTCTGCCTACTCAGCCAGAAAGTCTATAAGTATTTGCCAAAATGTAAGACGGTTGACTGCAGTCGGTTTTAATTTTAGCTTTCTCAAAACTATTTGCTCCGGCAGTGGACTGAAGACTATGAACAAAGCATGAAAATAACACTTTTTCATGAGTTATGATGCACTGATAAGCATAATTATGATTTCACAGTGGCCACTGACCTCTGTGTGTGCGTGTGTGTGTGTTCTGTTGGAGTGCAAATCTGTGTGTGCACATGGTGCAACCAGCCCCTGAACCTCTTTCTTTCCTCAAGGCAACTTTCATGTTTAATAGACTGCATCACAACCATAAAACCACCCCATTACCTTCCTGTGTCTTTCTACATGTGCATTCAGCACGGTGCCGAGGCAGCTCTTGTTAGGGATTAAACAACAGGTGGTTTGGATTTTTTCTGCTCTCACTCATTCTGCTGAGTAAAGGAGAGTAGAGTGCGGAGGAGAGAGGGAAAAGTTAGAGGTCAAAAAGTTTAAGTGTGACGGTCCTGGACTTTTTTCATTCATACACATGTAGATGTGCAACAATGTGCAGCACATGGGGATAAGAGAGACAAAGAGTGAGAAAGAAAACATGAGTTTAATAGAGGACAATTAAAAAACAGGGGGGACAAGATGAAAATATGAGATAAATAACATGTGGGATACAGGTCAGTAGAAGATAACAGAAGGGAGAATCATTGTTATAAGAACACACACACACCTGTTGTTCACATATACAAGCTCAGAGGCTTCCCGTGGGTGGACCAACATGGCAGGAGATCGCAGGCCGAACATACGCAGACATCGCACAACACAACATCTGACACAGACAGGGATAGGCCATGTGAATAGTACTTGAATAGTAGTAGTCTGTGCATCCTGGGAAATACTGATGCATGGCAGCTTCAGCGGGGGGCGGGGGTAAGTAAGTTTAATTGCACACATGTATGCGCACATCCACACAAAAACACGCACACAATAAGGTCTCTATGGATGAGGCAGACAGCTAGAGCTGCTACAGAGGAAGATTCAGTAGTCAATGGGGATTTCCTGTGCGGAGTATGTCATATTTCACAGTGACAAGACGCTTTCTCAGAAACACACATCCACACGACGTGCAGTGTTCTAGGGAGACAAAATAAGATGGATGAGCCAAGAATCTGCCTCAGGCGAGAGGAGGAGAGTCAAACCCATCACCATTATGGCCTATTTGTTTTGAGTAATTAATAGAAAGAAATTAGCACAGTAAATAAATTGACTTACATTCTCAGTATGAGTGTGTTTGTGTGTCTGGTGCCCTGAAAAACATGTGGTGTATTTCTTCGTATTGTGTCAAAGTGTCTGGCTGCAAGCTGAGACATTCAAGCCAAACACATAAGAGAGGTGACGGAGTGAATTTAGAGGATGATCCAAACAAAATAACATGTGCTAATACATTCTAATGTCTGTTCAATGTCACATCTTCTTGCTCAAAAAGTTGTACTGTACTAAACTGAATCAAGGGTAACATAACAAAAGAAAGAGAGGGTGAAAGACAGTGAAAGAAACAGAGGAAACACTCCACTAAAACAACACAGCTGACAGAGGCAGAGAGAGGACAATCAGTCTTTTATTTTTAGGGCCTATGAGTCTTAAATGACTACACAGTAGATACTGTAGAAAGACAGACACAGAAAGACAAGCAGGTCTGAATGACTGAGTGGGTTGTTGAAACGGAGCCAATAAAAATATTATAAATCTGTCAGAAAACTGGGATATTTACACTGTGGTTGAGAAAAGACAGTCCCAGTCATTCATTCTAAACGTGACCAAATCAGGATTTTTAGACTTAAGAGTACAAGTTCAATAATGTTCAGTGCCCTTATTTCACAGATAGATATTAGAAATATGTGACTGCCCTTCACTAGAAAATAGGAGCAGATACATGTAAGTATCCAAGTTCTCTTTAGATTAGAGACTAAATAAACCAAAGATATGCCAACAGAATGGGGAAGCTCTGTGCGTCACTGACATGTTCTACTCTCTTTTCTTGTAATGCGCTTTATGTAATGTAATAAACCGCAAAGTCCAGCATATTTTTTTGTGGGATATTTGTCATGTTGAGTTATTAATTTAGGTCTGATTCAGACAATAATGCCTCATAATATCACAGCACTAGTGGGTGGGAAAAACATAAATCAGTGGCTCAGATTTGTGTTCAATTTCAACACAAAGTTGAAATAACCAAAAGCACATGCTGTAACATGTATGTGTGCATGTGTATTGTCTGTGCTTATGGGAATTATGGGGGTGGGGGTATATATACACAGTATACAGTATATAATAACCTAGGTCAAAATGTTGACAATGGACTTTTTGACCGTTAGAAGGAATTGAGGACAACAGATTGTGTTGCCATTCTCTGACGCAAACACACACAGAGCAGGGCGGTGACCATGACAGGAAATACAGCTTTTTGACACACAAAGTACTACTGGATTTAAAGCATCACAAAAAATGTTCTTATTCTTAATTAAGGGTGATGTTCTTACAAACAGATTCTGCTGGAAGAAAAGACTCTAAAGAGCCACACTGAAATTCTGCCAGCAACTTTTTGCATGCTTCTGGTGGGTATTTCCCATCCTAACAACCACTTTGGTCCCCCTGGGGCGATAATAAAAACAACTCACCCAAAACAGTGACATAATACCCTGCCACACATCACCACCATCTCTACTAACACTGCTGACAGTTGATACATGTCCTACTGACTCAAATCTGGGACTTTTCCATCAGAGGGTTGGAGAAAGCTATCTGCCTAAATCCCAACTAAATTAACCTACTTTTCATTTGCTGTTCAGTTTAGACATTTAGACTTTAATGTTTTTTAACAGAGGAAGCTATTGCTAGACTGCTGATATTGATAGAAAAAGGTCTCCGCATACATGCAGTGTTTTCACTTGACTTCTGATATTACAAGCAACCAAAGATGAGATTGTTTTGCAGAGTTGCTCGAAGCAGAAGATAGAATAAACAAATTCCACAAAGTTCCTCAACTGTTAAACATTACGTCTGCTTGCCTAAGACAAAACCTTAATCACCCTCTTGTTACTCAGCCTGTTTATTCAGCTGAGGAAATTCAAATTGTCTAATGTCGCCAGTGTTTATAAGACTAAAAATATGCCTGAAAAGACCCCAAGAGCAGCTGTTCCAAATGAATTTTCTGCCAATCCAAATATAGCTGAAAACTCCTCCCCAACTTCTCATCTTCCCTTGACTAGTTTAAAAGTGCAAATAATCAGCTTCACCTTAAATCCAACTGTAGCTTGTCTCATTTAACAAACACAACAAGGAAGAGGAAGCCCCAGCATTCTGTGGTCTTCACTCTCCAGGTCTATATTGATATTTTCACAGTGAAAATATCTGCTGCTTACTGGGATGTGACACCCACTGCATTTCCACAGCTTCTAATGGAAGTCATGTGGATGGCTGCAAGACTAACCACTCGCTGAATTAATGTGCATGGGCGCGTGCGTCCGTGTGTTTCCATGTGTGCCATGGTTAAGTGGTACAAGTGACAGATGTGGCAGAAAATCCCTGTTTATTTTTCCTGAAATGGTCATAGAGTCAGAGTGTATGTATGTGTGTGCAAAGTGTGTACATTGTTTTTCCAGGCTTTGAGTGCAGTAAAGTGCAGATACAGGACAATAGTCTTTATGTTCCTGTAAGATGAGCTCCCACCTGCTGCAGTATGTCATTATGTACGGTATGGATGTGTGTTTGCCTGTCTGTCTGTCTCCATACTGTATACATCACCGCTGAACCATGACGTTAAACAGGATGTAGGAAATCCTATATTACCCTGCCATCAAAAGAGGCTGTTGTGTAACTTTAACAGGATTTCTTTTATGGATTCTGTTACATATGAAAAATTATGAAGTTACAAAATGCTACATCTCTACTATGATGTTCACACACATTCTGAATTAATATGAAAGAAATCTGGGACTGGGGCAGTGTAGGATTTTCTTAAAGTCCTCATCAAAAACAGGGTTGCATACCAAGATCAGATACCCTGTTCTAAATCCATTAAAACCATTAACTAACATTTTTATTAAGATGTTTTGTGTGAAAGGGGCAGAAGACACACAACTGTCACTGTGTTGGAGATTCAATGGATAATTGTCAACAAAAGGTTATCCTAAACGTACAGGTGCCAGGGTAGGGCAAACAAGAAAAACTTGAAAATGTAGGCTTATAAATTTAAAAGACTTTGTAGAGGATAACTTTAGAGCATCAGATGGTGACAACAATGACTAAAAAGGCCCAAGGCTCAGTGTGATCATGCTGCTTCACATTCATACAGATGCAAACAATTTCTGTCGTAGAGACCAAAGAACAAAGCTGCTTGAAACAGCTGGGAAAATAAACATCTGTGTATTTCAACATCTGTGAGATGTTGTGACCCGATTTAGACAGCAGTCTCAAACTGGCTGTAAAGACGCTGCTGTGTGATCGGTCAATGATTTAAACCAGATTGTCATCAGTTAGCTGACAATCATTAGATCACATTGTAAAGCAAATATTTTCAAAAATGCTATAAGTAATCGATAGAGCCAATGGCTGACAGTCATCACAATGTTGAGCACAAAAAATAACAGAGGTGTAGACTAGTTAATCTCACACACCTTATTTGTTACGAGCCTCCTGATCCAAATACCAAAGGTCAGGGTTCAAAAATATAAAGGCTATGAGCTAAAATGATTGATGTGATATGAATGAAAGTTCAGTTGGGCGAATGCCATCCCTGACAGTGACTGAGGTGATGCACAAGAAAGAAGAGGTCTCACTCAGTACATTTGTGGTTTTACAAAGAGGAGATTCTTGGATCATAAACTATCTTTGACAAGTGCTAAGAGCAGCCTGCAGAGAGCACAACCCTGGTAGTCGATTACTGTGTTGCTGTAAAAATGCAATAAGACTATAAAAGTGCATTCTACATCACTTAAAAGCTCTTTCTGCAGCCATTTAACAGCAATCAATTTACCAAGAGTAAAGACCAGAGACCACATAATCCAAGACCTTCATCCATAGAAAATTTCAAATCTGATGTTGTGTGTGTAGATTTCTATCAATTTAAACTGATATATATATATAGTATTTATATATATAAAATACTATATTTGGTAGGATATCCTATTTTTTGTTTGTTACACTAGAAAGCTGTATCAACATGCAGCTGTAGACTACAGCTGCCTCATCAAGCCTTCCTGGCTTCCCTGTAATTCAGACAATGCCATGAAAAACAAGATACACCAACAACATCCCTGCAGTTTCCTTAGAAGGCAGATCTAACCAGATACTTGTATGTTAGCACACATTCCTCCAGACTTTAATCACATTTTACTTTGAAAATTGGGCTGCTATTAATCATGAATTTGAGTGTTACCTCAGCCTGGTTATTCACACTCATCAGGATGGGATGGGTGTGTAATTACAGTATACTGACTGAGTTAACGAGGTACTAGAACTACAATTAAATGGTCTGTAGGTAAAAGTGATACCTGACAATCATAAATATCAAACACATTTAAAAAAGAGCAAGATTTTAAAAAGCACAGACAGAGGAAGAGTAAAAAGGCAGAAGGCAGAGAGATAGAAAAGAGAGATGTATAGACCAAGACAAAAAGATTATGGGGGGGGACAAAGAGCGAGACAAAGATGAAGGGCGAGCAGGACCCTTGCCTTTGTTGCGGTCAGCGTGGCAGTATGTGGGCTGACATCAAAGTGCTCAGGATGGACAGAGATGAGAGAGGAAAGGTCTGGAAGCCATATGAAACAACAGGAAGAGAGAAAGGGAGAGAGATATAGGATGGGGAGTAAGAGAGAGAGAGGAGAGAGAGGAAGAGACTTTAAAATAGAGGAAGGAGGGAGGGAAAGCTAGGGCAAAAAGGGAGAGTGACTGACAATGGAATATGCTGAAACATCATGTCACATCAGACTCACACACACACACTGGAAACACATGCTGAGAAAGTGTTTTGTCACATGTTGAATAAGAGTATACGATCTCTCTAAAGACATATTTGTTCATCTTTAATTTGCCTGATCAAAAGATGGCAAAACAAAGCCTCTGTGACACTCTCACCACAGGCTCATCTGTTCTCGACAGATTTCGCCCGAGCTCTGCTGTCAGTTCAGCTCTCGTTTGGCCCACCGGAGGGAATACAATCAGACCTGAACATCTGGCTATTTGTGACACTTTTCCTCTAAAACAATAGTTATGTAAAATCAGGACCATGACCTGGGGTTGAACTCTTCAACTGCACTCCAAATGCATCAGTTGACAATACACACCAAGATGGAATAAATCAACTGTAATACATTAAATTACATTTAAGTGTGGTATAACTGTAGAAACGTGGCAAATTTGAATTCCATTTTTTTGTTATGAAAACTAGATTTTGCTAGAGTAAGATGAAATAGATATCAAAAGAAGTAGCTAAGATAAGTGTCTGTTTGTGGATGTGTGTGTCTCCAAATGTGTACATATTTCAAAGCTTGGGAACAAAAAAATTAAAAAAAACGAAGCCGAAGGGGTGTGTGTGTGTGTGTGTGTGTGTGTGGTGTGTGTGTGTGTGTGTGTGTGTGTGTGTGTGTGTGTGTAGGGGGTATTAAATCTTGCTCATCTCCCTGCTCACTGGTTAAACCATGGATTACCCCGCAGCACCCACAACTGCCAACCTGCAAGTCTTGCATCTGGCCTCTCTGAGAGTACGAGCACAGGCACGTGCGTTTGTGGACAGCCTTGATTAAATCTTGAGCTTTTTAGCCATGCACCAGTTAGTGTAGCAAACAAGAAGTTTAGAATACGGATGAGGAGACTTTCTTCATGAGTTTTTTTTATATTTTCATCACTTTCTATGAGTAAATCTGAGGCCTTTTGCTGAAAAGTATTAAGGAAGTCTGACTACAGTTTTGTCAGTTTCACTAGGTGAAAAACTGGCCATGAAAGAAATTCACAAACTAACCATGAAATGTGAAAAACAGCTGAACAGCATCATCTAATGCTGCCGTGAAATGAGTGATAAAAAACACTAGTATGCTAGTATACCATGGGGTGATCTGGTATTCACTTGCAGTTTCAGTAGGCTTAACACCACCAGGGCTTACACAGAGTCAAGCCTGCATGTGTGTGTGCACACACACACACGCACGCATGCATACACACACACACAACTCTAAATTTAGCCATTTTCTTATCAACTTTACTCTCTTATACCATCAACGGCAAATCAGTCTCTGGCAGATTTAGTTTTATTAAGTGGAGGAGAGCGCTGAGTAGAAGCAGCTGGAGTAAGGTCTTTACATGTGATAATCAACACTGACAGGCTGCTGAAGGAAATGCATGCACGCATGCACACACACACACACACACACACAGACAAATACACAAGAGAGCTTTAAGAACAACACATGCATTCATCAGTAATGTCTCCTTTCACTCCCTAACACTCTTCTGTGCCCTGGCCAGGGCTGAGTCTACATCCTGGGCAGCCCACACACACATATATATACACATACACACATACACACACACACACACACACACACACACACACACACATAGCCCAAGTCAAATGCAGTTCAATGGCAATATCCCTCCACTTCTTGGAATGCTGCAGCTCTTTCCCACTCTTTTACCCTATTTTCTCTTATTTTTCACTCCCTCTCTTGGTCCGTCCCAACCCTTCCCTTTTGTCTCCCATGGGACCAGGTCGACCTCTAGAACCAGGCCAGGCTCCTTTCATTGGAACAAACCCTGTGGGAACTGACTTGTAGATTCTGTCTGCGTAATGACTGCTCTCCATTGATGAATGGAGGGGACCGCGAGTGAATAGTGACTAGGGGGAATTGAGGTGGGACAAATTATGTGTGTGTGGAAAACAGGGGAAGAAGGTGGTTAAAATACTATAAACAGCAATAAGTTTATCCAGGCATGACTGGGCGTTGTTATTCTTTGTCATGTGATAAGGAACACAACTTGACTCTCATTCAAGCAATCTATTTTCACTGTTATCATCATTACTAAGAAGCACTGTTTATGCACAAACACTCATGACCAGTGTGCAGTTGTGCCAGCTTGAGCCACAAATGTGTGTGCGCGCCCACGCACACACAGGTCCTTGAGAAGCACTTGGACGTAGCAACACACACTAAACATGATAGCATACTACAGATGAAAGATCATTAGGCAAAGACATACATCTATAAATATCACAGGGATAAGGGGAGGAATGCACAGGCAGTTGCCATGTGTGTCTATGAGAGAAAGATGGACTGTGGACATCAGCAGGTCAGCTGGAAACATGTGCTCACTCCAGATTGTCTTTTTTTGACTCTGTGTGTGTATGTGTGTGTTTCAAAGCCCCACAGCAGCAGGTAGCTAGTGGCCATCAAGATATCTGACAGGGACGCCCCTAAGACTCTCCTAACTCCAATTAACCTTCACTTGTTCGACCTACTTTCCACATTAAAATAGCGTACTCTCTATTCAACCAAGTGTTATATTTAGCAAAGGAGGCTCAGTGTTTAACATATAGTTAAAAGCACACTTCATTTAAAACTCAAAATTCAGCTTTTTAGGAAAGAAAGAAGTCTAGAGCTGAAACAATTACTCATTTAATCTGTTAGCGAACCAGCTGAAAATCATTCAACAACTATTCTGATAACTAATGAATTTACCATCAGAAATTTTCAAGCAAAAATATCACAGGCTCTAGTTCCACTTTCTCAAATGTGAGGATTTGCTGCTTTTCTGTATCTTCTGTGATAATAAACTGAATATCTTTGGGTTCTGGACTGTTCACTGGACAAAATAAGACATTTAACAGACCAAACAACTGACTGGTTAATCAGGAAAATGATCAGCAGATTAGTCTATAAAGAAAATAACAGCTAGTTACAGCCCTAAATAAGTCCTTAATTTATTCCAAAATCCCAAATCTAGGAGCATCATCATGTTTCCCCCAATGGACACATTATTAGGGTCATCCTGAGTTTATCTGAAAGCTATTAAACTTTAGTATCAGTGACAATACTTGATAACATCATTTTCAACAAGTTAAATCTGTTTTTGCAATATGTCACTATAAATCTGATCTCCTTTAGGTGTAAATGTCCAAAAACTCCCACAGTCCTCTTCTCATATTAGCAAACAGCATGTTGTTGTTGCCATGGCTGCACCTGAGGACTGTGCAAACTGCCTCTTCTTGTTATTACTCCCTGTGCCTGCATCTGAATTAAACTGTTCTTTCGGAGTCCCACTGCTCTTAACGTCATTAAAGCATCAGGGTGTGTTAGCAGCGATCCATTAGCTAGCCATAGCTGAAATGATACTTGTTGGCCTGCAGCAGTAACCCACGCTAGCCAAACTAGACTTTGTTTAAACTCTTGACTCTGGAGTGTGAGGTGTTACCCTCTGAGGGTGGAAAGAATGACCTCTGACCGTTGCCTTGCAAAGCACAAATGGATGAACAGTGGCACGAGACAGTCTAAATACACACGGACAGGAAATCCCATCTGCCTATCATGCTCTCGTTCAAACTCTCCCTGATGATTACTTTGAGTGCATAGGCTGAGAAACACACAGACTCACTATGTCCTTCTCTCAGTGTCAGTCCCTCAGCATATAGGGGCCCCTCTTGTTGCCCATTACCAGTAATACAATACATCTCTGAGCTGAGGTTAGAGTGGGAATCCTGACCCACAGTAGTTGGAGACAACAGAGTGACCAGTTGCACTTAAATGATTAACATGCATACTATGAGCTGATATAATTATGTGATACACTCTTGTGATACATGTTGCAGCAGTTGTAAAATACTATAATATGTCCACTGATGCTTTATTTCATTAAGCCTTGTGCGTTAGATATTAACTTTCATTCAAATAAACATTCAAAACAACTCCACCAGTTGTCCTATATCCTGACATATTCAAATCCAGCACTCCCTTCCTGTAGTAATGCCTGAGGGTGATATAAATGGCAGTTTTTTTAAAAGACAGGTGGTTTGTTTGTGTGGAAAGAGTTACAGTCAAGCCAACATGTGTTGTAATGAATCTAAAGTCAGTGTTTCTGTACACCCAGTGTTGGCCTTGGGGCTATGACGGAACTGGCAACTGCAGATTGCTATGTAACATACGGCATTCCTGTCTTCTCTCTCACACCTTGTCTTTAGCTGCTAGCTTATGTGACTGAGTGAATGACTTCAATGGAACAGACCTTTAAAAAAAACAAAACAAAAGGAACTCCCAACCCCACCCAGGTGGGTATCAAAACTTCAACAGGTACACATAAAAAGTTGAGTCATGCCATGTGATAACACAGGGGATTAGTTAGATGTCTGGTAGCTGTCTTGTAGTGGGTACCCCCCCCAATCACAGGTCCATGAACAGTGTGTGTGTGTGTTTGTGTCCTCAATCCACTGCTCATCATACATCACGTTCGCTTACGTCTGAACTGTCTGCTCGGCTTATCATTTCCCTGTAACCAGTTTTGAATGTGTGCGTGTGTGAGAGAGAGAGAGAGAGAGAGAGTGAGAGTGAGTCACAGTCAAACATGAGACAGGATGAATAGATAGGAAGGAGGACAGTAAAAAAGGAAACAAAAGGCATATTAGTCAGAACTTAAATCTTCCTCCCTCGCCAGTGTTTAGAGGAATTTGGGCTTGTCTTCTGAATCCTACTTTGCAACATATTTCAGAGGCAAATTAGATACACAAAGGAGCTGTGCAGGCAATCAATGGGAAACATGATCCCTTAACTACTATGTTTATAGACAGTGCCACATAACAACCTTTTAAATGGGAAGCAGTGGTATAAAGAACTAGATATGTATCTGGTCTGTATCTAAGCAAAATGACAGGTCTATCCCTAAATCTTTAGCACAGTCGCTATAGCATGAGTCAAAGTCTGAGTTAATATGTAACCCCTGCGTGAGACTTCAGGAGGTAGCTTTACAAGGGAGAAGAAAATTGATTTTCCATTTATCTTTGAGTCAACCAACTTTGTTTACATGCATAAAACAGCAAGAAGAACAAGGGGAATGGGGCTGTGAGGCCCTCTGTGATCTTGGCGTCCTTTGAAGACCTAAACACAGATGGTCAGTGCGTTGAGAGGTTGAGGGGAGATCCATCATTTCTGACAGGACTCAACGCTCCTATTAACATGAGCCCAAATCAAGACAAACAAACCCATGTGTTCAGGAGACACCGGTCGCTGCTCCCTGATTCTTTCATTGGGCAAAATGTGACAACCACCTTGGACTTGACCAACATCTGTCTACACCAATGACTATGGTATTATAACAGAAGATATATATATATATATATATATATATAAAAACTCGGATTACCACATTACATGTCTGTGGGTCTGTATTTGATATTTATAGTGACTGCTTTAGTTCACACTTCAGTTCTGTCTCACACTGCAGTCTACCAACAAGAAGTGACCAGCACTGCAAACTTACGGATTTTGATCTTCTTGGGATCAAACTTGCGGATTTCACTCTGCAGAATCTGCAGCCGCCCCTGAATCCTGCAGGATCTCCTGAACACCATCCCTGCCTCCATCTCGATGCCCAGAAAGATGTCGCTGGCATGTCGAGAAAGGTCGGAAAGTTGGTGAATTATGTTGGTCAGCGTGTGACAGCTGACCTCATCCAAAGACGAGAATAAAACGGGTTTTCTCAGTTTGCGTCTCCCGGGTTCTTCCCCGTGTATCCAGCCATCCCTCGCCGATAACCTACTCGCACGCCGCGGCTCAATACTCCTCTGATGAAAGGGCATATTTTATTTCATACCAATAACTCCAGCGGGACCGAAAACTGTTCACGCAAAAAAAAAAACCTCACAGCTTTAAAACAAACCCAAGACGCACTGCCGTCCTATAGCTCGTAATATCTGTGCGGCTGTATAATCCTTCAATCCCGCCATATTTTTGTTTTTCGAAGCATGGGACTTTGTGCTGCTGTACACTGGAGACGTTGCCTCCCAAAGTCTATTCAAATTCAACCAGACAGAGTGCAGACTGGAGAGAACGGGGGGAAAAACACAAGGAAAAGTAGGAAAAAGTGCAAATAAAAACCCGGAAAATACTACAACCACCTGTAGCTACTGGACCCGGAGCCAGATCTACAGAGCAGAGTTACCTGCCTCCTCTTACAGTCAGTGGAGCGGACTGATGGAAAACCAGGACTGGATTCTTCAAAAAAGCTGCCCCGGGAGTTACACCGCCAACAACCTGAGAAGTTAAGAGGAAAACAGTGCGAGGCTAAATAAAACTATTTTGTGCCTTCTCTCCATTACGCCTTAAACTGACTATTTACATTAATCCTTGTTTAGGGAGTTGCTTAAAATTAGGAGGGAGGAAACGAGAATTTACCTTAAAAGAGAACGTTTAATTTCCTTCAATTCAGTCTTAAAGACAGAATTGAAGTACCTTGTCAAATTGTGGGTAATTTAATAATATGTAAATGTAATAGGTTAGGACTAGTTAATGGACTCTGGGTGGTTTTAATACATCTTTTCACATTAAATAGCCTGGTCAGTTCACAATAAACAGAACACAGAAAAACCAACTGAACCCACAAATACAACCAATTAACGTAGTAACATTTAGTTTATACTTTTTGGATATGCCTTTTTAAAAAATAATTAATCAAATTGGGAAAGAGTGACATTTAAATTACCTGCTCGTGTAGGGATGTGACACCAGTTTCCCATGGAGCTAACCCAGCGTTAGCCTAAGTACAGCGTGGCTTGAATTATTTAGCTAGCAAGTAAAAAAAAAAAAAAGAGAGAGAGAAAAGAATAAAAGGTAATAGTTCAGTTATATTTGCAACTTGCAGCAAACATCCTGAGTTTGTGTGCATTATTATTATTTTAGTAAGGACCCCCAGCTATTGACAACTTAAGCTAACGTTAGCTTGAAAATGCGCATAGCGTTAGCCTACAATTTTTCATTAATACATTCATTTAAAACACGGGGGCATCGGCCTACAGTCACTGCAGTAAGGACACAGTGTCAGGGTATTTGAGTTGTTTGCTCATACCTTTTAAAATAACCCATGGACAACACATTCTCTGAACATTTGTCCCTGATTTATCTCCTCTGTGTGTGCACAGAGCATGTTTGTCCAGGCCCTGTGTTCAGTCCACCGCCTCACATTCCCACCGTTGCTCTTTAAATCCCAAAGAGCAAACTCTCATCATCAATAGCATGCCATTTACCCGGCTCAGTTTCAAAATACACAGGCCACAAGTTCACTGGAATCTTTGGAAAGACTAGATAACAATGTCCAGTTGGGAAAAGGTGTGTCTGTAGTATTTAATGTGCCCCCTGCTGTCTTCAAGTGAACACAGCAGCTTCATGGGTGCTTTTCATGGTGCCTCTGTGTGACATTAAAATCCAGGCCAGTATTTCCACTGTCAAGTGTTTTCTCATAACTAAAATAACTGGAAATCTTCACATTCCTCCCTAGCTAGTATGTACTCTGTGGCAATAGTTTAACAAGTTACTCAATATTAGAGTGTAAAGGGCTGATACAGCTGTCCTCTGGAGTGCTGGCTGCTGTCCTCTTAATCTGAAACATTGTGACATGCCACGTGCATCATGGAAACCATTGGAGGTGAGGTGTATCCCCCTGTTACACATTAGTAACATCCGTATTTGTCCTTTCCTCAGCACAAAATGTTTTTGACAGGAAAGCAGCTTGAGGATGACACATTTGCCACCGGTGGAAAGGGGAACAAGCCTAAAGGTGTTTTGTTGTTCAAAGGCCATTTTTCGTGTACCCACGTTCTCAACATTGCCTCCATTTTCTGTTTGAAAGTCATTTTCTGGAACTGAAAAGAAGTTTTCTGCTTAGTAACTGTACAAAGACATGTTCAGAGCAGTAAAAAACACAGGTGTAATCAATAACAATAATTAAGGCAGCATTTCTGGCCTATTGGGACACTTATAAGGAACCAGGTTAATGCTGGTTTCTTTAGACCCACCTGAGCCTTTTCTGCTGTGACAGGGTAAAATGTCTCCTGTGGAAAAGGTCTACTGAGAGCAACCTCAGCAATTCTCTATCTGTTTCAAGGCAGCAAATCGATGAAAGATTCATGGAAACAAAGCTTTAAGACACAAGGCTTTAAAACTCAATCACCAGACGTTAAAATAATAAAAACAAAGGTGAGCAAACTGTCCAGTTCTAGAGATGAACATAAGTTTAATCAAGATTAAATATATGCCCAAAAAGATCTTGCAACTCATAAGAGATCCAAACAAGTCAAAACAATACAAAAAAGATGAGCCTCTCTGTCTGTCTTACGGTTTCGTACTTCCTACAAATTTTGGACTTTCATTCGGGGTAAAATGTATACATATATCTCATTCACCATATTTTACAGTGCATTGATTCTCACAACCATAGCCTTCTTCCACGTCTAAAAACCCATACATAAACTCATTTTTAGAATTATTTACATACAAGGCTTGAACAAGTCAACTCAAACAATTTGGTGAGCGATAAGTAACTTAAAGAAAAACAAAACATCACATGTCAGAAGATAATGGGAACTTGCTTGAACTTTACAGCCTGGTTGAGCCATAGGTAGTGACATTTAGTTACACAAAATCACTGAATGGATAAGGAGGCGTGAACAGCCTCAAATTAAATAAAATGACAAAGAGACACTCAGCATGGACGTTGCAGGAGTACTCAACTTGCAAGATATTCCACCTCTGTGTCTTTAAAAGCTTGGTTGCACACGGACGTAAAAATGTACAAATTCAGCTGAGTGATAAAGTGAAACCAAATGTCTCTGACTCCCATTGAAGACACACCCCCAATTCAACAACCATCATTCAGATTCAGACAGGATACAATTGATACAGCACTGCTCATAATGCACCTGGGTGGTACACAAAACATGCATATTCAATGTGAAACTGAACAGAATGAATCTAAATTATGGCAACAACATTTTTAAAAAAGGAGGAAAAAAAGCTGAATACATTTAGAGGTCACAACCAAGTTAGTAAGCAACCACGTCACCCAAGACACAATTATAAATCTTTATAATCTGTTTATTCACGATACGATGTTTGAGGTGCCAAGTTGAGTTGATTCATACCAGGAAGAAAAAAAAGAAGAAAAACAGAATACCAGCACTGTTATTTTGTGTTGTGGATCTTTGAGTGCTGCAGAGATGTAACAGTGTGTTATGACCTCCAAAACATGGAATTTATTATTGTTAGATGTGTCAGAGCTGAGTACAGCAACTCCCAACACACAGAACAATCAACACAAAACCTCCCAGCTAATATTAATATAACATCTGTCTTAATACTATGTCCTCCTTCTTCATTCTTGTGTGAAGAACTGATGGGCAAAAGGACGACTGATGATTTCATGTGTGTGGTGTGTAACCATACAAACAGGAACTGTCGAGAAGCAACTGCTCGAAGGTGAAAAAAAACTGAAACAGCATCACGCAGAAAAGCATATGTGTAGAAAGGGAGAACAAACATTTATTAAGTAATCTCTATTTAACCTCTTATTCTGTATCACACAGTGAGATGCTTGAGTTTGTAAAGCCAGAAAGCCCACAGCCATTAGTGCACGTTATTTTGTACACACTCACTTAACACCCATGACTTCATTTGGAGTTTACCCTAAATCATGCAATGACTTCTTGCCTGTCCTTCATAAAGTTTGCAGATAAACTTTAAACTAAAAAAAACTAATCTTGGTAAACTGTGTCATAAAGACCGTATCAAGAAATAAAGGTGAAAACAGACTGTGTCTGCATGGGAATAAGCCAAAAGAGCACTGCTTCCACTAAACATCCTCTCAGATCTTCATATATGCAATGGTAGCTATGGAAGAGAATAACAGGCTACTGTTTTACAACAAAAAGGATGATTAAGTTTGTGTACACTGGTGTTTTTAATGTGTGAGTGAGACTTGGCAAAGACCAGAAACTCTCTGTGGAACAAAGGCATAGTGTTATGAAGTACATTTTGCAATATAATTTGATTTTCAACATTGTCTGTGTTCTCGTGGGATACACAACCACTATTACCACCAAACAGGAAAATGTTTGGCTTGCAGAGCGCTGGAGTCGCCTGGTTTCCGTTCATGGTTATGAAAGCGTTGTTTTCGGGGGCGGGGGGGCAGAAGCAGCCACAAGGCCACGTTTGGACAGTGTTGGGCTGGGGCCAACAGAAGAGGAGCCCGGGATGGAAAATGGTAAAATACAATATGAGAGCAAAGTCCTACAGCTTGGTGTGTGAGCGCAGCGAGGACAGGTGGTGAATATACAACAGGGATACACACTCCTCTTCCAGGGGTTCGATGACAGGATCTAGAATGGGTGTATCTTGGGTGGGACACGCATACACATACAGTACATAGATATTAGTCGAATCTCCAGACTAGGGCTCCAGATGTGTCTCTTTGTCACCCTCTGGTGGTTTTGTCCAGAATATATCTGGTATCACGTTCTCCGTCACACACATGCACACGCACACATACAGGCTGCCATCGCACAAATCTCCACCTACACACACACACACACACACAAATATATGAACATACACACTCCTTGGCTCCCCCTGTGTCTGTATTCAGGCTTATCTGGTGTAGTACACTCTGTAGTAAACACTCTTGGAGCGCCAGAGTGAATAGGAGTTGTCAAACTTGAGCAGGTAGACTCCGCGGCCGGGGTACTGGTGGCTGCCGGCGTACACCTCCTCGTGACAGTCCCGCCGGTACACCGGCACAATCTCATCCACCTGGGGCTTCCCTGCCTCTTTCTTTGCCTTCTCCTTCCTCATTGGGAGGGTCACCTGTATGCACAAGAACAATGTATCAGGTCAGGGAAGAAAGCAGGGGCGAAATGTAACTCATATCAAATCACAGCAAGGATAAATTCTGTGGTAAATAATTTTTCTTTGCTCAGAAGTTGCATCCCATTGCATGTTCAAGACTGAGGCACAAATATAACACAATATAATATGGCCCAACCATGGGTATGGCATACACCACTGAAAACTTGTAGGGTATAATATTGCACAAACCTTTTGTACCACCAAACTAGTTAGGTTCATGACAAAATGTAATAAGACCCCTTATGCAAAACACACAGTGTGACAGCAGAGCAAAAATGAACACACAGCTGCTACACCAGCAGACATTCAGAGGTGACGTTTACAAGGACTGGCATTTCTGCTGAAGGCTAATGTGTACAGTTAATTTAACCAATAAAACCAAGCCAGATCTGTAGCACTATATTGCCTTGTATCTTATCAACATATTATCAGCATTCATTTCTATTCACACCACTGCTGTGGATTCCAACACCGAGCACAAACAGGACTTCCTCTGGCCCCGGGAGAACCAGGGGATGTTTAACTATGGCGTAGGCGGGTGAACAGGCGATAATAAAATATTCTCTATAAACCTGGTTAGTTATTCATCTCTCCGTAGGCAGATAAGTGAACCAGCAGGAATAAATGAATTCAACAAACATTCCCATTCAAAGCAACTGTTTGACTAAATAACCACTGTGCTTTGACATGTCATTAAATAGCAGAGTTATGTCGTACCCATAGCAAATAACTATGGATGACCTATCTATACCTTTCCGTACTGTAGTAAAACTAAAAGAACAGCTTACAAAGTTCCATTTTCCATTCTTGGAAAGTCTGTATTGCATATTTTTGTTTCACATAATCATAAACACATTGAAGGAGAGCCTACACCTACATACAACATCACAGTAGGTAAAATTCACTCTCCAAACTTATCACCAAACAATCAACTCTGCAGGCTTATTTCACCCATACTTCCCACCCACACCTCACCTTCATCATCCTCATCCTCGTCACTGGACTCTGACACGTGCACGCTGACTGAAGCAGAGGCGGCATCCGTCCACTCGAAGAAGACCCCGAAGCCGATGTCGTAGTAGTCTGTGGCAAACTCCCAGAACAGGTAGGAGCCCTCCTCGTGGGTGGGCACGCGTACCGTCACCACCTCAGCCGCGCCCCACCGTGATCACGCTGTCTGCGTCCTGCCGGATTTTCTCCTTGAAGTCCTTGATCTGTGGCCGTGTCCACATGGAGGGGGCAGCTATGACCGGTGGGGAGTCAGCTGTGATCAGGGGATAGGAGACTTTTTACCATCAACTTTCATACAAGCAATGTAAAAAAAAATATTTTGAGAAAGAGCAGCCAGCCACAGTGGATTCATCTGGCTCAGGATGTACTAAAACTGATTAAAGCTGAGGCCTTTTTCATTTCAGGTGTGTGTGCTTACACAGGATGTGTGGTCAGATGATACCTAAACCTGCTGACTATCATGTATCACTTGTTCTAGCTGTTCTCCTCCCTGCCTCCAGGTCACACCAACAAGGACACAAGCAGATAAGACTCAGGTTTCAAGTTTGCTATAAAGCTTTGTTTGTTTGATGGAAAGATCCCCCCCCCCCCTGCCCTGCAGCCAACAGCTGCACGACAAGGAAAAAATGTAGATTCTTTCTAGATAGAGTCAAGTCCACTAAGTATGTTTGTTGTTTTTTTCTGTCAGTAAAACACAGCTAAAGCCCACCAACCTAATAACGGTCCATTCTCGGAGACCTCCTCTGCTGGTTCAGGCTCTGGCTCCCGGTCCATGCTCTCTGAGTACGAGTCTGACTGCCCTCCGTTGACCGTAGGGGCTTCCTCGCCGGCAGGTGGTGAAGCTGCACACAACGGTCCCGCTGCTGTGGCGGGGATGGGCTTCGACCGCTGTTGAAGTTGCTAGATTCCAACGTCCCCTGCACCACTGAATCAGCCTGCTGCTGCTGCTTCTGTAAGGCCGCCTGGGACCGATAGGAAGACAACAATGAGTCGAGACATTGAAAACCAAACTAGGGAGATATGCCGGAAATGTTATGCTGTTGGAATGAAGCACTGACATTGCGCCATTAAGGCCAAGATTATTATGCTAATCAGTTTGTGCCCTCATTACCATTCACCTTACTCATCTTTTTGTCTAAGTTTTTTTTTTTTTTTTTGAAAGTCTGTGTGAAAGTCTGTGTGTCAGTAAATACATTCTACCTGTTGCTGGGCCAGCTGGACCTGGTAGAGCTGCTGCATGTACTGCTGGTAGTGCTGCTCCTGGAGCTGACGGATGAGGCCCAGCTGTTGCTCGGGGCTGTTGGGGTATTGCTGGGCAGCATACTGTTGGAACTGCACTGCTGTCTGGGCATTCAGTGCTGCCATTATCTGTTGTCTGGGGAAAATAACAGGGCAGGTGAAAACACAGGAAATGGGAGTTGAGACAATGGTGGATAGTGGAAAAGTGTCATTTTTTAACAAACATACTTCTGCTGCTCAATCCGTAGCCTCTCCTCCTCTGCCTGTCTCCTTTCCTCTTCCTCTCTCCTCAGCCTTTCCTCTTCCTCAAGCCTCCGTCTCTCTTCCTCCTGCCTTTGCCGCTCCCTCTCCTCCTCTTCCCTCCTCTGACGCTCCTCTTCCTCTTTCCTGAGGAAGAGCAAAGACATGGAGGATGTTAGAAATGATGCATATGGTCAAATTCATTACACACCACATGTCACGTAAATAAAACGTCCAATATTTCCCCTGACGCCTCCCAGATTCTTTCTGGCTGCATATAGGACAAACTGAACCTGAGTCTGTATTTAGACACTGCAAGAGGGAGCTCCCTCATGGGAACTGCAGCTGAAACACTTTACCTTTTCCTCTCCTGCTCCTCCCTTTCTATCTTGTGTGAGGTGACATAAGGAGCAAAAAGGTTACAGCACTTGTTAAGCATCTTGACAAACTCCACCATGGCTTCCTCCTTCTCCATGTTACCCAGGGAGGCCCACTCTTTCCTGCACAGAGAGTGAGATGGAGGTGAGGATAGACAATATAGGCAGCTAGAAGTAAAATTGGACTCAGCAGTTAAGAATGTACTAATTTATTTTTAGATTAAAAGTTGTTTTACAATAACAAAACAAGGGAGGTTAATATCTGTAGCATTTGTAACAACAAGAACATAACAAAATCAATAAAAACTAACTTTTTAAATAAAAAAAAACATTCTTTTAATTAAACTGTAAACACATAATTTATTAAATGGGCTGTATCAACAGTTTAGTGAACGGAAAGGCATGTGTTTGCTGGAATGTCTGCTATCGCTCAAAGGTCACACGCACAGACACGCACAGTACAGATGTCTGCTAGGGTTACCTGCGGTCGTTGCCTAGGACATCAAAGAAGCCAACCTCGGGTGAGGCATCTGGATTATAAGGGCCCAGTAACACCTGTTTGTGCAGAGCCACCAGTCGGAGCTTCTCCTCATAGGTCGGGTGGAAAGCTTTGCCATCTTTATCTGAGAGCAGCAATGTGGAAGTGATGAGTTTGCATTCATTTGTTTTATAGCATCCTACTGTGACAAGTGCTTGTTAATACTACAATACACCGTTGTGTCTTAGTGTAATGCAGTAGTAGCAACAGTAGTAGCATGAAAGGCTATCACATTCTTGTTTGAAGCTTGTAGAGTAGGGAACAGAACAACTGCACTGTTTATTGTGTTCTCCCTCTTTTACAAAAAAAGCATGGACACTCTGTAGCTTGGATTTGTGAAAGCAGTCAGATGTCAAGATCATGTTGCAATTTTTCTTAAAGCTAAGGTGAAGTAAAAAGATGTATGTATACAAGTTAAGCACTTAAACCTAACCCTAACTGACTAAAAATACAAAGCACAGATTACTATCACACAGTGTGGGAACCACGTCCAAACCTGTTTGCACAATGATCTCAAGTATACTGCTCTACACACAACTAGCATTCAAGATGTCACACAGGGCAGTCACAGAGGGCAGGATATACAGCATATTGATTTGACACGTGTCTGATACAGTTTGGATGCACAGAGCTGGCTTGACTAGCTTTGGTGAGATAGATGGAGCTTAAATGGGACTTTTCTCTTCAAACTTAAAATAGATCTGTTTCAAGCTGTTTTTGAGTGCAGAGTAGACAGTGATTAAGTGATGACACTGATGTCAATGATGTCTTGAGGTGATGCCATTTACTCTCACTGTCCAGTTTAAATGGCCTTCCAGTTTGAATGCATGCTGAACACAAAGACAAGTAATTAGCATGCACGTTTTCTTGTGTTTCCTGTTGGAGTAGTAGCAGCGGCATAGGAGTGGTATGGATACGAGGAGGTTCAGTTAGGCTGAAAAACAGGCTAGTGGTCATACAACCACAGTGAGCTCTGAAAGCGTGCCTCTAAGTAGCGCTGTGAACTGGTTTTAAAGACATCGGCCCGAGGACATGAATCAGTTTTATCCACGGAGGTTATTTCTCCAACACAGCAGGAACCGGTCGGGGTCTAATTCCTGAGAGAGAGAGATCTGTGTACACGCAATTGACCAGCAGGCTCTATTCCGGCCGTGTTTAAACCTCACAAACAAATTATAATGAGCCATCATTCAATTTGGATGGTTAGCGTCTTACATCAGATAGTTCATAGAGCAGTCGTATGACAACTTCTCTGCCGAAACCCAAATAAATGCTCACAGAACGGGGACAGCATCAGGCAAACAGCAAGCTGAAAATGTTCTCAGGCCACACATAGATACCAACGGACTACTCGGGTGTGCCGTGCTTGTTTTACCCTTTAACAGCCAGCTAACAGCTTGCTAGCCGCTCGTTAGCTATCTAGCTAATGTAACGCTGCGGCTGACAGCGGCAGCCCCAGCGGTGACAGCTAGCAGCTAACATTAGCAACCTGCTAACCTCAGTCGCCTCACACTTTAAAAGTCGGTTTCAAAGCGAGCCGTTTTTCTGCGTTACAGCAGCAGGACTATAACAAATGTAAAATACCTTTGAAAAATTTAAGCGCCATCCCGTACAGCTCTTGTAGAGGAAAGCCCCATTTCCTCTCTATCGCAGATCTGGCAGTCTCTCCATCTTCGCCCTCAGCGGCTCCCGGCGTATCGGTCTCGGGTTCCGCGGGTTTCGGGTCCGGCTCCTCGACCTGGCCCTGCTCGCCCTCCGGGTCGGGACTGAGGGTGAGGCCATCGATGGAAACTTCGAGCCGGCTGGAAGTAGCGCTGTCGAGGTCGCCGCTCTGAACCTCTGTCGCCATCATGTAGACTGTCAGCTGAAGCGGCCACGTACCTACTTCCGTTGAGACTTGGCGGAAGTTCCGGGAGATTTTTTTTTCTCGATGTAAATAATGACGACGCTCTAACCGCGACACATTAACTTTTATTTTTTTTACTGAAAATTTAATTCTATCCATATTTTGCTTTATGTTGAGAACAACATGATAGATACATGAATGTTATTTTGAATCAAACTGTTATTTTACTCGAGAAATAATTTTACATTTTTATGATAAAATGCTACGTCACAATTACATATAACAGTAGCTGTAATCATTTTAATGGTTGTCACGTAAAATACATACGCCTTAATTCTGTTACAGGAGAGGTGAGTTCATTTGTCTTGCAACCAGATGAAACATAAAGCACAAGCAGACATAAACACTAGCCACACAAAAATCCATAAAACATGTAACAGTTCAAAAGTTCAGTCTATTTTTAAGATTGTTTTAAGTGCTAGATTTGAAGGGAACTGGACTTCTTATAGGTTTCTTGAAAAGAAGATACTTATTTTCAGTCCAGTTGACTTCAACTGTAGTACTTACTACTATGACCTGGATGACCAAGAATCTACACAGACATATTCTTAAGATGTTTTTTTAAATGTATACTACAGTGATGATGATGATGATGATGATATAGGCAGGGTTATATTTTTTTGCCCTAAAGTTTATCTTGGCGACAATTTAGCCTCTGAGTGCAGTGGATGAGGATGGATGGATTTATGTTTATTTCTCCAGTAAATATGAATAATAACCTGCAAAATACTGGATTTTTAAGGCCAGTTCCAATATTTAAGAGTTAAAAAGATACAATGGCAATATATCGGCTGACAGTCATTTTTTAATAAACACAATAAATTAGGATCCATTAAATATAGTCATTAAAGAATTATGACTTAGATATTTGACAGCTGAAAAAAAAAACCTGTCAGTGCTTTCTGGTGGACAAAGTATGTATAATAACAACACATCACACTCAACCACTGCTTGTGATGATATGAGCACAGATCTCTATTAGGAAAAGATAAATGTACCATAGCTTCCTTAAAACATTGCTCAAATACACAAAGACTAACCTCATAACAAAGGCACATTAGACAGCTGACATTTTAACATATCCCTGCAAACTTGTGAGGATAATTTACCTGTCTGTCTGCAGGTTAAATGTATAGTGGTCAGGCCAAACTGAAGGTGAAATGGTGGTCGGTCTTTAAAGGTGTGAATATGCTTTTGTTTGTGCCTACTGGAAATGGCCAGTGGGAATCCCAAGTGTTTAGCTGTTTGATGTTAGATTGTCTTTTAACTCCAATATATCGGCACTGATTAACCCAAACCTGCCTTCTTTTAATCTAATTAAAACTGACTGCATACAAACAATAATGGCAAAACTTCATTACAATTTTCCTACACTTGCATTGATGAATTCATATTTGTCACTGGCCATGACTGGAGTGTTTTGTGGCCACAGATGAAGAGCATACCGTCTAGTTCATGATCTGCTGGTAGCTCTCAGAAAATCTGTCACTGACCGTTACAAAAGATCAGGAACTTCAACAGCCTGATTTTAGCATAGCAGTTTGGTCTGTGCACACAGGCAATACCCAATTAAGGCCTTCAGACAAAAGAAACTTGTGAACTGTGAATGCCTTTTACCAACAATCATATCCTACCTGAACAACACTGTATGTGTCAAAGTACAGAGGTCAGTAAGAGCTGTTGTGGACGTGAAATGACACTGTGGCTCCCATAGAGATCAACAAGTAAATAACCAGTACTATGCTACAGGTCTGACTAAATGCTGACTAAGACTCATTTAACCACAAATGCAATGATTTAATCCAGTGAGAGCTGTATCCAATAAATCAGATGAAATGGGATACAGTAAAGAGTCTGGTACTCATTTACATTTTCAGTTTATATTGCAGAAATCATGTCAACCCACACCCAAAGCAATTAAATATGAGGCACAAAATGTAGTGTGTTAACACCCAAGTGTAGACAAAAATCTCTCAAAAAAGAATCATGGATTATTATTTTAAAAGCCTGTGACCATAAAAGCTCATTCCAGCAAATCTTGTACCAAATATGTGGGAGCAAATTAGCCTGTCTGTGATGCTTTGTGATCTGACCTCTTGACTTGATCCCCCCCCTCTGAACTAAATGAAGGTGACCCATTCAATATCAAGTGACCACTCTGGAGTACTTTTGAACTGAGGTTTGTGTATTGCCACTAAACTGGGACAGGAAGCTTCATTTCCTAAATACTGTGGATCAGTGTTGTGCATATATTTATGTTCCTTGTAAATATTTGTTCACTATCACTGTTCTTTAGCACATGTACAAGAAACTCCTTGTATGTGCAACTTACTTGGCAATGAAGTCTGATTCTGATTCTGATTGAGGGGCAATCCTCAGGGGATTTATATTTTTCTAAAACATAATGTATAGTCTTTTACATAAAAACCTAAAGAAAGAAAAAAATACAAGCATGTAAGAATTTGTATTTAAGAACACAGGGACAAATAAACATACATATTTTGTTTTGTCAGAAAAACGTATTTATTTTGTGTCTTGTTTTGCGTCAAATTTGACAGGAGATGATCAAATGTATTGCAGAAAATTGTATAATTTCTGTTATCATGGAACAACACACAGCTGCCGTTGTGAGTCTCTAACCAGTTGAGGAAATGGCAGTTTCCGACTGCCCCGCTTTGAAGGCTACAGGTCCATTATTGCTTCATCCATTCCAAAGAGGATAAATGTTTTCTCTGCCGATGTGTATTGAGCATGCCGATTCCATTAAAACCCCTTTAAAGAGACCTGCGGCCGCACCACCGTCCCAGGTGTGATGCCTTCACACCTCCACCGGCCCGCAGACGTCTGAAGTCGCTGCGCGGCCGCTGCAGTGCCAGCCGGCACTGATGGCTTCCCCATTCACACATCCAGACCAGCATCACCTTTGATCGCGGAGAGGATTTAACCTGAGCGAGCGCACTCAGCATCTCAAACTCAGTCAGTCGCTGGAGATAAGACGAAGAGGATCATGTCTGCAGTTCATGGGAATATGCGCGTCGGGGATCTGAATCATTTCCAGATGTATCACGAAGGGCCTCTGCAGATGAACGGCATGGTGAACTCAGGTTGGTGGCTCAAATTCTCATTGCACCGCTTTTGTGGCACAGTGGGGGAAACAGATCCTGTGCGTAATGTACGCACAAACCCAGAAACAGTTCTCTTTGCATCCTTCTCACCTTAATAACTAAACACACCGTGCGTTTTCTTTTCAGATTATGGAGCTACAGATGTGACAAACTACTTCAATTCTGCAAACTCTGTACCGAGGGCGGATAAATGCGTGGCCATACTGACCCACAGGAGGAAGAGGACCAACTTTACCCAGCAGCAGATTGAGGTTCTGGAGAAAGTTTACTCGGATACTAAATATCCTGACATCTACTTGCGAGAGAGGCTGGAGGCTCTGACGGGGCTACCCGAGTCCAGAATTCAGGTAATGTCAGATCTAAATGCCTCCTAGAAGAAGGTTTGAGAACCAACACTGTGACTTACAATCATTGGATAATGCTTAACAGTTCGACCTTAAGCTGTGTCAGATTTGTGGAGTTGTAAAATGTGACAAAATTGGTTCAAATGCCCTAATTTTTTTTTCCCCTCCTAAACTATTTAGGTATGGTTTCAGAACAGAAGAGCCAAGTCTCGTCGCCAGGTTGGCTCATCAGTGTCCATGAAGGTCACCAATCCATCAGCAGCTGCGCCCTTCAGCCAGCTTCAGAGCAGGATGGGCCCCGAGAACGGTAATAATTAGTCATGCAGAGACTCTTATTTTGTGTCAGTGTGCCTGTTGAGTTGTAGTTTTTTTTTCCCACATTACCAACCCACAGTTACCTTAATGTATTCTATACATAGTTTGAATTAACCTAAGTTTACATAATGTTTCTTACATTTCAGAACCAGCTGCTTCATTCTCTTTTCTCTTGTCTTTTAGTTTATGACAACAGTCACAGCGCAGAGGCACACAGGATCGGAGGTTTTGGATTAGAGGACAGTTTCAGACCCACAATGCATCAAAACACTGAGGACCAACACCGTACCAGTCTACCCAGCAAACCCAGCAGCTATGATCACACATCTGTCTCCTGCATCTACGAGAAGGAAGGGACGAGAGTGAAGCCCGAGCAGATGCAGCGACACGAGCTGAGTGTCAATGTCCCGTGCTGCAACGTCCATCTGTATCCCAAGGAGAACGGGCGCCACTCCAAGATGGAAGCCAACGTAACGGGCAACCAGGGTCCAAAAGTTCTGGTGGAGTACGACAACTTCCCACCCAACAAAACCATCGGGCCGGAGATGAAAGTCGTGATCCCCCCCATCCCGACCCAGAATAACTTTAGCAGGTCGTCACCGAAGGATAATGGATGCCAAATCCAATATCCACGGGTGAGGGCCACGGGTGACGGGTTCAGTCACTTTTCGCCAATCCACGGCACCGAGGTACAGGACTTTACTGATTCAGACTCTGACTGGGAAAATGAGGCTATGGCTGGCTTTGGTGGCTTTATGTGATCCATCATCAGAGCTGATATAAAGAAAACTATGTATCATAAGAGGCCATATACAGGTGTTTGTTTGCATAAAAGGAAAATTTGTATTTATTTTAAAATGTTAATAAAACTTTTGCTTGTAAGGAAAAACAACTATTGATTTGTTTCATCTGTTACGAAGACGAAGAAGTAGAAGACCAAATACAGCTTTGCAATATTATGTTTAATATAAAAAGACAGAAACATTTATATACAGTTGCCCTGAGGCACTCTCATATACAACTTTACAAAACTGAAAAAGGAGATTCTCTAGGAAAAAACTGTTGGCTTGAATATTCAGGGTTACATCAGTGATGCAGGCTTAGTGTAGGGGTAGTTGCAGCAACAGCCATGCCAAATATGGAAATGCTAAGATCATCTTAGGGAGTAAAAGGCATCAAAACCCCAGAGTTCTCCTTTATAAAAAATACCAAAATCTCTTTTCAGTGCACACAAAATTACAAAAGTCATTTCTGTATACACAGCAGAAATATTGACGATAGTTCTAATAATCAGATATTGTACAATTATCTACAATAAACAATTTTATAAAACATTCTTTAGCCTCCCCTGTGCTTACCATCAGCGGAGCAACAGAACACAACACTTAACAGGGGGAAACTTTAGAGATAGCAAAATATTGTTTCATAACCATACACATCTACTCAAAAATAAATAAATATGGACTATAAAAACTGTAAGAATCAATGTTTGGCACATGAAACCAATAAATAACCATTGAGAGTTTGGAGAAGTGGATTTGTGGCAAGAGAGTAGTGAAAGACTCTTTCAGGTTTGTGTTGAATTGAGTGCACAAACATTTTCATACAATAAAACGGGTGGGTAAAATACTTATGACATCCTCCCTCCCTTCAGAGCAAAGCTTCAGGAACGTGGGCAGAGCCGATTTCACTGGGACATCCGGATCCAGATCATGTGGAGGTGGTCTGTAACGTCCGCGCAGGCTTTTTGTTCACAGTCATGGTGAAGAGCACCATTTCAAAAGACAGAATTAAACAGACCACACGTTTGTTTGTGTGTGCATGCACCTGTGCGTGGTGAGGACGATCGCAGGTTGCTCAGACTGCATTGGTGTTGTTGGCAGCAAATGCATGGAGATTGCCCAGCTGGCTAAGGCCGCTCTGGATGTGTGCCACATGGATCTCAACGTTATTCTGGAAGCAACTGGAAAGACAAAAGAGATGATAATGTGAGTGATGATTAACAGGGAACCTGACTTACACAGTACCAGAGAAAATTTGCCATTGCTTCTACATGCAACACATTATGGACGATCATCCCATCCATTTGGGTGTATAGCAGTGTAGGTTCATTTACCTGAGGTTGGAGGGATCAATTGATGCCTTAATGTCATTAAGAGAGTCTGTTAGAGATTTGAACTCGAATGAATTCAGGTCTCCTCCATCTGCCAGACACTGAAACAAGCCGGAAGGTTAGATAAATAACTGGTAATCAAAGTGTCACTGTTTAACAAAAAAAAGAACTCGTCAACAAGATGTTTCATCACAAAAATACAAAAGAATGAACTTCAACCAGAATGCAAACTCATTGAGCATGTTCAGAGTCATCCTGACATGTTAAGAGCAGGAATGAAGGCAGACAGCAGCAGGGTGTTTATACAACCTCTACCTTGATCTGTAGGAGCAGAGCAGTAAGGCGGGAGATGAGGTGTGTGAGGCTGGGGTTTGTCACACTCTGCTGTCCGTCCTTCAGCGAGTTGCTCAGCTGCACCATCTGCTGGGCCTCTTCTTCACAACGCCGCCGCAGCTCTGTGGGATGGTCGGCTGGAACCATGCCTTGATCTGGAGCGAGCTGGACAGAAATGCATTGTTGATTCACATCTTAAACATTGTTTCAGATAGAACAGGGCATGAAATATCACAGACAGGCGTACTTTTCTGCACTTGAGTGATGTAACTGAAGTTATCTGCTGACTTACCTCACAGCAAAACTGCTGAACTTCATGCAGCACCTTGTTGAGATCTTTATTGAGCTGCTCCAGCTCAAGCACTGTGGTTGCATATCTCTTCTGGAAGTCTAGGTCAATAGGCATCGAGTACGACTTCTGAACACAAAAACACAGGAACAGTTTATGTAGGCTTGAAGTGTGCAACTCAGAAACATTTAATATAAACATTTAAGCTTTTCTTTTTTAAATGAAGACTGTACCAGTTTCTCTGCATCTGTGTTCATTTCTTTCAAGTGCTTGATGTGTTCTTTCTTGATCATGAGGATTTTGGACAGCCTTGTCTAATCATGAAAAACATAAGACAAAAAATGTGTTAGAACAAAGTGTAACAGAGTTTGAGGATGTCACCTTTTAGTTCTCCATTTGACAGTATTTACCACTTGGACCAGGAACTTGACAGGAAATCCTCCCAGAGTCTCTCCCTCAGCACCGGGCAGTTTGTTCCTCCATGGTGACTGGTTGATAAGCGGGTCATTGTCCTGCTTTGAAAAAAATAAAAATAAAATGGGACAATGGAGTCATTCATCTTGAATGGAAATCTAGAGGAAGAGATTTTCCATTTTTCTGAAGATTTGCTCTGTAGATTCAGTATGATACACTCTCACCCTGTCATTTGATTGACTTGTTTTCATTTATTTGCTCTTTCGCAGAAAGCATACAGCAGATAACATGAGAATTAGGTTAGGCTTAACATTTGACAGATGTTTTTGTGGGGAAATTTTAAATCCTTTTCAGTGATGACTTTAATAAGTATGACACTGCCTGATCTGTCTTCAATATACTTCTGCATGCATACATTTATAGCTGTCTTGGGATAACTGGCTTTAACTAACTAACTCTCAGAATAACTGACTGCCTGCCCAAGTAACTGTTGCAGTGAATAAATCTACTCACAGCCAAAGCATATTCAAACAAACAACAAGAATTAGTTACAACTGTGTGTCCTGGTCATGCTTTTATGGGGGCAAGTGTGATGGGACAACACATAAATCTGTCATTAGATGTATGTTCATATTACCATAAGGACAGGAGTAGTGGCGGATGGGTAGGGCCCCCTAGGTGGAGTCATGAGGTTTTGCATGTAGCGTGTTGTCCGGTGCTTCTGGGCAAAGGCTGAAATGGGCATGGTCTCATTGGGTTCATTGCTCTGGAAAATACAATCACCATAGATGCATAAGAATGTATCATGAAATTCCTTTAGTACAACTTTCTACAAACTTCTTGTTTTACAATTTTAAATTACACTGCATTGTAGTTTGTACAAGTGGGAAAAATAAAGGCTGACAAACTACAGTTGTTGCACATATAATCTCAAACACTAGTGGAGCTTATAGACAACTAGTTAATCTTACCAGGACTTCATAGTCAGGCACAGTGTGTGTCCCCAGACCACTGCGGTCAAAGGTGACACGATAGGTGGCAGCACTGGTGTCCACTGCATCAATCTGCCCCGTGAACAACCCATCGTGGACACCTCGGAGTCGAGCTGTTGAAGAAAAAACTGAATTGGTACTGGTAATATCATACATACCCGTGTGGGGCATCCATTGTCAGTAGAGTCCATCAAGTTTGGATTTCCACATCAGCTTAGTTTCAGTTAACTTTCTGTTAGATGGTTCCAGATTGTGACCAAAATGGTATGCAGCAATTTTTTGAGAGTGGGTGAATTTCACATGGTCAAATATATGTAAGTGCATGACGATCATGATGAGCATGATGATGGTTCCCTTCCCATATGGGTACTATGTTAGCCATTGTGGTTGAACGTGATACTTCTTTTTCTTCACAGGGTCAGTCTGCCTCTCCCTGCCTGCAGGTTTCATCATCAGTGTGTGTGTACGACTGAAACAATTCATTGAACTGTTACCGCGTTCCAAAGATGAAGCAGTCTGCAGCTGATTATTTTTAAAAAACAAAATGAGGAGAGGGAGGATGAGACTAGTGGAGAGGGAGAGCCAATAAGAGATCCCGGCTCAAAACAACTGATAATGAGTGTGGAGGTGCAGGAAGGGAGTGACTAACTGAACCAGTGAAGGAGAAAAAGTACCACTTTCAACCACAGTGGCTAACACAGTGCCTGTAGTTGCAGTACGAGGTGAATGCTATGCTATGTGTGTATTGTAGGCAATGTGGCTGATCCATGCAGGATGTAGGCAACTCTAAACTTATTACTGGGACAACACAGTTTAAGCTTGAAACTTTGAAGTTGCAGAACAGTTGAGTTGCTGTCAATCTTTACATCAATGCAAACTTAGACTCCTCTCTTGATAATTCTCTTATTTAATCATTCTATAGTCATAAAAATATGTGGTTGCTTGAAATGTTTGTGGTGAATTCAGGGATACGCCAAGTTTTTCTTGACAGAAAAGCAGGCAAATACTGAAAATTTAAACTGTGACCTAGTTTGCTTTGCAGGTCATTTAACTGCAATGATAACTACCACCTAACATTTTTTGGTCTGCCTTGTTGTAACTGCTGAAAGTGATGCATCTGCATTTCAGGCATCTCACCAGTGACTTTGGTTCCTATGATGAGAGGCAGGGGGATTTCATCAGGAAGGTCTTTGCAGTTCGACACGTCAGACAGTTTTCTTTGCTGCAGTAGGCGAATCTTCTGCCTCTTCTGTTTCAATGCTGCTATCTCTTCAGCAAAAAATGCTGATGAACACCTGGATGGGACAGAGGAGAATATTGCTTTAACACTATTTCCCTTCACAGCTAAAATCATTAGGAAACAATGTTATGAAAAATACAGTTTGAATTACTTTCAATATCAAAGAAAATTGGAAAAAATAATGCCATGAAACTGGTGTGCAGGAGCATTCAGTGTAAAAATCATGGCATACCGTCGAGGTTTCCCCATCAGTCTCCTGATTGTCCCCCATTCAACTCTTGTCAGCTTCCTTGTTTTCAGGTTGGGAAAAGACTCCTTGAGACACAGGCAGAATTCATTGTCACCCTCAAAAAGGGGTCTGGAAGAAAAGAGAAAAGTGACAAATATTTTTATAGAGAATTAGATCAACCACAAATGTATAGATAATCAAAAAGTCTTTAAAGCTTCTGGAAGTCTTGGTACAGTGTATTGTTAAAACATTATCCCAATATTACAGTTAAATGACTGACACACTTAACAACGTTAATAATTAGTGTAATTTAAATGTACATGTATCTATGGCTTTCTTCAGCATGAATTTAACACTTTATACAGAGAAGATAAACTGTACACTGTTTCAGCTTTGAGTTAAGCTCTTGTCTCTGCACCCACATAGGGACAAGCAGAGCTCAGACCACTTATATGTAGGCAGCCTAATTTCTTCTATCTTGTATTTATGTGTACCTGCTGAAGATCAAATTACCTGTCAATATTGGAATAGAACCACTCATAGATGCACCATTTGTGAGCTTTGGGTAGCTTTAGGAGGTTTCTTAATCTCAGCCCTATCTTCTGGGATGCCTTTTTATCTGGTGTCACCACATTAGAAAACTTCTGTGAAGACAAACATTAAAGCAATGGTCACTCCATATACAGATGTACATGCACCTTTCTACCAGCAAATCACTTGAAGACTTGAGACCAGATTACAGCATGCTGAGGATTGCATTCACATCTAACTAATTTTCAATGACAAGCAGCACATTCTGAGTGTGTCTGGCAGCTTCAACACATTCAGCGTGTCTTTACGTTTACTGTAAAGCAGCAAATGGAAATGCTAACAGAGGCTAAGGGTTACCATCGACCACAATCTCCTTGTTAAGTAACAAACTTGTAAACATTATAATATAGACATTTCAGTGCGTTTTTGGAAACATAATGGTACAGGACAAAGTATTACCTCCTTTCACAATCAATCTCTTCATGGTGTGCAGGTTTTACCTGTGGTGTGGTGGTGACCCTCTGACTCCTCCGAGGGGATCTGGAGGGGAGACGCTGCTGTGGCTGCTCATCTTCCTCCCGAAACAAACGACTCCTCTTTGAGCTCCGTGTGGGCTGGAGGGACAAATGTAGAAAGATGTTTATGAATAGAGACAATAATGCTGCAATAAAAAAAGCCTTTTCATACCAGGCACAAAGTTTTGTGTGCATTACTATTGTGTGATGTGCCATAAAAAATCTGAAATAGCTGATAAGAAAAATCAGACAAAAAAAAAAATATTATATGATGCAACATAAAAAAATCTGAAGTGAGGTGAACATGTCCACCTCCTGCACACAGTCACATATTGCTTTGGGATGACTGGGATGCAGTTTTGCACAACACTACCTCCTGAAGTGTAGAACAACTGTTTCCAGAGGAGTCCCAGACAGTGCCACTGACATTCAGAAATAGTATCTACTACTTTATTTTGGTGCAGATGGATAAGACAGTTGCCAAGAAAACACTTGGCTGCAGTTGATATGATCATCAACGGAGAGTGACCACACAATCAACACCATCAACAACACTTCTATATCAAACAAGAGCCCTTTAATTACTGAGTAACATACAATGTCATTCAGTTATTGTGAACCTGAGTTTTGTGTTGTGCTTTTTGCATCACGTTAGCTAACTTCTTGGTTTAAGCTTACAAATTATATAAGTATATAACAGAAGCTCCTCTATTGCCTCCTCTTTACAAGTTTAAAGATGACAACCTAACATTATGTCTCTTACCGTGTCCATTGTGAGGGAGGAATGTCGTCCCCTGGTGTTGTGAGCTCTTGGGAAGCTGTTCTTTTCATTCAGAGTGTTGGACAAACTACCCTCTGTATAGGAAAAAACAATGCATTTATTCAAAATAGTGACCCTAGTAAGACCTACTTGCTATCAAATGTTGGACTAAAACTATTTCCAAACCACAGAAGATGTAAATGAATTTCCCACACACAAAGGAAACTGGAATAAATTATTTTCTTACAAGTTTTAATGCACAAACATTTATCATTGCAAGTAAAGGGCCAAAACCGAAATGAAATTGTTTCCACTGTATCCACGACTGCACTGTAAGCTTGTTATTATGGCAGGCCATACAGAAGTCTAATCCAATGAAGGACTTAAGATTGCTGACCACATTTAAAAACCAACCCTACAGCATACAGTATGTCAGCCAACACACATACAGACATGATAAAATCACAATCATCTTCACTGAATCATCTGGAAATGTTTCAGAAAACAAGGAATTACACTGCAGTTTCCAGCAGCTCCCAACGTACTTACACACAGTGCCAAAAACAAATGAGGAGAATGACAGACAGGGAAACTGCCCACATACCTTTTAGACTGACAAGTGCCTCTGCTGAAGAGCCTGGGGAAATGGAAGAATTGTGCTGCATCAATCTACAGTATTACACTAAAACACATACTTTCAGTTGTCAGTTTATTAGGAACACCTAGGTAAAACTAATCAAAGTCAAATTGAATCAGTCGAACACAATGATCCTGCAATGACTCATATCTTCATTAAGCTCATAATGTTCAGTTCTTATTGAAACAGTTGAAAAGGTGTTGATTCAACTATGATCATTTAGGAGGATGTAGTCTGTAGCCTATCCTGACTGACCTGAATGGGGTGGACAAAATAATAGGAACACCTGCCAGCAAAATATTATATGTATTACATCATACTAGTTTTAGCTAGATCATAATGAACTGAAAACTGTGTGTATTACTTTAAGGACAAAATGCTGTAAATATTTTACTAACCATGTCACTGTGATGAGAAAGATAATTGGGCCGTGCTTTCTAGTTTTAAGTAAATACGATACGTTTATTTTGGTTCAAAGAAAGCGTCCGTAAAGAGCAGACGTCTACGAGTCTTTCAGACACTGACAGCTGCCTGCCAGGTTAAACTGAGGTTAGATATAGTGAATGCTAACGCCGTCGGTTAGGCCTTTAACCCCAGTTTGAGCTGTCAAGCACGGGTATAACGTCAGCTGCCCAAATCATATTTATAAAAAGAGCTGAACAAGCTAACGTTGCAACCCAGAGATAATATTCAGTTACATTAACTACGTTCACGTCGAGTAACATGACTATTTCAAGCGTTAACTAGCCAAATAACTTGGCTGGTTTCCATTCACCAGCTTGTCAAAATGACATATAACGCGTTACCATGTAACCTTAACCAGCGCTAACTACCGTTAAATATAAGGAAGGTGTCACGGAAGACTAAAAAACTATAACCAGAAAAGCGGGTCGCTAGTGGCTAGCGTGTGTACTTTGTCAGTAGAGACGTTAAACCAGTCCTTTTGTTATTACTGCGTACGATGTAGGGTTAGCAGACGTTAGCATGTAGCTAAGCTAACGTTATTTGTTTACCCAGTTGGGCTAAAGTAACTTGCTCAACTCCTACATTAGCTATGGTTAGCCTCTCCTGCTAACAAGCGTTAGCTAACCTGGACAAACCGGTATCTCTTAGCGTCTAAAAATGACTTTACAAACTCTACCCCAAACTTACGATTTCCATTATATGAACAATCATAGCAGCTTATCACCAAATATGTATTTTACCAGCACCGGGTCGTTGTGTGTTTACACTGCAAAACTCCTTGAATTTGTGTTGTTACTCACTCTCGTCTAACAGCTGGTCCATCTCCGCCATCTTGAATTAGCCGCGCCGCTTTTTCAAAGACCTTGTCAAAATGCATTCTGGGTCGGGACGCTGTCTGGAGGGCGATTTGAGAAATAAAAATCCAATAATTTACTAAACCGGTGGTTGGAGAATCCATTTGTTTTACATGTTCACACACACAGTCATATTCACTTAATATAAATGCAACTTTCCGTACTAAATGTTGACAGAATTGCTTGGAAAACCGTTTCATATCGAAAACTAGACTCAGAATGGGCACACAGCAGCAGCCCTCCATTGTTTTATACAACACCAGTTATTGGCAGCTATTTGATTTTTCTTCATTGTTTGGGAGAGGGTGTGAATGTTTTATTCGAATTTTATTCCCCTCCAGATGCAAGTTGTTGCTTTTACCTAGAATTATGCACAGCGCCAGGAAATCATACCAAGTATAAAAATTGTCCTTAATGGAAAAACACAAGCATCTTTCAGATGGGAAACTATGGTGGTAAATACTCCTTATCTCTGTGTATATAGGCAGGAAGGTTTCTAATGGTTAAAATATCACCAGGAAGTTTTTTATATACAGTCTATGATTGTAGGCAGTCCCTGGACTCATAAATATCTCTGACCCTGACCTTTGACCTGCTGAAGGTAGACAAAGGAAAAGAGAAAGTCCTTAAAGAAACAAATCATCACATTAGTTTGAAAAAGTTGCAGATTTATAATCATTTCCCCACCTACACCAAATCCAAAAACTTAAATAGGCTCTAACATGCAGTACAAGAAAATACAAGGATTTGCAAACAGGCAAGAAAGTTTCTCTCAATCTTTTATTTTGAGGTAAGCAAGAAAAACACTAGGAAAAAGTGTATCGCACACCATGGCAGTTGTTTCTTTAACAGAATACTTTGCATAAACATGAACTACATTGTTTATTTGTTTTTTAAATTTTGGCAAGGAAGACGGCTTGAGGGACAAACAACAAAACACTTACAGTATTTACAGGTCAAACCTTGTACAGTATCTGTGAACCCAACAGTCTACAAAATGTTCATCTTAGTGGATATTTTCTGGGGAACCTTTGCAAAATATAAACACTGGTTTGTGTATGTCTGTTTGCAGTACTATGCTTTATTAACTACAGACTTATTAAAGAATGAAGAAATAAGATCCTTGTCAAATTCAAGAATACCACAAGACAGAAAGCTAACATTTCTGATGTTCATCTCTAAACCAGAACCTTTCTATGCAGTATGCTCCGTGCTGCAACTACTGTATTGAGCTGTGATCTGCAGTCTTATGAGTCTGAAGTAGGTATTTAAGTACCTAATGCACTACTAAGGAAGGCTGGCAGCTAGTAAACCTGATGAAAAAGCAATAAAGTGACTAGAGATTTCCAATGACCATTGGTATGGTATAGCATTGCTCCTTTGCCAAACGTCTTCTGTTGCAGAGGAAGAAGCCCTGGCGTTTGGAGGCAACAGTGGTCTTTTGTTTTCACTGAAGAAGGTTCAGACACCGCCCCTCTCACCACAGGGACGTCTGGTAGTTAAACTTGATCTTCAGGAGATACTTCATGTTTATCTGCGCTACATCATACACAATGTACCTAGAGGAGCAGCGGTTAAGGACAATAGAGGCCATACAGATAATATTACCAAAACTGTGAAAAAAGAGGGCATTTCATACAAATTACATACACTAGAGGTGAATGAAAATAGATGATTCACAGTTAGAAATCATTTGTTAAATAACTCTTACCGGCCTGAGGAAATCTGGTTAGGACAAGATAGTACACCACCACCAAACAAAGAGGTTTCAACCCCTGTTTTTATTTTTGTCCTGTCACAAAATCATAATTTAGTGGCTACCAGTTTATGTGATTTATGTGTTAGTTTATGTCAGGACAGTTAATTTCATCCAGGTATGGTGCCTCAGAGTGGTCGACATCATGATCAGGAATTTGGAAAAGAATCTTTCTCACCAGAAAAGATAAGCTACATGACTCTAAGTAATAAGAGTCATGCTGTGAGATCTTGGCAGAGTAAGACTGAGAGCACAGCAATCGAAGCTCAACCTTTACAAGTTAATGGACACAAATTCAACTTGAGTCAGCTTATTCAATACCAAGAAAAAAAGGCAACAACGTTTTTGGCTCTGCACATCCTCTACACACTACTATTAAAGAATGAATTAAATGATAGAGCAGGAAAAAAGTAGAGCCATTTGGTAAAATTATTAGCAAAATCACAAACCAGGAGACAAATATGAAAGGATACTCATTGTACAGTAGACTTGTGTCATCAATGTTAGTGTGGACTCCTTTTCCCAGAGGCACTTGCACCCCATCTAAAGAGGCAGCAGCACTTGGATCAGGAGCAGTTCTACCCAAACCTGAGAAGAAAAAGAAATGTTAAAGCAAAGATCTGAAGAGGAACGGAAACCAAACCTCTACATCAAATTATGAAACGGCATTGGAGTCCCTGAATTATTAAACAATAATACACTGTCAAATTATTGTATTCACACACTGCCATCAGTTTCTCACCTTTAACACTGTGTTTGCCCTTAGGTAATTTTGTAATGTGGGAGGCCTTCTTCAGTTCATGCCTGCAGTGAAAAGCAAGACATATTAATTTACAATTTACATCAGAGACATATTTAATGAGACACACAAGAAAAGGTCGATATATAGGTAGTTTTTGAAGAACTCACATGTTGCCAAGGGCAACCTCAGCCAGCAGTATGAGGCCAACAGGGTCTGACTGGGAGGTGTGACAGTAGTTTGCACTCTTGGACACCATGTCAGCAAAGTACACACCTTTGCCAAACATGTAACCAGTCTGGAGAAAATGAAGCAAAACAGCAGTGTGACACAAGAGAAAATGAACTTAAAACATTACAAAACACAGGTATTTACGAATGAGGGAAGCATCAATACGCCATTACTAAGAACACATGGCAGTGCATCTTTTGGTTCCCCCACAAACTTAAAACTAATTGCAAACACAACGCACCACTGGGGCCTCTGGAGGGGCGATACGAAGACCCTGAGACAGGATACCAGCGTAGTTGGTGGCGCGCGAACCGTGCCACAGTAGCTGGCGATTGTGTAGCTCCTCGAAAGGACGGTATCTCTGGCGCTCTCCCTCACGAACAATCTTAAAGATCTGATAGAAGATAAAAAGTTGATCATTCATCAACAAACACTTAAACTTACAGCATTATATCCAAATAAAGCACTTGTCTTGTTAAAACCATTTTCCCCAATAATGACTTACTTCTTGCACTTCCAGTGTGTAAGTGTTGTGCGTAGCAGCGTGGGTGTTCTTAACATATTGCATAATGATCTCAGCCTCGTTTGTGTTCTTATCGACAACCTGTGAAATGAACACATCACATACTGTAGTCTTTCCATTGAGTGAGCGAGCAGAACGTGATTCTCATTAGAGAAAATGATGTTGCACACCATTCAAAACATAAGGTTACACCACTCACCTCGATCTTGGTTTTGAGTTTCTCATAGTTGATGTCGATGGGATCGTTCTCGTTATCCTGGGCCCCTCCTCTCAGCAGACTGTATGCCACTTCAATATCCAACAGGTTGTCCAACATCTGAACTTTAGCCTAGACAGTGATGGATGCAGATGTATTTATCAGTCTACACTGGGCTTATCAGTGAGATGACAAAACAAGAGAAAATTGTACAGTATGATACAGTATGTGTGTGCCCTTACCTGAATGTAGTCCAGGTTGCTGAGCAGTGGCGGTTTCTTCATGCCAAAGTCATGAGGTATCAGGGTGTAGAAGCGATTGGAGAGATCCAGTATCTGCGCCTCTGGCACACCATCTGACACAGCCTACGACGAGAAAGGAAAAATATACTTAATGTAATTATTAAAGGACTGAGTGATATATGATCCAATCACTGGCCAGGCAGACTACTGGTAATAATGACAGAAATTCATCACAAGAGTCTTTGTGAATTAAAGGGAAGAGTTGAAACATGGGATGGCCCTGCAGGAGGAGCTGTTGGTTACTGACCTGCTGTACTTCAGTGAGAAGAGCGTAGGCACTCTGGATCTGCCTCTTACTCAGCTTTCCAAGAGGCATCTTTTGAAGGTCAATCTGAAAGCACAATGGACACACTGGGGTTGCACTGATACTACTCTCAAACTGTAGAAAAATCAATGCTGATAGAAAAAAAGTTGGATGCACTAGATGTTGGATGTTCTTCCTCTACAAAACAAGCATGTGTACTTGAGAAACGGATGCATGATTTTATATTTACCGCTATCTTTCAGTTAAGCATAGTTAAATCCTACCTCAAACTCCACCATGGCCTTCTTCATGCTCTCCACATCAAAGATCATCTTAATCAGCTCCTGGACTGGTTTGGCCAGCTTGGACTTGGTGCCAGCGGTGGCCGTCAGCCTCTTCACTGCCTCCTCATCCTGCCCAGCAACATTAAGAATTACACGTAAAAATAAAAGCCAGTGAGGCAGAGTAAATTCACCGTGGGATGTCTACAGGTTTGTGTGTGTTTGTGCGCACCTGTCCATAATCAATCTCTAGTGGGTAGAACTTGTTGGGATATTTGGTGAAGTTGGAGGAGCCCCAGTCATTGCCCGTCTTCTCCTTGTAGACACCCAGGAAGTTGTCCAGGGCAGAGTTTTTGTCATGGAACTTGTCCAGCTTGTTGCCTCCAATGGTGGTACCCACTCTGCCCCATGACCTGAACACCCAGTACCTGCACATAGATCATAGATGGGCAGTGTAGGAGATGCATGTTATAATACCACTTAACATAAAATCATGTTACAAGTCAGGTTTGGGTCTGTTATCTCTCTATCTCTTCTTTGTAATAGCATTTACCCTATGTCCAAAAGAGGTGAAATTACCTTTTCTGTACATCATCCTCCAGCAGCTGCAGTTTATAGTAGGAGTTAGTTCCTCTGACAATGTCCACAAGGCCCAGCGTGGCACTATACATCTTCCCACTCTGCTCCAGGACATGAGCACTGTTCTCCAGACCTACAAAAAAAAAAAAAAAAAAAAAAAAAATCAAACTCGCCAATCAAATTCAGAGGATAGAAAAGGACAGATAGACAATTTTTCCAATGCAGAGTACTTGTAAGTACCTGAATCTGGATCCACAGCAGCTCCTCCTTTAACTGTGAGCTTCATCTTTTTGGCTTTGCTACCACCTGCAATAGTGTAGATGCAATTCTTTATAAATACACACAAAGAGCAGAGCAAAAAAATGTATGACATTTAGATAAACAGCTATTAGCGCGTGCATTAACAACAGCATTTTCATAACCACTAACCACAGCAACAAATATCCTTTACCTTCCTCCTCCTTCACTCTCCCTGTGCTCTTGGTAGCCAGTGCTCCAGACTTGGAGGCCGCAGACGGAGCCTGAGCCTCGACCTTGACCTCAGCGCCCCAGGGTGAGATGGCGTGCAGGGAGACCAGCTCCTGGATAGCTTTTCCCGACGACTTGATGTCTGTGAGGAAATCCTCAGAGACCACGCGCACGCCGGCATCCCTAACCTCCTCCATTTTCTTACTCATCTTCTCCACCTCCTCTGTTAAAAGATGAGGACGACGAATGTGTTGGAAGTGTTACATTACTCACTATTCTTAGTGTGGATGAATAAGCTTTTAAATGTGACTGAGGGCACTTATTGTCCCACATATTAGTTCTCCCATTATTGAATCCTTACTCACTCTTGGTGCTGAGGCAGAGAGAGGCTTTACTGGCTGTGCCAGTAATCTTTCCACCCATCTCCTCCACAGCAGCCTTCAAATCGTCCTTGTTCTTGGTCAGCTTACCCACAGCCAACAGTTTCATACCCGTCAGAGGTTTGTCTATGGACCCAAAATACATATTACATTACTTATAATTTATGTAACCAATTTATTTAAGACATTTATGTATCATTTTTTACACAAACTTATATTTTCAGGGTATTAACACATTCAGGTTTCCTCTCTCACCCGAAGGTGCTCCCTCTGGAAGTCGTTCCATCGGGGCACTGGATGCGCTGGCCAGTGGTTTGGCTTTGGCTGCTGCTTGGGTTTGGTTGGGAGCCTCCTTGGGGTAAACTCTGTCCTGACGCTTGAACTTGAATTTTTTCAGGAAAGGAACCTCATTGAATTCCTGAAACGACAAACCAGGAGTTGTTAAATGTAGAGCTTTTATTAGCTGCCCTCCACTGAGTTGATCTAAGCACACTGTCAGCTACAGCATGCACTGAAAGGACTCGCTTCCTGAGCGCTGCTCACGGGCTATTACTAAAACGAACTCTCTAAAAAAGAAGCAAAGACAGTCCTGAAATGGAGGTGACCTACCTTGGGGATGACCCAGTCCTTGCGTACAGGTGTTGCCGTTTTGAAAACACACTTTGTCCAAGCTGAGATGTCTCCTGTGCAGTAATAAGCATCACCCTTGAATACCAGCTGACCCTTGCACTCCTTACAGGCCTCAAGAGCACCAAACGCCATACCGTCGGCCAGGCAGTCAACCACCTGTTGATTACACGATGACACTTGTCATAAAATACACAAAAAATGTAACTGTAGTTGGCACAAGGAGGACTCTGGCTGTCATTTAAATAGGTTGTTAAATGTACAACAAAAGCAAAAATGATTAAATAATGGGAGTCTCTTTTGCACCATATTTTGTACAACTCTAATGCGAATATACAGTGATGTGATCTAATAAACCACAAACATTAAAATCAGATCTGAAAAATGAGATGAGCTGAGGTTCTCTTACATTGGACTCTCCAGAGGGAACCTCCTGGCCATTTGCAATCAGCAGCTCCTTCATGTCATTGATTGAACAAAACTTCCTCAGCTTGTCCTTGATTCCCCAAATCAGCTGGCTTTGGTTCTGTGGACGCATATAAACACACACAAAAAAAGACAACCACATATTAAGAGCATGGATGCCACATATAATCTGACATTTGTTCCAAAATGTAAAATAAAAAGGGGACATATATAAAGGTACCTTCAACTGATCGTCCAGCTTTTTCTTCTCTTCCTCTTCTTCCTTCTTCTGTTTCTTCGATACTCCATCCACCTCGTCAGATTTACGCTTTCTGTAAGAGCAAGCACAAGTTAAATAAAGTTTCTTCCAAGCTTTTTTTTTTGTTTTCTAGAAGGTGGAAAAAAACATCCAAATTAACTTCCTAATCGAGGTCAGAGAGGAACACAGGAGGATAGCTGAGATTAGGAACAAACAAGCCTGAATCTGACACCTTTATTCATTAAGCAAACTCTTCGGGGCCCCATCAGTTAATGGACACACACAAACACAAGCTGGTACATGTCTCCACAGTCCCAGGTGTCTGTGCTGATATCACCCATCCTGCCGTGACGAGACAAATTTATTAGCCCCCCGCTGAGACCCGGTCACACACCAGCAATGCGTGTTTCAGTTAATGACCACAGTGGGCCTCTGTTGGATCCTTTGCAGCGCCGAAAAAACACGACAAACATCCCTTATCTGACAACGAGTGACATCATGGGGGAAGAAGGGATTTTTTATAAAACAGCGTCTTCCAGTCTTACTCAGACAGAGGTGTTCATGTGATCTTTCATGTGAAAGCAGACAAACTAAATCAGGATCTCTGCTGGAGGTGTGACGATGGAGTCCTTTGTTTCTTGAGGAACGGTACATTTATTAGACAGGACCATACCACTGTGGACTGGTGAGTAATTTTACTGCTTTCATGCATTTCATCACCTGTCTGAGCAGTTCAGCTCGACCTCTAACTTGAATCTTATTTCTCCCTTTAGGACAACTATGGAAAACACATTGTTGCTCCTCTACCCTCTTCAGCAAACTAGAAACTCATCCCATCTATCCTCCCCTCTACCAGAACTCTTCTTCCACCTCCTCCTCACCGTCTCCTTCATCTCCCCCTGCCAACTTGGTGATTTCTCCTAATGTTGCGTACATGGCGGCCGAGCTCGTCATCGCTTTCCTCTCCACGGTGGGCAACCTGCTGGTCTGTGTCGCCGTGGGCCTAAACCGCAAGCTGCGCACCGTCACCAACTACTTCCTGGTGTCGCTCGCCATTGCCGACATCTGCGTGGGCGCGATCGCCATCCCCTGCGCCATCCTGACCGACGTCGGCTTGCCTCGCCACAATCTCTACCTGTGTCTCCTCATGCTGAGCGTCCTGATAATGTTCACCCAAAGCTCCATCTTCAGCCTGCTGGCGGTGGCCGTGGAGCGCTATGTGGCCATCTTCATGCCCTTTCGCTACCAGGTCCTTATGACGTCTCGCAACGCCGTGCTGGTCATCCTCGCCACGTGGCTGCTCGCCTTTCTCATCGGGCTCGTGCCCCTGATGGGCTGGCACAAGACGCCGCCCGACTCGGGCTACTGTTTCTTTGTCTTGGTGGTGGACATGACCTACATGGTCTATTTCAACTTCTTTGCTTGTGTGCTGACTCCCCTGGTGATCATGTTCCTCATCTACGCCCAGATCTTCATCATGGTCAAGCGGCAGGTGAAACGCATCGCATGTGAGCAAAGCTGCAGAGGGGAGAGGCAAGCGAGAGCCACGGCGACCATGCGCCGCGAGATGAAGACGGCCACTTCGCTCTTCCTGGTTCTTTTCCTCTTCACAATCTGCTGGATCCCGCTCCACATAATCAACTGCTTCCTCCTGCTGTGCCCACACTGCCCCGTGCCGCTGGAGCTGCTGCTCACCGCCATCATCCTGTCACATGCAAACTCTGCCGTCAACCCCTTCCTGTATGCCTACACGATGACAGCTTTCAGGGACACCTTTAAAGCAATTTTCTTGTGCTACAGGACAGTGGGAGACAGGACTGGCGGTGATGACAGAGAGGGTGCAGCTGTCCAAAATGCCCACCAGACCTGACCAGGTTTGTGATCCCAACACTGAACGTTGCACAAAAAATATGATCTCTTGTTTTGTTTTTTTTGTCTCACCCTTCAGATTTGACAGCAGGAAGCCTCTTCTTAAGCTCTTCCTTGTCCTCAGCCCGTAGCGCGTTGAAACCCTTCAGCTGAGCGGCGGTGTATTCAGGTTTGAAGGCCAGCTCCTCCCTGCGACTGACGAAACACGCCGTGTGGTACCAGCGGTCAATCAGACCCAGCTGGGGCTTCTCTGGGTCCACAGTTTTCTTGGACACACGAATCTGATCCTAAAGGAGAGGCCAGACGATCAGAAGCTTTCGCAAAACAACTGACATATGATCCAACTAATACAGAACTTATAAGAAAAACTGGCTGCTAACCTTTTCTATTTTCTGGTCACAGCCTTTGCACGTGCTGCGGTTCGACTTGGCGTATTCCACTGCAAAGTCATTCAGTGTCTTCTCCCCTTTAGCTCCGCTCTTCTGGTCCCCTTTTCCTACAAGAAGAAAAATATGCAATTTTTAAGTCATCCTTTTTAATCAAGTCACAAAAATCTGTATGTGAGAAAAAATTGTGAAGATGAATGATATTCAGTCACGAGGAAGCAAATTTATCTCAAACTTCTACATTCATCCAGAGATCCAGAGATGTACAAAGTATTTTCTACAAACTTGTGTTTGATTTTTTTCCTTATAAAAGTAAAATCAATGACTGCTATAAATGTTCACATCGGAGCTGACAACAATTTCTTTCTCACATCTCAGTGATTTTTACAGCGGTATGGAAGAATTTATTCTCTGCTTGCTGTGACTTGCTGCTGCACTGCACTTATCAGTGATGTCTATCACTACACCTGTTTGATAGGAGACATTTCCTCTGTAATTGAATCATGTAAAATGCTATAAGCTAAGTTTGCCAATCAGGTAGCACATAAAAGATGAAGTCAGCTGCTCAACTGATATATGAAAATATAAGTAGAGTACTGACCTCCAGCAGCTCCACCACTTTCAATGGCCTTTTTGACCTTCTCCTGGTCTTCCCAGCGGAGGTCAGAGTACCCGGCGATGTCAGCAGTGGACTGAGCTGCTGCTCGCTGCCAGAAGCAAGAGAAGTGGTGCCAGTGTGGGACCTTCCCATCAAACATGGGGGACTGGAAGTCAAAGAACAGTTTACAGTGAAGTAGTGGTGATTTGGGATGGAAACCACAAACAACAGACATAAATGTTAGAGGATCCCTCTGTGGGACATGTCTTCGTAGTGGCTCACCAGTAAAGATCTGGGGGACATTTTGTATGACCATTCCCGGACTTGTGAGGTAAAATCTGTATTTTGTATAAATCATTTATATCGTATTTTATAAAACAGATAACAGTGTAGTATTTGTGATGCTTAAAGCAAGTTGTATGAGGATTACTATAATATCTAAAAAGTAGAACCTTATGGGAGGAAGAATTTACCTAAAGTCAAAAAAACAATACAAGCAGGGTTGATAATGTCGACATTGATAATGTTGCTTTAGTCAACCAACTGTGTGATTTAGGCGAGTCTGAAGGTTAAATCTATTTTATAGTTTTTCACTCATTATGTGATGTTATAAGGGCTACACTTTATATTGTTGTGCCCCTCATCGCTGGTAACTTCCTCCATTAGGGTAATTATAAAAAACACTGAACTGTGTTTTGTGGCAGATTTATTTGTAAAGACTGAGAGAGATTATTTTTTTTCTTGCATAAGTAAGAAGTTTGTTGTTGTTTCTTACACTTTCATGGGGGCTGGGCAGAAAGAATGAGGAAGACTTTCAACACTAACAAACGTGAGACACATGTAATTTGATTTATATTTATGGAGTGCAAATATATGTTCTCTATAAAGTGGACAAAAACGGTTTATGAAAATATTGCCATTCACTAAAATGAAACAATAAAGTGATGAGAGTGTCCTGTGCCAGTGCTGACTTGTGTCAAACAGATTCATTCTGACTGAAGTCAAGTGATTGGAAATCTGGAGCTGCTCCACAGGCCATGAATAAGGAAGCTGACTGAAGGTTTCTTAACATTAGCTACTCGCTTAATTAATTCCCCGCAGGGGAGCAGCAGTTTTTAACAGATTGGTATTGTTGCTGTAGTGATTTAGTCTTTCCATGTGGATGCAGATACTTTAAACAGCTCCGCGTCTTTAGGCAAAACAACCTCAAAATGAATCACAAATGTATCAGTAAACCTCACTTCTGTGAACAACAGGATGCATAACTGCGACAATCCGACACTAAGAAAGGCTCAGCGGCTCTTTGTGAACAAAACTCAATAGACAATGTCAGCCATTTAAATGCTAACGAGGGCCTAACCTACTGAACTGAAACCACAATATAAACTGCGTATTCACATTCTCCAGTTAGTTGACTAATACTCACTATATCCACAGAATAAATGAGCTAATTTTCACGACAGGACCGTGGTCATTAGCGCAGCTAACGGAGCAGGTTTCTTCAGATAAAGTGACTCCAGACGTCGCTACGTTACCTGCACCATGATGGCCATCCTCAGCGAGTCTTTAGCTATGTTTTCTTTGCATTTCTTGCACGATGCACGGCCGCTTTTGGCGTATTCCGCCCTGTACAGCTTGTCCTCTTGAGAATCTGCCATACTTCTTCAATATTAAAGCAAAAAACTGAAATGAATCGACTGTGAGGCGAACTTTCTCCGGGATGACAAGGAGGAACAGTGGCAATCAATGCACACATACACACAGGCGGAGAGAGGCGAAACCCCGCGTGCCTGTAGGGACGCCACGAAAGAAGAGGTCTCACTCTGTCGATGTTTCCGGACACCAACAAGTTACCGATAAGCATCAGCAGCTCTTTTTAACAATTAGGCGAATCACGGCCTCAGTTTTCTAAATTAAATGACCAGTAGTCGTCTGTGGAGGCCCATTTCCGTCAATGTGAAGAAAAAAGATCCTGTAATTCCTTATAATGTTTTCAAAATAATGAAAGTCTCTCATTTTTGAGATACTAAGTCACCAAGCTCCCCTAAAGACTTGACTTTAGACTTGAAAGCAAAAATAACTAAATTATTTTTAATTTAAGTCAAATTAACCTCAAAATGTAATGAATGGATAACCATAACTATATCCTGGCAGTGCAGAGACACTGAAACAGCATTTAGACGCAGCTACAGTGTAAGACATTTGAAATACTCTATATATAAGTCTACATGTGTATCATGTCTGGTTCATGTATAAGGATTATTAGATGCCAGATAATTTGATTTGTTCGTTGTGGATGCTCCAGCATCTGCCTCTTAAAAAGTCCAAGAAATATAAATCTTTCAAGCTAGAGAGTGATTCATCTTTTATGATAGACGATCAGTGAGCTGGCCTTAGAATACCCGCGCTCCTCGCAGCCAGAATTAATCGAGTCGAGAAAAGTCGTTCATCTCATGATTCTAGACCGGAGACTCTGTATATTAAAAGTTGTCACTTGGTCTGGGCCTCTAGGTGAGTCGTGTTGTTGACCAGTTGATGGTACGGGTGATGTGCTGGGTTTGTGGAGGCTGATTCAGTTTGATGCTTTCTTCACAAATGATGAATAACTGGTTTATATAACAACACTAACAGTCACCAGACATTCAGCCAACTCTCAGACCTTCAACAATTGACATTTATTTATTTATTTAAACATTTATCATTTTTCTAAATGTATCACCTTCTTTACATGTTTATATTAGTATAATTTTTCCTCATTTATTTACATCTTTACATTTATTTATCCATCCATCCATTTCAGCATTTACAACCTCCTAGAGTTTGTGTTGAGGTCAGCTAATCCACATTGTTTATCTCACAAGTAATTTGAGAGGGATTTCAGACATTAAAAATACATTTAAACACTTTAATTGGATGAATTGGAAGTGCGTGAGGAAACTGGAGTACCCAGAGAAAACCCAACAGCAACACGTGTCAGGTTGATGTGATATTGACTGTGCGGCCCTATACAGCAGGCTGCAAGGCTGCAAATAAGGACAGAAGTACTGTATGTCACCTGAAATTGAATTTGTTTATATTTGAATGTGAATGAATCTGAAAAGCATTATTTGTATAAACCACTGACAGATGAGGTGACCAACCACAAACCAAATTCAAATATATATATCATTTGAATTCAGGAGAGCCTGACGTTTGGTCAGGGCCGTAGAGTGTGTGAGAGAACTAATCCTGATTCTGGGAAAGTGTGGGGTTGAAGAGTTTAGAATTCTAGAAACCTATACTCTAGATTTCTAGAATCATTCAATCCTAGAATCCACACACACACACACACACACACACATATATATATATATATATATATATATATGGTCTATATTTCCTATGCTAGTGGCTGGATATGGTAGATTTCCATTCAAGCTGTGGGTGCAGCTAGAGTGTTGGTTTACTTTACTACTCATTAACACAGAAGGTTGAGTTGGGTTTAACACTAATAATCACATCACATCTCTTTGGACACAATGATATGAATGAATTGGAATGAAGCAGCAAATACACAATTAAAATGAAATAACACCACTCATGGTACAGTCGTTACTGGTTTTATTAGCAGAAATTGTACACTATTAAATAGTTTTGTAAAAATGATTAAAAAATAAACTTAATATACCTCAGAAAGGTGAATAACAAAATGTTACATTTGACTGTTGTGGATTACATTTCCTGAAAACTTTCAGAAAACTCAGCGTTATTTAAGGACACAGACCAGTATTTTCTAAAATATAAATCTAGAGATATATTACATACATTGATAAATTTTCTTTACTTGCTTGACTTTCACTGCTGTCTTGAAAATATAAGTGAGACTAGTGAGAGTAATCATAGTGTACCGAGACAAAACTAATGCTTGACAAAAATCTCAGAGATCCAGTGAAAACACTAGTCAGTATTGTATAGGCCACTGGTAGACTATGAGAGGTTGAGCTGGTTGTTTTGAGGTATTCTGTGTTTAGGCTTAGAGATCAGAGGATGAGCATCATCACAGCAAAAAGAATAAAAGACATGTTGGCCTTTTTTTTTTTTTTTAGCTTTGTATAAAATGAACTTAAAAGCTGAAAACAGTGCTTATAATGTGTAGATATGGCAATAAAAACAGAAAACAGTGCACCCATGATACTTACTCAGACTTGTGAAAGAGGCCAGTAGGACAGTTGGGTTCTTTCTAAATAAAGTTCAGGACACACCACTCTATCCAGCTTTCAAATATTAAAGCTCAGCTTCAGGATTCATGGGCAAGTTCCTATATTGTGTTGATTAAGCACAGTACTGTCCGTTTTTTTGATGGCAGGAAAGCTGAGGAGGACACAGTCATGAAGGAAAACTGGATCCTATGACCAGTGCACAGCTAATTTTGTTATGGCAAGGTATGAAATAAGAAAAAAGTGTAAACCAATACAAACAATATGGCTGGACTGTGTCCTCCTCCACCCATAGTCATCTGACTGTCACCTCAGCACTGCAGGGTGCAGGGAGACAGACTGAACCCCCCGTTGCTCTCTCTCATCTTCTCCTTGTGTCTGGCCTGGACGAGACCGAACACCACTCCTGCCAGCGTCATGCGTCCTGATGTCCGGCCGCCCGTGTGGCCATCTGTTCCGACAGTCGACCTCTTACTGCGCATGGTGCTGATGAAATAGGTGCGAACTTTCCCCTGGCACTCGCTCACCTACAATGACAAGAGTAGTTTCACAGATATTAAACACTTGATGCACTAATGCGAACACACTGGCTTTTATTTGATGCCTGTTGCTTCTTTTCACCAGTAGGTGTCCCCCTTGTTTAAGTTGTTCTCTAATGCCAAGCAGGCTTTATATCTACACTTGTGCTGATTATTAATTGTCTTTACTTGCGTCTAGGCCTATTTTAAGCCATCCACTCATGATCCCCAGCACGCAGCAGCAAGTGTTCTCATTGTCCCTGGCCAATCAGACTTTTTTAAATGTCTGAAGGTACAGTAGGTAGAGCTAACAGGCCATTTTACAACAGATATTTTGACATGTTAGGAATTTTAGAGGGTAAATTACATACAGTCAAAATAAATGCTACAGGGTAAATACAGTGTACTCTATCATAAGTAGTGACGCTCCATTGTCATCAGTTAAGCCTGTACACAGTGTGTATACAGTCAGCTGGTGCTTGGTTGATGACTCACTGCCATGATTCAAACTTTATTCCTCATGTCATTGTGGCAGGTTGAGCCCAGTGTCCTTCCATCTTTTCACAACTTAACTAAACCTTTCTAAGCCTGACTTAACATCCCACCTCTCCAGTAACATACTTCCATTCTCCATTTCACTGTACTACTGTGTGAAGAATGAATGATAGTTAAACATACTACATAACCATCGCTAACAACAGGACGTACAGAATCCATCTCTCTGCTACTCACCCCCTTGACAAATATTTCTCCACGGAGCTCCAGGACAAAACCCCAGTCTGCCAGGATCCTGCGCGTGGCCTCGGGCACCTGGATGCGTCCACTTACACCTGTGCTGTCCATGCGGCTGGCCAGGTTCACTGTCGAGCCCCAGATGTCATACTGCGGCTTGGTGGCACCGATCACACCAGCGACCACCGGCCCGTGGGCGATGCCTGTTTAGACCAGCAGAGAAAATTCACTTGAAATGATGAAAAAGTAGCTGGTCTTTGACATTGGATATCCTAGAGAAAGGTGCATCATCAGTAACAGTTTGTTTATGTGAGTGTGTGTGCGGGAGGTCAGCCACTTACCCACACGCAGCTGAAAGTTTTTGGCAGAGAACCTGTTAATCTCTTTCAAGGTCTCTTGCATTGCCAGTGCAAACAAAACCAGCTCGCTCAGGTGATTCCATTCATCCATGGAGACCTGAGAGGGTGAAAGAGACAGAGATAGATACATAGATAGAAAGAGAGGTGAGGAAAATGAATTTATCAAAGTTGCTACCAAATGGAGTCAAAACAAAATAACGCAGACTAAGTACTAGAAGAACTCCCACCTGTCTGTCTGGAGCTAAGCCAGAGGCCGCCATGTAGCAGCTCCCAATGGTCTTGATCTTCTCCACGCAGTGGAAGTATGACTCCTCCAGCAACTTGTAAGGAGAGGAAGAAGAAACATTTAGAGATAAAGGAAATTACACACATAAATCTCATATATAGGAGCTGAGTTATGCAAAGAGAAGGAATCCCATTTATCAGAGGCAAGACCTGGATTGAACAACACTGTCTCTATCTTATTTATTTTCATCACCTTACGGGGAAGGTAAATTCTGTTTCAATTGCACTGATTGAATACCAGGAAACATACTGCATATCTATATTACTCTGTTTGAACAAATTACATATTATCCTACAATATCGTTAAATGTGTGGTTAGATAAACAATCTTAGGCACAGTTTCATTTTCAGTACTCACCTCATCAAAGCCAGCAATGATCTCATTCAACAGTCGGAGGCAGTCCACTCCTTCATGTTTGATCTCTTTCTGCTCAAAGTACTCGTTGAACCCAGCAATTGAGGCAAACATAACACCCACTTCATCATAGGACTGGGAGTAAAGCTCCTGAAATGAAAATTGAGCCCATGTACAATGAGCTTGGCGGGGGGAATTCTTAAAAGCCTCTTTGTTTGGCTCATATATGAACTGTATTATTATTCAGTAAAACGTTTAGTTTTTGAGGGAAAGAAGTCTGATGTTGCTTCCAAAAGAGAAGTGGTTGAACAAATTGAAATGAAAGGTCCACAAATGTGAAAACACTTAAAATGTGAAGTATTTGAAATGAATATCAGGTTGCACATTTCCAATCCAATATGTTTATTACATTTATTACATAACATTTTTACTGTTATTGTTTTCATTTACTTCAACATTCATAAAAAGCCATAAACAGCAGAACTGCCATATATTTGCAAGAGTCCAATCAGTATTTCCAAAATATAATTTTACTGTAGATTTGGATTATTATTATTATGTTTTTGTTCTACTACTATACAGTATAGGAAGAACTATGGGTGTTTTTGGTACCTCGTCATTCTTGCTCCGGTCCAGGAAATGTCGTGCTACGTGCAGCGGCAGGATGTTGTGCAACAAACACTCGTTGTGTTCCCGCAGTTCTCTCATGTCCTCCACTTCCTGTTGGGCCTGCAGACGCCACAGGAAGTCCAGTCTGGCAGTGGCCTCCCACTGGAAGAACAAAGGGCAGATGCAGCATTTATCAGAGATCACACTTACTCACTTACGCCTCTACCCAAAACCAAGGGAAAGCTGAGTTTAACAGTACCTGCCGTCCGTTGTAAAAGACAGCCACAATAAACATCACCATGAGAATGATGGAGATTCCCTTTCTCCTGACATAATGAGACCTGCATGATTAATGAAGAGAGGTGGAATTGAAAATGTGACTGAGCACAACAGTAGTACAGCAGGAGTATGTGTTTGGCACTGACCTGTGCAGCATGTCATGGCGTGTGAGTGTAAGGAAGGCCAGGTGGATGAGGTAGGAGTATACAGCCACCGCCAGCAGCAAGACGGCCAGCTTAAGTAGAGAGTTCAGACGCAGAAACACGGCACAAGTCACCATGGCGATCACACCGCTCAACACAAAGACCTGAAGAAACAGAGAAGGAAAGAAGAAAGGGCGACTGAAGATGAACACAGTAGACTGGATGAACCACAGGAAATCACATAAAATCTCTTAAGGTAATATGTTGTATGTAAAATTAAACACATAAACTGCTCTTGTCCTTACCTCAGGGTAAGTGCAGACAGTGAGAACACGTGAGGCTGCGTTACTTCTGTCCATGTCAGCCTCTCCTGTGTTTGTAAGAATGCACCATACCTGTGCCCAGGCACACAGCATACAAATCACATTAAATCTCTGACAACTAACAAAAGGCAGAAAGAGGAAATTTAAAGCTTTTGTGCCCCATTTTTGGCACTTTTTGCGTTTGTAGTACTGCATATCATTTATCAAACTGGCCTGGAAGCATCAGCTAAATTTACTGATATCTATACAATTTGTGAGGGCCAGTCTTATGTGGAAAAAATCTATAGAAATCACGCACCATGCACACAGTATGAGAAGGAAAAATGTGGCAGAGAATAGACCATTTGATAAACCTTTTCAAGTATATTAATCTGGCCCTGTTTTCTCTCTCACCATGTCAGTAGAGGCCAAGCCAAAGTTAATGATGATGGCAGTGAGGGTGAGAAGGTTGCGGGCACTGTTGTTTTCATGGATCCAGCAGCAGAAGTGTTGCAGCGCCACAGGAGCCCACTTGAACTCCTCAGCCAGGGCTAACAGCAGCAGCAGCATGTAGGCGAGCAGGAAGACTGAAAATTGGAGAACGACTGGGAACAACCTGCAGAGAAAGATCAAAGGAGGTTGAAGTTTTGTCACTTTAGGTTTAAATGAATGGGTCTATATGAACCATTCAAACCTAATAAATCCTTATGATCTAAATGCAGCACTTACAGCATGACCTTTGACTGTACAGAGTTGGTGTTTTCCTACCTGGGGGCAGGGATGAGGGCCTGGGCAGCCATGAGAAAGAGAAGCATGATGAAGGAGCAGACCAGATTGGAGTTGAACATTTCATCTCTCATCTGGGAGAACTGGGCCAACCAAAAGAGATCGAAGAAAGACCAACATCATTTCCTCTGCGTTTCAAGGTACTGGTACATGAACATCCTTTTTGTTCATAGAAAACACCACACCTTCCTTAACCTGCCTCCACACTTGCGTACCTTGTCCTCGATGTGTGTGTCCTTGAACACCAGGGTCAGTGGAGTGATGTGCTCCTTGTGCATGCGCTCACTGCTCCGAACCTCTATAGCATGCTTGATGCGTTTGTTGATTTCTTTGGAGGTGGACTGCCATATGTTGGGCAGCGAACCGTTTGTAAAGGAGGCCAAGATCTATAGTGAAAGGAAAGAATAGGTGTGAGATTGGTCAAGTCATTTTTTTCTGTTTAAATATTCTATCCCTCATGCCATAGTTATTGGGATCAACACCTTTTAGTGTGTGACACAAGGTACACAAGAACATGAGCACTATAAGTTTAGTATCCCTGCACCTACACTGTTCATGTCAATGACGTTCCCAAAAGGCAACTCTGGGTTCCAAGTTCGGTTTGTTTTCAGGACTTTGGGGGGCTCAGTGAGGTTAACTTTGTTGTTTTCCTCCTGAGGGCAGATGAGGAAAGTGTCGATGTTGTGCCTCCTCAGAAACTCGTTCCTGTCACGGCCATGACCGTCCTCTGTCTTGTAGGTTCCGTCCAGAGAGTCCAGAGTCGCCCTTGAGATATGGATGCGACTGAATGATGGAGAAGAGGAGCAGAGAAAATTATAAGTGATGTGCAAAGAAATGTTCCTCCAATCATGACAAGAGGAAAATGAATTACTCACCCTGGGATCCCCCCGGCCTCCAGCATGTTGGCAATGCCCACATCCCAGGACCAGACGTCAAACTGCCATTTCTGCAGCCCGAGCACCCCACAGAGGACAGAACCTGTGTGGATCCCGATCCTCATGTCCATGTCAAAGTTTAACTGCTTCCGTACAAACCTTAGTGGGAAGACAAATTACAATGCAACAGCAATACTGTATCATATTTTACAGTGAACTTGTAATAGTTCTAATCAGAATTTAGGGACCCAGTGGGGTTTGACTCTACTGAGTTAAAACTGACCGTATAGTGTTGATCATAGCCAAGCCCATCTCAACACAGTAACGGGCATGGGCACGCTGTGGCTCAGGGACCCCTGACACACAGTAGTAACAGTCTCCCAGTATCTTTATTCGCAGGCAGTGGTGTTCCTACCATGACAGAAGACAAATTAGAAGGGAGTCATTACAACAGAAGTTGTGTCAAAAATATCTAATTTGTCATCTTAAAATAACTTGAAGTGCAGGTTTTCACCTCTGCCAGTCGGTCAAAGCGTCCAAAGAGCTCGTTGAGGGTTCGAACCAGATCCTGTGCTGACAGGTTCATGGACAAAAGAGTAAAGCCCTTGATGTCTGCAAAAAGGATGCTGCAGAGAGGAGAGACAGAGAACTGTGAACAAAAAGAATTTCAATGCATGACACATTCAAATTATTTTTGAATTTCCTGTCAAACTGTCCTTTTCCAGTGCAGATATGCGAGACTAACTGTGAATCAAAGAGTTTCCCATTTGAAAAAGACAACACTTGAGAGAAACCTTCCCTGAAATCCTCTTAAAACAGGCTGATAATCAGTGTTTTAATTTGTATTTGAAATTTCTGATTCAGAGGTATAAACATAAGCCTTGTAAATACTAATGTGAGTGTGTGTGTACCTGACATCTTTGTACTGGTGGATATAGATTTTGTGAAACTCCTGAGGATTGAGCTCATCCTCCAAAGAGCTCATGTCAGCAATCATCTCCAAGGCAACAAAGCGAGGCAGGATTGACAGCACCAGACGCTCCTGTATGCCAACATAATACGCCCAATGTGACAGTGTATGGTTAAACCAGCATAATGTTGATTTACACACAGTTCACAGAGGATCTATGAAGCATTTTTATCCTCCCATGAACAGAGAGATAACAGTCTACAGTGTCTACATATTCTAGTCTAACCTATAGTACAATGCCAGCAGCATGCTACCTGTCTCTGGTTCTCTTGCTCCAGTTTGAGGCGACCCTCAATGCAACGGCGCGTTTCCAGGAAAACTTGTCTCTGGGCGTGGTCTGTCAGGTAGTGGATGAACAAGCCAGCTGTGTTCATACCCAGGTACAGCAGGCCTTTGGCAAACACCTGCATCCAATGGACATACATTTATTCACTTTATTTAACTGGGAACATCCAAAGCAAAAAAGACTAAAAGATAAGATAAGCATAAGATTAGAAATGGGAAGTGGATTCTGCCCTCACACAACTAGGGGGACATTGCAGCAGTTTCTAAACCAACCTATGCTCTCTAAGTCCAGTAATAGGCTTGCAGTAATGCCAGTATCCAATCCAATTCATGGATGAACTTTAAAAGCGAGTTTACACTTGTGAGATGTGAAATGCACAGATAGAGGGTCAAGAGAGATAGGCAAAGAAGGAAGGGGATCTTACATCCTTAGCCAGTGTTTTCTTAGACTATTGGACTGCACAGACAAATCAGTTTGTCAGGAGGAGGAATGTAAAACTCAACTTAGTAGAAAAATTAAAAATGTACTGTTTAGTTTTACACTAAAGTAATATCTTGAAGGACTGAATTTGATAAAGGAGTGTTGAATAACAGAAAGAAATTTAAAGTTTAAAGGACCAGTGTGTAACATTGAGTGGCCTCTACGGGGAAGAACACAAATTGCAACCCAATGAATACCTGTCCACTCCCTCCCTCCAAGCGTGTCTGAGAGTCTATGGTGGCTGTTGGGTGACAAAATGGCATCAACTACCTCCTGGACTAGTCTGTCAAGCAAAAAGGTTTGTTTATGTAGCTATATTTAGATATGATATTTATGTATATATAATAGCTGATATGTACTCTCTTCGTCTCCTCTGGCTTCTGTATTCAAACTGCAATGTCAGTGTAAAAACATGAAAGGCGATTGGTTTGTCTGTTCTCAGCTACTATAGACACATAGCTGCACAATGGCGGACTCTGTGGAGGAGGACCACTCCCATGTAGATATAAATGGCTCATTCTATATGAACAAAAATACAATTATTAGTTTTAGGTGATTATATACTAACAAGTATAATGTATTTATGTGTATCATATTCCATTTCTGCCAAATGTTACACACTGGTCTGTAAAATTTTCAGCATTCATTAGTCCAAGTCCAGTTAGTCAGTTGATTTGCTCACCTTTTTCAAAAGTACGGTGTCATTGTAGTAGTGCACTATCTCAACCAGAAGGTGCAACACTGAGGTAAGGGAACCGGCGCACATGGCCCAAAGCAAAGGTAACGGCAGCAGCGTGTATGTGGCGAACAGTGTGAACAAAACATACCATGAAGGGTCTTTTTCTAGTCCATAAACCAGTCCTCCCAGCACCTGCGTGGTCTGTGACAGCCAGCTAGCTAGGCCAGCATAACGGAGCCACCTTGGGGACATGGAGTCTTTGCAAGTCAACACCACGATGCACAGTGCTACAGCTAACACCATGAAAATGCCCGTCAGGCAGCCACGCAGTATGTCCGTGACTGCCTCTGGGGCTAGCGCCAGATACAGGACCAACACGTGCAGCTTGGCCACAGCATCGATTATATTTGTTATAGCTAGAGAGTTGCGTCTTTGGTGAGAAGAGTGCTGCTGGTAGAGTCTCTCCAGGTCACGGGACTTGAAGGTGTGCCTCAGGGTGGGTATGTAGACACCACGAACAGTGTGACCCCAGCTCACAAAGAAGTCGGCATCGCTGACATAGTCGTGAAAAGAACCTCCAACACTGGTGTGTGTGCTGGTGGAGCCGCGGGAACTAGATGGGTGGACTCTGAATGAGGAGGAGCGGCGTTTCGTGGCCCCACGTGTGGCCTTGTTACGGATTTGTCTGTTGATCTCCTCCATGTAGGTGTCTGTCACAATGATTTTGCGTGCTGGTTCCACACCAACCTGTCATAATGCAACAGAAAAACATATGTGTTTACTGTAACAGGTGCCATTCCTTTAAAATACATACCATTCCTAATGGTTTAATGGGCAGTACATGGGAAGGCCCTTTAAAGGGTTGGTTTATCTGAATTACAAAAAACATGAATGATTCCTCACTTATTCCTAGTTTTACCCATGCAGATGTGTTATTTTACATTATTGGATTTTGCACTACCTATACCTGTCTATGTGTCAGGTCAAGTGAATGGAACTTATTTATGGTGCTTGCAGCATCAACAAATTTTATTTGTGAAAACCAAATATCCCAAACTCTCTGTACGGCTAGATACCATAAGTGACAAAATAGATTTACACACAAGTTACACTGAATTACAACATTTCATTACTGCATGGATAGTTTAGACTGCTGTAGCCTGATGATTCATCTTCAGGCTGTCAATGCAGACAAATCATTAGACACATCAAACATGACTTTCTGTTTGGTTCAGTTTTCCTCGGTTTGTGTGACATGAGTCAGTACACACAATCCTCATAATCTTGTAGGGGAGTATGTACAAAACAATAGAAAACAGCAAAACAGTACAGACAACAGTTCCGTCTGGATATAACAAATCTACTGATTACTGTGGAATAAACAGTCACCTGGGCGCTGAGCTCCTGCTGGATAATGATGTGTTTTACAGCATTCTGCCACAGCATTTTCTTCCGCCGCAGCCCAGGAGACAGGGTTGCGGTCAGGCAGGGTGGCTCACACAGCCCCATGGGGGAGACCTGACTCGTCTCAGCAAAGGTCACCATGGCGATGACCTTAGCTGACCTAAGCTGTTGGTCTCAGATCAGGAGGAGGCGGCAGCCTGGAGTGGGAACAGAGGAAGGTGTAGTTAGTGAGGATCTTCTTTTTCTTTTAATTTTTTTTTACTTTGCAAAATCACATCACTAAGAGATTTTAGATCTCTTTAACCCATTTAACAACTTACAGCATGATACCAAGTAGGCTGACTTGATGACAAAACATGACATTCAAATATAACACCAGGGGATCTGTGAAGCTGTGAATACACTGCGTCATTACAGCTCCTCATATGTTCTATACACTGACCCAACATGACATTTGTCCAAATAAATGTAGTTACACCTTCCAAAAAAAAAAAAAATGCATCTTTAAGATCTTTTAAATGATGATGATTTATTTGGACAGAAGTGACAATGCTGCACAGATTCATCAGCCACCTGGTAGGCTCCACGTGTTGTCACAGTGTGTGCCAGAAGAAAGGCAGCTTTCCAACAAATTATCTGGTGGCCAGATTTAGACCTGAGCTGGTTAATACCCAGAGTTAAACTCCTCCAGGTCCTTCTGGCTCTAGATGCTGCTGTCCCACCCACTCACAGTCCGCTGTCACCAGCCTGATTCTCACCAAGATTATGTATCCACACTGCACAGACTGGATATTATAAAACATTTACTGCATTTTTGATTAAGGCTGTCACTACAGCTGCTGATAAATATTCACCTTGTGAGTGAACGGTATTCTATAGTAACATCTTTATTGACTTTTTAATCATACAGGAAGCAGTAGAGTTTCTCTACTGTGGAAGGATCACTTGTTCTGTGGCTGTGACAGGCATGCTCCCAATTATGTACACTCAAAAGTAAAATACAGACTTATCGACTGCATTGTAATATATGTACTTTCTGAATTTAGGCTTCCTATATGCCATAGTCTACACCTATTTTGTGTAAAAAAAAAAAAAAAAAAAAGTTAAAGATACAAAACTGACCTGTGTTGTTTTACATATTGTGTATCTACTCCTCATGTCCAGCATTTGCCATAGGATGTATTTAGCCAGTTCATCATAATCCACTTTTTCTGGTTCCATTGCATAGAAATCGTACACAGATCTGAAAATTAAGGCATAATCCATAAATGGGAAAATGGAACTTCAGGTAGTCCCAATTATTAAACAGAATCCAAAACTGATGTGGAAACGGGGAGATGCAGATCCAGTCAAGGTGTGTGGAGTCGTTCTGGCAGGATTGTAGGTCACCACCTGGACTGTTTTGAAATGAAGTCAACAACTGCCACGTAGCAGAGCTGCAGGAGTGAGGAGTGCAAAGAGGATTAGTTAGTCAGCAGCCACTCTCACTGGCCTGCAAAGCTGAGGTCACTGGCACCAAGACAACACCAAGATAGATGCAATGCGCTTCAACCAAACCTTTTAAAAGTAGGGTTGACACTTAAGTTCATTGGCATTACGACCAGTCTATTTACACATGCTCTCTCTTTCATACGATTGTCAATATTCTTTTTCTTCATTTACTCTAATCCCATTCTGATGGTAATGTAGAAATAAAATGAAGAGGTGCTGGTTAGTCATTGCCTTTGCACTCCTGGTTATGTCAGCACTTATTTGTGCAATTACTGACACCAGGGTGATGAGTTTCTTTCAGGCTGTGTACAGTTACCTAAAAGGCCTACAAATCCAGGCTGCCTGTGAGAGCAGGGAAGCTGAATCCTCCCCCACCCAGTAACAGCACCCTGAGGTGATTCAACAACAAACTGACCCCAGTGAAACAGCATTTAAATTCACTTGTTTCTCAGATGGTGAAACAGGCTATTTCACATCTATCTGACCAGCAACTGTGCTGCATTTTTGTGTTGATGTTATAGGATTATGATTATGGTATTATGATTATATATGATATAAAGACCTAAATTGGTCATGTGGTCCTGAGGGATACATTCACTGATTTTCAGTCCAAGGCTTCACGTGTTGTTTTCCATAAATTCACATCATGCATAACACAATTCACCTATAACTCTACGACTGCTTCTCTGTAGTCCAATAGGGAAACCATTCCTCTATATCTTCTAGCAGTATCCATACAGAAAAAACAGCACATAAACAGTCGAATAAAATGCTGTCCAGAATAGACAGAATAGATCCACTGACATAGATTTTCTCTACAGGTTATTGTTATGAATTTTAAAAACAGTGATATAATCCTTTGTGTCCTTATTTGTTTTTGTGTGGTTGTATTAGCAATGTTGGGCTGGTTAATGTTACGCAAAGCAAATGCTATTCTGTAGCCAAGGCACAAAATGTCCCTGATCATTTATCAGCATTGCTCGATATTGTTGTACTGTATTTGCATAACTGCAGATCAGCAAAAGAAAATCAGCAAGAACAACAGGTGTAATAAAGCAGTATTGATAATGATAAATTCTTACTATGCTGATAGCATCAGCAGGCCTGTGGTTCCCGTGGTTGTAAGCTGGTTAAAGTTTCTGAGACTTGCTTTGCTAATTGTGTCCAGGCGAAGCACAAAGCCCCCTAAGGCTGATCTAATGAGTTCCCATCTGTCCCACCATGATTGTGTAGTTCAGACCTTTCTTGCTGATTACTGTGCATCTAAAAATAGCTGCAGGTCCTAAGGCAATTAGTTCTACTATACCTGCAACCACATCAGCACAGCTCTGTGACACCTGGCAAGCACACAATAAAACCCCCTTTGAATATGTTTAATTAGCTGTCAGTTGTACTAGAAGCAATGAGGGAGAAGGAGTAAATCAGTGATTGTTCTGGAGGAACTTAGTGTTCATTATAAGCTCTTGCAGTTAATGCCTGTCTGTCTGCTGTACGCGTTCAATCTGTAATTTTATTTAGTGACTCTATTTGGAGTGCCTGTGAACTTGTATCCAAATGAGGGAGGGGTTAGGATGGGTTAGTCCAGTAAGGGCAAAAACCCAGAAGCTGATTAGTATTAAGGCTAACTGCTTTGGCTGTCCACTAATCAGCTGATTCTCATACGCACTGAAGCCAAACCAGCAACAGCACTGACCCTATGGCCTGCGTGCCTGCCAAACATTTCACTTATGCTGGACACAGAGATCTATTTGTGTCTGTCGGGTGTGTATCACAAACACGCTGTGTAAGCAAATGTGTGTGGTGTAAGACTACAGTTGGACAGGGAATGCGTGCAAGCTTTTGTTGGCAGTTTCACAAAGCTCTTCTAAGTGAAGACGTGCACAGGTCAGTTACGGTCAAACCGAGGATACATAACAAATTACAGACTGCTTTCACAATGATATTTCCCACCAACTATAACAATATGTTGCATCAAAAAATAACACAAATTTCAACTAACCGTTGACAGAATATGAGATGTTTAACTCCTGTGTCCATCCTCTTACCAAACAGCCCCCATCCCCAAAGATGGAGGAGCCATATAGCATGATGATAGTAAGAAGCACAAAATCCAAAAGGTATTTATTCTGTAAAGCTGGCTTTACTGTTTAATGACAAGAAATATTACCAACCATATCACACACAGGCTCTGGTTTGGGGGCACCCAGACTCCATCAGCCTGTGCTCAGTAGACCAGTTCAGCAAATGATTTTCTACTCTTGCACTAAAATACAATAACCACTAGCAGTTACAAGTTTATCTTGACCTGACAACCTTTCCAAACCCCTGTTTATGACCTTTAGCTTAGGCATCATTAGCAACAACCACCTATTCAACTGTTAAAGACATGCCAGCAGCATGAGGTATGCAAGGACAAAAATACTGCTACATAGAGCACTCATGGATCTCATGGCTTAGTGGGGTTAAGAGACCCTGGGACATAAATGCTTTAGCGTGCTAAGTGGTCCACTGAGAAGCACCAAGTTTAGACTTCAAAACAGGTTGCAGATAATGTGACACGTCATGTCCAACAATTTTGGAAACATTTTGCAAATTGCTTAGGCTTAGGTTGTGTTACACTTACAATAAAATTGTTTTGAGGAAAAATGATAATCTCTAGAAATTGCAGACTTTATAACTTAAAAAAAGCTTCAATTAGATTCCTTCTAATCCACTGCTGCCGCCAACTGGTACAAAGGAAGACCTACTGCAAAAGCAGGATGTCCCATCATCATCATCTATAGAACTATACAGTCTACAAAATGCAGATTTTTTTTTATTGTTGATAAACTCTATTGTGGCTTGATAATCATACTGAATTGTTATTTTATTTTTTAAATCATTTTCATTCTTTCTTAAATCATTGAGTAAACTGGAGATGTTGGCAGCAATTTAGAGGTCTGGACGGCTATCTCTGCAAAAATAGGACATTATTTTATGAATGGAAAGGGAACTGCAGTGTTTTAATAAGTTTACTGATTAACGGGGCATGTCTATTGGACTGTCAAGTGGAGACACGCCCCCTTGACATGAAGTGGAAAAGTCCTTGCACACAGTGTCATCACCAGGTGGTGATAGGATTCTTTGGAGAGTAGTATATAACGAAACATTAACACTGCTTTGGAAACATCATTACAACATGGAAATTAGGGGCTATTGGATTTCAGATAAGTTTATTACTGACAGTGTTTGTTTGACTTTTATAATCATGATTATTGCATTGCCACACAAATAATAATATTCACCGTAATTCAGTTCATATATATATATATATCTTAGGGGCGCACCTACTTAACAGTTACAGTGCAAATACGGTACCATAGCCACACTGAAAAATTATAGATGATTATTTGGTCAGACATCTTACCTATTCATCACATTTGACTGAAATTTTGTTTATCTGTCCAATATTTATCAGGTAAACAAGACAGAAAACCGGTAATGTGTGTGTGTGTGTGTGTGTGTGCCTGGTTCGCATGTGTTCAAATATTACTAACGCGTCTGTCCAGTGGTGGGATGTGACACATTTACAGCTACCCTGAGTAGTAACAACCGGTAGCTGGAGGAACAGTAACTAGATGTATGGTGTCCTGCTATAGCTGAACTTTAGTCACGGTGGCTGACGTTAACTGCCCGTATGCCACACCTTTTAAAGATTTTAATTTTGTTCACTTCATGGTAAGTAAAGGGTGGTGCCAGTGATTAACGTTGTTCAGATAGGTGCAGCCGGGGGCTTAAGTTAAACAAATAAAGCAGTTAGCTAACGTTAGCATACCAGTGGCACAGACGAATGATAGCTTTACACCGTGATGTCTACATTTGAATAGTATCATTTAGCCTTATTTTATTGGTCAAGTGTAAGTTTATGTCTAAACCTAATCGAAATCAAGGAAACTCGTATCACGAGAAGACCGTTAGATGAAAACCTGTGACGGCTAGCATTGCTACCGTCAAATTAATTTACTGGCAACTGTTATGATTTTGAAATTAATGTCCGGATGTGATAAGATGGTAAAATGTCAAAATGTGCTTGTTACTGGCCAGGCAAACGTTAACACGTGGTATTCTCCGTACTGTGATAGGTTTAAACATGTTCAAAAGTCAGCAATATCTGTTAGCACATCAGCTAACTTGGGCATACTAACTTCCACAGGCCAAAGACAATCCAGCGGTTTTCCTGATTTTCGAAGCGCCGGTGGAGACTCAGTTGTGGGTTGAAGTGCCGCCCGTCTCCGTGCCACTGTGAACCTGGAAGAGCAACGCCGCCTTGTGACTAGCATCCAACATGACAGGTGAGTAACACCCAACTATTGTACATTACACCTGCTGCACCACCGCTTGAAGACATATTAACAGCTCCCTAAATGTTGAATGTGGGCCAGTGCAGAAAAAGTTCCCTGCTGAGCATGTTAAAACTAGTAATATGAACTGCCTAATTCAAATCCATGATAAATCAAATATCTGCTGATTGTGAAAATGTTTTGTAAGAGAAAGTTTGCATGGGTGTTATAGGTGTGTATGTACATATGTGTGATGTGCCTGTTGTGTGAATTTGCACAGAAATCACTCACCAGACATTCTGCCTGTGTTGGCATCCACTGATGGCTACATTCTTTGAACCTCAAGCCCACTGACTGAATGGTTGTCCCACAGTTCCCCTCTTTCCTTGCTTCTCTCCACCCTCCTATCTCTGTCTTTCTGTGTCTCTCGCCCAGAGAGAGACTTCTGGTGGATAGTGAGGCCCATTGTGTCAGTGAGATGTTTATTAATGAGAGAGGCGCACACAGAGAGCAGAGCTGCTACTGAGGGACTAATCGCTAATCTCTTCGTTAATTCGGTCAACCTGCTGATGTGCTAACATGAATTACTAAGAAGCCTCAAGGCAGGGACATGCAAACTGGTTTTCAGCAGGGACTGCTAGTGAATTTGTGAGTTTGTTCTGGTATCAGACTTAACACAGAAGTTGGGAGTTTTAATTTTCTGTGCAGGCTTCACTGAGGACAAGTGTATCTGTGCTTGTATGTAGTGTTTTATTGCAGTCAAACTGAAGAGTTGTGGATGCGTGAGAGTGAGCACAGGTTTGCATTTAGGAGTTTTTCTGTGTCTATGAAAGAAGCAGTGTGTGTCTGAGTGTGCGTGCGTGCTTGTGGGCTGTTGTGTGTTTGTTTTGCCTGCCATGCCCTTGCCTGCGCCTGATGTCCCGGCCTCTCAGAGGCTGGCACTGGACTGTCGTACCCTTCTGGACCATCGCGTTGGCAAGGGTAAGTGACAACACCACCTCCTCTGTTCTCTCTCTGGCTCCTTCTCCACACGAACAGAGGACTATTTCACAGAAAAGTTGCTTTCTTCTATATGATTCCATGATATCTGACAAAAATATGTCATGGAAACTGCTACTTAAGTTCTGTCTTGCTGATTCCTGTCTTGTTATAAACCAAAGTTGATTGCGCTTATTTAATAGTATGTTGAGGATACTTGAGCACTTGGGTAGGCGACCATTGAAATGAACTCTGGCTGTGACCAGTATTTTGCGCAGGTTGCTGTTGAACAGTTTCAGCTAATTACATGAAATTCTAGTCTAGTTTAGTTTATCTTAGCTAAACCTGACCAGGCTGTGGTGAAATTCAAAGGAAGATAGTGTCTGTCTACTGTCTGGCAACCTAAACACCAGCAGCTATGTTTGAATCTGCCTTTATTAGTTGCCAAAAACCACAATTTTTAATTCATTGAACCAGTTCTGATGTAACCCACTCTCTTCCTCTTGTTCAGTCATTGACATCTGACCACTTCTAATAATTTCTGAAACCACGCTTTATAAAATATTTTAGCTTTCGTACACTGTACACAGTGGTACTATCTTGGATATTTCCAGAAAGGCTGATTGTTCTGCTGGTCAGTCTTGAAAATTCATGCCAGGTTATCTATAAACTGATGCTGGGAATAATGGAAAAATTGTTGAACCGAAAAGGATGAGTAGGCACAAATTACCTCTCGAGCAGTCTGTCATGCTTTACAAAGATCCTCCAGCAACATGAGGTTTGCAGATTCATGCATTAGAACCAATTACGTGAACATCATACCTGGTTTTCATGATTATCATAGTTATGGCTGTGTGATAATGTAGATAAACACATGAATTGATATGAAAGTTCTGCTCCTGTGGTGTGTTCATTGTTGTGCAGGTGAGCCCTGCCTTCTGAGAGATGTGTCAGCTGCTCTACAGTGTTGTGTTTATGCACTATGGCTTTAGAAAATGAAACAGTGAGGAGAATGAGTAAACACTGACATCTTGAAAAGGATAGTATTTCACAGTTTTGCAGTTTTTCTGCACCTTTTTAAAAATGCAAATACCAGTAAACACGGTTATATAATCACACACTTTCTGCAGTCTATCTGCATTAAAAAGGTAACTGGTTAATAAAGTGTTTTTATTTGAGGTTTGCACCAGCCATTGTAGGTGAAAAAGTTTATTTCCAATCGTGACATAATGAAGAAAGAAGAGAAGACAGACATTTTGATGGCAGGCTAGAAAATGGATGGAAATGTAGCAGAAACTTGCATAAGCATAGAAGGAAAAACTGAAAGTAAGTAAAGCAGGAGGCATGCAGAGATTAATGATGGAGGGGAGGGAAGGAGTGCTAGCAGGGGGTGGAGAGAGGGAGAAAGGAGATTGCGTGGGCGGGAGGTCTTCTCCCTCTCTGTCCCTATCCTCCACATTTCCCTCTTAGTCTCTCTCTCTTTCCCTCTCCCCCCTCTTTCTCTGTTTCTTTCTCTGCAACTGAGAGAAAGGATTAGAAGTGAGGTGGGTGTCTTTGTATGTACGCCTGCATGTGAAATTTGCACTACCCCCCCCCCCTTTGAGAAGGAGCGCTGTTGCAGAAGACAAACAGGAAAATCCAAGGTCATCACGGCATGCTTGTCTGTGACGTTGCCTCTCAGCCCCCTTTTGTGTGCGCGTGCATACGCCTGCGTGTGTGTGCGCGTGGCCACTCGGCAGGGAGAGTGTGTGTAATTCATTGCATCGAGCCAGGCTCTGCACCAATCACGGTGTGGCATTCATATGCCTTTTAGCTCTAAGCACACGTGCAGGCATTTATCCCAGAGTGAGCGGTGTGTGTGCATTTTCTGTGCCTCTTTGCACAGCGGTGTGTCTGTATGAGCGATTGAAGCTGCGTTAAGGAAACATAGGCATCTGCAGTGAGAGGCTCCAACATCACGACTGATGTACGGTAAGAATAACAGTCATTTCTTCCGTTGTGTGTTTGTGTGCATATTCCCGACTGTGTAAGCATGTGAGCAATGTGAAGCATCCAGCGTTCAGCCAGTTTTCCCACATTCTACAAACAGGTTTCTTCTTAGCTTTCTTGTCATACACTGCAGCTGTCACTATAGTGTAATGTCTCCTAAAAGCATGTTATGGGAACTTGGTCTCTTATGAGGATACTCTCTGTTAAATAACAGTATTAGCTTTCAAGGAGACACCGCTTTCAAGATGTTTATTTTTGGTAATAGACACATTTTACTTGTATTGTTTCCTCCTGTTGTATTTTCAGTAGGTTGTATTCTCTGCACTTACAATATAGTCAGCTTAACTGTTGTAGTTATCTGTGTGAGATTTAGCTAAGCTCATGTCATAGATGTTTAATTTTCCTGATGTCCTTTTATGGTTTCTTTAGTGTTTTAGGTAGCGTATGTTAAGTTCATGCTTCACTGAAAACAGGAAAAGTAGTACATGTGCTGTTAAAAGATAAAGCTAGGGATACTTTCCTGTCAGATTTTCAGATCACGAGACAATGCCCTCTGTGAAATGTTAGCATTTACTGTTGCTCTGATGTCACTGGGACTTGTTGATATATGGTTCATTGATTAGTGCTAATTAAAATGTGGGCAGCTTTGCTTTGAGTTTGCAAAATATTGATGGAAAAAGGCTTTGGCTAGTTAGCTAGGCTAATGAATTATTAGCACAGACCGTGCACACTGGAAGATGAAGCTCATTTTGGCCTCACTGTGCACCTGCACTGCTGTGTGGAAGCTGCACTCTGGGCTTCAGACCCCTCATAGCCCAGTTTCAGCGCCTGCTTGACTGTGATTCATAGTGTGTCGGATTGGCCTTGTGTCACGAGGATTTGTTGGCAGCTGGGTCTGTATATCAGAGTGTCGGTCGCATTATACCAGCGATGTTCGCTGCCACCCACACTGGATGGAATGTGTGCCGTTAATCTGACTCAGTGTACGTAGATTGATGGCTGAAGAAAATGTATATATGCACATATGCCTCTGCAAAGTGAGCGCACAATATGTATGGGTTTCAGTAGCCCTGAAGATATGTTGTCAATAGATGGGGCTTGTCTTGACAGAGAGAATGGGGGACAAATTGACGTTATGATTATATATGCACTGAATATCTGTCATTCTCTGCATGCCTTAGTGACGACAATCCCATTTCTCCCTAATGCTGTCAGGCTCTTCTCCATGATGATCACCTTTTCCCCTCATCTCCTATGCAGCTCTCCCAAACTCACTGAGCGACAGCTTGTGTGCATATTAGTTGGCTGTTGAATCAGCCTCGCTCATTATTTGTTATTTGCTTACACTCACTTCGCCCCTCATCTTGTGCTCTCTGTGTGTTTGTAGATTCTGTTGTGTGCTTGCATTTCACCGTGTGAATCCACTGTTATAAGATGTTTTGTCCTTCCTTGTTTGCCGATGTAAAAATAGCAGGACTTGGTCTGTCTTCCCCCCTCCCTGCTTATGTAATAACACCCCTGAAGGGCAATATGCTTTGTATCCATTGTGAGAAGTGCCATGTATTTTGCACAGGTATACGTATGTTTGCCTATGTGCTTGTGAGCGTGGCCTGTAAAACCAGTGCTTTGCATGACCCCAGGTGAAGGTGAGGTCTAAATGTGTATTGACAGTTTTCCCTCCCAGTTTCTCTCTCACACACACAAACACAAAGCACATATCCGTAATGTGTTTAATATTCTTGTAGGGCGTCAGAACTATATTTACTCTCTCCTGTCAGCCACGTGACTTTGGGTACAACAGAGCAGCTTTGGGACAGCAGGTGCAGATATGATACTGCAAGATGTGCTGGGCTACTTGTCACACTCCTACCTTGTGTGTGTGTGTGTGTGTGTGTGTGTGTGTGTGTGTTTAGAATTAGTTTGACTATCATAGTCCTGCAGATAAATTCCTATTGTTTTGGCTGTTGCTGCACCTTCATCTTGTGGTGAGGTTGAACTTTTTGATTTGTGGTGTGCTGGTGTTCAGTACTGATGTGTGCGACCCCCTGTGCAGTGCTTGACAGTTTTTGCATATCTACGTGGAGCATTTAAAAAATATTTTAATACACAAACATGTCTTTCAGAGCTATGAATTTTTTGTTTTCCCCTATTTTTCTCACATCAGCATGCAGTTTTTACTCCGCTGTCTCTGTCTCTCTCTCACCCTAATGTGGAAACGTTAAGCTGACATCCTGAGGGAAATGGAGAGTGTAATCTGTTAATGTACCAGCCCATTGTTACAGGGATAAAAATAGCATTGTGATTGGCTGGCTCCTTGCTGTGGTGATTTGAGGGGTGGAGACCCCTCACATGTGTATACATATGCACACTTCAATTCATCCTGCATGGATGCCTCCAATCGCTGAAACAAGTAGATATTACTTCCCCAACTTTGATGCACCAGGTTGCAGCAATGTCCTCCCTCTCTTTATTGTCTTGTTCCCTCTACCAACAACCAGCAATTCATTGTTCCTCAGCTTCGTGCTCTTCAAAGTGTGTGCGAGCAATGTGTAAGTGTGGGTTTATGTGCGAGCGTCTATTGAAGCGTGGAGGAGCTCGGTGTCCAGCCCCTAAATGTGTTGTCAGCTTGCCATGCAGAGTGGGCGGATGTCGTGAGACCCCCTGCTATGTGTGCTTTTCACCGCTGTCTTCCAAATTCCTGTCCACCCACCTTGTTGCTCTCTCTTAGCTTTTTTCACACTAACCCACTATTACCAACACCATAGACACAAAACTAACTTGGCTTATTTATTTATTTTTAAACACAAATTGAATACAACTATGAAACTGCATGGGATTTTTCTACATTTTTAAGTTAAATGCTTGCTAGGAGCAGAATATGTGAATGTTCTATATTGTGGCAGCAGCATTCAGTGTTACATTAACCAGCAGGTATGACATGTCACCTTCACACATCAACAACTGTTTAGATGTATCGTACAATTGGCCTACCTGCTGGCAAACAATGGCAGCAACTTTCATGTCACACTGAAAATGACCTATGAAGATAATTTGCTTATAACTAATTGCAGTGGAAGTGCATATGCCTGCAGCGCACCACAGGAGTATGAAATAATATGTAATTTGCTGCACCCACTGAGCTGTTAAAAATTATTGAGGATATTTGAGGATATTTGTACTAACTACCAATAGCACTACAAAGTTTTCCTTGTAAAACTTCCCTTGTGTTATCTTTTATGTTATCCTCTCAAAAATATCTTTCCTCTGCTGCTGACAGAGAGGACAGGACAGATTTGTACCGGACAGACAAGATGCAATAAGTAGCACTAATCTGTGACTCATTCAATCCACCTCCCCCATCACACTTCCATCTCAGGCTCTATCTTTTCCTCCTTCCCTGCCTCTGTCCCTGTCACTCTTGGTCCTCCACTCTTTCCTCTCTACGCTCGGGACCTGCTGCATTTTCATTAATTCGCTGGTGACTCCTACACTTGGGCCGTGGGCCAATATGGCGAGGATGAGTGACAGAGGTAGAGGGGAGGTTTGGGGGGTGCGGGAGGGAGGGAAGGGGGAGCGGCCTCATTAGTGTTTGGAGTGATAGAGGAGAGGAGAGCACTGCTATGAATAGATGCACAGCTCTCATAGAGAAGCCTGAGCACCAGCAGAGCTCCTGCTGTGGAGTTTAGCAGAACTTTTAGAGAGGAGACAAGCCTCGAAACAGAGGGTCATCTAAGTAGTTAAGACTGCGAGGATGCCTTTTATTCTGTTAAAAGGCTTTTTCAAGGACATCCTGCCTGTACTGACTCCCCTCCTCCCAGGTGTAGGTCACTGATAACATACCACAAGGCTGGTGAATAAAGGGAGCGTATCTTAGAAGAGTGAATTTTATGGCTTTTGGAGCTCCGCGTTTTGTGGTTTAGAGGATGATCTCCACACAGTACTCTAACCAATACAGCGTAAAGGCCACATGCTCGTCCATTAGAAATAATTACCTATGTATGACGCAGAATATGTTCTCTTCATAACGCTCATATAATGTGTTATCATGTTCCTCATTACTGTTTACTGTATACAGCTTTTGTTTCTCATTTGACAGTAAACTGAATGTTTTTTTAGTTTGAGACTGTTGGCTGACAAAACAACAAGCAGTTTGAAAACATAACCATTCTTACATTTTAAAGATTCAACAATTTATCAGTTAATCCCAAGAAAGATTAGTCAATGAAAATAATCGTTATTTGCAGCCCTTTTGTGGGTCATACTGTGAGCACTGCATTGATCACAAGGCATGAGGCCTGTTGTCGCTGGCTGTGTTGGTTAAACAGTTCTTATACATTTCTGGTGGTGCATTAAAAAGATTAAATATATTGTCTTGGTGTCATGAGTTGAGGCAGAATCTGCTATGTATTGGATCCAGTGGATTGTGAGACAGGGGTGGCTGGTAATCTTTTTAATGCCTGGTCAGTATGCTCTCGAAGTGACGCCTCAGTGCCACATCAGTGAATAAGGCTTCAATCTGTGTTAGAGCAAACTAAAATAATGAATAATGAAAGATTTTTTCTTTGGGAGAATAGAAGGAAGGAAAACCAAGCTGGGAGTGAGGAAGGAAGGAAGAACAGAAGAAAAGCTGTTTCTTTGCAGATTGTTTTGCTTTTGTCTATCACACACTGCATTTGTCCTGTCGCTGTTTGAAGTGTCAGGCTATCACATCGTTCATTAGACTTGACTGCACTGCTGACAGCATAATGACCCACTTTTTTGTCGTTACAGTTTGTGACTCCTAAACTTGATTATTTGATGAATGTAGGAATATAATAATTGTTGTAGAGAGCTGTGTGAACAGTTAAAGGATTCATTTTTTGTTTTTTTCTTTTTTAGGTTATCCCTTTTTTCTTCGTTCTCCCCAGGTCCCATTATGACTCACCACTGCTGAATTCCCTCAGCCAATCAGAATCTAGCTCTTGCTGGCTGCCTAGCTTGCCTTCTCCTCAATGCAAAGTCAGAAAAATCATTCTTCAGTTTGTTGCACTTTTCTCTCCAAGGCTGTCTTGATTGCACTGAGACAAACAGAGACAGTGTGTGTGTGTGTCTGTGCCTTTGTGTTTGTGTGTGTTATTATCTGAGTGGCATTGTTGCAACTGTAATTGCCTTGTGACCACATTCTTCCCATATCTGGCCTTCCTCAAATGTCTTTCCTCAGGATTACCTTCACTTAGCTTGCGTTTGTGTGGGGAAATAAAGGTTGTTATTGTACAACAGTGTAGGAACAAACTGTGGAGGTGCTGACAAAGCTTCTGTTTCCCAGAATCCCCATAAATGTGAACATATCTTATGTTTTTAATCTTGGGACTTAGTAGTTTGAATAATGGCATAATGCCAGTACTGACAGCTCTGTTCTTACAGGATATTTTATTTGACTATGGAGCTTTTTGTTCTGATATAGCTAAGGATAGGAGCTCTCTCAGTCTGTCAGGTCTTTCCATGTTAAGCAGCTCCCTCGCAAATTCCTTACTTCACTGCACTTTGGCTGATCATTTTTACCTGTCGCAACAGGCTAGACACAGCTGCACCTAATAAAATGAATGATGCATACATTTTATTTAAGTGTTCCACTTGAATAAGGCTGTAACAACAATAGTGACAAGACTACTGTGAATTGCAGCTTGTTAGCTTACCTATTATTATTTTATTAGCTACAGCTGTGTTTTCCTTGCTGACAAGTCAGTTTAACAATGGATATGATTTACTTCTTTTAATCACTAATTCTTCATCACCAGCTGTGTGAATACAGTATGCTATTAATGTGAAATCTTTATCAGTCGTTATCTTAGAATTACTGTATATTTTACTGTGTATACTATATATCACAGTCACTGCATAGCGATTTTACCTGTACCTACAGTATGTGGTGTCTCTAACCTTTGGAAAAAGTGGCTGAGACGTACCTTATTACTTTGGCTCTTTGTGTTTTCATTTTAACAGACTGACATAGACCAGACAAATAGTGCCACGAAAGAGAAGGGATGAGAAAACAAGACGTTTTACTTGTTTTCCTTTCTTTTTGTTTTTATTGCATTTCTGTCAGTCATACTGCACAAGTCTAATTGACCATCTCTCTCCTCCCTCCCTCCCTTCTCATCTCTCTCGTCCTCCTCAGGGGTTTGTGGTTGTTGCGGGGCTCTCAGGCCTCGGTACAAGAGGCTGGTAGACAACATCTTCCCAGAAGACCCAGAGGTGAGAAGCTCAAGTGACACTTTGTTTCTTTTAGTAATGCTTTGCTTTCCTGTCCTTGATAACCATTCCCCTGTCTTCTACATGATTATGATTTAGTTATGAAGTTAAATGAACAAAAGATAATACACAAAACAGCATCTCCAAAAATGTGAGACATTAGCACTGCACCAGATTTAGCCAGTAGCTTTTCATCTGTAGTCCCTCAGCAGATAAATATAAACACAGTGTTATGATAACATCTTACATTTAGAAGACTAGTGATAAGAAAACTTTGCACCACCTCTGTACATAACTGTCAACTTTAAAGCTGTTGGTGTCAAACCAGAGACTTCATCTTTGCTACCACTCTCTCTGATTAGCTGAGATCTAATACGGATGACTCATAAAGAGAATTAATTTGGGAGGAGAAGAAGGAGCTGATTTGTTGCAGAGGAAACTTTTCATAAGTGCCTCTGTACTGCTGCTGCTGCTGTGACCCACTTTACCTTTCAGATATGTGGCCAGACCTGCAGTACACCAGACATAGTAGTACACACACACCTTCTTTCCCTGGTGTGTGTGTGTGTGTGTGTGTGTGTGTGTGTGTGTGTGTGTGTGTGTGTGTGTGTGTGTGTGTGTGTGTGTGTGTGCGTGTGCGCGCGTGCGTGCATGCATGCATACACACCTGCATATTGTGCTTCCAAAAAAAGGTTTCTAAGTTTGGCTCTAAGCTGCTGCGGTTGCGACTGTAACTAATGGTGTCCCAGCAGTCTGATAATATTTACTCAAATTGTGTCACACTTTGCACACGTGTGTACACATTTACTCAATTTCAGTATTTCTCCCAGATAGTCGGTGGTAATTTGATTAAATATAGGTTATATTCTCTGCATGTGTCTTGTGTACACACAAAACATTCCCACAGCGCATTTATTTATTTATTATTTCTGGCTGTGTGATCAATTATGGATTCTATGACCTGTCATAGGTGGAAAGTACAGGTGCAACTAATGACATTAATGAGTGGCCTTATTTCCACTCAGGTGTGCCAGGAAGCCATGCCAACTGGAAAATCTTAAATTAAGTTCAGCCATGAATAATGTTATAAGTAACACTGGTACTTTTCCTGCTTTATAAAGGCTTGGTCACATTATGTTTCTGTTCAGTGGAATCTGTGAAAGGCCCTGTGGTTATTACTCATTGATTTCCAGCTAATTGTGACTTTTTATGCTGTTTGCCTTCAATGCGTTTTAAGTGGAAAAAACATTATGGTATGGTGGGGTTTTTCCTTGCTCTGCAAAGTTTTATACAGGAGTATATAAATAATTAATTCTTCCAGCCAATCCATCATAACTTTGCAGTCTTACCAACATATTTAAGTTTTAATCAGATTTTATGTTATTTTTTTGTGAGTGCTACTTCATTGACTGCATGTTCCAGCTCTTGTCTGAATGTCGAGGGATCTCAATGAACTCTAGATGTTTTTAGCTCTCCCGTCCCCCCTGACCAAACAAGAGCAGTGAAGTAGGCCAAGGGGGAAAGTAGGAGGTGAAACTTGGTGATCTAGTTATACTCTTGCAATTTTGGTTTTGAGGGTCACACAATACAGTATGCACATAACTGCATTCGCTCAGAGATGTGTATTGAGACCCTAAAACTTTCTTTTCTTCTATATCTTGTTTTTGTCTTTCTCCCCCCCCCCAATCACCCTCCCAGGATGGGCTGGTGAAAGCCAACATGGAGAAGCTGACATTCTACGCCCTGTCAGCTCCAGAGAAGCTCGACCGTATCGGAGCTTACCTGTCCGAGAGATTGTCAAGAGATGTGGCCCGACACAGATACGGGTGAGCATCACTGGTCAATTGCTACTCAAAATAGTCTCTAGAAAAAAAAAAAAAAGCATTTCAGCTGGTAAATCTTTGCCCTGACAAATATTTTTTGTTTATTTTATTAATTATTCAACCATACATTGCCTGACTTAAATTGAACACGACTGAAGCTAATACATTAAAAATCCTGGAAAGAATTTGAGATTGTGTTGGTCTGAAGTGATGGGAAAAGCAGTGCTTGTAATAGCCTTTCGTCAAAGAGATTTACACTGACAGTCCATCAAAGAGCTTAAGATTAATATCCCCTTCATAGTTCTGTCTAGAAGGACACATATCAGATTTATTCTAAATGCAATCTAGACACATTCTTGACCAGTATGGCCGAGTAGGCAGGAGGCAGGTTGGTCTGTTTTTAACAAAAAACTAAACCTGGGCTACAGTGATCGATGGTGATGTTTCTGCACTTACTTTATATGCCATAGAGGGTGTTGTCTTCCATGACTCACAACTGTTACGCCCTGTGATGAGTCTTGCCTGTGCAAACAGCCTGTACAGATTACATTTACACTTGGCACAGTCTCTCAAATCTGTGCAATATGTGAGTCTCTAGAGTTTGTCTGGCAGAGCTTATCACATTTTGATCTCTGCTGATGTGTGCAGTTAAACATTTTACTGTCCATATAAAATATCTAGATACAGATTATTTTGTGGACTAATTCAGATGTCCCTCTGTCACCCTTATCCTCCTCAGGTATGTGTGCATAGCCATGGAGGCCCTGGACCAGCTGCTGATGGCCTGTCACTGTCAGAGCATCAACCTGTTTGTGGAGAGCTTTCTGAAGATGGTGCGCAAGCTGCTAGAGTCAGACAAACCCAGCCTACAGATCCTAGGAACCAACTCGGTGAGTGTCCAAGATTAGATTACTAGTTTCAAGAGTTCATTACATGTTCTGTAGTTTTGCAGATATAATACAACCAAATAAAATCATTCACATCATAAAACTTGTAGTACTATATTGCTTTGTGGAAGAATAACTACTCTTATTTTCAGTTGCAGTTTTTTTTCTTTTGACTCAGTACAGTGTGAACAAAAAACAACACCATTGTGATAATAGACAACTCTAGTAAAATCAAACCAAATGTTCAAATGTACTGTCCAAGTCGATTTGAGGTAGTTTTTCAAAGGATTTACAATTGCATTTTACAGGTAGGAGTGAAACAGAGACGATGTAAATATAATTTAATGAGCGGAGAAACTTGTCTAGTCATGAAGTAAAGTTGTTGTAACAAGAATTATTTAAAAGTTAAGACAGATTGTTTTCCTGATATAAATTTAGATAAATACCCTCATCCTCAAACTGTTCACTGGTCACTAATGTGTTTAATGTGCCTTAGTTTCTAAGCTTTTCTGCCGCATCAAATTCTACCCTTTTCAGTGGATTTAGAGGAATTATCTAATCAAATGTTGACATGGTGCATTTACTTTCCTGACGTGATGGCACAAAGTAAAAGATGTTAACCTTGAGAGGAATGCTGCATTAGTATTTGAGAAAGATCAGAGCTCAGCAAGGAGAGTGGTGGGCAGAGGGAGTGGAAGTGATGAGTATCCTCTGATGTGGGAAGCAGCTATCAGCGCTGTCGGCCAGGTCAGCAGAGGATGCATAACGGGAATCAGATTAGCTGCAGACCACACTGGCAAAGCTCTGCAGTCATCTACGCAGATTTACGAGACATGCTAGCCTCTCCCTCATAATCTTCCTGCTATAATTGTCTTTTGCACACACTTGGGGTTGTGTATTTAGGGCAAAAGAAAGGCCATACGCTGAAGCACTCATGCCCTACACACACTCACATACATGCATGCCTCAGATTTACATTCAATAGATTTACTACAATCAGTAGTATAGGAATTTTGCCATATCTGCTCATTTTAAGCTTTGCATCCAGAGTGCTTGTTGTTAAACATTGTGAGGATATTGATCGGGATTAGTTTCACTGGAATCACTCAATCCTAACACACACCCAGGACAGACAAAAACCCTGAGCTTCCTCACGCATAGAACTACAAAGATATAGATACTGTAATTTCCTGTGTGAACAGATGCTGTAAGTTCACATGGCAGCTACCACATAGCGACTTTGCGTGCACGGTATAGCTCATCAGAAGCAGAGCAGTGTCAGAGAGAGGTGAAAGGAGAGGATTAGAGAGTTTATCACTGCAGGAATGAAGCCTGACCAGGTTTTCTCACACTCTGTTTCACTGACCCTAAGACCTCATGCTGCAGCGCTGCCTCTCACACACCCAGCTCTTCAGCACATCAGCGTTTGGTTTCTCCTATTGTAGCCTTTAGTTGCAACAAAAAATGTTTATAATCTCAGCTCTCCATTGCCTCTGGTTTTAGACACTCTTCTTAAAACTTTCAGTCACATAGTCTGTTTCTGTAGACCCAGAGGTGATACTTAAATACCTGGAAGCTGCTCAGTATTACTGCATTATTATTTAGTAATTCTGGTAGCAGCATCACAGGAGCAGTTATGGGTTCACTTCATTAAATTTGCTCAAGGGCACTACTACATTTAATTTCAGAACCACTCCAAACACTTATTTTGTACACAGGAAATAGATTCACCAGGGACTTTGCATTTGGGTTACTGCACTAGTCCAGCCTGTATTGTTGAATGTGGAATTTATGTGCTGTAATTACCATCTGCTTCACTGAATATTCACTATATAATTCCTGTTAAAGGTAGTATAATTTCTAACTTGATTCTAAAGATATCCAGATCATAATTTATTAATTGTAGTGCGGTGTGAAGCTAAATGTCAGTGTGTTGAAATGGTGACATTTTCCGGCCCAGTGGGAGAGCCCCCCTCTGCCCCGTGCTTTTCACTCTTAATGAGATGTTATGGTGCTACAGCTTGACTTTGGGAGATTCACAATGAGGATTCAAAATAATTTTATGAAAGTGGTTTTAATTAAATCGAAATAAACACAAGCTATCGAGGAGCAGACTTATTACTGTAAATCTCTTGGGTCATAGAGTTTGTGATTGACATAAAAATGTATTTATTTTAATTTTTCCTGTCTCAGTTTGTGAAGTTTGCCAACATAGAAGAGGATACGCCATCATACCACCGTAGTTATGACTTCTTTGTGTCGCGCTTCAGTGAGATGTGCCACTCTAGCTACGAGGACCCTGACATTCGCACCAAGTGAGTAGACAGATGCTTGATTGTACTAGAGGCAGCTTTATTAAGCACCTGCTGTTTTTAGACTACCACTGCATGTGGACGTCTTTCTCATGTCCTCTCAAACAAAGTGAAATCCTTAAAATGCCATCTTTGTCATCTACTGAAAATAGAACGTGCAACATCTTTGAACAGTTAAATATAGCTTTGGAAAAAATAGTAGCCAAACACTGACAGATGTAGACAAAAATATGATTTCCTAAATATACTCATCCATTTATAGAATCGATCAAATGATTTCTGCTGTCTGTGTCTGTGATTGCCGCCTCCAGGATCCGCATGGCAGGTATCAAGGGCCTGCAGGGTGTGGTGAGGAAGACTGTGAATGACGAGTTACAGGCCAACATCTGGGACCCTCAGCACATGGACAAGATCGTCCCCTCTCTGCTTTTCAACCTGCAGAGTGGAGAGCGTACAGAGAGGTGAGTGTTTGCAAAGAAAAACACTCACCTGACTGACTGGGTTCCATATATTGTTGTTTTCTCAGACCTCAGGCAAATACTGTATATTACATAGAATTTTTGACATCACATTATCGCTTCATTTTTTTCATCTTTTGTCCATTTCTGTACTGTGGGTATTGCTGTAGTATTTTGTATTTCAGGTTGTATTTTATTTATCATATTTTACGTGTTTATGTGGTTCATGCTGAAAATGAACTAGAAGCAGAGGATTTTACCTAACAAACAGACTTTGAAACTATTTGGAGTTAAACACTGTGAGTTCTGCAATCAAGTTAAACAACTTGTTAATATTAGGTAGTGTTTTATAGTGACTGACTGATGTACAGATTTACTAAGAGGTGTATGATTATTTTAGAGGATAGTGTCTGTGGTGCTGTCTATGTATTGCATTATACAAGTAGAGGTGTTTCTGTTATTTAGCCTACCCTCATAAGTGGGGTTGTTGCGGTTGAATCAACACTTTTCTAAAACAATTTCAACAAAAACTGAACTTTATAAACTCCATGATGGGAGGATTCATATAGAGTGTTTGTATAAACTGGCATTTTCCTATGAGCTTCAGTTCACAGCAGATAAACATGGCCCTTCTGTTAATATGTCTGTGATTATGACTAAATAGGCCAGGCTGTGCCCACATGTGGTGAGAAAGTTGATGACCCAAAATGGGTCGGTGTTGACCTGCCATTGCCTCCATCACACAGTCCACAGCCATTGTTTTGCAGCCTACTGGTGCTGTTTGTCTTACGTTAGGCCATATTTGTCCTGGCAGTCTAGCCAGCCACATCACCCACATCATTCATCATCATTGTCATCACCAAGCAAACCCACTGACAGCTCTGCTTCCCTCATGGACATCAGTTTGCCCACCTGCAGCAGTGAAGGACAAAAACCCCAGGAGATGGGGAGAAAATGCAAAGGAGAAGGGGGGGCATGAACAGGAATAGTGCAATCAGTGGAGAATAAAAGCATCACAAGGATTGAGGGCTAGACTATGCCAGTGTGAGAGAGATGTAGAGTCTGGAGCCTCCCTTTCTTGGCAATATTCCACATACTGAAATTCACTTTGACGTCAATGCCGAGATCTGAGGTTAGAGGAGCAAAGGGGGAGGGCAGTGAGAAGAACATTGAGAGGCTGGGTGGAGGGTGGATAATAGAAGACAGAGTGATGAAAATGGGGAGGTTATTGAAAGAAAGAGACAGACAGACAGACAGGACACAATCCAGCAGAGAAGAACATTTTCCTGTGAGCTTCCCTCTGCTCTGTGTAAATTATGAGGCCTGCCCCTCACTGTGCATCCTCCATACCTTGTCATTACCAGCCATAAAACCCACAGCAGTCAGTACACAGTCTAATTAATCTCACAGATGGTGCATTTTTCTCTACATTAATCCCCATGCACATGTACAAGTTCATTTAAAGATCAACTTCAGGCACAGTTTTAGCTTCTGATGGTTCATACTAATTTATGTAGTGAGTTTATTCCTGGAGACTTTTTCTAGGTCCTGTTTTGCATGTTATACCTGAAGATGTGCCAGCATTTAAATGTCATGTGTAGTTGCCTGCAAAGATTTTATGTTCCCCAAACATTTTTCCTCCAGACATTTCCTCTGCAGAAAATTTGAACTGAAATGATCCTCATATCAAACATGCATTTTACACACATTCTACACGCATTCTACAGTTTCAAAAACAGCTCCCGTGATTTGTCTGATGAAAGCAGATACAAGGTCAGATTACAGTAGACAAGTGGGCTTTTAGGATGCTGTTAATGCTGATTGCTCCTCATGCGAAACGCTTCCTTGCAAGTTTCCAAGTCATTAGACAAAACTGTGCTGTGAGAGCACAGAGTGAAGTCTCCAGTAGGTGTTTGAAATGCCCTTTTCGATTGGACAAGGGTCAGTGAGAGCGGCTTTGTAAGCATTATTTGTTACTGCCAAATAAATGCGAAACCTTACAACAACAGCTTAGAACTCACCTGAGTTTTCTTCATTAGCCTCTAAAAGAAAATGGCTTCATTAAATTTGTGCCCTTTAAGTTAAACTGATACATTTTGATGACTGACTTTTTTGGTTGGATTTTAGCAAAGTCAGACGAGCTACTCAGGCAGTAAGTCATATTTCCTCCACAGCAGCAGCAGAAGGAGCAGGAAAGATGAAAGAGTTAGGCTGTTAATAAATAATGTCATCATTGGTGGACCACCCGAGGCTAGTCATGACCAAGATAGAGTTATGGCGGAGGTTTTAATTATGCATGAGAACTAAGAAAGGCTGGACCGGCTGCAAGTGTCCACACACACTCGTGTATATGTACAAACTTAGAGACGGATGAGTCTCCAGTGGTGACAACAGATGTGGAATACACAAATATGCAGACACACGACAGCAAAGTTTTCACTGCAGAGGGTAAAGTCACCTCAGGAGTAAAAGCTGCAGTGACACAGCAAACCAGAGTGTTTCTGTGTAAAAAATCAAGCCTGTGTGTAAATGTTATTGAATCAAATTGATTCCAAACTCTTGCCTCTTCCCTCCGTTCTCTCTCTTTCACTGTCTGTACTTCTCTCCCCCTCCCAACTCGCTGTCTCCCTCCCTCTCTCTCCCGCCTCCTCCCTGCTCTTTCGTGTCCTTTCCTTCTCTCCCTTTTCTGCCTTCTTACCTGCATCGCTCCCGACCAGCCGCTCCCCCTCGCCGCTGCAGGCGTCGGAGAAGGAGAAGGAAAGCCCGGTGGAGCTGACGGAGCGCTGCTTCAGGGAGCTGCTGGGACGAGCCGCCTATGGCAACATCAAGAATGCCATTACGCCCGTGCTGATGTGAGACAACCCTGCAAGCTCTTTTATTTTACTAGATCTGTCCTCTGTTTGTGATTTGTGTTTGTTTTTGACGTAGTGACTAAACCTGAAGGGGGGATGCATCTCAGGACACTACTGCGGCATTTTTAGCTTTACTCTGATTTGCCTGAGGGGGCACAAGGTCAATGCAAGGTTGTTCTTGACTATATGTGAGTGAATGATTTGCAGATGGGAGATTTTGGTTGTATAGTACTGCATTTATGTTGAGGTCTGCCTTGCTGTTATAGTTCTTTTCTGACAAGACACTGCTACTCCCTGCTTTTTCGCAGCTCTATTGTGCCTCTGATGTCAACGCTTTTATTTAACTTTGAATGTCTCAGAGCCTGGTCCTCTGTGAGATTATCTATTTAGTTTTAGTCGTCTGTCTCTCTGTACCTTTTGCCTCCTGCATCTCTCTTATTTGAATCAGTTGAGCTCTACTATTCTTCCTGAAATGAAGTATTTTATTTGTCTCAACCTTTTTCTTTCACTCTGTGTGCCTGCATCTCTCTAAGCATTACATTTGTTAATGTTTGTCTGTTGTATATCTATCTGTCCCTTGTCCCACTTGGCTTTATTCCCTGCATCTCAGCTAGTACTTGTTGTCGTTCCTGCTTTATATTTCCATGAAGGTGTGGTTGGAACAGTGGGCTACCTATAATGTTAATTTCTTATTAGCAGTTAAGCCTACATGAGCTCAGAATTACTGAAAAAATACAGTAGATAAATTGTGCTGACCAGCACTTTAACATGTATAAAGTCCTTGAAGGAACTGGCGAAGTGGACCTGAATAACAACATAAAAAGCCAGCAAAAATACAATGGAGTGGAGTTGAAGAAAATACCATTTCAGGGACTTTTTAAGCCTACAATACCTTTATTGATGCATTGAGTTTTATACTCCAGAATTCCTCAGAGTGAAACTCTACTTACTGTTTTTTCTAATGCAGCTATATATTATTACTTTTTCTTCGAACACTCTTGATCCATCTATTTTCAACTTTCTCTCGATTTACCCTTCAATTCATCTCACTTGATGTGTGCTGTGTGAGATCAGCTCTTATCCATCCATCACTGTCTCAGCTTCTGTCTGCTTCAAGCTTTAGTAATTTATGTCCCTGCCTGTCATTCTCCATACATAAGGACACTGCAGTTCAAACAACTGTTCAGTTGCAGTCACCTTGATCATGTTTGATGGATGTTGTGGTCCTGATCATTGCCATTGATTGAGTTTTTTCTTTGTTGTTGTTGTTATTTTATTGCACTTTTGCCCCTTATAGAAACATCCTGGTCTCATTTAACTATGAAAAGCAGAATTAAATTCTTTGTATCTACAAATTCTTTACAAATCTTGATTTTGCCTCCATATATTTTAATTTCATGAGCTCCTACATTTTTCTATGAAGACAGTATAAATGTAAAAAACACATACTGAGACTTGATGGCAGGGCTTTTTGGAGAACTGTTAATCTCTCTCTCTCTCCATCCCTTGCTGCTCTCCATCACTCCTGGAGCTGTGTAATTACATCTTCTGTATCCTCCCCGTCCCTATCCTCCTGTCTGTGTTCCCCCAGGCACTTAGATAACCACTCTCTATGGGAGGGGAAGACCTTTGCAGTGCGTTGCTTCAAAATCATCATGTACTCCATCCAGGTGAGCAATACAGTGCCTACAAATCCTCTCAAGACCTCTTCCTCACCTCCTTTTTCCTCTTTCTCTTTCCCTCTCTTGCAAGTCCAAATGGAATCCAGAGACATTTTGTGCAATTTACACAGTGCCATATTTTGTCTTTGTAAGTGATTACTACACTGTTTAGGGGCAGACTGTCATAACGTGCTCCAATATTTATGGAGTTCTTGCTGATTTACAGACGAAAATAGCTATATAATATATATAAGAGCTGAACCCTTCTCCTCCCAGCTGTGGTTCATTTTGGACCTGAATGAAATATGCAAGTCAGTGAACTGCTTTATCTCAGTCCCACAGCTTTTAGTTTGCTACCTGGTTGAATGACTTAATTTACCAGTTTTCTTCCAACTCTATTTCTCTCCCTGTCCTTACTGTGGTTTCATATTCATTCCTTCTTCTGCTTCCTTTTCAGTCCCAGCACTCTCACTTGGTAATCCAGCAGCTTCTCGGTCACCTGGACGCTAACAGCAAGAACTCGGCCACAGTGCGAGCTGGGATAGTGGAGGTTCTGCTGGAGGCAGCTGCCATCGCAGCCAGCGGCTCTGTAGGTGAGCTATATGTACACACACACATACATACATACATACACAAAACGGCACTGGCTGACATTTTTCATTTTGGGGTGAACTGGTGTTTTGATTATTCACTGTTTGTGTATGCAGGTCCCACAGTTCTGGAGGTTTTCAACACCCTGCTGCGGCAGCTTCGCCTCAGCGTGGACTACGAGTTGACCGGCTCCTACGACGGCAGCACCAACATTGGCACCAAGATCATCAAAGCTCACGAGGAGAGGCAGCTCCAGGAGGCTGTTATCAGGACCATTGGTGAGTCTGTGTGTTTTGGTTTATGTGAGAGAGAGTGAGGGGAGTGTGAGAGGCTTTTTAAGGCTCAGATTGTCTATGGTGTTTATGTTTATCTTGTCTGCATTCATGCCTGTGTGTGTATATGTGTGAGTTTTTCCTTCTCTCCAAATCTGATGTTTATCTGTCTGTTTCTTTCCCTTTCAGGTTCATTTGCCAACACTCTGCCAACGTACCAGAGGTCAGAGGTCATGCTCTTTATTATGGGCAAGATCCCTGTGCCTGGGGTTCACCTTGCTCTTCCATCCACAGGCTCTGGGTAAATTATTCTTACATTTCAAACCTGACCTCATTCTGTCCCTCAGTTAACAATGCTTTCTGATTTAGGCTGTAAAGACGGAAATTTTAACTGAATGTGCTTTTTCATCCCCAGGCATGAGGGTACCAGGATGATTCAGGTTATGTTACTGAAGTCCTTGGTCCAGGTAGGTCCTAATCCTTATATTGTCATCATTAACTTAGACTAAAACATGTTTCTTTATAAAGTTTGAAGCAGGACACGAAAACTCAGGTGGTTACTATCACTTGTTTTATTTTTACATCAAGAGAATTATAAAAAGATTAGAGATGAGAAACAAAATGACAGTTGCAGATCATACATCAAGGATCAGTGGCAGGATTCATCAGTGCCTTGCTAGGTTGATATAATAGTGCTTGTAGCTGTGTTTATCATTGTGTGTACAAGAAGTAAATTCAGGTCAATCAGTCAGTGGTACACTTCACTTCACAAGAGCTGTACTCTGTCTCTTGAGAAAGTAATTTATACAAACCATGTTTATTTTGAATGTACTCTTGTGGTCTAAAAGATTTTTCCTTTCCTTTCATATTTTCATTGTCTCTACATGGCTTCACATTTGTCTTCTTATCAACTAAGGAATGTTTGCACAGCAAGGATATTTTTCTAGTGATGTAATTTTTACCAAAGCAGAAACATGTACTTTAAACACATCCATGATGCTGCTCATCATCAATTTTGTGGTGCTTAGATATACAAGTAGCCAATCAGAAGTGAGCCTCTGATCATATCTTAAGAAATGATTTGTAGCTTGCATGCTATAAAGGCCAAAAAGCACAGTCCCACTGTGTTCAACTTTAATTTTCATCACGTGTTGGAAGATTACAAATCCAAAAATGTGCTTATTGTTCTCTCAGGTGACAGCAGGTTTCCAGACCACCAACATGCTGACGGCACTGCCCAGCTCTTTCCTGGAGCCGTTGCTGTCCTTCTCTCTAACTGAGGATCCAGAGGTTCGACTGCTGGTGCTCCAGATCCTTCTCAGTCTCATCGACCGGCACGACAACAGGCCCAAGTTCACCAACATTAGGTATTAGGGCATGTCTGTAGGAATGTGGTAGTTTTGTGTCTGTGTACATTGTCTGGCCTCAGTTGTACTGCTTTTAAAGCTCAGGCGGACTAATCTGCCTGAGTGACTAATGTGTGCTTCAGTTACAATTTCTGTGTTCTGTTGTGCCTTCTCTCTGCGCAGCATCATCTCTGACATCTCTGTGCTCAAGCTTAAAGTTGACAAGTGTTCCAGACAGGACAACTTATTCATGAAAAAGGTACATTTAAGTCTTTGAATTTCATATCCCAGCAGTCTACTATTTTTCTGCTTTTCCTATTTTAAATTATGTTCTCATACTTTTGCTCATAATTAAATGGATAATTTCTCACACAACAACATTTGACTTGCTAATGAAAACTACTTAGCATAACAGATTATGCAAGTTCATATTCACACCAAATGTTTCTGAACAAATAGATATTCACATTTGCAACATAACTGCTGAAAAACTGCAGTACTTTAAGTTCTCCCTGTGGGTCCTCCACTCTCAGCACGGCCAGCAGCTGTACCGACACATCTACTTGGGCTGTAAGGAGCATAGCAGCGGTCGGCAGCACTACGAGACCCTTTTCGCTCTGTTGGGCCTTCTCAGTGTGGAACTGGCAAATGAAGAGGTAGTGGTGGACCTCATTCGCCTGGCACTGGCATTGCAGGTACTGATGCACATGCATTCAGTCAAGTAATAATTTATATTTAATTTATATTTTAAATATGAGTGCTAAAACTAGCAATAAATAAACATAAAAACTAATTTAACAATGCAAGATGAAGAATCAGATTTCCTTTGCATGCATTTAAGAAAGGTATAATGGAGGTTATTGTGAATTTGAGTGCCAGAGTTTATCAGGTATTGTGTTTTACAGTGCTGATGTCTCTTTGTGTCCCGTGCAGGACCTGGCTCTGTCCACCGACGAGGCTCTGCCCATTTTTAACCGCTGTGCTGTTCATGCCCTCGCCGCCGCCTACCTCAACCTCATCTGTCAGCTTACCACCGTCCCAGCCTTCTGCCAGCACATACACGAGGTCTGGACTCTGGCTTCTTTGTGTTTATATGTGTGTGTCTGTGTGTCTGAGAATCAGTGTTAATAAACTGCCTTTCTCTTCTGCCCTTCAGGTAATTGAGGTCAGACAGAAAGAAAGCCCCTACCTTTTGCCTGAGGATGTCTTCATTGATAATCCTAAGTATGTTCCATCCACATTCAGTTGTTCTTTCTCCCAAACCAAACCAGTATTGAATTTGATATGTAAATATTTAGTACTAGCAGTGAGTTACTGCTCTCTACTAAATAACCTCTCCCTCTTTCTTCCCAGGCTGCCTTCCTCACTGGAGAAGGTAGAAGGGGACGTGTTGTTCCTCCAGTCAAAGATCACTGAGGTCCTTGGAGGTAGTGGTTACAACACAGACAGACTGGCTACGCCTTATGTCCCACAGTATACAGGTACAGATAAATCCCTTGTGTTTTAATGTAGCAATTGGGGAGTTAAAAGTCAGCTGTAGCAAAGTGGAAAAATCTTCCAATGATTTATGTGCTTTGCTCTTCAGGTAAATAATAGTAAATAATGATCATGTCTATTGGCTTGCCAGTGTGGTACAACTTTAGCCCAGGTGCTTTATCAGTTCCTGAATGGAGATGTTACTGCTGAACTACTCCCCTGGAGTTAGTGAGGATTTAGTGTTTCACTGAAGGACACTTCATCAGGCCAGCCCTGGGGTGTGAACTAGGATCACTGAGCTTGAACCTTGAGTCTTAGTCTGTCTGCAGTTTCCATTTGGGTTCATTTAGTTTTATCTCCTCAATAAATGCGTTAAAATGTGACAATTTGTCATTTGTTTTGCATCATTTTTTAGAGATAAAACAAAATTTGCTCTCTCCTTCCAGATGAGGACCGTCTGTCCAAGAGAAAGAGCATCGGCGAAACCATCTCGCTCCAGGTGGAGGTGGAGTCCCGAAACAGTCCAGAGAAAGAAGAGGTAAAGGCACAGAACCATTTACAACAATTTTATGGTCTCGGTATATATGGCTTTGTCACTGCATCAAAGTGTTTTTTGTTTTTCTGTCCTGCAGAGGACACCAGCGGAGGAGATCACATTTGAAACCCTGAAAAATGCCATTGGTGTGTCCAGTCATTCTGGTTTTAAAGCATTTATAAAATTACACATTTATCATCACAGCATCACCGTATTTCTGTGCTTGTTTCATAAAACTTTCTATTGAGCTTTAATTAAAATAACAGACTGGAAACAGTGGAAATAAGCTGCTGAAGCATGATTGCAGTGATAGTAGCGATTTCCCCTCAGCATTATTGAAATGAAAGTGTTGTTTCTGCCTCCCTCTAGTGGACAGTGTGGGTATGGAGGAGCAGGAGAGGGAGCGGAGGAGACAAGTGGTGGAGAAGTTTCAGAAGGCCCCCTTCGAGGAAATAGCTGCCCACTGCGGTGCCAGGGTACATCAGAAATATTTTTCTTTTATTCATATTATTATTTAACTGTTTTTCTCGGGTCAGCTTCTCACTATTGTCTAATATGATTTATTCTGTCCTGTCTAGGCCACTCTACTGCAGAGCAAACTAAATCAGATCTTTGAGATTACAATCAGGTGAGAAACAATGTTCAGGGGTATTTAAATAGAACTGTATTTGTTTGATAATTTTGTAAAGTGCAGTAATGACATAGATGGCAGTGATACTGACTAAGTGGATGGTGATGATGCTTTTGACTCATGATGACGACTCTGACACATTTCCTCTTCACACTCAGACCCCCACCCAGCCCATCTGGAACCATTTCATCAGGTTATGGTCAAACTCAGAGTCGATCTGTACCAATCTACGAGATGAAGTTTCCTGACCTTTGTGTTTACTAAACCAGAGAGTTAACAGCAACTTTCGGAGAACTACTGAACACAAAAGGAATTTGGGAGATGCAAACCGATCTTCACTGTAAAGGCATCTTGACCGTGGAACAACTGCAGTTGTTTGAAGCCAACTAAAGAACAAGCCACTTTATGATTACTTTCTGATTAACAAGCTGGCTAATCAATACATGCAGCAGTCAAAGAAACTTTTATTTAACATATTCCCTTCAGTTCTCCTTAAATGTCTGTAAAAACTCCACTGGTTGGATTTTTAAGTCACACATTGTCAAGAACTGTGAGGGAAAAATGTTGTGACTAACTGAAAGTTATCTTATTGGCTTTAGAATGAATTGACCTGTTGCATGTCCTGTAACTGCTAATTCTTTGACATTCTTATGTCCCTTACAGGGTGCCATACTACCCTTGATAACAAAATTAGTCCAATCATTCCTGTTTTCTCATGACATTTAAATTGTTTTTTTTTTTTTAGGCCAGGAAGGGTGTATGTGAGTTAGATGCATTTTAATTTACTTTACAGCGTATTGTTGTGTATGTTTGACTGAAATATGGATCGATATATTCAAATATAAAACTATTCCTCGCCATCTCCCACGATACTCAGCTCGTGAGCATCTGTCCTCAGTGTTTTAACGCTTCACCGCTTTTTATTTTGCCTTTTTAGCATTAGCCAAAAGTGCTTTTTCTTTCATGACGGGCATTTATTTCCTGCACCTACTTTTTATTTTACTTATTATTTTTTATGTTTTTAGCTGTGGTTTAAATGAAAGATTTATCTGCTGATCTGTGTGCTGTCCTCCAAAGTGAGTGTGCCTTAGTGGTGACTCAAGTTCAAACATACACAATGCGCCACAGTTGTGGCCACACCAAACGTCTGAAGATCTGACGTGTTTACCAGATCAAACACTAGAATAATAACTAAGGATCCTTTATTTTTCTCCCTCCCATATAAATGTGTATATACAGAGAAATATATAAATCTTTAAGCTGATGTACAGAGTAGGGATGTTCTTGTGTTTGTATATATACTGTATATTAATTCTAATTTTTGACTGCCACTGCACTGACTGTGTCCATAGATAAGAAAGAAAGCTACTTAGTTAGTATTCAGTTGTACTTTTTGTTAGGATCTCAAATATGTAACCAGCAACACATGAATTGATGAGGGTCTGAACAGCCCACAGGAGAAATCTGCATCATCTCGAGGCCAGTGGATCACACTAGTGAAGTATTAATGAGCCCATCTGATAAAATCTTGCTAGAAAAACAGGTTTAAAAGTTATTTTCTGTTTTTGAGTCAGGTTTTAGCAGTCATCCTGACCTGCATTGTCACCATTACATCCTGAGTCCTGCTGCACTCTATTTTTACGCCATAACTGCTACTGCGGCAGCCTCCCAGCATTTTTTTTTTTCACACAGCAAGATTTAAGTCTAAAAGCCATTTTGTGTGTTCACAAACACACACACAGGTATTAAAAAAAAAAAGAAACAAAGTATAATGGCAATAATTTGGCACTAGCCTGGCTAACACGGCCCCAACTGTAGGTAGCAGATCCTTTCGTGTGACTTTAAATCGTACCTTCTGTTGTTGTGGTGCTGTGATGGTTCAGTTTTGTGTCGTTTTAAGAGACTGCCCCTCCCACTCCTGCGCTTCTATGAACTTAACTGCATCGGGCGTGGCACTTGTTGCAACCGTCTTGTTTGTTGTGAACAATGGTGTCCGGCTTGTTCTCGATTGTCATTTGTTACCGTCCAGTTGGCTCTGTTTGTTTTATTATTATTATTAATATTTTTTACAGCGTGTTGTCTCATGTATATTTATGTCCACACATGCCAGTGTATCAGATCGTCTGATCATGTTTACCCCTCTGTCAGTGCAAATGTGTTTGTGTGCGAGTGATTGTATACGTTGGCGTCTGTGTATGAACATCCATGCAGATGGATGTCTTTATCCTCATTACCCAAGACCAAACTCATCAGACACAGTTTACAGTTTTTGTCCAGTGACTCTTTCCACCACGTTAATGAAGAACAAGCTACGAGCATTGTGCAGCTGTCTAAACCTTCCAGTGACACCGTGTAAAGTCTTTTCCGCATCTTGCAACTTCGCAGTGAGGACCTGTAAATCTATCGAGTCTGCTTGTTGTCATTGCATAGTGCATATTAACAGACGGTAATCCAATCTTACTTTTGTCATTACATGTCTGGTTAATAGATCTGTTTACAATGTAGTGCTGTAGGTCAAATCTATTCATTCTGTGAACTTTGCACTTTAAAAACTGGATTACCTAGTGACAAAGGCAGCTTTTACATGGAGAAAATGCCTTATGAGTGTCATACCTGACTTTGCATGCTAGTGATGTTGCTGTGTTGTACAATAAATTTGTCTGTAAACATAAAAGGTCTGATCTGGTTTGGATTTTTTCTTATTAGTGATGAAATCCCGAAGAAGATGAATGTTGTTTTCTGATGTGATCTGCCGGAGATTCAGGAAGGCAGTGGAGTACTGCAGGGAATGAAAAACTCTCTCAGAAAGACTGCTCACAGATTTGACCGCAAACAGATGAAAATTGTTGACCTTGAATCAGCCACAGTGTTCAACAAAGTATTCAAAACATATTTCCTCAGCAGTTATTGTTTATGTGCCTGTAATGCCAGGAACAGAGTTTTGTTTCTGATGCACAACTTGCATCAGTGTTTGTATTGTGTTTTTGTGCCTGATGTGCTGTCATCTGACTGGGTTCAAGCTCAGTGTTTGTAATTGTTAACAGGCGTTTGTATTATTTTGTCCACTCCTTTTATATCCATCCTATGTCATCAGCCTTTTCCATGTGTCACCAGAATATTACTACAATACATCATTTTATATTTCAGGTTTTTGTCATTATGTTTTTTAGTCAGTTGCGAACATGTGGTTCACTTACTTGAGATTTTCCAGAGCTTTCAGCCATTGTTATAGCCTTCATCTGGTGGCTGTTGTTAGTGATAATCCCTATAGTTTAAGTAGAAAGTCTTTGCTCTTCCTATTAAATCAGACAATTACCATTATTCTTTGCCACAAACAGAATGATCTTTAATATCATATTAATTTACAAAAAAGATTCCACTCTGTTAATAAACTGCTATGCTCTTTAAAATACTTCCTTTCATGCCCACCTCTTACCCTGGAAGTGCATTCTCTGAATTCTTTTTTTTTTTTCAAAGCTTTTGATGAATAATGACATTTCCCACAAGAACAAACAAACAAACAGCTCCTAAGAAAGCTTTCAAGTCAAGGCCAAGAAGGCCAAGGCAGTCAGCAGGTGCATCACTGCTTTTATTCAACATAAACTGCCTTGTTTCTTGTCTTTCATTAAGGTATTAATGAGACAAACCTTTGGCCCAGAAAAGACATTTAACAACATGCCAAAGATAGTGAAAGATTTCTGTAATTTAAAATGAAAAAACCTGCAGGTACTAACATGCAATGGCTATTAAACTTGTTCATCTACCCCTGCCCCTTCTTCTCTGTTCATTCCATTATCCTCTGCACATCCTTAACTATAATGTTCCTGAAGAGCTTAGCCAGCAGCCCCTGAGCTTTCTCCTCCCCCGGCTTCATAAAGTTGCCATTACGTTTAGAGACAGGTGGGTTTCCCCATCTGAAGTGATTCATCCGGTAGGTCCCATCTTTTCTGTCCTGTGGGTTCAACAGGATGGGTGACTTGGAGCTGACCCTTGCCCCCGGCATTCCCTGGTTTTGACGATTTTCTCTACTCTGGTCCCTCTTCGCTTCATCCTTATTACTGCTCAGCTGCCTGCGAGCCCGAGGGGGAAAACCGCCCTCAGAAGAGCCCCCTCCCTCCAGAGAAGAGGCAAAGACTTTGATGGGCCGGCGTTTACGGCCAGAGGGTTTCCCCCAGCGGAAATGCTCCATTGAATAGGAGCGTCTCTGGTCACGCTGAGCAACCAGCTTGGGCTCCAATATCTTGTCTCTGGAGGGTTTCCCCCAGCGAAAATGCTCCATAGAATACGAGCGTCGCTCGTCGCTGTGGGCGTTCAGCTCTGACCCTGATATCTTGCCTTCGGAGGAGGCCAGGGTGGCCAGAATGATACTGAATAAGAGGTCATCATCATCATTACTCTTCAGGGCCAATTCTGTGAGCTCTGGCATTTCAGTCTGTATCACAGACATGCAGAGGTGAATACAGTCCTGTGTGGAAGAAATCAGAGGCAACAGTAACATTTTAAAACCAAGTGTAAATAATTTGCAGCAGCAAGAGTTGATAATGATACAATAATGAGCAGCTGACTTGATGCTGATTTACTGCGATCAGAATGTCAATGACACACATATTTACATATCTGAACAACAGTGTACTGCTAATGTGGGTCAAATCTGGTCTGGTGCTTGTTCTCAGATATTAAACCAAAAAAAACATGACAATGTTTATTTTGTTGTTGATTCCTAGAGTTAAATCACACCTGTTTTCCATCCCATTTTTACATCCACACAATATATCCCGTTCTTGACAAAACAATTTTACCTTAAAAATCAGTGTAGTAGCTGTACATAGAGTTTGTCCTATTAGATTGAGATTGTTTTGTTAACTGCTTTGTCTAGGATCCAGAATTAACTCTGCACCTCAAAACTTTATCTGTTACTCTTAACGCTATTTCATTTTCTTGACTTTATCTCTGTTTTTCTTTATTCTGTTGTTGTATTCGCATCTTATGTACAGCACTCTGAGCTATGAATGAAATGTGCTACACAAATAAAGTCTCCTTGCCTAGTGATGGCTCTAACAGAGAAGAAAAACAAAGAAAGCAACAGACAGTTTGACCTACCAGTATCCTTCCCTTGTTGCTCAGGTCGTTGCAGATGGAGGTGTTCCAACACACCGACCCAAACCCAGGGACGCACACATATGCCATCACCACCACCAACAACCAACATAGACACACCATCCTCAGCCTGGAGTGGAGGACAGGAAACACAAATGAAGGCTTTGAGCTCAATAGAAAGTGCTGTGACATGAGGGAAAATATCTTCATGGAGTCATGGGTTTAGATAAAATTATGTCCCGACAGGCTCTGATATTCACTTAATCATAAACAAGAAGAAACTGCTACTTATGTGAAGGAACAAAGTAGGTGTCTCTTGATCATTGCATAACGCTTTCCTCCCTTCCTTATATAACATGACATGTCTCAGCACTATCTTTGAGATAAATGGTAGATTTGTAGTTGTGTGTGTCATGGCTGAATAATAACTGCGCGCTCAAAAGACCAATGATCAACATTCCTCTTCCAGTCACACATACTGTAACAGATGGTCTTGTTTAACAGCAGCACGTTCATCTTATTTAAAGTGGCTGATAATGAAAGGAGGTGGAAAATGTGACATTGTTTTTTTTGGAGCCTGTTCTGTAAGACTTCCCAAAAGAGGCTTGATTAGAGTTTGCAGGGACTGTACTTATTATATTAGCAGGGGGAGGTGGCGTTCAGAAAGAGGGGAGGGTGCTGGTGAATGGAGGGTAGACTGAGTGTGGGTGCAGGTATTCTCCTCCTGCAGATTTGTATCGTCACAAGATTTAATTTATTACTAATTTAATTTTTTTTTTTTGTTTTTTTTTTTAAAGACAGGCCTCTCTGTGTTCTGCACTTTGTTCTACATTGAACCACAACATTCATTAAACAAAAACAGCAGATGTGGAGTTTAATTTTTAGTAAGGAGTAAATATTATTTTTCACTAGCCAACAGCTGTCTTTACTTTGTGTCATAACAAAATTTTGTAATTTCTCATATAATCCTTAAGATTTTCATGATATCAGATACAGCTTTATAATAGTACTGGCATTGGCATTGTCACTGGCATTTTTTATACAATGGCCATTAAGTGATTTTACATTCAATCATTTCCTCACTATGTAATAGGTTTCATTGTTAGTAGTGGATTTCTGTGCTGGATTCAAGTTGCCTTCACTTGCACCAAGGCTGCACAAAAACGCAGCTGCTTCATATTAAAATAATCAGACTGGCAAAACATATGATATGAATTTCATTTTTGCATGGTTATGATGAAACAAGACAAAAAAAAAAAAAAAAAAAAAAAAAAAAAAAAGCCAGAGAACTGTTACACACCTCCAGCTTCTCAGCAATGTAACCAAGTTTACTGTGCCCTACTGTTGTGTGGGAAACTATTTGTGGCGTCTGCAGCATGAAATCAGATTGTGGTTGCTCATGACTTGATGGGAAATGTCAATTTATTGCTTCTACGTTATTTACAACAGTAGTTTGTTTGGCTGCACTGTAAAAACACTAACAGCTGTTTAAGGAGGTTGTGCTGTAGTATTAGAACGCACTTTGATTTGCTGTCCATAATTTTGGTAATTGCTACCTCCACTCCCTACCGTGCAATTTGGGCTTTGTAAATAAACAACGTAACATAGAACATAGAACATAGAACATATTAAGACTGAAATCAGGGCTGAGTTTAGTTATTAAAGTGGAAGGTGATGCAGTTTTCTAGAAAATATTGGTCGCTTTGATTTGCAATATTATTATACATTAAACACAAGTTTCAGCCCCTTTTCTCCACTCCAGTCATTTCCATTCAGTCTTTAAACTGTCCCCAATTTTAACTGTGCTGGAGAAAAGAAACAGAAACAAAAAAGTAACCCTGAATCCAGCTGCCCTTTAGAGATGTCCAAGGGCACTGACAATGATGATGGTCGTAACTTCACATCACATCAGTGAAAAGGCTTTGAATTTCCTCAATTATACCCCTCTTTCTAACACCAACAGAGAGATCAATAAATCTAGAATCTAAAGGTCAGTGAGGTGAAATGATTATTAAGGTCACTTTGTGAGATAAGTGGTGAGCAACTGTTGCCTTTTGTTTCACCTCAAGGAAAACGCAGATACATTCAGTGCACCTACATGGATACATGCAAGCCAACATAAAGGAGGCTGCATTCATATAGGTCCCACGCATCTCAGAAACGATCTTTATTCTTGGGTGATGGACAAGATGTACAAACTAATTCTTTCAACGTGACATTTAATGACTTCTTTTATGACGCATCTCCATCAGGGAAACACCCCCCTTCATCTCTTTGTTGCTATGTTTATTATCACTTCTTCGCCTCATATCCTCTCTCTCTCTCTCCCCACCGTAAACCATTTATTTAGAGATCAAATCTTTAGGGGGCGTTGTTTTTTGGAGGCTAGAGAGACAAATTGAGCAAGACTTGTAAATTTAGCACTGTCAAATTGATTCTCAGAGATATTCAGTAACATTTGATATCCTGCCAGTCATCCGATTTTACTAATTTCACAGATATTAAAAAAGCTCATACCCCCATTTAAAAAACTTTTCATGCTGGTGCATAAAACGTCTTACAGGTGAAGAGTCTATGTTCTTTCCTTTGTTGGGAAATTGCATCTCATTGTCTCTCCATCCCTTCTCCATTATTCTAAGGAGCAACTCCTTGGTGGGCCATCGTCTTTGTAACTCTGGCAGAGACTCGACTACACTCTTCCTACAGTATGACTCACTCACTCTCCACAGACATGCTCTCTTGAAAGAAGCCTGAGAGCTGCAATTAAAATAGATTGAAACCATATGTGTTAAAGATAAACAGAGTTATTTGAAGGTTTTCAAAGTTAGATGGGTGTTTGTATTGGTGTATATATTAATGGACAGCAATTCAGATGTCAGCTAAGACAACTATGCATGCTCTTCAAAAAGCTGAGGTATAATTGTCATGATATATAGATCAACTTGAATGAAACTGGACAGGGTAAATGCAGCTGTATATGTCAGGAAACATCAGAAAAACCTAAATCAATCAGACACCAAGTGTGTTTAATCAGTGCATTGGTGTCTATTCATTCAAAAATCAAAAAGCTACCATCAAATAAACACAATTAATATCCATGCCAAAACAAGAAGAATACACAAGCAAATTTTTTTTACCTTTTCCAAGTGCTTTCTTTTCCTCTCTTCTTGTTTATCTCCCTCCGTTTGTCCACAGATCTTCCAGAGTGGCGACTCTCTAACTGTGATCCCTCTCCTCCTCTTCTCCTCTCCTGCTCTCTCTCTGCTCTGTGATGAAATGCTCAGTAGGAGAGGGTCTGCTGCTGCTTTCCTTAGAGGAGAAAAGCTCTTTTTATAGACGCGTGAGTCTCAAGGCCTCGGGGTGTGATCTAGGTAAGGGGTCTCTTGCTCCTTTCTCAGTGGGGCGGAGCGTGTACTTGTGTGTTTGTGTGTATGTTTAGGTATAAACGCCACCCACACGCTTCTTAATCAATGGCACTGCTCACGTCACGAGGCAACAGGTGCAGCTTCAGTGAACTAGTTGTCAACTTGCTGTTTTCCTCTGCATCTGTGCATTCTTAAAAACCTTCAAGTGACTTAAATGATTACAGGGATGTTTCAGTGCTCTTTCATGATTACATGATCGTATGCAGATATAAATAAGTGCTGGTCATTAGTAGACTCCTGTCAATCCCTGCTTTAAATCCCTCAAAGGTCAGTCCTAACCACTGACGTCTTAATGTTTAGTTCCGCACCTTTTCAAAAAAGGATAAAGAGCCATGGCGACATGTGCAAATCAATTTGACTGATTGGATCGTTTTTCAGCGGCTCTCGTTGACAAGACGGGCGTGAGTCCCCGTGTGGAAACTTCATTTGGAGGACCTGACTCACTGCTTGGACGTCATGATTACACCTTGAGAGGAGACACACACACACACACACACACACAAGTGTTTTATAAAAGTAAAGGTTGTGCTTTTGAAAAGAAAATCACTGTCTGTTCACCCACTCAATGGCTGAACACACTCAAGCTTTTTGTTTGCTGTTGCCTTAAATGTTCTTAAGGATGGACTGCACAGAATAGATGATTGGGGGTTAATTGGAGGGCACGTGGAGACAATATGTGCCTTCTGAAAAAGACACTGATTGACTGTTTATTTTGTTCATTTATTTTTAAATTTGAAAACTGAAGAAAGAACTAAATAAGGGCTAAGATTTGAAAAAATGCTGACATTCTAAGTACAGCACGTGGAGTAATGACTTGTAAAATACTGAAATGGCTACTACCTGCAAACCAGCACAGTTACTATGTAAGGTGATCAAGCAATTTATTGATTAAAATGTATGAGTAAATACTGTAAATATAAATCAGGATTATTTTCTGTTTTTTGCCTCTGTCCTTTGAATGATGTCACTTAAACATGGTGCATTAATATTATCACCAACAAAACAAAGAGGGTTTTGAATTCCCACCTGAACACTATAAACAGTTTTTTAAATAGGTGTTTTTGATGCGTATTTGACCATATTTTCACTTAATGTTTTGCATGCATCTATATGTTACACAATAAGGACAATAAAGACTGAATAATGTGTACAATGGAGGGTGACAGAGGTCCATTAAATGCATTGAAATATGAGGAAAATTAACAAAATGCAAGCACTTATGGAATGTGCTCAGAAAATGTAATGACTTTGATGATGTGAACATAGGACATTAATAACTACTGAGTTCTCCAACAATCAGCAATTTGGTCACATCCCTGTAACACTGTTGGACTTGAAATGAAATCAGTGAAATCAATGGCATTCCCCTTTAAGATTAGTTGCATGAAATAAATAACAGTTTATGTTTAAGGAGCCATGTTGTGGGAAAAAGTTGTTCGTAATCCAGGTCCTTTCATTTGGACCAATGAGTTTTTTTTCCATCATGCAAATGTTTTCCTTTTTTCTGAATCCTAAAACAGTAACAATGTTAAAAACATCATACTTGAATCATGACGTACTCCTGTAACCTACAAGCTGCTCATTCTGGGAAATAACAACAAGGATAAGTGAGAAAATAAAAGCCCAGCTTTACATTACTCATTCATGTCAGGATGATAGAAGCAGAAGGCAGATCATCCACATTTTCTTTGGTTATAAAACCTCTTCACTGCAGATCTGCAACAAGAAACAGCTGAACACCAGACACAGCAAATCTTAAAGAGCTGTTGTGTTATTAAGTTATGGAGAGACACCTTCTTCACAACATTACCGTACAGCAGTTTGTCAACTGGAGAGACCACACAGGGAAGTATTTTCATCTTGCTTAACCAAAGGCATAAGCTGTTTGAGGTCTCAGTTCACTGCAGTGTGACCTTGCAAAGCTGTTTTGTGTGAAAGCAAAGGGATGTTTTCCAAAAACACAGAGACGAAGAAAAGAGTAGTGGAGAATATGTTTATTTTCAGTTTGTCATCCAATGGAAATGACAAATGACATATTAAACACTTCAGAGCATCCGTCGCTGTGGGATTTCTTAGCCTGCTGTCTGTTTGACAGGAGGTTTGCAGGATTTATTTTTACTGTTTGCATTTTATGCATTTCATGTGTGTCATATGTGAATAACATGAAATGTCTAGAAAGATTTAAACTTAATATTTACAGTTTTAATACCACATTTTTACCACTAAATATCACCTCTGTGCTGAAACTGTTGCAGCTCCACATGAATAAAGAAAGGTGAGCAATTCATGCAGATAAATAGACAAACATACCAACATTTGGTATCTTTGTTATGGTTTGAAAAAGATCTTACATAATTGGTAAAATGGTAGCAGATTAGAGATGGTTACAATGTTAATGATAATGATTTAAAACCTTGATGTAGGAGAGTCTGAAGTGGGAGTAATTCTCTCTTCTCTCACAGAAAGAAGTGCCAAAGCCCCCATAGATTTAACCCACTTAACCTCCATGTGACCTCCCACTGCAGGTGGTGTTTGTTCTGCAGAGCTCCTGCTTGTGATTTGAGTCATTTCTGGATATGAATATTAAAAAAAAAAAAGAACATGCATGCTAAGCCACCTCTTCAATGGATGAATAAAAAGGTTATAAACAAATGGAGATGATGCATTCCAACAGCACTTAGGAGTGTAGCTCATCTCCCTGTTGATGTTGCTTATTTCCACCGCTTAATAACAATGCAACCCCCAGACAAGGCTGTGCCGGGTGTGAATCACTGCCTAATAAAGACTCTGCCATTTAACCAGCTGCCATTTATACAAGTGTTATCATCACATGAATCTGCAGAGGTTTTAGAGGCTATGAAAAGAGAGGACAGATATTCTGTCAACCACTCATTTTTCACATCTCACCTTTGCAGATACAAATGGGGAAGACTAATGGCGTGTTTCCAGCACGTCCTAATGCTCAAACAAGGCAAATACTGCATTTGACTAGTATGCAGTGTTCAGATACATGAAATGTTTTCACACACGAACTCTAGGTGTGTGATAAATTCATACTATCTGTGATATATATATATATATATTTTTTATCAAAAATGACTGATGCACAAATTCAGTGTTGGGGCTATTTCAGTGTTTTATGAGAATTTTCTTATAAACATGATTTTCAACTGATGATGTATTTCAGATGTCTGCCGCAATACTTGGTTAAATACAATGGATGTTTATGTGTTGTATATTTAAGTTTAAGACAAAACTAGTCAATTTATTAGTTTCTCTCTGAGGTCATATGTAGGACAATAGTGATGTTTTGAGTGATGTTTTGGAAAGTAAAGAACACTCGAACTTTGATGAAAGTGAGATTTATTGCAGGACTGTTGTATTAGACTGCATTAGGTTTAATCAGGTTTACCTAATAGAGTGGCAGCTGAGACCATTATTGTTTATGTATAGCCAATATAACACATAAAACATGAACTATGACCTTGTGTGGTGTAATATTCAGTTAGTTGTTGGTTTTGACTCTGCAGTGGTTATTAATGTTTTTACGCACACAGCACTGGAGTGTGAGAGACAATGAGGAAGCAAAGTCAACAGAACACAACATCAATGAGGGTATATCACATTTTTTGGCAATGCAACCTTATTTGCATTGTAGCTGACCAGTAGGTTGTGAAAGTACAATGAGGTGACACTATTTCACATGTGAAAATATCCTCCTGCCCCTCAGACATCACACACTAACTAATTTTCCTCCAGGACATGTGCGTAGGCGTATCTCCCCCCCATGTTCTGAGCAGCGTACCCGTCTGACTGACGTTCACATGACCAGCGTTCGGCACAAAGACCCCTCACAGGCACAGATGAGAGAGCAGCATGTGAGCCCTGACCAAATGCCCTCTGTCCCTCAAGGTTCTGTCTGATAATGAATCCCATGGGATCAGTTTTGAACCCTCCTCCGTCATCTACTCTGCCGTGCTCGACCCAAGTGATGGAGGGCTCTCTCACAGGTATTTTCCTTCCTTTTTTACACACAGGAATAAGCTATATCATGCTTTGCGTACACAGGTTTTGTTCATAATCTTGACATATTAGAAGAGTTATCCTTTAAACAATGATGGTTTATACTTAGGGTTTAGGATTGTGGACCAAAGAGTAGCTTAGATCATCCTGTCCAGTCTTTGGTTCCTGTGAGTGGGATTTTTATTTTATTTTATTTTTTTCTTTGACTGTATACAGAGGGAGAGCCCCAATAAACAGCTCTGTTAATACCACTGATGGGTGATTCACAAAACTTTACATAACTCCCTGGATGAAGAATTGATGATGGAGTTACCAAAAAGAAAAATAAAAGCCTGGCAACAGTGCTTGAACCCCAAACACACTGCATACTCATCTTTCTGACAAAAACAGGACCTCAAATGTCTCAGCTGCAGCTCGTGCTGACATGATGAGGCTGTAAAATGACTGTAATTGCCACACTATTGTTTTGAGTTGTATGCGGAAACACAGTCAGAAATATTTGGTGTGTGTGTGATTTATATAATAAATGAATCATAAAAATGCCCTGCCACCTTTTCACTGTTTAGTCATTAGCCAGCAAGGCATCTTCTATTTGTGATGTCCTCAGTTCCTTTCCAAGTGCTTTTCAGCTCAGTCATAATGAGAGGGAGAATCCAATTATTTCCTCCCAAAGCTGCAGAGTTGGCTATTACACCGACTATTTGGGCTGTTAGTCCTATAATAGGCCACCTAAGCTTGGAAAAGGGTAGACTTACTGTTCCTGTAACCTTTTACAAACCAATTGCAGACTTTATGTAAAGTATTTGAAGCTTTTCTCATTATCCAGAGCAATCCGTTACAAGCCTGGTGTCAGGTTATGCAACTGTGCGTCATGAACAGGCTGACGTCACTTCAGAATATTGCCGGAGTGAGGAGGAATGTCCCATTTGACAAATGTGTGCCGCCTTGATTCCTCCCTTGTGTCGTGGGAGGGAGAGAGAATAGATTCAAGTAAAGCGAGTGAGATGGCATGTTTACATGCTGCAAGAGGTTGTAAAATGTCAGCTTTTTTGAAAAGCTCCACTTGCCCCCATCTTCTCTGGAGTGCAAGGCGGGTGTGTTTAAAGTTATCACCTTGGAAGAGCATTTTAGAAAAGGTGAGTTTTTGTGGGTGGGGATTGCTGGCTTAGTGTGGATAAAAGAACAGAACAAAAACAGCGAGACGTGTGTTTTCAAAAGTAACCATTTACTGCGGCCATGGCCTCGGCTGGTACACAGAGTCGGCTTCTTGCCATATTCCGGGGCACCCAAAGCCCACCACCGGTTCAGCTTGGTTTAACAAAACGCCCACACGTGTTTGTGTCCTGGGATGAACTTTTTTCCTTCCGTCAAATCCCAAAACATGAGCTTCAGAGAAGAGGTGCTCTGGCTCCAAGCCAGACATGAGGATGCCTCAGGCAAACTCATGGACGCTGCTTCACCACTCGCCAAGCAAACACTTTGCAGGTAACACTGAGCTGAGTAGATGTGTGTGTTGAATTTGAGCTTACAAAACGTAGTTATCTATCTATTCTATAGGGTCTCAGAGTCCCAAACTACTGGAAGAGTTGTCATTTCATCTTTCACACTTTTTCCTCTTTTAATCTCTCAGTTTATCTCCAGCTGTTACTATTCTTGTTTTACTTGGATCACATCAACCAATTCTTTGTCATGTCTCTCTGTACGCACTTGAGCTAATCAGTGCCTAAGATGGTGACTGACATGTTGTTTTCATCACAGCATGCTTTTTATAATGGGGTCACACTAAGAATTAATTGCACGTGAGAACCTCCATTTAACATGAGTGTGCAGTGGTTGTAACATTTCTCTGTTCAGTGTAATTTGGTCCTGTGTTACATTCTGCGCTTTTAGATTTTAACACAGGACCACATTTGTTACACTAATAACTAGACACGCACCGATATATCTGCACATCATTGGTACTGGCTGATATTCACCTCACTGACTGCTTATCAGCCTATCAGCACATGAGATGACATTCACCAATGGCAGTAGCTGATGTTGATCTGTTGTATCGCATCAGTTTTTCACTGGATAAATGTTGTGTTGGTTATTTGCAGCTAATAACAACAGAAGCTTATCCAGCTCTGGGTACTGAGATGATCCAGTAGGTGGCACTATTACCACCCATAACAGCCACTGGTTGTCATGTGAAGGACATTATTTCATAAATTTGTATGTCTAAGAATATGAATAAGAACCGGACACACTGCACTTTCCTTATGGACACACACTGATCCATAAGGAGAGTGCAGCTCTGAAAGGTCAAGTCGTTCACATCAACTAACCATTAAAGGGAAGTGGCTGAATTGACAAACCAACATACATCTGACCAAAAATAGAATAGGTGGGACATAACAAAGTGACTATTGTCGCTCACTGCTAAAAACAAACCTGTTTTTATGTGAAATTTAAAGATATTGTAAAAGAACAGGAAAAACAAGCAATGAATGAAAAAAAAAGAACAGGATTAAAAAATAACTGCTGTCTGAGTTCAATGCTGAAGGTTTAATGTTGCAGATGTTTCTTTGTTAATAAATACTCAAGGATACACATGGAAACTCCCTTTTCCTTTGGACCTTAACACAAACACCAACCTCTCTTACTCCTTTCTAAGTGTTATCACACAATGTTCCACATGTCACTTAAATTTCTGAAAAAGATAAAAACAGTGAATGTAATGAACCACATCCACAGTCAGTAATGGGAACAATTCCACTGGGCTAATTTGTGGTTTTACTTTTTTATTTACAAAACCATATATTTAGAGATTTTTCCACATTTTAACTGTCTTCTTTATCATACTGTAATTTACAGGCTTTTAGATATAGTTTCTTAAAATAAAACAGTACTGACTTTTATAACCTGTGGTGAAAAATTCATCTGTAAAATTATGTGTGGTTTGTGCCCTTCTCTCTTAGCCTTTTTCATGTCTAGGTTTATTTATACAACTCCTTATCATTTATGTTTATAGTGTTGAAAATACAAAGCAGGGGAACCTCATTTATTAAGCTTTGACTTTTACCACCTTTGCACCTAACAGATAAATTACTGAGAAAAACAAATCATAAAAGCTAAGGAAGCCGGACAGACAAAATCAGAGACTTTCCACAGGTGCACAATCACTGACACATCCTGCAAAACAATGAAATGAACAATACCTTTGGCAATGACAAGGCAAATAAAAACATGAAAAACAGAGACAGATGAGGCAGATATGTGGATCTTCAGCCCTCTGGACAAGTACCCCTGTGTGTCACAATCAAAAACTGGAAAGGATTTGAGTTTCAAGTTCTGTTCTTACTATTGCCTCTATAAGAACAGAGAACATAATGTCACCACTCTCCACACTTTAGCTTCAGTTTATCACAAGTCACTGAATTTGTCAAACACAAGGGAGAACCACTCTTGTTCCATAATGTGGATCTGAAACCCACCTTAATGTCAGTGAAACAGAGCATAATCCACACTGAGTATGAGAAAGTTAAAGTCTCATAACAGCAGTATTTTACACTCCCACAGTATCTCCCACAGGACATCTCAGGAAGCACAGTCCTAGGCCTTTATCCAAAATCCTAGAATAGAAAATAAAAAACATATTGTTTCCCTTGGATCTGACTCCCAGCCACTGGTTCCTGCAGGAGTAGTTTTAAATGCACAACTCTTAGACACACTTATGTTTGTGTATAATTATTCTTTGTGATGTTTAATTAATTCCAGGTGTTATATAGTGTTAGAGCGTCTTGTATTTTTTTGCTGTGGCCACTTTACTTTAACCTGGCCGACCCACTTCACCTTCCTTTAGGGATTTCCCAGAATGACTTTCAACAACCAAGACCTAAAGTTTCAGAGATTTTCAGGGGAGAAAGAGGGAGACACAGTAGCAACAGGTAACCTTACAATCTTACAGTTTGTGTATTTTTTTTAACCTAGAAGAATGCTACCTTGTAACAATGATCGTGCTGATTGCTGCTGTTGTAAATTGCATGTTAGCCACAAGAGGCTGCAATTTGGTCACAAATAAAGCAGCCTGGTATTTGCTCTGCTGAGAGCAGAATTTTTCACTTCATGCTTCGTCCTTTCCATTTCAGACATCATGTAAAACAATCATCAGTAAATAAAAGAAATAGGAGAGAGTATGTTGGTTGTTGAGTATGTGTAATTTTCACAATGTGTGAACTGTGTTTGGAATTTGTCAAACTGAATGAGAGCTTTAACTGAATCATAATAACCTGCTGCATTTATATTTGTATATATCTCATTGAGCCCACACTCATCTCCAACAGGAAATCATTGTAATATACCTACTTAATGAACCTGTGAGGGCTCTTGAGATAATTCCTCTCTTTTTGTGCTTTTTACTCTCCTGTGGTACCATCAAATGTTCCTGTGATGCCCTTGTAGGATGCAGTGATTAATAACTTGCTGTGATGTTTAAAAATGCATAATGAGATCACGAAGGACCTTACTCACAGAGGCACACAACAACATGAGAGTAACTGTGTGACACTTAACTGCAGCAACAACATATTAGATGAGATCAAATACACAGTTTAAGGTGTTTTAAGGTGGAATGGAACATACTGCTGCTACTACATGGACAAAACCACCACTGAGGTCACAGAGGTCATGTCTTTGGTATTTTCTGTGGGAACTTGTTTTGAGGGGAAGTTGACATTCCCAGACACAAATTACGCAAAATCAGTTTTTAAAGGTCGGTTCATACATTTGTATTTATTGCCAGAAACCTTCAAATTTGACTGTTACTGGCAATAAAAATGAGTGAGAAGGAGGGATTTACTATGTCTTCAACAGAATTATTTTCCCTGTTTTGTGGGTGGAGCTTTGAAAGATCCCTGTGTAAGGAGATAAAATGTGAAGAAAAAAGTTAATTAACTAAATAAATGAAATCAATATCAAATAATAATAATAATTATTATTATTATAAAAAGTCATTATTAAGTAGCTTGTGGGATAGAAGTGCAGGAAAATAGACCTTTATTGTAAAATGGTCACTACTACTGCTAATTTTATTTTTTTATATATATATATTTAAATAGCACTCTTTTTAATCAGACATGGGCAACTATTGCATTCTTTCCTTGTGTATTTCAGAATCTACTGTAAGTTAACATTTAGTATAACACTTTTTATATTAAGCACTTTTGATGTAATAAATACGTCCAAATCTGTCTACATACAGCCAGAAGTCTACATGTTGTAAAAATGTAGGTTATGCAAATAAATTGCTCCACTGACGCTGTAACTCATCTACATCCAAAAGACAAAAAGTTGGGGACATCAATGTGTGAGGGCGCCGTCTTTGTTCAACGTTTAGTCACCTCTGTGGCCCCTGGAAAACCATTAAACGAGGAGGACTTCTCCCAGGAGCCCGGCATTCCTCAGATTCCTCCGGTCTGATGTCAGAGCAGAGGGGACGGCGCTCCAGATGCATCTGGATCCGCTGATGCCTTCACGGCCCCGGTCGAGGCTGCGACCTTTGAACTCTACTGGAGTTTTTAGGGCTTTTGAGTGATTTTACAAAAACGTTTTACTTGCTTTTTTTTTTTTTTTTTTTTTTTTAAATATCAAGCAACAGGAAGCAGATTTTTTCTCGATGTGACATGAGGGAAAACAATTCATCTTAAAGTCTGACATTATTTTTCCCATTTATCCCCAGCCATACTTCGAAGCAGTGGTAGCCAACTCAAATGTTTGTGACTTCTGCCATCAAAACAGTGTCTATATGCAAACCATTGTCAGTGGTTGTGTTTGTTTACCAGCCATGACCAGTGGTGGTGGAAGATCAGTTACTTAAGCTTAAGCAGCAACACCATAATGTAAACATTTTCATTTACAACTGAAAGTCCTGCTTTCAGAAATCAATTTAATGAAAAAACATAATAATATTGTCAGCAAAAGTATAGTCATTATACAGAGAGACTCATTTCAGAGCATATTCAAGATATATGTCACATTAATGGGTTCTTAGTATTATTGATGCAAAAACATGTAAACATGTAAACAACATTTTACTGTTGTGCATTGTCAAGATGAGGCTTAAATTCAAACAAATTTATACCCTGATCTGTAAACGCAACATATTTCCCTTGTTGGTCATATGTTTTGTATATGATGAAAGTAAGTGGTGACTAAAGCTTTTTAAAAAATGTAGTGGAGAAAAATGCACAACATTTCCCCTGAAATGTGGCACATAATTATAACACAAATGTAAAAAAGAACATTAGTTGAGTATGACCAGTTCAATAAATACATACAAGTACATTTTTTGCGTTCACTTAATTTCCAAATAAATTTTAGAGTATTTAGTAATATTTTTTAGTAATTGACAAAAGGCAGATTATAATAGAGAGAAAAAAAAACTAAATTTGGCGCAGCAGAAGTTTTTTCAGCTTTATAATCTTTTAATCATCTCATGACCCCTTAGATTTGTTTTGGGACTTTTTGTGAGCACTTTCCACTTCCTTGTGTGGACGTTCAACGTGAAGCTCGTGATTCCCATGTTTCCTGCAGCTTTCGAATGCACCATGTGCTCCTCTCTCCCCCTGTTCTGAACGCCTCCATTGGACCAGAGGGTCCACTACTATAAACATACCAACAATCCCAACAAGAGAGGAAGACCACGACGTTGTTATCCACGGTCACGTTAGAGAAACTTTCGTGTCTGTTTTTCTTATTTTTGCTTCTTCTGCTCCTGAAAAACTCCGCAAAGAGACAAAAACTTCAAGCAGCTTCAGGACCAGCTCAGGACTGACTTTGCGACTGCTTTTGCGACTCTTTTTTTTTTTTTTTTTTTGCTCTAAAACGTTGCGCTCACATGATTCGAGAGACTCTCGAGATTTTTTTTCTCCACACGGGATTTTAAAGTTATTTCCAAGACCCCACGAGGAATATAAATTTACTCTGAGCTTCAACACCGTCGAGCAAAGAGAAGTTTCTCTGGCGGGGAGCAGAAAACGGCATGTAGCGCAGGACCGAGGGTGAGTTGTCTTGCGAGAAAAAGTAACTGGGAGAGTTTTGCTCCGCTCTTGATAGTTTCTGGACATTCCTGTGGTAGAGGACAACGATTTTAAAGTCAGAATGAGCAGAGTTAAAATGTAGGCCAAATGGCTTTAGCCACGTAGGGCAAGCAAGGGATCCCAAATATTTTCGTGCCAAACCCACCTCCTCCTCCCCCCTCCTCCTCCAGCACATAGACATAAATTAAAATGCACACTCAGCCCCAAATCCTCCATATACATTTGATAAGATGTGGGCTTAGTGCTGGGTGTGATTTCATAGAGATCTTATCCTGTAGAGTAGGAAGAGTTACACTTCCTATCAAAGCAGACTGTAAAGTCTCCAGAGTCAATGAGGGAGTAGTAATATTATATTTCGTATATATACTTGGTTGAGGCCTCTGCAGAATCCCATAAGAATGCAGTTTGGGCCTCTGTCTACAAGCGCATGCCAGGTAAAGTCTGCAACACCTGGAATATTTAGATCCCAAACTGTTATCACACCTAGGGATGACATTTTCACACTGCAGCAACCTGTAATGTGTGTTGTTGCACTGACTGTGAGCTCAGTTTGCTTGGAGTCATCCAGGTCTGAAAAGGAAAGGCTGAGATCAAAGCTACACACATGCATTCATCACCAAAGTGATAACAGTTTTTACACAGGATGGATCACACGGTGTGTGTTTGTGTTGGAGCGAGCCGTCCCTCCTCTCTAACCTGGTGGTGATGACATGATCACTTTTGTTGCTGCTGAGTTGTTTGTCCTACTCTCACACCCTGCGTGCACAGTGTGCATACATGTTTGTGTAAGAGTATGTAAAAAACGATGTGTTTGGACATGCACCTTGAACTACCACGGCTACAGTACAAAAAAAAGGGTGAGAGTTCTGTAAAGGCAAATATAGCATAGCTGCAGGAGGCGTAGGCCTTACGCACACACATACACACACATCTGGCTGTCTTTATAAGCTCAAAGGCATGCTGTGTAAATTATATGGTGCCTGAGCAAGTGGCTTGGGAGTACACAGCAGTTTTAAAACACTGGTGGAGAATTTAAAGGACCAAAAAAAGTCAGAGCAGGAGCTTTCAACCGTGCCCCTCATCACCCTGTGGTCAGGCATGTTTCACAGTGGAGACACAAGTGAGAGAGTGGTCACATATCTAATATCTGTTTCCTATTATTTCCATGGAGCCAGTGCAGCTTTTGTCGCTCTGCATCCTGCTGTCAGATTTAAAAACAAAAGGAAAGTTGCTGAAAAGCTAACGCAAAGTCCCAAAGGCATGTTTTGTTTAAGGTCAGCATGGTAAGAATATAATAGGTGTTTACTGCGTAATGGGAGCCTGCATGTAAAAGGAAAAGTGGCTATTGTTTGTGTAGCCAGTGGTCATCTGAGTCTACAGGCCAGTTGATTACTATGTGGGGCGGTCATACCTGTAATTTTGGTCGGGTGTTCATGCTGCAGCACAGGAAGAGAGGGAGGGAGGAAAAAATAGGCAGCAGCATTTATTGTTGTTATTGTTGTAGCAGTTTAAATGGAGGCCGAGAAATGTACAGAATCCCTTCAAACGCAGCTTATGGTTCGCTTGTTACTCTGCAAATGGAAAGGGGCATACGGCTGCGAACTCTGTCTCTTTCTTAAAATGTAAATGCGCTTGTGATGAATTCGCAATGTCAAGCTGTTGTCATGCAAACTAAGGCTGTTTGAATAAATGATAAAAGGTAGCTTCTAGTTAAAACTGGAGCACAAATTATGAATTAAAATCTAACTAATATAACTCAGTTCCTTTAATACATAGTTTTGCATGTTAGGGGATATACCTCAGTTCTTAATTGATTGATTAATTAGTCTACAAAAAAATAATCAACAACAGTTTTGATAATCAGTGCTTTGTTAGAGGCAGAAAAGCCTAATATGTGTTGGTTTCAGTCTCTCAAATGTGACAATTTTCTGCTTTTCTCAGTTAAATATGATTGTAAGTTTGGTTTTGAACCTGTGGCTGGACAAAACAGGCAATTTGAAGTCATTACCTCTGGCTCTGAGAAATTTTCTTCTGTCTTCTTCTGACTACAAAACAATTAATTATTTAATAGAGAAATGTATATATATTTATCAGATTAATCTATAATTAAAATAATTCTTAGTTACATCCCTAAATGCAAATATTGGTCGTGATTCATTCGAATCATAAAACAGATTCTCATTAATATAAATAAAACATGCATCTATGTTTTAGGAAGCCAGGTATTAAAGCTGTATGTGAGTATAAGCTGTGTGTCATGTGTGTGGTGAGTGTATTCAGACTTGCAGAGATGCTTTTGTCTCTGAGTTGTGTAAGCTCTGTGCTCCCCAGCAGACAACAACAGAGCAGGGAGCGTGCTGCGACCTGTCCAACTCTCCCACACTCCACCTAAGGCAGCTTCCAGGTGCTACGGATGAGTTGTCAATCACTGCCACCGCCGACCCCCCCACCACCATTTGCTCCCCTGCACAACAGGTCAGACCCCTCCCCCTCTGATTGAGTCAAAACTTTATGAACATGTGACTTTTTCCATGTTGTGGTTGAACTGTACGCATGGATAGAGGAAGTGTGTGACCCTAATAGAGCATCAAGCAGAGAAAATTTCCATTTGATGTCATGTTTAAAATGTGTGAATTTTCCTTTCCTTGCAGCCGTGGTGTGTGTGTTAGATACAGCCGGATGTAAACAGTAGCAAACCCAAAGTGTGTTGCTTTCATTGGCCTGTAAACTCAGTGCTATTGAAGTCCCTCTCAGTGCCTGAGGGTTCAGCTGTAGAAAACACTCAGTGGCTTTTTGGTGATTGAGCATGTGTGTAGTTGTATTTGTGTATCTGGTTGTGTGAGTGTGGTGGGGGGGGTGGAAAATGTGAACAGCACCGTGGTTTGGCTGGAACAGACGCAGTGGCCGGCGGGTGATGGTCCCATCATCGTGTTTCTGTTGTCGAGAGCCGCCCCTATCAGTCTCACCGCCAATGTTTACTCACTCCTTCCCACCATCCTCCCCTCATTCTCACCCTCCCCCTCCCGCTCCCCCACCCATTTCTCCTCACCAACTGTACCAACATGACAAGAGCCTGAGACGCACCCGGTGTCACATCTCCTCTTCCCTTTGTGCTCTGTTCTCCATATCCTCACTTATCTAAAGCCTTTATTTCCTCACTCGGATGCTGGGAATCACTCACGCTTTGTATACCTTTAGAAGACACATACATATACACACACACACACACACACACACACAGCACCTCCCGCTGTTCCTCTCTGTCATATCTCCAACTCTCTCCCTGCCTCTCCATGACATCAATCCCCAGATCTCACTGCCGCAGGATGAGTCTGCAGAGCTGCGTCATTGTTGGTTTGAAAAACCAGTCTCTGGTCAGTGTTAAGCTGGATCCCTCTTTGATCCTCCCCCTCTTCATGTTCTAGTGACAGTGTTTGGATGGCTATGCCAGCCTGAAACACTGGGCATTCCCTATCTGTTACTGTCAACTGTGGCACAGCGCTGCAGCCTGTGAGCACATATTTCTACTGTTTTTCCTGTAGTGTCTTTGGTTTTATGATATTTGGGGTTGGCAAAATCCACACCTGTTCACTATGAACAATGTGTTGCTGGAAAATTATGTTTTTTTACTAATACTCAAAAACTCATATCCTGCTTAGAAAAAACAGCAGCAACTCTGCAGATATGTAGATTTTTGTGTGAAGGTGCTGCTGTTAGTTGTGACACTTGTCTCTGCACACTCTTGTGTCTTTAGTTGAAAAAACTAGTATTTTCAAGTATGTTTACCTACTGCTTGAAAAGAAAACAGACCCAAAGAACTGTTTCTGAAAAATTCTTGAACCCCCATCTTATCAAATGCTCAGCACTCAGACGGACAGTAAAATATGGCCACAGATACATTTTAGTGCATTGAATGGTACAAGGAATTTATAACATGTAAAGATTTTAAGTTAGATTATCATCTACCAGTGGTAGACATAGTGGATCTTTTCAGAGCAGTCCTAAATAAATGCAGTATTTGAATATGGCCTGATGGTAGCAGTGAGCACAGTGGTATAAAAGTTTCACACTAAACTCTGTATAACTTATACTGTGTTAACATCATGTCTTTCCTGACCACATATAACAATTGTAAGATGTGGGAGCCTGCTTGCTTTCATTTGCATGGAGCTTCTACCCTCAGCTCATCCTCTGGATCTGTGAAAAAGAAGAGTGTGTGTTTGTTTGATAGAGATAGATGGGGAGATGGGGTGTGTGTGTGTGTGTGTGTGTGTGTGTGTGTGTGTGTGTGTGTGTGTGTGTGTGAGATTGTATAAAGTTACAGACAAGGCTCCTTCACTGTCTGGATGTCACCTCTGTGTGAACACTCTGCTCTGTGTGTTTGTCACCATCACTGTGTTCTCATATAATAGAGAGAATATGTGCATGTGTGTGTGTGTGTGTGCTTTTGTAGTGTATCGCTGTGTGTGTGTGTGGTGTGTGTGTATGTATGCATCTTTGTGTCAGAGATGGAGAGAAAAAACAAAAGAGAGCTGGAAAGTGAAAAAGCAGATGCGCTTTTTCACTTTCACACTGTCTGGCCGCCTGGCTCCACCATCTGTTGCAGCTGCTGATGTTTGTGTGTGAGACAGACAGTGTGTGTGTGTGTGTGTGTGTGTGTGTGTGTGTGCACATGCGCGTGTGTGTGCAGCAGGAGTGTGTCTGTGCCTGTATGCAACAAAAAGTACAGTGTGTATGTACAGTACAGGTTGTGGAGTGAATACTTTGTTTCTTCAAGGTGAGGAAATATTAGGGATTTTTAAGGCATGAAAGTACACACACACACACACACACACACACACACACACACACACACACACACACACACACACACACAGTGCTCTGGTGCAGACACAAACCCACATGGCCAGAGTGTCAGATAACAAAGAGGGCCCTGGTGGTGTGTCCTGATGTCCCTGAGGCATGCTGGGAGAACAGTTTGTGTGTGGAGTGCATGAGCCTTTACTGTATCTGCTGTTTCTCCACTACAAACACTAAAACTTGTGTTTCGCTGCCCTGTGAATTGGACAGTCTGATCCAGGGTCAGCTCCCAGGAGCTGCTGCTGTTACTCAGACAGACTTTGGCTCTGTGTGTCCAGGAATGTGTGTGGACTTCAGAGCTGTGTTTCCCCAAAACATCTCACTACTGAGCTCCATGGTAAGCCAGTGCAGCACAAGAGGATCAAAGTCCTAAGAAGATTTTAGAAATGTCAGACCAAATCTGGCTGTTTTGGTGCAGACATTGGTCTAATAGTATTTGCAAAATCTTAAGCCTAGCTGCCATATAGGACAATACAGTAAGTGATAAAGTTGTTACAGTAGAAGAATAATTTAAGTCAAGTTAGCTGTCATCTGTGCAACTGCTGACTCTCTGAACTGACACCAATTGTCAATTCATTGATAAATTCACAAGATTTTTGATAGTGGATTTATCTTTAAGTCATTTATCAAGCAAAATGCCAAACATTTTCTGTCAAGTAATTTGAAGACATCACTTTGGGCTCTGGGAACTTATTCTGAAATTTTATAGACCATGTGATTAATCAAGAAAATAACTGAATTGTATTTTAGTTGTATTTTTATTAATTATATACTGTATGTAGCCTGTATAAATGGTATTTGATCCAGGCCTGTTTTTGGCTTCCTGATCAAACTGTAAAAAGAATAAGTTGGAGGAAGAGTAGTTACGACTTGTGAAACACTTAACCCGTTTGTTTTGCCTCAGCATTCATGTGTAACAGGAGGGGAGGGCAGGGGGAGTGAGGGGGAGGAGGCTGGTGTTGGTATTTCAGACAGACAACCAACAGAGATTAGGTTGATTGAGTTACACACGCTACACTTGCGTCCTCTGCTCTCGGCGGCCTAATGGTCTTAGCAGTAGGCGACAAAGTGCTGTTTTGTTCCTGCCATTGTGTGGATGTGAATGGAGCAAAGTGACAGACGCGCTGCCCTGAGACGGAGCACGCACTGCACCCAGATCTGAACTGTGGCTCCTGAGCAGACACTTGGGAGTAGCCCGTGTTTACAAGTTGTCTTTTTGGCAATTATGTGAAAGTATTAAGTGCTCAATGCGGCAGTGGCTTTTTGATTAAATTATATATAATTAAACATTTTAGTTGTGATTTTCTGTGGTGTTTTGTCTGTAGATGAGCAACTAAATGCAACAGTCTGGTTGTGTTTTAGTTGTTGTGTACCTGGCTGGCTGTGGTGTTTGTTGCAGTAGTGGTTTTTGGTTTGGTTATAATTCTCCTGTGGCTCTTTTGTGCTGAATACACACCTGAGTCGATAGAGATCAGGTCACTGCAAGCAAAACACCCTGAGGGGGAAACCTGTGTCAACATTGTTTTTTAACTGATTTCATATCCTTCTTTTGTCAGCTGTTAACACTTAACATCATTTGGCTGTTTGCTAAATGCTAAGTTGCTGTTGCTACACCTGCCAACCTTTTTATTGTTGGAGCTGAAATTCAGTGTCATTTTTGAAACAGTTGGTACTTAGTTTTGGACTGAAATAGGCCAAAGCCTGCTTCTCATTTCAGGCCAGTGGCTGTTGTTTTTCCCACTGAAATGAAAACTGTGGCTGGTGGATGCTATCCGCCTGAAGCTAACTAACTAATTAAGCTAATGTTGTTAGCCCCATGAGCTGGTTGAAAACAGTCTCTGGCTGACTTTTTAATGTTTTCAGCTGACTTGTTTTTAAAAATAAATCCTGCAAAACGGTCTGAAATGTTAACTTGATGGCTACATACATGATCTAACTCTAAAAGATTGAGGCTAAAACTAAAAAGTCAGCTTCTTCACCAGCTGACATTACAAGAGAAAAGGTTTATAGGATGTTGACTAAACAATGTGCTTTTCAGTCGTAATGTTGGATTGTAAAAGTCCAATAAAAAGCACGATAATTTTCCTGACATTAGCCTCAATTGTAGCAGCAGCAGTGGAGAAATATTACACTGTGGGAAAACTAGTCGTGAACAGATCTCTTAACCTATAACTCAACAAACTAATTTTGTTAACCCAGTTAATTAGCATATGATCCATGACCTAGGAAGTAACACTGGGCTGTTACTGTGGGCAATAAGCTAGTTAGATGGACAAGCTGACAACGGTTGTAGTCAAACACAGTATTTAATCAATTCCTTCACTGTTGCTCTTCTGTTTTTGTTATTTGAAGCTACTCAGTTTCTCAGATTATTCACTTCTCTTTGTGTCCATTGAAGGCGTTTCAGATCACCAGCTTTCTGACTCACAAACACAAAAATGCTTGATGAAAATGAATTTGATGTCAGGCTGACGGGATACAGAACTGTTTGCCTGTCTAATGGCATATGGGAGCAAACACACACACACACACACAAACACACAGCTTTATTAATGGTCAGTTCAAGGTATGCGGGTGCCTGAGGTTGGACTGATCTCCCCCAGTTTGCCCTTTTTTCACCTTTTATGTATCGACTTTGTGGCTCCTGCACACTTAAGATCTTTTATCTTGATTGATTCATAAAATAAAGTGGTATATGTGGGTTGATGTGATTTAAGCACACAGAAAAAAGGAAAAAAACATCTTTTTTTTCACCTTTCTGCCCCTTGCCACACCAGTTTGGGGGATAAAGGGGAAAAAAAAAACACAACAAAAGATGGGAATGGTTTCATTTATATATTTAGCCAAAAGCTCACTAGCCTGAAAAAGAAAAACAACCCTCATCCCTCAGTTTTCCCTCTCGTTTTCTCTGCGCCACAAAATTACAATGTGCAAATTCATAAACGTATATGCTGTTTTTGCACGCTGGAAATAAACACGACGGTCGGGAGAGAATGTTGCTGCAGAGCTGTAGCGGCACTGAAGCAGCGTTTTTTTGTTGTTGTGTGTGTGTGTATGTTTTTTTTTTTTTTTTTTTTTTTTTGCATCGAGGAGTGGGTTTGGTCCCAAGCTATTGTCTGTCTGTCTGTCTGGTTTTACTCAACCACACACTCCCAAACCATGCCACTGATTACTAGTTTAGAGTTGCACTAACTGCTGTCTGGTCCTCTGGCTAACCTCTGAAGAACCTGGTGGGTGTGTGTGTGATCTTGTGTATGTGTTGGTGTGTTTGTGGTGTGCCCTGTTCATGCATGTCTATGTTTGTACACTACACAGTGAAAGTATGCGTCTTTATTTGTGTCTTTGTGTGTTTATCTCTGTCTGTGCACTTGTTGACAGTGATCTTGCAGGCCTCCGAGCTTGGGAACGTTTCTTTAGGCATTTTTTGGGGGAGGTTTTACCGTCAGCCTGTGATGTCACTTCCCCTAAGCCCGAGCCAGAGGGGTCGGGGGTGGGGTTGGGGTTAAAGAGGGTCTATGGTTCGGGTCAGGTGGCGGCTAGAGGTCACGGTGGCCACGTATTCCCGGAGCAAAGCTGATTTACTCACCCACTGCAGCCTAGTTATTCACTTTTCTGTGGCTTTCTCGCTGTGTGTGTGTGTGTGTGTGTGTGTTGGCATGAACGCCCCATAAAAAACACATGAATAAGATGATGCCACATTACAATGAGCTGTCTTACATGGATTCACGGTTAAGGAATGCGTTACGGCTCCCAAAGGGGCACGGCTGTTACAAAAGACGAGCACGAAGCGAGTGTGATTCAGATTGTAGCAAACAACACGGCTGTAAGTCAGCGGTTTGTAGCTTCTTGCCCTCTTTCATTCAAGACTCGCTCCCTTTTTCTCCCGCTCACTCAGCCTGGTCACACACACACACACACACACACACACACACACACACACACACACACACACACTTTCCTGCCTTGTGGTGCATACTTGTGTCAGGTGTGCTCTGTTTTTCCAGTCAGGGTAAAGAGGAATCTGGGCTGGGGTCCAAGCTGACTATCAACAGCACATTGCCAGAGCCCAGGACAAGAAGCAACACATCCACTCGGTCTTTACTCCTCCTCCATCTCCTTTACTCCTCCTCACCCCCCTTTTTTCTCCACTCCTGATCACTGGAGCATTGTCATTCCATATTTTGGTCTTTTTTGCGCTCCTGTTTGTCTTGTATTTTTGATGCGTCCCCCTGTTTTCTCGCTCTATTTTTGTACATTTTCCCTCTCGTTAAACCACCAGATTTTTGTCACAGACCTTTGTCAGTTTTCCTCTGTGGAGGAGAGGTTGTTTTTTCTTCACCCTGCTTAGGGGGTGTGGATCCTTGTTTTTGGTTTTGTGATCTAGTTCCTGTCTAACAAGGCTACAAAGTGGCCACCACCCTGAAAATGACACTGCTTTTAGCTATTTGAATTAATTGCTATAAGCAACACCAGCGTTATTAGATCATTATTAATCCCCTGGATGACTGAGGGCTGAATCACTGAGTTTAATGCTCATATTTCTTTTTAGTGTTTCAGTGGTGTGTGTGTGTGTGTTTGTGTGTATACGGTCTACTACAGGTGTGAATATATACCTGTCCATGTGTGTTTGTGTGTGTGTCATGCCTTACTTCAAAGCTCTGTCCTCATCACAGACATAAAAGCTAAGAACTGATGACTAACCCAGAGATGTGTTCAAAGTGTTCCCCAAAGACCTGTCTCAACCTTAAAACCGCAGTGTGTGTGTGTGTGTGTGTGTGGTGTGTGTGTGTGTGTGTGTGTGTGTGTGTGTATGTGTGTGTGTATTGGCTTGTCTTCCTCATGATGTTGCAGTAATGAACAGTTTTATGAGTTTCTCACTGACAGCATGAAACCTGATTTTCTGTTTTGTGGCAGTGACAAAAAAAGTGTGTCTGCTGAAGCATATGTGCCACCGCCACATGTGTGTGATCTTAGACACTACTACACTCTACGCGACAATGTCTGGCACTGTGCTGCTGTCGGGCAGAGAGGGGGAGAGAGGAGATAAAAAGGAAAAGGAAAGGCCTCCCACACAGCCAGATATGAGACTTAGAAGCTCCATTAGTTCCTCAAAGCCAGCTGCCCGGTTCAGATGGATGTCTGCGCTCTGCTGTTTGATGTCCATTCATCCATAGCCTTACATCTCTGCCTCTGTCTCCCAGCTTTGCCCGACACTGGGCCTCATGGGGCTGGAGAGAGCGCAGCTGCCATAACTATAGGATAAAGCTGTCTGCTACCGTGCCATTCCTGTCTCTGCTAATACTGCAGCACCACCACTGCTGCTATCGCTGGTGATTCTGCTAGCCTTGTCTGTTTTTTATTTCTACATGTTGATGGGAGGCATGTAGGATGATAATACAGGGAAATATGGTGTGGGAGGGTTTGATAGTAGGGAGAGTGTTTTCTGATTACAGCACCATGTACTTTTTGCGTTCCTGTGGGCCTCAAATGTGAAAGGGAAGCTTGAAAAGCATATACAAAACTATGTTGATATTTGTCAAGAGTTCTTTATTATGGACTAATCCCTCTCTTTTTTCCTCTCTCCCTACAGCACCCATTCTTCCTCCTCCACCTTATCGTCCTCCTCCTCCTCCTCTCCGGGCATCTTTCGGGAATGGGCCAGCGCCTTGCCAGGGTGCATCTCTCCACCCGGTGGTGTGGCTGGCGTCGTGCGAGAGTGAGGAAGGCAGCGGCCAGGTCGTAGAGCCCGCCCACCCTCTGCTTGCTTGCCCACTTGCTCACTCCCAAGTGACTTTTTACCTTACGACTCAGCCGTGACCCCGCCGTGACCTTGGTCCAGCCATGCCCTTCCGGCTGAAAGCTGCGGCGCACACGGCGCTATAATGTCCTGAGCAAGAACTACTTTGTGACACGGATTCGCCTGCTGGACAGCAACGTGATTGAATGCACTCTGTCAGTGGAGAGTACGGGACAGGAGTGTCTGGAGGCGGTGGCCCAGAGGCTGGAGCTACGGGAGGTGAGTTTATTATGTGACACTGGTACATGCATAGTATTAGACAATATGTCAGCTGATATTTGGTTTTTCTGAAATACCTGTCAGGAGCTCTTTAGTTGTTTCCTTCTTTTTTTTTAATCATATCTTGGGCAGTTGAGAGCCATAGGGAGAGAGCGAGGTGATGTGCAACGAATGTCCCCGATCGGATTCAAACTGGGGATGTTTTATGTACGTGGTTGGGCGTCTTAGGCTCCTAGGCCAACATGACACCCCATAGGTTTTTCCACATGTGAGCGGGGGCGTGCGAATGTCATGAATAATCGACTGCTGTCAGCTTCAGTACACAGTACACTATTGGTCAGATTAGACACACACCAAGAGGAACATCTGTTCTTACACATTTATGGATGCGTTCTCAGATTGTGCGAGTGTGTGTGTGTGTGTGTGTGTGTGTGTGTGTGTGTGTGAGATCGCCACGCGTCTCCTTCCCTCACCCTGTGTGTGTGTCCCTGCCCTCTTGTGTCTCTCCCCTGCAGGGTCCTTGTCCGTCTCTAACGAAGCGTGGCTACCTCTGTCCTCCTTTCACTCCAGAAGAAAGAGATACTGCTCATCCCCCTTGTCCCACTTCACCCCTCCTGTCCGTGCTCTCTCTGTTCTCTCTCGTGCTCTCTCTCTGTTTCCTCGTCTTTCTATACATTTCCTGCTTTTTCTTTTCTAACCATTCATCGAGGTTTAACCACCCCCTTGCACTGTACTCACACAGGAAGCAGAATATCTCCAATTCCATATTTTTTCTTTTCTCTCCTCTTCTCTCTGACTTTGTGTCCTTTGCTGTCTGTCATTACTGTCACCGCAGACTAGACATATGTAGCTTTGCATGGGGTTTATATTGTTTGTGTGTGGGGTGTTGTTTCGTGTGTGAAAGGTAGTTTTTTTTCTACAGATCAGAGCAAGAATGTGTGTGTGTTTGGTTGAAGACTGGTTGACTTTGATGGGTCCATGTGTTTGAGTGTGTGTCTGCTCCCGCTTGGGCTGCTTACAAAGTGAGAGGGAGGGGCGGTGTAGTTGTGCGTACTCACATAGTGTTGTGGTATTTGCCAGGTGTCAGTGATGTTATAAATAAGGTGGTGTGACGCCTCAACTTCAGCCGCTGTCTGCCCCGTGCATGCATGCTATCTCAGGACTCTGTATGTGTGTGTGTGTGTTTGTGTGTGTCCATCTGAATTAGTTGTTTTCATCTTTATTACTGTACCTGAAGCCCTGAGTGTGTGTCTTGCAGCTGCAGCATGAAACTTTATGACTTTCAGTACTGTGGAGTCAAATCATGTGGACAGAACAGGTGTGCTTACCTTTTGTAGAAACCAGTGACACACACACACACACACACACACACACACACACACACACACACACACAAAGCCAATAAAAAAAGTTCAACAAACTTAGTGACTTCTTTATTTAGAGACAAACTGATGGTCAGAGGTCAGAGGTGTGTTTCACTAAGGCATTTTCTGAGCACTGTTTACACACAGATCACAAACAGCAGCACCATCATGTTTCATAATTTACTGTTGCAAACAAATTGCATTTAAATTTGCAAATTCCTGCAGGGCTCATGGTTCTTGTTTTGATTCAGCTGAGGTGTGTCAAAATTAGTGTGACAGGAAATTAAAAACTCATGTCGCAAATCACAGCATGTTGACACCTGCCCCAGATCTGTATATACAGGCGTCTGTAGGCCTCAAGAACAGTAGCTGAACAGGAACATTAAGATTTAAAGAAAACATGCGACGCAAATCAGTGTTCATAGTCAAAGTTGGAGTAATCGCTCATTCTTGCAGTGTCAACTGGTTATAACACTTCTGAGCTCCTCTGCTGAACCCACACACTCTTGTTTTGAACTGTGGTATAATCAATACAGCATGTTTTACATGAACCATTTCCTGAGAAGTTTGCAAATTTGAATGGCTTGATCATATCTCTTCTTTCTCTGTGTTATTTTTGTCGTTCATTCAGCTGAATTGTGTTGCATTTTCAATCAGCCTATCAGTCCCTATATGAAATAACAGGCACTTTGTTTTCATTTTGATTCAGTCAGATAGGATCATTGCCTGTTTCTTTTCTCCCAGGGTCTTACTGGTAATGGTAACATTTATGTTTAGTAGAGTTACACTGCTGACGTCAAAGGTTTGATCAGATTTGAAGGAGAAATATGTACTTGTTGTGTTTCAGCTGCAATGAATCTCCTCTCTGTTCGCCTTAATTGTTCTCAACTCAGCTCATTTCATCCTGAATCCATCTCTCTCCATCCCTACAAACCCCTATTTCCCATCCCAATGCTTTGTCTCTTCCATTGACCATCATTATCTCTCACTCCACTGTGCTTTCATAACTAATTTTTTCTTTGCTCCCTCCTCATGCCATCTCCACACTTCGTTCCTTTCCTCCATCGCCATCCCCCGACCTTGTGCACCACACTGACCCTCCCTCCTTCTCCCCAAACTCGCTTCCAGACCCATTTCTTCGGGCTGTGGTTCCAAGGAAAGACCCAGGCCCCGGCCCAGCGCTGGGTGGAGCTGGAGAAACCCCTCAAGAAGCAGCTGGACAAGTTTGGCAATGAGCCGCTGCTCTTCTTTGGAGTCATGTTCTACGTGCCCAGTGTCTCCCGGCTGGAGCAAGAGGCCACAAGGTAAAGTATTTCCAGTCACCACTTGCAAAACTCGACGCAGCAGTGTGCTTCAGGCTAGCACCGTGGTAGTACAGGTGACATTTACTGTCAGTGCTTTCTCAGTTTATTTTTGGTAATGTGTCAGTCACCTTCATATTGCAAAACACAGCTTGTACTTCAATGTGACTCACACCAGAATTCTTTAATGTTGTGTGTGCTCTTACACGCTTATCAACCCTCAACAAAAATGATTCTGTCTACAATGAAGCCAGGTGCAATGAGTCTCTAAAAGTAGCTGCCAGCTTCAAAAATGTGGTAAAGTCTTAATGTACCCTTTCATATTCCATGTTGCCTCAGCCAGTATGTTGCAACTTGAGAGGGAAAATGTATTTGATTTATTTACATTTGTTGCCTTATTCCCGGTGTCGTGTGCTTTTACAAACCTGACAGATTAGAAGATGAAATGCTTCTACTGCCCACAGAGGTGGAAATTTTCCTTTGGCTCCATAAACGCAGTCAAATACCTTTCGCATTTGAGCAATGAGGTACAGGAGTTTTAAGAAACAAAGTCAACACTGATGCAGCGGATGCTGTGTTTTATTCAGAAAAGGGTCGTCTCTGTGTAATTGTTTTTATTTTTAGGCATATTGTCTTTACAAGAACCAGTCTTTGTATTTCATATACATGTTCATATTCACATGCTGTTTGGATACAGCCGGTGGCAGACAGGTACATTTACATCATGAGCAGTGGCCATTCTGTCCCAATACCACACAGGAAGTGTCTATACACGTATATGTATCTGTGAGTGTGTGTGTGTGTGAGAAAGAGTGTGAATGAGCACGTTAGCTAGCTGTGAAAAGGGCATCCAGGGGTCAGTGTGTAGTGGACAGTCTGCCATCTCAGATTCCTTCTCATCCTCGTACAAACACACACACACACACACACACACGCTCACATTCTGCAGGTCTGCCTCGCACTGAGCTGGTGAATTTGCGGCTTTTGCCTCACTGGATGTGGGAAAGGTCGACTGCAGGTCACAGCTTGACGTTTTGACGCTAGAGTTAGTTTAAAGGTGTGTGGTGTGTGTGTATGAAGCATTTCCGCCGTTGAATTTCCTTAGTATTTGAAGGAGCAAGACCAGATATGTTGAAATAATGATTTCATGACTGACTGATACAGTTACTGTGTGTGAGATAGAGAGAGGGACTAGAGAGTGTGTGTCTGCAGGTTCGTTTCACAGACGCCAGGATCTGCTCTGGTAAAGGGATGGTATTCCAGGAATCCCCTGCGGGCTTTTATGGTTCGTGTGCGTGTGTGTGTGTATGTGTGTGTGTGTGTATGGGGGTTATGGGGTTGAAGGGGTTATGATGGGGCCTTAGGGGCAATTTAGGGAACAATGGCTGCCTCTTTTTCTCAAGCCCCCTCTCTTTCTCTTACAATCCCTGTACATAGTGTCACCCCCCTACTCCTTTTTATCAAGAGCAGATCTCCACATCACTCTAGTCCCACATTTCTCCTCTCTTTCTCCCCCAGTCCCCTCATCCTCCTTTTCTTCTTCTCTCCCTTTTTCTCTTCTTATGCTAGTCAGGAATGTTGGCACAGCCGTCCAGCGTAGGAGGCGGACCACACATTCCTCCCAGCAAAAGTGCTGGGGGTAAAAGGGGGTGGTGGGGGTGGGTTGGGGGCGATGTCTGGTTTACAAAACACACACACACACATATGCACACACTTACACTCGCTCACCTCATACACCTCGCACACTCTCCCAAGAATCCTCTCAGAAGCCAGCTGCAGCTCTGTCAGAAGAGTTAGTCACAATACACCACATTGTAAGAACATACACGCTCCCCGAGGCAAGCTTTTCTGAAAGCCCCTTCCTTTTTTCACCCCTCCACATCAAGTTGAAAACAATTCTCACAACTTTTTTTTTTATCAAGCTCAAAACATTTTTTATTACCCATTATCCCTAATGGAAGGTTTTACCAAATCCAAATATCTTGATCTTTTTTGCTCTTACGCTGTCTGTACTTTTGTTGGAGAACTCCATCTGTCACTGTGGGAAAGAACACAGACTCTTTAAAATTTATTGACTCAAGGTTGATTTGGGTCACATCCAGTGAAGCGGATCTTTGTCGTTGTTTTTTCTACACACCTGGTCTGATGTGTGTGTGTGGGGGGTTCGAAGAAAGAATGACACAGGCAAAGAGGAAGACAAGTGAGGACATAGAAAGTAAAAAAGTCTGGCAGCAACACTCGGCTTTGGGTTTGTACCTTGTTATTTATGTGGTTCAAGCTTGCTGCCCGCATGTGTTTTCGCTGGAACGTATACATATTTATGTGTCTGCACAGAAAAGTCTGTTTATGCTTGTCTGTAAAAACAGAGTGGGAGTGAGTGGATTTGGTTTTTGGGACATTGTGCTTTTGTTTCACAAAACACATTTGGAGTAAAATAACCTTTAAAATGAAAATGTTACCTCCTACCTTGTTACTTCCCACAAAATGTATGTAGTTAAATATGTTACTGCGTTGCCTACTGAGATGTAGGTCATTATTTTAATGCATCTCTTCAGTTTTTTTTACACAATAAATCAATCTCATTCATCCAGTTGGATCTATGTTGACTGTATGCATTATATTATTTCCATTGTGTCTATTTACATATTATATAATTAGAAAAGAAAAACATAGACACTGAGCAATAACAGATCAAAAGGTTTTAGAAACAAATTCACTCAAACTTTATTGCCAGAGAGCAGAAAGACAGTTAAGTCTGTCTCTTCTGAGTAAATGAGATTTACTGAGAAAGTAATGCAAGTTTTATAATGTGGTCGGCTTCTTTGAAGTTCAGTGTTTGACTGATGTGTAACCTGATACTGGATCTCCCTCTCTTCCCGTACATCCATTCATCTGTTTCTCCTTCCCTCTCTTCCTCCCTGCATGCAGCTGTGAAAATTATCCAGAGCAGGAGGCTGAAAATCTTATGTGTGTCTGTCTGTGTGTGTATTCACACCAACAATCCAGCTATCGTGCAATTAAGTTATGCAGGAAAGCTGGAGACCATGTAAACACCATACTGCAGTTATCTTGATTTCATTTCAGAAGGTGGAACAGCAAATGTTTGGCATTTTTGCTTTGAAGTTAACTACATTTATAAATCGCTTATTAAAATTGTTGCAGATTAACTTCCTTTTGGTCTGTTATTTTACTTCCAATCAAAGCGGTGTGTTTTTCTCAGTGAAAATATTTTTTACATTCTACATGGTGTTAACCATAAAAGATCCTGCACAAACAATAGCACAGTTTCATAACAATATTCACCCCAAGTGCCACAGGGACCTGGTAGCAAAAGGTCAAGTTGGAGTTGGATTATGGAGGGAAATTCTTTGACATTGCCACATAATCTGAAGGAGACATTTTTAGTCAGAATGGTGTTTTAAACCGCCCACGTAAACGTATAAATCAGAGTAATGTCTTACTCAGAGTAGTGGTTATAATGAAACTTGTTTGGAGTGTTTTGGTGTGGGGGATAAACTGGCTTTATTTGTGTAGAAACAGAATGGCTGCTCTTCGTGTGTGTATGTGTGTGTGTAGGTGCATGTGTATCACACAGAGTCGGCTGCACAGTGACCAACCCCTGAATTGCTTCTTGTGCTAATCCCAAACTACCTACTATATTACTCACTTGTTACTAGATATCCTGTTCTACCTCTTAATTTTTTTCTTTCTGGAAATCACCTCCTCTGGATTTTACCTATTTTTATCACACACACACATCTTGCAGAAGGTCAAAGTGTATGTGTGGTTGAAACCTTCTGTTCCTTCTGTCTCACTGGTATGAAGGAGGAGCAAAGTGGCCCAGAGAGAGAAAGTGAGGAACCTAAACAGAGAGCTGTTGACCAGAGCGAGGCCAGCTGGCCCCAGCAGCCCCCAAGGCTAACAGCACCAACAGCCTTGAAATCCTAGCTTTGTTCAGCTAGTTATCACTATCAGTCACATACACACACACACACACACGCACACATACACACAGCTGTACTCTGTAGTGCCCCTTGCTGATTCAACACATTTCAAAGTGAAATCCTCTTGCCTCCCACACAAGCTGTCTGGACCCATCCCGGGGCTGAGGGGGTGGTCAGGGTCATACCACTGCGGAGCCAGTAGGGGTGGGGGGGGCGGTTGGAAGAGGGGGTTGAGGCACATGTACACACATACGCACATTCATGCATGCATGGACATATGCTCGCAGGATTGTTGTCCAGGCCACTTGGACATCTGGCAGCATGTCTTGAGCGAGGCTTGAACATGCGTGGGCACATAAAGGGCTCTTTGTGCCTGTGTGGCTGCCTGGAGTGCCAGCAGAGCACTCTGCCATGGTGGAAGTCACTAGTTACTCCAAGTAGAAAGCTGTACCTCATGTATGCGTGTGTATATTCACCTGTTATTGCAGCATGGTGATGTCATTCTGACATAGGAACCAGGTGTGTGCTGCCATAATGACGTCTTTGTGGACAACTACGTGTAGGCTGCTGTTGCAGTCAGTCTGGCAGAACACAAAGCAAAACTTTTTTCTTCTATAATTCAGAAGTAAAGGTGTTTGTTACTTGAACATTGCTGGGGTCCACACATGAGTAAGGTGATAGCTGTCGCTTTATTTATATTTTTGAGGACAGGATTGTCTTTTTATATTGATATTGACACATGAACTTAAAGTGAATGGTTTCTGTCTCTGTAGAATCCTTCAACATGCAACATGTGGATTTCATATTTCAATTTCATACAGAAAACATTTTCCAGACCTCTGTCTATGTTGTTTTTAAGCCTGATGCTGTATTCAAGACTCGAAACTAACTACAATAACCAGTGACATCTAACCAGAGGTTCAGCCAACCTATCAGCCAACAGCTCTGTATCAAGTGGTCATACTCTAATTAAATAGGACAGATATATCAGAAGTGAGCCAATAAGATTCAGGAAAATGTTTCATTTTTAGTTCTTGAGGTAAATCTGATAATTAATCTTGCATTAGTAATGTTGAAAACTTGGCAGTGTCAGACATCCCGTAGCACACAGAAATGTCTTCTTTCTATGCAGTACTTTAAGACTTTATGTTACCTTTGAGCCTATCAATTAAAACCTTGTAGCTCAGCTCATAAAGCAACATAAGACTTAATGTAATTTTTAAGTATTTTATCTTAATGATCATTTATTTTGATGTAGATTTGAGATCATATTGCTGAACTCTAGTTGTGCTACAAATCTTAGGATGCTAATTAGATTCAGTTTGTGCCTGCGGAGAATCTTGTTGGGTGTAAATGTGTTTGAAGACCAGCCTAAAATGTCTTGCAACACAAGTTTGAGGAGTTGAGAGAATGGGGAAGAAAACAGGAAAACATACATCTAAACACAAGGTTGGGTTTAGTTTTTCAGACTTTGGTCTAACTTTTGCATTTCTCTTGTGAATTACTGGATAATTTTACCTCTTTGGTCACAACCTGTAGACAAACACAACTTTCGTTCTGGGGTCACAAGTTGACAGAGGTGTGTCAAAAGCCAAAATTGTTGGGAAGCACTGTTCTATAAAATGTTTTGTGGCTATTTTGTGTAATTCAGGCTCGCCCATGAGGTGCATACTTTTTACTGCCTTTCACTGTCACGCTTTCACTTGTTCATAGCTATTTCAACAGTTTACTGTCCGCCTCTTCACCACCAGCCTCACATATGTATAAACACCATCATGCTGTTACCATCGAACCTCAGAATGAGAACCAACCACTGTCAACCTCAACATTTCCCCAGACCCCATACAGAGAGCGCTGGGAAAACATGGAGAGTTTGTAAAAACAAAGTCCACAATCATTTGAAGGGTTTTGTGTCCCGCGATGCTCCTCCCCCCTTCAGACCGCATCAGGCCACCCCCTCCCCCCCTCCACTGCAGCCGCGGTGGTTGGGGTTGGCTAATTAGAGGGTTGCCACGGGAACGAAATGGCAGCTTAGCCAACGGGTGTAATGACAGGGTGAGGGAGGAGGGCGGGGTCAGATTATAGGCCCGGGAGTACGCTGAGAGGAGCTCAAAAAAGAAGAAGAAGAAGAAGAAGTGTGGGGAGGAGGGGGGAATGTGAAAGAAAATATGAAACATGAAAGATGTGAGGAGATAAAGCAGAGCAAGACACTCTGGAACTATGAGGGTAACTTAAGGTACAAAGGGAGCTGAATGGTAGAATGGTGGATGGTGAGAGCAAGTTTCAATAAAGAGACCAAAGAGGAAGAAAAGAAAGCGAGGCATTAACTCAAAATTTTGTGTGTGTTTGAGGAAGACGAATGAATGACGAAGCATGTTTCCACGTAGAAGTCTGTCTTCTCTCTGTCCCATGTACCCTTCCACTAGGGACTCTTAATGACTGTGTGTGTGTGTGTGTGTGTGTGTGTGTGTGTGCATGTGGATGTGGATGTCAGAAAAGGTGTCTCACAGCCCACATTGGAAAGACTCAGCCTGTGGTCACCATGGCAACAAACAGGAAACGGTGCACAAGTTTTTATGCAGCTGAGCCCGGTCACCCTGACAGTTCTCTCTTTCCTCCTGTGTGGCCGCTGCATTCTTCAAAAGACAAACATCCACTTGGACCACAGCTAAAAGTGGACAAAAGGAGCTCAGAAACTTGAGGAGCATGGTGTATTTCAGCCTCTTGGTTTTGGGACTTGTACCACATTTTGTGAAGGCTTTAAGTGGGCTCAACAATCCGAGCAGTGTCATCATATCAGCTTACACTTGGCAAAACCACCTCTGCCCAAAACCACAGGGCACCGAGTCCCAGTTTGCCTCACATTCACACCACAATTATAATACTCTTCCTTTGTCCAGCTGGTGTTGGTCCTACCTAAGATTAAACTCAGCCCTTATTAGCGTCAGCTCCATGAAACAAGCTTGCTGTTAGCAGAAAATTTACAGACCTATAAAATCATTTTGTTTAGCCTTTCCTGGTATACATTTGGCATTCCTCTCAAGTCAAAAATGAGTCACTGGTATTTCAAACAGAGGTGATTCACTCATTCCTCACTTGGATTCTGCAACAGGCTTCTCTGGCATTGTTTTTACCGGCTAATGCCGTTGCCAATACTGTCTTTGACGCATACTTTCTGTTGCACAAACCAGAGGCAGAAGAATACGTCTCTCTGTGGTGTTTCAGTCGATGTTTGCAATCCTTCAGTTGCTAATGTTCAGGCCTTGAGCGTGGCTCTTCTTACTTTCTTTGGAGAAATGTGTTGAACTGAGACCCCATCATGTTTTCCAGCTCGATTTTACATAAGTGGTGTTCAGAGACAGTGTGGCTAGTTGGAAAAATAACATTGACCGCCAGCCGAATTCTGGTGAGTTCCTGAAAGCCAGTAAGAGCGCCTATTCAACCACCCACTTAGTCAGACTTTTTGTATAATTTACAGCTTGTAGAAAGGCTGGGGTATGCATCCTGATATGTAAAACCACAGTACGGCTTTTAGATAAATGTGTGCCCCTATGACAATGCGAACACGGCAATGTTTTGCAGGTATTTTTACCATGTTCACCATCTTAGTTTAGCCTGTTAGCATGCTGACAGGAGTGGGGATATCACACATTGTGCAGGTACCTGGTCATAAACCAAAATATGTGTTTATAGGAAGAGTCTGGGAATCACTAATGTTTAAAGGGTTCATCCTCTGGGGAGCATAGGTGTCTGTCTCTCTCGGACTCTCTAGCATCTCATCTGAATAATTCTTTCTTTTTTCTCTCTGTTTTTCTAGGTATCAGTATTACCTGCAGGTGAAGAAGGAGGTGTTGGATGGACGTCTACACTGCGCAGTAGAGCAGGGGATCAGACTAGCAGGCCTAGCAGTACAAGGTAACACACACTCAAGCCCACACACACACACACACACACACACACACACATGCATGAACAAACATCTCATGTGAATAATCTACCAGAGGGAGACAGACAGCACAAGAGAGACAGAGTGAGCGCAAACTCACACTTTCTCGGGTCATCTTGACTTCACTACCTAATATGGCTGCATACCACTGGGAGAACCCAGTCCACTTGAGTTCCTATGGTATCAGTCTTAACACACACACATATACACACGCAACCTCACTCCATCTTCTCTGTCTTGTTCCTGGGTGCTGTCTGTGTCTCAGGGGGAATGTAAACAGACAGTTAGCTTATCACTAGCTCCAAGGTTAGCCTCAGTAGCATCAGGAAGAGTCTTATCTGTCAGGAAGCAAGGATCCTCCACTGTACCTCCCTTTGTCTGACAAACAGCAGAACAGTACGCAGGATACACTTACAGGCCCAGTCTGGAAGACTGAGCCTGTTATGGAGATAGTGTTGTATTACCAATACAGCACACAGGGAATGAGGAACATCAGGGATTATTTAGCTAGCTAGTTAATTACGCTAACAAGTTGCTTCTGATTATCCACCACAATAAAAATATACAGGACTTTTATCTCTGTAATATGGAAACTGTGCAAATTTCTTCCATAGAAATGTTATGAAACTTGAAATAAGCTTTAGCTATATATATAAAAAAAGTGTACCCATGTCTTGAGCTTCTTAGGAATTTAGCAGTCTTGATATCAAAATATGTTACTGAGACAAGTACCTGTATTGGTAAAATACAGGGGAATGCAATAATTTTGTGGTGAAAAAGTTAATATGAATTTTTACCTTGGTGTTAATTGGAAAGACTGTAATTATCCTGACATGTTAGCATCTTTGGCACACACGGGAATGAACAAGATTTGATACAATCGTGTGTTATCAACTACGTAGATAAAACCTTTTCTTAAAATATGACAGAAAAACACTGCATTTGAGATACTGTTACATTCATGCACATAAAAATGGGCACACATTGTGTTTTTTGTCTAAAAGATTAGAAATATGTCTCCGTGTGTGATTTTTAGCTGACTTTGGAGACTTCACTCAGTTCATGTCTCAGGAGTTCCTCAGGGAGTACGTGCTCTTCCCAGTGGTGAGTCCTCAAACCTTCACTGTTCAAATATATATATGAGCTGTGTGTGTGTTTTTGTTGCCTGAAGGAACACATTCTTGTGTCACCTGTGTACCTCCTCCCTCTGCATACCTGATAGACAGAAAATTGGCAGATAATGAGCAAGAATCTGAGTGAGAGTACACACAAACAACAAAACACCATTTCACACTATTGAGTAGGAGAATATTTTAATTGAAATTTCAATTAATTGTCATTCTCATTAAGACTTTAACAGCTCACTTTTTCCTCACCTTACCATCTCTCTGTCCTATCCTATGTTGCTTCACTTTCCTAATGTTTTGTCCACTTCTCTTTTCTCCTAGAACTGGCCTAATGGAGAAGAGGTGCTGGAGGAGTGGACCCAGAAAGTCGCTGAAGAGCACAAGAGTCACTGGTACAGTTGGTGACTTTTTTTATCCTGTTTGTACATGAGTGTACGTGTGAAACAGACGATGACATTCCCGGTTCCTGTGTCTGTCTTGTACTTTCCAGCCGAATGCAGGCCGCTGAAGCAGAGCTGCTGTACATCAAGGAGGTGGAGAAACTGGACGGTTTTGGGCAGGAGAGCTTTGCTGCTAAGGTAGATAAATGATATATCACACCCGCCTCCTGTACAGACACACACATATCCACAGAGTAGCCATTTTCTTAGTAGTGAGAAGATTTAACTGTGTCTTTATGATATTCATTCCTCTTCCACAGGACAACTATACCAACGATATTTTCATCGGTGTGTCCTTCATCGGGGTGTTTGTCAAACACAGAAATGGCAGATCCATCATGCTCCACAAGTAAGTTTCCCCTCTGTATGTATTCTATTGTTGTTGCCCATATAAATGTGGTCCCATCTGTGACCATGAAGCAGTGGTGATAGTACAAATGAATGAATCTGCAAGAAAATATTGTACATTTTGTGTGGGAAAATTCAACCCTTGTGTACATTTTTGTGTGTGACAGGTGGAAGGACATTGGTACCATAGCACACAACAAGTCAGCCATCACAGTGGAGATAACGAGCAGAGACGACACCATCATTTTTCACATGGTGAGTGTTGTGTCTGACAGTGGTCTCAGCGTATACATACACACACGCTTTGCACAGTGTTTCTAGTGCGGAGTGTGACAAATAAAAATGCACACATTCCCAGATATCCCTGTACGGAGATAAATACAGGGAAAAATTTGCTCTTGATATTCTATAAATACAACCAGTGTGTTGATTAAAAATATCTCTGTTTTTATTTCTGTGTTTTTCTTTCAGGAGGATATGGAAATGGCCAAGTACATCGCTCGTCTTTTCACGGCCAGACACAAATTCTACAAACAGAACAAGATCTGTGCAGAGTGAGTCTGGAGGCCATGCAGAAAGGCCAGCTGAAGGCCATTAGAATTAAACCAGTATTGTCTGTCATTTAATTTCCCAATCAAGTTCACCAAGCCTGTGAAGGTTATGTAAAAAATGTAAAAAGAAAATTGTATAATGAAGCAGAGTTCACAGTGCTTTTAGCGTGTGAATCATCAGCTTGAGTTATTGGTGAATCATCGTCTCTGTTGTCACCTAATGTGTGTCTTTCTCTTTAGGCCCAATCACTCACCTGCACCAATCAGGAGGAGACCCACCTGGACCCACCGCCTCTCCCTGGTACCGTCAGAGGCATTTGTTCTCTTTGATTCGGTTTAATATTGCTTGTTATTGCTTAGTGGTTTGACACAGTCCTGCTTATTGTTATTGCCTCTGGCCTGTATGAACGAGACCAGAAGCCAGACCAGAGACGGCGGGAGAATTTTTGGGAGGGAAGGCAGAAAAGGCTGCGGTTGGAGAGTTGACCTTGCTCTCCCACTCAGGGCAGCTCTTAATTGTGCCGCGGAGCCTCTGGGTTTTAACGTGCGTCGCTGGTGTGGTGGGTGTTGTTGGAAAGTTTGCAAGGGTGTTGCTTGGTCTGATTTCCGGTGCGACAATGAAGGCAGTGATTTGTGCGTCTCCCTCCCTGCTGGCCAGACAATGGCTAGGCTAAATGTGGCACAATAGTTGTTCAGTCAGTCCACTCGAGTGCTTGGATGTCTGTCTGAAGAACCCGCAAACACTGGCAGTTGACAGCTCCACTGCCCTGGAGTGGGTCTGAGTCAGTCCTGGTCACCTGTTGTGTAGATGTGTTAAAACAGAAACAAAGTGAAATAATGCCTTTATTTTGTAATGCAAAGAAAATCAAACTTCAAAATATTTTTACTCAGGCAAGTTTGTGACATTTTAAGGTTTATTTAGAGACTGCATATATTATTATATTATATAATATTTGCAGATGGTGATAACATGCAAAACTTGAAGTATAACAATCCTCTTAACTGTTCTGTATTAAATGTGTTTTTCCCATTCAGTCACGTCCCCAGTCCTGTAACTTCCAGTCAATGCATTCCCAGTATTCAGAGCATTATCAGGACACACAGAGCTCTCAAGGTACGTGTAACACACACAGACAAACACAAACACATTTACAGTAAGATTCAGCCCCCTCCAGCTCGCTGCTTCAGCCACAGTGTGATTTAAGATTTTTGCCTCCCTCAAAACAACTGAAGTGTTTGAATGGAGCTAATTGTGTCTTTCCCATCCGGCGTGTGACTCACACAGCCCATTTGTATTTTAACAATCTCCCCGGCCAATTAGAGCCTAACGTTAGGGGTGCAGAGCGGTGACTTCATTTGTGCTTTGCTCTTTCATTGACTTGTTCACACACTCGAAGTCTGCTTTATAATCCAGAGGAGCTTCAGTCATGTCGGCGTGACAGTAAAACAAGAGCGTGTGGAAAAACATTCTGGGTGTGCTACTATGTGTGGGTGTGAGATCATTCTGGAGTGTGACCTCAGGCATCACACTCCAGTTTGTGTGGATGGAGATTATGTATGTCTGCTGGCTTGTGGGCTCAAGATAGTTTTCACACGAGACGACTAGAATGCTCTGTTTGTCAAACAAAGAGCAATTGCATGCATACCACTGTCTCCATCATGGTGGGAAAGAAAATATTCCAAATCTATACCGCTGTAAGCCGGTTAACTACTGGGAGGACATTTTCACAATTCTTCTAAGTTGGTTGGTGCTGCTGTGCAACCAAAAACCAACAATGATCATTTTTGCCACATCAGAGACACCTTGAGGGTGCCACAAAGAGTGTTCATTTCTTATAGCTTCATAACAGCTAAGAAAGTTCAACCACAGTACTGGAAAACAGCAGCACTGCCCTCAGTATAGCACTGGCTAAATGACTTGTTAGGTACCCTCAACTGTGAGAGAATAGGGATTTAATTTATGCCCCTTCCTTTTTTCCATTTTCTGTTGGTTTTGTCTGCTTGGTTTATGTGAGTTCATTCTGTGTTCTGTACCAACTGTGTGAATGTTAACAGAGCTTCAATGAATATACAGCATCCAAAAAAAAAAAAAAAAAAAATCTACTGCCCTCACAACTTTACATCTTTGTTTCATTAATGGATTAAATGGAGTGCTGTTTGTGATGCAGCTTTTTGTTTATTGTGTTTCTTATTCATTTATTCTTCTGTACACCTTTTACTCTTTAGACAGCATTTTCCATGATGACCCCTACTACAAGTCGGAAACCAGCCTGGACCGCTGCCCGGTGGACTTCCCCTTCCGAAACGGTACCGTGCCCAACGGAAGCATGTACAGCAGCCCCAGCCTGAGCTCCCTCAATCATTCCCAGACTTTCGTCCCACCCTCACCCATATCCTCCAACCTCAGCATCCCCGGCAGTGAGCTCATGCGCCCGGACTACATCCCCAGCCACCGCCACAGCGCCATCATCGCTCCGTCCTACCGGCCCACGCCCGAGTACGATGCCGTCATGCGGCAGAAGCGGCGCATGCTCCCCGCTCACCATGATCTCCACAGCCAATCGCTGCGCAGTCTGAACATCAGTAACGCCTGCGCTTACCGTCAGCCTGAAGCTCTGGTGTACAGCCAGCCGGAGATGAGGGAGAGGGGTCCTTATCATGGCCTGGGGCCTAGTCCTGGACCTTATGGGCCACAGGTAGAGGTGGATTTTCTGAATGAGTTGTTAGATTTTTCTTCTGCCTTTTTTTCCTATATTTCATGCTGTTTTTGTGACTGTTCACCCTGCAGATCAGCTACAGTAAGCCAGTGTCCCATGGGCCTCATCAGGGAGGACCAGCCAGCAGCCAGGGCCCCTGTCACTCACCCTGCGTTAATGGCGGCGGAGGCAGTGGTGGAGGTGGAGGCGTAGGAAGCTCCATCTCTCACACTGTCAGCACGCCTGAGTTGGCAAATACCAAACAACAGGGGACCAACGCAGGAAGCTACGCAGCTACAGCCAACATGCTGAGAAACCACATGTCGCGCCCTCCTCCACCTTACCCCTCCAGCTCCTTTCGCCCGGCCACCAGCACACCAGACCTGGCCAGCCACCGTCACCGCTGCATCGGGGGCAGCAGTCCGGAGCTGGTCACCCGTATGGTGCAGCTGTCGGTCAAGACCTTCCAGCCGGACAGCTCGGCCGTGGTGCACCAGTCGCTGCAGGAGGTCAGCGAACCAGCTGACCGCGGCTGCTAAGCACCGCTCCACTCTGGGCAAGAGGCACAGCATGGAGGTGATCAGCAGCATGAGAGGAGGAGGAGGAGGAGGGGGGTTGGAGGGCATGGTGATGAAGGGCATGAACGCTCCACTGCATCGGAGGAATACTCTCAGAGAACATGTGATGCCGCCTCAGCCCCAGTCCATTCCTCAGCCCCAGACCCCTCAGTCACAACCCCAGCCGCAGCCTCAACCTCCACCTCAGCAGCCAAAGGAGTTGCCTCTGCAGATGCCTGCCCAGAAAGCACCTACAGAGGCCTCTGTAGCGCCACCTGCAGCGGTGGCCTACCAACATCAAAAGACTCTTTCTAATGCTACCATGCTCATACACAGTAGCGAGAGTGAAGAAGAGGAGGAGGAGGAAGAGGAGAGACCTGAGCTGGACGTTCAGATCCCAGGTCTCAATGAGGACATCAGCATCAGTGCTCAGCTCCAGGCCGCTCTGGCCAAGCTGCCCAACAAACCCCCACCGGAGTACCCTGGACCTCCTAGACCTCCTAGCAATGCTCAGATCCGCAACCACACCCACAATCACAATCACACTCACCACCACAACCACAATCAAGGACCGCAGAGCAACCAGGGACCTATTGACCCAAACCAGGCCCAGGGCCGAGCCCTCAAAGCTGGGCAGAACCAGGGTGGTGGTGGTGGTGGTGGTGGAGGGCCCGGGGGAGGTTGTGGTGCAGGTGCTGGTGGGACACTGACCCGAGGGGACCAGGGTGGGGTGAATGGAGCAGTTTTAGGTCCATCCATCTCAGAGCCGGACCTGACCAGTGTGAAGGAGAGGGTGAGGAAGGAGCCGGTCAAAGAGAGGCCGGTGTCAGAGATGTTTTCCTTGGAGGACAGCATAGTGGAGAGGGAAATCGCTCAAAGGGTAAGACAATCATTCAGTAATTCAGCTACATATGTCTTGACACCTCTTAATTCATAATTTGATTTATTTATTTTTAAAAATACATGCTATTTATTTGTCAGTCAGCAGAAAATGATTTGTTTACAATCATTTATCACATTTTTCTCTGTGTTAGATGTAATAGATTGGAGATGGTGTATTTTTGCCGTCTGTAAAGAATAGCTCTGGGTTATGGACTGAATAATAATGATTGAAGACGTCAGCTTGGGCTCTGAGAAATTGTGATGGACATTTTTTGATATTCAATTTTATAAACTAAGCAATAAAAATAATCAACAAGTTCAATGACAAACTCAGTGGAAATATATAGATATAAAAGTAATTAAACAGAATTTTCAGAGTAGAACGTCATCATGCTTTGAACAAAAGAGCCCACCATGCTGTACAGTTTTAAATGTTAGTCTGTTGTTTGCTTCCTAGTTTCATAGCTCCTGATTAGCAGTAAATCCAGGGTTCAGCACCTGAGAGGGTAGCACTAGGCTCTGAGTCTCCCCATGCAGCTAAAACCCATATAAATCCCCCAGATTATTCGTTGGGTTAGGTGCTCTTGTGTAGATCTGCCCTTTGATTAAGGCTCAAACATTTGACACAGTGCCAGAGTCCAGGTGTAAGTTAAATCATATAATCGCCTCGCTTGGTTGTGATAAACCCCTCAGTTCACCACTGACCTGCTGTGGCCGGCACGTTTACAGTGCGATTTGAGCCCAAAATTTTTTTGTGTGAACTTCCATGCTAAACTCCCAGAACTAATATCACTCATTCATACCAGGTGGTGTATCTCATACTTTGAGGGTACCCCTGGTGACCCCAAAGCTGTTGTTTTGACTGTCCCACAAGGAATGAAGGGAGGTGGAGAGGGGAAGGGTGGAGCTGTCCTGGAGGTTTAATAGCATCAGAGATTAGGAGAGGTAATCCTTGGATGAAGGAGGGACCGTGCAATGTGGGTCAGAGTTTGGTAGACAGAATGAGAGTCAGGGTGACGGAGGGAGTGTGTGTTCTGTAAAGGAAAGGAGGCTAGAGAGGTAGGTGGGGACAAACAAAGGGATGAAAGAATGAAAAATATGTGAGGAAAGACAAAACAAGGATGAAAGGAAAAGTTAAAGGCAATGAGATAGATAAAAAGGCACAAGTCTACTCTTAATAGGCTTTATATACGGGGGCTTGTTAGTTCACACCTTTGGACAGAACACATGGGGATTGGTACAGCCACGTTCAACCTATTAACAGGACACACACATACACACATTCACGTGCACGTCAAATTCTCCCCACCCACTTCTACGTGACGCACATGTGCGCGCAACCTGCACTAGGGCCACGGCAGGTCAGTCAGTCTCACAATGCTGCCGGTACCTGTAACCATGACACCGGGATTTTCCTCTCTTTTGAAGACGCTGGAGAGACAGAAGATGTCTGTGGACTCCATGAAGAGGCCACTGATGATGGCCGCCCTCAATGGCCTCTATGTGGCCCGAATGCCTGTCCCCAAGAGTCCCACAGAGGAAGGTGCCAAGGCTGCTACAGACGAACGGGTAAGATGCTCTCTCGCCCTTTGGAAACTGTGTCGAGTCTGTAAGATGGATCTCAGTTGGATAGTATGTGCTATTGATTGATATACAACTTAACTTAACTTAAATTGTAGATTAGATCACATAAATTCTTATAATTTATAACAAGCTTTTTAGAGCTGCTCTTACTCACAATTACTCTTAAAAGACTGTAAGCAAAGGAAATCAGACTGAAAATATAATTGCACCAGATTTATACAACTACTTTTAATCTTGATTTATTCAGGATTTAATCAGGATTCAAAAACTTTCAAGCCCAAATTTTACTTGTATAAATTGTCTTTTTATGATTTGTGGATCAAGATCATTGGAGGACCTTTTGCTCTGCAGCTTTCTCACCCTGTTGACCATCAGTTTGGTTGATAGTTGTCATGATAAAACTGCCAAAACAGTCTCTAGTAATCACATTAATTTAATGAATTCTGCTTCCCAAGTCCTGTCTGTTTGCTCCCTTTTGAGTGCAGACATGTGAAGCCCGGCCTTTGTCCCGACTGTTGCTAAGCTAACGGGGGCAAGCCCTAAGTGGGCTGTGGAACGCGTGGCATGGTGGTGCTTATCGCCTCTGGGCCCGCTGGTATGTTAAGAATGTGACCCGAGAGAGAGAGCGAGCGAGCCGCAGAGACAGAGGGATAGAGAGTGAGAGAGAGACAGAGAGATATGCTGCTTTCTCAAACATGACTGGCCTAATAAACATGTACCCCCACCAGGATGAATACCACCACAGCATAATCTGCTCTTTCACAGCTGTGTCGATGTGTTATACATGCTTTGAGTGCTTGAAGTCAGTATTCAGTCATGAGCTAAGAAATGTTGGACGTATATTATAATGAGATTTCTGGATTCTCCTGGTCTGAATAGTCTCTTAGGTATGGTGGAATGTAAATGAATAAAAGCCTTTTGGGGACTGAAAGAGAAACCTCTGAATGATATGTTGCTTGGTATTCAACAAGTAACACCCCCTCCATTCCTCCCTCTCCTCTTCTCTTTCTCTCTTGTCTTTGCAGTGTAAGACCTTGGAGTTGAAGCTGGAAGAGGAGCGGGTCTTCACTGAGTACGAGCAGGTGCCAAAGAAGAGGGCAAACTGCGTCCTCACCACAGCGACTCTGCCCGAAAACACGGAGCGCAACCGTTTCCGCGACGTTGTTCCTTACGAAGAGAACCGGGTCGAGCTGGTGCCCAACAAAGAGAACAACACAGGCTACATTAATGCCTCGCATATCAAGGTGTGCTCATGTGTAAAAGTGGAAAAAGGCATTTGTGGATAATTTGTGATCCAGATTTTTCCTGATTTCTCATCAGGGGTGGGAGAACACCATCCTTTGAAAACCATGTAGCTCCAAATCACACTAAATAATCTTTAAGTTTTCAGTGTGAACCTATGTAGAGGCAGATAATTTAGAGATTAAATAGTTCACAAAGAGCTCTAGCTTCACGTTTATGTGTGCTCAGCAACAGTGCATCATACGACATAAATTAAACCAAAGGGTATAAACTTGCTACATACAGCTCTCTGCTAGTCTTTGTTGTGGTCATCTCTAAGCAGGGAATGGCTTGGAGGAAAGGATGAAAGGCAGCTATTGAAGGCTGTTTGGGCCTTTAAGCTCACAGAGCTTGTGGAATTCCCAAAGAATGTGGTCCAAACTCCAAACCCTCTTAAGTCAACCTGAGCTGCTCTCACTAGCCCCTCTATTCATGCTTAGTTGCAAACACTGTGTGTGTGCGCAAGCTCGTGCGTATGCATGAGTTTGCATTTTGCGCGTACGCCTAATTTGCGAGAGCAGCGAATCACACTGAATCGCTGCCTATCACGGTGTAACCCTCTTACCCCCCCCCAGCCGTGATTTAAGGTAGCTGCCGTGGAACAAAAGGCCTTGTTTATTCACCATCCATCTCCTAATGCTGTGTTTACAGTCACGAGGTGGCCTGAGGAATCAGCTGGGACATGCCCATTATGTAACAGCACTGTGACTGGAGTGTATCGAAGATGGGGAGTGTTTCAGTGCTGTGTGTGGCCTTGTGATTATTAATGAGGAAAAGCAAAAGAAAGTTAGAGGAGAGGAGTTGATAGTTGTATAAATGAGAGAAAACGGGTCCCACTTGTGGATAAAAATAAGAGGGATGTATACTGCCCTCCAGTGGTGGATGAGATTATTGACAATGCCTTAAATGAGCTGTAGATGTAGTATGATTTAAAATAGAAACAATAGAACACATTTTTGTGCAACAGTGTGACTTTTCATTTGTATTTGCTTTGTTTACACACAGATTCTCATTATAATCTGCATGTGCACTAATTGATTGTTCATGTATATGTGCGTGTGTGTGTTTCCCCAGGTGATGATCAGAGGGGAGGAGTGGCACTACATTGCCACCCAGGGCCCGCTAGCCAACACCTGTGCTGACTTCTGGCAGATGGTCTGGGAGCAGGGGGTCAACGTCATCGCCATGGTTACAGCAGAGGAGGTATACTCATGCACATATGCACACACATGGCACACGCAGATGTGGATATTTTTCAGCGGCCTGACAGCTGGCTTTTGTCTGTGTGTGTATAATACGATGACAGTGAGAGTGTGTGTGTGTGTGTCATCGTGGCTTTATTTTTGTGTGTATGAATAAATGTCAACCCCTTTTTCTTCTTCTTTTTCTTCTTCTTTCCTCCAATCCAATCACCAATCAATCCTCATCTCTTTGCTCTTCACCCTCTTTTCCATCCAGGAGGGCGGCCGCTCCAAGAGTCACCGCTACTGGCCTAAACTGGGCTCCAAACACAACTCGGCCACTCACGGCAAGTTCAAGGTGACCACCAAATTCCGCACCGACTCAGGGCTGCTACGCCACCACGGGGTTAAAGGTCAAACACCTGCTGTCTGGCCAGGAGAGGACGGTCTGGCATCTGCAGTACACTGACTGGCCCGAGCAGGGCTGTCCTGAATATGTTGTGGGATTCCTCTGTGAGTGGGACTGTGTCATGATTATCACCATCATTAATTTGCGTGAATGTCAAGACGTAACAGGAAGTGATGAAACACTCACTGTAATGGTTACATCTGTGCAAATAAGTAAATAAAGAAATATGTTTATACCTTTGTCTTCTTCTTTCCTGCAGCCTACCTGGAGGAGATCCAGTCTGTAAGGAGACACACTAACTCCATGCTGGACACCTCAAAGAGCCTAAACCCTCCTGTGGTGGTGCACTGTAGCGCTGGGGTGGGTCGCACCGGCGTGGTCATCCTCACTGAGCTCATGATCAGCTGCCTGGAGCACAATGAGGTGGGTGGAGTTGGTAGAGGGAGGGAAATTCAAGAGTCCAGATTGGGCTCAGGTTAATTTTGAGTCACTATACAGCTTTAAATGTCTGTTTCTCACTTTTCTTTGTATTTCACGTTTTCCAATCCCTGCCTTTTGTTTCTCTGTCTCTGCAGCCAATGGAGGTTCCCACCATGTTGTCAGAGCTGAGGCAGCAGAGGATGCTGATGGTGCAGACCATCTCCCAGTACAAGTTCGTCTATCAGGTCCTCATCCAATTCCTCAAGAATTCCCGCCTCATCTGAGCATGGGCTTGTGACCTTCGACCTTAGATGACATGGCAGAATGGCTGCAGACAACAACAATGGTACTTAATGTAAGCACGAGGGCTGACATGGCAGATATAAGTGATGGTGTCAGTTGGAAGTAGGTGCAGTGAGAAACAACCCCACTTCCGTTTGAATTTTTCTCCCGTGGCAGTTTATGGGAGGAGAAGGTTTTTGTAGGCCTGTGTCGAGATCAATGGCGATTTCTCCTAGTTAGTGTGCTCACATTTCATTCTTTTTATCCCCTGGGATTTAATCTTGGACCTGATCTTTCTACGTGGAGTATGCATGTTTGTGCGTTTTCTCCATGCAGATCAGGTGAATAAGCAGCTTATCTTTCCTGCAGGCATGAATGTGGATGTCTTAAGAAATCAAGTCTCAGTTACAGTTTGGCCAGCTTGCCTGCCTGCTACTTTTCTTATTCATTATTCAGCCATTATTAGAAATGGCATTACACTGCATGAACAGTAGGTGGCAGCAGTATTATTACTAAACTCTATACTCTTAAAGAGTTCGCCAAACAAAAATATTCTTGTTCTGATCTAAGCCGTTCCATTATTTTTAACAGAGTATTGATTAATACATCAAATATTTACTTCAACATTGTAACAAATGTTTTATTTATTTCTATCAAGATTGAAGTCACCTTCAGCATTGAACAGACGTCTGACAAGCATGTCGATCTTTGGAACCTGTCCTTATTTTTACTATACACGTCTTCCTTGTGAATGTCATAAGGATTCCTCCTATTTTCCTTCTGAAGTTTCCTCAATTTACTTTCACATACAAACACACTCACACACAAGCACGCACAAACTACATTTCAATAATTATTTGTTTCCTTGAATCACAGCTCCTTGCGATCAAATGTGTCTTATCACATTTTTTTAAATCTAAAAGCATTTCAAAACTCTGTCCAATGAATTGGAGATAATTTATAAACATATTTTCACTGTTTGCATTTGCATTAAGTAGAAAACTGTGTCTTTATATACAGCAGATACTGAGTATACTGTATCATTATGCCTTATCGAAACATGAAACGAGAAGCTGCCTGGCTGATCTTTGTTGGGGGGTTCTGGATGGGTTTGGTAAACTAAATTCCCTTAGTTTTGTTTTACCTCCAAAGATTAAATCTTTAAATCAGTATTTTATAGTTTGTGTTTTGATGTAAGAACAACGATAACATTTCAAGTCCTTTACTTAGGTAAGGATTTGACAGTAGGAGAATGCTGGTGTCTTGGTTTATTTTTGAAGGATAGTGACACAACTGTCTTTGCCAAACAAAAGGCAGCTGTTTCTACTAATCTGATCCAAACCCAGTAGATTACTGTGTTTCCAACAATCTGAATCCTGTTTATAAAATCAACTTCTGAAGAATTTCCTTTTACTTATTACATTAAATATACTTTTTTTTTTCCCTGAATTGTGATGCAAAGCCAGCCATGTCCAAAATAACTTTGTACATAATGGGCATGTGAGGAAAAAATATTTCTACAAATGTTTTATATAGTTTTTTTTTTTTGACTTGGTACCCTAAAAATACCGCAACATAATAAACTATGCATGCATTTTTATATTTCAATGTATATATTCTCAGATAAGTATAAGCTTCATGCTCTCTTGACATATAAGTGTTTTGTTGCACTTCAGTTCTCTTTGTGACAGTATTTTCTCACACGGCATTCCACTGTTTGTTTATATTTAATTTTTCCCCTTAATTTTTCTCTTTTTTTGGCAAAACTCCCAAATACGTTTTAAAGTATGTGTACATATGTTTTGTATATGCGTTTTCAGTGCATCAAGTCTTTTGTTTTTCTCTCCCCATGGATGAAGCTGTCGTACTTGCTTATTATGCAATAAAGCCTTATTTTCTTTAAAAATGTGGCCACAAATTTATTCATTTTGCAATTTTTTAATTTATTTTTTTAAATTTGTCATGCCGTGTGGGTTGGAGAGGGCTTCTCTCACAGTATTAATTCGCACAGAGCAGTCACAGAAGGTGTTAACGCAAACACAATCCTCCATCCCTGGGCACACTCTGCAGCTTTAATAGGCCCCTTGTGGTGAGGCAGCTGTCCTGACTAGCTGACAGGAATTTTTGTTGTGCTGACCCCCTCCGCTTCACATAAACGTAAACATCTTGACTCTGATGGACGACTGATTCCAGCTGATGCGTCAGTCATGAGACAAAACAAAATACAAAATCATCAGCAGTTTGGGAAGAGTGTTAGTAAAAAGCTAATTTCACAAAGTCAGCTTTTCACCCCAGTATAACAACTCTACAAGGTACAAAAGTATTCTGCACACAATTGAAGTTGCTGTACACATAACACTAACATAAAAATGTAATTTCCAAAAATCCATAAATTAAACCTTCTATAAAAACATGAATGCTCTCTATCATTGCTCCAGTACCAAAAAGAGTAGAAAGTGTCTACAGTTCTGTAAACCTCCTAATCACAGGGGTGTATGCAGTCCATAGGGATCAGCCATGTTCCGTCTTTTCTCTCCTTTCTCTTCATTTTTGTGCCATCTCTTTGCGAAGCTCTACCAAGTAGGAGTGATCTTTCCCGTGAGCCACCTCCATTATGGCCAATGCCTGTGGGCGCACAGTAAACAGTAGAATTTCAAATGATACTCAGACCTAATGATTCCTGTTTAAACACAGTCTTCACTGCTGTTAACCTCATTAAGAGTCATCTGTAGGGCCTGTATCTGGTACGAGAATCTGTCAGAGCGTCACATTACCTTCTTGAAAGCGCTGATGCCCATTGAGTGCCTCTCCATCCCCATGTACAGTCTGCCTAACTTCAGGTACATGGAGGACACATTCAGGGAGTAGGGAGGATACAGCCGGCTGCATTGGACAGAGATCACACGTAGTTACTTTTCTCAAACACAAATAATTGATCAAAAAAGTATTCATATGATAATATAAGGAATCATATTGTATAGATAAGACAAGACAACACAAACCCTTTATCTCCTCTTCTAAAATTGTATAGTCTTCCTGTTCTGTTCAGTTTAATAACTGGGAATGTAGAGGGTGAAACCCATATTTTAGAATTATATGAGCTGGTACAAAATCTTCGATCAACTTCCTAACTTTTCAAATTGACACAAATTTTTGGGCCAGGGAAGTGCAGAGCACTAGAATATCTGAATATCGTACTCAAGTAAAATTACTTTAGTAGAAAATGGCTTAATATTATTAATGTGATTTCTTATTACACTTCTGTGAAATTGGTGGACTTGCAAAAGACAGATTAAAAAAGAAATAAAATTTTATCCATTTTCCATTAGTTCTTATCATGGTTAAAACTCTGTTCTCTGTGATTGTTACCATTCCTGAGGGATATGAGAAATTAATTTAAACAAAAATGAAATACTTACACAATTTAGCAAATAATAAATACAGTACAGGTACATGAAAAGCCTACATTCTGTAATACCTGACCTGCAGGTAATCGTGCATGTTTACAAAGTGTGTGTGCTCTTAGTACTTGTAAGGTTTGAGGATCTTCTCGCCGTATCTGATAGCTCCATCTATATCTTGCATGTAAAGGCAAACCCCCATGGCCTGATACATCATGTGGAGCATGTAGACGTTCGAGTCATCGAAGACGGCTCCCATCTCCTTCCAGGCTCTGTTCACACATTTCCAGCAGCTCACTAGGGGGTGCAACAGAGTCAAGGCTGCGTTGAACACATGCTGAGATTGAACTGAAAAGACTGAGGGACTCTGATCAATCAAATGTTTTAGAGTAAGTTAGTGAGTAAATCAATACTGTACTGCAAATAATTAGAAAGTGTGTAAACAGGAAAATCAAGTTCAGACAAACTGTACGACAAAAGTGTTCGTTAATGACATTAAAGGATATTTTTCACGTTTTTGGAGGCTCTGAACTCTCTGATGGTTTTCCTGGCGTAGCGCACCATGTTGTTGATGACCTCCGGCTCAATGGGGTCACTCTGCTTAGCGTATTTTCAGCTTTGCCTTGTCCTATAGGTAGAGACAAAGTCATAGTCAACTACCTCAGCCTGTGGGATACGTAGCATTTTTCACTAAGGGCTCCATAAGTGCTGGTAACTGCTTGCCTTTGCAAATCAAAATATTGCATATCATGTCATTACACTGGACCTTACTTTGGACTTGCTTTTACACTCCTGGCAGTCACAGGTGAAGTAATAAGACTCTCTCAGCCTGTTGTTGCGGTCGTCTGTTGGATAAAGGAGGTCTATGTAGCTGATGAGCACCTAGAGGTGGCATTAACACAGCACATGAAAATCCCAAATAATGCTCACTCTCCATTCCTGACATATCTCCTCTTGTTTGAATGTCTCAATTCGCTGCCAGACAGCGCTATAACTGCAGGTTAAAGGGTCAGGTCTGAAAATAACTTCACCATCTATATTTTCATATTCAGCCAAGAGATTTAACTAACTTATAACTAATAAATGTCTCTAATCTAGCAGGAAAGAGAACAGGTGTATTTCCCAAAATATTAACAAAAAACAATGCTTGGCTTACAATTTAAAGTTAAACATAATTTAAGTGTCATTTGACGTTAAAACATTAACTGTGACTCAGTGGATCTTCTTGCTGTGATGCTCACAGACAGAGGGTAATATAATTAGCAAATGTTTCACACACTCTCTGCTTGCCTGTAAAAACCGTAGCGCCTTCCTCCACACATACACACACACTTAGGGAAAAAAAAAAAAAAAACAGGCCCAACCCCCTCTAATGGCAGCTGTCCCCTTTCCTCACTTCATCTCCGGGCTTCATGTCCTGCACAGCCCGAACCTCAGCTGACGTCCCGTTATATGTGACAATGACGCTGGGGAGACAGCTGTGGTTTATCAGTGCCACACTGTGTGGAGAGACAAACAGACACCAAGAGAAAGAGAGAGAGAGCAAGATTAGAATAAAAATACCACTCTCTACTTTCCCTCACAATGGATGAGGTAGGAGCAGTGAGACTTATTATTGCTCAGAGCAATGACATAACAGTGACATAACCGCTGTTATTTTTAAGTGGTGTTAGCACGATGCTACGGCTGTGCCTACACAGAGGTCTTGAGTGTCCCTGAAATATGTTAGCGACCTTGCTATTACCTGGGTGGCAGGCTGGAAATAGCTCTACAAGGAGCTGAGAGGGCGAATTCACCTTCACACAGCCAATTTTAAAACTTAGCAGCTTCAACCATAGCAGGGAGATGATAATACCACCAAAACACCAACTGGAGGAGAAAAGCTGTCTTGTCAGGCCTCTTTGGATGTCTCTTACTCGCAAGAAAAATTTAAAATGTAAATTAATAATTAATAAAACTAATAAAGGTGAATACCAGATTAAATATAAAGCTCACCTGTGCCAATACAGATATATTAAGATACTAAATCTTACAGGACCAAGACATGAATCTTAAGCCAACTGAAAAAAAGGGGAGAACATACTGTGTGATATACTGTACCTTTACATGTTTTGTACAGTACTGAATGAAAATGTGATTGTATGTATACATGACAGTTTCCCTTCTTACTCTGGGTAGACTGCAGTGCCCATGTGGGACAGTTCATCATCCTCTATAGTGAAACCATTACAGGCAACCTGTTGAATAAAGGATATGGAGCAGAGACAGGCATAATGCTTATACATATTAATCAGTCTTTGCCTCTTTTACAGTGAATTAAAGATGCAACACATTTAATATTACACAATCTATAGCTGCTCAACAAGTGTCTGACAGAACATACTGATGTAGTAGTAATGATTATAATAGTAAGAATCCACAGATATTATCAATAGTCATTTACTGGATGTGTGTGTGGGAGTGTGTAATACCTGGGAGAACAGCGTGAGCAGGTCTTTGTGGTCGGGCATGTCCAAGTGTTTGGAATAAAACTGATATAGTCCGGCAATGTCTGCTTCATTCATCTCTCTCTTCTCATTATCTACGTCTTCCACATCTGTTAAATGGAGAAGGACATATTATCATTTATTATTTAATTGTATTCATTTGATACAACTATTAATGGTATTTTTCAGCCAGTGATAAATTTTTGTTTTTTATGTCACAAAAAATAAAAATCATGTTAATTCTTTTTTTTTTTTTATTTTTAACTGGACCTTAGCTATGAACTCTCTGCTATAATCCAGCACCATTTGATTTACAGAGACATCATGTAGTCAGGACTAAGTGTTAGTCTGAAGTGCTCCTGCTTCCCATTCAAGCTGTTACACTTGTTATGTTGTCTAATGGCCGTTTGACCCACATATATAGGTTATATATAGATGTGGCCATGGGTGTTTCTGTCATTCTAATCTTAATGGGCTGTGCTTTTTAAAGAGGGACATCTGGAGCCACTTAAGACTGAAGTAGAGAGACTCAAAGTCTTCTTACTTTATCTTGACTTTGCCTCCCTTGTTGTTTTATAAGGTCCAAAAAGAGTAATCAAAGTACAAACTCAAAAGTTACCATGCATGCTTTTCTCTGTGTTGATTTTACTCACGTGATTGCATCTCTCCTAATAGCAAGATCTTCTCAGACACACATCTTTCTTTCTGCACTTTCTGTGGAAAACCAGTGGCATGACCACAATGAGCTACAGTAAAGTATTTGCCAGATAAATTCTCCAACAGGACATTTTTAGTGTCATTAACTCTTCAACCTTCTTGGCGAGGATCCGGGCCACCAGTCGGGCCATCTCTGAGGGGCACCATTTCTCTCCGAATGCAGTCATTGCAGAGCACTCCAGCTTGTGCATGGCCCAGTCCCCTTTCTACACACAAACACACAGAAATATCACAATGACATACAAATGAGCAACCCTGTAGTTAAAACTTAATGCTACAGCTGGCATAGCTGCAGTAAAGCAAGAGGACTTACCTTCACTACTGGTCCACCCACAATCCCCCATTCCAAATAATTTCAGTCTACCCAAGCTCAAGTAAAATGAAATCATAGTATAAGGGAACTGGACTAAAGGTCTGTAGACCTGTGATGCTCAGCACTTTATCATTGGACAGATGAAGAACTTCATGATGAATGGATCACCTTGGCTTTTATTATGTCTTTAGCACTAGTGTAGGTCAAAAATGGAAAGTTTGGCTTGAGGTGTTACCAGAGGAAAGGACGTGTTGTTGCCAAGAACACAAGGGGTTTATCCTCCATACTGTGGTTATTTAAGGACAGGTTGAGCCTCTCAGTTTCAGCTCTACACCACAACTTTCATCTGTCTAAACTGTACTTTGTCACTCTCAGCTATACCTAGGATTACCTGTGCTTGGAGCTGTATATCAAGCGACAGGAATTTTACCATTGATTTTAGAAGCTATACAATTAAAGAGCTGTCACTAACATGATGGTTGACCCTTCAGATGAAAACCCAGGTGATGGACTTCTGGAGACCATGAGTGTCTTTCATGTCATTACATTTTAATTTTATGTCAATCTATCAAATTATTGTTGAGATATTTCACTCACACACCAACCAACCAACCACAGAGCCATGCTGCTTGCGTAACAGCATAACAGTGACTGTTGTAGCGGTTCTGGACACTGAGCTTCAATATATATATAGGGACAGTTTCTTTAATACTGATATCAAAGTCCTGTGAGCAATCACACATGACTCATTATATTATACACAGGACTCACTCTGTCGCTCACCTAAGTGGTTCCTACCTGGCATTTCACATTGCAGTAGAAGGCTTTCTTGCACTTCCCACATCTTGCCAATCCTTCTTTCCTAGAAATGACAAAAAACAGGGAGTATTATCTTATGGATGGCAGTAGCAGATCATAAAGAAGCTACTGTAAGGCCATCACACATCTTTGTACAATTTACTTTCCTAGACACTCAAAGAAACGGCACTCAAACATCAGATGTCAGAACCCATCGGACGTCAACCTACATACCAGAGATCACTCAGAATATATCAGACTTCATTCTTGTGAATGTATCTGTATGTGCATCTGTGTATAGGTGAGTGTCTGGTTGCTTCAGTGTGTAAGCATGTGTGTGGACATCTCAACATCCCGTTCTGAGACAAGAAGCAGCAGTTGCTGGTGGCCTGTTGTAACCGATAGCAATGAAGGGCTTTAAAACATTCTGTGGTATTAATAGAGCTGACCTTATGACAGACCAGCTGTCTTTCTACCACAGCGAAACAGTAAAGCAGTCCAAAAGTCCACTGATATAATTTTGTGACACTTACACAAAGTCTGAACAAGCTGCTTGGTTGTTGGGCTAAGTGGCGGGAAAACAAGATGGGTTAAAGCTGGGAAAAACTCTGCCTGATGTAAAGTCCAGCTGTACTCCATGCTTAAACAAAATGATTAATTAAGATCTGATGAGTTGACGGTATGTCAAACTCACAGCTAACTGAAGAAGCTCCAAATATCCATAAATTCACATTTGTACTAGATATTTGTACAGATTTCTGTGATTGTCAAGGCTAGGGTCTACTTTATTTAATGGAAGACTAAGGACAAAGGTGGGTTAAACTGGACTGCATCAGGAATAAAAAATAAGGTAACACCTACAAATAGGATTGGGGTGAGCTTAAGGTCAGAGGTATAGATTACAGTGGGTTACAATAAAGTAATACTTTCTTAAACATCCACTTTTTGTCACTTGATAGGCAAGTATCAGCACTGGACAATAAAAAATGTCACTGCACAAAATCCAAACTGTGCATATAATTTGATTTCTGCCTCTTTTCATATTAGTTTAAAGGAATTAATTCCTTAATATTGAGCATAAGAATTCATCACATGGGATAACAACACTGCTGCTGCAGAGTGAATACTGTGATGTAATTTCATACATCAAAGATATGTGTACACAGTGCAACCTGTGGGCTACAACACAAAAAGTTATTGAATGTGCCTTGTATTTATGATGACCTTGCTAACTGACCACTCTATAAACTTCTTTGAATATTATAAAATGGCATGTGTCTGCAAAATAGATTACATTATTATATTACTTGCATTTTATAACACTTTCATCAATCCCAACTTCAGCTAAAGTCAAAACAGACTGTATTATGTAATCGTGGTGTCATTCATGTACTACACAGATAGGATACAGTATGTCACATGTGAAAGAAGATATACAGGAACCACCATTTGGGAAGATGAGCCACTCAACTGAAATAGATTTTGTGGACTGACATTTGCTGTTTGTGTGTTTGGTGGTCAGTACTTACTAAGCAGTTGATTAGTATTTTAACCATGTGTTTTCTGATTCACTCAGAGATAAATCACATGTACTGAGATAGGATATGCTGCCACAGGGTGCCAGCCATAACAAAGTTGCATCTGATGCAAGCAAACAGTGTTCAGATGAGGCTCTTTATGAACTTTATCAAGTATGGGAAGGAAATAAAGTGAGTTATCAAAGCATGCTAGGATAAAAATAAATAACCAGCCATTACCTGGTGAAGCAGAACTCACACAAACAGCCTCTCTCTTTTACTGACAGCACGTAGGAGTACGCTGGACTGGAGAACAGGAGCTCACCCAACTTAAAGGGTCTGGTAACGCGGAGTCCTCGCCCTTTTCCCGGACTGTCAAACCTCTCAAGTCCCTCGATGCTTCCTGTCATCGTGCCTCCTCCGGGGGTATCTTCCCTCTGAATGACTCTAGACCCAGAAGGAGAAAAGTGGGAAGGGTCACCTCAGCTCTGAGAGTTAGGGCGGTACCCTCCCCCAGTTATAGCCTAGTTCATAGTAACACAGCTTGCAGTTTTATACAAACAATGAAAACTATGTAAAACTTTTGTGGCACAGGCAAAGTCTCTGCTTGTGTTATAGCACATAGTAACTGATTTGGGGGGCACTATAGAGTAAGTTATACTTGTACATTTGTGGCAGCTTGGGGGGGGCAGTGCTTCCATGGCAACAAGACTGGGGGGGTCTCCGTGGTGTTTTTTTTCCTCTCCAACCACAGTAACGTCAGAACTCTCTCGTGAACCCTAACTATCATTCTAATTTAATTATTTTACATTTATTTTTTTTCAAAATCTTATTTCGTTGTCTTCGTAAGTTTTCATTGAATTTCCTCAAATGAGTGGAGCATCGCCCCTAGCGACAGGTCTTCGAGGTCAACGGTGATATTACACCCAAACAGGTGATATGCGCGTGTGAGCCAGCTAAGTGAAGTTGACTTAAAACAAAAATGCAAACAAAAAACTCGTCCGTGAACTATGAACTGTGAAGTCATTACTTTGGGTCTCACTATAAACAACGGAAAGTTAACGTATTTTAAATGTATAAACAAACAAACAAACAAACGGAAGAGTTAGCTTGCTCTTGTAATTTTGATAGTGATATCAGCTGCGTCACAGGTGCTTGTTAAACCAGTTAGCTAGCAGCTAGTTAGCATGAAGAGGAGTTCTGTCAACAAACAATCACGGCAACAAGTGCACTCAGTGGGACTGTATATCATGGATATTCACCACCTCATCTCCATGGAGGCCTTCTGCATCAGATAATGTGAGGAGTCGCCTTGTTGCTTGCCTAAAGTGTTTCACCTATGGACATGGATATTCACCACCTCATCTCCATGGAGGCCTTCTGCATCAGATAATGTGAGGAGTCGCCTTGTTGCTTGCCTAAATGTTTCACCTATGGACATGGATATTCACCACCTCATCTCCATGGAGCCTTCTGCATCAGATAATGTGGAGGAATCGCCTTGTTGCTTGCCTAAATGTTTCACCTATGGACATGGATATTCACCACCTCATCTCCATGAAAGGATGGCCTTCTGCTTCAGACACTGTGAGTCAAATATTCCCTTACCTTTTCTGTCTCTTTCTGCCTCTTTGCTCGTTGTTTTTCCTCGTGGTTTTACGTCTTTCTGCGGCTGTGTATATTCAACTGCTTTTGCTATGTTGTTGTTGATGTTACGGAGTTTATAATACACATTGGCCATTAGCAGCGGCTTCACGGCTTTAGATGATTTGGAATTTCCCCAATTCTGCATTTATTTGTTGTTTGTAGTTGAGTTATGTATTGATGGTGTGTGGTCTGTGACTTAGCCTGTGCAGAGGCTAATTCAGAGGGTATGCATATTGCTTGGGATAATTTCTTAAGAGTCTTGTATTTGAAAGCCTACATGCATTGATACGTCTAGATGCAAACATTCTTAGGTCTTGGTGTTTTTATCTTCACTGTCTTCAGTATTCAAAACTAATGTGTACCTGTTGATATCTGCATGAGAGTGTAAACTTGTAGATTTTTCATGCCACGAATATACATAAGAAAAGTGTGTTAAGTCATGCATGTACGTTGTGCGTATTGTTTCCTTTCGAAGTGAACATACAGTGTAGATGTTGTCTAAATGTGCTTCTGCAGTCCAACTGCCAACTATAATACCCTGTTTCTTTAAATGACTTGTCTGACTTTGCATCTGAACCATGCCACTGATAAAATTCTTGAGGCTTACAATACTTAGTTTCAGAGATATTTTAACTGACCCCTCTCAAAGAGCAGCTTAACCATAGGACTCAAACTGGGGCAAGAACCTCTACTATAAGCAAATGCTTACAATAGTTTAAAGGGGTAAAATCCTCTGACAGACAAAATGTAATATTATAATGTGATGTTGATGATACAGTGTGATTTCTGGAAAAAGTATTCAAAAATTGTTCTCGGAGAAAATAATATATTAATGTGTAGCTTTGGTTAATGCAGTGAATGATATACCTGACAATAATGGTGTTTCATCACACTGAAGATGATTTCTGTGACTATAACAAACCAGTACAGCAAAAAGGCAGCCTTGCTCATTCATTCTCAGCATTACAAACACTGCTCTAATCACCCAAAGATATGACCAAGATTGATACTACAGTATAAAGGATACAGCAAAATCTCTGAGGGTAGATAATTAATTACATTCATGCTTACAGTGTTTTGGTGCCTTTGTGCTGACACACTTCCACTGCTGAATGCCTGCTATGCTGTTTCTAGGTTGTAAAAGGGGGGCTCTGGTGTCAGGTTCAAGAAATTGTATGATGTTCATGTCTTCTCTCTGTCTGAGCCCTGTGGTGTGTTTGCCCCATATCAGCACACTCACTTGACGTTAAACAGACAATGAGCTGTCACTGGAGATGTTGTCACACTATCCATCCACTGTGGTAACAGAAAACACCAAAGTATGCTTGAGACTGCAGTAACCTTTCATGCAAATAGAATGATTATTAGCAATTGTACTTGAAGCTTAAAGTACAATTGTATGTTTACTGCCTTATTGCTGTTGTAGATGTTAAAAGGTGTAGCTGTGGATTAAGGAGGCTTCACTAAGCTCTGTTTTAGTATTTTTTGGGGCATTTCATAGCTTTATTGAGGAGTGGAAAGCAGAGTGACTGCAAGAAATGAGAGAACAGGGAAGTTTTTTTTACACTCATTCATATCAGGCATGTTTTTCTCTGATCTAAGATATGTAAAGAACCACATACCCTCATCTACACTATATGAATAGCCTACAGCTTGTTACAGTGTTGGGACTTTTTTACTGCAGTTCAGTGAGGCCATCTGGTGGTGAAGAGGGAATGTGTCTTTAAAGCTGATATCTACTCTCTTGTAGCGATTATCCTTTTGCCTCGAGGCAAATGACAGTTTGTAGATGTAACTTTAGTATTCAACTATATAAACACTTGCTTTGATTGCATTATTCACTATACATTACTTTATCCATCATGGAGATCAAACCTGGACAGATAAATAGAAAGAGCCTCCAAGTTTCCTAACTGGTGTCCACTTTTGTCACATTGTGCCATCATGTGGGTGTTATTTGTAAATACACCTTCAGATGATTAAGAAGCCCATCCATGACACATCACAGTTCACCAGTCACCTTAGATCCAGACAGATTATCCGACAACTGAGAGAGTTCTGGTGGGACGACCGGCACTCCTGATTTTTTCATGTAGAGGTAGAGCGAGCTCAGGTCAGGGACTTGAACTTGAGTAAATTGAAATATTTCATAAGCAACCATGCAAACACATTACATTCCTGCGCACCTACACACACTCCCCCCCCCCCCCCCCCCACCCCCCCCCCCCCCCACACACACACACACACAAACACATACAAGCACAAACCACTGTGAAGATTTGTCCCTCATCTGTATCTGAAGGCTTTATCCAACCTTGCCCCAGTTTTCCTGATTTATTATAATTCCATTTTTCCAGTCTTTCAATCTAAAGATTTGTTCTTCCTCATTTTTTAATAATGTGCAAGCAAGGGAGGCATGTCCCTGGGAGATTATGTCGTCGTCTTTGGCGTCTCGTCTTGATTACATCAGAGGAACTTGATTTGATTTGGAAGAAACCCCCTTGTTCCAGTGCGCGATCTCTTTAGACCTCACCCACTGTGCTGATTTCTTGCTTTGTCAGAGGGGATGATCTTGATGAATATGATCTGAAAGAGAGGGCGGGAGAGGGGGATTAGGTGAAAGGATTATAATTTCCAATGACGAGAAATAATAAGAAACAATAAATCCTAAGTAGATTTAGTTCTCAAGGAAACCCTGTTAGGGGAAATCAACAGAATAAGAGACAGGACAGTGGTATTAAATAGATACAGTAGACCTGACCTGTTTGGTCTGAGATATCGGTTGAGTTATTATTGTTATTATTATTATTTGGCTCTCAACATAATATTTGTTATGGTTGAGAATAAGTTGTTTGGACTTGGTTGTAGATACTTGAAGATGTTTCACCTGTCATCCATCTCCTTCAGTTCTGGAGGAAACCTCTTAGATTAGGTTTTCTGCAGTTTCAGCTTTTCCAATGTGAGGTGCTCAAGTGGCCTCGTGGGAGTCCAGAAAATGTCAGTCAAATGGACTGAAGTCTGTTGGTGCAAATGTTCGCTCAAACATATTTGTTCCTCTTCATTTTTTTCTTGTCAAAGTCAATGACATTTGATGATTAATCAATTACTTGACTCACATTAAAAGGCAGCAACTATTTTAATAATCAGTAGATTATTTATATAATTGTTAATTTTTTGTTTTTTTTTGTTCAAATTCCAGACTTCCTACATTCCAGCTACTCAGTTTCTTGGCCATATCTGTCAATAAACCAAGTATTTTCCGGTTTGTAGATTGAACAAAATAGGCAATTTCAAGATGTCACCATGGGCTTTAGGGAATTATGATGGACATTTTCAACTATTTATCTGACATTTTATAGACTGAGTGATTAATTTATTCAGGAATATCAGGAAAATTAATTATTAAATAATCATCAGAGTAACTGATAATGACAAAAGAATTATGGAAGGTCTTAAAAGGTCTTGAGATGGTAAATGACAAATTTTGTGAAAAAACTGACTTGTGCTTTTCTTCAGACCTTATTGCAATTTGTGAAAAATACTGGAGCATTTGCAAATGAAACTTCATGTGTGGACAGTTAATGTAATGTAATGGTGTTTCCTTGTGTTCTCTCCAGATCATGGTGAGATAAGCTCTAGGTTCAAGTTATCTAGACACAAGTGAATTTGAAAATAGAATTTTCATCCCTTGTATTAAATGCTCCAAAAAGTGAAGGAAAAAAAGTACTGTAAACGAAAAGTAGAGATGGGGCCATAGCACTTCAACAGGGGGCACCACACTGTACAAATTAAGCCATTAAGCCATAGACAATAGAGTGTGGTGCTTCTAAGCTTTGCACAGAATAAGCTAGGTATACTGTTTAATTGTTAATGTAAGACAATCAGTGGAAACATGTAATGGTTTTGCATTTCCAGTATTATTCTCTGTGTATTTTTATCCATAACCTATCTAAGAGAAGACGCACAATGTTCAATGGCCTGGGTTACATGAACAAAGCAAAAGGCTTACCACAAATCTACCATTTTACTGTCTCATAATCTATCAGCACATTGTCAGAACTGTCTTCCCCGCGTACCTCTTCAAGGCTCAGACAACATAAGCACTGTGGCTGTTTTTACACCCTTAGAAGACACTGTATGTATAACTTGTGGCCATACTGTTGATGGATATATGCAGCACATTGTCACATCGGGAACCTCGTAAAACGGCAGCTGCTAATGCCTCTCTGCCATGAGGTCGTGGACAAGGGTTGTGTGTGAAATCCAGTGCATTTAAAGACTGTTGCTGCTTTCAGTCTTGCAGTAGTTGTGGACTGAGGCCTCCTCACCTCATACTCATGACCTTGTCATCGCAGGACGTTCCCAGGCTGCTGTGCTAACTAGGGTCATCTGCGGGGCGCGGCTTGAGAGATGGACGATGATGTGTGTTTGCATCTAGTGGAGAGAGTGTGGACAGAGTAATTGATAACTCTGGGCTATGCTTTAGGAGGGCATGCATGCCAAGACCATATGTAATTGTCCCCATATTCCCCTGAGTCGAGCCCAGGCAATATACAGTAAATCCACATTCTTTTTGATGAACTCACTGACTTGACTGAGACAATGTCTACCATCCCGCCTTGTCCCTTGTCAGCCAGATAGGGAGCCATGCCTTAAGCCTTAACCCCCCCTCTGTCTCCACTCCTGGCTGGGGGGGAATGTGACGCCTGCCTGCCTGCCTGCTCGCCTGTTCGTCCGTCTTAGGCCTGTGGGCTTTGCAGGCGCGGAGCCTCATCTCCCACTGTTTATCCATGTGTCTTTGCTTTGGCTCAGGCCCTATGCTGTAGGCCACTGTGGGCTGAGTGGGGTCCACTGCCCTGTGTCACCCACCTAAGCTCTGCTTTCACTGGAGGGCTTAGCGCCTCACCCCTCAGCCGCTTTTATGAGCAGACAGCTGGGCTAATCTGTCTCCCTCTTCCCTCCTCTGTCTCCCTCTTTCTTTCTCCTTAGGTTTTGCCTCATCACTTCTTTTGGCTCCTTTTGCCCTGTGTTTGCAGTCTAGTTTGCTCTCAGGCCTTTCAAACACTGACACTGCTGTTTCTGTTTCCTCAGTACACAAACACACACACAAACACGCCCAAACAAAAAAATTCCCGATTTGTATGTCTCTGCTACTGTAGAGTTTGAGAATAGAGGAATCACAGGAGAGGAGTTCATGCTGGGTCTAGTCCCAGGCCCATCAGCAAACATATGGTTCCAGCACTCGTGTTGGCGACTTACACCCAAGTTGCACTCAAGCTACAACTACATCCAATTAACACATGACTTGCAGCTCATAGTTTATTGACTTTTAATGATGTTGTTTGTACTGTGTGTATCACACTGTGCGCCTGCCAGCTGACATACCTGTGGCTTGTAGGTTTAATCATCCTCAGAGCGGCCTCCATGATATCCATTCAATAAGTTGTAATATATGAATTCAGCAGCTTCTAAGATTTTGAGCTAAATATAATCAACCCAAGGTAAGATGTTAAACAGAATCATCTTAATAGATTTTGATCCAATCCAGACAGGTCAGTGTTTTTGGTTGTTAGCACTGTGTTGGCTGATAGTTAACTTCGTTTAAACATCTTATGTTGGATTAAAACTATAAAGTGTCTTTGGCAACGGAAAATCCTTTCTCTGACAAATGACATCTGCTAAGTTGTGAGGCAGGTTATGAGAGGGGTTTGCTCAGTCAAAAGATGCTTTACTATCTATTTTTCACTTTTCTGTGTGCTTGTGTCATGTCCTTTTATATGTTCTCATTAGTGGTTTGTAATGAGATCTACAGTGAGATATTGCTGTTAAGCCTGAACTTGACTTAGGACTTGACTCATGTGTCTAACTCAAAGACTGAATTGACTTGGGACTTTAGTTGGACTTCATCTTGGAAATGGTTGAGTGGAGCTGAGACAATTTGATGAATCAAATAATCAACAGAAAAATAACTGGCAACTATTTTGATAATAGATTAATGAAGGTTTATGTCCAATTTTAAGCAAAAATTCCAAACATTTGATGGTTCCCTGCTCTCTAGTGTTAGGATTTTCCACTTTGTCCAGTCTCACGCTGTAGTAAACTAACTTTAGTATTTTCTGATGTTTTACATTCCGAACATCTAATCAGGGAATCAGTCAATCTGAATAATTGGAGGTTAATCAATAATGAATAGTAATTGTTAGTTGCAGCCTTACTCTCACAACTTTTGGTGAACATCTCTAAACCAACTTCGCTCCATCATTTTTATCTCATCACTTCCCTTCTTCCTCCCCTTACCTTTCCTTTACATTTTATTCACACATTCTTTCTGTCTTTCTTTTTGCCATCATTTTATCCTCTACTCTTCATCATCCCCTCTTCCTCACCCCACCTCTCCTGTCCAAACTCCCTCTGCTCCCCATCTTCCTCTCCTCCTCCTCCTCCTCCTCTTCCTCTGCCTGCCTTCCCTCCTCCTTCTCTTCGCTGTCCTCTTCAGCCGTCCAGCTAAACTTAGAAGTGACAACAGTTGCAGGGTGACACCAAAGGCTAAATAAGACCAGAACAATAGCTTCCCCCCTCCTCTCCTCCTCTCACTCCCTCATCTCCCCCTTTAATAGACTGCCATTGTTCTCTCCCTCCACTGTTGCTCTTTCAGGGAGTTTGTTAGCTATGCTAATGAAGGTTGGGCTTGTGTGGGTTTAGCGAGTAGGGATTTGATGCTCTTTAACTGGGCACTTTTAGAAAGGAGAGGCGATCATAAGTGTGGCCGGGCGGCTATTTACCACCAGTCAAATGTCACGGGCGTGTGGACGCGATACAGCAGTGGAAGTACATAAGAGATCTGTTACATTTCCCAAGCACTTGCTTCTATTTGATATCTGTACATTGAAATGGTCATAACCAGAATAGTCAGCAAAATGTATAAAAGAAGGTATTAAGCAAGAATATGTACCATTGGCCCTCTAATGCACAATGTACTGTATGTGTCAGCATGTCAGAGTCCTTGCAGAAAAAAGAGTCGAGTAAGACAAGATGCAGAGACTACAGTAAGTATAGTGCAGTCAGTCATCCAATCAGTCAGTAAGTCTGTAAATAGCCTGGCCGATGGCTCCTTTGAGCTTTCCTCTAAGAGGAATTCTCTTTCTCCTTGGTGTATTAATAGTGCCTGTGCATTGTTTCCTACAGCAGCACTGCTGCAATCAAAGGAAGTTGGCCTGCCAAGTATACAAATATTTTCCTTTGTCCCTATGTTTAGCAGGCATGTAAGAGTCAGATATGTGTGTGTGTGTGTGTGTGACTGTGCATGTCTGTGTGGCTGTATGAGCGAGTGTGTGCATGCTCATGGGTATTATGTCAGTTTGTATGTTTATTTATGTGTGTAATCGTATATGTACAGTGATACATCCTTTAATTGTTTGTGTGTGTCAGCGCGAGTGTGCCTGTAAGCCACTCACAGACAGTGTGACCTTTTATTTGAGAGGTCATGTGCTTGGCTGGTTGTTGGTGTGTTGGTATGCTCTTTGGTAGAACACATGTTAATCTATTCTACATAGGCTACTGTTGTGTTCACAGTTTCCATGTATGTGATGTATGTGTGTCTTTAATATACAAAAGTAACCTCTTACTATCATGGTAATCCTTTTTTCCACAGTTCATCTCTTCCATTTATCGAACAAAGACATTATAATCAGATTTGTCTGATTGCTTTATAAATGGTTTTGATGAATATTAGTTATTTGAGGCCACCTTTCAATAAAGTAATTAGCTTAATTTGAATGGAAACCATTACATGTTAATGCTCTCTGTGGCCCTATATCTACACTGTAATTGATGGTGCTCAGCCAAAATATGATTGCCTGACATTTTAAATGTCACAAGGACTGATTCAGTAGATCTAGAAATATATTCAAAGCCTTGACCTGTCAGCCTCTGTCGTTACTGCTGTGCTTCAAATTCCCCTGAATTTGGTATTCAGAGACCTTGGCTGATGGGCTGCACTATACCATAATCTCACACACACACACACACACACACACAGAGGGTGAAGTATGTTGATTGTGTAGTTGAAACATGGTTGCATTTACAAGCATGTACACTCATGCGCGCGCTCACATATTTCTAAATTAAAACATACAGGTTGGTCATATAACACACACAGTCACACACACATACAGTGTAAGACACACACCATTGTTACCCTTAGGGAAGCAGGTTGCTTGTCCGGTGGCCAAGTGGTGGCGTTGAGGCATCATCGGTCACTTGGAGTCTGCCAGTGACTCACCAAGGGCACAATGGAATTAGTGAGATTCTCTGCAATGTGACAGCTTGCTCTGGCTAAATGGTGTAATAATCTACCCCCCCTTTCACAAACCTTCTGCAGCACATACACACACACATACACACACACGCACACACCCTCATTCACCCCCCTCCCTTTTTGCCCACCCCATACCAACTGGCACAGATAACATTGTCTTAAGCTATAAAAAAAGATTTTTTCCCCTCCCTCCATTGCGGTAATTATTGAATTAATGCAGATGGAGAGAGACATCTGCATGTTAAAGTGTTGGCCTCTCTCTTATGCACAGCAGATGTTCCCCTGTCATTTACTCAAATTACGCTGCTTAGATACATGGAGGGAGAGAGAGAGAGAGAGCGCGTGCGAGAGAGAAAGTTACTCGCCAAGGCGACATTGTCTTACAGCCCTCTGAGTGTCAGCTACCAAATTCTGCTTCTGTCCTTCAAGCAAACCCCTGCTTTTGTCCCTCGAAGTGTCCCACAATCACAGTTGTACTGTCTTATTTCCTTAATCATTATTATCTAATTGTTTTATTATGAAGGTAAGGCAAGTGAATTTGTACTTTACATATATGGAGGCAATCCAAAGTGCTTTAAATAAGGCAAAGAAATGCATTAGAACAACATTTAAAAGCGTGATAAAGAGAACAACAAAACCAAATAGGACATTATAGAATTAAATAAGATCTGAATATAAATGGACAAATGGAAAAAAGGTGCGGTAGTGAATTTAATAAAACAAAGCCTTCAAAACAGGAGATTGTTTATTTAGAACAAAAAGCAACTAATGTTTGGGGCTCATTTAAAATCACCTGGCAGCTGATTGCGTCTCTGTGCCGCTATATACAGGTTCATTGAGTTACTACTTAAGATGACTGCCACCTTAAGATCAAAAGGGACGTACTGAGTGACTTATTTCATGCTTTTGATTATTTTTAAATCACAAAGAAATAGCTCTTGATGGGTCAAAGATCAGTCTTAATTAAATATAGGATCTTACCCAGCAAATAAGCATTTCAGGATTCAAGTAATCATACAGTATGATGTCCAAAATGTCAAATTAATGTAAATATTAACAAGATGACCTCCCATTGATAGCTTAACCCATCAACTGACCTCTCGACCCTTACTGCTGGTGGGGACGTTACAGTAATGATGAGACTGAGACTGACATCCTCTTGAAGATTATCTGTAGATTATTTGAAGCGAGGGCGATACACAGTGTGTGTGAGTGTGTGTGTGCCTGATAACCAGGGGACCTTCTCCTTGGGATTATATTCCAGGTTGGTTCAGCCTCATCTCTCCGGATTACGTTGATAAAAACATTCTTGTATTATATTTTCTGTGCTTATTGTATTAATACTCTCTGGCAGTTCCCAGAAAAAGCTCCGTCCCACGCCTGCTTTAAGGTAATCTTCTTCCACTTGAGCTTTTAAAATGTTTTTTGGGGGGTTGGCTGTCTTTGTAATACCTATTCTCTCCCACTCTTGAGGTTATATTTGACCTCTTGTCTTTCTGAATTGCTCTATCATATCGTTTTACACTGTAAATTATATAATAAATACAGGGATCTGGGTAGTTCCTGCCTGGATTTGTTCAGTCAGTAAACACTAAAGGTTTAGAAAGTTCTGAAGGCTCATGGCTGCCTTAGAGGTATGATTTATTGCACTGTGAGGAGAAAATTACATTGCTTGAGATGCAACCAGGATGTCTTATTATTGTGCTGTAATGATAGGATTTAGCTGTACCTAGACCTTTACAGCAATAATCTAAAGTATTCTCACATACATACCGTAAGTACCAACACTCTGTTCATGAAAGCTTCAGTCTGTTATAGAGCAATTTGTTTTCATTGCTGAGAAATCTGTTGATTATTTTCAGAGTTTTATTGATCAATTGTTTTGTCTATAAAATGTCAGGAAGTAGTGAAAAAAGCATATCATGATCACAAAGTGACGTCCTAGAGTCTGGACTGTCGATTTCACCTTGCTATCTTATATGACCAAAAAAGTATCAAATCCTCAAGAGAAGAAGAGAAGAAACTTAAATGGCAGAATTGGCATTTTTAGCTTGAAAACTGACTGAGTCAATTCACCAGTTATCAAAATATTTTACAATTAATTAACTGATCGATTCACCAACTGATCATGATGTTGGATGCCAAGTAGAAACTTTACACATGTGACTTTTATCTTATACACAGAAGAAGAAGAACTGGATAAAGAGTATTGGATGTGATAACCTCAGTGGCTTAAAAAGAGTGTAGCCAACAGAAAATCAAAGCCCATCACATGGAAAACAGGCAGAGATGTCACACTATATTAATTAACTAATTTGACCAAAAATGCTAAACTATTTGAAAACCTTAAAAGGCTGTTTTTATTTGGGCCACTCTTCTCTGTCACAAAAGTTATGGTGTTACAACAGTCAATTAATCTATTAGTCAATTCACAGAAAAATAATCTGCAGCTATTTTGATTTGTTAACAAATCATTATTTGTTCATGATTTCAGTCAGTTCAGTCAAGCATCTGTGTGAAACATTTGCTGGTTTGAGCTTCACAGATGCTTTCCTCTCGCCTCTAATCATTGTAAATTGACCGTCTTTTGGTTGACAAAAATGCAGTTTGAAGATATCATCTCAGACTCTGGGAATTTGTAATGGGCTATTTTTCACTATTTTCTACAATTTTGATTAAAACAAATTGATTAAAAAACAACGCGAACAACAACTGACTAAACGATAGCAAAAATAGTCTTAGCTGCAGTCCTAGAAGGTGTGTTTTCCAAGGTCAGTCTTGGTCATATTAGTCTGTTATGATCTGGTAAACAGGGGACTATGCTCGCTTTCACACGTCCTGATACAACTTGTACTTTGTTTTCCTAAGAAGAGTTCTATGAATCAGCCCATCCACACACATTTACCCACACACAAACACACACACACACACACACGCTCCCCCTACCTCTTTACAAAACCCAACAATCCAGTGGAATCTGTGCAACTTCCTTCTGTTCTCAAACCAAAAGCCTTAAAGCCAACAGATGCTTTCACGTTATCATTGCCAGTTATCACTCTTAGCTCCCTCTGATAAGACTTTACTTTCTGACCCAGATGTTAAGGAGTTCAATTTATCAGATGCACCAGAAGAGCGGACAGGGAGGTGGAGGGATGAGTGAGCATCGAAAATACCCGCAGGCTTGAGAGATGAGACGTAATATGCCTCTCTCTCTCTCTTTTTTTTTTTTGGCCCAGTGTTGTTTCTGAAGCGGCGTTAGTGCAGTAAGGAGCTCAGCGTCTAAAGAGGCTTTGGTATGGGGGGAAAGATGGGCCATATTACAGTGAGGCCAGAAGCCTGCTTGATTAATGGGCCAGGATAATCACCTCATCAAATCACTCTCACTTATTAAATCTTGTTTAATATCGTAATGAGGGCCCTCCTGAGCTGCTTTGGTAAATTCCCCCTCTCTCCCGAGCTCTCCATGGCTCCCGCTTTCCTCTTCTCCCTTTCTGATTTAACAGGAAGACTGATGATGCTGAAGTTCATCTCTGTCCTCGTCTGTCTCTCCTCTTCTTGCCGTCTCTCCTGTCTCTTTCTCTTTTCTGTCTCTCGCCTTTGCTCTGTTCCTCAACTCTCAGCAAAAAAGTGAGAGATGTGTTTCTTCTCTATCCCACACAGTCACAGAATGTACGTCTCAGCTTTAAGACTACACTGTGCCTCAACAGTATACATAATTTCTGGGGGTGGAATTGCTATATCCACAGCCACAGTCTATTCATTTAATCTCCCTTATTTATGATGGATGATGTGCTAGATTGTATCATCATAAATCACAGTGTGTGTGGGTCATGACCTGCTTGAAGAGTGATACCACTTCCCAAGGCTTTGGTACACTGGAGTTTATGGAAACACTTCAGGTGAGGTAATATCTCTCCTGTCTCCTTCTGCATGATTTGTGATCTCTATCTGTGGTACCACAACATACCCAGTGATATGTCTGCGTGTGCGTGTGTGTGTGTGTGTGTGTGTGTGTGTGTGTGTGTGTGTGCGCATGTGTGCACATGCATGTGTGTGTTAGGTTTCTGGGATGGGCTTGCATCTCCTTCACTTGACCTCCAGGCTACTACACAATGTGCCGCAGAAGAAAACAACATGCCATTGTCTTATTTATGGTCCTCCATGTGTCACTCCGTACCATCTTGGTGGCACAGCCGTAACTGCACGCTTCTTCCAAGGAAGGAAGAAATATTTCTCCTGCCCTCTCCTGGCCCGCGCCTCTCTCCCCATTTCAATTGTGAATTATAGGTGTCTTTCAATAGCCGCCCCCTTCCACCACCCTCATCCTAAAGTTGGACCCAATCCTTTGTCGTCTCTGAAGGCAGGCGGGCAGGGAACAACTGGCTCAAGGTGACCAGTTCCGGCTTGAGGGGGAGGTTAGTGCTGCATCTTCCCCCTGAGTGCCTCCCATTTTTTGCCTTTATTGTTGGGGAGCAGCTGTTGTGTACCTGGACCCCATGAGTGGCGCCTATGCTGGGTATCTTGGCAGCCAGGCTCCCTAGGCTTTGGATACCAGAGTGAATCAATTCTTAAAGATGACTGTCTGCGTGCCGTGTCACATGGACAAGCCCAAAGTGAAGGGCTTAGGGGGCTCTGGAGCTGGAATGCTCTTTGATGGAGGGGTTGGAGAATGAGGAGGGAGGGGAGGAAAGGAAAATACGGGGAGAGGAGATGGTCCTATTGTTGTGCCAAGGAATGCCCTTGACGGAGATAGAGGGGTATTGTTTTTATGTCCATGAACTCTGTTGGACTTGGGGACTGATAGATGATGGAGCTGGGATGGCGATGAACATCTTAGCGTCTTTACTGTTATCACAAATGCAATGAGAAGCGTGGCTGTTTGTTGTCCGTTCCTTCTTGTTGCTGTTAACTACGTGTTGAAAGTTGCTCTAAGACGTGGCATGTGCAAGCAGCTTAGCGTCAAGCAACCACACGAACGTGTAAAGGTTGGTCAATTATTGGGTGGCTGATAGAGCTGCTCTCTCATAATGCAGGCAGAACCAAACTCATTCTCAGCAGAGACTGACAACAGCTGAGCAGGACGTCGATGACCTACCTGGCTCACAGGCCTAACCTGCCTAATGTCCACTGAGAAACCTGAGAAAGTGAAGATCATAAAGGATGACAAAAACAGATTGGCACGTAAGCCACATAACCTCCCTCCCTCCCACACTCTCACTCCTTCTCTTTTTCTTTCTTCTTACAGCCCTTCGGAAAACAATACCCCTCGGACCGCCCCCCCATACCTTTCTCTCTACCTTGGAAAAAGCAGGTTTATTAATAGTTCAGAGCAGGGTGCTTGGGGCAAGCTGCATGAGAAGGTTAAGGATGAGGGGAGTTAGCAAATCTGGGCTCAGCAACCAGCAGCAGCAGTAGCAGTAGCAGTGTCTTTTTTGGAGAAAGAGCCTCATGCTCGTCCCGTGTCCGTATCCATTTCATGACAAATGAAATACCACAGGCCCTGGCCAGAAACAATGGCTTGTTTGGCTGGCTGGAGGCAGTGTGGGAGGTGGTGGTTGTGGAAGGGGCTGGTGGGGGGTGAAGGGGGGCTAAGACTGGCTTCCAGCCCCTGCAGCTGTCCCGGTTGTCACTCCTTGTCTTAAGGCTCACTCCTGGCTCAATGCTCCAGCCCCATGGATCAAGGGGATGTGTGTCGGCACATGTGTGTATGTCTATGTGCGTACATCCCAAGCCCCGGGAGATACTGTGAGGCGATTCTCAGTACTCAGCAGCATCTGAAAAACGGCTCCAGACACAAAAGGCAAGTTGAACGGTGTTAAGACCCCTTCGGTATGGAGCAGACCCCAGGCATGAGGTCATCAGCCTTGGTTTAGCAGCCTTTGTCCTACAGGCTGATTGGCAGGAGGGGTGGTTATCAAAGACAATTGTGGGATCGGTTACAGCCATGGATGTCACTCAAGATATAGTAGGTCTCCAATTAAAAATACTTGTAATGATTCATGGAATTTAACCCAGAAATACAGATTTTTTTTAGAACCAGAACATGGTGCAGATGGTTTAAAAATGAGTGATGCAAATGTAAATTACATACCAATACACAGTGACATCTCACCTTGGTAATCATTTTGCACCTCTGCTCTGTGGGCTTCACCTTAATATGAATAATAAAGTCTGTGAATCTTTTAATCTGTGTTGATAACAGGTGATGAACTTTAATACACCGCTAATATTCCACGAGTAAGCCTACGTGTTGCAAAGGAAAAAGACAAATCTCTTCTCTCCTCTCTCTCTCTCTCTCTCTCTGTCTGTCTCTGTTTCTCTCTCTCTCCCTTATGTCTCAGAGATTAGCCCTTGCTCAAACACCTCCTGTTCATCTAAGTAATTAAAACATTAGAATTACGGGATTATAAACTGCTTTCGATTTAATCCAGCACTCGATGCTCCCACCATCTTGCCAAATGGGTCAATAGGAAATATAATGGGCCTCTGTGATTTCTGATTCAGGGATCTGGAAGAGGCAAAGGATGCCAATAATGGCTATTAAAAGTGTGTGTGTGTGTGTGTGTGTGTGTGTGTGTGTGTGAGAGGGAGAGAGAGAGATTGCGTGAAAGAGTGAGAGATAGAAAGAGAGACCGAGAGCCCAGACCAGCTTTGCCCTGAGTGCCATCTGTCTTGGACCCACTAGACCCAGTTTAGACTAGAAGAAGCCAAACCAGTTCAGTCTCTAGCTCTACCCCCAATGCAATGTTATTTGTGAACACACACACACACACACACACACACACACACACACACACACACACACACACACACACACAGACAGACAGACAGACAGACACACACTGCCTATGACCTCTTCCTCTCTTGAAGTGAACACAAAGTGTATTTTGGGGTCAGAAATATGTAAGAGGCACCTGCAGTTCTTTGATCCTTCTTTGAGAAATTTACCAAGGACTCTTCTGCTTTATGTGTGTGTGTGTGCGTCATAAGAACAGGTGTTTGCCCCTGGGGCCACTGCTGCACCGTAAAGGTTGTGTATCAGTGGGTGTTCTGATATAATTTATATATCATTTATTCTGCCATCACTTGCTTCCAACATGTCCTCACATGTTCACACACACTCACCAATATTCACTTATGTTCACTTTTAAGGGAAGTTCCCCCTCCTCACTTTGCCCCCCCTTCTCCTGTCTTGGCAGTCAGAAGGAAGGTGTGCAGTGGGGGATTCACAGCTGCTGTCTTCTCACCTATACTGTCTGTACTAATTTGGAGTGTCAGTATGTGCTTGGCATGGTTTGTATGTGCTTGTTTACATACTCTACACCCATGCAGCCTCTTTTGCAGGTACGAGTGTGTGAGCAGTGTCGGCTGCAGCATGTTACTGCCTGTGTGTGTATGTTCTGTGTGTGCGTGTTCATTATGGTTTATGTTCCTTGCAACAAGGGGTCCAAGTTGACACAGTGACAGTTCCTCGCAGAGCAACAGAGGGGCCCTGCCATCCAACAACAGAGGCTTTGTCGCTCTGCTCCTCTTGGCTTGTTATGGACTTCCTTCTCTCTCTTTCTCTCGCTTTCGCTCCCTTTTTTAGTGAGCCCATTTTCTTGTCTGAAGTCTTAATTTGGGGCGCTGGCCAGTGGGGAGAGGGAAGAGAGGCGAGGGGACCAAGGGAGGGAAGAACGGGGGTGGGGGGGGTGCAGAGTGGTGATGGCTGCAGATGGACGGCCCTTTGTTCCTCCTTTCCCAGGCTCCTCTCTTGAGCCTCTGAGGCTCCAGTTGCGTTGAAGCCTTCCAGAGAGAGAGAGAGAGAGAGAGAGAGAGAGAGAGAGAGAGAGAGAGAGAGAGAGAGAGAGAGAGAGAGAGAGAGATTGGGGCGGGGGTTGCTGGGAGGAAAAAGGGGGCACAATGATCTGTCCAACTGGAATCTTCCAGTTCTGCAAAACAAATGCGCACACACGCAAGAGATGTGGAAATGGAAAGAGAGGAAGGAGTGGAGAAAGAAAGAACAAGAAAATGATTAAATGAATAAAAAAAGAATAAAGAACAAATTGCGCAAAAACAGTTAGAACAAAGAGAAGGTTAAGGATGGGATGAGGAAGACATCAAAAACGGCTCACAGTGAGTGTAAGCTGCACATACTGGCCACTAGGTGTCCCCATCACTGGTGCCAAATGTGGGCAACCCAGAGTTAACCCCAGACTGTGCCAGTGGCTCTGGAGCATGCAGTGTGTTGCTCTATCCACAATAGATGAAATCCAGTGTTTAATTACTAACACATGCAGAATGAATCCATCAATCTGTGCAATGTGGAAATCTGTTTTCATGGTTTCTGATTGAAAATCTTTTTTGTTTGTGTGTGTGGAATAATTTTTTAGTGTGACGTGTTAAATTGTAGGTGCAGTTATAAAGTAAATTCACTGTTAGGCACGTAACAAGCTACATACATAAATACAGATTTCCAGCCTCTGTAAATAAAACGTAATATTCTGCTGTTGTAGTTTCAAGCCCACAGTCATTTTGGAGGAGTAGGTGTCAAAATGGTTCAAACGGTGGACAGCTCATTTTGGTCGTTGGTAGGAGGATTGCACAGAGAAGAAATCGAAATGAGGTCCTGAGTCCTTGTGTTTCTTCGTCACAAAGGTTCCCCAGCACGGGGAGTTACATCAGTGCTTGTGTGTGGTGATATTTACCAAAAGATTTCTTTTTGTTGTCAGGTTGGCGTGCTGTAAATCCCCCACTGCCGTCAAGTTGTAAAATAGACTTTTAAATCTTCCCATCTGAGAGAAAAAAGTGCACTCTTAACACCAAATGGAAAATGTTCTTGAACCTGAGTGTGTGATAACAAGCGACCATGAAGGGAGGGGGGACTTGGAGAGGAGACCTTGGGGACCGTGTCAAAGTTTTCTGTGCCGGAGCAGGGACAAACATTGGGCAAACATTGGGAAAGGCTGGCAGCCTTTGAGATAGTGGGCCGTTGATCTAAGACTGAGGAGCTAAAGTCCACTATCTCCCGTCTGATACAGCAGCCAAGGTCTTGCTGACACACACAGCCACAGAACAAACATGGATACCTGAAGACAATGACCTTTGAACTCCCAGTGGGAGAGGTGGTAAAAAACAGGAAGTGGTGAAAGTGACTCCAGTGACTTCCTCCCTGCAGGCCAAGAATGAATCAGGTGGAATGATTGTAAGTACACGGGTCATTGTACATAAAAAGCGCACACACATTGTTCAGGAGTGGAAAGCACAGATGTGGTGTGTGTGTGTGTGTGTATGTGCATGTGTGTGCCTGCGTGCATGTGTGTGTGATGGAGGAAGCGAGAGAGTGAGTCTTCAGATGTAGCGACAGATGGTATTTGATTACAGAGCAGACGGTCGGTGTTGTACAAAGATGCTGTCTCAGCCCAACCTAAGGAGCTGTAGCCTCCGGTTAAGGCAAGCGGAGGGAGGCAGGCGGAGGACGAGAGGGAAAAGCAACACGGGAGGGAGAGAGAAAAAAAAAAGAATAAAAGCAAGCAAGCAAGAAAGACACAAAAGAAGCAACTCCAAAAATGAGCATCAAAGCAAAAAGAGTGAAAAGCAGTCAGGCAGGAACAAAAGGAAGAAAAGGAACAGTGCATCGGGCAGGCGTGGTGGAAAATACAACAGAGGTCATGATAAGAAAACTGCAAAATGACACAGAGAGAACACACTGAGCCTTTTTAAAATAGTCTTGTATTTTTCTTCAAAGACTCCTAAACTCATCAGCAAATAAAATCCACACTCACAAACCATAAAATGTGTGGTGATGTGTTGAACGTTTGCTTTTAAAGATAAGTAGGAAATTAGAATGTGTTCTAATTATTGTGGACAATTATTTTATTGTATGCAGTTAGATTCTCCTTGGATTAAAAAAAAAATGTAATTTGTAACTTTTTATATTACAACATTTTGTGAATTGGACCAACTACATACACACAATGCACACAGTGTATTGGTCACATGTATAACTGCAATGATTAGTCGATCAGGTGATTTTGATAAATGATTAATTGCTCTAGTTATTTATTATAAATAAAAAATGCTGCTGCTTTCAGCTTATCAAATGTGAAGATTTGACGATATTTGACATCTTATGGACAAAATGATGAACTGAGACTATAACAGGCAGATTATCTAAGAATGAAAATAACTGTTAATTGCAGTTCCAGTTTGAAGGAGCCAAATTTACAAGCAGTTTGTCTTCAAGCTTAATATATGCTTAATTTCTACAACCTGTAAAAATGATTACTGTAGTCCGTTCCAATACTGTAGGTTGTGGAGGTGATTCCACTGTATGTGTGTTTGTGCGTGTGAGTTTGGCGATTGTTACATTTAGCTTGATGAGGAGGCACCTGCGGTTGTCTGGAGCCTGTGGAGAAAACTAGGCTGGGAGGTTGGTGCTCTACAGCCAAACCCAAATCATTAGTGCATTGAATGACTAAGGGAGCAAAGCAGCACTGATTCACCCGAAAACGATGCACTGTACAGTGAATCCATAAACTGTGATCAGGAACACACTCAAAACTGAAAAAAGTAATACAATATCTTTATATAAGCTCTATTAATGATATCTTTCCACCCATCACATCTTCCCACCCATCACACACACACTCAATGTTTTTTTTTATTGTGTGTGTACCTTGTGGAAGGTGATATAAATAAACCACAAACAACAAATGTTTTTTCCGCTCTGTTTTTCATTTTTATTTCCATTTTTTATTCATTTTGCACAAGCTTGCATATATACTGCACATACATTCAGTTCATAGGGGATGAAGGCACGAAAGGCAATTTGACTACTGGTTGTTTTTGGGCTGGGCCAAAAGTAATACAGGGGGAAAAATCTCAAGAGAAAATACAAAACTGCTTAAAACTAGTTTCAGCTTTCTAGCCCACGCTCGGCCCTGTCCAGGAACAAAAACATAACAGCCTTTTTTTTTTTTTTTAAACTGACTAGTTCCATTTAGCTGCCAAGATCTCCATTTAATCATTTTTGTCAATTGAATGAGCACGCTAGAATACTAAGTTTTTTTAAAATTCACTTTTAGGTAGATAAGGATTAAAATCTTTTAAGTTGGTTCTACTTAATGAAATGCAGTACAGCCTTCCCTGTTTGAAAAACAAAAGAAAACAACATCAAATAAATTAGGATAAATTAAACCAATAAATTACACAAAATCTGCAAGACAAATAGACACCAATAAAAGAAAAAAAAGCAGCCATGTCGTGAGTTTTATTTTACAACCTGTGTGTAATTATTCAGACTGTATTTGAAACATGGCTGTTCCAGTTGGAATTACTGCACTAGAATCGAATAATAATGTCATACAAAAAGCATCAACAAAACACTATTTACATAACATATTGCTAAGTTATACAAAGGCAGTATTTATCACTGTAAGTCCACATCATTGATATTTACAAAAAAAGAGGAGCGATGTAATGATAATAAAAAAAAGAATTACTACTGAAAGCATAGAGAAACAAAAACCCCTTTCAAACAGGTCAGAAAACAGATCAGAGGAAATTATCACAACACACACACGCACACACACCAAACACACGTTGCCAACGCTTAATGAGAATCATTTACATGTCAGGATGGTACTCCCAGGGGTGGGGGAGGGGCCACAGTGTTGAGAATTGTGTCACTCACTGGTTCACAGGTTCTCATAATCGGTCTTTTCTCTCACTCAGACACACACTCATATACATCTGCGCGCACACACACACACACACACACACACACACACACACACACACACAATGCAAAGTGTACATAAATTCCACAAAAGTCCAAACTTTTCCCAACTGTTTGAACCCAGTAAAAAAGGGGTATAAATCACTTTTTTTTCCTGTCATCAGTCTGTCTCTATCTTTTATTTTTAAACTGTTACTGTACAACATGTGCCCCCTCCATGACACTAGTCTTCTGATGACAATGAGTTCCTGTCTCTCTACCGGGTCAAATCTAGAGCTACGTCGGTGGCAGTCTGCCCTTGTTCTTGGACGAGACCGGGCCCGCAGACTGCCAACAGGACGCTCCGTGACATCATCATTAGCCGACCGCTAGCCTAATGCATCGTTCTGTCAGCAGAAATTAAAGAAACGGATGCTGGTGCAACTTCAAGGGCACTGCCGACGGGAAACAGACCCCCGTTAAAGGCATGGCAGGGAAAAGACAAAACAAAACAACAACAAAAAAAACTCTCCTCTGTGAGTTTTTGGAAAAGTGGTTATGAGTTCAGTTGGAGAGAACAGGTCATCTCTCTTTTTTCCCACCCTCCTTGTCTTTAAACCACTCTCACCCTTCTCTAGCACTCTGAGTGATAATAGAAAAAACTGTACAGCTATTCTTTGTCTCATCCTGACAGTATTTACAGCAGCAACAACAATATTTCATACTCTGAAAACGGATTCCAAGTTTATTTTTCTGATCTCAAGAAGACAGCCATTCAGCACGATACAAAAAGGTAAAGAAACCAAAAAGAAAAACTGGTCACAAAACCTGCAAAAAACCTACAACTATTGCTCCTAATCTATCAACAACTCACTTATTTAGAATACAGATTTAAACAAAGCCGTCACTAAAAATACCCTCAAGATTTCTTTTATGAAACAATTGCTAACAGTGCCTTTCAGAGAACTTCCACTACAGTATATATTTTTTCATAGATTTATATTTTACATTTCTTAAAAAAGGCTATATATGTATTTCAATAATGTTATCCTAAAAATCAAATGATGCCAGAAAAGGAAAACTAGACAAAAATATTTTCAACACCGTATCAAGGTCTTGCTAATCCTTTCATTTTTGCACATTAGTCTTCATTATCCTGAAGTAATCTTTTCAGGTGCAGGAACTCTTTAACTTTAGGGTGGGGTTGCAGGAAGGGGGAGGGCAGGGAGCGATAATAATCTGTGCATCAGATAAAAGTGTCCTTTCCCTTCCCCTTTGTTTGTGGCGCTTTAGAGCCCTTGGCTGGTGCTTTGAGACTCTGAGACATGAAGGGCCTAGCCCATCCTTCAGTGAGAAAAGTGTCCGGCTCGCTCTCTCAGGCCTCCGGATCTTAAGAAGAACACTGTCTGGGGAGGAGGAAGGGGGGGGTGATATAATGAAGGGAGTAGCTCTCTGTCTTTCTCTGCCTCCTTTTGTCAGGCGCTTTGTCTCACTTAGACAAGTCAGCAGGTTAAGCAACCTGCCCCTTTTGATCTTTTGATCACACACGCAGACACACTATAAGCTAATGTCGCCAAGGTGAGATCAACAGCTAGCTCGCACGCACTTTAAAAATGTATTTAAGTCCTCTCATTGCGTCAAACTTACCTCATCAAAAGGCCAACTAACGCTAACTGCTTCTTAAAAATCTTAAAAGCCTGAGAGGCTGGAGGAAAGTAATAAAACACAAGATTTACATTTACAACACAAGTGGAAAATCTGGGATCAGTATCTCAGGTTAAAGTGAAAGGAATGGTGTTTCACAAACTGGGCACAGTGGCTTCAACAGAATCATACTTTGGGTCTTAAAAAAGCTGCCAGCGTGGGACGGTGGGACAGAGCGGGGGGCTTCAGGTGCGTGTCGCTCCTCGCTCTGCGCCTTTGTCCGCTCTCTTTGTAGTGCTGAGAGCTTCTCCATCTACCCCTGGGGTGAGTGCTCACCTTCGACCTAGCATTGTTGCATTGAGAGAAGAGCTAGATCACTCAAAGGCAGGTGAACATGGAGGGAAGGAGCTGTGTGTGTGTGTGTGTGTGTGTGTGTATGTGTGTATGTGTGTGTGTGTGTGTGTATATATTGTTTGTGGGTAAGTTCCACTTGAAGCAGAATTAATTAACGCCTGTGTTTCAGCTTATTTTCACCTCTCTCTTTGCCCTCCTTGAATTACCTTCCTGTCTATGATGCTTCTATTTGTATGTATTCAATTATTTTTTGTTTCAGCAACACTGTATTTTAGATTGCCACAGTATTCTGATATATTCAAGTATAAACTGCTATTGAAATAACTTCATAATATAATTTACACCTTGTATAGGCTAATCACATTAAAAGTCTGCCATATAAACAGACTGACTTCATCTCACGCATGAGCTAATAACTGAACAATTCTATAAAAAAGGCAGAAAACTATGCAGTCATCAGTGTGTATATTCACCAATTGTGAACAGATAATTAGATGAATAAGATTTATGTAATAGCTGAACAAATGGCTCGTTTAGTGGGAGCAGTGTAGTTATCAAAGCTGGAGTGGCTATGGGAATTTAGCCTTTTAAAAAAACAGCAAGTCACGCACCAAAAGGCCACACTTATGCATAATTCTGTATTTCTGCACTGTTGACTTCATGTGCCTCTGCAGCTCAACTCCTGCTCCAACATTGCTGCCAGACTGGTCCTGTGCAGGATAGGCTAGTCACTACAGGCTTATAGAGAAGCCCACTCTAATGGCCTGCAATTAAAACTCATATCTAGAGGGTAAGTTGCCCCAGACTCTGACTATCAAAAAAATAAAAAAAAAAACAAAAAAACAAAAAACAAAGTCCACTTCAGAGATGGACAATCTAAAACAAGAGTAAGGAGAAGAATTAGGAAATGGGGGGCAAAATATTTCAGAATCTAAACTCTCAAGGAATAATATTAATAGCAATAATTTATTTTTTTCTGCAACGGCATCAAGGGGACAAACAAATCTCGAAGTGCCAAATCTTCAGCAAGCAGTGATGACAAATAATAATAATCATAAACAACAACAATAATAATAATCAAAAATAATAATGTACACCCAATAAACACAATGCCCTACTTGCAGGGAAAACACACTTCAAAACATGGTAGAGCTCAGTAGCTATTTGAAACTAGTCCAAGTCCCACAGACCAGTACAGACCAGTACCACGAGTCCAGTTTTAGTCCAGTCAATAACCTCACTAGGCCTTGTTTGTGTGTGCATGTATGTGTGTGTGTGTGTGTGTGTGTGTGTGAGACTGTCCTGTCGGGCACATCTTCAGTAGCACAGTCTGTTGGTCACCCACTTTGCTCTTTGCGGGGACAGTTCATGTGGACACCCACTGGATTGGAGGGACACCCCTGGGTGCCATTGAACAAAGTCTTTAAGGAACCCAGCCTATGTTCTTGGTAGCGTAAATGGGAACTCAGTAACTCCTTCCACACACTGAGGACTTAGTTAGTGTTGATCATATAACAGGCCAAAACAGATGAGGGTTCACACAGTCCAGAAAACACCCAGTAAAATTAGAGTCTCTTCAGTTCATCAGAATCTTAGAAAAACAAAACAAAGAATAACCATCATGATAATTATCATATAAGAGCAACAACACAATAGCTAGGTCATTTAGGAACTGCCACAGAGGCTTCAGATTGGGAATGCTACTTCATAACTTTCATACATTCAAAAAAAAAAAAACAGGAAATCAAACGTAGAGTTTGGGAAAAAGGAAATGAAAACAAAACGAAAGAGAATATCATTCTGAAATTCTATGAAATCAGAGAAAATTTTTAAAAAGCGCAAAGCGTCGAGCGAGGAGGAGGAGGAGAAATTTACTCGTGTAGAAGCTCTTGGAGACAGTTGGGGGACTTGAAGATCTCAGGGACCTCGCTGTCCAGTTTGCAGATGACCTTGTAGATGGCCTTCTTCCAGGACGGGTCCACATCTTTGCCGGCCACAATGGCATTGAAGAACTCTCTCAGTGTGACTTCAGCCACCTCCAGGAAGCGATCAGGGACCTTTATGGACAAAAAAAAAGAGACTTGGTTTGTCATCTGGAAATGTTTGATAATTTTTTACAAGCATTATCCCTCTTCCCCCTCATTATTGACATTCTTAATATTTCTCAACATGAAAACAACAGAGTCTTCCAGATAATTAAACAGTAGTGAAAGCTTTATTTTATGGCCACCAGTCTTGATTATTTTATCAGTATTTCCAAATTTGTATGTCAGTTTGGCATGGTGGAAAGCTCTAAATGCTGCGATTTCCATGAGCCTCTGTTGCAAGTTAGAGGAATTACTCAGATACAAAAAGCATTGTAAATGTTAACAAAACATGCTTCTACAATGTGTAGCTTTAGCTCCCGCTGAATGCTAGCAATGCACACAGCAGAATCTTTAGCTCAGTGGCTGTATATTGCTAAATGAAATGCCCCTTGGGAGTCATATGATTTTATGTGCACAGACATGTACCTATGATTCAAGTAGGACAGCTTCAGTTTCCTAACCTAAGTGCTCCTACTGCCAGTCAACCAGCACTAACAGTGACACAAATGGATGGGACTTTTACTTCCAGAACCCTTGTACAGTCTGTTTCTTTTGCATTATCCTCAACACAATAAACTCCTCAGCTGTAGAATATGTTAAAATTTTCATAGTGGATGTAAAACCATAAATTTTATATCTCTTGAGTATCTACTTCCTTAAAAGTCCACTGAGGCGTCGGCCTGAGAAAAGTCACTTCTTGTGATTTCTCAGGTTTCTCACACCCAACACTTCCCTCCCCACAAACACGGTGAGCATGACATCTTTATGAGTCCCACTGTAAATCTGTGACCAAACAAGAGAGCGGAGCTGAGTGAAGAGCGACAGAGAGGTGCTGGCGAAAGAGGAAGTACTAAATGCTTTGGGAACGGGGAGACACGCCGCCTCTTTAGTGTCCCTGACAGCAGCGCTCACCGACACCATGGAGATGATTAGTCTGGCAAAGATCTGTGACACCTTCCCCCAAGCCAACACTCTGTCACATACACACACGCTCATGCAGGCGTGAGCGCACACACCAGCGCACACACCTCCTTGTGCCAAGGAGATGACACATCCTGTACTGTGACAGAGCTCTACATAATGCTTGCTATACACACACACTCGCACGCTAGCTACCCCTGGTGTGTTTGGCTGAGTCTCTTTCCTCGACTCAAAGCTCCAGGGCGACGCAGCCTTCAGGGGTCACCTGCTTGGATAATGCTGACTGTCTCCCTGCCCACCTCCCTTGATGCTCGCGCGCACACAGACACACACAAATGCACACAGTCGCACCCACACATATACAGCAGCAGCTTGCCCAAATGCCTGACAGTGCGCACTCCACACCGCTCCTCTCCTCCAGTGTCCTGCAGATACTCATCAGGAGTGTCAGGACACAGCAAGGTTAGTGGCCACTGGAACACGCACACACATAGATGGACATGTGCACACACAGTTAAACACACAGTCAGGCCTCTTTTACACGCACACATACACACATGGGACAGCCACTCGCCCCCCTCGGGGTGATGAATGGAGGCTAAGATGCCTGTGTGTCTGGTGTGTGTGTGAGTGTGTGTGCATATCTCTGTCCAGTGCTCGAGTGAAAAGGTGAGTCGTGAATAAGGAGCTTGTGTGCTGTCTGTGTGTGTGTGTGTGTGTGTGTGTGTGTGTGTGTGTGTGTGTGTTTGTTTGACAGAGAGAGAGAGCTAACCCAATTCCCAAATATTGAATCCCCCCACCCCACCCCCTCGGTGGGATAGAAGTGGATATAATTCATTGTTTGGACTTCTGTCGTCTCTGAAATACTGGCACAATGACCCCGGTTTGAGGGCAACTTTGTGTGTATGCGTTATACAGTAACAGTGCGAGTGGGCATGCGCACGCTTTTCCCAAAAGACCTCGCTAACGGGCTGGTGCGGCGCAGCGCCCTAGCCGTTAGACGCAGGGAGTGCCGCATTACTAAGAATATTCCTGCATGGAATTTCTCCTGACGTTTTGACTATAAAAGGACAGCAAAACGCTGACTGCAAGGAGAAAGCAATGTCAAGGAGAAAAGGGTATTGGTATTTCAGATCCTCTTGACTGAGAGAGTGAGAGAGTGAGAATGGGAGGGAGGGAGAGAGAGAGAGATGGCGAGAGAAGGAGGGGCTGAGAAGAGTCTAAGGAGAGAGAGAGCGGAGTGAGAGAACAGAGGGAGTTATTCCTGTCCCACAAGCCTTTGTTTTGTGAGTACGTGTGAGTTGTGTATGTGAGTGAGCTGCCTCCTGACCAGCAGTGAGCCTTAACTGTTTGCGACCCCTCCCTTGTCCCACTCTACCCCCCCCCCAATTCTCTCTCTCTCGGGTCAGCTGTTGGGCCTTTGTTCCAGAGGCATTGTGGGGGATTATCCAGTGTGGCCGTTCATTCGCTGGGCTGTCCAGTAAATGGGGCCAATCGCGTGGCTCACAATCCTTCATACATATTTCATAGGGCTTTTTAACAACTTCTCAGCAGAGCCCAAAATTAAAGGACAGATGTACAAAGAGGGGAGGAAAGAGGGAGGGAGGGAGGGAGAGAGAGGCAGGGAAAAAAAGTATGGAGCGAGGGATGGAGAGTTGTGAGTGTGTGTGTGTGAATGACGCCTGGAAAAGGCAAATGAGGTGATTGAGAGTTTGTCTACATTATGCTGGTTAAATTTGAAAACACCTTTTTCTTTTAGCCTTCCTGGCTGCATTATGACAGTGTTTTGCTCTCTTGGAAAGCAAACTTTTCGACAAACAACCTTCAGAGCGGATAACTCTGGAAATGCTGTTTGCTGTAGTGGGGACGAGGAAAATTGAAAACACAGACATAAGCCAGTTTGATCTCTCCGTAATCACTAATTTTAAATGTCAATATAGGCAATCACATGCCAAAACTCTTGTCATCGACCCTAATTTATGTTCATTTTAGTCAGGTGACTTCAGTATCATGAAATGGTGATTTGATCGGTATCACAGCAGTGCAGGAAATACTGTTCACCTGGTCAACAGCATGCATTTCTAAACTGCAAAGAAAAATGAAAATAGCAACTTAATCATGAGTTTGACAGTATTTAGGTGACGATGAAGAGCAGACTCTTTCTCCTTGACGTTCATTGACTGAAAGAGGAAGAAGAGAGGAAGAAAGATCTAGCATGACTATGGCTAACATTGTAGCATATGGCCCTCTGAAAAATAAGTGAGGTGCAAGAAAAACAGAGGATGGAAGTGTGTGTGTGGCGGGGGGTCCAAAAAAAACAAAAGCTGTCATGAAAAGGGATATTATTGCTGCTCTACCCCTGTGTAACACAATATGAAAGGAGGAAGACGGGGAGGGGAAAAGGGAGAAAAGAATCAGCAAGAGGTGATAAAGCTGGTCTCTAATATACACACACATTTTACCCTAAACTTTGCATTGTGCTGTGGGTTGGGTAAATACCAATCAAGAATGAAAGAAAGACAGAAAGAAAGGAGAACAAGAAAAAAAGAATGAGGGACTTCTGACAGCAGTGAGGCAGTTAATCACTCTCATAAACCGACTCCCCCCTTCTCCCCCACATCTCTCTCCCCCATTCTCTCCGCTCTCTCCATCTCCCTCTCTCGTGACAGGTTGCTTTGAGACAGAAGGATAAGCTCTTTTTCAGAGAGAGGGAATCGGATTTCCTGCTTTTTGATGAGATAATAAAATATGACGGAGGACAATAGGAGCCTGTGGACGGCTTGCTGGGAGCTATTCACTCCAGCAGCGGCCCCTGTCTTAAGACTGCTTAGACAAACGTTTAAAAAGGTAGCCAGAGGCCCAAGCCCCTCAAATAAAGGCTACTGTTACACACACCGTGCGTGCGTGTGTGTGTGTGTGTGTGCACGCGCAAGAGTGTTTTTGCATGTGTTTCGGTAAAGCCTGAGAAATCTCTTCTCTCTCGGTGACTCAGGGTTGGCTGTTTGTTTGGCCAGCGTGTTTCTCCCCCTTGCTTTTTGGGAACTGTCAGGAGATGTATTGCACCTTCTATTTGCACAGCGCTGGCCAAACAAGACGAGACCCTGGAAGATAAGGCTGTGTGTGCAAGTGAGTGTGCACGCTTTAGCGAGCTGCAGCCTTGAAGGATGAAATGCAGGGACACAACATCAGCCCCCACTGCCAGCCAGGTTAATTCCTAACCCCGACTCAGCCTGGGAATACCAGCACTTCCCATGGTTTTCGGTCCCTGCATTTGTGTGTGAGACAGGAAATTTATAGATTTTGCACTGCACAAAATTCCAGATGGGGTCATTTTGTCATTAATATCTCTTTGAAGCGACTGCATCTTAAGAACATTCTCACTTCTGCTGACAGTGAAACCTAAGTTTAAAAACAAGACTTGAAACTGAAGCAGGCCTGTGACATTTCAGTGAGTCAAACCAGAGCTTCCCGAACCTCGAACACACGCTCACACATGGGCCCCTGTGCCTCACGTATCTGCTCTGATCAATAATCTACAAAGGCCTTGATAAGCCCTTGGCCTGCACTGTCACTTTAGGCAAACACAACCCATGTCCCCTTTCTTCCTACCCCTCACTGCGCTTGTTCCCAGCCCCCTCTACCGCTGATAAGACTGTGCCATGAGCGGAAGAGTCCAGTCAACTTGACTGGACAGAAACACAGCAGATTCTTCATTAAGGCTTTTTAAAAATTTATCTCAAGTGCTTGATTTTCTTCATTTTCACAACCTTCTCAGATCTCCTGTTTGTGAATGAGAGAGAGTGGCTCATTCCTCAGGAGATGACTGGGACGGGAAACTGGCCTCAAAGCTGAGCAAACATCAGCCACCCTCACTCCACTGATAGCCTTGAAAACATGGAGCCTTGAGGGACTGTTGTGTATACATTTGTGTATGTGTGTGTGCGTGTGTACATATGTGAACATTGGCACTAGCGTCACATGGGCTCTTCTCAAGGTGCACCTCCGCTGGGGAGTCAAGGACAGGACAGGGTCAAAGACAGTGATGAAGTCGCTTTCCTATCCCATCTTCCTTGCTCCTCCCTCCACCTTTACTCGCCTCATCCCCCCACTTTTCACGGGCTGAGAATTCATATCATATCATGGCCTCGCTTGACATCTCCTTCCTCCCCTCTTGCTGATCCCTCTATTTCAGGCTTTATATCAAGCCAAGCAACAGACAGACAACAGACAGAAAAATAATCTGTACTCAGAACAACTGCAAACAGCAGATGAAGCCAGAAATCACCGCTCAGCCCTTGTTTAGAGACTTAAAAATTCATTGTCTGAGCTTGTATGGTGGACACAGGCTGAGAGAAAGTGATCTAAATGAGGGGGGTTAGCGGGGGAGGGTCATGCAGAGCTGTAACAGGGGCCTCTGGAGGTCAGGAAGTCAGCTCGGCTCAGAGAGACCAAGAGAGCAGGAGGCAGAAGGAAAAGAAAGGAGCAAGGGAGTCTGGAAGATAGGAACAGGACATCTGGAGAGGAGGAGAACAGAGGGAGGGAGGGAGAGGAAGAATAGAAGGGTAGGAGGAAGGAGGGTGTGGGTGGGCGGGCAAACAATAAAGGATGGGGAGCAAGAAGCTGCAGAGAAGGAGGGAGGATGGAAGATGGATGGGTGGATAGAAGGAGATAGGATGGAAGGGCAAGTGAGGGAACAAGATGGCAGGAGAAGAAAGAAAAATAATAAACTGCAGATTGGATTGAAGGAGGCAGAGTTTGGCATCAGCAGGGGGAATGGGAAGTGAAAGTGTGTGTGTGTGTGTGTGTGTGTGTGTGTGTGTGTGTGTGTGAATGGGGGAGTTGCTTTGACACATCTGCAGCTCTGATGCACGCCCTGGTCATTTTGGCATGAGTCCCTTTGCCACGCTTCATTAGTCTCTCTCTCTCTCACACACACACACACACACACACACACACACACACACACACACACACACACACACGGAGGGAGACCAAAATGGTCCAGAAATAATGACATAATCAGCAGCTGTGCCACAGAGCAGGCTGCCCCTCACAAGGTGACCAGGGACAGAAGGAGGAGGGGATGAAGGAGGGAGGAGAGGGGAGAAGAAGCAGGGAGGAGGGGGTGTATGGTGGAAAAGCAGGGAGGAGGGAGAATCAAATGTTGGGTGAGCGCAGCGAGAGGATATGTTTGTGTGTGAGAGCAGGTGAGAAGACGGGAGAGGGGATCATGTAGTTCTTTATGTTAAAGTGATTCTTTGCTAGCCCTGCTGCCCCAGGCTTTACACGCAGCTCTGGTCATTTAATCAGTGCACAGAATAAAGTGGCTTATTCTCACATACACACATGCACACGTGCGCGCACGCACACACACACACACACACACACACACACACACACACACACACACACACACACACACACACACGGTGAAGAAAAGACCTGTCAGGCTACGTCAAACGGGGGCCCTCAATAGCCCCCGGCTATTCACTGAGAAGCAGATGATCTCGCTCTCTGTTCTTTTCTTCCCCTAACTCTTCTCAACACGAGAATTAAAAAGCCATAAGACAAGTTGGAAATGATGCTCGTGACACGGTGAAGGTCCAGGATAATATCTGAAGATTTGTTTGAATCTTTTGTGGACATATTTGTTGTCGCCTGCAGACTGCAAGAGACAAATTGGGTCTCACGTTCACTCCAAAAGAACACCTTCTCATTTATCTTTAGTGGTATCCTCCCTCGCAGATCGGCTTTGTTTTATTTGCCCTGGTTTTGCTCCAGGACATGCTGTTAATGGTTTCACAGGGACTACTTCTTCAGTAGAAAGCAGTTCCAATGAAAACTGTTGACAGTGTGTTCTGTGGATTACCCAAAGCAACAGGGATCCCATTCCTAGAAAGATGTTGCTTTTGTGTGGTAGCCGCAGAAATCTCAAGAGTGGGATGTGGGATCCTCAAACCTGGGCAAATTAAACTGAACCTATTTGTGTGAGGTTTGTGAAAACCTGTATTTTAGTTTGGTTACACCAATCTGTCAAGGCTATTAGCATCACAAATTTTGGTCTCTACATCTTAGTCTGCATCTATGGTCATCTATCAAATATGTGTCTGAGTTCACGTTGAAGATAATTTTTAAAAAGCAGGTGGGAAAAGCAGGTGCAAACACACATACACACACATGGTTGCATGTATACAAAAACAGCAAGTACTCTACTTTTTTGCTTTTTTTTGCTGGATATGACAGAGTCCTGTGCAGCTGTAAGGGGCCAGTGATGAATGCACATGTGCGAGTCAGGATGTTTGGTGCGGTGAGATCTTGAAGGAGACCAGGGGAATGACAGGAGATGCTGTAGATTTGAGGGGGAAGAAGAGGGCGAGGGGGAGGTGTGTGTGTTGTTGTTGTTGACATAAACCCACTGGCAAATTGTATCGGTTGTATTTTTGGCAGCTCTGAACCTAAATCTATACGGCCGGCTTTTCATCTCTCTCCTTGTATCTTCTACCTGTTTTTGTCTTCAATCGCTCTTCAAAGAGAACCCTAGAGCCTTTCAGAGAAAACACCAAACCTGTGTGTGTTTTCATGTAGTTACACGCATTTGTACGCGTTCAAATCTGTATCTGTGTCTCAGCCTGTGCATCCGGTGCAACAGTGGCGACCTTTTCACCTCAAATTCCCTGAGGTTGAACCCCGGTCAAAGACGCAACCCACACGGACATAAACACATCGTGCCCTATGTGAAAAAAAGACGAGAATGAAGGAGTGGAAGACATGAAGGGGGAAAGCAGCAGCAGGAGGAGGAGGAGAAAACAGACATTAGCCTCTCTGGGTGGAGAACAAATGGAGCCCCGAGAGGGACGTGAAGAGGAGGAACGAGGGAGAGAGGGGGGAAGGAGAGGTGAAGCACACAATGCTATGGGGCACGGCGGTTGGACAGACAGCATCTGCTCTCAGCTCTCTGTGGCTCTGGTAATGGATGGAGAGTTGGAGAGACACCGAGAGAGAGCGGGAAGGAGGGAAAGGGAGAGGCAGCGGGATGAAAAGTGGGAGTGAATGAGGGAGGAAGAGAGGATTGTAGAGGGATAAGGCAAAGGGGAGGAGGGGAGGAAAGAAGTGGAAAAGTCAAACTTTAGAAAGTTTTCTGTCATTTGGTGAAAAAACAAATGGAAGCACAGCAGAGGGGTGCGTGCCTGTGGAAGAGTGTTATCACTTCAAATAGAGGGATGGCAGACGGATGGATAGACAAAAGAGGAAGAGAGACAAAAGGGATGACACATCTTTCCAAAAGGAGAAAGAGCAGCTGATAAGAGAGGACACACGATACCTGCGTGTGTGTGTGCAGATGAAGGCTTCTCACCGCTTTCGCTGGTTACCACCCTCTCACATAGAGATCATAGGGACTTCCTCTTTTAAATGCCGAGGTGTGTGTATGTACGCATGTATGTGCGGGTGTGTGTGTGTCTTCTGTGGGAGGAGTGGTCACTGACAGAGGAAACTTGGCCTAGTCTGTCTTATGGAAATCTGAGAGTTTCCCAGAGCCATCATAAAACTGCCTCTTTATCAGACCCCGCCTCTCTCTCTCCCTCTCTCCCTCGCTGTCTCTAACCCATTACCAGGTCACACACATTCCTGTCTTATGAAAGATGATGTGTGTTGTCATTGGGGGTTCAAAGACAGAAAGAGGGGGCTGTGGAGTTAAAAAAAAAGAAAAGAAAAAAGAAAAAGAAAAGGACACTAGGCGAGAATTTTCACTTGAGTCCTCACATGAAAGTGCTGCTTGCTCAAAGTCAAGGCTTTGGGAGGCCGGGTGTGTTTCGGAAGACTTTGATGGTGATGGACAGAGCGAATGAGAAGCGGAGAAGAGAGAGAAGAAGAGAGGGGATCAGGAGGGGGGCTGAGAAAAGAGGAAAGTAGAGCCAGGGTCTAGGTAATTAACGGCAAGCTCTTTAATTACTGCTGGTGTTCATTGTGCCAGAAGGAATGTGACAATTATGCCATTAAAACTTCCTAATGGGGGGAAAAAGCGAGAGAGAGGAGGAGGAGGAGGGGGGTGGTGGATAACGGAAGACATGCAAAAGAGGAGGATGAAAGAATGAAAGGAGAGAGGCAACAGAAGGAAGAGAGAACGACGAGAGGGAGTGAGGGAGGAGGGATATGAAAGGAAAAGGGGAAACAATCGCGACAAAAGAGGAGCTGGGAGGGAGATGGGGAGCGTATTAGGCCAGCACAGTGACAGAGCAGATTAGCATCAAACAAGAAAGGCCACAGACGTGTGTGTGTGCGTCTATGTGTGTGTGCGTGTGTGTGATCACTGAAACAGAGGACATATTCATTCCAAAGACGCCACCAAGGTGGATGGAACTTTGATGATGCAGAAGCTGGCAAAGGGAAAACTCTGTGTGTGTGTGTGTGTGTGTGTGTGTGTGTGTGTGCTTGCTGAATCTGCGTAGGCTCCTGTTTCAAGTGGTGGTGCAGGCAGGTAGGGGAGGAAGAAGAGGAGGAGGAGGAGGAGGAGGTGGAGGAGAAAGGGGAGAGATCCACAGAAAAGGGCCTTGGGGGCATCCTGATACACATCCAGTACATTTCCATCTCCACATTACCTCTATGAGTCACACATGCACACACACACACACACACACACACGTATAAGACGGAAAAACATAACAAATGTGTCCATGCACATATATAATACACACAAACACATCATTCCCACACAAACATCAAACAGCAAAAAACACACAACCCACGCATCCACACTCACAAACACACACTGTCATACACACAAATAACACCCCCACACACACACACACACACACACACACACACACACACACACACAGACCAGAAAGCCACACACAAACACTTACACACAGTCTTCGTGCTCACCAAGGCGGTTGGTTTGTCAGGGGGGTTAGAATTTGCATGGCTGGGCAAATTTTCCTTGTGTTAAACTCTAATCAGCTCCTGTATCTCTCAGACACCTGCCCAGCAAAAAAAACCTTAATATGCAAAACACCTTCCCTCCCTTCCCTACACCCTCATTCCCCCAACTACTGCAGCTCCTCGGCCAACAGAAGACTTATTCACCTGGCCTCTCTCACTCTTTTCCTCTCTGTCTACCTTCTTGCAAATTTTCACATTTATGTATGCAAATAGGCTGTTCCCCTTAAGCCTTTTTTTCAACAGTAGCTTCCTGGTGCCAGGAGAAGAATGACAGTCTTGTCTGAGGTCTGACAGGAAATGCATGCTTCAGAAAGAAGGGGTTTGTCGGGTGGGGGGGTGGCATGTTACCGTTACCACAGTTTGGACAGGCACAGTGTGTTGGTTGGGTGCTGTGTGTAAACTTTTTACAATTGCACCGTTTCTGTGGCTGGTCATGAGTCAGGCAAACCCGTCTATGAATCTTTTGGATCTATTTCAAGCATTTGAAGCATTAAATTCTGCCGCACAAGTTTCCAATTTTTAATAGATTTTTAACATTTACTTATTATTAAGGTGTGTTTTCACTCTAGAAGGCTCTTTTCACGTTAATCTACTGAAGGGGAAAAGTTTTTCTGTGCTCACCTTTAAAATTTTAGTTTAAGAGCGTGATTATGTGACTTCACAAATAGTTTGAAGGTCAGCCTTTGTCCAATATACAATTTACACATGTGTAATGGGGAAACTTTAAATTTCCACTGCACATATGGAACTCTCAGCGAAGTAGGCATCTTGTGTTCAGGTGTTAAACATTTGAAATAAAAAAACATTTGTATATTCTCAGTTACTGTATTTTTCAGTGAAAGAAAACCATTGAACTTTTTAAAAACATTTCTCAAAACATGTCTGGTGGAAATCTTTAACTTCTGCTCTGACCCCGCCATGCCCACCAAACAAGGACATGGATATGAACAATCAAGTTTGTGGGGCTGTGTGTTTTTAGGAGATTATTTCCCAACAGGGACTTCCATTTCCTGTTGAGTGTCAGGTGATTTACCATAAGCAGAGCATAATTTGATATGAAAACAGAAAACAAGCTTCTGCAAGATAAAAAAAATAAAAAGATTCCTGGATCAGGAAAAATGAAACCGAAATGATTAGAACAGACTCAAAAGAAATACTATTATCCTTTAACGGTCTAATTTGCAGCCATTTAAGGTTGCTCTGAATGAGTGTAAAATGTCAGTGCGAGGCTGTAGGTGAAGGGTCACTCTCTTATTGATTTAAAGTTGTTTTCCTGTCACTAACCAAATAATTTCCGTGTTAGTCGTGAGCAGCTGAATGGAGGGAATGGTGTCATTTTTCTTTGTGCTTTGCTCTGATGGACTTTGGGCTTATTGAGACCTCATATATACAAGTGCTTCTGCCTGCCAGAGTCTTTCAAAGCCTCCCTTAAGAGGGCTGAAGATGGATGTGGGGAAGTGTGTGTGTGTGTTTGGGTGCACACAGAAGAGCCCCAGTGGACAAATAACGGACAGAGAGAGACAGACGGAAACGGGCAGAGAAAGAGAGTGAAGCACTTTAAATGTGAGCGCTTGCAAAACTCCCACTGCTCGCAAGGGCACTTCTCTCCTGCACGTCATCTCTCTCCCCCACCCCTCTCCTTCTACCCTTCTTTCTCCCCTTTCCATTGCCCCCTGATTCCCTTTCTCCCCTCCCTTCATCGCTTTCTCCTTTGTCTCTGAGCTCTCACCCCCATCCCCTATCTATCCATCTCCCTCTTCCCCCCTCTCCCCCTCTTTCTCTCCCCTTCCTCTCACTAAAACAGTAGGACGCTTAACCTTGATAACAGTGAGATTTTTTCCCCCTCAAAGTGACACACACACACACACACACGCTAGAGAAGTGCTTTGCCAGCATGCCAGGCCGGTCCAAGGGACGGCTGTACCCTTCGAGGTGAACAGGACACTGGGAAATGCAGCAACAACAAAACACTCACACACATACACCAACGCACATAGACTCCTTCTCTATAACAACATACACAGATACACACACACACACACACACACACAACGTAGCCCAGATCACTCCAGGTCCTTCTTAACACAAGCCTTTTAAAGGTCTATTGTCAGCTGACATTGAGAGAGCGGTGGTGATCCTGAAACGCTTATTCACACACACACACACACACACACACACACACACACACACACACAAAGGTGGCAAAAGGAGAAGTGTGTGAAAAATGAAACATATTAAAGGTGAAGTTGCCTGCTGAGAATTTATGATTACAATGCACTGGAAGATAGTTACACACACATAAACATTTCACCACAGATGATAGGTAAATGAGGACAGGGAAGTAAAATGTGGTTTCTCAAACACACACGCACACAAACACACAGACACGCTAAGAACCACCAAAGGGAAATTAACAGTGAGGAAGAGGCAAAACGAGCGAGGTGTCGGTAAGGTTTCTTCCTCATTGGACGAGAGTTCCTCACATCTCTATATGGCTGATGCACACTTTAGAAAAAATAGTTATTACACTTAATTGTTGTACTTCTTTAAAAATCATTAGGTATTTCTGAGAAAATACACTGTCACAAAGCTGAAACCTCGGGCTATTTTGGAGATGGTTTTCACTGCAAAGTGACCACGTACATGCTAGTACAGTGTGCAGAGTGCGGCAGGATGTATAAGAGACTTGAACTCAGCATTGAGAGCAGTCTCAGCAAGGCGGTGTCAGAGAGGACACAGTGAGACGGTGTCACACTACCCGTCTGCATCACGAGGCATCAGGTGAAATTCAACGTTTTTTGATATGGAACTGCATCAAGTCAGCTCTCAGCTCCTCCTCCTCTCGCCTGAGCACATAACAGCAGCCCTATACAACCCGGTCTGCTTTCATTCATCCATTCACTCAAGGCGCTGGGTGTTTTACCTCAAAGTCGTTGGCCTTGTTGTAGTGCATGTTGAGGGCACGGAAGAGCTCGCAGTCGCGGCTGACGCTCAACTCCTCGGCCCCGGTGACTCCATCGTTGATGGCCTGGCGGGCGAACTTCTCCATCTGGATGTAGTAGAACTCCCTGAAGTTGCTGAACCATTTGATCAGCTGGGAGGTTATGCAGCGGTTAAACTGAAATGAGAGATGAGGAGGGGTTGGGGGTTAGCACTGTTTAGGATGTCAGCCTCTGTGCTTTTATTCTCAATTATCACCTAAAATCCTAAGACATTCTGAGAGGAAATACATGGGATCTGTAAATACACTTGTAGGAGCAAGGCTATTGTGTCTAAACCTTATTAAGCCACTGGATTTGAGCAGGACAGGAAGGGAACAAGTGCAAGGATGAAAACAAGTCATTTCACATTAGAGAGGTGAGATGTGAGGGAATGACTTAAAAGAGTGTGAAGAAACTCAGAGAGAAAGATAAGAGACAAGAATAAGAGAGAGTGAGGGAAGATAATAGAGACATTAAGTAAGACAGCGAGCAAGTGGCAGGGATGGGGGGAGAGTGGGAGAGAGCGTGTGTGTGGTTCATCTTGCCCCACTGGGAGCAGACCCCCCCCAATCATAACCCTGACAGTAGTGGGAGAGGTGGAAAGGGGGTGGAGGAGAGGGAGGCAGGACCGCAAACACATAATTGACCAGAAAAACGATTAAGTCATCATCTGAAGCGCCCTGGCCCGCAGGGGGCTCAAACATGTACTTAACCCCGTTCACCAATTACACCCTGATTCTCCTCCCCTCTCTCCGCACCTCCCAGGCAGGAAGAAAAGAGAAGAAAAAGAGCAAAAGGGAAAAAAAAGAAAGAGAAAGAGAGAAAGACAGAGACGATAAGCGCTGCAGAGAAGGCTGTGGCTATCTGATCTGTGCCGCTCGGCTGGATTCAATAGGGCGAGGTAAACCTATTAAGACCCCTCGACTGGTCCCGGCTCTTTTTCTGCTTGGTCTCAGCAGTGAAAACACACTGTCTAAACATCCAAACCACTAGATAAGGACCTCAGAGGCTCAGGATCCTTCCCAGCCCAGTCTGCTCAGATCAAACCCCTATAAACATACAAATATCACTTTTACTTCTCTTAAGTGACTCCCTGTAATTACATCTCACAAATTCAAAATTTTGGTCTCTGAAAACTTCATACCCCCAGCCATCACCCACGCCCTTCGTTCATGCACACATACACAAAAACACACACACAGGCCTTCACTCCTCCCTCCCCTCTGCTCTTTTTGTGGCGCTGGAAGAATGGGGGGACAAAACGCTACTAAACGCTGAGCGGACTGCTCGCTGGGGAGGCAGAGCGGTTTTGACATGGAGATTAGGCTCTGGCTATTGTTCGACAACACACACAGACACACACGCAAACACGCACGCACACTCCTCGCGATCTGGGATGGCAGTCAAAACACACGCACAAGCACATGAAGATGGGAGGGTGAGACAACACAAACGGACAGACTGGCAGGAAAGTTGGCGAATTGGAGGGCGGGGGGGGGGCAATAGTTGGGGCACCAAGGTGGGACGGGGCTAAAGGAGAGGGGGCCGTGCCTTTCTGGAATGATGACATAATGGCGGAGTGGAAAAGAATAAGTCCGCTCGACATTGTTTGGCAGGGGTTCGGGAGGGTGTGTGCGTGTGGGGGGGGTGGCATGGTGGCTGTCCTAAAGTGCAGGGTGAGCATAAATGGGGAAATGAGGGAGGGAGGAGAGGAGTATGGGTGCAGGTCAGCGCTGTCAGACAATGGCGTTTTGCTTGCGGGGGGGTTGGAGGGTGAGCGCAGAGAGGGTCGGAACGTGAGCAGTCAGCAAGCTGGGGTCGTGACATCGGAGTGTCAAACAAACAAACTACTGACACTTACAAATACACTGGCTGCACGGGGCTATTCTTAAACACACACAATGTAGCAGACAGTTGGAGGGTGACAGAGCACAAACACACCGTTACACTCAAGTTGTCAGCACAGTATAAAACCTTTCCCCGGTGTGTGAGATCAGAACAAGTCTTACTGGGTGTGAATCTGAGACATAAGTGAATTGGCGTCAAGCTGTGCGAGCGTGTGTGTGTACATGCATCTAAGCGCGCGAGAGACCGAGTGCTACATACTGAGATTAAAGTCAGTGAAAGAGTTGCCATCGCTCATGCAGGAGACCTTTGGTGTCACTGCAGCCGAGTGACGGATAGATTTGTCACTTTGGACAAGGATTACTTTATTATACCGACAGCTCAGGAGAAGATGTATTAGGGCCTATGCATCTGAACTGAGCTGTGGCTCAATCACAGTGCAGAGCACACAAAAGATACAATATTTACAGGACATGCAGGTAAATACACTAAATTACATTATGCCCGCATCTATAGCAGTCAGTTACGCCTAGGGACTCAATTTTGGCAAGTCACCCCCACAGCTTCCAGCAGTCTTGGTTCATTAAGTTGCTGGTGGGGGGACAGAGACCCCCTGATAGCAGCTAAGGACAAGTGTGTTCAGTGTAAAAGGAGGGAATCGGTTCAAAGAAGCACATCACTGCAGCTCCTTAATCAGAGCTGGCAGGGGTCAGCCAGCACAGACATGAGATGCAGTGAGGAAAATGTGTGCGTCTGTGTGTGTGTGTGTGTTGGAGTCGACACGCTGCATTTGAGCATAGTGTATAAGGGAGTGTGTGTGTGTGTGTGTGTGTGTGTGTGTGTGTGTGCGCCAGGCTGAGAGGCAGATGAGAGAGAGACAGCGAGAGCGTGTTTCTCACACTCACACTCAAGAGCCTGTGAAAGGTCAGCGGTTAGTGCTAACAGCACAAGATAGAAAGTGGCGCGCGCACACACACACGTTCTGCTCATGCACAGACACATACTTCAGTCCAGAATAGGAGAACACTTAAGTATCCTTGGTCTAAACTATATTAGTCGCCTGCCAAAAACATTCAGGCGCTTTGACTGTCAGTGCCAAAGTTCCACACACATATCAGCTAATTTATTAATATACTGTCTAAAACTGATTTTTACAGTTTTGTATTTTGGTTTGTTTAGGATAAAAAATATTTAGCTGAAAAGCATTTGGATGAAAAGCCAAGTGTGTCGCTCCAACACTTTGTGTGACACAGTGGTCAACAATGGAGCAGAAAGCACACAGATGACCTCAGAATGCTAAGCTACATCCAGAACAACCGGAGAGGAGAGCAGAAAGACAGAGAAGCCTGTACGGGCCTCCCTCTCTCTCTCTCTCTCTCTCTCTCTCTCGCTTTCTCTTTCTCCCTCTCTCTCTCTCTCTCGTAAGCCCCTTCACAGTCATCAGGGCTTTCCAACGTTTCCTGTTTTCGCAGGGGTGAATTGTGGGAGATAATCTCCGGCTGCCTATTGGCTGACTGCACACAAAAAGCGGCCCTGGAAAGCGGGCTTTTGTTACTGCAGCGACTCAAAATCCAGCCGCTGGCTTTTCTCTCTCCCCGGCACCGCCGAGGCACACATACCATGCCACACCATCAGCGAAAAAAAAAGAAAAGAGAAGGAATGACATATAGAAAAGGGAAAACCCTCCTGACCTCCGCTACTCCACAGCACATGACTGGCCCAAATACTGAGGCTTGTTGCTAAAAAAACCACAGAGAGATGGACAAAGAAGGGGTGTTGTATGTATGTGCATGTGTGTGTGTTGAAAGAAAATTCCGCTATCTACAATACATGAAGGTGCAAATACCCCATATCTAAAGAACAGTACATCCACACACTGTATCTCTTTACAAAGGCAATAACTTTAGCTGACTTTATTAATTGACTCATACATTTATTTAATCTGTTCATTAATCTATTATAATTATTCACCCTTAATCAAAACAATATCTTCAATAATAATGAGACGTCTTAAAGCTGGTGGGATGATACTACAGGCCGTCATTAGTAGCACTAACAATGGTATTATGAGGCTGTCAAAACATTTCTAAAACACTAAAAGTCAAGAAAAAGTCACAATTGTCTTGAAAGGAGCTTAATCAAGGGGAAAAACTGTTGCAGCGTCCCCCAGTTGTTAGGGCAACCCACTTCCCACGTTCATTAGGTTCTTGACAGTCAAGACCTGATTAGTCAAGACCTGATTAGCCTTCAAGACTTTTGTCTGAGGACAGCCACTCGCTAAGAGGCCATGCAAGGCTGAATGTAATTAGATAGTCAGTCTCATTCCCATACATGTCTACTAACTTAAAGCTGGAGTCCATTGTTCTCTACTGAAAACAAAAACAAACCAATGACTCATAATCCCCTTAACTAGTTTGACCTTGTTTAAGTATATGATGAGGCCATTCATGAGGAGGCCACCTCTTTGGGAATGGTTAGTCACTGAAAGCCTTAAATAATAATTGTTGCTGCAAATTTTTAACACTAAAAAATATCAAATCAGTAGGTTGCTGTTATATTGACGAGTTTTGTAATGAATCGCTGTTGACAGGTGCCCACCAGCATTTCCCGTTTTCAAACTAAACCAATGAAATTCTCAGAAAGTCATGTGAGCAGCGAGTCATGGTTGGTGGTGATGGCATCCAAGAGGGGGCAGCTGGGAGAAAAGGGAACCTTTATCTTCTGATTTGAATAAGATGGCCTGGATCTGTCACAGTGTTTACCCCTCCGTATGGTCCGAGAGGGGCGCACATAGAAAACAACAGCAACAACGACGCGTACAACCTCGGTCGTGCAGACTACAACTGCCATTGTGCAGTTTTTTTGTGCAGCTTACATATTGTGCTTTGTTTTTCAACTTTCCTTCATTAAACTCCCGGTGGAGCTAACGCTCATTCTTGCCATGTTCCCTAAACCGACTCTTTCTCCTCTCTCCTCCATCTAACCATCCTCCCTACACCTGCTCAGATAACCACTCCTCCGTCTCTAGGCTCCATCCTCCTCTCTGCCCTCTCCACCCCTCCATTACTCATCCCGGTCTTTATCTTTAGAATACTCATAGGCTCTCCAGCTCCCTCATGTAAACCCATTCAACTTCCTCTTCTTTCATCTTTTGCATAAAACCATAACTTAGTGAGGAAAAGGGCCCCATTTTAAGTTACACAAACGTACACTGTAACACAGCAACTGAAGCCGGCAAATCACAATTAACAAATCAGACTTCCCCTTTTAAAGCAGGTGCATTAACAAATGTACGCGGAAGAGATGCGGTAGAAGACAGAAAAGAAAAAAACAAAGGTGGAGGAGTGCTGTATGTCATTACACTTGTTAAACTTGTTGCAAAAACAGTCACCATTTCAAGAAAATAAAGATAGAAGAAATGAGTTTGAAAATAGCCAGATAACTAGAGAGAGTCACAGTAATGTTTACCAAAATTAAAAAGGAGGATAATTGAGAAAAAATGTTGGCAAAGTTTGTACAGTAAAAGAAACAATGAATGGCAAGAGCATATTACCTTGACATCAGAGAAGAACATCTTGAGCATATTAGAGCTCGGGTAGCGGGTGTAGAAAAACATGAGCTTGGCCTTCTTCAGATGATTGGGGGAGAGACCCTCCTGGATCTGCAAACAGCTGCCGTTAAGGACATTAACAAATGTTCAGAGGGACAAACAACTTACGGTAGATGAAGCAAATGTAGCTGGAGATATTAGAAATACAATATGTACTTGCTGAGAATTGGCAGCAAGTTTGGCAAAAAAATGATCATTTGGATGATGGGTAACCAAATTTCCTTTCAGGCAACGAATGCAGGGAGAGAGTGGGTGGGTGAGTGAGGGGGGATGACTGAAGACAGTGCACCAAAGCAAAACCATTTGCTTGCAATTAGCATCGTCCGTATCAGGTGTGAGTGCGTCACGGTAAATAAAACGCTGGCCAGCACTACAGCCGATGCTTTTACATAAGGAGGCTCATTTCACAGTCAAAGTAAGCAGACGCCTTTGCCTACACCCTGCGCTAACCTCCACCCCAAAAAAAAGGAAGAAGAAAAGGCATTTGCATATCACAGACAAAGACAGCAGTTAACGCCAGTGACGGGCAAGAAGGCCTAATGGCTTGGCGACAACACATGCCAAGCCTGAATATGACTGTCTGATATTGGCTTCATATCAGTGACAAAACAAGGTCTAGGAGATAGTCCCAAACACTGGCCCAAGCACATGAAAATCCTTCTCACAGTCGCATAGGCCATATTCAAATACATGTCAGAGGCCTTGTCCTCCTAATGGATCGCCTGGATTGAACAACAGCGAGGATGGAGATGGGCTGGTGGGGGCACCTTGAGGGATAGCGTGGTTCCAACCTTCAATTACATCCCCCTCCTCCTCCCTCTGCTCCACCCCTACCACCCCCCCAGCCTCTCTGCCGCTGCCAAACCCTTGGAGGAGCAAAAGAAGGAGGAGGAGAAGGAGAAGAGGGGCTCTGAGGCTTTGGACTCAGCCAGTGATGGGGGGGACTGAAACACATCTGCGCCACCGAACGGCCCAAGCCATTTCCATGGTGAATTAACGGCCGTATAATGCATCTGATAATATCAATCTGGGAGGATAAGACATTGAAAAGGGAACGAGGATGGGGGTGGGCTGCATGTTAAAACCTCAGGCTGTTTCAACAAGGGTTTTTCATCAAGCAGAAGCAAGACAGGGCTTTAAATTACACAGAAGATACAGCCCTAAGTTTTCATGAAGACTATTTACACTCGAGTGGACAAAATACATTGCTTGACATTATTTATGATGTACAGGGGTGGCTGTGATCGTTAAAATCAGTCAAGTGTCCAGATGTAGCTGTAACTATAGAGTGGGAAGAAGGCATCAGCTGCTAGATTGGATTGCCCTTGGCCTCAGGGTTACACAGCAAAGCCAGCAAATGCTGAACCACGCTGGGTTGGCTCCTTAAAGACCCTGTCTACTTTGTCTGATTCAGTGAGAGAGAGGGAGAGAGAGAGAGTTAGTTGTATACGCGGCGAGGGTCTTGTGGGGGAAACCCTGGCAGACTGGTGTTACTCTGTCAGGCCTGGCCAAAAGAGCAGCACTTCACTCTCCACACCACACCATCTGCTCCAAGTGGAGGGGATACAATGGATCCTCAGACAGGGAGAGAGGGAGAGACAGAGAAAAAGAGAGCTCTTTTTTTTCAGTAGGGCAAGGTGGGATTTGTTTGCTGCGAAAGCCGCGCACTTACACTTAGATTAATTTGTTTTTGCTTTTTCAATTAGGATTAACATCGCTTTCCTCTTATCATTAAAATTAAAAAATATTTTAAAACAAAGACGCCAAGGTTTTTACCTCTCCAGCCATAAACGCAATATCACCTCCCTTCAGACGACAATTAAGAAGCTTCATATCTCCTGATGAGACATTTTCATCTCCAATTCACTCACAGCTTGCAAATGTAATTGTGATTGGACTTAGGGGTGGCGTGCAAGGCTATTATTTTGTCATGATGGTGCACTCATACCAGCTGGCCCACTGTTTGCCTGCCACATCTGACAAGACATCATCATTCTCACAACACTTCCCCAAAGCCCAAAGTCATGAGAGGAAAATAGCTGCTCCACTTCCTAATTCCAGGTGTAAGGACAAGAAAATTTGGAGTCGGAGTGAGAACAAATGAGGAAATTGATAGCAGCCATCTGCTCCACAGTGCTGCCGAGAGCTGGTGAACTTGAACGCACCTCGCAAAATGTCTGACAAGCTGTCTCTGACTTCAGAAGCTCGGGGAAAAAAAAGAACGCGACGGAAATATCAAAAATTATACATCAATAGGAACAGCTATAAACAGAGAGAGAGTATAAATACAAATAAACTGATTCAGAAATGTCAAACTAATTATAATAAAAATGTACAAAACTATATCTTTTAAATACCAAACTTTGTTCTGCGGAATAAACTCTGGGAATCAAAAATAAAAGATTAAAAAAAAAAAAAAGAAAAAATAGAAGAACAACACATGTGGACATGTTGTTCTGCCTATTCTTTCCATTTAGGGGTGTACATCTGTTAATGCCCTGAATTTATAAATGCTACAATGAAAGCCACAGCATCTGGCATATGTGGTTATTGTTTGATTGTTTTCTACTTTCTCTCAGTCTCTGTATGTCTCTCTCTCCCTTTTCTCTCTTTCATCCCTCCATCGGGAGCCCATAGAAGCAAAGGATTATAGATCTCTGGAAAGCGTTCACCCTTGGGTCAGAAGACAAGACAAGGCGAGGTAATGAAAGATAAACAGCTCGCTGCAAACACCTGTTAACGTCCGCTTCAAAGAAAAGACAGGGAGGAGGGGGGTTTGCAGGGAGGGAAAACAAAAAAAGAAGTATTTGGCTGCCAAGCAACAGCCGAAGGGCCCCCCGGGCTGTTGACAGATCTTTATGAAATGAAAAAAAGAGAAAAGAAACGACAATGATTGTGGGCTTTTTACAACAGCGATGGATGATAAGAGGAACACAAGAGAAAACACAAGCAATCATAAATATACATCTTTACTGAGTCCTCAGGCGAACCTTTTGTGACATGCACACACACAAAGACACACATGAAAAAGCCTAGGCACTCAGGTGCACGCAATAGTAAAGACGAGGGATCCAAAGTGTTAAATATATGTATTCTCTCAACTAATACATCCACAACAGGTAAAAAGCATGTAATGAATGTTAATGACTCGAAGACAAAGCTTTCTAAGGACAGCCGGTGTTACACGAATCAAACTTTCATAAGGGTTAAGGGGTGTTGAATACTCAGGGACTAAGGAGGTATAGGGGAAACAGAGAAGGGACTGAATATCTGTTTAAGCTATTAGTCCTGAGCCCCCGGGGGATTCAATTTGAGCCTCCCATAGGGGATAGCCTCTTTATCCACAGGGCATGATTGGGGCACAGTGGGGTTAAACTATAAGGGAAGCTATATAACACCATTGTGTGCCAAGTTTCAGGATGCTATCTGGCTCCTTGTTCTTTCAGGCCATTTTTTATAAAAGGAATTGGGGCAGTAAATGTCGTGGGGACCTAATCTTCGTGAGTAAGTGATATGTGACAAGAGAGCTTTTAAAGCACTCAGGTTTGAAGATGGAAGAAAGGGCTGTATGGTGCTGTGAGAAGGAAGAGGTATGAGTATAAAAATAAATACAACAATGCAGTACAATGGAGAAGAGAACAGCAGTGGGAGGAAAAGTGATTCATCAACAATTTCTCAGTTTCTTAGGGCTAGTTTCAAACAGACTCAAAAAGATTTGATTTTTAACTCTTTGTGGTTCAGATGGGATGTTTCGCACCTGTCTCTGCAGGGAATTGCCACCAGATTTTTCCTAACTGTTGGTCTGAACTGGGCTGTGTAGGGTTATAACCTCTGTCACACACACATTCGCTCCTTATAACCTGTCACCTCCCTCAAAACATGCACTTCTCACACATGCACGACCACCACCCAGTTTTTTTGTAAAGGATACATTGCTGCCTGAGTAAGGTGAGATGTCAGCCATGTCCTGGAGATCACTGCACTCAGACTTGATGAGGGACAGGGAGAGCCCCTCGGCTGTGCTGCCAGGGTGTGCTGGTGAACAAGAGCGATGGTGGTGCCCCATGTGGTGACCTGGAGCCATCTTGGTCCTCAGGCTGGTGGTCTCCCGGGAAAGGTCCATGGAGTCTGGAGAGGAACGGTCCTTGCCTGTGTAGCCACCTGTGGGTGCACCTAGGGGACTCTGGAAAGGGTAGCCCATGAGGGGCAGTGGAAAAGGGTGTCTAAAGGATGGGGGGCTGAAGCCCATGGAGGCAGAGAGTGATGAAGGGTGAAGGGCGGGGTGGTGGTGACCACCATGGGCACCTACAGCTGAGGACTGATGGTGGTGCTCACTGGGTGTCTTCCTCACGACTAAGGGCAGTGCCTCGGTTTGGTCATTGGCGGCGCCTGGCATCCCTGGCATGCTGGCAAAGGAGTCTAGTGGATTGGGAATGATGACATCACCAAAGCAGCCCAGCCTCTGGTTGGTGGTGTGGAAATTGGGATTGTCTCCATTGACAGCAGTAGGAAATCTTTCAGGAGGTATGGAAAGCGGGGGGAAGGCCTGCTGCGGTGTAGGGCGTGGAGGTTTGGCAAACACCTTAACCACTGTGTCTACCACCTGGGTCATGGCTGAATTGAGTTCCTGCTTCAGTGTTTCTGCCAGCTGTTTACCTTCAGCATGCATGGAGGAGCCTGGACCTCCCTGTCCTTTGCTCCGGCCAAGCCCCTCTCTTCTTGGCTTCTCTCCGTCAGCCAGCAGGGCCTGCTCCTGAAGCAATGCCCGCGCCCTGTCCAGGAAATGGCCTGGGTCCAGGTCAGACATCTCATTGTCAGAGCGTAAGTCGTCTCCACCCCGGTCATCGCCGCCGGTGTCAGACCTAGCTGGGCTGTCCTCAGACATGTTTCCTATGTCATTGTGGAGGTCATTGTGGAGGTCGTTGTGCTCTGAGTCGTCAGTTGAGTCATAGATCTGAAAGAACTTCTCCTGCAGCTGGCGTAGCTGTTTCTGCATGTCCTCCAGCTGCAGCTTCAGTTGCCGTCGCTCCTCCTGCTTCTGTTCCTTCCTCTGGCACACCAGCTGGGTGAAACTCTGCTGTTGCTGCTGAGGCAGACGCTGCTTACGCTTGTTCTCTCGGCTGCTATTACTACTGCTGCACACCTCGCCTCCCCTTGGACTGCTGGGGGCCTGCTGCTGAGATTGAGGAGGTGGGCAGTCTAGGTCCATCTCCCGCTCTCCATCCATCTCATGGTCACGTTCGTGACGGGAAGCAGCGGGTACCACCACACTGGGTGAGTGGCTCATACCACGTATAATGTTCTCTACACGGGCTCGTTTGGCACGCAGGTGTTCATCATTGAGACGTTCGATGTCAAAGGTGGCCAGGCCAGGAGGACGGCCAAATGGTGACAAGCACTCTTGAGGGGTGCTGTCCTGGGAGGAGTTACTGCAAGCATCCTCCTGGGGAGCATCTGAGCTTGCATTGGAGAGCCCTGATCCGGGGAATCCTGATTCCCCTCTATCACCCCTGTCCCCTCTTTCTCCCCTCTCAGGTCCTCCTCCATTTTTAGCCATGTTATTCTTGAGAAGCTGAGAGATAATGGTGGTGCCAGGAAAGGGCATCATGGTGTCCTCATATGAGTTGGCCCTCTTCAGGAGCTTTCGGAGTACATTGGACTTGGACTCACTATCGCTGGCTGTAACAACGCCAGGCCCACCATGTGGCTGCACTACAGAGCACTCCATGGAGTCGGTGTCTGATCCGTGGTGAGAGTGGGAGCTCAGAGAGTTCATGGCACTGAAGATGGCTGCTTTGGCGCGGGCAATGTTATCGGTGGTTGCTGTTGTGGCTGCTGCTGTGGAGGAGGCTGTGCTGCCCACGGTCCTCTTAACACCAATGTCCACACGTCTTCGCTTGGTCTGTCTGTTCAGGAGGGAGTCGCTGTCATGGTCCGGCATCACGGGCTGCTGCTATTGGGCCATATCCCACAAACCCAGTCCTCTTGGATCAAAGCCTCTGAGTACCTGAGGGCAAAAATTCACAGATGCATAACTCACAAAAGGGAAAAATATTTTCAGAAACCAAGCCACTCACTCATGCAGTGTCCTCAACTACTTCAATTTCAAAACTAAATGTACATCAAATAGAGAAACTTGAAAGTTTTTGATAGACTAAAACAATGAAAATCTATCAACCTCTAGAGAACTGCTGTTAGCCGACATCATGAATACAAACTGAGGAGTTTTGTCTCAAGCCAGCAGGCAATCCCTCTTAATATGTTTATACAAGGACAGGGACATCCATGATTACATTTAAGCAGTAAGGACCAATGACAGAGGGGTAAAGGGAACAGGCGAGATGGGGTCAGAATTAGGGCTTGGCTCGACATTCCAGGGCAAAGTCCTACATTTTATCCTGTCCCCTGTTACACGCCGCGCGACACTGAACCAGTTCCCACGGAACACAAAGCTGCATAAAATTATGATAATTACTTAAGTACTTGTCCTCATTTCCATGCTTGTGCAGAGTGAGCCAACATAGGAGCTATTAACTCACAAAATAAAATAAAAAAAATAGGGCTAAGATTATCTTAAAAAAAAAAGGTAAACACGGAGAGGCAATGAACATTGTACATGTCATTATATACTCATTACTGAATCTTATTCAGTAAGTGAGCTATCATTTGGTAAGTTCAATAAGATATTCTCATTTAAACCATGTTTACACTTTGTATAATTTTAAAATGCAAGTCCTGTGTTCACTTTAATCAATATGGCCATCATATCTCAAGCAATGGGGGGAGTGACACATAAAAGAAACACAAAATAGGCCTATTGATTTTGGTGCCAGCGTGAGCTCACTTCTGTGTTTTTTGTTTGTCTTTTCATCTGGCAAGGGCAGTTAATTCTGCTCAAATGAATAGGTCATAAGGGTCAACTCCGGCAAGGAGCAACTTAAAGCGCTCTTACAAAAACCCTAATGCCCCTCTGAAAGCAAAACGTTTTGTCAGTACAGGCCTGCATCAATAATGCTATGTAAGCAGCGGTGGCAGTGTCTCAGTCAGAGCCATATCAGATGCATCCAATCTAAATGTAACAATATTATTCAAAACTAATCTGTATTCCTCTATTAAATTAAAAATATTGCTGAGGTTAGTAAATGTATAAATTTGACAATGTTTTTTTAACAGCATAAAAGTGGGGAATGTAGGGAAACAATTTACATTTTTCTTTTTACACTCTTCAGGAAAACACCAGCACTTGTTAAGACTCACAGAGGCTCAGTCGAAAATAATAAAATAAAATTTAATAAACAATTACATGGCAAAACTTTACTTAAATTTTACATGTTGCACATATACTCAAATGTTGCTTTGATTCAAGTTGACTTTTAGATATAGCTGCAAAGTAGCTATACAGATTTTGAATTTTAAATACAAAAATGTAGATGACAGATTCAGATCCTTGTTTAATTTTGATATGATATTCTAAGACAAAAGTCATCCAAAGATGTTTATTTTATAGGCTCAGTTTCAGTGGTAAGTGGGGGCAAACCGCAGGAAAACTGAGCTCTGATGAGATTTAACAACATTCTCCTTAAGTGATTATTTGCTTGCTCTAACTAAAGGTGTATTATCTTCACATTTTAACTCCATGTGATCATGTGTGTCTTTTTCATACATATATAAATTAAAAGGCTTCTTTCTTGTCACTAAGCCTCACAAGACACATTCACGCTGTACACACACTGTTGGCTTTGTTAGAAACTGTACAGTGTGATGCACCACACAAGTGACATGGATTGGCAGATTTTTCTCTCTGGAAGAAAACATTTAGCAAATCTGACATTTTGTAGAATGACAATTAAAAACTGTAAAAGTCCAAATTTTCTGTAGAAGCACCCGTTGGATTAAATGTTTTTCCCCTTAAAGAAAAAAACGTCTCATTGAAGTAACACCAGGATTCTAAAATAAAACCCTTTGATGAATGGCTTTGGCCCAAGTCTTGACAGCCATATCCAGCAGTTCAGACAAGAGGTGATACATCTCCAAGAAAAAAAAAACCTTGACTTGATTGCCTCAGGATCTTAACAATGAGCTTGAAATAGTCACCAGCACCTGTCTTTTCCGAACACGCACCTGTCTCCCATTGCCCATGCGCACTCTCTCCCTTTCTCTCTCTCTCCTCTAAAAAAACCTTTCAACAATTTCAAGCAACTATGTACAACACAAACGAACACCGAGGTATCGACCTCCACTCCAACTCTTAAACCCCATCATGTGAACCCGGTTCCTCCTCTTATTTTGATCTCTTAACCAAACACTCAGCTTGTAAGAAACAAATAAATAAATAACTTGAAACTTGGCCTGAGTAAAAAATAATATACAGCTGCTTTGACTTAAAAGTTAAACTAAAAGTCCAACAACATTTACTCTAGAAGAAGAAGCGATTGTAACTGTTTGTTTGTACATTTGGTTGCTAGTGGACAGACTCAGATACCAAAACCTGTGAGAGACAGATTTGCGTACACTTACAACAACATACCGGCAGCGTTTTTTTTAATCACAGCTGTCAAAAAAGTGGTGCCGCAGAAGATAGACGCCAAACTGACAAAACAGGGGAACTGACAAGCTGCGTAACCGCCTGGACGAATTTTCTTTTTCGTGATTAAAAAGACACCAATGAGATTTAACCCACAGGATAAAGACTGAGGTGTTGGCAAACTCTGTGTTTTCAGCACTCACATGAGAGAGCAAATACAAGTAAATCTAAGTTTCCGGCTAAAGTCAACTCATATTTTAAATCGCGTTTCTCAGAAAAACACACACTTGCCTCCTAAACTTACTTCGCAAAGTTGCAAATCAACTTGATCTCCGCTTTGATGAGGAAGGCTGGGCAACCGTCCGCAAATCATCCTCGCCAAAAGAAAAAAAAAACGCACACACACACACACACACACACACGGTCAAGCTCACGCAACTCTCACCCAACATATCAAGACGAGGAGAGCGAAAAAGAGCAAATAACGTCGCACAGATACGTTTACTGTTGATCACCAGAATAAATTTCCCCTCCGTTAATGATGTTTGTTTTGTTTGTTGTTTTTTTTTATTACGCCCACCGTGCGCAGGCGAGGCAGAGCCAGAACAAGAGAGGGAGGTATCCGAGGACAAGGTTACTTACCCTTTAGATGAAGAGGGGGACAACCTGAACTCCTACGGCGGAAAAAAAGAGAGAGAATACACGCAGGACACGGCGGATTCGCTGGATTCTGGGATATAACAGTTTCTCAGAGAAGGAAGAGCTGGAATAAAGTCAGCGACGCGAGCGCAAGGAACAAAATAGGAAAAATATAGAAGATGAAAAGAGCTCTTGCGCGTCGGTCTCTCCTTCTATCCTCTGCTGTGACTGAGAGAGTGAGAGACATAGAGAGAGTGCGAGAGAGGGAGAGAGAGCGAGCGCGAGAGAGAGTCTGCGTGTATGTGTGCGTGCGTATGTGTGCGTCTCCGAGGCGCACCGGCTGCAGAGGACTGGGATGCTGGAGCGCTCCTCCGCCACTAAAGATTCACTTTAAGACACGGCTGAAGGAAACAGGAAGACGTGCGCGTCACGAGCGGCGTGATGTAACCGTCGCAACCTAACCAATAAGAGGCGTCCGTCCGGTCCGGAGAACAACGCACTGAACTTGACCAGAGAACGGGGACTTGAGCATGCGACTAAAGAGAGAGAGAGAGAGAGGGGGGAGAGAGAAAAAGGAAATACCACTCTTACTAATCTCTTTCTTCTCAAATCACCGAGCTGCGCGAGTAAGAATCGTTCCGCACTTTGACATTACACCACCTAATCCGCAGTAATAAAACACATAGACTGCATACTTTATGTCACTTTTGAAAGTTTCTATAATAAATATGAAAGTATCAGGGCTGCTTGTATTCAGATTTCAAATGAAGTATAAAAAAATAGGTGAGAATAAGAATAATTTCACCATAATAACGGCTGAGAAAATCCTTAAAACAAGCTGATTGGTTTGGTTTTATTCGGGACTCTGTTCCTGTTGTGTAAAATTACAGTTAAGAAAAAAGGTTTTAAGATGAATTCAACTTTAAATGAATTGTACAGGCAGGCAGTTTTGCACCGTTTTAATGCAAATGTTTCCACACTTCTTCCTTGTGGCAGTAAAATTATAAATGAAGAGTCTTTGAACATACGAACCACTTTTTCTATGCTTGTGTTAATACGTGTTTCTGTTATGTTTATGAGAGTCATTAAAATGTATTAACATTCATTCAAGCCCAGTCAGTTTTAATGACTAGCAACTTTGTAATTTGGTCCTTTTATATGTCTAAATAATGATGCTTTTTAAACTTCAGTATATACATATTTTCTGCAAATACAGCTAGTCCACATTTAGACTGCAGTTTCTCAAAGGGACTAACAGGAATGGGTCACTTGGGTATTGGAGATTCAGAGTGGCTTGTGGAGATATTTTTCCGTGCAGTTTTCTCATTGGTTGCAGCAAAAAAAGTCTGATTTATGAACAAGCAAAGCAGCACAGAGGCTCCCAGCTTTGCTTTGGAATTCAGATTATTCAGAGAAGCCAGTATACTGAGAGGAGAGCCGAGCGTCTCTTTGTGGAAACACTCGGTTAAGAGCTGAATATCATCACGAAACGTCTGTCACTGGGATCCACACAACCTGCTGCCACTAACATATCCCCGTGCGTAAAGACGGCACTGTCATCTGAAGTGATTATTAAGTAAAAGTGGCAGGAAAACAAACACAAAAATGTACCTTTAAGTTTACAAATCCAAAGTTTTTTTTTTTAAAGGAATGATTACATTTTCCTCCCTTTGAAAAAAAACTTCCCCACCTGTTAACGTTGAACCCTGCGGACTCTGACATCTGATCCATACCACATAAAAAAAAAACCTGTTTGACGCTTCTGATTTATGAAACGATGACGGCTGCTCGCCCTCATCCCTCCTGCGTCCCTCCAAATTAGACACTTAATTACACTGCAGTTTTTGCGCCCTGCAAAATATTTTAGCCTTTCACTACAACAGGTGCAAACACAAATTGTTTAGTAATATTATTAGGAAATAATCGATTTTTCTGAGTCGTTGAAATTAATCTTTATGCTGGAGAATTATTTTTGTCAGCGGGTGTGAGCGTATTTGTGGAGAAACCAGGTCACATCCATAAATTTTTCGACTCAGCCTGCGCTCCTGCAGTAAGAGAAATCATACGCCTGGGATTAAGCACGTGCAAGATATTACTTAAATGTATTTTATAAAACATTTATTATTACTACTATTATTATTATTGGTATTATTATTATTATCGGTAAGTCGATTTGCGTTTATTTGTGTGAGTCACTTTGATGAATCCAGTTCAGAAAGTTTTTCATGATATCAGATGAGCGTGCATTTGCCCTTTCCCCTTCATCTTTTTTTTTTTTTTTAAATTCTGGATTCATTTGTTGCACGTATAATCATCTTTTTTTATCCTCTACGCAAACAGGATCCTACAGTACTTAATGAGAAATCTTATTTTCCATATGCCCACTGTGTCAGGTGCCAGAAAGGAAAAGGCGAGTCTCTTTTCCATGCCGCAAGCAAGTGTTTTTTAGGACCGACGAATTGCAACGAAGTCAGCAAAGTTTAGTGTCTGGAGTGTCTTTTCCAAAGCAGGTGTCCCGGCCCCGTTGCTGCCCCCCTCTACCCCTACACTTTTTTTTTTCACTGGCCTGTGGCTGATTTGGCCTCGGCTCCCCTGGGTGCCGTCGTCCAGTGCGCACACAGGCTGGAAAAACAGGCCGGGACATTAAAGAAACGCGTGTTTGGAAAAGGAAGACTCGGATGAGGTGTAGAGGAAACGTGTTGGTTAACACTGGGCTGCTCTTATCGCGGCCCATTCCAGGTGGATCAACGAGTGTGTATTTATTTCAAACACACTTTATCCTCTCTCTCTCTCTCTCTCTCTCTCTCTCTCTCTCTCTCTCTCTCTTTCTCTCTCTCTCTCTCTCTCTCTCTTTTGGGTCGAGTGCGACACACCTCGATGCCCAAGACTGATAATGCGCTCTGGCACTGCGCACAGCTGATGGCTGAATTTATTGACATATTTATTAGAGTTGGGCCCAAATGCAGAAGGAGGGAGGCAGTGAAAACAATATTTCTCCCAGAGGTGTTATAAAGGTACGTTTTTATCACGTTCTGACCACAAGTAAGTGCGCGCACGCGGTGATGGTATGCCGGAGTGGAGAGGAGCCAGTGGCCTATTTTTCCTCAGTATTAATTTGGATCAACGACGGTTTATCTGCTATTTTTCTTCTTCTTCTTCTTCTTCTTCTTCTTCTTCTTCTTCTTATTATTATTATTATTATTATTATTATTATTATTACTAAAGAAGGTTGTTGTCTTCTGTTTTTATCTCTTTTTTTCTGACGCAGAAAATCAACAAACACAACCAAGCTGAGTTTTCCTGAATTTAAGTTGCTTGAATTATTATTGAAAGAATGAATATTATCTCTTGAGCAGCAGCGGTTATAAAAATGGCCTTAATCAGATAATGACTTGATGAGCTCCTACAACAGCTCCATTTCTTTTCACTAGACACAGTTTTTTTAGAGAAATGAGAGAGAGAGAGAAGGAGAGAGAGAGAGAGAGAGCTATTTGCGAAAACACAAGCAGAGAGAGATGGTAGCGCTAAAAGCTGTTTTGTTCCGGAGAGGTCTCCGGGTCCCTGAATAAAAAGGTTTAGGAGACAGGACAGAGGAGAGAGGAGAAGAGAGGAGGAGAGGAGGATACAGGATTTGCCTGAGTGTAATAAGTGAGTAGGCGTCTGACTCTCATATCCTCTAAGTCCTTGTTGGGCCCCTGTGTGCAGGACTTGATGTATTCAGCTTTCACCATGACAAAGATGAGGATGCTGCAGGAAAATGTGCACTTGTTTTCTGTTGTCAAGGCAAAACCCATTTTAAAAAAAAAGGAGGGAATCTGCGTGACCTGAACATGATGTAAGAAAACGCCTGTTAGGTCTGAGTGCTGCAGTAAAATAACAGCAATTTGCATGGATGTGATTATTGGTGATATTACTTCTTGGTTGCCAGGGCTGTGATAGCTGGCACAGTGTCGCCCCTGATGACCCACATCCCTCTTTCTAGGCTACAAGTAGTGGTGATTATGGAGGCGATTGTGTGTGTGTGTGTGAGAGAGAGAGAGTGAGAGAGATAAGTTGGTCATCCTCTGTGGCCTGTTTTAGCCATTCAATGAGACAACATACTATACAAACACACACACTCGCACTCAAATTCAAATATATTCTATTTGCATGAATGGGAATTGGCCATAGTTGGAGAGGCAAATGTGTGACATCATATAAAGACAAGGTAACAGTGAAATATGAACCATGCTCTGAGTAACCTAATGATGACATCTAATAATAATAACATGTGCAATGAAAAACATTTATGACATACACAAGCATTTCTATAAGAATTGACATTTACACACACACTCTCTATCTACTTTTCCTCACACACATGGTCACACTCTGAGTGATAAAATGCAGTATTAACACACCCTGTTTTCAGCATTTACACTGTTTGCTCTAACATTATAACCCCCCACCCCCCATGTTTGGCCTATGTAGAGGTAATAGGCAATTAAAAGCATGCTGCTCAGTGATGCTGATGGGAATATGGCTGCAGTCAAACTCATTAAAACCACATATACATAAAAAACGTCATAATTAGTCTCAGCTGTGTGTAAAATCCTCGAAATGATCTATATATTTAATATTTCTTTGGCAGAAAATAACACGGTGATTTCCACAATGTCTGCAGTTAATTCGACATGTCTTAGGAACAACCTTGAAAGTGAACAAATGTTTAAAATCACTGCCTATGACTGGAGTTAGGCTAAAGTCAACAGGAATGAAGGGCGCGCGCGCACAAACATACACTTATACACTCTCTCGCGCGCGCGCGTACACACACACAGCGCCTTGGAGGTGCTTGGGCGGACAGACATGCTGGGAAATCGCCTGGAACTGTATTAAGCCTGACGTCCTTAAAACAAACAATGGCACCATGAAATAAGGGCTTATGCGCTCAAAGTCAAAGAGCCCCCTCAGCAACTCTCCCTGTTTATCTCTCCCTCTGTCTGACACACACACACACGCACACATGCACACACACACTCTATTTCTTGGGGGTTACACACTCAGGCTCGCAGCTTCCATTGGGAGGGGACCGACTTTGCTCCTATGAACTCTCACCTGTCAACATGGAGCAGAGGACTTTACTTGGTAAACACGAAAGGACTTTAGCTGTTTACTTCTGGCGGTGACTTAGCCTGTTTTATTCACAGCGAGGCCGCGGTCACAGCTGGTTCTCGGGGTGCTTTGAGTGCATTTCAAGGCGAGGTTAAATCCACGCCAAACTGCGTTCAGTAATGTGACAATTTTTTATGCGGCCGCTCTTTGACTGCATATTTTACCAGAACACGACTTGAGTTGTTTTCTGAGAGTGTGCGTCCCACCGAAAGGCCACATCCGGCATCCATCCAAGTCGCATTGATTTAATAAAACGGTGTAGGGTATTTCGATGGGCGCTTAAGGAAATAAAGGGTTAACAGTTATAAAAAAGTTGTAGATAATTTAAAATGCGTGTTAATTCGTGTATTGAATGAATGCCGAATCAAAAAGTAGCTTTCAGTGATCCATGTGCCGTCTTAAGTTTTTGTCTGTGATATATGCATTTCGTGTATATAAACAAGATCCAATGAATTTGCACATTTTTCAATGAAGTGTCGCTCATACAAGCTCCGGTCTCTGCTCTTTTCCTTTTTAGATTTTTACAGCCATTATCACCTACTGTAACTATACTGCTTTGCTTAACAAAAAAAAAAAAAAAAAAAAAAAAAAAAAAAACGGGCTGTGGCAGATAAGCGGCGGTCTGTTTTCGCTCCTCTGATCAGCGGTAATTATATTTGTTGGCGTGGAGGTAAGTGGTCCTCCCCGGGGGGCGTATTGTACTCGACTCTCTCCATGTCATAAAATAAAATTACAAGGAAAGGAGAAGATATCCTACAATAACAGAGGCGAGTCATAAAATCAAAGAGTAGCTAAATTAAATCTGAAGGAAAAAAAACCCTCACGGAAAATACATTAGGGCTATGATGGACCGGGGCAGGGGGCTTCAAATAAAACGCAGGTTAATGACTTTTTAATAGCTTCTACGACTGTATGGTTGGTTAACAGGCACACACACACACTCACACACTCCCTCATACACAAAGCTTTCTCTAGCTGACTGAGGCAATTAACAGTAATTAGTGATCAGTTACCTGTGTTTCAGCCTTTCTGCACTTCCCCAAATACCATAAAGAGAGGCGTCTATAGGGTATGAAGTGACATGTACAAGGCTTAAGTAGCTTTAAAGTGCCTCTCTCACCACACACATTAGTCTCCGGTTATAAGTTTAGCTCTTTGCAACAGTCCGCTCTCCTGTTACAGCAGTGGACATTCACAAGTCTTGTACCTGTTGGCACCCTCTTGTCAGGTTTATGTATCTGTGTAACCTTTGACACCCCCACCCCCCACCCCACACCTCCATTGTAGAAGTTCAGCCTGGCACCCAGCAGAGAGGCCTTTCGCTGGTGACCTCTCTTGACCCCTTGCTGACCTTTCACACCAGAGGAGCTTTGGCTGCCTTAAGGGGAGGTCAGGAGGAGGGTAGCGCTGTTATAAATGGCCCTGTAAACACACACAGATGCAGACAAACACACACACCACACACACAGAGACTGAGCAGAGCAGTGTTTTCTGGTTACTTGTTGATTGAAAATTATTAAAATTCTGGTTCTAGCAAATGAGGCTGAATCAATGTATTTCCAGTTTTTGAAATGAGTCCAGTACATTTACTGAGATATTGTACATGTATTTTACTTGAGTATTTCCATTTTATTCTACTTTATACTTATACTACACTACATATCAGAGAGAAATCTGGTACTTTTTACTCCACTACATTATTCAGACAGTTAGAATTACTTTGCAGATTTTACATAAAATCCAGATGACTTGTTAGAGGTGAAGCTACCCAACTGTATATAAAAAGTTAAAACTAACTCCATGTCGCCCAGCTACAACATAAAAATAACACGTGTACATTAATGCATTACTAACAATAATATAGTATAACACTGATAGGGACCGTTCTCATAATAAGGACTTTAACTGTTAATACTTTATTATAGTACTTATAGTACTGCAGCATGTAGATGTTTCTTCCACTAGTGTGTAGTTTCACACTAGTGGAAGTGTGAAACTACACACTAGTTTCTGAAATAGTACTGTTTTCATTACTACATTAATTACAATCTTGTACATGGCCTGTAATATCCAGCTGTCTTTATGTAGAGTAATGTATGTGTGTAGCTTGTAATTAATCAGAGTAGCCTGACCATCTATCCTCTGTTGGGCCATGCATGAACACACTCCAACCACAGGTTAAAAACCAGCCGCCGATATAGTGCTCATGTGCACATACACAAGTGAATGAACACACATAAACACACATAGAAATGTAACACACAGTTGAGGGCACGCATGCACCCTCAAGTACGTACTATACATATACACAGGCCTACATTTATGCAAACGCACAAACACACACACACACACACCCAGTATTTTCAAAGACTTCCCCGTGGACAGAGGTGTCTGCCAGCGCTGCCATAAATCACGTTCAGGCTGGTGCTGAGGGCAAGGCACACCTTGTCCACGTCGCCCCCACTCCTGGGCTGAATAAACCATAACATCCTGCCTCTCGTGCTGCCCGACGCCCTCTGAAGCATGACCCTAGAGAAGACCCCCCCACACACACTCTCACCTCCCACCACCCTCCTCCTCCTCCCTTCCTCCAGCTCATCTCTCACTCCATCCCTGCCATTGTTCCTCCTCCTCCTCCTCCTCCTCCTCTGTCTAACTTCTCTATCTTTAGGAATTTCAGCTGCTGCTGTGGACAGGTTGGGCAGGGCTCTGCTTGTTTGGAACAACACGCAAACTCCCCATCCCTTCTCCCATCTTTCCTCCAATACTTTTTCTCCCCCCATTTTAATGACTTCCTGCTTAGAGAGTGGGATGAGAGAGCAGAGAGAAAGAAAGAAGGGAGAGAAAAAGAAGGACAGCAAAACAGCAGGAAGCAAACGTTTAACAGGAGGATGCCGACACCCTCATCCTGTCGTGTGCCGGCTTGGTTCAGGTGCTGTGGGCCAATCGGCTCCCTCCGCTCCATTTACCTCAGGGTGTGCCGCATTTGGCTGAGAAGGTGCACCTTTCCTTCATGACCCCCTCTGGAGGAAGTATAATGTTTCTGGAAAGAAAAGGAGATGATTTTACTTCCCGGCCAGAGGAGCCAAGTATACAGGCTCATAATAGAGCACTAAACCCCCCACCACCACCCAACAGAGACATAAAAGCGAACAAAGAAAAAAGAATGCGTGAAGCATTGGGTTATCTGCTGATTATTTCCCTTGATTTTTACTGCTGCAGAGGGAGAAGCTAAGCAAACAAGCCACACAGCAGTTGGTTCTTGGCATTCCACTTGAAGGTCTTATAATAGACAAAACCCATGTTGGAAAACGTGTATGTTGCTTGGCATGCAACCACACAACTGATTACTTCCCCCTAAAATGTAATTTCTAAGGAAAAGGCTCAGAATTGCCAGTAAATTCACTGATATGCAACAGTGTGTTTTAATTTGAAAATCCATTCTGTTAGAGAAAGGAGGCACGTGTTTTAGAAGTTGAAATTTTGATTTTGGAACAAAACTGCTCTTATACAAAACACATGTACATACATGCATGAGTGTTTGCAAACTACACAAACACACTCACACTCAATCACACACACACACACACACACACACACACACCACACACACACACACACACACACACATATCCAAATCTCTCCCTAACCCCTTGTATGCCTGGGTACATCCACCAGAACACCAGAGGAGCCTTGAGAGGACAAGAATAGCGAGGCATGTGCCTATTTGTAGCATCATTGTCATCGAGATAAAAGATCTCACTGTTACGGTCACACACACACGCACACACACACACAATCACACACACACATATGCACACGCATGAGCAATCATGCACTGTGTTCATTACCATAACATACACTCAAAGGGAAATATTTACTGATCCACACTGGTCAGGACCATGAGGTACAACCACTAAAAACTCACATATCCATCCATGCATGTGGAGAAACACACAATTGTTTTCTCTCTCTCTCTCTCTCTCTCTCGCACACACACACACGCACATTGTGCAGGCATTAGAGTTACAGACGCACTGGGCAGTTCCTAGAAGAGACAGTAGAGTAATCTCCTCTTTATACACTCATAAGCAGCTTCTTTCACCCAGCTGCATGCAGTGCGCGTACAGTATGAGTGTGTGTGTCTGTGTGTGTGTGAATGTCACACCACAGCTCCATGCCTTAACCATGGGCTAACCTGACTATAAATGAGCAGCAGTGGCACCTGTGCCGGTACAGATCCAGCGTTAGGACAGAGGAGAGTCCCATAATAGGATGCTGTCTCTTTTGTTCGGTTGGTATGAATAGCAGCTCTAAGAATAATGTCCCCTCCTCCGTCCTGTAAATGCTCTGAGATGGACTGTTCACATCCCCAGGTGCAGGGAAAGTACCTGTGGGAGTTGTATGATGAAGGAAAAATCCAGTTTGGAGAATAATCCCTCGAAAATGAAAGTGCTGAAGAGTTCACTACCTTGAAAACAGACTGCAGAGGTTTTAGTATAAGTCTTATTTGGTGTTGGGTCATCAGCAGCCTCTTGAAAAGTGCTGGTACTCATCTGTCTTCTGTATAAGTGATCAGTTGCATCAGTTTTCTCTTCTTCAGTCTTGGATAGTTAAGTTATTTGATATGATCATGCTGCCTGCTTTTTCAGCTGATAAAAGAATCTTATTACAATTCTCACTCAGCCTCGTTAAACTACACATCATTTGAAAGCATTAGGCCTTGCGATCCTGTGTAAATCGTTTTTAAATAAGGATAAAAATAGCTGAGAGGAAAACTGCAGCATTAGTGGCTCTATGGTGTGTTGGTTGCTTGGTCCACCACTTCAGTCCAGACTGAAATATCTCAAAAACAACCAAGTAGATTGTCATGAAACATTGTAATATTCATTCACGATCCCCAGAGGATGAATCCGTTTGACTGTGGTGATCTGGTGACTTTTCAACTAGTATCACCATGAGGTCAATATTTGTGGTTTTTAGTGAAATCTGGACCACTCCTGGATAGATTGCCATGAAATTTGGTACAGATATTCATGTCCCCTCCAGGATAAATTGTAACTAACTATATATCTCTGTTTAGCACCATCATCAGCAGTCAAAATGTTATTTTGTTCAGTACTTTGATTTATGAGCTGACAGCTGCAAAAGTAATGGCACTCCTGTCAGCCAGAGCTGTACCTTGTTTTATGCTAATTACCAAATGTTAGCATGCACACCAAACTAAGATGATGAGAACGGTAAACGTTAAACCTGCTGACCGTCAGCGTATTAACATTGTCACTTGTGAGCTTGTTAGCATTTAGCTCAAAGCACTGTTGTGTAGTACAACAAAGTACAACCTCAAAGTATGGCTGTAGATGTTTAGTCTTATTAGTGTATTGTTATTGCTGCAGTATCACACTAATTTAGAGACTCTAGAGCGTAAACAAGATTATGAATGTAACCAGGAAGATTAGATAACAGTAGCCATTTTATTTTGGGGCTTGTGCACAAAAAGTGGATCCTGTTTCAGAATTAAATAAAGGTAAATAAATCTCCATTATATCAACAGAACAGCTCCAGACAGGCTGTTGCTTTTAACCCTGAGATGAATTAGTTATTGTAAAAGGGGAAACCAGCCAGAATTACTTCAAATCTGTATCCAGTTTTGGTATTTTTGTGTTACAATAAAACCTCAAAAAGTTTGTTTGAGTATCCACAATACAATTCTACAATTCAGTTATCCTGTTTAATTGGCATAGTGAGTGGGTGATGGTTTACTCATACACATGGTTTACCCTGACCCCAACTTCCCTCACACATAGACAGACAGACAGACAGACAGACACACACACACACACACACACACACACACACACACACACACACACTGCTGTTTTCAGTGTCTTTAGCTAAGCCAGAGGACAAGTGATGCCTGGGGCCGTTCCTGATCCTCCTGGCCTTTTCCTTGCAGGAATCTCTTCTTCCTGTACGGAAGTTTATCGTGGTCAGCCTGCCTGTCACTGACGCCTCCCAGAGGAAAGTGACAGCAGCTTTATTCACCCGCTGACCCATGAAGAGGACAGAGGAAGAAAGAGAAAAAAACAAAACAGAGTGTGTGTGTGTGTGTATAACCTGACTAAGGGCTTCTTTTCTCTCCAGTAAGGAGGCACGATGAATCTTGTGCATTCAGCACAACCTCTGAATGTGTGTGTGTGTGTGTGTGTGTGTGTGTGTGTGTGTGTGTGTGTGTGTCATGTGTATGCATCCAGTGTAATGTCCTTTAACCGACCCCCACCAACATGAATGCGTCTTCCTTTCCTCTTTTCAGCCTCTTTTGTGTGTCCAGATTAATACAGCCCAACAAATCCCCATATCAGCCAAGTGATGAGCTTTTATCTGAGCTCTAAACAGATCAGTTCTTATTTTGATTTTTTTTTTTTCATCTCAAAGTTGAGGCCATGCAGCCTTGAAGAGAGAGAGCAAGATAGACAGATAAAGGGACAAAGAGATGATGTCCATCTGTTCTGATGATCTCCCTCCAACTTTATCTGGCATCAGCCTTTTCTCCATCCCACTCTGGTCCCATCAGACCCAGAGGGCCCAGGCACTGGCCTCGTCTTGACCCAGTTTAGGGCTTCCATTCTGGGCTTCCTGATCCATCCACTCTCCCCCTCTGTGTGGGGGTTCATCCGAGAGTCCTGAGATTATCTGATGGTCACTTAAGAGGGAACGAGAGAGAGCGAAGTGCTGTCCACTTAGCTGAAGATTATCCTTTAAAAGGAAGGGATGGCAGTGGAGATGGAGGAGAGAAGGAGAAAAAAGGATGTGCTTAAGAGATGAATAGAGGGGGTGGATGGAGGGAGAGATTGCGAGGACGGTCAGAGAGATAGAGAGAGGGCAAATGAATCATATGGAGATAAAGTGTGTGTGGGAGAGGGTTAACAAAAAAGCGAGGAGAGAAATACGGCATCGAGGGAAACATCTAAATGAAAAGCTGAGATGGAGCTGAGGTGACAGAGCGAGAGAGAGAGGGAGCAGAGGAAGGTCGACAGAGAGAGGCAGAGATGGAGAGATAAAGAGAGGAGGAAGCAGGAAGGATGAGGACAAGAGCTGGATTAAGCAGTAAAAACAGTGATTATGAAGTGTTCACTACCCAAACTGAAGACCCTTTCCAGTGCTTTTTGGGGGTAATAGGGTCAATATGCCGACTTGTATTTATCACACATCAACAGTGCAAGTGGAAACCTAGATTTATGTCCTCATTACAGAGAGAATATTCAGGGTTTGGGTGACAAGTTTACGTATTATCTTTATTTTCTGTACAAAATAAGTTTGACTAACTTGTGGCCTTTTAATAGTATCCTACATTAAAAGTCTATTCTGCCAGAATCTGAAGTTTTGGTCAATTTACGTGAGAGATTTCTCTTGTTGTGTCATTATCTTGTCTAATCGTCTGAGTGCTTGTGTTTCTTGCCTTGTCGGATTTTCGTAAAGTGGCCAATAGGAATAGTGACACAAACTATGAATATAAGATCCATGTTTTCCATAGTTGATTCTTTAAGATAAGGTCTGGAGCCTGAAGCTCTGACGCATAAAACGCTTCTTAAAAAGTCCCAACTTTCCTTTACAATGAGAAATTTCAGTCCATGTGAAAGCCCTTACAACAGTGTTATTGTTTTTGCGGTGGTGAGTGGCAGCTGGTTGCTTATTTTATCATTTAGTGATGGTACCCAGCTTTATTTCACAGCAGATATTTTGACTTGTCATGGTAGAAAAACCTCAGGGGTTACTAATAACATTAACTGCTTTGTTCTATTTATGCATCCCAGTAAGTCATGACAGTGTGACAGTGAGTCAGCATTAACAATATCTGGACCCTGAAACTGAAGCAGCTAAATGGAATTCAGCCATCATTGTTATTATTTACACCCTGCTTTTCCCACTGTTACAAAATGTCTTCTATGAGAAAGGTGTATGTAAGTTAAAATGCACCTCCAGCTCTCCCCTTTACAGTTCTCATCATCCAGATTTTCCATCTACCATTTGATCTAGTTTCCTCAGTTTCTTATTGTTTTACTTCTAAATTGCTGAATTGGCAAAGAAACCTTTGATTTCTGTTTCTGTTGTGTCATGTAAGAATTTATGTTTACGCAGAACTGGCAGGATTACGGTCTACCTTTGTGTTGTCTGCTGTTTTTACATTCATTATGTGCTTCTCTCTGATGAAAATGTTGGTGTAGGTTTGGGGAGGTAATTGTTTTACTATAAGATATTACATACCTGCCTGTGATGGGTATATAGTATTGTGTTGTTTTCTTCATAGTGTGATGGAGAAGAAAAGCATGGGTTTTAGTTTGAATGCAAAATGTTTTAAATCCCCAACCCATTCGAACTCCATCCATTCATGAATTTATGTGTGAGTGAATGAACTGGGAGACTGTGTGTGCATTCATGTGTGTACGTGTCTTTTTTTTTTTTAGGGGGGATGACCGAGTGATACAGAGAGAGATCATTCCCCATCATTTGATTGGATCAGTGGTCCTGCCAGTGTCCAATTATTGTATTCCCCTGATAGACAGAAGTGTGTGCATTTGAACACACACCCACCCACAAACCCCACACACACACACCCACACACATACACATACATTTAAGAAGTCACAGTATAAATACCCCCCCCCCCCCCCCGGAAAAAAAAAAGTAGATACCAAAAGCTTGTCAGTTGTCTGTACCTGCCATGAACTCCTTATATCGCTCTCTGTCACCCCGAGTAGAGGACAGTCGCATTGGAGGAAGTAATAGGGGTTCAAGGATGAGAGGGTGAGATGGGGTGGGGGGTGTCCCTCCTCCCTCCCCATGTTAATCTCCTCATTTTCATTTCTCTTACCATGTGGGATTAGAATGATTTTATTTAAAGTGTCAGCTTGAGCTACCGGATTGAGAAATCTGGATTTCGTAGGGATTATTATTACAGAGAAAATGCACACACACATACACACACACACACACACACACACACACATACACACACACACACACACACACACATACACACACACACACACACAAGCACTCACATGCACACACAGATTTTCCTCTTCTCTGTCACTCACTAATGACCTGCTTGACCAACAAATGGTATTTATCCTCAAATTCAGTGCAGGGGAGACGAACAGACATTGTGATACACTGAAGAGTGTGTGGCAGAAAACGTGTGTGTGTGTGTGTGTGCACGCGCGTGTGTTACATGAGCAGTATGTCTTTGCCAGTTGGTGATATATTTAATTCAAGTTTTTCTTTTCTACCAGTTTCAGGAAATGACTCAAAGGCACATGCCACACACCCATGCAGGACTGAGACAAGTAACAGTTTAGAGTCTGATTCTTTCTTTCATTTTCTTTTCATATTTGTCAGAACATCATACAATCTCTAGTCACCCTCGGCCAGGCCAAGTGAAATGAGGTGAACAGACTCAAACCAAAGCTTCACCCTTCTGTGTGTCAGATTTAACATCTAATCTACATTACGATAAGGCTTTCACCGCTCAGGGGGAAAAAAAGAAGAATAAAAAAATGCCATCACCTTTTCATCCTAGGGCCAAGCCTTTTATTCCTCCTCTTCTCATTACATTAAAGGATGAGGGAGGCCGTACAGTGGCTGAGCGGTATTTAAAGACACCATTCCCTTCATCTGTTTAATTTCTCTTTATTTAAGAGACTCCCTCCTCCCTTCACCGCTCCCTCCCTCCGTTTAATTTCTCTTTATCTAAAGACTCCCTCCATTCATCTGACTGATTGATCTTTGTCTCACTGCAAATGACGTGGAAGAGTTAGTTACTGCGAGGCCCCTAATCCAACCTCTCTGACGGGGACACCGTGTCTGAGCGGAGACGAGGGCGACTTTGGCTTTACAGATGCTCACAGCAAAAAAATCGGTTTCTCGCGGCACAAACTGTTTTTACTGCTGACAAGATTATTACAAATTTTATTTACATTAATTATTCGGAAATGATCCTTACTGGAATTTCTTCTCAGCTTAGAGGGTAAACCCATACACCTAAACTGAATTTCCCACTGTCCACCCAACTAAACAGCCACTACAGTATCATCACTGTAAATACTGCATAGATATAGATCATATAAAGAGTCGTATAGATTTATTTTTTTTTTGTATCAAATGGGTATTATTAACCTTTATTCACCTGGAAGAAGCTGTGTCTTTTAAAACACTGTCTGCTCTGTTTGAACTATTGAAATACTTGCATGACAGTGTACGTCATGTACAACTAAAATTAATTCAAACATAGAAGAAACACATTAAATACTCTTCAGATACCTGTTTAATCTCACAACAAAGTTAATGTTGTTCAGACACTTAAAGGTAATTAGTCATTCTGGCTAATTTATTGTTTAAGTGCCAATAAACTGTCAAATATGTCCTAACACTCAATGTGACCTCTTCCAGTTGTTTCTTTTGTCTAGCTAATGCATACCCAGACATATTGATTTACTATCACGCCAAACATGGAAAAGAAGCAAATCCTCACTATTAAGAGGTGGAAACCAGGGCACTCTCATCAATTAAACAGTCATCAAAAAATTTAGCAATTCATTTTCTGTCAAGTGAATCGACTAATTGTTTCAGCTCTAAACATGATCATCATCTGATAACCCCATTGATAAATAAACCAGTGATCCCCTGTAGTGGCAGACAAACCCTGAGGTGAGGAGCCTATAGAAAACCCCTTTTCCTATTACTCTGTTTACTCAAACAGTAAAGAGTGTTAAAGAGAAATTAATAAAATGACGAAAAGAGGAAAGTGTAAAACGTAGTTAATAACATTTATAACCCTGAGATCAGTGAGAAAAACTCGCTTCCATTAGACTCCGTGCTATGATATCATGTCTGTCAAAGTGCTGGAGAGGCATTTGCAGGCACAAATACAGGCGTTGGACAAGTACTGAGAGTTTATCCTGATGAATAAACACACATATATATACACACACACTCACACACATGTATATACAAACACACACCCATTTTAAGAGCAAGGTCTTGGGAAGTAGGTTAAGCAGGCCGGGGATCACCTCTCGCTGCTCTCTCCCAGCTTAGAAGCACTGAGAGGGGTCGGGCGGGAGGGATGGGTGATGGAGGTGGAGAGGGAGAGAGGATGGGGTGGTGGGGGTTGCGGGGGAGAGGGGTGATGGAGAAACTGCTTTCCAGCCCTCCCTCTGACCCATGGATTCTCTTGCATGACTGACCAAGAACTATGAGAGTTTTAGAGAAGGTCTTAGCCCCTGCTCATGGCCTGGGAGACCCCATACGGACGGGGTTAAATAAAATCTCTATCATATGGAGCGAACATGAAGGATAAAGCTGAATAATACTGAATCTGCTCAGTTTTCAGACAGTTATCAGTGTATTTCCAGGCTGCACTACCACTGATACTAAAGTCATGAGGAAATCATGCATCAACATGAAAACTGTGACAACTTTCAGACCCTTCCTGTTACAAATCATATTACTAAAATCCCATATGACGCTTCTGTTGCTTTTTGTGACCATGTGTCTGCATCTGAGGATGCCGTTGGTGCTGAATAGAGAAGCTGCACATTGCGAAAGTGCATGCATGAGAGCATTTCTCCCCCTCTCGCAGGTGTTTAAGCTGTACAGTAAACAATAACGCTTTGCGCACATAAACACATACACACATGCAAACACAAAAGGCTCATTGTGTGTTGCTGTGTGTCCGCTAACCCATCCTTTTTAATCTGGGATTATGGTATTCCCATCGTGATGGCAAGAGAGGAAACAATGCTTTATTTCATGGGAGGAAATGTGCAATAATGATGTTAACACCTCAATCTGCCTTATTTAACCATTACATACGCTCTCTCTCGCTTGCTCACTCTCTCTTTCTCTCTCTCTTTCTCACACACACACACACACACACACACACACACACACATACATTCTGACCCACAGTTTTAGTATTTGTCCCCCCTTTTTTGCTAAGCAAACCCTGACCAACACAAATCTAAATCTCTTGAGAAATGAAATCCAATCTGAATTTAATAAATTATACTCCAGTTTTTAAACAACAGAATATTTCTGTGTGTGTGTGTGTGTGTGTGTGTGTGTGTGACAGAGACAGAGAGAGAGAGAGAGAGAGAGAGAGAGAGAGAGAGAGAGAGAAAGAGAGAGAGAGAGAGAGAGTGCCTTTGAGCCTTATTGTGAGCATACACTGTACAGTATAGCTGCTCTCATGGGGTGTAATCCGACACTAAAATCGTCCATTAACACACTATCAAAGCTATTCTTCACCGTTGTGTCACACTTCCATGAGCCATTTGTGGCTTTAGTGCTTTGGCTATCCAGCCTCTTTAATGTAGTTCACAGTGCGTAGTAATAGGATGCCGTCTTTATGGGTAAAGAGTTTTTTCAAATCCTTGGCCCTGAAGCCAAAACACTGACTGTGTGAGTTCAGATTTGGTGAAAATATGAGTCTGTAACATGTTTTCAGCAAAGTCAGATTTTAGATTCTTTATCTCTCAACATGAAAATCGTTAGTGTCCCGTTTTACTATCAGTAAAGAACAGATCAGATGCTGTTTGAATTTGGAGATTAGAGCCAGTGGATCATACCGGGTGCTCTTGTGTTTGAGAGGTAACGGTGTGCTGGTCTGTGAATAAGACCTCTGATGATGGCTGTATTTTTATTGTGAGGCCCCAGGTGCTGCCAGTGTCACACATGGACACTCATGGCACCGGTGTCCTGGCACACGCACCAACCAACCAGAGAAGGGCCAAGACGTGGTGTGTGTGTTTGTGTGTGTACGTGGCTGAGAGAGAGAGTGAAAATGTGTGTATATGTGCGTGTAGCATACAAGGCTAAAACTAGACCTGGACCTGGTGGAGTGTCTGTGTGAGAGACTCTTCTGCCTGAGTGATGGCCAGTGTTGGTCTGGAATGCAGATGAGTATAACGATGATAACCCCATGCTAATGCTAATCCTTGTCTTTATATTACATATCTTGTTCTATGTTGTATTCTCCTGCAGGGCTTATTTAGGTCATGCAGCACATTTAATGCCTGTTAAAAATAAGTAAATGATTACTAGCACCACTATGTAAAGAAATAATGCCACAGCTTCTTAAACCCTCATACAATTACTCTTCATCGTTTGTTTCTAACCGTTTACATTAGTACGTTTTAATTTCAGGAGCATTTAATTACGGTAATAGCGCAGTGGTGAGTACATGTGCACGTGCATGTATGTATGTGTGTCTTTGCACATATGTATGCACACAGGCATGTCTGTGGAGAGTGTGTGTGTGTGTGTGTGTGCACCAGCTGTCTGATCAGTAATCAGTTAGCAGTGGGCTAATGCAGCCTCCTTAACCCAGGGGCCTCATAAGACCGCCTCTGGCCCAGCCCCTCTCTCTGCCAGGGACAAATCCATTACCCAAAACAAGGACATGAAATGTCAACAAACACACACACACACACACACACACACACACACACACACACACAGAATGAATGTACTTGCTCCAAAGCGCATTTGATTGATGTCATGAAAAGAAAGTGTCTCTATGAAATGCTACAATTACTGTATGGGAAGAAAACAGTGGCAATAATTATTGACACGCCCACGTGATTAGTTTATATTTTAATGCCGGTCGTTAGAAGAAAGCTGGTGATGTTACCCATCGTCACAGTGAGGCTCACTGATTGGCAAGTTTTCAAGCTTGCCACAACTCTCCTGTTACTCTTAAGTGAACTCTTAATTTAAACTTAATTTTTAGGAATATAAATTGAGAGAGAATAAAAAAGATCTTCTAAGTAGTTTTTCAAACAAGGGAAGCAGCCTTTAAAGGAAATGAAAACCTCTCCAAAGGGATCCTGGGCATTTTGTCAAGGGCTCTGTGACCAAAACCGCCGTTCTACAAAGGCTAACATAAATAGCACATAAACTGCAAAGAAAACAGCCCCTCAGAAGTGACACAAAAGACTGTGGTGGCTCCCGGAGGGTCTTGATGGTAAGCAGCAGCGTTTACATATCAGTGGCCCTTGTAGCATGTACAGTGATCTGGCAGGTTGGTAGAGCTTTGATGCTCCGTCACCCAGCAGGTCGGGTGTATCGATCCCCAGGGCAGTGCTGCTTTCTGGGCTGGCCTGCCTGGGTGACAGGGCCCCCTCCTCCCCTCCCAGAAACCTCCCTGGTGCCCGTACCCAGCAGATGGCCTCAAAGAGGGACCAGAGACACGGGGCCAACATCCAGCTCTCAAACAGAGGAGCAGAGGAGCAAATGGCCTGTTAATATTTCATACAAACACTCTCACTCATCTCCGAGTGAGGGAGCGGACAGGACTGAGAGCGCAGCATGAGTGTGTGTGTGTGTGTGTGTGAGAGAGAGAGAGAGAGTGAGGGGACTACTGTGTGGGTGTGTCTGGGAGAAATCAAAGACATTTTGATGAAATATGAATAGTTTTCCCACTCAGAGGTGCTTCACAGTTAGACTCCTTGTGCATAGTAATCAGTAATCACACACTTGTTTGTCAAAGGTAAGAATTTGGCCACAGATCTGGGAAGTAATGCAAAAATAGATGGACAAAATAACTCAAAATTGCTTTTTAATAAGAATAAAAAAACCTCCCTCCTCCTTACCAGTGTGCGCGCACACACGCACACACACACACACACACCTCCCCAATTACAGTCCAGCACCAGATCCTTCCTTAAGCCTCTGCTGTATCTTGCGAGCGTAACCTGCCCGCTAATAGCCCATAACCCCTGTACAGATCAGTGGAGGTTATGCTGTTTGCTGGTCGGTAATTGCCCTCTTCATCAGTACTCTGTCTGCGCAGGCAGCAACGCGGCCAGCCCTGAGGTCTTCCTGATGTCATTAATGTGTGATTAGGGCCGGTGGGGAGCAGCAGTTAGGAGGTTAAAAAGCCCCTGACAGCCCTCATCATCGGCGAGGAAACCCTGAGACTGATGCAGGGGCCGGCGCAGATGGGCGAGAGCGTGCGGCTGCCAAAGCCCTAACTTGTTATTCCTCCTCACCTCCAAAAATCATGCCACGCTAATAAATGGCACTGACGCGGGCATGCACGTGTACAGTTACACCGCAGGAAAAAGGTTCACATAAATCCAGAAACACACAAACAACATAGGCTTCACTGTAAAAATCTCTTGAACCTGTCTTGATTGATGAAGAAATAATATTATGTTTGTTTTATACTGTTCGGAGAAAGACAGGGAAAGCTGCCAAAATGTTCATCAGAGTTTAAAACCCATAAATGCAGAAAGTTTTGCCATTCTTTTAAACTTAATGACACTGATTGGACTTGAAATGATGAGTTGGCTTTGGGAATAGAAACCTGACAAGTTAAACTTGACACAAGCAATCTAAACTACAACCAAAAGTGTCTGCCTAAGTGCTCAATCATGTCAGGGCTTTAGGATTCCTTTAAGTTGTCATCTTTAATACATGAGACGATTTCCAGCCCGACTGCGCAACAAAGTCATTAGACTGGGAGGAAAGATGAAATATAAATCAAGCGTCCCTCTCTGCCCCCTCCCCAGTGAACAGGTGGCTGAGTTGAATGAGAGGGTGCGCTAACTTGGCTGTCACCGTGTTTTCCAACAGAACCGCTGCCTTCTAAAGCCAAACCACCGTGAATTATACATCTATGGCAGTAATTCTCTCAGAGGAGAGAGAGAGAGGGAGAGAAAAAGTGAGAAGGGGGGCTAAGAGAGTTAGAGAGATTAATGGCTGAAGCGGTTGTTTTTGACGCAGCGATCCTTGGCTCCGCTTCCTGCCCGCCGCTTATTGGCTTTTCAGAGCACATTTATTTATTTCGTTAACAAGAGAGAGCGGCCACGTTGCTGTCACTTTTTTGGCTCGCTCGGTGCCACAGCAGACTTGTCATCTCCTACACCGTGGCGTGCGCCTTTGAACCCTGCCACGGACTACAGAGTGAGAATATTAATAGTGCAACAAACAAGACTTTAAAAATAGCAGGGTTCTGTCAGAGGCCGAGTGTCACTGACACTTTTTGTCTAGCAGACTGACCGGTTGGAGGAAAAAAAAAAAGTGTTGAGGGGAAAATGCATGTTGTCACATGTTTTGTGACAGTTTCAAGGACGTCAGAAGTTAGCAATCAAAAGTCATTATCTCATGTAAACATTTAAACAAATATCTACCCTTTATAACAACATTACATGTTTAGAATCATTTTGACCCAACCTATAGCCGGTCCAAAACATTTACATCTTCTTTTCTTGATTTTAGCTCCCAGAAATCCTTTTCATTAACGTCTGCTACAAAAAGTTAGACTACGAGTGTTGTTAAAAGGGTTTCCAACAGATGCCTGCAGGCACCTTTTAATTGCAGGAGGTGTCCCAGGTCATCAATAAGACACAAGAGCTGTTACAGGAAACAATGCATTCAGCTCAACAGAGAGTACAGACATTTTGATGTCAGTTAACATAAAATATTACTTACAACTACTTCATTTGAAAGAATATTTGTCATAGTTTCACTATAAACTCTGATAATTTAAGGGGTTGCACAGTGTGTTAGTGATAAAATTTGAATGCGCCTTGTAACAGTGATGAGTCAAAGTCTCCTTCACATCACAAATCTTGATTGAAACAGAAAAAAACCTTCAAGGGTATGACTTTAAATTTGCTCTGAAATAATAAAGATCAGAATGAAAAAGAAATGTCAGCATATGGGATTTGGAGTCAATGCGATCCTCTGATTTTAGTGCAAGAATTCCTCAAGCTAAAATAAAGACAGCGAGTAGCGTCATGTGAGACAAAACTCAGACTGAGTACAATCTGATATGAATAGTCAATCCATGGACTAATCTGTATTCAGCCTCCCGAGGGAGTCCTCACAAAGGGCCGTCACCGGCTCAGCCAATAAACTTATTCAAGTCAGTTTCAACACGGCGCGGCATGTTCCAACATAATCTGTCCGGGAGGTCGTGACCTCCACATCCCCTGCCCGTGGAATAAAGAGGACCTCAGGCCGGGATGACAGGAGAAGTCTTCCAAGGAGTTCATGTTACCACATGTCATAATAACAAGAAGCTACTGTTCCCCCGCCAGGCTCCTTCCCCCTTTGTCTTGGAGGGGCTCTGGACAGGGGCAGACAGGACGTGCTGGCAGAGCTGAAACTGAATATTATCATTGGGGGGAATCTTGTTTCATGTTACTGAGCGGCTGGGCCAGCTAGCTGGGTGCACTGTCACTTCACCTGACAGAAACAGTTCACTTTAAAAGGCTCTGAGACAAGTTCAATGCATAGCCTCAAGCACCAACTCAAATGAATCTACACTTTCCAGTTTCCTTCCTTTGACCTACAGTCTTATTTATAGGCTCTACACACCTTCACAGACACATGCTGTACATTCACACACAACTGTTGACCGCTTAACTCCCCCCCACCCCCTCACCCCCTCACTCACCCTCCATGGCGATTGAGAGGTCAATATCTCACTTTACAGCCAGCTACACTTTCCTCTGTCACTCACGGCTCCCACTCCATTCAAACGGCAGGTTAACCCAACAAAGGAGACCGCAGGGGAGCTGCCCGATCCTTCCGCTTACACACACAGGCTCACATGCGCACAAACACACACGCATGACGCAGACAGTGCGAGCTGCAGTGCTGCTCGGAGCTTGACGGGTGCTTTGTGCTCATCCGTCAGCCGGCCCCTGGGTCCTGAAGATACCTTCAGTCAGCAAGAGTGGCTCCCTGAAAGGAGGGATTCACACAGCTCTGAAATATTGATGCCAGGAGGGCACCTGGAGCACGCCGACCTTTTGACCTCTCCGTTACATTCTTAGAAGAGGAGAGGGAGGTTAACAGAGATGGAGGGAGGAAGACGGGGGGGGGTGACAGGTAGTGGCCAGGTAGAAAAGCCAGTCAACTTTTGAGGGAATTTGTTTTGCTAATGGTGTGAAAATGTACAAATACTCCAAATTGTTTCAACGCACGTGACAGCCGCTACACATTAATTTAGTTTGACAAAAAAGTTTATACACAGATTTTTAGAACGCCTACCTCCGTTCAAGAGAAAAATCTCAAAAACACTCACTAGAGGACAGATAGCACTGATTTAGCCTTTGACTCTGGGACAGAGAAATGGAGCGATGAGAGAAAAAGATGGAGAGGGAGGGAGCGGGGAACGGGTCGGAAGTTTGACATTCCTGTGGGCGATGTGTGTCTCGTCAGTGAACGCGTTTGGATTCTTTTAACGGGAGTCGATACCCCCTTCCGCTTCCCAAGCACTCACTGTGAGCTGAGCCGGGGTAATGCCATTGAACAGGGACAATGGGGCCTCTTAAAAGGCAGCTTTTAACTGGGCGTGTGCACGTGGATATCAATACAGCCGATAGTTTTCCATGTAAGAAGATCAAACGCAGAGACACTGGGTGAATTCTCAGTGAAGAAGCAGACAGACAAATAAATGGAATGACTAGAGGGAGTTTTATTTTAGATGTGTTTCTGTTTAGCTGTTGTACAACATACAGCCGTTCACTTTCTGTCCCCCCTCCTTTTTTTCCCCTTTTCTCTCTGTCCCCCCTCTTTCCTTTTGCTCAGACACACATGCTCCAGCGTAAGCTCTTCAAGTTTAAAGCATTAGTTTCAAAGGCGCTTGGGTGCCTATATCACTGTTTTAGACAAAAGGGCCAGCTCTTAGGAGATAGAGGGGACATCTGAGGCAGAGAGAGAGAGAGAGAAAGGGGGGGGGGGGGCAGAGAGAATGAAAGAGAGAAGCACGAGGAGGGAGAGCAGGGTTAGAGAGACAGAGGGTGAGAGAGGGGGGAGACAGAGAAGGAGAGAGAAACAAGGGGAAGAAGAGAAGGAGGGGACGCGATTGCACGCTTTCAACTGCCTTTTGTGGGCCTCTCTGCAGATGTCACCAGCTGTTCCCCCGCACGGAGGGTTCCAGAGCGTGGAACATCGCCTCCGGCCCCGTCCTCGGCCACCTTTCAAGTGTCAATCAGACGGGAGGGGTGGGGGTGGGTGGTAGGGGGTTGTGGCGGTGACTGAGGGGTGGAAGACCGGTTGAGGGAGGCAGGAGAAAGGTTGGGGGGGAGGTTGGGCGGGGGGGTTCGGCGGAAGGGAGGCAAAGGGGGCCAACAGACTGGGCTTCGGTCACTGTCCTGAGAACAGTGCCAGCGATTCGCCATTGATTTAGCCCCCCCCCTCGATTCCACCCCCACCGCCCCCCAACAACCCGCTCAATAACAGAGAGAGGATGGAGCCAGCCGTGTGCGGTTTGCAGACAAAAGAGGCCCGTGGGCAAGGTTAGCTGGAGATCACACGGCTGCTAGGCTACTGCTTCCACAGCACTACCGTTAGCCATGGTGTTAGTGATTAGTAATAGCCGATGCCCCCAAACCCAACATCCCACCCTCCCCTCCCCACCAGTACTCCTTGGTTCAACACATGCAGGACCGTGAGGGTGACCTACGATTAGATGTGCGTGTCGCAGTTGCAGGAGGGAGACTGAGGGGGGGGGCACAGCAGCGGGAACAAGAAAAGTTGTCACTGCTAGTGGACAAGCAAACATAAAAGAGGCTGACATATGGTGCGATTGACACTGAGACAAACAGTGTCTAACGAGGAGGAGAAGGTGTGCTTAACACCGCTTAACCTTGGAGCGTCTAGTCGGCTGACATAACTCCAAGACACTTTTATTGACGACATCAATATCTACTGTACGCGGCTGTGTGTATAACCTTCTGATCCAGCCGGGGGATGATGGCGCTGAAACCTGCAGCATAGAGCCATTTTATCACCCAGACAGGGTCAGTCGTAGAAACCCACAGACAGGAACCTAAACTATTCTCTCACAGTTTATATTGGCAGACATGTCCGCATCGACAAATGTGTGCCGCTGTCACATTGATGCGATATAATTCAAAGCCTGAAAAAACACTCCCGATTCCCTTGTTTTATTGACAGCCTAAAGTGAGAGTCGCGGACTCTCAATGCATCTTATCGGGCAGTGTAAGTAGGTCCATTATACACAATGTTGCTGCTGCCCTGCTGATAACCTCTGTGCCGAGGCTGTAGAACAAAAGCCTTTGAAGAGGAGAGGAACCGGTGGATTTCATGTGATTTATGTCTTCTAAAAACAAGATGGCCGAGCAGAGGTCCCAGACCATGGCTGACCTTAGTGTTTCCTGTCATCTTCTTGTGTGTCCATGTGTGTGTGTGTTTCTCTGCAGGGCATAGGTACACATAAAAGACTGGACATAATTTACATTTATCCTAAAGAGTAAAAAAAAGTATGAACAGTTTTAACAGGTTCAGCTCTGCTTAAGCTGTGCCACCATTTAAAAAGATACACATCATATAAGACAAGAACTCCTTAGATCTGACACATTGTTTGTATTTACAGACTCCAGACTGACTGACTAGCCCAGAGAGCTGCAGTGTGAATGGGAGGAAACTGTTTATATATAGGAAACAGTTTATATTTAGTTCTGTGTTGTGCATTTAATGTAATTTCAATGGGTTGTGCTGATCTTAAGTAACAGCCTTTCAGTGATAGGTGTGATATCACTGTGGGAAGCATTTTTAGAAGTTAAGGTGTTATGTAATTTCCTTTTAACAACACTTTTTTTGCCTATCTCATCAAAGTTAAATGACACATTTCTAGCTCTGATAACAGTAACATAAAAACAGATGGCCCTCAAATTCAATCTCCATCAATCTATCCAGTTTACTCCTCGTGGTTTATGCTCATTATAAACTGATCAGAAAGATATTTCCTGACTTGTGAACAAGAGATGACCCCTCTTCACACTGTCGTCACAAAACAAAAGGAGGCCAAATCGCTCTCGCCTGTCAGACATGTAGCAAAACACAACTTCAGTCAAGGGGCCAGCACTTTTTCCAAGGGGTAATATCCTTGGGCATTAATCACCCGGTCATAAATCAAAAGAGCGTGACCACCCCTCCACTTCAACACCCCACTGCATCCCTCCTTCACTTCCCATTCCCTCTCCCCCCACACTCCCCCTTCCCCTCCCCTGCCGTGCGTACACTCTGCAGTCTCCACAGTTAGAAAAAAAAAGTTGAAAAAAATCATAAATCAAAAGAACGACCTCAGCTATCCTGCCACACGCCATCGCCCGCTCCCCCTTCTCCTCCCTCCTCACTGTCCCCCCTCCTGCCACGCCGTCATCCTCTCCTCCTCGACCTTCTACCCATCAGAGTTCATCAAACGCGTCAGAAATCAAGAGTGGCTTCCTCAATATTTCCTCATCATCTACCTCTCCCGGATTTGTAGCCACCACTGACTGCGCTCTACACCCGCCCCCAGACTGAGGTGAGGGGGTCACAGTGAGGTCCACCAGCTAAATGTGTCTTTGTCTCACCCGCGGCCTGAAGCCCTGCTAACTTTGGGAACCTGCTTGCTTGTGGAGGTGGCCTCCCTGGTCACAGAGTCCCGTGTTTTTCTGATCCCCTCCTGCAGAAGTGAAAAATAGCAGGAAATGTATATCTGTCATTGTCCATTCAGGAGATCACCTGTAAGGAAACGAAGCGGCCAGCAAGTGCTGACACAATCATCTCTGCGCCTAGCAACACATCCTGGTTCCGGCCCAGACGCGAGGGACTGTACAGTACGTCTGAGCTGCTCCACTTCCTGCCCCACAAGGCAGAGGGAGGGGGGAGTGGGGATGGACGGCAGGTTATCACAGGCTGAAGGGGGAATTCTGAAGAGAAAAAAATAAAGACTTTTGTGCTCTAGGCTTGGATGACGGATTGAAAATAAGGTCAGACATACTGAATCAGATTATATCTAAATGTTTTTCAGTGCTGTTGTTGCAAGAGAAACAAACACCAAAACAAGGAATGGTGGATACAGGAAATAAAAAGTCACAGGAAGTTACACATTTGAGATATGAAAAAAAACCCATAAACCAGTTGTTCCAAGTTGAAAATGACCTCGTAAGACACTTGTGACACCTGCCTTTGCGTGATTCGCTTCTTCTTGAAAGCTCGTTACCTTCGCCACCCGGTGCCAGCGGTTTACCTCCCATCAGTCACGCATGTTTTTGAGTCGGCCCACTGGTTTTTCTTAACCCTGACTCAGCGAACAACCACTGTTTGATCTTTTCTGCTGTTGTGATGTCGTGTTCCTCCCATTACAAAGAGTACCAGGAAATGATGGCCCCTGGAGAGATGAGAAAGAGACCCTGTTTATCCTGAGCAGAACCCATACTCGTGATTACAACCCAGCCCTGCACCTGGCCCCAGTGACATGCCAAGTACACACACTTTGGTACCCTCCCCAACCACACGCACACACACACACACACACGCACATGCACACACACAAACTTACTCCACTGACACAAGGATCCATGGGACAAAACATAAAATACACAATGTATGTCACCACACACCACAAGAAAACGGGTGCATTGTGAGAAAGTATACACAAGAACCTTAAAGCAGCATTAGCAGCAAGTAGCTACTTATAACACAGCTGTTAGTAACTACGAAGACTCTTCATTATGCACGGGTAATATTTGATGTTGATGCTGAAGTGCAGATATTTTGAGTTTATTTATGAGTTTATTTACGTGTCAGTAGTTTCCCTGTTCACATATTGGTACAATAAATAAATTCCAGTTAACTTTTAGGGTAACACAGAGAGTGCTTTGGCCAGTGCCCAACAGGTCAGATACTCATGGGAAAATGTGAATTTTAAGATATTAATACATGAATAAAATCTATAATTTATACCAAATTACACATTTATTTCCAGAAAACCTCCCAGGAAATTACTTTGAATTTGTAGGCCTATAAAATTTGCAACACACAAATATTTCATTAAGGCTGTTGTCCTGAAAGAAAGAAAATGAATGAAAGAAAACTAGAAATATTTTTGTTAGATGGCATACCTCGCTGACCTTCACATGACACAGTTGATAGGTTTTATTTATTCTTTGAGGTGCTTTCCCTTCATCTTTACTTAATAGCTGCCAAACTGTGGTTCTTTAGTTCAGCCCATTGATAGTCAACTCCCATAAAGGCCAGGGGAATACTTGAAACAAAACAGTGTGTACTAAGTGTCATCCAACCATGTCTAAAGTTCAAAGTGTTTATAGCAGTTCAGAATGGCCACACTCGAAGGGGCATCTAAAAGCCTGTTGCTCGAGACATGATGAATCTTATAGATGTAGATAATAGCACACTTTTTGGGACAATCTATCCTTAAATGCTTCCATGATGAGAGAGAAGTTCAAACCCTCACAATTTCTCACTCTCATTTACAAAGGTTGTTGGACGCACCAGTTCTGATAATGGATTAGTGTAGGGGGAGGGGGTTTCATACAATCTGACAAGAACTTCATTTGAAGTATACTGCGGCCTTTAAACTGCTTCAATCTGCACAGCTCCTTTAAGACATGGCTATATGACTAAAATCTGCAGAAACTGCTGTAATGCTTTCTGTACTGACGATACTAGTAGGGAAAAGCTCTTAGCAAACTGACCAAAGTAACAAAGGTATGGTATCTGTGTGTGCTCTGGACAGTGCTTGCAAAAGTTTCCAAAAGCTTTTGGCTTTGGACAGACATTAAAACTCAACAGCAGGTGGTGAATTCACATAAAAGGAGACTAGCGGTGCCAGAGGTCAAAACTAGCTCCATCTCTGAAGGAGTTATAATAATGATCTTAAAAAAGAAAAAAAGGAAAATCATAGATTTTAATTTTAAAGAACACATCCAACCTTAGAATATATTAACATACTTACTAAGCCCTGTGGGAATCAAAATCTGCCCCACACACAAACACACACACGCACACGATGCTTTCTAAGAATTTTAGGGGGGCGTTTATATCGATGTGTGTGCGCGTGCTTGCCAGAGATGAACTTTATTCAGAATCAGGCTACAGGCCAGAGAGAGGCTTTTTATTTGTATATGCTCTCACCCAGGAAACATACATTACACTCTTACTAAAAATACACTGCCAGAAACCACCAAACATGTTGAATTGGAAGCCACAGAATCCAATTTGGCAGCGAGGGTCTCTATTGTAAGGCCAGCGCAAAAAACAGAAGTGCTCTGACATCTCGTCTTTGTGCTCGTGAGGAGTCACATTGCAAACTGGTGGAATCAAAGGCTTGCTGAAAACTTTCAACAGTCTTTTTAGTCTCCTTTTGAGCTGAAAGAGCTGTGAGCATGGGTGTAGCTCCACATCTTTCATGCTCCTTTTTTTTTTTTATTTACCTCTCCTTTTCTCTGTGGCACTCAAGTTCACTTACTCAGTCTCCATTTCTCAGTTCTACAGTATCTCACTCTCCTTTCTTGCTTTTTTCAAACCACTTATTCTCACCTTTGAATTTAGGCAAAACTTGGGAGAAAGAATAGATTTGGAAAGTCTCTCCTTTTCGTCTGCTCACAATTACAAAAGCCTCTTCTTTTTGTGTGTGTCTCTCTCTGGTGTACTGGCTGCCAGCTCTGGAGGAGCTCTATTGTCTCTTGGACCAGCACCTGTCACCACAGTGTTAAAATGCAGAGGAGAGGGGCCGTATGGAGTAGGACGCCCTCAGCAGGCCACTGGATATGTGTGTAAATGCTTCAATTTGCATGCACACCCTCATAAACACACGCACATACTCACAAGTTATTCCATGTTAAATTGGGGAGGGGGGTATTGTAGGTATCGTGGAGGTCACCGAAGCTCTGGGTGCGCGTGTGTCTGAGTGTGTGTGTGCGTGATTAATCCACTGAGCAAAGACAGTTTGAGCTGTTAAACAGCTGAGTGTCAAAGGGCTTTTATCAGGGTGAGTGGCGCCTGGACTGACACACACACATACATGCACACACATTTTTGACACATTCATGTACCATATCAACGTGTCAAATTAGACTGCAGCTGCACATACACACACTCACACACACACCGCTTAGGCATGTAAGTAGATGGCAAAGATATCATTATCATTAAAAACACACTCAAGGACACACACACACACACACACACACACACACACACACACACACACACACTCTTCTAGGTCCGTCTTGCCTGTCCAGACGCAGTGGTGAGCCCAGCTGTTGCCACTTCTCACTTTCAGAATACATGACAAGAGCATGTGATGAGGACATGCAACAGCAGTGCATTCGTGCGTGTGTCGTCTTGAGGCCTTACTATCAACAGTCCCACTCACTTCATTACTTTCTTCTTACTTTTCCTTTTCCATCTCAGCCTTCAACATCCACAGGCTTTTGAAAGCACATTAACGTATTTATCCAATATTTTCATACTCTGCATTCTTACATCATACAAACACATGGTATAGTGCCCTGTTGAATATCAAGTTACTTTTGAAAACAAGTGTCTTTCACTATAAATGTTACTGCATCAGCTTCTAGTGAAACCCCATCCAGCTGCATGTCACATGCTGCTGTTTTCATGATCCAGTAGAGACTTTTTCCCTAAATGGTAACATTTAGGACGCCTCCCCTCACTCCAAACTCAACAGATTTAAGCTACCAACGTTTACAAGAGTCATTACATTTACTAATGCTGCCATTAGAGAGAGAGCAGCATGCCGCTGTCCTCAATATTATCCTCTCACAGAAGATGTAAGTAGCACTGCAATTATAACCTCAGCGAAGGAAAATAGACCGACAACTGGTTGCACTTGACACACTGCATGCAAAACCTCAAAACTAAACCTGCAGGGCCAAGAATGTGGTAAAACATGTGAAATAGTAAATGAGTAAAATTAGAACTTATTTTTAAATGGTAACAGGTGGAAGGTCTGGCAAAGAAGGAATGAGAAACAGTGTTTTACATCTAGTTTTGTAATAAAGTCATTAATCTTTTACCTAGTAAAATATAGTGCAAGAATAGCACAAGTACAGAAGTCGTTAAGCCTGCAAACTGACTCAGTAATGTCAGTTACACGGCAATGCCTCTCTAAATCTTTGTTAATATTAGCTCAAATTAGCCACCATAAACTACTGGTCATACCAGACCAGGTGAGGCTGTGAAAAAAGCCTGAGAGTATTGATCAAAAGTGTGTTTTATTAGTGTTTTATTGCTTATGAATTGTAATTTATAAGGTGAGGACTGTACTGTCTCCTCTCTCAAAAGTTACATAGTCATTCTTTTATTCAGATTTTGAACCAGACTGAGGACATTTCAAGCCAGTCAGTTTCATAAATGTTGAATGATAAAACAGTGTGTAATGCAGACAGGCTTGTAATAGCCCAGCATAAGCTGCTTAGCATTCAGACTTGCTACGTTGTGACTGCGTGTCCATGCATCCATGGACAAAGCGCTCCTTTGTACATCATTATACATTTCTCATGTCTGAAGCACATGTACACATGCACGTGTGGACACAGTCATACACTTTTATACAGATACACACACTCCTGCACACAGAAACACAGATACTTGTATAGTGTGCACTCCTCCCCCAGTATAACCTACATCTTTATCTAAATAAAGGCATGTTTCAGATTATCATGCTAATGCGGAGGCATTGTTTACCAAACCACTTTTCTCTGGCCTCCTAGACCCTCCTCCTCCCTCCTTCTCTCCCTCCTGTCTCTCCCTTCCCACCCCCATCTCCGTGCGGACCTCCTGATTGTGCATTTGCAGCCTCCGAGTCCTCCATCCAGCCATTATCTCCTCTTATCTCTTCCTAAGTCCCCGTCGCCCCAGCCCAGAAAATGGCCTCATATTGTTGCTCAGGAGGAGTTAAGACGCTCTTGGCCGCACTGAAATGCTCCCAGCAGATGTTTCACCATTTGAGAGCTTTTTATTGCCTGTGCTTTCTTCCTTTGAGGCTGTGGAGAGAGGGAGAAAGAATAGGATAGATGGAGGGGAGCAGGGATGGATGGAGGGGAGGAGGTTTTAAACATTAGAAGGCCAACAGCTGGTTGCTTCTCCCTCCCTGGGTGCATTAACCTCTTTGGCCCTCTTGCAGCAGTGCCAGTACAAGGAGCCTCTCAGCATCTGGAGCTTAAGTAGGGCGAAAATATCAGTGTCGCCACGGCGAGGGGACAGCAAATCCTGGAAACAGGCTGCAAGATGGAAGAGCAGGTCATGCCACCACAAATGTAAAAGACACAGCAGGTTGATGAGTATCGTAAGCAGCATACAGTACGATTACATGCTAAGCCTCTGCTAAAAACTAACTTCACTACAAAATAGTGAAAGAGGCTTACATCATTGTTCTCATTTGGTTTTTAATAAACAATAGTAAAATACAGCTGTATTGCACATTTCTCTTAAATTCAACTGCTTAAATGTCATTTTGTTGCGTTACATAAGTCATTTCAGTCACATTAACATTTACTGTGAGAATATTACAAACTGCAAAGCTCTAAAGACATATATGTGTGTGTGTGTGTGTGTGTGTGTGTGTAAGCCAAGTGTATTGTAAATCTGGTTGTAATGAGTAATTTGACTTTTGACAGTCACACTGACAAATTACTTCAGCAGTCAATGACCAAAGTCTCTTTGTGCGCACTTTGAAGGTTAGCGAAATGGTAACACAAGCCGTCAAACTTTGTATGATCCTGTGAAAACTTTTTTTAAAGCTGCACTAATCAGTATTTTACATGAACAGACTTGATGACTGTATGTAATATGAAAGGTGTCGCTTCTACTGATGAATCCACAGTTCTCAGGGGCATTTTAGCCTCTTTAAGGTTGTTTTGGTCTTACAGCAACTGTTTTGATTCACTCACAGCTGAAGGCAAAGTTGGCAATAGCTGGTAAAAACAGATGAGAACAGAGGTAAAAGGAGAGTTTAAATTGGACTTAAATCTGTTGATTGTCCAGAAATATGACTCTAAATGAATGTTGGATGTACACATAAGCAGCTGTTTCCTAAAATTCTCACTATAACAACTTTGTGAGGTTGTTATAGCTTTACAGCACCAAAAATATGTTACTCCATTAAGAAAGGTTGTAAATACTGAGCTACTGAATACAACATATTCATAAGCTTTTGACAAGGTGTGTTTTCTGTGGTTGAGCAGAGTTGCTTCTTCAGGCAGACATGGAGTAACTGAACTAAATTTCTTATCTTGTCTGTTAACATACCTTTGATTTTGAGACATGGTAATAGTGTAATTCCCAAGAAATCAAACTGTCCCCTGGAGTTACAGATATCTGTTGAGCTATTTAATCCACTTAGTCTTGTTTACTTTCTGTGGTGATATAATATGCAGATAAACCTTCAATCTAAATGACAAACACAAAGGTGAAATGAAATCAAGCAGGAACCTGAAGCAGTAATTGCAGACTGTGCAAGATGGCACACACACACGCACACATGTTAGTCGCCATTGAGCAGCCGTCACTTTGAACATCCAAAGTGTACCTTTTCTTGAGTAAACAGGCCGATTGTCTGTGCCCCTTGGCAGCTGCTTCTCCTTAAGCCACTGCCATCGCCGTCATCATTACCATCATCATCATCATCATTATAATCATGAGCTTGCTTAAACACAAGGCAACAAAGGTAGAGACACACAATGGGCCTCAGTAGCTTTGAGGAACATATCAAGGCTTAGTGAGAGAAAAGACAGAAGGTTTACCGTCTTTATTTGAATAGGCAGCCTTTGCCTCACGCAGGGCTTGGCCCCTTTCTTCATCTTTACTCAGTATTGGGTGTTGTGTGCTCAAGGGAAAGGTGTGTGAGTGTGGGTGGGTGAGAGCATGACAATAGAGGCAGGTGCTCCAGAGTTTACCTTCATACAGTTTGTTAGCTCAGGGAACCGACACACAAACACACAATGCTCAAGGAGACGCGCTTTCTCTCTGACACTTGCACACTCGCCTATCATCAGTGTCATCATGATCTCTCCCCTTTGAAATGAATGTGTATCATATCACTCGTGTCTGAAAGTGACAGTGCTTTGCCACTGGCACAAGTAGATGACAAGCATCCACTTCCTGTGTTGAAAACCTACATAACACACTGTACTCCCTGTTTAAATCAGGCTATTTACTTTGTTTAAAGGGGCACTCCATTGATTTTAAATATTGAAATAAATTCACCAGTTTCTGAGGAGAAGTACTACTGAAAACAGTTGCATAATATCTTATGTGGTTGGGAGATTTGTAAAAGATTGGAGATTACACACTTTAAAAGACACTATTAAATTTTATCATGAAAGGAGCAGGATCAGGAGTTCCTGGAACTTGACCCTTATCAGCATCGGTCTTTTGACAACATGTCACACAAACTAGTTCTTTTTAAGCATACGCCACTCATTAGCCTTGGCTGCACTTGCAATCTGTCTCTCAGGGCATCAGTATGCTTCAGACTCATCTGATGAAATGATTGACAGGATCAGAACTTTTCTCTCAGGCTCTCTTTTTAATTCCTTCTCAAACTGCTTCTGTAACTTTTTGTGTGAAAACCATGGACAAAGCTAAGCATTTGAAGAAAGACCATCTAATTGTCTGTTATCCCCATATTTGAATGATAAGCTCATGTTGCCCCTCTGTGATCCTCAAGTGCATGTGATTCAGGTTTATATATATTGTTTATATGAGCTACTTGTGTTCAAGCGTACGCTGGCCTTCACGTCTCTTAATTTTACAGAAATGCAGTATTAAATCACTGGAGTGCCCCTTTAAAATGAAAGAGAGAATTTAGATAAAGCTGTGGCTAAAGTTTCTGAGCAGCTGATGGGAACCATTGCTGGACAGGTTGAATTCAGTACACCAAAATGGTGGACGTGCTTTACATTGAGCACCTTTCCGAATCATTAAACCTAATTATTCTGTATGGTTTATCTCTCGGCCTTACAGTTTTTTTAAATACTGGCCTTGTTTACCTCTCTTCCTTGAAATGCAAGGAGCATTGAGTCATTTTCTGGCAGCCGCAGGAGATGAGGGCAGAAATTGCAGGAGCAGACACTTCCAGGGCCAAGTCTCATACGGCAGCACAGCTAGAAATTAATTAAAACAGGGGATGAGAGTGAGAGAGAGCAAGAGTGAAAGAGAGGGGGGCGAGAGAGAGAGAGAGAGAGAGAGAGAGAGAGAGAGGAGAGAGAGGGAAATGGACAGACGGAAAGGGATCACAAGGAAAAAACAGACAAGCAGAGTAAAAGGATGTTGTGCAAAAGCATTGTTACGTGTGTGTGTCTGTGTGTGTGTGTGTGTGTGTGTACTGGCTTGCATGTGAACACCAGTTGTCCTCTCTTGACTGTGCCATAGACAGACGAGGGGAACAGTGCGATCCTGACACAAATCCTTGGTAAGGGTCCTTTCCCTGCCCTCCCTCCCTCGCCCTTTTCTCTTTGCCATCAGTAAATCCGGGTTTCACTACAACTTAAGCACTTAGCTGTAATCCCCATGAAGAGGCGATAGCCCTACACAAGTCACTTTTCGACCATTAAAGGCATACAATAGGGGCGTGTTAGGGACTCACTTAAATGGATTGAGCACAAAGCCTGTGCTTGATAAGTTTTTAGCCGGGAAGAATCCGCCGTTTACACCCCTCCTTTTGTGCATTCTCTTAGATGTACTTGTCTCAACAGTCTAAGCCGATTTTATCCCTTTTTTGCGTTTGTTTAATTCCTGCAACACAGAAAGGCTTTAGAATATGTCCTACTTCTTTCTTTCTCCCTCTCCCTTTTTTTCCCAAACAAATGTCACACTGAAAGATTTACAATGGAGGATATCTCTATCCACTTCCTACAAACTAAACACAGGGGATGATGGCCTCTTCTTGATATTTCCAAAGCTGTCCCTTCAAATTAAGCCACTGTTTCTAATCTTTTAACATAGTGCATCAGCCGGACTGAGGGGGAAGTGTTTTTGATACGCTCGTCTCCCTTGGACGAAGGCTGCGGAGGAAGTGGACTCCAGACTCTTCAGAAAAAAGAAAAAAAAACACACTAATACCCACCATCCTCCGGGGGCGAGGAAGAATGTGTTCCGATACTGCTTATCAAAGCAAGAACACTGAAACACAAGCAGCCAAGAAAAGAGGCCAGGGACAAAACAGGCATTGTCACCGCTCGTCATTTGTGCGCTTGGTCATAGAGGAACGTTTTAGAAAGACAATCCACAGTTGTCGCATGTGAAATCAATTAAGGATCGAGCCCGTGGAACCAGGATAGAGGATCACTCATAGGGGGGCTCACACTGTGATAGCCATAAACCAGTTCCAAATTTTTGGAGAGTGGGAATTGTATACGTTCAAGGGCATGGGAGTAGTTTTTGGGATACATGGAGGTCATTTCTTAACACAAGTTGTCCAGTTCATGCTCTAAAATACCTGCGTGTCTCCAGTCCCTGCAACTTAGCAGGACTTAAGTCTAGCTTACTTGTAAGGACCAAACCAGGTTTTTCTACCCCAAGCAGTTAAAAAGTTTATGTTTATATTTTAAAATTAGTGTGCCTGCTCTTCTTCAACAATAATCCCTCACTGATCTCTGAAAAAGTCCAGTTCTGTACATCTGTGTTTATGCTCACATGTCTGCTACTCATATCGCAGTTGCTTGCTTGCATTTACCCTAAGACTCTTTTAAAAGGCCTCTAAAGAAAGTGCTTTTAGTCCGACAGACAGATAAAGCCTGGCAGCAAGCAGAGAGAGCAGAGAAAGCGCGAGAGGGATGCTGCTAAGTCGTTGAGAGCCGATCTAATCCAGAGGTTTGAGTGTTTGCCACTGCCACCATGTCTTAAAGCAGATCTCAGTAGGAGGTGGTGAGATGCTCCTCAGGGCTCAGGACTCTAATGGTTTGATTAAGCTCATCCAGTCAGGCCTGCAGTGCAGAGACTAAACCTCCATTTAAGGACTAGACAAAGACAGGACCACAGGGACAGATAAGAGTATTAAATCTGGCTGCCTGGCGGACAAACACACAGACGTACTGTAGATCGTACTTAACGCACACAGCCAGTGATGCTACAGAGTGTATATGTGACACACAGAGCTGCAGTGGATCCTCCTGTGTGTTATATGCCTAACTATAACATTGGTTACTTTTGCCAAGCTCTGAGTTACTTTACACTAAGGTTAGATCACATTTTTAGGTGTTAAAATATTGGTAAATTCCACAGCACTATAATTTGTGCTGCCACATGTGTTGTGGAGTGGGATGTTTTGAAATGTCATTGCTCTAATCTGAAAAAAACAAGTCAATGTCATACTATAGAGACCAAGCCTATGACTTTCTTAAAGGGAAACTACAAGAAAAACAAAGACAATTTAATGTAAAGGAACAAACAGTTACAAGACCATAAAATCTCATTTAGTTTTTGGCTACCACTAACGGCTAATGTAAATAAGAAATAACATACTGTGTCATTCACAACACTGATAACACCCACACACAACACAACCACACATATACACATAAATTCAAAGAAAAACTATAACAATTGTGTGTTTGCATGCATATAAATTGACCATACACCAATACACTGATATGAGGTATTAGTGAGTAAAGTAATAGTGACAAGACACATGAGCATGCATAATAATAAAGCTTTACACACACACACACACACACACACACACACACACACACACAACACACGTCGATGTTCAGCTTTGTTATGGAGAATTAAGGGTTAAGTCCGCCAGCTCACTCTCCCTGACTTTGCTGGCTAGGCTGTAAAGCTACTAAGTAGCAGCTGTCCACCTGGCGAAGGAAGGCCCTTCTACTGACACACACGCATACACACACACACACACACACACACAGACACACAGACACACAGTTCACAGGCACACACACCCAGACACAAACACACAAACATAGACATACACATATATGCCCTCTTGAGGAGAAACTGCTCTCAAACTCTCTCGCTCACACATGCCCGTCTGAGTGTGTGCACACACAAACACTTACACCAACACACACATACACACACGCACACACTTTCGTGGAGGAGAGGCCCAGATGGTCAGGGAGGGGAGCAGTGCCCAGTGTCAGTGAGAGAGAAATGGAAAGAGAGAGAGAGAGAAAAGAGAGAGAGCGAGATAGGGAGAGAGTGAGATAGCTGGAGAGAGAGCGAGAGAGAGAGAGAGAGGGAGAGATGAGGGACGGGAGCCAGACACAAGTGGAGGAGCTGAAACAGGAAGACAACATCACACTAGTTCAGCCAGCCAGAGCTGCAGACAGACAGAAAAAGGGGCCATCTCTGTTACCAAACACACACAATCTGTAATCACATGCCTCCACTGAACCGCAACATCCACCAGCACTTCATAGTCTTAATGACAACCAGTGAATGCTTTAAAGGGATAGTTTAACTTTTAGGAAACTCACTTATTTGTTTTCTTTCTTACAGTGAAATGAGAGGTTGATAACAAGCAGAGAGCCAGGAGGTGATTAGCTTAGCTTAGCATAAACACATGAAGCTGATGGAAACAGCTAGCTTACTTGACTGCCATTTATGGTTTTAGAAGGAGTAACAGTGTAACATAGTGTTTCTTGACAAACAGTTTATCCTGATTCCAGTCTTTATGCTATGCTAGACTCAGTGTTGTGTGACTTGCAACAATGTCACACTCATTTGAGGTTCAGCGGGAGACACTAGAGTTCACTGTTGCAAATGGATATGTTCAATTCACTGTTCACCAAAAATTAAACATGTCCAATGAACACGCTCTTTAGCACGTTAATGCACGACTCTGGTTAGACTTTAGCACTTAATGCACAAATATAATCCTTTTATGTAACTCTGTGATAGAAATCAAGTAATATTTGTTTAGCTTAGCTGAGCATATAGACTGGAGGAGGAACAGGTAGCCTGGCTCTGTTAAAAAACACACCTACAAACGTGTAAAGCTCAGTAATTAAGATGTTGTATTTTGTTTATTCAACCTGTACATCAGCAGAAAGAGAAAAACCTCAAGTTTCTCATGCTATAACTGGAGATGCTGCACAGAACTCTGTTCTAAAACAAATAGCTCCAACACATTACTCCCTCTACAACCACAAATTCTCATTTTATTCATGTTTATATCTATGTTACAATAAGATACATAAAGTAAATAAGGATTTATACATTATTATTCATTAATGCTAAGCTAGGCTAAACACATGTGGCTCTGCACAACACACAGACATTAGAATTGATATCAATCTTCTCATCTCACTCTCAGAAACAAAGCAAAAAATTCCCTCAAAGATCAACTTTTAATAGCTGAAATTATATAAAATGTCTGTTACTCATAAACTATAACAGGCAGTAAAACGATTTGAAATAATGAGACAAAGAAATACAAGCAATTGTTGAATCTAGCTTAGCCTACATGCTGTACATCTATTCATTTTAAAAACAGAAACACAAAAAAGGCAGGCATCTGAGCAGCGAGTTGTTCAGGGATGTGAAACCCTTCGTCCAGATGGCGATATTTTTTTCCAGCTTTAATTCATTTATTTCATGTCACAGTTGTGCTTTGATCGCTGCTCTCTAATAATTAATGTGGTTTTTGCTGTGCGCTGCTCTTGAAGTCATTGTTCCAGTCTCCGCTGCACCAACACGAGCTGGCTTTGACTTCTACACCTGATGGGAAAAGGCAGAAAAGCACAGCACTCCCCCCCCCCCTGTCTACTTTTCTATCTCTCCATTACTTTTTCCTCTCTTTCTCTTTGCTTTGATTTGTCTCGAAGGGGTCTCACAAATTTGTACTTAGACACACACACACAGACACACACACACATTGGACTGTCAAGTCTCTCTGGAGTGGTTGGGATACAGTGGTTGGCATGTGTCACTTATCCATTATTGATCAGATCCAGCTGCCATCATCTACTACAGATCACTTAGAGATAGACCATTGTCTCTGACACGTACACGCGCACACATACACACACACACACACACACACACACACACACACACACACACACACACATACAGCAAACTTGCTTCTTTGCTCCTCTATCTATCTCTGTTTATTAGCTCATTGTCATCTCATAATTTGTAATTATTTAATTCCCACAGCAACTTTGAATCACTTTCCAATTTTCTCACAAGAAAGAGAATGAATTCTCCCTAAAATACAAGACTTGTTGAAGTACAAAAGTTAAAATTATATTATATATATATATTATATTATATTATATTATATTATATTATATTATTATAGCTACATGCTTAAAAACAAGAACAGTGTCTATCAAGCCTTTGTTCGTCAGACTCAAACAATCATGCACTCAGACACATAAATACACAACAAAGGCTTTCATACAACACATAAAAATTTGTGCAGCAACATCCAGTTACACATGTAAAAAAAACTGTAAAAAATATGTAAAGATATTTTCTGGTGCTCTCTGTTGAGACATGATTAATAAGTGCTTTATAACTTAATTAGATCATCCTTAATTGTTAATAGATCACTTAATAATGCTTTATACAGCACATCAGTTATATGCCAAAACTAGAACCACCTTTTCAAAACACCTTTTTTTTTTTTTACTCTTTAAAACATCAGGAAGCCTGTTCAGGATATCTGCTCACAGCTGCTTACATGTCCACATTTTTTTCAGGTATTTAACTATGAATAAAAATAAGATGATTATTAGGCTAGGGAAATCCATTCACAGAAACATGTTATCACTTACACTTACTTACTCCTGAAAAGATCTGCAGAAAGTCTGGGCAACAATCCATTTATTAACAACTCACTGACATCTGTTACAGACTTGGTTTATTTAAAGTACTTAAAGAGCATTTGAAGGGTGTCTTATTAATAAGTGGTAAGGGTGAAAGAAAGCAAATTGAAGTCACAAATCAAAAATAAGTTTCAAAAGTGGTGTTTTCCCCATTGTTTTTTTTTTTTTTTTGGTGTGTGTGTGTGTGTGTGTGTGTTCACTTGCCACTGTGAGAGAGAGAGAGAGGGACAGAGAGAGATGCACTTGTTGGTTGAAGCTTTAGGGGGTAAGAAGAGGGAGGTCTGAGGGAGGAGGGAGATTTTGCCCTCTGCAACGTATCCACTCAACCATGTCTGTTCTCAGCTCCCCCTCTCGCTCCTCTCTGACTCTCTTCCTTTTTTTTTTTTTCTTTTTTTCCAAATGCAAGTCACCGTGAAAAATGTGCTGGTCCAATATTTGCACAGAAGTGGTGCTGGGACAGGCAGATAACCTATCAGTATTTGAGTTTGGCTTCCCATGCTCCAAATAGCCATCCTCCGCCTGTTTAGCTTATTGATTGGCTTGGCAAGAAACTAGGTCCCCTCAGCAGTGACCAAGGTCATACAACACATGGACTCTGTGCCACCCATCCACCCCCACCCACCACCCCCAACACTACCACCACCACCACAACCACCACCCCCCTCAACACCCACCACAATCTCTTCCTGCTCCTCATTTCTCTCTCTCACACACACATGCACATGACATGGAAACATGCATGTGTGAGTTGTGTGGATGCACTGACTGTATCAGACATACTTTCACAAAGGGAAAGGCAATAACAGTGTAATGAAGTCCTAAGTGTAGGAACTTTAGAAATGAGATTAGCGCTCAGCATGAAAACACTCAGAGGGCTCAGAGAGGTTCAGGGGTGGGTCTGTGAATGGTTGGGAAAAAAAAGAGATAATGTTTATATATATATATATATACATATATATATTTGATATATTGATTTTATTTTTGAAAAATATGTGTAAAAATGTTCTTCACATTTCACCACTGTGAGAAGAAGCTCAAAATGCATGTGTTTAGGTAATGAGTCCCTTTACTGTACTATATCTGTATAGGCGTGCAGTTTGTGCATGTATGTGTGTGTGTGTGTGTGTGTGTGTGTGTGTGTGTGTGCACGTGTGTGTATAATGACTCAGGGTATGGACCAGAGGCAGCGTCCTCCACTCCTCTGTGGGAATCAATGAGATTGAATTCTGAAGGTTTTCTCAGGGGCATCAGCCCTGCTTGTCAATACTGCTCTGTGTCACAAGTGCATTTTGTACACACTCACTTACACACACACACACACACACACACACACACACACACACACACACACACTTCCAGTGTGCTGTCCCAAGCTGGACCTTTCCCTCGCTCCTCACTAAATCTCCAGTCCTCAATTATACTTGTCTAATTTTCCCTCTTTTCACATTCTTCTCTTAATCTGCATCACCCTGTCTCCCCTCTGTCTCCCTTTAATTTGTTTTTTTAAATTCAGCTCTTTTCTTTACTTCCTCACCCTCTCACCCTCCTGTAGGAATGCTGTGATCAAACATCAGTAACAGCAACGCTTATCAGATGCATTTTGTGCATTCTTTGTCTTTTTTTCATTAACACACAAGTAACTAAAGTTTTCTTGGATAAAACTTTTTTTCTTCTATTAGTAAATTATGGTACCAGACACTATTAAAATCCTTATAATAATATAAATATCTGGAGTGTCAAAGTTTGTTCTTGACCTCAGAAACTGGCTTGACAAAAAATCTTGACAACTGAGCTAGCTCCAAGACAAGTGAGCAAACTCCATGTTCTGGTAAAGACAGCAAGATGTAGTTGAAAGCTCCAGAAAAAGCTACTAACTGGACCTTGAATTACGATTGATAGGTTTGATATGTTATTTTTATTGTGTTATTATCAGTACCATGATCATGTAGACCAGTGTTTTTTAAGGACAGATGTACCACATGATGAAGGAAGGAAACAAAAAATCCAACTCAGCATGAAGTGGTTGTCAGTTTGTTCCTTCCTTCCAGAAAATAAAGAGCTGAGGAGAAACTTTATGAAGTACCTGATTGATTACATCTAAGGGAAATGTTTGTGTTTTTCAACCAGCTTCCTTTCTAACTATGGGTCCTGAATGCTTGGTTTTGAATAAGACCAAAAGTAAACAAAGTAAGCAGTACAGGTCACTTGCCAGCTAACCACACTAAAAACACTAAAATTTTTCTTTAAAAGTTTTTTCTCTCTTTTTTAAAAATTCTTTATTTTTTTACCCCTTTGCATGGAAGTCAGAGATCAGTTACAGAACAGCATTTCAGAAACATTTCTGAAAGGGATTCATGGACAGTTGAGCAGAGCAGATATTCATTACTTAATCCTGATCGCTGCTGCAGTTTATCATATTCTGCTTCACTCTATCGTATTCTACTCCTGATTTGTTGTTCAGTAAAACTCGGACGGTGTAACCTGTGGCCGCTGGATGATGAGCAGAACAAGCTGTGTGATTTATGACTGCTGCTGTGATGTTCTGCTGTGCGTGTTCCACTGTGACAGATATTCCTGATATTCCCAGAGTCCTTGCTCGGAAACCCACCGGGCTCCGAGGGGAATCGGCTAATCCCCCCCCCCCAACACCCTCCAACCCCTCCTCCTCCCCTTTTCTAATTTGAAAGGGCCCTTGCATGCCTGCTGGCTGCAGGCTAGAAGTCACACACGCAGCCGCACACAAACACTCAGATACAGTTTATACACACACACACATAATCACTTACTGTTGCACTTAAATATGGCTCTGGGGAGTTTGAGTGTCATTCTCTGGGAGGAGCGAAGGCCCCTGGGCCACAGCTGTGTGTCTCTGAGTCCGATCTGGTATCCTGCCACACGGAGGGAGGGCCTTGGAGCCCGAGGCTTGCCTAGAGGCTATAGCCGGGCCTTGAAGGACATGAGACACGGACAGGAGATGCTGCCTCTCTCCTACACCAAGGCAACAACCTCTGACAGAAAATAGAGACTATGTTCAGGGGAACTATAAGGAAGCTTTTTTTTTTCACATCCCTTATGTTCTCTCTTCTATAAATACACGTGCAGAAGTACAGTGCAGCCTCCTCCACATATGTGTCCCCTGTCCCCTACACACACACACACAGATACACACACACTTAGAGTGTTCGCCCCTGTCGCTAAACAGCTGTCTGAGATGTGGCGGTGTGGCGCACCCATGCTTCATCATTGTCATCTCCCCATCACCTGCATTCCTTCCCCTCCTTCGCCTTCTCTTCTCCATCCCTCCATCCATCAGCATTTTCAGACACAGGGCTCTGACAAGGGCACATCCATCCCCTGGCCATACATCACCTTTATAGGGGGATGGTGGAGGTGGTGGTGGCAGGGGGGGTTATAGAAACAGGGGGGGGATACATGGTGCTGTCCCAAACTCCTTCACAAGTTGGGACAGAGCCAAGTTTCTGTTTGTCCCTTCCTTGTTTCCTTTGTGTCTGAGGAGTGGGTTTCTTTGTTCAGAGACCGTGGTGTTTTCTGTTAATTTCTTCTGTGACTTCTGTTGACACATCTACCAAAATCCCAAAATATTAATTTTATCAGCATTCCTCAAAGGTATTTATTTAGGTTTAACATTTTAGGAGTAATCCTACCTGGTTGCTCAGCCTTGCAACTAGTGCAGCAGTAGGAAAAAAAACCTGGTTACCTCAACATTTAAGACAACTGAATTTTACAGTTAATATAAATGGATGAATGAAGTAAATCCACACAATCTTTTGTGTTGACTTCAACTTCAACCCATGAAAAACGTGTCACTGACTGAAGCCGTCTTTCATTATACGTTGACGTGAGGGCGCTGAGAGCTGGAGAATCCAAAATGGAAGAAGCTATCGTAGCTTCTTAGCTACATCGCACCATTTTATTTATCCCTCCTCTGCAAACAGATATGAGACAGGAGTTGGTGGTACTAACATGTCCTCTCTCTTGCTTAATTAAAACTTTTTATAGAATCAAATAATGAACAAACTTGAGAACAAAATTGCCAGTGGGGAGTAAACAGCATAATATACAGTGATAGTTGAAAGATGCTCATGTAATCTATATAGTCTAAAAGACTTTGTGATATGCCGTATAAATAGTTTCATATAGCACATTTTGAAAGTTAAAAAAAATCTATTCATCTTATAATTTCTCTGCATCTACTTTATGTTTCCTCGTTGTATTTCTTCTGTTGCAGTCTGATGCACAGCTTTAACTTGGAGGACACCTCCTGCTGACCCTGCCACGCTCTTCCTTCAGCGTTCTCCTCTATCCCGTCCTCTCTATCCCTGTCTCCCTCACCTGTTTCTTCACTTTTCACACCTGGACTCTATTCTTGGCTTTTTGTTTACTGCTTCTGTTTTCCAAAGTCCTGTCCTCCTCCCTCTCTTCCTCTATTCCCCCTCTCCCGCTGCACCATCTATCACTCACTCCCTCCTTCTCACCTCTCCCTCTCCCTGCTACCTTCTCTCTGTCTGTCCTTGCTCTGTTTCTCCTCTGGCTCACCTCTCATTAAGCCCCTGTGCCTACTGCCACCATGCCCAGTGTCCACCCACACGTCTCACACCTCTGTTTCTCGCTTTTTGTCTCTTATCTCCATCCTTCTTTCTCTTCCCATATTTCTATCACACCCTTATGCACCCCTCCTCATGTTTGATCTCCTTGCATTTTGCATGGTTTCTTTCTCATATGTGAACTGACTGAAATAGATAACACTTCAAATTGATGTAAAAACACTGTATATGTAAGAAATCAGATTTATCCAACACACTAGATATTGTCATTGAGCTATGTCCAGTTTTATGATATTTACATCATTTCAAATTGACAGTAAACATCTCATCTCTCTTGTTCTCTATCATCCATTATGGAGCAATGTTATTTCAGTTGCCACTGAATTCACCTCTCATTTTGTGTAACAAAATATCAACCTTTAACACATGAAAAATAGCAATGCTGTAGTTTGGATTAAGCTTTAGTCTGTGACAATTGTGAGCGTGTGACCTGCTAAAATATGTGTGTTTTGTTTTTCACATTTTCCTCTTATTTTTGAGTGAATGAGTACTTAAGTATGACACATTCTGCTTTAAGGTTACAGTTTTCATTTCAAGCAAACTGGTGCGTCAAAACATTGATGTATAGCATCAGAGTGGGTCAAAAACTTTACAGGTTACTCTTTTACATAATGTTTTTTACATGGAATGTGCCAAGGAAAGAGCTTGGGTAAGACCATTAACTTCACCTCTTCTAATTCTCACGTTTTTTCAGTTGTGGAAAAGTTTTCTGTTTTTTTCTCTGATGAAAATAGGTGACAAGCAAATATGAATATATTTTGTGATTATATTGTTTTTCCATCTGCAGTAAGAATTGCATCCAAATGCACATACTGTGTAGCAGCTGAACAGTATGCACTCTGATTGCAACAACAGTCTGTAGTAGCTTTAGAGAAATTATATATCAATGTGTAATATAATACAGACCAAAAAACATCGTGTAACATACAGTACCTAAGTGGTTACATGCTTAAGGAGCATGTGTGACTCCCTTCTTAAGGTCATGACACATGACGTTTCCTGAAATACAAAACTAATGGATGAGGCATAAATGAAGAACTCCATGTCTCTATAGAAGACTGAACTCTTGGATGTTTCCCCCACAAAGTCCATTATTTATTATATCAGGGCCCGTCTCTGTATATTATTATGCTTATACCCTGGCCACTGACCACCAATGAGAAGAGACTCTTGGTTCAAATTGTCATCCTTTTGTTAAATTCTGCTTGTGAGAACCAGAGAGAACTAATTGATTATTTATCACAAAGTACAGTTGCTATAGTTACCTGAAGTTTACAGTAATATACCTTGTGCATGTGATAAACAGTGGACAAACTTACACTGGGACATGTCCCCTTATATGATGTTAGCAGACAACTTTGAGCCAGAAACGATTATCATCCATGGCTGTGTAATAATCAGCCTTTATGCATACAATACATCATACATGAGTATCTCAGGCACAGCACCCTCCCTCTCCCTCCCACATATGTATGTGTTTAGATCATCTGGCAGCCTTACCTTGACCGTACAGCTCCTCCATTGATTACTGCCTATACTTCTTCGCCCAAAAACACAATGCATCACAAAGACCAAACTGTCCGTGAAGGGCTAAAATAATTGTTTATAATAGACCCTCCACTTGCAATGACAAGAGTGCTATGATGTATTTTAGGGTGTAGACAAGAGCTCCCGCTTTGTGCTCAGGTAATTTTCTTTCCAGGCGTAAGTGGTCAAGGTCCGGCGTTTTTAAACGCATGTGAGTGATGTGGTGTGGGGGAACCGTATTGTTTCAGGAGATGCGCCAATGTCCATTTGGAGAGCAGCAACACTCGTCTCCCCACTTGAGGAACAATGGAATACACTTCAGAGATGCTGCGTATGAAGTATGTTTATGAGTGTGCTCGGACAATGGGGGACGATGTTACACAACACAAGAAATGGGTTTGGCTCAGAGAGAAATGAGGTGGACCCAGCAGACATCCTTGACATTCACTGATAATTAAAACCCGTTGACATGGTGAGAAAAAGACTGATTCACTGGCAGTGTTTACAGTAGCATATGATTGCAGAAAGAGCTGCAGCCACTTTGAGTGCATGAGAAAGTGGGCTGGAGTCATTTGGGGGTGGGGGTATTGTTGAGTTACAGTTGGAGAGAAACACATTGTGTTGGTGTTTTGTTTGACATAAAAGCCTGCTAACAGCTACTGTAAACCAGGAGCTCTGCCAAGGCTCACAGGTGTCATCACGGATCTGGCAACGTGCCACAGAGAGAGAAGACCCAAAGGCCCTGGAGACTTGCCTGGAGGTGTCACCCTGCTGCAAGATTTTCCAGAACAAGGGGAGATAAGGAGGGAGATAGCGCGTTAAAGTGACTTAGTGTGTAAGCAGGAAAATATAGAGAACTACCGATATGGAATAAACACTACTAGACTGGGTGCATACAGGTTTAAAATTAGTGACACAGACTTCACTGTATCTAATGCTTAAAGAGGTGAAAGGAATATGGAAAGGACTTTTTCACCCTAATTTGTTGGGTGATATAATGACATGTTAATGATCCCAGCATCTGGCCATTCCATCAAAGGTGTATATTTATACTGAGAAGAAGAGAGTTTAAAAAAAAAAAGAAAGAAAAAAATACAGCGTGCAGAACAAATGCCTTTGGTTAGGTCAGAGTGTCTTCTAATGACCTCATTTACTAACAACAAACCCTGCAACCAAGCAGGCAAACACACAGCACAGCAAGACCTCTCCTTTATCCCTGTGTGACAGTGGATGGAGGGAGAGAAGGATGGAGGGATAGAGGGAAAGAGGGGGCCAAGAAGGAATAAGGAAACACTGAGACAAGAGAGAAAAAAGAAGAGAGAGAGGTGGAGAAAGTGGCAGCTGAGGCAGAATAAGGGAAAGAGGAAGATAAAAAATGAGAAAGGAGAGGTGGAGAGCAAGGTAAGAGAGCCTAAAGGAGCAATGCAATCAAACAGCACAAACACAGTCTCCGTGTGACTGCTCAACCTTGCCAAAGAAAATAGGTTACCTCTGTTTCTCTGGGTGCCCAGGGGAGACACAGGCTGGCAAGACTTGTGCCCCTGTGTCACCCTGTAAACATTTAACCACCAAAACTGCCCCGCAACACTACTGACAACACTCCCCAACCACTTCCCATGTAACACAGGAGGACGAGTGACGTCGAATGTAAAATGTTAATTGTGTTTTATGTGCACACAATAGCAAATGATTTTAGTTTAATGCTTCTCCTATAAAAATTTAAAAATACTTTTCAGTTTAAAATAATTACAGTACATGAGATGGATTCAGTGTTAGGCGTTTAGTCAACAAACACTATAATGAAAAATAGTAGTTAACACCTTTTTTTCATGAATAAAACAAAACTAAAACTAGATAAAAAGTTACCATAGAAAATCTGAGCTTTTTTATTTATAAATGAAAACTTTATACTAAAATGAAAAACAGACCAATGAACAAATATGTTATTTAGCTGTGTATCTGTGGAATCACACATTGTATTGTGAGTGATAAAACCAAAATCTTGAATTTAAGTAATGTTTGTCTCTGCCAGTGATGTTAGCGAACGTTACCATTAAAATTTAGATAGGAAGTGCCAAAAAACAGCTGGGAGAAACCTTGGAAAATTACAGGCCAGCACACTGACATTTACAAAATGGTTAAGCTAGTGATAACGCAGCATTGTCAAAGGCTGTGGATGTACTGTTAGCATTACTATCCATTATTTTCATGACAAAAACAAATACCTTCATAAAAACATAAGCTAACATTAATTAGTATTATGAAGTGCTAGTGAGGATGTAACTTCAGCTGGATATCTTTCATGGTGCTATAAACTGTAACTGTAAAGTTTCAAGGAATAGTACAGCATTTTGGGAAATATGCTTATTTGGTTTCTGGTGGAGAGTTGGATGTGAAGATTGATACCATTCTCATATCTGTCTGTTAAATGTGAAGCTACAGCTAGGAGGTAGTTAGCATAGCTTAGCATAAAGACGGGAAACAGCTAGCCCACTTCTACATAAAGGTAAAAAAAATAATAATCTAAAACTCACTAATTACCACTTTTTTGTAGTTAAAAAACAACAGTTCACTACTTCATTGGGGATTATGTGCTTGACTGTTTCTTGGCTGGGACCATTACCCGATGAGACTGGACTGGTTGCCTGGCAACTACTCACAGCCAAGAAATAGTCCTGAACATAACAACAAATAGTCATTTTCAGACTTTATTTTTTAACCACTTAAACATACAAGATAAAAAATTTTAATGAGGAAAGTTTAGAGGTGCTGGTAGGTGGATTTTGTATCTTTTGGACAGAATGGGGCTAGCTCTTTCCCCCATTTTCAAACTTTTTGCTAAAAAGTGAATACGTGGATTTCTTAAAATGCCAACAGCTGAAACCTCAGAATTCTTGTAAGTCATAAAACTTAAAAATGTACAAAAGTGAGACTAAACTTTACTGTTAAGAATACTAGATTAGAATGTTTTTAGGTTCTTTTTTTTATAAAGTAGATTTAAACTGACAAATCACACACATTTTTGTCAGAAGACCTATTTTAAAGTGAAACCAGAGCCAGGAGCCAAAATTAAAACTGGCTGAATGAAATTCCTCTTTACTCAAATTAAAACGAGGAGCAAATTTAACTGATTCTTGACTGTCATCATAAGTGCACCCAGGCATCCCTCCATCCCGCTCTCCTTCCATCCATCTGAGCATCACTAAAGCCCATCTTAATCTCCCTCTTCCACAATCACGGAACAAAGAGCAGAGCGCTGGCAGATTCCTTGTTTTTCTAACTAATGTCGATTACATATTTGATAAACATGCATTTGCATTAGCATTAGCCGAGGTCAGGATTAGCAGCGTTCATCCTCAAACTGTTCTGTCTCTATGCTTCGCCTGTTTGTTGATCTTTTTTCTGGCGGTGCCTTTTTTTTTTTTCCTCCTGTTGTTTGTGGCCATCTCAAATCCTAAAGGACACAACTCCACACAAGCGACGGCACAAATATTTGAAAGGGTGATTAAAAATCGTTTGGGAAAACAGATTATTGACTGTTCCTCTCTCTCTCTTTTTTTAATCAATCTGTAAACACAAACATGCTGCTTTAAGAAGTCAAAAGGGGTCAGAAACAGTTAACGTTTTATCTGTTCATTTAAATTTCACCTCACTTTAGAAGTTTCATGAATAATATTACTCGTGAATTTGTGTTTTATATCTTTAGATTTGCTTGATCCCTCAGTTTCGTGGACCCTCGTCCCATGACATGTAACATTTTTGCAGTAAAATATTTCAACAAGTGTAGAGGCACCAAAAAAGCTTTGTAAGTATTTTATAAATGCCCTTCTTCAGTCTTGTCCTCATCTCTGTACAAAAGCAATAAAAAGGAAGAATTAGCTCCAGACAGCTGGGGCTCACAAAAAGTTTCAAGTGCCTCTGTTGACCGCACACAAAGACACTGATCTGCTTAGCAGGCTTAAAACTCTCCCTCTCCCTCTGTCCTTTCTGTCTTTCTTGTGTCAGTCTCTTCCTAAGACCCTTCTCATACCCCCCATACACACCAGACAGACACACACACACACACACACACACACACATTCTGAGATGCCTCAAACACTGTGGCCCAGATCGCTAGTCCTGAATGAGGATCTTAAAGACCTTTCCCGACCACCTATTAAACAGCTTAGAGGCATATAATTGTCAACCAGACGCTTCTCTCCAAAATGGGTTTTTAAAAGCCACATTGTTCCTCTCCGCCACCAAAGGTTGAGTAATCCTGAGGCTTAAGCAGCCGAGAAATGGTCCATCTCATTCTGTTTTTCTCCAGCTAATAAGATCCTTCCCTTTATGAATACTCCTGCTCTAATTGTTTGACATTAATGCTAAGCAAGCTTTTGTTTTTCTTTATAACTTCTCTGCCAGACTTACAAGTATTTCTTTCACATTTCCCCTCTACTCGATAATTTTCCATTCTAATGCATTTTCTTCTTAAGATTTGTTTGGAAAAATAGTTTCTCAGGAAAAAGGAGGGCAGTAATAATTGGTGGTAATTATGGAACATTTAGTTAAGAATATGAAAACAGCAAACCAATGCCGTAGTGATGAAATGAGGAGCCACATTAGTATCCAGAGTTGAACCTAATTACTTAATTTGTTGTAAACAGTACTGGACAAGAATCAATCAAGGAGTCCTGTGGCCACTGCTAATCAGATTTTATTAGTGTCCTTATTGCTCACTCATGGATCACAAACGCAGAAAAGAAATTAGCCGGCGACTTCCTCTGACGGTTTGTTTTAATTGGAGAGATGACAAAACAACTGCTCTGGAAGTCTTGATATCTGGAAGATAATTTAAGGGGCCAGAGTACAAACAAAGTGAGGAGATGAAAAAAAAAAAAAAAAAAATGCAGCTCGCTCCTTAATTAAAATTTTTTGGTCTCCTTCCTCCCTGACCAGACAATTACCGTATTAGAGACCTATTAACCTTATCAACGCAGGCAGAAAGGCCCACAAGATTCTGCCTCTAATAAAGCGGGATTGTGAGATGGAATCCAAACGAAGACATTTGGTTGATTAAACTATGTAGACGCAACCATGTGTCTTGGTTAGTGGACTCATTATTCTGTGTGCAAAATCCAGCAACACTGAGTTTTCTGACGATATTTTATATATAAATTTAAAAGCAGCTTGTCCTTGTTTATTCCTCATGTCTTCCTCAGAATCAAAGCAGTCCATTTGCTCTGGACGACTCAACAATGCTCTCTACAGAAAGAGATTTTTTTTTCTTACATTTCCATAAAGACAAGTGCACCTCCAACACTGTTATTTCTGTCACAGAGAACTTAAACCAAATAAAACGATTTGAGAGATTAGAATTGTTCAATTAGCTTCCATTGAAGCCAAGTGATTGGTGGAAATGAAATCCCGGCTCTCCTGCTGGATCTCCGGGTCCCAGGGTCGAGGATTCGTGGAGAATGTGATTGGTTGCTCGTCCCTCCGAGAGTTGTCCAATTGCTGGTCCATACAGACCCTTCTGACCCCTCCAGCCTCCTCATCCTCCCAACTCCATGGCTCCATTTAGCAAACAGAAGCTGCTAAAGGACTGCTAAGTTGTACTTCAGCGGTCCTCCAGTCCAATCACTCATTTACCTGAAGTGATTTTATCACTCTCCAGAGATAATCATGGAGAGTCTGACACAAAGTGCTGGGTTATTGAACTGACAATGAACAATTAACAAAGTTACAAATCTTGTCAATGTACTGGCTGTGTGTTAGTAGCATCTTAATAAGGTATTACCGGGGTGAGTTTGGGGCATGAAATGTGCTTTATTTAGATGCTATGATGTAAATAAACACTGCTGAGTTAAAACTAGACATTAGTCTCTAAGTAATGGACAGTGGATATCCTCTCCAGATGGATTTCTCTCTGTCAAGTAGCTCTAAAAGGTTTTGGGATTTGTCGAGTGGGCATGGCCACTGGTTTTTGCATTTTGGGTCCTGCACTCGCAGTGGTTGGTCTGAGGGGAGATTTTAAGAGGGGAATTATCTGGAATGGAGAGGGTGGAGTGAAGGCGATTTGTGTGTATCTTTGTGCATGAGTGTGTATGAGAGAGAGGGAGCGAGAGACCATGCTTCAGTGGTCTCTTTTGGTCACTGTGAAAAAAAAAAAAAAAACCCACAGAGGGGCCGGAACGCATGGGCCGTTTTTTGAGAAGGCTGCCTGCATCAGCTTTGCTCAGATCTCCCCTAATCCTTCCCACTTGAACCTTAGTCTCCCACAAGCTGCATGCCAACAGATTAACACAATACGCAAAGATAATTCAGCCGGCCCAGGACTGACAGTGATCTCGCAAATCTCTGAACGGCCAAAGGAAGATACCTCCCCAAAACCCAGATTAAGTCCACAGATCTGAAGCCTTAGACCCTCTTAGGGCATATATTAGCATTACTGCTGGATGCTTTATTTATATATTTATCTGATTTTAAAAACAGATAATGCTGCCTGGTCAGCTTGAGTGTCACAAAATCTGCCTTGGGTGGATGGGATGGGATGGAGGGATGAGACCATATCCCAGATTGAGGGAGCAAGAGCAAGAGTGGGAGGTGGAGAGAGAAAGAGGCAGAGCGCTCTGTAATCCATATTATATGCTGCTGAGAGCAAGGGAATTATTTAAGAAGCTCTTTGTTGTACTCTTTTTGGAAGTGTCATTTGGGGATGGGATGAGGGCGGGTGGTTCTATTCTGCGGCAGATTATGTGATTTCAATTAAGAGGCTGAAGATTGCAGATTGGAGAATTATGATTTCTGTTTTCAAAGGATGTAAGATTGAGGGCGATTTTGCAAAGAGGAAGAGAATGACAGAGAGGAAGACAGAGGAGAGAAAACGCTTTGTTCTAGGATAGGTTTAGATATTTTCAAGCCTATCTTGATACACTAGACATAATATGAGGCTTCAGCACTTTTTCAGATCAAGTGGTTATCTCCCAGAGTTACTGTCTTTTTAGTGCAAAATTCCAACTTTGTGCATTGGCAGACTGTGTTTTCTTGTTTAGTGGCGGTAGAAGGATCCATCCTGGGAGTTTAACAGGACGAAGATACCCTTGTATTTAGCCAACTTAAACAGCTGAAGCTTTGTCGTAGTTTTGGCTGAGGTTTGAAATGCTTTTTTCAACAGATCGAGATGTTGCTGACCTCTTACACTTAACAAAAGGATTTCACGGGCCAGTAGAGGCAGCAGGGATGATTTCTGTGACCACAACTCTCGCAAAGAACGTACGGTATGTGAGTATTCACCCTTAACGCCAAACAAGGACATTGTTGTCCGATGCCTCTGGAAAACATTGGACTATGTTCAGTGACGCTTTTTACTTCCAATACCAACACTTTTCACAGTCAGGCCGTCTACAGTAAATGTGCAGGTCTACTACCTGTACTTAAGGTTAGGGAAAGATCGTCATTAAAGTAAAATGTTGTGTGCAAGTTACATTCAGACTGAATTTAACTGTGTGAATCATTTGAGTGAAGCCAGTCTGAACCTGGCTCAACTTTTGCCTCACTGCAATGCAGCATCATTCTCTGTGCCCTCAAACTCATGGATCTGTTACTCAAGCTGGATCATATTTAATGGCTCACCTGCATCTGAAACAACTCCCCCCACCACCACCACAACCCCTAGCATTATCATAGGTGGACCTATCCTGAACCCTTTGTGTCTGCATCCCTACAAAAAGGGCACACAACTTCCTGCACTGGCACTGTTGTTGGCACTGAATGTAAACTGTGAGCTGCTGAATCATCCAGTCTGGATGTGAGAGCAAGGATACTGGACTGGAGTATTGAATTAGGACAGATGTGGATCAGTGCCCACCTTCTCCTTTAAGGAAATGCAAAAGTATGTCTTGGGTTTAGTCACACACAAACACACATTAACTAAACAGACAACATCCAATTTGAACAGCCCCCAATTTGCATCTCCACTCCCTCAACTCATAACTTTATTTTTTCCTTTTTTTAGGGAGAGGGGTGGGGGGGTACGAAGTTGCCAAACTCCTTCCCCATTGTGTTTTTCCCAGTACTGTGCTGGGATAGTTTGGAGAGCTTGCTGTGTTCCCGCGGCGACAGACTGCGGCCCCTCTCTGCCGCGCTCAAGGGCCCTTGAGGCGGCCATTATCTGGACGCCCGCCTCGCCGAGGCATATGGGTAATTACTGAGCTAATAGAGTGATGGAGGGAGAGGCAGAGGCAGGAGCCTAGGCCAATTAGATGATGCATTAGTGCTCTGTCTTTTGTAAGCACCTAATGTGTGGGGAAAGGATGGGGTAGATAGAGAAAACGTGTCATTTCTGAAGGGTCAGGATCCTTGAGCAAATGCAAACAGTCTCTCTCCCTCGCTCTCTCTCACACACACACACACATACACACACGCACTTATGGGACTCAGTAGCTACACATTCGCGCAGGCGTGTGCACGCAAACACATGTAGACACTGAGACCACATTTGCACAATTGCACTTAGAATGTACTAAATCACACACACATACACACACTGATTACTGCGCTTTGTTTTGCTCTTTTCTCTAAGTGTCTGAAGAGTGTGAAGTCGTAATTATTGCACACTCTGGCTCTACCTCATGCCTGCATGTGCACATACACACATAAACACATAAACACATAAACACACACACACACACAGACCAAATGCAGATGAGTCCAAATAAACGAGGAGACCCTGCCCAGTCTATTGAGGTCTGCTATGAGAATCCACTCCATCAATTACATTAAAGAGGCTGCCTAATGATGGCCACAGCTGTAATCACGCTCAGCTGAAGCATTTTACACCCCGCTTCTTTGTTTTCACCTATTATCATCCATCCCACAAAGGAGAGAAATTCTATCTCAAGCATCGGCACAGTGTTTTGAGTCAAGAATGAACTTTTTTGTCATCATCCAGTTTTGTCAGATTGTGAATCAGTGTTTTGGCAGTTGCAGCTGGAGTCATTGAAGTTGGCAGGCAGCAGGAGCAGCGGAAAGTTGTCAGCTTGTTGCGGAGTTTCTCGTCTCTCGGTTTTTCACTCACAGATTGTGGCGTGAAAAAAAAGATAACTAGTCAATGCTTCAACTTTAAAAGTGGTCTTTGGGGCAGATTTAATGTCTGAATCGTTCTTATATGCTACGTGCGAAAACTTTGAGATTCCCTTAATGTCCTATTTGCAAGAGTTACTCTATTATTATCGCAACCAATTGTGTCTCGACCTCTCCAGCTTTTGTAAACAGCGAGGACTGAGTCAGTCATCACAAGTGTCGGTCTCTCCCAGCACCACAAACATGTTCTCTTAAATAACACGCAAAGAGCTCCATGTCATTAACTTAGTTATTATTCCACTGTACAATTAGCATCAAAACAGTCTCATCAAAGGGTGAACACAGCCAGGACTTTATTGCTGGACGAAAGTGTATGATTAACACCCCAAATCGACTTCATTGTTACGCCTGTAACAAAAACCCCAAGGACCTTTGCTTTCCTCTTCATGTTGCCTGACCGAGGTGGCCGGCCACTTCAGCATCAACCCCACAATTACAGACATACAGAATGTGTGTGTTTTAGTGTGACGCTGAATATTGCACAAAGAATTGTTATTCATTCAATCCCAACAGATGAAACTGTAATAGCCATGTATTATTATTCCCCATCAGAAATAGCAGCTCTCATTATCAAACAAAAGACTCTATTACTGATATCATTATCAAAAAGGGAAATGGAGGAGGGGGGGTCCATAGCTTTCAGAGTGTAAATTACTTTGTTTTACAGCCCCTTAGTGGGATTTTACTGTTATCCTGATTGGCATGTACGTTTTCTTTTTTTAAAATAACAGGTCAGCCTCACATCTTTGACCTTGTTGCTGCCGGGTGACAATGTGTGAAGTTAGCAGGGCGATTATTGGTACTGGTGAAGCCACGGCTCCCCTGTCATGTGGGGTTTTTTTTTTTTTGTTTTGTTTTATGATGGCTGTGGAAATACCTTAATTGCACCTAATTCAAGTCTATCTTTGATGAGGAGAGGAGGGCGTGGGGGGTGGGGGAGGTTGGGGGGTAAACTCAACTGTGCTTGCATTTTCGCAGACGCATTGATCTTTTGTGCAGGAAAGAGCGGCTTGGGGGGGGGGATTCAAAGACATTCCCAGACTGAATCACCTTGAGGAGCTCGCTTCAGGCGGTCTTAGCACCGGCTGACTCGTTAATGAAAGTGACTCACGGATGGGAGCTGGCATGAAAATATGTTTTAAAGACCCTTGAAAAGATATCGTGACCTGCACAACATAGCCCCCAGCCACCAAGGCATGTTTCATTCATGCAAATATATGAGCGTGTTTGAATTTTGATCTCAAGTAATGTGTAAAACCAACTGTGGTTAGTTTTGAAAGTTATAGTTGGCCAGTGACTTAGGTTTGAACAACTTAAATTAAGTTCCTTAGAGGGAAATTCTGATTTATAACATTAATCTTCTGACTTGACGATTAAGCAGAGTAATTGCTGAGTTACCAGACAATGGCTAAAACTACAAATATTAGACCAAAGTTGTAATAAATATGGGGTCTATACTTTTACTTTCTGTGTATGTGATTGTAGTTCAGTTTCTTCATTTGGTTGAGGAGTATGTACTTTTAGAGCTACTCCCTCAGGTGTAATTGCAGAAAAATTAAAAACACAAAAACCCCAACTCTAATATCAGTCATGCAAACATAAATGATAAATTCTTATCTTTCCTTAAGATAAAATGATTTTTGTTTAGATTAAAATTATGCTATTAAAGCCTCTAGGTTGCCTGTTTTTCTTTACTGCCACTGAGCACCAATGGCTTCATATATGAGATCCAGAAGATCTATTAATGACATTGAATTGTAATTGATCTGGATTATTAATGAACTTGTTTTGGTGCCATTCATGTTATGTGTTAAAGTCATAATCCTCAAGACTTTTATGAAATCCAAACCTCATTTTTTAGAAACTGTATTATTTAATTATCTTTTCTGCAATTACCATTCACTCTATTTACATTCTGTAATTACCTCTGTATATAGAAGTGCAGATGGAGTCTGCCATTCCTGCACTGGATCCAGACTGCCTACCTGAGCACAAGGGATTCACATGAGATGATGTAATCCAGTGCAATTTAAACTAACTGATGATAGAGATGTGTCTGTGTCAAAATGTCGGACTTGTGGCGTAAAATATCACAGTGAGTGGTATTATAGCGATAATCATTAATAGTCAGCTACACTTTTCTTTACAGTTTAGTTTAAATGAATTACATTCAGTACTGTGGCCTCTAAGGTGCTTAGCTACAAAAAAGTTAACACGGGCCAAGTCTGATTTTATACAGTATATTTATAGGTAGAAATGGGGAAGCACCACTTTAACCAATTGCCTGTCTGTGTACTATAAATGTGTGTTAGAAAGATTTACATACTTTACATAAGCCTAACACGTTGTGTAAATACTGCACAACAAACAAGACGGTGGCTTTACCCTCCTCTCCATCCCCACTGGCTGTTAGTGATACAACTGAGTAACGGACTCTGGGACACCCGAGCCGAAAACAAAACACATGCTAATGCGTGACCTGGCTCTCGAGTCTCACCTCGTGCGATAGAGAACCATAGTTCTCAAGTACAGCCAAACCTGGTCCTTAATCCATCAATGGGAGGCCCTCCTCTCCCAACATTCAGACACATAACCATCCTTCCATCCTCCAGACAGAGAGCCCTCTCCTCTCCTCCCCTGTGCCACCCTCCTCCTCCTCCCCAGCACACTGGCCCCTGCCCCCTGGGTAAGACCAGTCCCCATCTCCTCTGGACTGAAGGGCCCTTCAGACGTCTACTGAGAAAGAGCAGAGGGGTGGGAAAGAGAAGGAGAAGAGACGAGCAAAGAAAGAGAAAAGACTGGAGAGAGGGGAGAAAATACAAAAAAGCAGAAAGAAATGACATAGAGATGTGAAAAGAAAAAGATTGAAGGAGGAGGTAGAGGAGATGCATATTGCATCGGGCCCCTGAGGGTTATGGCTATAGTTCATGTTGTGTATTAATGTGTGAAGCGCTAGTATTCTCTGTCATGCTAATCTCACTGTGTTTCTTTGTTGTGTTGGCTGGTGTCTGCTAGTGTCACATTCACTCATCTCTCCTCTCTTCCTTTGCTTTCTTCTCTTTATGTGCTCCCCTTTTGGAGTGGACGATCAGAGGGAGTAATAGAGGGTAAACAGTGCTGTTGTCTAAAAGGATCACATTTGAATAACTAATACATTGTTAGCATTAGCATACATTAATTATTCAGCCCTGCAAAGGTGCTTGCCATTTTCCAAATAAGCCTCAGTTGTTTTTTCAGTTGCTGTTTACAGAAGGAATGCTTCCAGGAATCAGGACACATGAAAGAAAAAAGAAAAAAGGAAACTGTTAAAAGCACCTCAGCTTGCTATCATCAGCTCTGTCGACCCCGGGGCTTAACAGTGCTACGTCCGTCCTCGTTTCACATTTTTCATGCAACAATCAAAGAGGAAAATTTCAGAGGTGTGGACAGTGTTGAATAGTCAGCAAGCTGTTTTTTTCCCCCCACTTTCCTCCTGATTACTTTATCGGTTTGAGATCTTGGATGGGAAGAGAAATTGCGAGAGCGAGCCGAGCCAGAATTTCCTGGAGGTAGCGTATCTCTCAAGTCTCAGTTGGTGTGGATGGAGGAGAGGAGGGGGATCTCCTCCTGCGTGTTTATCCACAGTAATCAGGAGTCTGTGGAGCAGGAGCGGAGGCTTGGCAGTGGGGGGACCCTGCCACATTAGAGAGGAATGAATAGAAATGTGCCAAGCCTGGCACACCAGCACTTTAGACACAGCATCCTTTCTGATTTGGTCAAAACTTTAGGAGAGGGAGAGAGAGAGAGAGAGAGAGAAAGAGAGACGTTGAGACTGTTGATCTGGAGCAAACTGGACCAGTGTTTCAGTTTTGTTGTGTTGTTTTTTTTTTTTCTCCCTTCTTCTCTCTACCCATGAACTTTTGCAGCAAAGCAATGGGGAGGAACAAAAGAAGCCGTTCTGGGTTGACAAAGAGGAGAATAGATGGTATGCGAACGACAAGCCGCCATCTGCTCTGGAGGACGACCAAAATCTTGACACACTTCAGCAATCCCACAATCCCCTGCTCCAGGAGCGTTCCAGGCGCCCCATTCATACTCTCCCCTCCGCTCCCAGAGTCTGTGTGATTTCCCCCTTTTCTCTCCTCCTCAATTAAGTCATTAATTCCTTTCTTCGCCCCCCTCTTAATGACCGCAGAGGCACAAACAAGCCCTGGTTGCTTCCTTTTGAGGCCCTGTGATTGGGCATAATTGCTGCGAGGGCCTAAGTATGGGGAAGCAGGGAACGAGGGAGGAGGGAAGCATTGTTTTCTTTTTCTTTTTTTTGTTTTGTTTTTTTTTTTTTTTTGCGGTAGCAAAGAGGAGAGCGGCAAGGAAGATGCACATTAGGTGGAACCCTTCCTCTCTTGACCTGTCAGTGTCGGGGAACATTTGCCGGTTCTCGATGGAGGGACAATGAAAATGAATCACACGAATCCAGACTTCGGGAAAAAACAATGAAGGAAAATGCTAGAATTTAGTGTTACAGAAAACACAGGGGACTGCATAAATTTCCATGTTAAACAGCAGGTCTTTTGTCCACCTCCTAATTATTATGACACATCATGTCTTCATCATGCAAGTTTCAAGACTGCCATGTGTTGAGCGCTTTAGGGGGAAAGGTGTTTTTGTTGGCAGTAAGAGGAAGCCAAGTACGAAAACCAACCAAATAATTACAATGTCCAGTAAAAGACCAAAAAAGGAAGAGTTTTATTTGTTGCAAGGTGTGTGAGGTAATCATCTGATATATGCATGGCACTCAGGATGTCTTTCTTTGATCCGACTACGTTGTTTCAAGCAGGCGAGCTCTTCCTCGCTCCAGTTTTTGGGCTGGAACTTGGTCCAGTTAAAGAAAGATTCAGGATTGGTTGTGACTGGTGCTGGCCCGCTTCGCGCAGCTAACATTTAATGGCTTCGAGCGAGCAATGTCCACCAAGGATGCCCTCCAAGGGAGAGGGAGTCCAACATTCCACCCTAAAATCAACCGTCTTGTTTGGCTGATTGTGCATTATGTGACCATCTGCAAAAAATTGCGAGTGTGTGTATGTGTGTGTTGTTGTTGTTGGGGCTTGGTTAAGGGGAGGTGGGGTGGGGGGTGGAGCTGGGGTAGCTGAGGGATGTGCAGGGAATTAGACAGTCTTTAATAACACATTTTGGGGATAAATGCATTTTTGAAATACTCACAGATTGCTCCATTTATAGATGTGGAGAAGTAGAAACAGAGAGAGAGAAAGAGAAACAGAGGGAGAGGGGAACAGATAGAGTAAATCTCCAGATTAGAGATTAGCCATAGTAGCAGATTTAAAGGGGCGTCTGGTCCTCAGCCAGGCTGCTCAGGCATCTATCTGGCTTCTGCTGGCCAGGCCTGCCGTGGCCCTTCTAAGTAGATCACTCAATCCATACTGGGGACGCCATGTTACCACTGTCATCTCCGATGGTCTCTCTTTCTTTCTCTCTCTCTCTCCCTCTCTCTCCCTGTTGTCAGCTCAGCTCTCAGAACAGGAGACAAAAGGTTCTGCCTGAATCGGTCCTAAACAGAGGATGGGCTGGATGGAGAGCGTTTCGTTCACCCTTCCTGGCTAGAACTCCAGGCTTTTTAGGCCCTTTCACATGAATTCCCCCCTCCTCCTCCTCCCTCCCTAACTCCCTCAAAATAAAACTCTGAAGCCCCTTCGCTAATGTCCAGATCAGAGGAGCAGTTAAGCGCCACCGCCAGCTCGGTTTGCTAGTTTCGGTAGGGTAGAGGGGAGGGAAGAAGGAGGGGCAGGGGCATTTACTCCTTTTAAACGTGATGGTGAGAGCGGGTGTTTGCGTGATGCAATGAGCGATGTTCCCCTTGGCCTAATGATTATCTTTGACGTTTTTAGGCCCTTTAAGCAGTTCTTATTGGGAACTAATTCCTGTTTTTACATGGGTGTAAGTAATCTGCTGTAATCGGCACATTCACCCAAACACACTCACATATGTATGCACAGAAAAGCAGTAGGTCAAATAACTATTACACACACTTGTGGTGTAAATCCCATTGAGGCTAAGCTGCAGGGGTTGGGCACAGTGGGTGGCTCCAAAGGTAAGAGGTTAAATATGATCTGTGGGAACTTTTTCCGCCTCACTCATTTAACCCATTTATATCTTTTTAATCGGTTTTGGGATATGTTTAAACAGACATTTCAGGCATCTGTTTACTTCTCAAATCTCTTGAGCATATGAGCTCATTGTCAACAGCTGGACACAACTGCAAGTGCACTGATCCAATGACTTCACGTAAATATCAACTCTATATTTTAAAATTATCCATGTGTTTGAGAAGCACAGCTGCAAATCTATTTTAAAAAGAGTTTTGGTGGAGAAACACCAGGAAAATTCAGTTATAATGTGAAAAAAGGTCAGTGTATTTCACAAGTTTTGAGAGAGCCTTAAACAAAGACTGAGCAGCTATATCTTGCCCTGCATTATTCTTCTCTAAGCTGCTTACAACCCAGTTGTGGTCTGATACAGAGATGAAATCTTGGAGAGGCGTGTCTCTGGACCCAGGAAGCGGTGGCCACTGATTGGAGAATAGAGCTCTTGGATGGAGGATGTGCTCTGGGGGTATCACACACACCCCAAAAGACGGCGGGACACAATGAGAAATCACAGCTCTTTCACTTTCCGTCCATCTGCCCGCCATGGAGCGTGCTCAGTGTGTGCCACTTGGCTTAATTCTGTCCCATCAGCCACCACAAAAGCCCCCCGATCCAATCACAGGGATCAGACCTGGGCCAAGACCATGAGACGGGGAGCCAAGGAACAGACCAGAATCAACAGCCCATTCTCCTAAGATCACACACACACACACACACACACACACACACACAGAAAATAAGGGGACAAGAAGAGACACAGAAAAGACTGGAGGAGAGAGAGGGCATGGACAGAAAAGTGAGGAATATTCCACCTTTTCTGCTTTTTTTCCAAGTTCAACCAGCTCCAGCTCTGCCTCCAGGGATGGATGAAGAGATGACAAAAGTCAAACAAAAATGAGAGCAGAAAAGTTACCATATGTTACAGCTGGTACGCCATTTAAAAAAAATAGGCCAGGAGATCAGGGTAGAAAGATGAGGACAGAAAAATGCTTTTCTCAAATACCACATTCCCTCTCTCTCTCTCCCTCCCTCTCTCTCTCCCTGCTTCAGTCTCTCTCACTCACCGACTGTTAATTGTGTGAGAGCAGGTCATCAGTAGCAGTGCATTAGAATAATGGAAATAGATGGCAGAGACCTACGGATGGCAACACAAGCCATCTTCCCTATTTGCATGGCTGTGTGCTCCGGGACAATTATGTCATTATCACAGACCTCTATGTGTGTGTGTGTGTGTGTGAGTGTATGTGTGTGTGCTGGGTGACAGGTGGGCAAACGAAGCTACTAAGTGCCAAGGAAATCTGAACTCACTCTCTTTCACTTTCTCTGTTGCTTTTTAAAATCACTTTAAATAGCATGTTCTCTGTCTGTCCCTGCAGTTATTTTTTTAAATTATTTGGTTTTAACTCAAAAACCTCTAAATCTTTACGTAGTCTACTACTTTTTTGTAGTGATTCTTTTTTATTTCACTTGTAATGCTGGATTCCCTGTAGCGACTGTAAATGCTTGTGCCACGGTTAAAGGTGCTATATGTAAGCTTTAGCTATTACTACATAGCCAATGTTAGCATTAACAGCTGTTACTTACCAAGAGATTCAGCCATGATTGTGTTTACGAGAGATTAAAATATGTCCTCTGAGCAGCCCTTCTTCTTCATGCTGTCCTGTTAGACTGAGAAGGACTGGAAGGACCAGGGCTAGTTGGTTGGCATGCTAACCAGGAGATAGCTCTTGGCGAGTTAAGGAATGAACTTGCAACGTCTTATAGACTAGTAGGTCAACAGCTGTTAACTCTAACATTGGCGATGTAGCAATGCAAAAAGTTACATATAGCACCTTTAAAGAAACATTTTGACAGTTTTCCTGTTTTGTTGATGGTTAGATCCATAACATTCTTAGCCAGTAAGTGGTCAGCTTAGCTTAGCATAAAGAAAGTGAGTAGGAGTATTTCCCAAATGTCAAACTATTTCTTTATCTTAAAAACCTAGAAATCCGTAGTGCTTTCAACTATTTTTTGTAGACTGATTCCTGATTTTACACCAGAAAATGGGATCTCTCCAGAGAATTTAAATCTTTTTTCAACCCTGAAAGTACACAATACACCATGAAACTAAACTTGAATGCAAGGGAATTCCCATCTTAACCTCTTTTACCCGTCACATTGTGACCTTTTCTTGCTAAATAGGGAGCCAGACATGGCCTTGGTGAAAAAAAAAAGTACCGGAAAGACTAAAGAAAATAGTTAAAACTCATCAGTGACAGCATCTTCCCTCCTTCCTCTTGTTCCTCCTCCACCCCTGAAATGAGTGAGACCTTAAAAAAGTGGCAGGACCCCATCAGTGACCCAAGACTTAGGAAAACATTGCAGAAAGCAGGGAGGGATGCCCTTTGACTCAAACAAGTGTCTGCTGCTTCCACCATACACAACTGACACTTCCTGTACTCATCAAGACAGGGAAGAGGGGGCCACCTGCTAACCATGCACTGTTACCTCTCTCGTTGCGGATGCACTTTGTGTGTGTGTGTGTGTGTTTGTGTATGTGTGTGTCTCTGCTCTGTTCCTACTTAGATTTGATCCCACTAAAATAAGTAATAACCTATTGAAATCACCACCAGTGAGGTGCTTTTCACTACACTTTCAAAACAACCAGAAACATACAAAGTACATGTTTTGACTATGGCAGCTGGATCACAGCGCCATCTGAATTAAAAAAAAAAAAAAAAATCAGCATTGACATGACAAATCTGAGCAGTTATGAACATGGACAACAAGAGGCCATTAAATCCATCAGCAGAGTCTTCAGGCTGTTTCAGTAGCGTCAGAGATGTTGGACAACATGCATTTATCTCACTAGCAGCAGGCATTGTGGAGAAAAGGTGCGAGGTCTTTTTTTTCTGTGAAACCTCTTAGCGTCCCATAATCAGGAGTGATAATGTGTCTCATTCTATGCTAATGTGTGTGTTTTACAGCAATCAGGCGACAGGTGATGATAGCACGCGCTGAGAGATGTTCTGCTGTGTGCATGTGCGGCGGGTGTGTGTGCGAGCGCGCAAGTGTGGACGCAAGGCACCATTAGTGACTTCCCAGGTCCTCTTCAGGAATACAATGGGCGGCGAAATTGCTTTAATGGAAAAAGGCTAATGTGAGACGCACACACACACGTGTACACGTACACACACATGAACACACCGCCTTAGCAAATCACTCAAGCCGGTGAGAGGTAGAAAAAGGGAGGATATTATCACTTACACTTGAAAAAATAGAGATGGAGGAGAGAGAATAGACAGTGAGGAGAGAGTTGGCGCTGCTCTTCTTCCACTTACTTTATGCTTCCGCCCACTAGAGTCAGTAGTTTTCCAAAACAGAGGCATAGATTCTCAAGTAAGCTATGGCTGATGCTTTTTTCTAACCTGTCTACTTTCCTTAAACATGCAGGTGTGATTTGTGAGGAGAGACAGAATTGGAAAAAGAGAAGTAATGACCCTGTAGAGTTAGATATAATGAAAAATCTATCCATTATCCCTGTAGAGGCCAGTTATCAAGTCAATGATGTATGTATGAAAATATTTAGTTATATCAAAGGAGTACGCCAGAGATTTAGTATGTAACAATTAGACTCACAAGAGAAATGACCGTCATTTTAAAATGAGACCAGGATATTGCAGCTTTTAGACCCTCCCTATGTGATTTTTAACACAACCTTTTCCTTAGAATTTTCTCCAAACTTGAACTGAGATTAGTCTGGTTCCACACCTCAGAATCGCCACACACCATCTCCAAGTTGTTCAGCAATTCAGAAACGTATGGTGTTGTGCTCGTTGGTGGCTCCTTCCCCCACATTTGGAGAAAAATTTGACCAATTAGACCAGGAGGCCTTCTCCTACGTAGCTAGCTACTTAGCTAGCATGAAAGGGGGCTGGGCTGTGAGGAGATTTTTGTGTTTGGGTATCACAGCTTCTAGTAGCATTACATGGTGCACACTGGCCCAAAAGCAGCTGTAACAAGAGGGAAACTTTTTTTAAGCATCACCAAAACCTTTGTGTATTACCATTTGTATTATCAAAATTTGACCGAGTCAGTCTAATAACATTTTGAAATTGTAGAAGAACCTTATGATCAATTCTTAACTGGAAAAGGATTAGCTCAGATGCTCTATGAGCCCAAAAATGCAGAAACTTAAAGGAGCTTTTATGGCGTACGTGCTTAGTGAGCAACTGTTGAGGGAATTAATGAGTCTTCTTTAGATCTTTGAAAGTGGTTTCCATTTCTCCTTAATAAATCCAGGAGCCTCAGAGATGAAAAATAGCAGAAACAGGGCGACAGAAATGATGTGTGGATGAGATTTCATCTGTATCAGGCTAACTGCTAGCAACAGCTACCGCTACAGAAGTCACTCTCCACAGCAACAGGAGACATAAATGTTCTCACAGTTTGCTTTGTTCTCATGAAATAAGGAAGTAAAATTGGTGTTTTGCCCCTTTTAGTTCCTAAAGAGGGTTGTTGTTGTTTTTTTCCCTGTGCTGTTTTCTTGCTGTTGCCTCATCCTCCCTAAAGAGAAGATCCGTACTAGATGAGTAAGATGAATGTGGGTCCATTAACCCAAATGTGGGCCAGTTTTAACACAACAAGCACACAGTTTGTTAAATGTGTTAACGCTGAAGCAGTGCCTTCTATGGCCACTGCTTCCTGTTATTAGCTGGCTGCACAGGCATCATGGTCTAAACCCACTGAATGTACAATCGACTGAAGACAACCGATGTGCATTAGCATAACTTCAACAACCAACTCACGCTCTCTTTTCTTTGAGAGACAGGTCCCCACACACACACACACACACACATACTCTTGCGCTGCTCGGTAAGACAAGGCACGTCCCTCCTTTGCTTCTAAATGGTCTCATCTGTGCCCTGCTCAAGGCTGGCAAGGCCTGCAGCATCTGTTTGACTGCAGGCCATGCCATAAGGTGCCAGGACTCCAAGGATCCTCCGCACTCCCTCAAGAACACTGCTCCACGCCCCGCTCACCCCACCCTTCACCCTCTTTCATCCCCTTTACACCTCACCCTCAGATGTTGCACTCTCCCCCTGTTACCTTAGACAGCATGATATCATGGAGTCCAGCTAACTCTGTGGCCTCTGCTCATCAGTGCCCAACACTAGCTCTCCTCTCCTCTCTTCTCCTCATCTTTCTCACCCATCTCTCCTCATTTTGGCTTCTACACATCCCCTGCCACATCAAAGTTACACTTCCACCTGGTCCCCTCTTTCCCTTCTTCCCCTAATCTCATCTGCCCCCACCCTTCCCCTCCCCACCTCCCTGACAGCCCTCCGTCCTCTCCTCGTTTCTGTCTAATGCCCCCCCAACCCGTCAAAATGTGTGAGATGTCATTTACCTCCCTAACCCCACCCCCTGCCTCCCTCTGACCTCCTCCTCCTCTGCTCTCTCCCCCGAGGGTGAGAGAGATGTCGTCTGGCTGGGACTTTAACTTGTGGGCTTTGTGTATGTGTGTGTGTGTGTGTGTGGTAACAAAACGCGTCTCGTTGCCAGGAAGACTTGCACCTCGGAGGAACAGACAGATTAGCGGGTAGATTCTCGCTCCCAGCGCGCCGTTCAAGCTGCATTCCCAGGGACGTCTCCTCCTTAACAGGCATCACGTTCCCCTCCAGGTCGCTCGCGGCAACCCCACAACCCCAAGTACAAGGAGGGGAGAAAGTGATCTGATGGCACTCTCTCTCTCTCTCTCTGTTGTTTTTCCTTATCTCTCCCTCCTTTGTGGGATAGTCAAATGCTTTTGCCCCTGAGATGAGATGGGTTTGCATGTGTGTGTTTGTGTGTGGCGCTAACAGGAGCACCCTACTGAGAACCCCCTGAGAAAGAGTGGGTGCACAGGAGGAGGAGAGCGAGAGGGGAGAAAGAGAGAAAAAGAGGGAGGGTGAATAAGGGCCTGGGAGGAGACACGGTCAGGGGGAGAAGGGGAGGGTGGTCTTATGACAGAGGGGGTCTGTGGCTAACAAGCGGTGTGGAGCCACAGAAGGTGTGTGTAGCCGAGCGTGAGGAAACAGTTGAGACAGCGCAGGCCCACTGAGATGACCGTGGAGCTAATGCTATGTTAGTGAGCTGCTAACGGCATGCCTGGGCCCTGGCTCACCGCCCTTCCACACAGATCACAGAGGCCCATAGCGCAACGAAAGGAGACACCTCAGGTCTCGGGGGGAGGTATTACTAGTGACACGTCTTTTGGGCACCGGTTGGGACTCCTTTACCATCTGAGCCTCGCGTATCATGACTCACACGCAGGCATGTGGGGTTATATAAAGAGACCCCCCTAAATCCAATGTGGCGGGGAAGGTGAGGTAGAACAACGCTCAGAGCAGGAAAAATAACCAGCACTTAAAGTCAGCATACACAGAGGGCGCTTTATGCAGCAAGACACCTTAGATAATTTGACTTGAAGGGAGCTGAGACACCTCTCAGGGTTAGCAGCCATTTAGTCTGTACTTAACTCTCTCTTTTGCTGGAGACTGTTTCCTGTTTCAAGTGAAAACCACTGCTAAAGTGCACAAATCTGAGAGCGCACAATGTGCTATTCTCATTTACTCACCGATGCCATATACAGATATGCACTGATGAAGGTTTATAACAAAATTTATAAAGGCATGAGGTGATTTTTTTCTTTATCACTGGAGTGCTACCTTTTTCCCTATGTGTCTTTTGTGGAAAACAAACATGAACTAATAAATACCTCAACTTATAGTAAAATACCTTTTTAGAAAGTAACCTATAATACATTAAGGGTCAGTGGCTATATGTGTTAAGTGCAAAATTTCGTGTGGTGGCCTCATGTAACCTTGTGGACTTACAATGTTGCCAGTGACCTCTTGGCGACTCTGTTATGTTGTCTCAAGGTGGGAAACCTGAGCATCACAGTATGAAGCTGTAAGGCTAATGAAGGTGCAGTGCAAATGGAGAGAGCACGGCACACCAGCACACTGTAAGTCAGTGACCTTTGAGATCACTGAACCCTTAAGGCCAATTTGTGGTTAATTTTGGGGTCGTGTTTACAGACACTGATATTTACCGAAACTGATTCTGTCACTGCACATGAACTATGTCTTTTATAGTTAAATCATCTGTTTAATTTTTTTGGTCTCATGGCGGGAGCTGAGGAAAGTGACAAAGCTGCTTTGTACTATCTGTTCAGATCAAGGCTTGAGACGGCCCAAGGCGCGAGGGCCGTGACCCCGCGTTGACAAGTGGTATTACAGCTGTTAATTAAAGTCAGATCAAGAGGAAATTTAATTTTAATTAGACTATTTTTATCCAGAGCTGATGTTTCTTGCTATGATATGCTGTATTTTCATTTTTGTATGATCCCTAGTGACTCTCATTCAGAACATCTGAGTTATTGTAGTTACAGTTGAGAGAAGAGTAAGAATATTTTCATATTTTCTTGCACTGGATATATTGAACCCTTTTCTTACATGCAGATCTGTCATCAGATGTTATGATATAAGTTTATAAAGACACATTTGCATTGTGGGTGGTAACTTAACACTGATTTTGTACAAAGGAACACCAGTGGGTTTTGTTTGTGGCTCTGCTTTTCTTCTGTTTATTGATATTGTTTGGTCATGATCCCCTCCCTAAGGATGTCACTGGACACCAGCTGCTGCTTGTCACACTACAAAACCACATTTATGTAATGGGCAGAAACTGTGAGGAAAAAATGAAATATTAGAATTTGTAGTTTTTAAATGTAAAGAAAGTGATGCAGCATCTTACACTGTGTGGGGGTCACTTGAGAAGGAAACCAAGGGTGAAAAATTGATTAATTTCCTATTTCCTCTTAATACTAATGATAGATTCAAGAAGTGTTTAAAATCAGGTTAAAAGAACAACTACTCAAGAGAGAAAGAAGTTGCCATGAGAACTAGGATAAATCACTAATTTAACTGTTTTTACACCTTTACCTGTTTTACAGTACAACTCACCTGTACCTCAGCATGTGCTGCTTCCAATGCTGTTGGCCGTGTAGCTTGTGTGTGTGTGTGTGTGTGTGTGCGTGGCGGTATGTATGTGTTTGTGTGTATGGAGGGGTGGGGGGAGATAATGAAGAGGCATTGTGTCTCTTCATAATGACATCATGGCTCTGACAGAAGCTGGAGAAGATGCCCGGGGTCTCAGAGCAGAACTCTTCAGCCTGGCGCAAGTGTGTGTGAGAGAGTGTGTGTGTGTCCATCCCTGGGCTACAGGAGTCCTCCTGGGCTTTGTGAACGAAAGTCAAACCATCAAAGACAAAAACAAAACCTGACCACCAGCAATATGAAGCAGAGGGCAGGCCATTTGGCTGCTACCCGCTCGCTCGCTGGTGCCTCTGTGTCAAAGCGATGGGTGCAAGGGCTGAGCGGAGGGAGAGGGAGCGAGGGGGGGGAGGGAGAGGTGGGAAAAGACCAGAGAGAAAGAGAGGGAGAGAGAGATAGAGAGGGAGGTCCAGGAAGTTGTACAAAGGGTTCAGGGGTCAATTCAGCCTGCAGGCCTGGGTGACGCTTTCAGGGCTCTCAACGAGAGGTCTGTATTGCATCATGGGAGTCCTTGGCGTGTCCTCTTAATCTTGCCTCTGACCAGACGGATCCTTCCCTATGGCTTTGTACACGCATAAAGACACACACACACACTCATGTAAAACACATGCACCTTAGTTCTTTGTGTGTGTGTGTGTGTGTGTGTGTGTGTGTGGAGCCAAACAGACAGTGGTGGAAAAGTATTTAGATCTTTTACTCAACAACTTTAAAATATTCAATTACTCAAAGTCCTTCATTCAAAACCCTAATTAAGAAAAAGTACAAAAGTATTATCAGCCAAATATCAAAAGTAAAACTACTTTAATGTGGCATTACTGGATTGTTGATACAGTAGAATTACTACATTTTACTGTTGTGTCTGGTTGAGATGGAGCTAGTTTTAACTACCTTTTATACAGTTACAGATTAGTTACGAGGGGTACAGGGTAAATCTTAGGGGTTGAAAAAGTTCTGCTATACCAACCTATATTATTATTATTTAGACTCTTCTGTAATCTTTGCTTGTTTGAGAAATATTGGATACTTTTACCTCTTTTGGCCTCAAACAGTGATTTACATGAGTGAAGTGTTTCTTTGGTGGAGCTACTAACAACTCATTGAAAACGTAATGGGGGCATAGGGCCCCAACCAGACGCTTTTGTATTTGGAAAAGGTCTATAAGACAAAAAGGTTTGGGAATCACTGGTTTAATCTTTAGCACTGTATTTCATAAGCATATCTTTTTATGGAATATATATAAATCCTGAAAAATAACTACAGTAATAAGTGTAGCTGACACAAAATTGCACCAAAGTACAATACTACTAAGTAAATGTATGCTGTACTGAGCCACATTATACACAAGAAAATAAAATCCAGGCTTGTATTGTAGGATGTTTAACTTCATATAGACAGTATCATACAAACTTGAACAATTAGTAGCATAAAATGTACTTGAAGGGATTCGATGGCTATTGTGAACACTGAAGGCATATCTCAAATCTACACTGAGGAAGATTGACAGGTTTCTTCTCTGAGCTGAAGTGAACCCCTCGCCCTGTGTGTGTGTGTAATGAGAGACAGGTCTTATGACGAGTACTAATCAGCCCAGACTCTTGACCCTGTGGCAGTGAGGCTGACAGAGGGGGATACACCCCGACACTGCTAACAACTGCTCTGACCTGCCTGTGTCTAGATGAGCATGTGTCGTTTCAGGTAATAGAGACGTAGCAGGAATGAGTTCACATCAAGTTCAGTCTACCCAGAATGTGAATTTTCTCCAAAAGGGAAATTTTTGTTGCATCAAATTTGTGAACAGATTATGAGGAAAAAATATAAAGTGATCTTATTGATTCACAAAGGAAATTTGATTCATTTCCAGATGCCAGAGTCCCTTCATAATCATTCCAAGTTCAACTCACATTAATTGATAACACTCCCATATCTGTATGCTATAACCAGAGCCAGCAACTAGTTAGCTTAGCACAAATCCTGGAAAATCTTCAGTGACTAGCTGCCATTTCTATGGCAACTGCTGTTAACATACATTAACTGGTTTAGCTTTAGCTATAACCAATCACAACACAAACAATGTAAACAAATTAAACTATTAATCAAAAACAGTGTATAAACTGTGCAGTCCAAAAAATGGCCCAAGTATATCAATGAGTGCTGAGTATTTATACCATACTATGTGTGTGTGTATTTGTGTGCTGGCTTGTATTACAGTCACAGTGACACTCAGCAGGAGTGACAGCAGCTTTCTAGGAGTATCATCAGTCCAGCCGATAACTGAGGGGCTGTAGCCTCAGAGCAAACACACACAGCACACTGTCTACAAAGGAAGCATCACTGCTGTTCATGTACTCATCCAGGTATGTTTATTGTTTTCCAGAATGAACTGACAGACCAGTACAGACATACAGCACAGGTAAGAGTGAGCATTCAACAGAAACCAGAGAAAAAAATCTGATCTCACTGTGATGTTTATGCCTAATAGAAGTGGTTAATAGGTGAAATATGGATTTTGTAATTTACAGATCAGTTAGTTAACATGTATTCCACCACAGTTCAGTGGAGTCAACAGAGCAGCTTCTACCGTGGAGTGATTATCTGCATGTTGTTAGAGAAATTTATTCTCATCTGATTATACAAGAGATGATATATGGTAGTAATGTTACCATTGAAATGTTTACCATATCATTCAGTCATTATAGATATTATAAAAGGATTATGATCTATGTATGTGGCAAGTTAGCGGATGTGTTGCTTAAACACAAAACACACAATCAAATAAAAGGATTTGATTGATGAGGCAGTAAGTGATTGACAAGTTTGACATAATCAAGGCTTTGACACCTGGGTGTACCTGTCACTCAGCACAACATCCTTTAAAAGGCATATTTACAAAACACACATTATTTATTGTTCAATAGATTTTTCATAGTATTAAATATATTACATAAATCATATTCTTACATGCACAAAATGCAGTGTTGCACAGTACAGAGAGTTTCCTCTGATATTCATAAAATCAGCTATAATCTATAAAAGGGCTGGTTTCAAATGCGTGGTTCAAGCCTTGTCCGTCGTTATTCTTTCTTTCCCGAATGAAAAACTCTCGCTGTCCACACAGGCTGAAGGCTTAATTTGTTTTACTGGCCCTTTTCCTAGCTATAATCTATTAAATAATTCAGTCTTAGTATAACTAAGTTCTTAACTCAGAATCAAGACCCATCTCTCACTGCAGAAGATTTTGTTCAGTCACCTTGCATAGTGTCTATCTGTTACTGTACTTCAGCTGGTTGTTGGTAAAAGGGGTTGGCAAAAAAAAAAAGTTTCTAAATCAGAACACAACCCCAGCATCAAAGAAAAAGCTCAACCTGTCTCAATTTAATCTCAACGGGCTCCATGAGGAATGACACAAGTGTTATAGGTGGCAACAAATTAAGTGTATTGCACACGCGTCTTTAGAAAAGGTGACATAAGTCTGCTTCAGTTTGAATGGATAACGTACAGTACTTCATTAATGCAGTGACAACACGAGGACAAAATGTCACCTCTCACTTTCTGTTGTGTTATTTTGGCTTACAGCTACTGTATGAGGAGTGTAAAAGCAACAATGCTGTTGTGAATCGTCACTCAATACAAGCACTTATTGTAAAAATTATTGCACTACTCGTTAAATGTTCCCTGCACCAAAAAAACCCTCTATGAGATAAAGAAATGAGCAACTTACAGGGAAGGTAATACTGCTGTTTGGCAAACTCTATAAAAAAATAATAATTAAAAAAAAAAAAGTACATGGGGCCTGAATGGCCGTACACAAAATGGGAGATGTGTGCAGAAATGCATAATCTGGATTTACTGTTTATCTACTTGTATGTCCAGTCTGAAAGGAGTTCATTCGGGACTGCCAGTTTCCCAGCATGCAGCCCTGCTTTCTGCAGTCCCACAATGCACAGCGTCTACTTGGGCCAGTCTACTCTGGCAAAGAAAGGGTGGGATTTAATATCATCCACGCCTCCCACTCCTGCTCCCAGTCTCTCCATTGGGTTGTACTGGAGCAGCTGCACAGGAGGAACAGACAGAGACCAAAAACAGACAAAATGTTAATCAAATCAGCTACAATGTCAAAGAAAAAAATCTTCATTTTCATAGACGCATTTCTTAGCTAGTGAGTTAAGCATACAAAACTGAGTAATGACACTTTGTCACATCACAGCGCAACCACACTACCCACTTCTGTTGTATTTATTCCCAACAAAATGCTCATGCTAAAGGATTTTTTTTTGCTGTGCAGCCTTTTTGTTAGGGACAGTCCTGACAAAAACTGGACAGTTGACAGGAGATGAACAAGCGTTCATGAACTGTGTAGTTTGAAACACTGTTGTATTTATTAACCAGTGACAGAGAGTATTCATTTATACAAAGAGCAGTAGATACATTTTTATACACCATGCTATCAGGGAAGGTAACTGTTTGTCTTTTTCCCAAAGTTTTCTTCAAATTTTGTTTCTGCAAAAAGTCAAGGGAAAAAAAACAACTCTCACCTGCTCCAGCAGAGATCTGGCCTCCTCTGAAACAGATTCAGGGATGTTGAGAGCCGTGTGTCGACCGATTCCAGCCGGATGGCACCGGAGCAGAGACTGTGTATTGGGGAGAGAGGGGTGGAAAGAAGAGAGGCAGATAAGCATCAATTTAAAACAAAGAGAACCTGACACACCGAGAGCTGAGGGGACAGATATAATGACACCCGCAGAGCCTAGGTCAATGTGAGAACATCAGGACTGGACAAATAGGAGGAGACCAAAGAGCCAGAGCACCTGAAACAACACTGATCACACTAACTACAAACAAGGGCATGATTTCACTACTGTTGCTCTTTCTTGGAACTGCTTTGTGTGTTAGACAGAGTGAGAGTCACAGAAAGAATGACATGGCAAAACGTATTGTTTTCGGCCAGTTTGTTCTTCGTTTATACACAGCAAGCTTTTCTGGAAGGGCCAACAGTTGATCAGCAGTAAATAAAAAGCCTGTTGATTTGTTTCTCACAGTAAAACCAGACCAGGTCAAACTGTCATTTCGGTTAACAAGAAACTGTTACACTCACAGGAAAATAATAAAGTAAAACTAATCCCAGAAGTGAGTAAGAGGGAGCACGAGACCTGCAAGTGCTTTTCTAACCACAGAATACAGTCCTATTGTTAAAATAATTGACAATAATGACTGTAATCACTGTATACTGCAACAGCGCATCTTTTAGTGCATCTACACCAACAAATTGAAAATGCTAGAGCAGAACGTGTGCGGCAAGAGAAAGCCGTAAACTGTTTGTGTGTTTGTGTTTGGGGGGGGCCCTGTGTGTTTTTTTTCCATCAGTTAGGTCGGTTGACTCTCTCTCTCTCTCTCTCTCTCCCTCTCTCTCTCTCTCTCTCTCTCCCTCTCTCTCTCTCTTTCTCTCCCGCCCGATACATGCTGCAGGAGTTCTGGCTGGGTTCCTAGCTGCAGTCAAGACTGCTCCAGGCAAGATCTTATCCTGCAAGGATCAAGAGACACTATGTGTGCCTGTGTGTGTGTATCCTTGCCAGGATCGTACCCAGACATAATCATCAAAGGAGACATCTGTGTGACTGAGGGTTTTTTTCCAGGTAAGAGTGGGTGTGTATTGTTCAACATAATAACACAAACCTAACACCCAGACTCATGTTTGGGCCATTGAAGGGAACCACTGATGGCTGATATGAAAATATGCCCACTGGCAATCAGTTAGAATTTATTCAAATTTAATAGACAATGAAAAATTGAAGGGATGTGCTGCACCTGCATTGGTTGTGTGTGTGTGTGTGTGTATGTCCTTCAAGAGAGCAGCAAGTTATAATTAGCATGTGCATGTGTTTGTGTACATGTATATACCAGCTGAATATGTATCTGTTGTCTTGCAAACAAGACCCCCCCACCCATCCCCTCCTCTGAAGCCTGTCTTGAAAGAAGGTCCCTCAGACAGCCCCGATCCAGGACCAGCCGAGCCGCAGCACCTTGAGAGCTGCCCCCAGTCTTCACCTTCCGCGGCGATCCGAGGTCGGCGTGCTCCGAGCCCGGCGCTGCTCCAGGAGCCAGCAAAAGAGGCCCAGGGAGAGCTGACCCCCTGGCCCAGCAGATGGAGCTCAGGCTGGGGGGAGAGAAAGTCACACCGACACCCCTGGCACTCCCAGAGAACCAGAGTAAGAGACGGCAGCCAAGACGCACCTCGCACACATAGGTACGCGCACACACACACACACACCCCAAAACAACAAACTCCACTTACTCAAACACATACAGACACGCGCACAGAATCACACACAACCTGGCACAACCATAAAGAGTGTGAGAGAGTTGAAAGCCAAGACACCTACAGACATCCCACAACACCTTAGCAACAAAGATAACATTTTTTAATACTTTTTGACTCACCATGCCTGTCAGGAGCTCAAACAGGATGGCGCCCAAACTCCACCAATCACACGATGCCGTTTCCTCGCCGATACCTCCCACCTCTGAAACAAGAGCAAAAAAAGAGGCAGAGACAGAGAGAGACAGAATTAATCAATAAATTAACAAACAGAGAAATAGCTTATGTGTTGGGGAGGAACATAGGCAGAAATAATCAACTAGTGATGTAAAATGAGAGAATAATCAAATACGTACAACTAAAATCATTTATTGATCTTAGGATTACAAGCTGTTTGAGGTAACGTGCTTTCAAACTCTCCATATTAAACACTGTTTGACATCACAATGACATCTTGGATTACTTAATATTTCACTGAATGTGTACTATCGATTCAAAATGAGCACAAAACATGGACTCAGTCACACACACACACACACCGCACACACACGCACACAAACAAGTGTGTATCTCATAAAAGGGTTATTTGCATAATAAAAAAGCAGTTAAATTGAGGAAACCGTCTGTGCTGCAACTTCACACCATCTGCATGACCTGACCTCAAACACACGCGCATATAACACACACACTCTCGTGAAGAAATGTGAAGCAGGAATATGAGAACAAATAGTCTAACATTCCTCTTCAGTTTTCTTTACCCCTGCACTTATTTTTAGCTCCTGAAAATAATATATACCACAGACAAGGGCTAACTATTATTATTATATTATTACTGATTATTTTCTTTATTGATTAATCTGTTGATTATTTTCTCAATTATATGATTAATATTTGGTCTGTAAATTGTCAGGAAATAGTGGCAAATAGATAAATAACAATTTACTGATACCCAAAGTCATTCCATCAACTGTTGTGTTTTGTCCAAACTCTAAAGAGATTCAGCTCGTAATAACAAGAAAAATAAATCCGCAAACTGGCACATTTAAGAAGCTGTAACCATTAAATAGTTTGTATCTCTGCTTAAAAAATAAAAAAATTAAAATATGTGATGAGTTGATTACTAAATTAGTTCCAGATTAATTTCCTGTCGATGGACTTATCACTAAAACCTGAGCTCAGGCCACATTCTGTGAGATTCAGATGCACAACCAGCTCAGTGAAAGACTACTGGGACTCACAGCGTGTATTTAAGCAAGACACAAAAAACAAAAGTGATACTCGTTTGCTAAAGTCAAAAGTAGACGTGTCAGTGAGTGTATGTGTGTGTGTCAGAGCTCCACTGGGTACCAGATGGCCTCTTGTGCCGCTTAGCTTCCCTCTGCTCTGCTCTCTCCAGAGGGAGGGCGTCTGGTCACCCAGAGGGCCGGGACCCTGGGTCATGGCTGTGTGTGCCCAGAGCCCAGGCTCCTCAGCTGGGGGAGCGTAAGAGACAAAGACCCATCGTCTCCTGGAGGCTGCCGGGACCTCTAGAGGCCCGTGCAGCTCTCTTGCAGCCAAGGTTAGAGAGGGTTATGATACGACTTGCACATTTTGTACACACACACAAACACACACATGTATACGCAGCCAACTGAGCAACCAGTCTTCAGGGCTCCCCAGGACTACTGTTTTGACAGCCAAGGAGAGAAGATCGTCATTGAATGGACTAGTGATACCTGCGTAGTTATGAGCTGGAGGGGAGATACTGGACACACACACACGCGCGCGTGCGCATGCACACGTCTCAGAGCAAGGTCGATGTCATCACAATGGATTAATGTCTAAGAAGCTGCAGGGAGAGTACAGTGGAGCTGGCTACACTTACCGCTCTGTCAGAGCGAGGCAGGGAGAAAGGGAGACAGAGAGAAAGAGGATGGGAAGGGAGAATTAACTGCATCCACAGGCCATGGGTCATTCAAAGCCCACTGTTACAGTGCGCTGTATGTTTTCAAATCCTCCAGTAACTTTCTTTCTTGAGCTGCACATTAAAACCCTCCAGCTCAAACATGCGAACTCTAAGAAAACAAAAGGATACTGAGGAGCTCAGATACACTGTTACAACAATTCAGTGTGTTCACCTCGTGGCCTCTTCCCTTCCCTTTCCCCTCAACACTGCAGTTCCCTCCTGCTTTGTATCTTAATCACACTCCATCTCCTCCCTCCTGGGGGCCATAAGGAACTTTCTCTCTTCTCCTCTTAGACCAACTTCCCTAAAAACTTAACCGACAGTCATTGTTGAAAGAGGAAGTCAAGTATACGCAGGTAGGAAGTAAGGAGGGATCGATGTGTGATGTTCCAAGACTGTGAGTGTGTGTCTTGTGAGAAGGGGAGGCTCCATCGAAATGGTGCCAAATCCTGATAGAATCAACTGAATATTCAAAACAAACCTAATACAAACACATGTCTCATCTTCACTGTGAGTACAGAGTTAAGATATTCAAATAATGAAGCAGAAGTACTTTAAAGGTGCAGTTTCTTCCATGAAAATCTTTGCAAAACAATGAGCTGACGGCCCAGTGTCAAAAGGGGAACTAAACTTTATCTTCCATGAGATCATGCATGTGGCCGAGCAGGTAAGAGGAAAAAAAAAAAAAAACTAGAGAATACAAACAGTGAGTGTGATGTTTTAGGCCTCTGTGACAGACTTGTTACCTCAGAGGGGAAGAATACTGAATTTCCCTTTTCTTAGACACTGAAGACAATCGGTTTTGGCCTTGCTTCCCTCTTAACAGAACAATAAACAATTCCTGTTTCTGCTCAAATTAGGTTCCTTCACAGTAAACAACGTGTTTTTATTTCTTATCAGAGAACAAAAACTGAACCATCTGATGTTTATCATTAATGACGAAATGGCGAGAAAGTAAATAAGCAGAAGGGCAGAATAAACAGATTAACACCCTGCCACTGTATTTTCCGAGTCCACTCCTGTGTTTTTTTGGGTGTGAATGTGTGCGTTTTAAAAACATGTTTCCTCCTTCTCTCTCACCCACACACACACACACACACACACACACACACACACACACACGCACATACGGTCACAGCAGGCCCCCTGCTAGCTTTCTGGCAAACAGTCATAAATCTGTCATCAGGAATGAAGCCATAGCTAGAGCTGACCCTGTCTGGATAAACAGCAATACATAACAAGGGCAGGAGAGACGCACACACTCACTAACCTCTGCATTAGTGTGTGTGTGTGTGTGTGTGTGTGTGTGTGTGTGTGTGTGTGGGGTGTGTGTGTTCGTAAGCACATACATCTACAGATAAATGCATGTACCTAATGTAGGGTCTGCAGGAAAGGGAAAAATACAAGCATGTAAAATAAGTGATAGCAATTATTTTGTGTAACGAGTTTAACATCAGCAACAAAAACATGGACAGAACGAGGGACAAGAAAAAGAGAGAAAGTTGCCAGCGTCTGAGTAGGACAGTCAGTGGACGTACAATTTTCACTCAACAACAGCATAACACACCCCCTGCTGGCTGCTAAGATGTATTACATCCATTGATCCACATGGGATCAACAGTCGTTTAACTAACAGGACCTTTCACACCTGGGCTGAGGTCAGTTCAATTCCAGTTTTTTACCGACATGATCTCTTTAATCCCCGACACGTTTTAATGGACGTCTTTTGCCATAAAAAATATTCTATTCAAATCCAATTATATTATGATTTGTGTGAGCTGACTGCAAGCAGCATGTGTTCCAGATAGCACCACTTTAATGATTTTTACTGTCTCTGTTTTTCTCGTTCCTTTATATTTGCTAATTTCTTCTCCCCATCCAACTGAACTGCAACTAAATTGTATATTTTAGTCGAATAACCAATTTGCAATTAATTACTGAAACTTAGCTATGATGATGGATTTAACATTTAACTTCAGTATCAAGTAAAACAAACAATTGTTAATAAAATGCTTACAGCTTCTTATAAATGGAGGATTTGCTGGAATTTCTTTGGTTCATATTTTAAATCGAATGCCTTCATCGAACAAAGTAAAGAATATTAAGAGATAACTATTGATTTGACGTTTGAAAAATAATCTGTAGATGATAATCAGAAACTGAATCAACAGTGTAGTATACTAAAAGTCAAGTGCATTTGAGTATTTTAATTTTTGAATCAACATTTTTTGAATAGTATGCATATTCCAGGTTCCTACCAACTCCACACTAATACTAAAGTAAAGATCTCTGACTGCTTATATTAACATGATTACATTACAATTAAACAGTGACTTAAGTGGTGAACATGTCTCGGCTCAGCACTTAGATTTTAAGCTACATTATGCATACATCTCCTTGTGCTGAGCTTTACTCCTGTGTCTTTAGGTCATCTACAGCTGGCCTCAGGAACATATGCCTCTGTGTGCTTCTATTTCCATTAGTAGGCTTTTAAACATGCTGTTGCTAAGAGAATAAAAATGCACACTTTGGATATTAGATAGAGCATTTGTTGCTTTCAGATTTATTACAATGGTGTCATACTGTACGTTCTAGACACAAGGAGGATTTAAATCTGAAGTGACCTTCCTGGCTTGAGAGAGAGAGGATGAATATGGGAGAATAGCTTAGTATTAAGTGCGTGGGAGAGTGAATGAGTGTGAGGGTCACTGTGTGCGTCTCTGAGAGCGCCCAGTGTTTGTGCGACAGTTATCCATCCTGCATATTTAAGAAAGATGTAATTAAATGCATTATATATAATATATCCAACAGCCCAAGTGTGAAGCCATATGCTTAAAGCAGCAACATATTGGAGAAGTTATCCAGCCATAGATGTCAGATGCATGTGCACACATACACACACACAAACACCCGCCACACACAGAAGTGTTAAGTAGGGACATGGTGCTGTAGTCTAGCAGCAGTTTGTTTTAAGCAGCTTTTAAACAGCATGCCAGAGCTGCCACAAGCTTGCTGGGGGCAACACACGGGGTTACTGTGCTTCTGCTTCACTGTTGCACAACAGCGCGCTCTACAGGACAACAAAAGTACTACAACACAACGTCAAGCTTCCTCAAAACTGTGACTGCAAAAGTTAAAGAACAGATATTACCAGTTTATTCTCCAGGCATTAACCAATCTGAGTATTAATTGGAATTTAAAAACAACACTGCTGAGATATGTACCTTGTGTATTGTGTATATATGGGGCCTTTAACGTCATAAAACAACACAACAGAATGCAGGAGAACCTTTGCATAGGGATTTCTGTCAATCTAAGAGCCAAAAAGAATCACAGCATTCATTTGTTTCTTCCCCTTTGAGTAGTGTGTGTTCACTTGGATAGTTTATTCATGTCTGGCTATGAATGAGGGTTTTGTGACCATGGGAAAGTGGCCTATTTATGGCCCTGCATGCCTGCATAGAATTAACCCCACATAAGCCTCCTAGCTGACAGGCAAACACACACGAGATGAAGCTCCTAATTAATAAGTACAGAATGAGCAGATAATAAGAAAAAAAGGAAATGAAATGTATTATGATGTGTGTGTATATCTCACCTGGTGCACAGTACATATTGGCAATGGCCTCTTTGTCACAGGACTCCTCCACGTCACTCCAGCTACAAAAGTAGGTGATCTGAACATGACCTAAAGAGAGAGACGACAGAAAAATGTTCAGCTCAGAGTCTAAGTGTGAAACATTCATCTATTGCTTTGCCTCTTGTCAACCCCACACAGTCAAGTGTCACTGTGACTCTCTACTTTTCAACCTGTTTATTCACCTTTAGAGCATTTCCTTCCTCCGTTCTTTTCTGCCTCTCTACATCCCCCTGTGAGCTTTTCAAGCACACAGCCCCGGCGATTACTCCTGTTTAGCGGCTACCCGTTAACGCTATCATTAGAACTAATGGTGTCATTAGGTAGCCGTGGCCATTAGCCTGGGCTAGCCAGACTGATGCACCACACTATGCCGTTGATGGGCCCTTTAGAACAATAATTACCACCAGGGAGACGAAAACAGCCACTCAGCTAATTAGACGCTTGTTGATAACGAGGTGGAGAGAGATGATTGTAGGACGACAAAAGAAGAAGTTGAGGGGGAATCTGTGACCTCCTGGTAAAACAACACTTTCCCTTCTGGAAGAGTTTTCATTTTGGTAAATGGATTAGATTATGGTTGACTGACAGAGACAGTCCCTCAATCAAATACTACTGGATCTTAGAAATTAATAAGCAATGACCCTGACTTTTAAATTCAGACATTCTCAGCTCGGTAATAATGGATGTCTAACCTTTGTGGTCAAGCAGAATGTTTTTGGGGTTTAGGTCTCGACAGATGATGCCCTCTTGGTGCAGAGAGTCCAGGGCTGTCACCATCTCTATGGCCCAGCATCGTACAAACTCCTCCGGGATGCGAGCTTGGGACGCAGCCAGCGACAGCTCGTCCAGCTCTGCAAACAGCCGTGATACTTCTTTATCAAATTCGCTGCCACCTGTATTACTAACAACTCCTGATGATTCACCATCAAGATTCAGTAAACTCTCAACCACAGCACAGGCCTCAGTCCCATTCGTGGCTGGGATAGAGTCTGCACCGGGGTCTGTGTTCACCCTTGTACCGGCCTCTAGTGTCTCACTGTGGGAGTCAGTATCTGGATCAAGAGGGAGGTCATTATTTTCAGGTTCAACACCCATTTTGTCAGAGGCCTCTTGTCCAAATGCAAGGCTGTAGTCATCCCACAGTGAGTTGAGGGGAGAGGAAGATGCAACACTGGTGTCACAGGTTGCAGAGGCTATACACAAAGATGAAAACTCCTGCTCCAGCGGCTGCTCCTCCCCTTCGTCAGGCTGGCTGTGAAGCTGTAAAACATCAGGCTGAATGAATTTCTGAGGAGAGGCTGTGGCCTCGAGGCCCAGACACACCCCCGAAGCCTCTAATTCCTCCTGTAATGAGTCCACAGCCCCACTCATTACAGGGAGGTTGACCAAAAGATCTGGCGGGTGACCCTCATCCTCCACTACTGCCTCTTTAAATGAAATGACTGGCACGGACTCATTGGAGCCTTTATCACTGCAGTCCAACCACCAAAGCTCCGAGCTGTGGCCCTTGACCTCCTGAGCCAGCTCTGGAAGACCCTCGGTGAAATCCGAGCCCAGGTCAGACGTAGAAAAGTGTGGGACCGGCTTATGAAGGGGCCGCTGCTCTCCTGAGTCGAGGCAGGTCACCTCACTTGCGCTGTCTTTGCTGTCGATACGGAAAAACTCCATTGGCGTGTGCTTGGACTGATCCAGAGACAGAGGCGCGGCAGGGGAGGGTAAAGGACTAAAGACTTCGCCGTGGTCCTGCCCCTCACCACGGTCTTGCTCGTTGTCGTGGGTGTGGCCGCTTTTGTCAGACGACTCGGTGAAGAAGCCAAGTTCCTGAGAGCTGAGAGGTGAGGAGAGGCTGTCGTTGCTCAGCAGCGAGCGGCTACGTGAGGAGGTGGTGGTCGTCGCAATGGGCACCTCCAGTGACAGCATTTCCTGTTCGCTCTTCTCTTCCTCCTCTAGTGCATCTGGTTCTACTTTGTCTTGTTCATACTCATTGCAGAGCGTCAAATAACTGTTAGTGCACTCTTCCTCAGAGGTGGCTCCGGAGTCTGACTGGGCCCCAATTTGCTCCATGAGCCTAAGAGGGAGAGCACTTTTAAGGGGAGACGTGATGAGGCTTTCTCCCTCCTTCTGCAGCTCTGAGACAGAATCGGAACCAGCAACAGGCCCTGAACCGGAACTGGCTGAACCTAGGTCCAGCTGTGGTACATGTACGTGTTGTGGGGAGTGCACAGCCGCCGTGTGGCTCTTCTGGATGAAAGGAATGTCAAAGCTCTCCTCTGGGCTTGAATTACGCAGGTACTTTCCAATGTGCGACCACAGTTTCCCACCTGAAGATAAAAGAAACAGGGCATTAAAGACAAAAAGTCAAACATTTTCCATTTTACCATTTTCAAACCTGTCTCTGCTCTGGTGGGTGGCAGCTCTGAACATCGCTGACTGGTCAAACATAAGCCTTATTCACATAGTAAGCAAGTGCTGGGTGCCAGCTGAATACATTTAAGGAAGAGGGATAATATATTAATGTTTTCTTTAAAAAGAAATGTAAATGTGTTGTACATTCTAAACAGATAGTCAGAACCAGTGTCTCTGTCACCTGCCCTGGCTATACTGTATGTAAATTAGTGCGATAATTTGATTCAACATAAATCTGGATGTGTTTCAAATATTTGCCGTGTTAGTAAACCATCAGAGATATTTAAAATGTCTAAATTAGATTTTGAACAAGAACCTCAAGATTGGAGCCATTAAAGCCTCTGGGTTTTTAATTGTGCTTTGGCAGTGTATTTTACCAAGCTGACCTCCGATTCTCTCCTGTCTAATTTATCCAATTTTCATCGTTCTTAAGATACGATGGAAGCACAAATAGGAATACATAAAAGCTCCTGACTTTAGCTTCTGAGGGTCCTTGGTTACTGGGACTATTTGGTGAAAAGGGTCATTAGTTTCCACTTAGGAATGAGTAACTAAGGTAAACAAAAACAATCGTGACTGAAACCAATTTGGCTAAATGGGGTTGTGTGTGTTTTAGGTTCCCAGTGTAATGTGAGTGTTTTGACTTCTCTCTGTCTTACACACACACACACACACGCACACATGCACAGAGAAGGCACATGCACACACAGCTGTAGAGTGAGCAATTGGAGGCCAGCATCTGTTGTGTGTGATGAGAATGGATAGGGAGTTCACAGTGATGATAATGATAGCGGGGCAGCTCGATGGCTTAGAAAGTAAAACCATCCACATGTTGTTTTGTCCAATGTCACTCAGGTCACTGCCTCCCTCCGTCTGCTTGTCTATCCTCATTCAGCCCGTCAGCTGTGAACAGTGTACTATAGAAGCACAAGGAGCAGCCCTGGATGTTCTGAATAACGGAGCTGGGATGTAACAGTGGTGAAACTGTGCCTTCTCTGGCATTTGATTAGCTTTATTAGATCATGTTTAACAGCTCCATATAATATTCAATACTGTCCGCTAATATTAGCGCAGGGTGGTTATGGAGTACACCAGATTGAATAGGTTACAGGGCATTAAAAAATATGGCTGCCTTTCACTGTATGCGCTCACCCACACATTCACACAATCTACGCACACATCCTAGAGTGAGTGGGATGTAAGGAGGCCCAGGTGTTGGCATAGCTAATGAAGCATGGCGCCACCTGGTATTCAGAATAACGACCTGTGACACACACCCATCTCTATCAAACATCTGTCTGGAACAAGGGCAGACAGAGGGGTGGGAGACGAGAGGAAGAGAGATCAGGCGAAGGAGGGAAACAGAAAGGGAGACAAAAGAGGGAAGATGAGACGGATGAGCATGCAAAGTGAGCGTCTTACCTTCAGCATACTGCAGCAGGAGGAAAACCGCGTCTTCACAGACGATGAACTTCCTCAGCTGCACCATGTGGGGCACGGAGTGAGGCATGATGGTCCTCTTAGTCCGCCCACAGTCACTGCTTTTCCTCAGACCCTGTGATAAGAAGGGAGAGAAGAGGGGAGGAGGTGAGTAATTTAAGTCAGAGTAGGTGCACAAAAAAGGCTGTGCGTTTAAGGACAAGAGGAGAAAAGGAAAATTAACCCAAATAAGGAGGGCATGCACCAGAGGAGGAAGAGGAGGGTGAGCGTTTAGGATTGTGCGAAGACTAAGGTGTAAAAAAAAAAAAAAAAAAAAATTAGAAAGGGAGCGTGGCAAAGGAGAAAGCTCCCATTAACGAAGTGCCAGCTATGCCCCATGGCAACCCAAAGTCACTGGATTCATCAAGCCACATACAGCGCGTGACTTTAAAAGAGCCACATAAATCTATCAGCGCTACACGTAAAGTTCACATTGGCTGTGAGCACGTTAAGGCATGTGTGTCTGTGTGTGCGCACGTGGGTGTGTAGTCATCTGTGCCTGCACTGTGCGTTGGCATCTGGCACACGTCTCACACCTGAGAGCAGAGGAGCTGACAGCGACAGGCCCATTAGAATCAATTACACCGGTCACACACAGGGGCTTCTGGCACACTTCACACCTACACTTACAGTCAGGACGACGAGGATGAGGGGCACGACTCTAACCACACACACACACACACACACACACACACACACACAAAAATTACACTTACCTTCAGGATGAACGTCTCTTCTGTTCTCTTGTCCATGACCAAAAGAACCTGTGATGGAAGAGTGCCATTAATTGCCATGTATGAACAGACATACACAGTCTAAGATGATGTAGTGGTTATGTCCTCCAGAGCAGTGTTTTTCAACCACTGGGTCAGGGCACACATAAGGGTCACTGCAAGATAAATGTAGGTACCTAAATTATACCAGAAAAACTGGCAGTAAAACGACAGATCCTGCTGTGTTCACCAAACTAAGTCCAACTGTAATAGCAATAGCTGTGAAAAACAAACCAAAACCAAAACAAAAAAGAACAGTTAAAAGGAGACAGAATTAACTCAAAAATAGCTTTTACCTGAATCAATTAGCTCAATTGATTGGTTGATAAATGACAACAATTTCTGATAATCATTCAGTCTTTCATCATTCAAAAATGCCAAGATTTGCCACTTTTCCCTTTTTGTTTATAAATATTTTGTAGCTGGAGTACCTTTGGAAAAAAATAATAAAATAACAGACTAATCATTACTGAAAATAATCATTAGTTCCAGGTTTTAAAATACACAAAAAAGGTACATATGAGCAATTTACAAGCCAAACTGCTGGTCATTCACATTTATATTCATGTGAGATTCACACATTTCTCTACTAAGCTCCTAATTTTGTTTTTTACATTTTGGAGCACATGTGTTCTTTGGAAAATATGTCACCACAGGGCTGTGCAGTGCATCATAATGGTTAGAGTTGCCATCTCTAAATCCCTTTGTTTTTCCCTTCTGCACCCAGATTTCAACAAAAAAAGGAGAAGCTCCTTCCATCTCTCATCTCACTTTCCTTCAGCTTCTTTCTCTGTCTCTCCTTTTCCTTCTCACATCTTTATTTCCTCCTGCCTTTTCATTCCTGACATCTCCATTGCTCTTCTGCGCCCTCACCGTCTCAGGGGAGAGCTCGAGCATATGTGCGCGACCCGGATGTTGTGTTTGAGTGCGTGGCGTAGTGCATGCGTATGTTTTGTGGGTTCGTTCTCTCCATGTGACCCTGGCTGGGACCAAACAGGTGCGGGCTAAATGGATATGAATGGAGCTGTGAGTAAACAGAGTGGCAGTGCTAGCCAGGGCGCTAATATAATTAAGACACAAACATCAGGGAAGGGGGGAGGTGGAGAGGAGGGGAAGCGGGGGGGGGGGGGGGACTAGGGTGAGGAGCTCTTTCCATCTGTCCCCTCTGTCCCCATTAAAAGTGAAAGGAGGAAGGAGGAGGAGGAGGAGAAAACGAGAGAGGAAAGCAGGGCCATTTCTGAATAACTTAGTTTTCACTTGCAGTGTTTTTGTTGTTGTTGTTGTGTTTGAGTTGTTTCTGACATATTGTGGATTTTGTATACACCTCCACAGAAGAACACATGTTGGTGTTGTGTCAACATTTTCCTTGGGGTTTTGTGTGTGTGTGTGTGTGTGTGTGTGTGTGTGTCTAGGATGAGCATCATTGATTCAATGTTGTGTGCCGCTCTCTGAGCTGCCTGCCAAGTCATTTCATGGCTGAGTGGTGAAGTTGCTTCGCCGGCAGCTGGTTGAGAGGACCAGCAACCCAAACTGACCTTGTGGTAGCCATAACTGACATTAACATACACACTCAGCCTTTACCATACCATCCAGTAAATCTATTACGTTTTATAGCTTCGGATAAAAGAGGTGGTCGAAGAAGGAAAGGACACAAGGAGGAGAGATTTGGATACGGATGCCATCCACATTTTTCTGGGCTGGAACTAATAAAAAATAAAGTAAAATGTATATTTTTAAACACATCTATTTTCAGTCTTTGTGTCCATTAGACACTCTACTGGCAGAAAAATGACAAATTGTTCATTGGCCTTTTGAATGAAAAGTCACAAAATTTGGTGATAAGTTGCAAGACACATAATAAACTTACCTTATCTATGACCCCCAACACCCTGTAAGCTCTCAGCTCCTCAGATGGACTCTGCTGACCCCCTCTGCTGGTGGAAGGACAGCACTGTGCCCCCAAAGCCTTTAAAAAGAAAAATATTTCACAGTGTCTTAATACTGTGCAATTTTATAATTAAAAGATGTCACACTCACTAGGTATTGTAATGTGTATTGTAACATGTGACTGTGTAATGTATGAGAAACAAGTTAATGTGATCATCACAAGGCAGACAATGTTTAATACAAACAAAACAGCATTTTAAAGAAAGCACACCAACAGTTTGGGCTGTGAATGTGTACTGACTGACAGAAACCCAACCACTCTCCAATACAACGCCTCAAGTGATTTGAGGACCCTGGCGGATGCATGCAGTATGAAGTACATTTGCATAATCTAACATACACAGCATAAGGGCTGATGACATTTCCCTCCCACTCACCACTGACTGTGTTGACCCTTGACCCATGTTGCTTCTCAGATGCTGACTGGATATCTGTTCTGCTCGCATCAGATACTCAGCAGTCTTCTTCTTCACTGCCTCCCGCCGCGTGGGACTGGGTTCACCTGAAAGGGGGGTGAATGAGATCAATGATTTTTCTTTACAAAGCAGTTTTATGTACCAGCATTTTATTAACTGATAAAAACAGCATGTTATTATTGTGATAGGACTAATTAAACTGTATGGGTCATGCATATGGTGGATGCTTACAGAATCGCAGCCTTTGTAACCACAAGGCTGCCCATTCGAGCAGAAAGACATCCATGGTGACTACCTGGTATAAAGTAATGAGCTTAGATAGCTGTGTCAATTTGTGTTACTTTGGATTAGTAACAGCAGGATGCCCTAGGGCACCAGTTTCCAAGTCTAGATCATGACCTATCTGTGGGCTGTGGAGGATTTTTAATGGGTTTGCTAGTCATGTGGAGTCTTACTGAGTCTGTGAAAACATGCTGAATGGTGCTTAAAAGAATTCATCATCAACCTTTGGTTTACAGTGAGAGAAAATGTTGTCCTTATAAACAAAGCTCTGTTGCTGTTGTCTATGTGTTCTCGGTCTTAAGTGGACTCTGAGCTCTTGACCAAACTGACCTTGCACTCCTTGCAGTAGCAGGTCCACCCCATTGCGATAGTAGGAAAAAGCTGCCTGGTAGTCCTGCTCTTTCTCCCTCTGTACAGCCAGGCAGATGAGTTCACTGGCTTTGTCCAGGTAATCTGACTTTACGTCCTTTGGGTTTCCACCGGTGGCTTTCTTCAAACCGCCGGAAAAGAGTGGCGTCCGGCCCGGCCAGCTGACCTCTGGGTTAGGGGCAGAGGAGGCAGGGACCGGGGCAGGAGATGGGGTGCGGCGTTCGTGCAGGGAGGGCAAGCGAGGGCTGCAGCTGCTGCTAATGTTGGTAGCTCCCCCTTGTGGATGGTTTGGGGAGGTACGGCCTGAGGCCATGCCATCATCCAGCTCAGCCAGAGAGTCTGTATCCACAGCCAGGGAGGTCAGGTCGCTGTCACTGGACGGGCCTGGGGAGGGAAGAATGCTAGGGTCAATATGGATAGATACATACCTACACACTATATAATACGTCTATATATGACTCAAAACATCAGAAAAGCTAATGTAATAGCTAATGCTAATTTAATTAATAAACTCTACCTCCATACTCAGATGTGACAGTCAAATCCTCAGCACCGCTGATGTCTCTTTGAACTGAAAAATACATCCATACATATCTGAGCAAGGTTGATTTTACAGCCACAGTAAATTAAGAGGATGAATGACTCTGTGACCCTACCATCAGAGCTGCAGTCTGACAAACTGTCTGCCAGGAAGTCCGAAAAGGGCTCAGCTGGTCCAATGAGCTCTGAGCCGTCGTGGACCTCACCTCCCTGGGAAAATATTAAAAACACTGGAGTCTATAGTCTCCTTAAATTATTGTGTTTTTGCTTGTGTGTGTGTGTGTGTGTGTGTGTATGGTACCTTGAAGAAATCTTGGATGTGCTGACTACTGTAGAGAGCAGGGATATTAGCAGAGAACTGCAGCAGATCCTCAGAGCACTGTCTTCTCTCCTCAATCACTGAGTCATCAAAACGACCTGCAGATACATATACAATGACATGTGTGTGTGTATGTGTGTGTAAGCATGTGATCATATCCACCTAGAGTGGTGCTTGCTGACTGAGTAATAACACTAAGTTTGCTCAAGGGGGCAGAGTCAACACTATTTTTTCTGTAGTCCAAAGATTCAGTATGTAGTGTCTTGTGCTAAAACAAGTCTGTCATTATTACAGTTTTTCTTTAATCACTTCAGAGAGGGTTTAAGGAGGACCATAAGAATCAAACAAGAGAAGAGGGCTCTGATAAAGGGGAATTGTCTTACCAAACACTTTGGCCTTGGCAAAGGGGGGAAACAGCTCAGACTGGCTACATACATTCTTGTGCAGCTGCCAGAGATTCTGATGAAGCTTCCGGAAATCACTGTATCTCTTCCATACTGTTATCTACACAAAGAGAGAGGGAGAGGGGATGGATTAAGATAGAGAAGGATGGATGATATCAATGTTCTTTACCAAACACTGCTCAACAGGGTAACTTGATTTTGCACTTGTTTGTGTAAGTAATTATTACGCTGCTATTACTTAACTGATTTTTAAATATCGATTCATTTAAATATTCATTATCTTTTTAAAGGCAACAAAAATTTAGAGAACTTAAACAAAAGCACTCAATAGCCTAAAAGATTGATGGATTAGGTCAGCTCCTATGCCAACACATAAATCAGTGCAACTCACATGACAAGCTAGATTCCTTATCTGACCACCATCTTGTGCAATAAAACCTCAAATACAAGACACAACATTCACACACAAACCTGAATGAAGTAGTTCCATACTCTGTGGGATAAAGCAAGATATAATGGCCTAATGTTGTGATGCAAGTCCGGTTTGCTAAATCTTGACTGGGCGACTTGTGTGAGACGAACTGGGCTGAGCACCACTCCCAAACAGGAGCAGTACTAAGTAATGGGGGTATGTATGTTCCCAGACAAAACTCTTTCACTCTGTCTCTTAGACACACATGCAGTAATTGACATCATGCCGGCTGCATTAGCACTGGTTCCAGGCCAGACTGCATTCCTCAGTGTGTCTCAGAAGTAACAGAGGATGTATGTGTGTTTTTACTGCATGTTGGTGGCACATTGTGAGAAAGACAGATATTTAAATATCTTATTAAACCATTCAAAAAACAAAACAAATTGTCTTGAGCCAGAAAAAAATCCTTAAAATGGTCTCAATGATGCGTAATCAGTAATTAAAAAAAAAGTAATAATAACTGGACTTTGAGAACACATGACAAGCATTCCTTAACATTTAGTCTGTGGACTATAACAGCCTGCATGTCAGTACACTGACATATAGACAGTGAGCTTTCAAAGTACACAATGAATGAATGTGTGAGCGAGTAATCCCACAGTTCTCCTGATGTAAGCCTAAAACATGATTTTTTTTAAATGACGTTTTTCTCAACTGAATTTTCTGGTCAGAAAATGAACCTTGCAGCTATTTATCACAAGAGTACTTGTGTCAGTTTAAGCTTATATTTGCTGAAATTTCTTAAATACATAATGAATTTTGAAATGTATTATTACACGTTTTAAAAGTTTCAAGGTCTTAACCCAGTTAGGTTGTGGAAAATTCCCTCTTAAAAATTCCATCAATCTCCTGTCTTCCAAGAAAGTCAGCTCACAGCACACTCACAGAGTCACTATATAAAAATAATGGATTCATATCTTACCTCTTGGACATCTTCTGGGTTCTTCCTGGAGATAATCTGTGTGGCAGAGGGAGAGGAGAGCTCAAGGCTTTAGAAAACCCAGTGTTTCTGATTCCTATCTTTAAAAATATAAGATGTCAGTGCTAGTTTTGCTGCAAGGACTTTGTTGCGGGGTTGTCACTAGTATGAGCTGGGACACAGCTCTGAGTGTGACAATGACTGCATTATGAAGAGAATGACGGAAGTCTTGAGAGTTAGAACGAGACATCACCAGCATTCATGACAAACAGGATCTCAGGCAGGCAAAGAAGCTCAGCCTGTCCTTGTGGCTGTAAAAATCACTGAACACACTGGTGACTGGAGGTCTGACAGAAGTGTGGATAAATCATGGGATATTTCTCTTCATTTCATCATCAGTGGACAAACTTCTACATGTCAACACTTGATCTGTGAGTTATTACACATTATCAATGGGGACAGGGGCCAGAGCCTCATTGTCCGAAACCGAAAATGATTTTTTTCCTGGGTTTCTCTTTATCCTAACTTGAAATATTTTCAGCGTACAGACGCACTCTGGAAGATAAATTTAGAGTATTTATGCCATGACAATACGAACCAGTTGTCATCGTTAACGTTATCTCCTTATCACCCCTGCCCGTCTATTGTGACGCCTCATGTAACAGTAACAGGCAGTAGCTCCTTTGCTATCCCCCACTTAACACCGGGTTTACACAGCGCTTGGGTCGGATTTTAACAGTATTGCTAATGTTGCTAATGTAAGTAAGCATTTAGACAACCCACTGGTAGTAAAACCCCATACGTGAAAACACAATCAAGTGTAAATGTGCCTGTTAGCTACATCTGCTGTGTCCACAAAAGCTGTCACCACTGTCAGCTAATAACAAAGAGGTTAAAATAACATTACTTGTGTTTACATCACATTATCTCGGCTAGCTAGCCATCTTAGCTAACAACACCTAGCATTAGCCCTAGCTGCCCATCTTCCCTTTACTTACCCTTGCGGTGACTTTGTACACGGTGTAGCCTTTCTGGTGCTTTTTAGGGTCTGTGACAGTATAAAACCGAGCAAGTTCTCCTCTGTCCCGCTGCGATATCATTCTGATAGTGACAACATTGCCAAAGCTACTAGCCGGCTAGCCGTACACATTCATTCCCTGACTGACAGCACAGTGGCAGGCAGGCAAATAAGTTGGAGCTCCCCCCTGAGGAAAGTCTATGAAACGACCTGTTTTAATGTCACTTGCATTCTTTTTTTTGATTGATGACACATATATTATTTCGGATATATATATTTAATTTATTAAGTTAGTGATTAAAAAATGATTGGTTCTTTTATATAACCCTCACAATCATCAGTGCAGGTAACACAATTATGAACGCAAACAGTGATAATACGTGTTAGTGCTATATTCTCACACATAGACTAATCATGATAGATGTATAGATACAATGAAAAGTTACCAGTTAAAACAGAGTTGGGCTATAGTGCTCGGTGGCTCACTTATGGCTTAGTGGAATACCTGATTAGAACAGAGTCATTGTTAATGTTATTAATAACAGGGGTTAAAAAAGGCCTATTCAGAGAGTGTTAAAAGGTACAACCATAATACAGGAATTTCTGTTTTTGTCCACATTAAAAACATGTCATTTTCATACTGATACAAAAATTATATAGAAATCTGTTATTGTCAAATCTATTATTGGCACTTTGTTCATTGTTTGCAACATTGCCCAAATTGGTCTAATTGATTCAGAAATATTAAAAGAAAAGTGCATAGTCTATAACTAAAAGTAATGTAAGATAGCAATGTAAATCTTATAGTAATCAATATGACAGTTGCTGAATAATTCATGACTAACAGTTAACACCAAAGAGAACTATGTTTGAAAGATAGAAAATCTGAATATAAATAGTATACAAAGTTTAATATACACAATTTGGTTTTATCAATCAAACAGGGATTTTATCAACTTTGCCTTCCTTTATCAAGATTACAATAGATTGGATCTGTTGCTCACACAGCCATGTTACATTACTGCAATCCAGACCAGCAATAGCACGATTCCTGCTGGGTTCATGATCCAGGGAATGAAGAGTCTGCTCGGTGCGTTACAAGTGACAGTCGGAGTGCTCATCAGCTCCCTGATGATACCATTTGTGTAAAATGTGTTGTTGTCCTGTATAAAAGAGAAGATGATATTTTAAAAAATCAATTAATTAATAATAATTTTTAGGATATTACAAGCATTGCACAGCAAAAAGTCTGCTTTGTTTAAGTGACTTCAGCTTAATGCTAAATAGTGGACACTGTGCAGCAAAAACAGAAGACCAACTAATAAAAATACTGTATGTGTCATTAAAATTATATACAAATAGCCAAGAAAATGCTCTACATAAACACAAAGGAATATAACTGAGGAAACTCTGAAAGACAAAGAACAAAAAAATAGCAACGATGATTTATGAACAGTAACTAGTATTATACAAAACTTTTAAAAGCCACTAAAGTGCATCTGATGTTATGTTAACTAATATAAGATTAAAAAAGCAAATCAAAAAAATGTTAAAAAATGGTAGTAGCTCTATAATAGCTGATGGTTTGAGGTTGTTTATTCAAGTTAAATAGTTGAACCATCATATGTCTAAAACTGGAAGGTAAAATACCAGTTGACAGAAATATGTTATCATCTATAAATGATTAAACAAAAGGGGAAGCATTTTAAATAACTGCGTGATCTTGGTGGAAGAAGGACTGAGGACAGAGGACTTCACAGTTTCTGTTAGATTTGAAGTAGAGAAGAAAAGACAACTCTGTTACTTACATCATCATCAGTGATCAGCTGAAATTGTGACACGGTGTTTAGCACATTCTGATAATCAGCAATTTCAGCTTGGTCTGGAGACGTCCTATCAGAAATTAGAATAGAACTTCTTGACAAAGACATTATCAAGGTACATTGACCTGAAATATATAGATATATATGTGAAATAGAACTGATGCTCTAGATTCAGTCTCAACAGAAATATTTTTGGACGTAGTGCATCAGGTCTTACGGGTAGCTTGAATTATTCAGAAACGTTAAATTTGGTTGGCTAGTACATGAGGCGATCTTGATTGCAGGGTAGTAGTACAGGAAGGCCAGACACATCTCATCAGTGGTTGCTAAACCCATCTGAAGGAGGAAGACATGGCACATGGCAGGCATTAAAAATATGATGATTATTATTATCTTTTAAATTGTGGATGACTTTGACACTGCTGCATTACTGCATTATATGGTACAGGAAATAACAATATTTTCTACAGTACCTTTTTCTTTAGAATTTACTAAATTTTACAGGTGTTCATGGTAATGTACCCCACCTCCATTATGTTTGTAGTTTAGATTATTTATTTTGGAGATATAAAAGTTAAAAAGTCATTACTATAAACACAGTTTGACCAAAATATCTTCAGATATTTAAATATTAAACTGCTCATTTCACAATTAGTGAATTAAGTCCTCAGTTTTTTGGTTAGCACTGATTTCATTTAAATTACATTAATCATACAATGACATTAGGTCATACGGGGTTTACCCACCTTAGTGACTCCAGTGCGATTGACAGTGTTGTAGGTACACTCCACAACAATCTCATCACCCTGTAATGGGGAACAAGTAATTTGGCAATTAATCAACTACCCAGCACTGTTTATATTATGTACAGTTTTAACAGCCCAAATAGCTAATAACGTGGCCGTGTAATATGGGCATAATATATAAAGCAAGGAGGCAATGGACACTTACTGGCTTGATGGTCCTGATGTTTCCCAGACTGATGATCTCCTGCACCTCAAAGTCATAGTTTTCATTCACACCCACGAAGTCGATCTGCTTTCCATCTCTACAAAGACCAAGAGGTATAAAATAAGTAACGCAAGAAAACAATGGGACAGTGCATAACTGGCATCAAACAGCTGTCCAAAACCCAATACACAACTACCCTAAATTATATATTGAATATTCTGTAGTTACCAACAATTTGTCAGCATGTTTGTAAATCAGTAGTGAAATCAGAACCCTAATTTTAAAAATTATTTAGCTTAGATATTAACTGATCTAAACCAAATTGCCTCTCTCTTACCTAAACTGGCCAACTCTCACTTTCCTCCCAGCCAAGTGAGTGTGCAGCAGCACAGAGAACACTTGAAGGTCAGGCACTGGATTCACAAGCTAGAGTAAAAACGATCAAGAAGGCAGTCATAAACAAAAAGAAAACACTTCTTTATTTGTCTCCAAGAACCAGTCCTGCCACTTTGAAATCCATATTGAACCACTGCATACCTGAGAGAAGAGAGATGTATTACAGACGCCATAGGTGTGGAACTGAGGGGCATTTGGAGGGATTTTGTACTCAATGGTGGACAACGGTAGCACGCCTGCATTCAGGATGCCCACATCATGCTCCCGGAGTTGGGCTGTATAGTGCAGCCGTAATCCTGAGCTATCAATCCTGCCTACACAGAGAGAGATGTGTGACTCCTGAATATTACGTTTTCCCAGCATATTACAAAAACAATGAACTGATTATCAAAATAGTATTTACCTGCTTCAATGTTTGGGTTATTGTAATGGATTTCCAGCCTGTAGAATATATTACTGTCCTCACCTCCAATGGGAATACCTGCATTCTCTGGGAGCTCAAATACCTGAGGTTTCAGGGATCAGTTGAGGTTCAACTTACACAAACACATTACCAACTTCAAATTGCAACATAATGAATTTAGGGTTAGGGTCAAGCACTGATTTTTCCTCACCCCTCCTCCCACCGCCCATGAAGCCACTACCCAGAAGCAGGCATCCCCTATATCGCCCATGTAGCACGGCTTGTCGTATGATTGCAACACGAAGGAGGGACATCTGTACAGAAGCATGTGATGAACGATGTCATGGTTCTCAATCACTGGTTCGATCTGTGGTAAAGAAGGAGAGATAGTGTACAGAATAAGAGCGGAAGGAAACTGCTTTTTTTCACTTTAAAGACTATTTTTATATTAGATGATGTTGTCTCTCACACTGCTAAGAATTTGTCATGACAGTTACCTTTATGACAGGATTCCCATTGCAAAAACTTTTGTCAGAGTGGTAACCGTAATATAAAGAAAGGATGATTACCTGGTATATGTGATGTTTTGTAGTCAAGCTTGGAAAGTTCATGACCTTGCAGTGGTAGTAGGTGTGATACGCGGGCACAGTAATCTGCAAAAAAACCCAAAACAAAACAAACAAACAAAAAAAAAATTAGGGTAAATAACATGTTGTTTTTGTCTTTGTTTGGATGATAGCTCATTTCAACTCATTCATCCAAAATGTATATTGCATGTATTTGTAATGTATTCCAGTTGTCCTAGATAGAAAATGTGAGCTAGAGGGTAAAAAAGGGGGATGTACAAATCTACAACAACTCCCCACAAATTTACCTTGTCTATCACTGTCGGAACTGTTTATGATTATTCTTACATTGTCCACATTGACGCTGAGATAGGTGGGGTTGGATATGGAGGTCCTGGGCATGTAGTTCAGCAAGTTGACCTCCATGGTGCCTCTGCGGCCGCTGTGGTAGCTGATCTCATCTGTTGTTCCATAGGCATAGATCAGCTTAATGGGTTGAGCCTGTTGGAGAGAGATGGCAACTTCAGAGAGATTAACAACAACAGACAATTTGCAGTTTTGCTGTGCACAACTACAAATGTCAAGACGCACAGGTTTTGTTACCGAAATTGTATAGCATTTCAGGTGTCCAGTGGAACACATATGCCTAGTCGTGGCTTTTGTATTAAAACCTGAAACCATCAGATTAAAGAAATTGTAAAAGAACATTCAGGTGATGCTAACAAAAGAATTGCCACAACATAGCTTGTATAAGTACAAGCAAGAAACCTGAGCTTTACATAGCGAATTAGAGCAACAATACAAAGGACTATAGTATTACAAATAATGAGGCACAACAATGAAGAAAAAGCACAACAAAGAGGAGTGATCTTGTGATACAGGTGAAATCTCCAGAGTTTACGTGAGGTCTAATGAGCAGATGAGGGATGTTGGCCTGTTGGCATGTTAAGGTTACCACAGAAACAACAGCCTCTTAGAGGGGGTCATGTTCCACCCATCCCTAGACAACATTGGTGATTAGTTTGAGATTGTTTGGTTTATAATTTTTCTTTCACACTGTGTAAGGTTTCAAGGAGTCAGATGTTATATAGTGTGAAAACATTCTCACTATTTCTCACCAAACATCAATTACTCAACAACTGGAGAAATGACAAACAAATTCTGATTATAACCGAGTACAGGGATCAGAACACTTTTGTAGCAACAATAATTCCTGCTTTTCCTCCCCAACGTGTTCTCTTACAGTGAAGCTAGTGTTGGACATATGCATCTAATCCCATGTATGCAGAATATGACAGGGAGGGAATATCAAAATGTCTTACGGTGATATCGAAGTCTTGGTTATCACACGGCCTGAATGGACCTCTGCACGGTCATGATGGTTTGCCCTTCGCTTTCACTCATAGACTGGAGAGTGTAGCTCTGCTCCGTATCCTTCACAGGCTTGGAGTTTCCTGTGGCGTAATAATCCTAATGGACAAAAAAAAAAAAAAACTCTCAGACAGCAGGAAGCCTAATATTTGCCTGTCTCTGCGTTATGTTTGATCAAGACATTTTGTCAGTAATATTTAAAGGCAAACAAATACAGGAGGAAACATAAAACAAACTGTTACAGTTATAGGTATTACTCTATGTGGTAATGGCTTACTGCAAAGTAGATTCCACTGGGTCCAAGTCCTCCCATGATGATGTCTGCCCCTGCCATTCCTCCATTCGGACTAAAGCCAAAGCCTATCCAGCCTGTTGTGTTGATCAGCACTTTTAATGTAATAGTTCCCTGTGGATTATCGAAGCCCCACTTAAGGCAAACCAGATGGTCCTGATCCAGGTACACCATGAAGGGCAGGGAATGGTCTGATGCCCCTGCTCCTTTTGTCCAGGCCAGGACCAGGCAGAGGAGAGGGAGCAGAGAGCGCATGATGTTTCTGTGAAGCTGGAAATCTTCAAACTGAGCTCACCGTCTGTGGACTTGCCAAACACCCTCCCACCCCGACGCACCTGCACTGCTAGATGAACTCAGGTGATACAGGCGAAAAGTGCTCAGTCATTTCACACTAGGCCCGGTAGAAGAACGGATACTGAACAGCACTGTGCACCGCTCAGTGTCATTCAGATTTTTCTGTTAATTTCACTGTAGTTTGAAACTGAAGGATTTCTTTAAGGCTTGTTCTCAGTGTTAAATTCACTGTCTTTGGTGTCAGAGCAGTGAAAACACCTGTGGACTTCGCCTACTTTTGCAAACTGTATCCCCTTTCAACCCCTCCCTTGTCGCTGTCAACCTGTTCCCCCGGTTCTTTTCCTTTGAGACCACTGCTGGACTCAGGTGTTTGATGTATGAGGAGGTGAGGAGTGGGAGTAATGAAAGGTGGATGGTTGGCCAGAGTCAGTATACTGACTACTGTGACTCTGGCCAAAATGAAAGCTACACCTCTTACCCCCTCTCTCTTTGTCACTTTCTCCGACACTTCAATTGCTTTCATTCCTCAGTCTTTTAAATGGCAGCTGAGCACACTTTCATCTGTCTCACTTCAACTGACAGCACTTAAATACACACTGACTATTCAACTGCTTCAATTTTTAATTTTTTAAAATTTCATGTGATTTCAGCATTTCACTTCAAAAGCCACTTCATGTCCTTTCAGTGCTTTAATTTCAGCTGACACTTCAACTTAAGTGTCACCTCCCATTCAGCAACCCAGGATTAACATTTTAAAACATGAATATGTTTCTATATGCAATTTTCAGCAGGAGCCAGCACAGATGTGAGTTAACAGCATCATTACTACTGTTGCTGTTTTGTCTTGAGTCTTGTACACTCCAGTTTATTGCATACATCTACCTTAGTTTTAGGTAGATGAATAAATCCTCCCTTCATGAAGACTGTAATGTTCAGTTTTTTATTAAAACTGATTCAATATGAGCATCCTGAAGGATGAAGTTTGTGGCCTACTCTCACTGATAAAAATGGTGTGCACAAAATAAGTTTTTGACCACACCGATATTTAAGATGGACCTTGTCTTAAAATGTAGTAGCACACTGATCCCAGCAGAGGTCGACTTAAGCATTAGAAATTAGTCCAGGGTTACTCCCTTTGAGTCGTTGTGCCAGCTGTGAGCTGTCAACAACAGTAAACACACACAGAAGCCGCCCTGACATCAGAATAATACACAGGGACTTTATGACCATTGCTGAGGCTCAGAATAAAAAGCAACTATCAACCTGATGTTGTCGCAACTTCCCTTAAGAGGTGACATATCATGGAAATTAGCCCTTAATCAGCGGAAAATTAACGAATTAGACGACGAATTGGGAAAAAAAATGGAAAAATTTTAAAGGAAACTCTTGGATTGCCAGTATTGTTTTACTGACTTATTTACAATTTGACGGGTTTGCTATTATTATGATTATGAATATGAAAATGATTATTGTGGTGGCCACAGCCAACCGTGTTAAAGCTACGAATTTTCAAAACAAAAGTTTTTTTTATGAATAAAGATATTAATGTTGTCATTACTATTATTACAGTTGTCGTTAATATTATTAGTATGCTTAACATCATCATTCTTAGTATTATTTTTAGTTTACTATTTATAGGGTTTTTGTGATTCAAACGTTTGTCACTGGTATTCATTTGTATGTATGCGATTATCTGCGTCCCATATTTTCCTCACGTTTTTTTCTTTACATTCCTTTTAATCCGAGTTCCTGCCGTTTTATTTCCATCCGTCTTAGAGGGTCATACCAGACCTAGACTACCTTTCCGGTTTCTCTCTGTGGTGCAGGTCACTCCCTCCGTACTGTCAGCAGCTCTCTACGCGGTTCAAACTTACAGTCGCACTGAACCAGTCCTGTTCCCTCCGTCTCTTTTTTTTCCAGGCTTTTGAGTTTTTAAAGGGGGGATTTGTTTTTAGTAATGTGTTAAAGTCCGTGGTCTCCACCGGGAGGAATTACCGTGTTTTCTTCGCTTTTAGTTGGAAAACAGCGGGGGGAAATGTCCAGTTGAGGATTGGAAATCCTGAAAACCGCAGGGCCTGTTTTTGTAATGATTGATCAATGCTTCGACAATGGCGCTAAAGGTGGGTCTGACAACTTTTCTAGGCTGTTTTAACGTCAACACATGTGAATTGTCTCCTTCTCCTTCTCCTGACAGTAGTTTTTTATTACGAGAAATGCGGGCTGTGGACTTGTAGAGGCACAGACAGAGTTGTAGTTTCTCGCGTTAGGTTTACAGTGAAACCACTCGATAAGCGACATATTAAAAGTCAAAACGATTTTTTTATATTCTGGTTTAGTAGCGAGTAATGGACGCTGACAACACGTGTGTGTATGCAGTGAATGTGAAACGAATGTTTTTGCTATACATGGAAAATGTGTCTCATTAAGAAAGTGTCTTGTGACATTTTACTACCTTTCCAGTGCGGGTCATTTCTACATCCGTGGAATTCTGGGAAATGTGGTCCTCAGCTTGTGTATGGCTTTGTTCATTCAGCTCATTAGACACGAATCGCGCAGTTTATTAGGGACACCTTGCTAAAATAAATGGAGCTTAATACAACAGTCCTGCAATAAATCCTCCTCAATGAAGTTTATAATGTTCAGTTTTTGTTGACACTGTTTAGAGAGATGTTGATTCAGCTGTATGGTCATTTTGGATGGAGGTAGTTTGTGGTGTTGTTGAGCAGTATATACAGAAAGGTGTTTCTGCTATTTAGTGCACAACCACTGATAGAAATGGGGTGGACAAAATAATAGAAACACCTGTCAGTTTAACACAATATGACTCAACAGCACAACAAACTGCATCCTCCATAACTGAACATGAGCTATGACCTTCATACAGTGAAGATTTATTGCAGGACTACATACTTAGTTACTATCAATATGAATAGTAATGAATGTTACTGTTATAACTGTAGGACATGGTTGAGTCTTAACCTGTTGTTCACTTTAAAAGTTTAACCACTAGACACAGTATGTTTCCTCCTTTACTAAAAATTCTGTTCTCAGCAGGTTTGCACTGGAGGCTTCAGAAACAAAGTGCTTTCATACATAAAGATAACAACTGAGGCAGCAGAGCTGAGGCTGTGGCCAGAAACATTTATGGCTCTTTCTCTTGTGTAGTTCCTGTTTAAAAACATCATCCAGCTTCCTGGACTCCTGGGAGGCGGCAGGCTGACACTGAAATAGGCCTCTGTTCAAGGAAGACCAAATAGCCTTGCATTCCATCTCACTGGTTAATGAACAAAGTTAGATAGTCACACTCTGTGAATTTGATGCACAGCATGTTGACTCTGTAGTTTAAATACAAACTAGCAATTCAAATGAATTTGGATAGTCAAATTTATGAAAATAAATGAGTGTTAGGTTGAAAAATCAGCCATGAAATGAACCGTGAAAAGTTAAAGACATGTTTAGAATAGTGTTTTATTCCTGTGACTGTGTGTGTGTGCGCGTGCGTGGGCCCCTTGGGGGAGAGCAGTTTAGTAGATGTGGGTCAGTGTGACAAGAACTGCAGGCTCCTGTATTAACATGATGGTTCTGGCCTTGTTTTTTGTTGATACTGGTGCTTGGTTAAGAGTCAGCATAACAAGCTCAGAGGAACTAGTTTGGCCCGTTTCACTCTGCCCTCATTTCACCTCTCAAGACTTAGACTGCTGAGGCTGTGTGTTGGTATGTACGTTCACATGCACATTCATGTGTGAGTATATTTTCACATGCTTTTTTTCTTGATTTTGTTCAGGCACAGGTTTTATATGACTTCACTGCTGAGCCTGGAAACAACGAACTGACGGTGAAAGAAGGCGAGACGATCACTGTCACCAATCAGGTAAATCCATACCAGCATTCCTCCACCTGCACTCTACTTGCCATAAGTAGATGCTGCATACTCGATTTCAGTACGCTCTTCTGCAAAGCAATAGTGAAATGAGAGTTTTCTGCTCTCAGGGCTTCATCGTTTGTGTTAGTTGTCTATTTTGATTTTCAAATTTGATCATTTTATGTTCAAGTTGTGGCTGTGATATTCTTGGTACACAATCTATTGCGATAGATATTTTCTGCATTATCTGATAATTAAGAATTAATTTGGACCTTACACTCACGTGATCTCAGGTTGTCACTGACACTGAGTGTCATAAACACATACAGAGGAAGGAAGGACAAAACTGGAAAAGGGAGCAAACATGATGTCATTACAGCTAGTTGCCAACAGTTCAAAGGTCACTCGCTGTGTGCTGACCTACATAGTTTTCGAATCAAAGTGTTTTTTAAGCCAATTGGGTCCTACTGTATCAGGAAAACAGGATCTTTTTCTCAGTTAAATAAAGTGATTATGTAGGAATTTTTCCTGGGAAATTTGAGCATGTTTACAGATACTTGGGTAACCTGGTTATTGTCAGACCAGGTTTCCTTAATCAAAGTGACAATACTTCACGTAGTATTAGTTAGTACTGTTGTGGCAACTGCGGGATCAAAGGGAACAGCACTACTCACGGCAATGTGTCCTTGTGCCAAAATAATTAAGTGTGACTTGAACTGAAACTGAAATAAACAAAACAATTTAAGTGGTTTCCACATGTAATTAATAGACTCGTTCTCACAGCAGCAGAACATAATTTGCTCTCTCACTGCAAAGCCTGTGCCTTTGCTTTCAGTCCAAAACCTCAAAACATTTTTAGGCTGCAGCATCATTCAAAAATACTGTAGAAAGAGGAAGAGTAATGTGACTACAGTCCACCTGCATGTGAATGTGGGTTTTATTTTGATCAGGTTAGAGCAATGCAAGTAAACTCAATCTCAGATTTCCTTTTAATGCAATGTTTCCCATTAAACTGGTCTTTTTGTGTGCATGTGATACAACATCTACCGTCTGCTAGCCTGAGCCACTGTCAGTCATTCTTGCTAACATGTTGTCTTCGGTCTGGCTTTGTTTAAGAATATTGGAGGTGGCTGGATTGAAGCACAGAACTCCAGAGGGGAGGTGGGACTGGTGCCAGAAGACTACATCGAGGTAAGTTCAACAGATGCTCAGTGTATGGTGGTGATTTCACCACAGACATTCCACATACCACACAGTATTTTGAATGAAGCAACAGAGACAGATGCTTTCAAGATGCACAACACCAACTGTCCATGTCAGAGCACAAACAAATATTTAACATTTCTACCTCTCTATGCATCTATTTGTATGATATTGTCATCATAAATAAGGATATGTCTCTGCATCGACTGCGTACTGTGGTCTCTTGTCTGAAAGTAAAATCACAACAGGATGTTCCTCCTTCAGGGTTTGGCTGATTAGAGTGTGTGTGTGTGTGTGTGTGTGTGTGTGTGTGTGTGTGTGTGTGTCTGTGTGTCTGTGTGTCTGTGTGTCCGTGTCCGTGTCCAGTTTGATCCAGAAACTTTAACATGGAGATATGACTCACCCTGAAGACATTTAGTCACAAAGAGACACAGGAAGGGTTTGATTAAAAGTAAAGTCTGTGAAGTCTGTTTAACAGTTAAGCCCCACTCCAAACACCAGTTACAGCAACATTTAGTGATGTTGTGTCTCTCTCTCTGTGTGTGTGCGTGTGTGTGTGTGTGTGTATATGAGAGAGAGACTGATATCATCCGTCCTCTCTGCAAACAAGCTCATGTGGATCTGTGTGTTTGTGTGACCTCAAGTTCCCTCTCCAGCTGCCCCCAGACTGTTTTGATTCTGTGTCCAAATCAAAAAAACCCACTGATGACAACTGCATTTGTTTCTTATGTAATTTCTAACGAAAAACGTCAGCACACAGACGGTTTCTCTCAAGCAACTTACTTTCTATTTCACTGCACTCTGTTGGTAAAAATAAGATCTGCAAAAACAAAATGACGTAAAACCACAAAACTAGCCAGCAAGATTTTGTTTGATCTTTTATATTGGCAAGTGGTAAAGCGAAAATTCAAAATCTATACATTAAAGTTTCACCTGCCAGTACTATCACATTTTGGATAAATTGAGAAAGTTAAAAAGTTTGCAAAGCCAGGGAATGCCAAGGAGACATGATCACATTACCACAGAAGAATGTACCTTTAAAAGTCATCAGATCACTCTGGAATATCTGGATTTGTGGTTTTTTTTCTAATGGGATTGTTTTTGTCTTTTCCTTTTGTCCTTTCATTTGTAGCTCAGTAAGCCGTTTCCATCGTTCCCAGGAGCAGCAGCTACAGCACCTACTCCAAGTGTAGGAAATGTTGCAGCTCCGGACCTGTCCTTCTTTGATGCCTACGCTCCTGCATCAACACAAAACCAGGTAGTACACTCGCATAGTTAAGGTATTGGTTTATTAAACTTGTACCGGTATACCTGTTTTTGGCTCTTAATTGACCTATAGTCTGAGTATAAATCAAACATACACCTTGACTTGTCTAGACCAGTGCTGTAGGAGTAAGGGTAAATATATACAGTAATGTCATGCACAGCACACCTGCCTTGTTCTCACTGAAAAGTATGTTTGATGGGGTGATTTTGAAGAAAAAGCAAAAAAGCAGAAGTCAGGGATGACGGTTTTACTGATGTTCGTGCAGCTTGGGTGAACCCCAGAGATGCAGAAGTGAGAGCAGCTGCCGTGGAAGATAGTCACTGTGGTCGTGTCATTTATAACTGACGCAAGTTTCTAGCTCTTGTTGAACAGAACAGGGAATAAATAAGAACAGCAAGATTTCTTCTTGTTAAGCAGGCAGGAAGTTCCACAAAAATGAGCGTACTGCTGGATCAGTAGAAATTTTGCACAGTAAGTGGTTGAGTCAAGGCAGGAAATGTGTCAGCCACCATCCGTCATATTTTCTCTCTCTCTCTCTCTCTCTCTCTCTCTCTCTCTCTCTCTCTTTCTTCTCTTGTCTTTCTCTTTGTCTTTCTCTTTGTCTCTCACCCACATACACACTGTTTCTTACCTACAGACACACACGTGCACTCTCTCACCCACGCTCACACATAAACACACATCACTTTAACCCATCCCGTAAACCTCCACTGCCGGCGCTTTGTGATGTTGTCACCTTCTTTTCCTCTCAAGGTGGATGCTGGGGGCTTGAGTCCCCAGCCGGACACCCCCGACACCCCAGTTTCCCCCTACCTTTCGTCCCCTGATGAGGTAACCGCCACTTGGGGGGGTGGGGGGGCGTGGCCAGGAGGCATGAACCCAAGCCCTCTCACCCTCACCCATTGTCTGCCCAAAGCCCCCCACCCCCACCCCTTCTCATCCTCTCTGATTGGTCTGCTTTGGCAAATTCCCCCTCCTACTCCTACTGCCTGAAAGCATGATCTCATCCTCTCCGTTCACCTCACACCACAGCCCAGACACTCGCAAGTTGCCAATCGACTCCCACACCCTTCATCGAAATTGTATGAATCGGCACCACAGTGAAAACATTTAAAGATCAGAGTCAGTGATTCTTACATCTCACCTATAGTTGACCAATCACGCTGGCGAATCATTGACCACAACACATGCATTTACTCTGGATGATGATCAGAATCTCACAAAAACAAATAATAATCACTTTTTCAAATGTCACTTTGACTGACTTTAGTTAATGCATTGTCAATTCATGTACAGTGAAGGTGGTGTTAAATCCAGAAAATTCTGTCAGAGTGTTGTTCCTCACTGCACTAATGTGTTATTTGTCATTGTCATTGCAGCAATTTGCCCTGAAGCTATTGGTTTCTTTATTTTTCTGTATGTGAATGTGCATTACATGGTACATTTAGAGACCCTGCACTAGCTCTGTGTTCAGGCAGCTCAGTGTTTTGTTAGCATCAAGCTAACTGCAACCCACAAAAAGAGGCACCCACACACACACACACACACACACACACACACACACACACACACACACACACACACACACACACACACACACTCTGTTGCATGCCAATGCCCACATTTTTATCTTGGTGTGTACACCTGTCTTGCAAGCATGGCATGCAGTTGCATTTTAAGCCTGCAAGTACTGTAAAACATTACATGTGTCGGACTTGAGAATGGTAATGTTTGCTTCTTATCTAATATGTAATATTTTGTGTTCTAATTACTGCATGTGTTAAGAAGCATTTATTTGATACCACAAACCACACAGTCACCATCAAGTTGACTGATTATCTAAATAAACGTCCTGTTAGAAGCCAGCTCTGCATTATGTGTTTGAAAGAGCATGTTGTTTCAAGACAACTGTCAGCTTCTCATTAAACAGACTCCAAACTAGGGTGGACTCCACTCTGTGTCCTCTCTCTCTCTCTCTCTCTCTCTCTCTCTCTCTCTCTCTCTCTCTCTCTCTCTCTTTCCCATACTTGATCTGTCCTTTCTCTGCTTCTTTCATTACTCACGTCTTCTCCCTCTCTCTCTCACTCTCTTCCAGGCTAGTAACGGTAATGATCCGTGGTCGGTGTGGAACGCGGACCCCTCAGGGGGCTCCAACAACAATTGGGCGTCAAATCCGGAGGGCACCCAGACTGGGAAGGCTGCTGCTGACCCCTGGGGCTCTGTAGCACAGGGCCACCCTCAGGCTTACCAGGGCCCAGGTAAGGACATCTTTTCAGTTAGCAGCCACGATTGGCCTGATGTTAGAGTACAAATCATTGCCATCTTGTGGCATTTTATAAATTGTTTACTTCCACTACTGAGGGCCTCTGTTCAAAACCACATGATGATTGAAATCAAGAAATAAAGACTATGCTACACACATTATTTTGAGGTGTTCCTGCTTCCTCTTCACATGGTTATATTTGTTTGCTGTTTAATGTTTAACAAGGTAATTCAAGTTTATTTAAATCTCAGATTACAGAAGCAGCAAACATAGGAATCCAAAAATATAGTGCTAAAAGCAGATTATGGAGACATCATATCATACCGTCTTAATGTGGTCGGAGCCATGGGAAGGTGTCTCACTGTTTCAGCTCTTGGAGTCTTGTCTTGCTAAACAGTTTATCCTACTGTTTCCAGATAGCTTGTTTATAGAAATGTAAACGTGGGGGCAGGGTGTAATATATGGCTACAGTAGACAAGGTTGGTCTATAAAGCCAGAAGTTAGTGCTGAGCCCTCTGCAGGTGTAGCAAGAAAACTTGTGTGACACTGCAATGAAAGTGAATTGTGTGATAACAGCCTAGGCAGGTGCCGGAATCAGCCATCTCTTGGGTGCTTGTTTCGCATGATCGTGGCAGAGGTTGCTACATCCCACAACATGTTTTAGCACACATCCTGTATAAATGTTTTTTGAGTACAATCCAGTTCTCCAGGCTTTTGGTAGGTCTCTGTTTGGATGAAAAATGGACGATATCTTGAATGTTTGACAGGAATAGAAACTATAATAAATGCCTTGGTCATGAGACAGAAAATGATTTAAAGTATGTAAGCAATTTGAAATGTGCTTTTTTCCCATTTATATTTAATCTTGAACAAGCGTTTTATGTTCAACAACAAGATTATACAACCCATGTTATTAAATATAGGTCAAGCAGTCCTGGCAAGTAATACTTCAGCAGCTTCTCTGGAGAACCAGATGGGATTTGCATCATAGAAAAATAAAAGAAAGAATATTCTTTATACCCAGGAATACTGAGTATAAAGATGTTCATCTTAACCCGATAATCACTGAAATGTATAAAGTAAACCCTCTAATCTGGAGCTCAAAGTATCCAGCTGTTATTATTTGCAAATACTGGTTCACCCAGTGATTGCTCAGTCTCTGGCCAATCCCTCCACAGAGATGCTCCAATATGTGGACAGGACCATCAAGTCATGATTCTGTTTTTGCCAGACTATGGAAAAGTTAGCCTCACGCATGACTCAGAAGGATAAATTACTTGACCTGCTTTTTAAATTCTCCAGTTGTTTTTGTAAAAAGAGAATGGAGGGGATAAACGGCAAGGAAAGGAATTAACAGACTTTTCCTTTCTTTCTCTTTCGCCAAAGACATCTACCCCTATCCTTACCTTATCGATTACACAGGTATCCCATGCATTGTCTGGTGAAAGCTTTTTCCTAATTTTTGTGTGTGGACTGGCAGTAAATACTCATGAAGACTGATAGTTTTAGGAAATAAAGCATGTGTGTGAAGCACCGAATATTTATCTTGGAATTAACACTGGATTAACTGATTGACTTACCTGAAATTTAACTACAGTGTGACTGGATTATGTTGTTTTTCTGATACATGCACTGCGTTTGCAAAGTCAAAAACACAGTGTGAAAACACTGACATCTCTTAGACTTAAGTTGTGGTTGATGATGTTGTTTAATGATGAGTATCTGAGTTTTGTGTCACTGCATGGCTGCCCTACAAAAGACAGAGCAGTAAAGACTGGCTACAGCTTAAGATGAAGGCTTTTTAGCTAGACTGTGAAAGAGGAATTGTAAACCTAACTATGTGTTTTGTTATGTGTTTGTTTTTTTTCCTCTCTGAAGTTATATCTATATTTCTGTGGTATAGTAATATTGCATGTGGTAAAACAAATCTGAGAAAGTCAGATTCTGATGTAATATGTAGTTATAGCATTTTGGCTTTTGTAGGGAAGTTGTAATGCAACAATACACTCTGTACAATTAATTATTTCCTAATTTGCTTGTTGTATATGTGTCATGCCAAATATAGACTTTAAAATCTGTGTTTCACCACAGTCTTGAATCATGTCCGCAGTTCTTCCCATTTTGAAACTGCACAACTCTTAAGAAAATTGCACTTTGGAAATCATGTCTTTTTTAGTAACATCTACGAGTGGAAATACTACTGATTTCTCTTAGCTATATGTGAACTTTGCAAGCATAGACGTAACTCCAGGATGCATGCTCTAAATTTTCTGTGGCAGAAAAGAAATCTTTGAACAAAACTTTTAAAAAAGGGCAAAATGCAACATTTCCAACTAATTAGTTTCAATATTTGTTGGAGTCATTAAATTGTAGAAATGCACTCTTTAGTGTTCTGAAGCTAGTGTTAATGTATCTGTTACCTCTGGAAAAAATAACAGTATGAAACCCTATATTAAGAATTCACAACTTTTACAGTCTACCTCTTATAACATCTTTACCCATTTTACCCATAGTTTAGTACATTTTTCAACACAAAGTACAGCTGTACAGTATCTGTGATGTAAAACTAACAATTGAGTGTGCGTGTATCTGTCCTCAGGAGGAGAAGATGATGAGTGGGATGATGAGTGGGACGACATGAAGTCCACCGGAGGTTACGCCGAGTCAGAATCTGGAGACGGTGGAGCAATGCAGAGAGGCGGAGCTCACGCAACTTCAATGAAAATCTCCCTCAACAAGTAAGAGTCAATAAAAAAAGACCACAAAACACAAGGCTTTGATTGATATGAAAATGAAGCAGCAGAAGTGTTGATGGTTATAAAATCTTGGAGGAGCACAGTGCAGCCAGTCACTGTCTGAGCAGAATAAAGCTTTGATATTGAGCTGAACAATACACTTTAACTGAAATGTGCTTAGCCTTTGAGAGTTTATTGCTTCCAAGAATGAATTGATTGGATATTACAACCACATGCTGAATTCTTGTAGTTTTGACTACACACAGAAAGCTTCTTTGAGCATCATCACTGCACTCCTCAGACACTGTGGAAGAGTTATAAAGACATATCACCTTTCAAACTTTGTCAATTCTCTTTGAGCAGGTTCCCTGGGTTCTCCAAGTCCGGTCCAGAGCTCTACCTCCTATGCAAGCAGCTTGCTAAGGGCAAAGACAAGCTTCCAATCTATGTGGGTTACCTTTAAATATGTTATACATGTTATATCAGTGGCTATGGTACAGTATTTTAACCTGCTTGACTGAAATGAATACAGTATCAGAATTTAATAAATCACAACAAATTGAGGTTCTAATTTTGTAAATGAGAGGAGAGAACTTACTCTTAACTTATGACAGATTTTACACTTCCTACACTGGTAGTATTACAGCATGGTTTGACATGGTTTCCTCTTTTTGCTAGCTTGATCTAGGTTTTTATGCCATAAAATACAGAGTGTCAGGTTTCTGAATCTGCTGTTTCATGCTTAGATGGGAGAAGTTGGTCCCGTGTGGTCTTACCCAGAAACTCAGCTGGACTGTGTGGTGGCTGATCCTAAGAAAGGCTCAAAGATGTACGGCCTCAAGAGCTACATTGAGTACCAGATCACACCCAGTGTAAGTACCCAAAAGCATTTCAAAGCCTTTTAGTGTTTTTAAACTGGAACTGAACTAAACTGGACAACACCACATAACTGCAAGAAGTCATCTGAAAATGTATATCTCCATTCTTTTGAGAGGAAGCTCTACAGCTTTTTACTGTGCTTTCCCCAGTTTATATGACAGTTTATTACAGTGTGTATAACTTCATGTTATTGGTTTGCAGACCACAAACAGACCAGTCAATCACAGATACAAGCACTTTGATTGGCTGTATGAGAGGCTCCTGGATAAATTTGGCTCAGCTATCCCCATCCCCTCTTTACCAGACAAGCAGGTGACAGGTAGGTGCTCGACTCTATAAACAACAAGTGTAAGACACATCAGAAAGAACACTGCCATTGATGAAGTCAACATGTAATTTAAATATGTTCTTCATCCTCCCTTCTATTCCAGGGCGTTTTGAGGAAGAGTTTATAAAAATGCGTATGGAGCGGTTGCAGGGCTGGATGACCAGGATGTGCAGGCACCCAGTTGTTTCCAGCAGTGAAGTTTTCCAGCTGTTCCTCACCTACAAGGATGAGAAAGTATGATATGCCTCCTCCACCTCTAGTTCTTAAATTTTGTGTACTTGAAGACTGTATTACCAGAGGATTGAAAGTGCCTGCTTTTATTATTAATCAACTATTTTATGAAAAGATTTTATTTAACTCTCAACAGCTGAATATAGCATTGACTTGAAGATCAAAGATGATCTGCAATTGCTGAAAGCTTCCTTGAGGACTTTTTGCTTTATGCCCATTATTGTGTAACTAACTTGTGGGTGATTGATTTTGTGCAGGACTGGAAGATGGGGAAGAGAAAAGCAGAGAAGGATGAGACCGTGGGAGTGATGATCTTCTCCACAATAGAGCCTGAAGCTCCAGATCTAGATCCTGTAGAAGTGTGAGTTTAATCAAGTAGCAAAAAGCCACAAAGTTACTTCTGTGCATTAATACATGCTCAGACATGCTGCAGTTGTGGTGTACTGTATGTTCAGTACATGTGTACCTCGTTCACAGGGAACAGAAATGCGAGCAGTTCAGCAGGTTTACCAAAGCCATGGATGACGGAGTGAAGGAAATCCTCACAGTGGGACACGAGCACTGGAAGAGATGTACAGGCCGTACGTATACACTGCACTGATGCTTAAACGCATGTTTTGCCCCACGCAGGCCACACCTTCACTTTATACTCTAATTACTGTTTATATTAAAGACAATATTCATTATGTTTAGTATTTTGTCAACTCTGACATATTTTATTCACACAGTGTGTTTTTTTGCTCATGTTTGATTTCTTCTCCTCCACAGCTTTGCCAAAAGAGTACCAGAGAATTGGCAAAGCCTTCCAAAACCTCTCGTCTGTCTTCAACAGCAGTGGATACCAAGGTAATGAACACATACGAGACATCAAATGTTAGTCTTAGGCATTTTCCCATGCGCGGGCACTCACTAGTGTGTTTTCACTTTGCTGTCTATCACCTTCAAAAGATTACTATAATCCGCACATGTTGTAATCACAATGCTAACAGCAGAAGTTTATGCAATTTACTTTGCAGTCATTTATTATGTGGAAATGTGTTTTGAATGGAATTGGCAAACAGGTGCTCTTTAGAAACACGGTGATATCATATTTTAATCCCTCAGGTGAGTCAACCCTGACTGACGCCATGACAGAAGCGGGGAAGACGTACGAGGAGATAGGTCAGATGTTTGCAGAGCAGGTAGGTTTTGACTGTTGTCATAATATATTGTAATATTACTGCTGTTTCTGCCTCCAGTTTTCTTCCTGTGGGTATTCTTTAGAAATATTTAGTGTTTCCTTCATGTGCATGTGTTACTCTCACCCAAACAGCCATTATTATATTGTTCATGTCTTAAAAATCAACACAGAGTGTTATGTGGATTTGCAGTGCTTGTTTCCCATCAAGGCAGTGCAGCAGGACCTATCAGACCTCTGGTGTCTTGAAGTTTATTTTAGGGCTTTTTTATCAACCACATTGTTGCACACTCACTCTCTTAATTCACAACATCTCACAATGTCTGTGAACATTTCCTGCTTGCAGTCAGTGTTTACATCCTGGCTGTGGTGTTGTAATGACCCTTTTAACCCAGCGTCCTGCCCGTGAGGTCTGTATCTGTGAAGGAAGAAGTAGTCAATCTCTAGTATTTCCTAAATCTGGCTTTGGCCTACTATTTGAATGTGGTCCAGCAGAACATTCTGTCTCGTCTGATCAGTGTGATGTGTTATAAAATCAAACCTGGGCTGTTTTTTGGTGTTGCAGCAGCTTCCAGATGGAGGAGGATTCATCTGGTAAGCTTGTGCTGACCCTTTGTCAGTGTTCCTGTAGAGCTGTTGGCTTTAGTTTAGCATTGCCTGTGATACAGTTTACAGAAGCCATTATCTGGACATGGATTCACCTCAGTAGCCAAAAGGCTAAAACAATGCAGTTTATCTGTTGCATTGCTCATGGAGGCTGCACAGAGCATTCCCTCATTCAAGAATAAGGGAAGAATCTTAGAAGTGAATTTTATTGATGTACACAGTGTGATGTACTGCAGGATGAGTGTAGCTAACTATTTTTGCTTTTTGTGTTATTCTCTGTGTCTTTATTCCTTCATCAACTCACTGTTCAGTGTTTACTGAATGTTCAGCTGAATCCATGGCCTTATAATATATTCAACTCCAATGATGTAATGTTTTCTTATCAGTTTCAAATCCGTTTGTAATTTCCTCATGGGGACTTAACTTTGTCATTTTTATCCCAAATTTAGACACTTGAGAGTCTCGCCCTTTTCCTTTTACATTTATCTTTCTTGTTTGTGTGTGTGTGTGTCTGCTCGTTTTCCAGCCCAAGAAAGACCTCCATTTCCTCATGGAGACAAACAATGAATATAAGGGTCTTCTAGGATGCTTCCCAGACACCATTGGAGTCCATAAGGTACATAAGTTACACAGAGGTTTATTAGAAAACAACTTTAATGGGATGTGTCTGTACCCTTAACTTAAGATTTAAGGGCAGTTTCTTCAAAGGGCAAGGGCACATGGTTCCTGCAGGTGTTAGCTGTTGTGTTGCTAACTGAACCAACGGACAAAGCTAATGCTAGCTTGCCAATATATCAACACATCTGACCTGAATCTTGATCAAAATGTATTAAACAACATATATATCTGCACATACACATATTTTAAATAACATTTCACAACAATAATAGCAATCAGATTGCAAAATGTTATGCTAATATTGTTAGCGTAAGACCAAGAGACTGAATAATCGTTGGCATAATCAGAAAAGTTATTTAAAAAAAGTGATTTCTACATTTACAAAACATTGACAGTTTTATTTTATTGTCTAGCCTCTTAAACTGTGGCATTAAAAAGTTATAGTTACAGCTTGTGACGCTGCAGTGACTCCTTTGTATGTAACTGAATGCTAATGGTGTAATGCTAGTTTGAAAATAGCTAGTATTTACTAAGAACTTAGCACACAAGCTTATTTGTAATTAATTTGTGAATAGCTGGTGTAACTCAGTCCATGAAAGAGGATACAGTGAGCCTGTACAAACATTGTTATTAAGATATCATGCTGTCATTTTGCTTGTTTTTAATTCCTTCACATCTGGATACAGGTGAGCTAAATGATTTTCTGTCCTTATACAATGTAACTGAAGACCCCCCTGTTGTTATTTGCTTATTTTTAATTCCTGCAGGCAGCCATAGACAAGGTGAAGGAGGCCGACAAGCTGGTGGCCACCAGTAAAATTACCCCTCAGGACAAAGTCACAATGGCTAAACGAGTCAGCACCATGTCTTACACTCTACAAGGTACCATACTCTCTCAGCCAGAAGCATTGAAGTAGTGTTGTTTATCACAACATGTTGCCTGATCTTGGTGGTTTCCCCTCTGTTCTGCCTCAGCTGAGATGAACCACTTCCATAGCAACCGTATCTATGACTACAACAGGGTCATGCAGTTGTACCTGGAAGAACAAGTCAAGTTTTACGAGACGGTAAAAGCATTTTATCGACTATTTATCACAGTAAATTGGAGTCTGTAACAGTCTGTCCTTTCTGTTGCCACATTACCTGGGGAGCAGCTGCATAGTGCTTGGATACTAAACCATCACAACCACCCTGTGAGTTTGTATTCATGCTAGTTTTTCTTCTTCTGAATTCCCAGATTGCTGCAAAGCTGAGACAAGCGCACGGTCAGTTCACTACGATGTGAAAGCCGTCAGTCTCGCACTACAAGAAAAGAAGAGTTTAAACCAGCTCAACATCCAAAATATTCTTGCTTACACTGCATTCTTTTCCCTCCCTTTAATTTAAATTTCACTTCTCTCTTTGTTTGGCTCTTACCTCATCTCTTCCTTTACTACCCGTGCCCACAGTCCCAGCTTGTGGTGTCACATTTGTCCGTTGCACTCAGAAGTTTCAGAACAGTTTGTGAGCATGTGCAGCCGCTGAAAAGGCTTTGGCACTTGTGGGTTTTTAGGGTCAGCCATGAGAGTAGAGTAAGACACACTATTTGCACACATCCTTTCCTCTGTCCAAGGTCCAGAGCTTGTTACACGGGAAGTAAACATACACTCTGCAGTTGCTTCATTCCCTGAGTCAGACCCCTGAGTTCTCCTTATGTGATACAAGTCAAGTTTATGCAAAAGGGTGCAAAAGAGCACTATGCTGCAGTTTTTCAAACTTTGTTCAATGTTAAAAAAAAAAGGTTAAGGAAATGATCTACACATGTAGCAAAACTGTTATCTGCACAGTGATGTAGTGACACATGGATAATAAAAACCAAAGCCATTCTTCTTCCTGCTTAGGGACAGCCAGGGAGTTGATTTTTAAAGGCAGCTTTGACAGGTGTATCAGAGCTTTACTGCCTCTTTCTCAGCCAGTGTTTGGTTTATTTGAATCATTTTTGCCTCTATAAAAACTGCTAACACTCAAGAGTCACTTAACACCATTAGTAGAAGCAGTGGAGCGTTCCTTCAAGAAAGAACAGTCTTGGAAGAGTTGGCAAAGGCAGAGCGTGTGTCCTCTGTTATATCCACTGCTGGCAGTGCCAAGCCCTCTTTCATCCTGCACTTCCTCAAAAGCTAACAGGAAGCTCCACCTCCTTCCTGTCTTGCCCACGTGCCTCGCACCCTTTGGGGAAGATAGAAGAAGCTTGAGTCCATAGCCCCCCAGCCTGCGTACCATGACACTGCAGTTTACATTTCAGGGCAGAAGACAAAATGGGGGATAAATAACACTCAGGTTGGGGTTCATCACTTTAAGCATTGTACATTTTTGCCGAAAGTCAGTGAATCAGTTCTTCCCTGCAGACGGTGCCAAACATGATTCTTATCTCCCAGTTCTTGTGAAGAATATTTGTCATTTTTGATCAGATTATGGTGTTTTAGATGAAGGTGTAACAGCAATGTTACTGAAAGAATCTGTACTATAAGAGTTTGGGACAGAGCCATGGATTATATCATGTATGCATTTTTTCTTTGTTGCTTTTCACCACACAGTTTTCAATCAGCCTCTAATCTTTTTCACTCTTTGTTTTCTTATCACTTGATACAAGAAAAATATACATATTATATATATAAATATATATATATATATTCTATCAGACCTATCAGGTGCTTCTTGTCATTGAGATACTATTTTATGTATAGAAGTATTTTCAATACAGTGCAACTCAGAGAGGAGCAAAAATTCAGTTTGATTTATTAAACAATGATTTGTATTCATTAGGACTTCATTTGTTTTTTATGTGCATGTGTGAGTGCGATGTTGAAAGAAACCTTGTCTTGTTCTCTGCACGGTTCAGAGCGTGCAACACACGGCACATTCTCTGATTTTCTCACAGTAAAGCCCTTATTCGCACCAGCAGATTCTTGTGTAGAGATGGATAGGAATGAGAATGAGTCGGCAGCCTGTGCAAAGGGTCAAAGAGTGTGTTTGTGCAGTCTCGTAGTGGAGGAAGTGAAAGAGCCCTTTTACCCCACTTTCAGCTCTCACCACCATCAGGTGCAGCTGGATATGTAGGCTACGTAAAGTCACCAGACGAGGAGGTCGCGCGCACCAGACAGGACATGCACTCTCATGTTTGTTGGATACTCTCAGTGTATATGCTCTCGTGTGATTGAGGCATTAGCATAGCTGGGAGCAGTTTCACACTCAGCCTATAAAACCTCGTAAAACACTGGTAATTTTATTTTCACGTTATGCAAGAGTTTAAAGTAACTGACCACAACCTGGAGCCTCTTTTTCTGTTGGCCTGCAGACTTTACCTCTGCCCAACACGTGCATGCTAGATTGACGCAAACCTGCAAAATGTGCTAAAGGTCTGTGGAAACTACTGTGTGAAGTAATTTGAATGTATGTAACTAACACTTGGCACTGCACTGGATGCCACAGATAAACAGTAGTGTGCACACTGAATGATAAGTTATCTGTTGTTTCAGGCTGCTGGTCAGATAATGTTTTGTACTCTTCATGAAAAATGGTTTAAGAACTTGAACCTCTGGTATACATGTGTATGTAGTGTTTATTGAACAGCACATACAATACGTATGTATACACATGTATACTCCAAGAGCACATCTTCTCTGTCTGAGCCTATACAGTGAGACAGCACCATTGGGGTTTTCTTATCTAATACAATTCAGTCTTCTTATGTCATGACTGATAAATAGCATTAATATACTTAATATTTGAATAGAAATGTACACATTTTACAATTAAAATCATAGTTGGCTGAAATTCAAAGTGAATAGAAAATAGCATAATATGGCTATGATAACAAGTATATGCACACAGTGTATGCAAAGCATTAGACTGTAGACAGTCTCACATGCTCTGCCAGCCAGTTGCCCCCTCTCATTGTTAGATGATGCATGCCCCTTCACAACAGATCTGACAAAATCTGCCTTTTTATTTTTGGCCAAGTTACTAATAGTGTGTCAAGTATCAAACTAAACGTACAAAATAGAAGTACAAAATCAGGAAGAGCTCACTTCCCGTGACTGATTGAAAAATGTCCCTGTCTCAAAAAGAACTCTACCGTTTAACGTTTGTGTTTCCAAAAATATGCAGCAGCGAATGAGTCCATTTTTTTTAAAGTATACCAGCCATACTTCAAGAGATGCCATTTCCACAGGTTAGTGTTTCACTACTCACTTCCCTGCTGAAGAGCCCTCCCAATACAAACATCATTGGATGTCACCATCACTGCAGCGTCCAGTGAGATTCCATGTTCTCTCCATTGCCAAAGTATTGTTTCCATGCCCCAACCATTGTCATGGTGACAGCGGTTCAGGGCGACAAACGGGTTCGGAAGCTGCGTGGTCGGATCATCATGCTGACTTTTCGTAGAGAGTAATAGTCAGAGTCTCTCCAGGAGTACCAAACAATCCCATCAGGACCCAGTGGGCCCCGGCCTTGAGGGGTGTAATGTCCTCCCTGCGGGGATCAAGAAGTATTAAGCATTCTCATGGTTAAAGGTAAAAGGTTAAAGCATGGGTCAGTCTTTCTGCACTCACCCTGTAGTAGACGCCATTGAGGTTGGCGTAGAAGCACTGGTTGTACCACCAACCACCGTGGGAGATCTCAGCAGCAGATGTTACCGCTGTCTGGTGTACTGAAGCCCTGCTTGTCGTGGTACCAGCTGAAAGAGTCTTGCACTGTGCCACTGAAGTCTGACACATGGAGACGGTACTGATGCTCCTCATCTTCCACACTGCACACACACACACACACATATATAGAGGCACAGTAAGAAGTTACGCAAGAGTTGTATATGGTCGTGCATGTGTTTGTCACCTGCTTGCACACTTGGCCATGGACTGACTGACCTGAAGCTCTGGTAGAGGGCGTGTTTGTGATTGTTGCTCCAGTCCTCCAGGTCAATTCGGAGGCTGTAGTCTCCCTGGGTGCTCAGGTCATGTATGTGGTCATTGCCCAGCCAGAACTCTGAGTTCAAGTCGCCAAAACCATCCCTGTAGTCCCTCCAGTTGCGGTCAAAGCTCACGGAGCCGTCAACTCGCCGCTGGATAACAGTCCAGCCACCACCTGAGGCAAAAAGCCAAGTCTCATGGGTTTCCTTCTGCTTCAACTGAGAACTACCGGTCATGTGTCTTTGTATTGTTCGTGCACATATACGCCATGTGACTCACCATCTGTGTCCATATCACAGTAAACCTCCACAGGCATGCCTGCCAGTGATGGCACTACAGTGTAGAGGCCTGATCTCCTCACTCCATTGTAGTAGATGGAAGCACAGTCGATGGGGCAGTTCCTCACATGCTGAATCTCTGAAGGAGGAAAATGTGTGACAGGACAGAGCAGGAGTGAATCAACAAGAGGAGTCTGGCACCCTCTGCTGGGAGATCAAAGTATGTGAGTTTTTTTTTTTAAGTATGTACCTGGGTGCAGGGCTTCTTGAGTGCTCATGAGAGGGTTGGGACGGACGATGTTGATCAAACAACCAGGGCTTCTTTTTACTTTATTCACCAAAAGTGTCAGATTATGGAGTTGGCTCTAAACAGAGAGACAAACAGTCACATTATCAAGAATAACTCATGCACATAGGTTCTGAAAACCTTTGTTCCCCTTCAAAGAAACTGCCTAAAACGCTCACTTAAATTGAAATAGTGCCAGTTAGGATAAGGAGACGCAGTGTACCTGTAGGTCCAAGATCAGAGTGCCCTGAAGGTGCAGCAGGGTGGTGGCTTCAGCATAGTGCACCTCCAACTCATGAAAACGTTGTTCCAAGGAGATGTTCAAATGGGTTCTCTCCTCACTCTGACATTATCCACATAAATACAGACACACACAATCAAAAACATGCAGTAACTGTACTATGTACAAAAGCTATAATAACATACATGAACTATCTAACTAAAGACTAGCAGATAATGTTGGTCTTGGAATAATTTGGTTGGTTTAAAATAAGAAATAGCTCACATTTTAGTTTTTCAGTGACAAGAAACATGCACAGAGAAACAAACACATGACGTCATGCACTGATTTTTTCACTTGCTTTAAGTTTTGCTGTAATGGTGCACTGCAGCAGTTGCTAAATCTGAATTCTCTCTCTCTCTCAGTGATTCCACTGTTTACTGCTTGTTTCCTCTGTTTTGACATGACTGAAAGCGTGATACAAAAATATAATTATTTTAATTGTTGCCTCATTTTGTAATGTGTTGAGATGGTACTGAAAATATACAGCAAAAAAAATATATTAATGAATCATGTGGCACCCTGGCCAGTCCTGAAGCCACACCAGGGTGGAGTGGCACCCACTTTGGGTGGGTAACTTGAATAAAATCCACTACTCATTTTTTAAGTGTATCTCCGTGCACAGATTAAAACTCAAATATGCAACCTGTGCTCTCAGGTGAATCCCTTGTTCTAAAAGTTAAAGCCACACACTTCAGTATGTGATCTATTCCTAGCCTGGACATGGAGGATAACACTAACTCCCATTACCACAAACCCTGGATCCCTGTCCCCTCCCTCTTCTAATGTACAACACATGGGCGCTTTCTGACCGTCCACCTGTGGCCACTGACCAGTCCAGGCTCACCGCCTGCCTGAGACGCATGAAGCAGCATGTGGAGGAGTAGGAGGCTAATCCTGTTAGAGACTAAGGTCAAGGACATGCTGGAGGGAAGCCAGCTTGATGACCAGGCACCACGTTACAGTGCAGAAGTGTACACAAGGAATAACGTCATGTGTTTCCTCCTCTAAACAAGAGCACAGGAGAGTATCTTTCATCAACCAAAATAACATTTAACAGCTAGTCAGACTTTATAGAGAGCAGTCCGGTTGAAGTGAAAGTAAATTTCAAATCAAAGCACCAAAGCTTTTTTGATCAAATATTTATGTCTAGTCTGTAGTGTCTCTCCACCAAAAGGCAGTGAGCAGAGGAAATACAAAAAATGAAGTAAATATTGAATAAAAAGTCTAGCTCTGAAATGGTTTATTTAATACCTCATACTCAAAAGAACAGAAAAAGTTTACTTTCCAAATGAGGAAAACAGTGAATTCTGATACATCACCAAGAGGAAGTCACACTGTCACAACATCCAGAGAGTCTCCATGAAGACTAAAGTACTCAAAGCAGTTGAAAGGATTGCTGCTGATATTTGACCCAGGTCTGCTAAGTCGAAACCTCACCTGCAGCTCGAGGACTTTGATGCGGTGCCGGTGGTTCCTCAGCTCCTCCTGCAACTCGGAGATGGTCTCCTTCAGTGACGCGATCTGCTGTTTCCTCTCCTCATTCTCGTGCAGCCAGTAGGAGACCTCATCAGTGCAGCGAAACATATCCGGGCATCTCTGCTCGTCCAGCTGTGGCAGCGTGGCCACCAGCCGACACATCCCATCCTCCATCACCTGTTTGATGGAGAAGATCTGATCAGGAGAGACCTCCAGCTTCTTGTCAGACAGGGAACCTTCCAGCTTAATTCTGACAATCAATCTTTGTAGTTATGTTTTAGCTCACAATTTATCAAATGCATTTTTTTGTGTGCCTCAATGTAAAATAATTGTAACATAAATGGTTCTTAAGTAAGTAGCTTTACCTCAGCCAACTACAGCATGAAACTATTTCAAGTGCATGAGGCCCAAAGGACTTATTCAATATTTCATTTAAAAGACAATAAAAAAGTTTGTTTGTTTGTTTTTCCAGACATATTAATCATCTCAAGACCCCTCACATTTTCCTTGTGACCCTCTGAAGGGGCCTGTGCCAGAGGTTGGGAACCATTTGGACTAAACTGTATCTAAAATACATAGTTACAAATTGCTGCATCAGTATTAACTATCTATCTATTAACTATCTGATAATGTCATATATAATATGTATCAGACACAGGAGCTGTTTAAAACTTGTAATGCACTAATTTTATATTGTCACACTGATACTTCTCCCGTCACTTCTGTCTTGCATGTTTAATTCTATATTTCTGGCAGTACACTACAGTCATGACGTCACTTTTTCAGTACAGTAAATGTACTTGGAAATGAAACACACGTCTGGAGTAAAAGAAGGAAACTGACGACAGTAATACATTTCTACTGCAGCAGCTCGCTGTGTGTTTGCTATGCCTCTAATAATTACCTGGTTAGTGTACTCCCCACACTGGGAACCCCCGCCATTGCGCCGAGTGGTGGCGTTCAGGTCGTCTGCCGTGGCCTCTGGGAGCAACACGATGAGGATACAGAGAGCAGAGCACACGCTCCAGCCGGGGGGGTAGCTTTTGGACAGGAGAGACATTGTTGCTGCCCGGTTAGTCTGTCCCTGTTTTGTGCGTGAGAGCGGGGGTGGTCCTCCCGTGTGTATCAGCCTCTGCTGGCTCTGTCTATAGAGTGAACAACACAGAAAATAACTGTGTTATTTTCCTTTTCTAGAGAATTGTCTAATTCACAGAGCTATCAAGAAACCTTCTAGCACACAAGTCATTTTCTCTCTCTCACACACACACACACACATCTCTTTGCCTGTGAGTATGACTAATGAGACATGAACTTAGGAAAGTGAGATTAATTAAGAGTAAGGTGATCCCCTGTAGTTTGTCCTCAGGTAACTCAGTAAACACACACACACAGGCTCACACACATCAGCCACTCTTATAGCCAAACTGAGATTCTGACTTCAGGAATCAGGTGATTGCATTCAGTGTTTTCTAACTTTCTAAATCTTACCTATTGCCATAAATACAATCAATAAAAAGATAACATGACAAAATGTCTATGCATTTCTATGGACAAAGATGTTTACTTTGCACCTGTAGCACCTGTGGAAATGATGATTTACTCACCTGAGTTACAGACCATCTCCAACCCCACTCCTGGCCCATTTCGGGCCGAGGGGTTCTATCCATTTTCTTCTCCTTCTCTGTATCTCTCCCTGTATTGCTTTCTCTCTCACTCTGTTTTCCTCATGCTCATCCTCACTCTCTCTCTCTCTCTCTCTCTCTCTCTCTCTCTCTCTCTCTCTCTCTCTCTCTCTCTCTCTCTCAGTGTGGGTATCTTAGTCCCATAATCCACCCCTAAGAGGATTCAAAGCGACTGAGGGATGGAGAGAGGCAGACAAACAGGGAAGTGGTAATAAAATTATGGCTAAAAGCCAGACATGAGAGAAAAAAAAAAAAAAAAAAAAAAAAAAAAAAAAAATATATATATATATATATATATATATATTATATATATATATATATATATATATATATATATATATATATATATTACAAGCAATAGGTTTTGTTTGCCTGTTTTTTATTCATTACATGAAATGCTGTGGCGATATGTAGTGTTGTTTCATGGTTATAAAGCTTTTTGGATTTAAGTGGATATTGTGAGGAATGAAGTGATTTATAGACAAATGATAGAAAGGGAGAAGGTGTAGTTTGCTGCAAAAGAGTCAGCACCTTGCTGGAGAACTTAATGCACAGATATTACATGCATCAGCAAAATGCCTACATACATCACCACATACAGTAAATAAGCATCACCTACAGGCACAATAATCCTGCTCAAAGCTAGTGGTAATGAGGGCTGATGTGAGTGGGAGAATGAGGGGTGCTGATCCTATTACAGCAGCCAAGCCGCTCTTTCCATCTTTATATCCTCGACTATGGCTCTTAAACATACACAGTCTCATTGTTATGTAGAAATGAAGTTGCTAACGATGGCCTTGTTATATGCTTTTAGGGTTCAATTATAATGTAACGTTATTAAATTCCAAAACATTTTGTAAACCAGCTGTCTGTACTGTGACTGTACTGTATCAATTTGCAGCACAGCCTGAGGCATCTCTCTCTCACTGTACTTTGTACTTAAAGAGGCCCTGCAGAGGAAAACTGAGCAGTGGTGCACTTGTTATTTACAAAGGATTTGACTGTTGGGGTCAGGATTCAGGAAATTACACAGTGTTGGTGCAGTGTTTCACTTTGCCATTTTATTTCAAATTTAATACACATAATTTAGAAATATATAAAGTTCTCAAGAGTAAAATTTCCCTCATTAAATGTTGTTCTTACCATGTTATGATATGCATGCTGCATGAATGTGAGAGAAACTGTGCATGTAAGGCCACATGGTGGCACCATGTTACAACTTAATTACCTGCTGGATCTTTCAGTAGTGATGAGGAGCATCTCCACTGAAGTGGCCCAGAGAAACAATACAAGCAACAAATAACTCAAGAGAATTTAGCATATATACCATGCATGCATACATTATAAACAGGTGAGCTGTTTTTTTTACAGTGTATACAGCTTTTAACTGTTCATTCAGCAGTTTACATTGTCTATGTTGTTTCTTCAATGAGAAAACAGTTTGCAGAGTATATGTCTAGCCAATCCTCCAGGTCATTTTCAATCAGATTTTTTTTTTTTTAATAATCAAATTGACACCATATTGCAGTCATCTATCATAAAGCGAAACAGTGTTCTCAGAGGTAAATAAAGTTTGCCAGGCGGCATTTTGTGTTTGATAAACTGCTGTTATCTTTGACAGTGTTGGCTCCTTTCTCTGCAGCAACAGATTCAGACCCAGTAACGTAAAGACGTCTGCTGAGGGATCAGTGCTGATGGTGTTGTTTTAATGGCCACTTCTGTGGCTGGCAACTATGATCGCACATTGAATTTACATTCTCTTCCCCAGATTCTCTTGAATCATTTCCTTTAAACGCTTAATCATGTCTATGTTGGACATGCTGAAATGTACAGTAACACAGCTAACAGAGGCCAATTGTCATATCAGACCAAGTAAGCTTGTAATGGGAAAACCCCAGAAAGTATTGAATTGAATAAGGGTGTGTTTTATTGCTTATGAAGTCAACTTCAAATTTAAACCTGCTGCTGTGAAAGCAAATGAACAGTTTTGACCTTACTTACAACCTCTGACACAGCCATTTGAAATACCTTCATGTCAGTGACGCGATGAAACGCTGTTTACTTGCTGAATTATTCATAATACGAAAAAGGCAGGTAAACATTTGTCATGATGTTAAGTGGATTTTTGCGACATGTTAAAGTCGATCTGAAAGCTGAGGCTGAGTGATATGACAGTTTGACAGGACAGAGGCAGGTGGTAATGTTTTAAGAAGGAGGTGGAAGCAGAGGAGATGAGGATGGCAGGTATGTTACTATTTATGCTGGGGACATGACCCGTGTGCAGAGCAACATGAATAGAGCTCAGAGGAAAATAAATAGAGTTTGAATTGATTTATCCATCTCTCTTCCTCTGACTAACAATACAAGACCTTTTGCTGAAGGGCTAACTGCCTGCTTGAACCTACAGACCAATTACGTGCAACTAAGGGGCAAATGTCCATCACAAAGGTGAAATAACTGTCACTAAGGGTGATGCAGCTGTTGCTTTACACTTACATGGAATGAGGACATCATAGTTAGTGGATTAGTGGACACTGAATTCAATGTAAATGGGCTCAGAGAAATACGGCTCGTTCCTGGAAAAGAAACTAATTTATGAAAAAATGTCAGCGTGTGTGTCCGTGTGCGAAGTCGAGGCTCGAGAGAGAAAGAGAGCAATAATACAAACCCAGTGAACTGTGTAAATTAGTGCACAGCATGTTGCTCCTTTGATCTGACGCAGCTTGCTCTATATTTTCTGAATGAAAAGAGTCACACAAACCCTTCTCACCAAGAGAGATTCTTCTACAGCTCCAGTGTCTACAGTGAATGGAATATTGATTCTATAGAAACAGAATGAAGAAAAAAAAGTCTTTCTTTACATAAGTAGTGTTATCACTCAGACACATACAGATGGGTGACATATTAAAGAGAAAAACCACAATAAATGAGAGAAGAAACATAATGAATGCAGATGTTTCCATATAGGGCATGGAGCAGTGGTCACTGAATGGTTTCATTATTATGAAAATAATGGGAATCTTATGCAGTGGCCTTTACAGTCACCTGATTTCAATCTAGCTGTACATCTGCAGGGCGGCACAGGGCTTTTCTGTGTGGAGTTTGCATGTCCTCCCTTTGGCTGTGTGGGTTCTCCAGCTTCTCCAAAGATTAGCTTAATTGGTGACTGAGTGTGAATGGTTGTTTGTCTCTATATGTCAGCCGTGTGATATACTGGTGGTACCCCGCCTCTCACACAGTGTCAGCTGGGATTGCCTCCAGCCCCCCTCACATTATAAGGAGTATAGGTAATGGCTGAACATTTGCAGGACTTTGATTCCTCTGCCTGTTGTACTTTTAAAAATAGAGCAAAATGTCTGTCACTGTTTTTTGTTTTTTTTTGATGTTGTTGTTGTTTGTTTTGTTTTTTTTGTTTTCTGAGATCTCTCTGGAGCTGTCATCATCTGCAATTAAAAACATTATTTTAGTAGGAACATTAAGTGCTTTTTAATGCACCAACTGATTTTTTTGAAAATGCTTTTATTATTTTGTCACCTCTGGAGTACACCACATAATTAATTTAAATTTGACACTCAGTCGTTAACTGCCTCTTCAGATTCGTGATCTATGCGCTTTCAGAAAAACTAAATGTGCAGCCACCTAAAACATTATTAGTACTAGTGAAGGGTGTTATCTTCAGTCTGCTACTACACTTTAATGAGATACACATCTAACTGCAACATACTGTATATCCATTACACCCCTTTACATCATAATCATGTACTGCCCCTGCTGCTGCTGCTGCTCAATAGCCTCCACCTGTAGTCTCTGAGTTCCAAAAAGCCCCATTCCATGTGAGCATACAACAGGTGCACTCTATATGAAATGTTAGCATGTGTAAAAATTCAACAGCTACCTACGCCTGAACTGATAAACTAATAATTACTGATAAGCCAGTGCATATTCGCCCACACATTTCTCAGAATGAGAGTGAACTTAACTTTCCTTTTACAGATATTAATGAATCATATCTCTTCAGGGCAGCTTCATTCCAGAAATAAGCTGCTGGTTCGCTCTGAACTGATGTCGTGGAATGACAGAGTCGGGGTTCAGAGTTGTGTCTGAGTGGCTGACATTTTCAACATGACAAGGTCCTTATTAGCAACAGGCAGACAAGGTGCTTTTGATTCAGAAGTGCTGAATATACAGGGTGTACATTTTATCTTGTAGACTGCTTCTAGCCTCTGATGAATATTTACAGGGGGATGAATTATTTCAATGAGCCACCACAACTGTGACCTGCACGCTTAACCTATTGCTTTCCAATAAGACTGTTTACTTCTGAGTATCCATAGCAATCAATCAATAAATCAATCAGTATCAATTAGTATGCATCACATGTCTGCACCATTCTCTGGAATGATATTTATCTGGAACACATGCCATTATACCAGGAAATTATTCATCATAATGCAACAATGTCCATCCCTCTTACTGTGTATATGCACACACACACACGCACTCTCTCTCTCTCTCTCTCTCTCTCTCTCTCACACACACACACACACACACACACACACACACACACACACACACAGGCAAACTGCCACAGAATTCAAGGTCTAGCTTAAAGCTTTTCGGCCGTAATAAATTTTAGGAGACACTAGATTTAATCTGTTCTATTCATCACTGTACTAACCCTTGCTATCGTGTATCATGTCAACCTTATTGCCTGAATGCACTACAGGGATGGGCCACAACAGATGACTAAAGTAAAAGCCAGGAACAGTGAGTAGAGGAGGCTCAGGCTAATACAGACTGTTACTGTCTCTGATGATAACTGCCTCAGAGTTCATCCACTGTAAGTGAAGGAGATCACACAGAGCAGATGGATGAGCCACTCTGTGATGCATTTTATTTGATAACCTTACTTTTGGCAGCACTTCCAGCACCTCAGTGACTTTGATGGACTCGGAGACACAAGAAAACCTGATATGCTATTTTTCTAACTGACTTTAAATGCAACACCTGCTGCTGAGGTGAACATAACAATGCATCCATGATATTCTCTTGACCATAATATTCTCCTACAGTGCCTCTCTGAATGATTTATGAGAGAAACCCGAGGGCCTCTTCTTCCATTGCAATAGACACTGATTACGGTCCACTTCAGAAACATCACCTGCCTTCATTTACTATGTCAGTGGCTTGTTGACAGGTTCATCAACCACACCGCTACCTCCGTCTCATTGCCTTCCCTGAGGGCAGACTTAACCTACTCTTCCACACTGCAGCGTGGAGGAGAGTGTTAACTCATGTCTTTTAATGCAATAAGACAGAGATTATATATGGAGAATGCACCCAGCATTGAACTCATTGCTGGCTCGGATCAGTTTGTCTTATCAAATATTTCATCAAAATATCAAGATTAAAGGATTTACAACATCTTATGAATGAACATTCTTTAAAAATAAAGGCAAACAAAAGAAAAAAGGGCCATATTACAAAAAGATTCATTGATTTAATTCATCAATCTGTCAAGCATCTTTGTCAAAATTCAAATCTGGTTTGTCACTGAGAGAGGCCACAACCGTAACATACTGTAACCATACATATAAACAATATGGATTTTAATATCAAAAAGCTACATGTAAATTGCACATTTTAATTGAGCCAAATATCTTGGTGTTAAATCTGGTCTGTTTTATCACATGCTGACAGTTACATCATAAACTCAGCACAGCTCCATCCTGCTTCAACCCTCCTTCCCCTCATCTCCTCTTCCCCTCATGTGCGTCTCCAGAGGAAAAACCCGGCTCGACCTCTGCTTCACAGGACAGAAACAGCATTTCTCACATGTAGTGCTCAACCCCTGAACTGACAGACCATGGGGAATGTGTGTGTGTGTGTGTGTGTGTGTTGCACTAAAAGAAGTGGGACCATGTAAGTGAGAAAAGATAGGTTTGTGTATTACCAGGATAGCCTACACTGTCATTTTAACTCCACGTGTACAGGTACACAGAGACATCTGATAGCACTCTAAAACACTAAGAAAATCTTTCTTGTCGCTGATATTTTTGGCTTTGTTCAGCAGTTGCCTCTCTAACAAAAGACAAATAGCCTCAATAAGTTGTTTTGTTCTGTCTTTGGAGTCTTCTGGATTAGGGGCAAATCAAAAGCAACAGGAGGAGAAGGATAATTTAGCACACTGGTAGAAAACAACTGCTCGGTGGGGCGGTAAGAAAACAAAACCAAGAGTCTAAAGCCATGCCAGCCGTCCTGAGAGACTGCACTTAGGCACAGCGGTGCTTTGAGCCAAACACTAACAAGTTAACATGCTGTTTAGTGGATCTCTACATTTGCAATCCTTTGTTAGCACTAAACACAAAGTACAGTTAAGCAAGGAGCATGGTATTTTGTCAGAAACCAAAAGTACTGAACATATCGCATGATGGTGTTGGAGGAGAAGTTTACGGTTTGGTTCACCAAAGTTATTACAACTCATCCTGAGGGGGATGTGAATATCTAAACAGAATTTCCATCCAGTAATCTTCCATCTGCTGAGATATTTTATTCAAAACCTAATATGTCATTTTCATGGTGGCACTAGAGGAGAAGGATCACCAAATTTATTGGGATTCATCCTCTGGGGACCATGAATGTCATTGCAATCCAATATAGCTGCTGACATATTTTAGTCTGGGCCAAGGTGGTTGACATATAGTGTTTTTTGTTGGTTTTTTTTAACCTCAGGCTATTTTTAGCGTGTTGTCCAAGGCTTCTGATTAAATAAACAGCAAATGGACTGCACATATATATTTAGCCCTTCTAGTCGTATCGACCACTCAAAGCACTTTACGCTACATTCACCCATTCACACACCGGGGGGGAAAAAACAATGCTTTTCCACACACAGGAGCTGGGGATTGAACTACTGACCTTCCAAATAGTGGGTTACCCAGTCTACCTCCTGAGCCATAGCCGCCCCAAATAAGATGACTGTTGTTTTTGTCCCCTCTTGATGCCCTTTAGTCTGTCCACATTCACTCTGGCCAGTTGAAGCATGGGGACACTCAGAGATTGAACAAGAAAAGAGCAACTCTGCACATTGATTAGATAATTGTTAAGATTATGTATGACCTCAGCAGTGGTAAAACTAGTGAGTCACAACACATCAGTGACCTGTTGTCGCAAAACACTCGACTCAGCTGAACTCATATTACTTTGCTCTGTGTTAATATGTTCAAGGCCTCGACTGCTAACCCAAAAACATACCAACCTGTGCACAGTATAAATGTACTGACATCCTTACCCACAGCATGTGGCTACTCGCCAGCAGAATGAAGTGCTGAATGAACATTTTATGAATGTGAAATCTCTTTTGTGTCCCCGCTCTCTCCCTGCTGGTGACGTAAAAAGGGACTGTGGTTTCCTGTCAATTGCGTTATCCATACTGATTCTTTCACTGCCTGCCAATGCTTCTGATTGTTGAGAGAAGATAAGGCCGCTTCCACATCACAACAGACACATGCAGATTCACTGATGGTGGGAAAAAACTCAGGCAACAGGAAGGGAACGAGAAAGATTTGATCTGAACTGAACTATTGTATTATACGTCAGGGCTTTAAATAAAGAAATGAAGATCACTACCTAGCCTTTCTCAGGCTTTTCTCTTGACGTCAGTGTTGAATCTGTGGAGAGAAATGACTCAGTGCTAGTGACGAATTTTTAGACATTTACAGGATTAATGTTAGTTGTTATTAGTGTAACATTAGATTAATGAACTTGGAAATTGGAAATATATCTGCAGACTAATAACATTTATTCAAGTTGAGATGTATTCATTTGTAAAAATTTTCTTCAAATAGGTTGGTATATGTTTGAAGACTGGAAAATGCATTTGTGAACACTAATTACTCACACGTCATGAATTCAGTTAAATTGCACTTTTGTCCACTTTGTGTTATGTTCTTGAGCCGGGCCAAATCGTCACAATGACTCACACTTGAAGAGTTTTATGTAATCAAGTGTCAAGTAATTGTATGTAGTGTGAGTGAAAATGGTTAATCACACTAAAGTGTTTTTCACACTGAATTAGAGCAGCTGTATTAGCAGCAGTGGATTCTCTGTCGCCTCTCATCACTGAGTCGAACATGTTGCTAATTAGCATGACATTGTAGATGAGCGAAATCCTTGTATCTCCCCAATGACACATTCAGATTGACCAGTTTCAGTTTTTATGTGTGATGAATTATGACAACACTTAGCATGTGCATGGTTTCATGCTGTCCAACCCTCTTCTCACAGGTGCCACGATCAACCTGTGGGAGTTGCTAATGCAGCAACAAGGTTGTGATCCCTCACTGGCTTCCCACCCATCAACAGCCACTTGTGTTCAATGTGGTGCTGATTGGCCCGGAGCTGAAATCAGTGAAGGATTGAGTCTCAAGGTCTCAGCAGTTTTAGTTGAGTGTGTTTTTGTCTACAACATCCAGACAGCCCCACTTAAAAGCCCCCAGAGGTAATAAAATTGGAGGTCTAAGATTTTCACATGATGATCACTGGAAATGAAGTGGTTCACTTACACAAACACTATAAAATGAATTTGCACCTTTCATGAATTACCATCTTACAGTATTCATTAAATCCATCTGTAATGAATACATTTGCTGTTTGAGAAACAATTAATGTAACTGTGTTTTGCATCCTTTCCCTTGTTTTACTTTTGCAGAGCAAGAATGCAGCAACAGTGTGTATGTAATGTTATGTGGGCAGATGCATCACTGGACAGACATTAATAAACTGAGGAAACAGAGACAATGTCATATGCTGGCTTTTATACCTCTGTGAGTGTGGGTTTGTCAGGTCGTTTTTTTTTATGTCACGTCCCGGTTGAGTTCACTAGGGTTAAGAAAATGTTATGAGAAACTTTAATTGGATCTAATACTGTTTTTGAAGAGGTAGCTGAAGTGTATTTATATTTGAGGCTTATTGCTTGGAATTACAGAAATTTTGACAGCAATTAAAATAAATCACTGTTTCAGTTTGGTTGTGAATGCCACCTGACCTAATGGTTTTAGGCAGACAGTGTGAATGGAGCAAATGCAGCTGAAGTGGTATATAAAAGTTTAACAGTGAAACATAATATCAAAACATAGAAGTTTTACCTATAGAAATGTATCCTGTTATTCTCTTTTCTTCTTAAATTGTTTCGCTGTTGTTGTCAACAGACTGTGTGAGTTACTAAGTGATAAATTTGAATGTTAACGAGGCATAAAAACAGATGTGATAAAACTTTCAATTAAACACTCTGTCCTACTTGACCTTTGCAACTTGTGCATCCTGCCATGCAAAGATACAAATAAACAACTTGTGTATTTCTGTTTTTCTAAACCAGCACCTTCAGAAATGATTTCAATGGGATCTGTGTGCGACCTTCGTCATTTTGGTTTCCTCTTTGCTGAAGGCTGCAAAAGCAACATCATATGATAGGCCAATGGTTCAGTCCACTTCAGTTCAGTTCAGTTCAGTTCAGAGTCTCATGTAGTAATTGACAACAAAATTTGATTTGGTGTAAGAAGAATCTGTGGCCAACAATGTGACCCACCACGAACAGACAATAAAACAACTATCAACAAACAACAAGACAGTGATTCATAACTACACTCTAGTCAAGATACAGGCTGACAAAGGGTTTGGTGAGCAACATATACTATGAGTTTCTAAATATAATATACCCAGCCACATGTTACATTTTCCCTGACTTGACCTGGTAACCATGGCAACAACAACACACGGTCATTTGCAGAGAATCTCGATCCTGTTCAGATGAAGGTGAAAAAACAAATACAAATGGATGTTTGCATCAGGCTACACAGAAACCAGCCTCCTACTTTCATGACTGACAGTGAGTAACGAATTTCCATAATCCTTCAGACTGTACATCAAAGCATAACTCCAGCCTCCCACTCTGGCCTTTTAACTTATATCTCTCTCTGCCCACTTTGTGTTATAATCACAGTGGCATGCTTTCTTTTTTCATTTGCATTTGAATAATTATAATTACATGAGGAAAGTGTGTTTGTGTGCGTGCACGCACCCACATGTGTTTGGCCAATCTGTAGCCTGGCAATCTGTAATTAGAGAATTCTGCTGCCTCTGTTAGGACTATTAACAGGTTTTACTGGGTATCCCCACTCCTAGCAACAAGAGACTAATTACCCTGCTTAAAAGCTGGGAATCCTATAAATGACTCATCATTCATTATATCAACTCATGTAAAATGCAATCTTTTAGGTCAAAATTAAAATGAGATCTTCACAATGGTTTTCAGATGAAAGCTGTAACCTGTGCAACAAATAACCAGTGATTCATAATAAGTATTAAAAGTGTTGTTAATATGAGGAAAGGGAGAGTATATGACAGACTGTAGAGGCATATGGTAGTTTTGGATCTGGTTCATTTGAAGACACACAGACACACAGATACAAACATGCAAGTTATTTTTATTTGTATAGTGCTTTTCAGTCAAATACTTAATAGGAAAACAAGACTTCAAGTGTCAGACAAGTCTGAGAAGCTGCTGCACAGCGGTTCTTTGAGCTAGGTGCCAACATCAACACACTAACATGCTCGTAATGAGAATGCTTACGCGCTGGTGTTTAGCCTGTTAGCATATTAACATTTGGAAGCAACATTAGTTTTGCAGACATGTCAGAAACCACAGTACATTATTGACCTGATAATGGTGCCAAACACATTAATGGATCACCAAACTGATGACAGTTCATCCTGGGAGGAACATGAATGTCTGTACAAAACTTCATCACCTTCATCAGTTTTAGTCATGGTCACATGCCTGTATGCTAAGCTGGGATCAGACTTTATTTATATATTCATTTAGAAATCCCTGGTACTAGAGTCTTTCATATAGCCAAAGCTGTAATATTTTATATCTTACATAAAGAGGATGAAGTGACTTCTCTTGAATCCATGAATTTCAATTTGGATATTAACTCCGTCCTAATTTAGGCTAAATTGTTCTCAATTGTTCCTACATATCTAAAGTCAGAGCTGGGTACATATACATATATATATATATATACATACACATACATACATACATGTCTGCTCATTCCTTTTCATATTTTATTCCTCAAGTTTTAAATATGGTATTTTGACCCAGTTCCAGAGTAGGGTAAATTAGGACCTTGTTGAGGGGGCTTGTGAAGATGGCCATGCTGAAGCTGGAAAGGTGATATATTGATACGTCAGGAGCAGACACAAGCTCACTAAAAGTTTAAGGCATCATACATACAATATAGGAAACAAATTAAAGGAAAAATAAGTTCCAATTTTACAAATGCAATAAATAGAGTACATGTAATGACATTTTATGAATTAAATCAAATAAGTGAAAGGTTTTCATCTAGCAAAGTCATCTCATATATCTACTGCTTTAAATAGGCAGGAAGACAGATGCAGAGACAGACCCATAGATAATTAACATGATGAGTGCAAGAGGAAAGGGGGGGTCAGACCACTTGATGAAGTGGCTGTTAATAGCTCAATTTCTGTTAACTGCACAGACCAGCAAATCCAAAGGCACGATATTCATTTCAGCTTTGGAGGAGGCATCTGCTGGGAACTGTTTTTAGTGCTCACCAACAGGAGCAGTGTATTCTTACAGTACACTGCATTAACTCTATATGCAACTCTCTGGCATCTAAAATGACAACCAGACCTTTGTATGAGAAAGACTGATGTGATAAAGCTTCAGCTACACTCTTGAATGCACCCCTGTCCACAGGCCACACCCCTTTCCTTGCCCTCTCTGGCTGCCCCTTCACCTGGAAGCACTTGGCAATAAACTACACATACAAGGGCCACATGCTCAAACATGGAAAAAGTGGGGAGAGGAGCCTCCTCCTGTGCATTGTTTTAGCCTTGTGTTTTTAATACATGGGTTTTCTGTAATGGATATATTCATTTTCTCGTGCTCCAGGTGCATCAGCTTTGATTGGGTGTCCAGGGAGCCACAAAAAAGGTATTAAAGGTTACATTTCATAATTTCATTGTTGTTTTAATGAGTTGTGTAACTAAATTTGCTGTAAACATTTAGGCAGAGGAGTCCTAGACTGCTCCTACTTCACTTAGTGTGAGACCACTGCTATACTGTCAGAAAAAAAAAAGTAATTTGAATGTATATAATCAGTTAAGGTAACAATATTATTTTGTCTTTTTCTTTCTTTTTTTGGGAATTGGCCACTGCCATTGCCTGAGTTCTTTCTTTGATTGGTTCTCTTGTTTTAATATCTTTGATTATTGATCTTTTTAGAATTGTTTTTAAGCTGTTGCCTGGGTTTTATTTCTGTGTTGTGTTTAAGTGAATGGAGTTTTTGTCAGTTATCTCTAGGTTTAGTTAGTTTACTTAGTTTGGTTTTAGTTTTTTTTTTTTTTTGTTGTTGTTGTTGTTGTTAATCACTCACCACATTTTAACCATTCTTCTTTTACTGTAGGATGTTGCTAATATCCCTCACAGTGTGCCTGCTGTGAGTGTGTGGTGAACATTAGCTGCAAGTAACTGTTAGCTAGAGGTATAAACAACCAGTAAGAGAAATATTGATGTCATGATTAGCTCACTGATTTGATGTGTGGCTGTGTCTCTTATTAATCAAAATTGTGAATTATTGACATGGGATTGACATGTCTCCCTGTTTCCCCATAAAGATTAAGCCTGATTAGCCTTTAATCAGAATTGTTAAGAATACCATTTCACATGATGATCATCTAGTAATTTACCCATTAAATCCACTTTTAGATATTGTCATTTAATATTTTAGTGGGTTGGAAAAGCTTTATTCTAAAGCAGGAAAAGTTTAAACTTCCAGAACATTGGATGTCTAACCTGCAGTCAGAATCAGGGAGAGGGCAAAGCTCACATAAAAAAAACTAGGATTTCTTGTAATTTGTGTTGTCTGTCAGTTCATGCTCATTTCACTCTCTCCAAATTTTATGAGACGATAAGTCTCTGCTCTTGTCTGAAAGCCCAAAACCTGTGCCACTGCTCACAGGCATGAGATAAAGATAATGAAAATTGCATTCTTGAATTAAATCAAGGATTATATTTCAGGCAGATGAGAAGGGTAATTTAATTTCCCTAAATTCAGGGGCCATTCGTGGTAACAAACAAAGGACACTCCACTCGGGGTGAGTCTCTCATCTCTCTGTAAAACCTTAAACCTACAGTCATGTGGTTTCCAGCTTGATCGACGGTCAGATAACAGATAACAGAATTACAAGCATTTCTTAATCAGATTTTTAATGTAGGAGAGCAGATTTTCATATCAATGTTTTGTATGTAAGGCAATGCAGTGGCTGCAGTGAGAGCAGGGTGTATGGGGAGATCGATTATGTAACACACAAAGTGAAATGTTGCATGTTTTAGTGCTGCCTCAGCATGTCGTTACATGTGACTCGTGTGTGTATGTGTACCCTGTTGTGTATTGTAATCTCACAATTTTACAGTCATTTGACAGTTTAACATTTTCCAACAAACTACATCCTCTTATTCTGGTAATATATCTCTGTCACAGGTCAGTTCATTTGAGGCGGCTGCACACCAGTACACTACCACCAAAAAACATTCCTGCTCATGGTGGAGCATCAGTGGCTGACAGATTGCAACACAGAGAGGTAGGAGGTTGTGATTTTTCTTTCACTGCTTTAATTTTCCAGTATTTTCATGGTTCGCAAATAACTCTGAGAGAGGAGTTCAAAACGTGTTTGAATTACAGATGCATCTTATGAATTTTGCATCGACAATCTGGGGTATTCAAAGTCCATAAATTCAAAATCTGTCACCAGGCAATCTATAGGACCATTCATCTGACTCATCACACCACATATAGGATTCAGGCTCACAGATGGAAATGGATGGAGGTTGAATTTGACATGAAACGACGTGTAGAAGGAGAGTCGAGACGAATGGTGACCTTAGTGTTCAAGGAGTCGATCATTCTTCCCTGATTTAATTTATTTTGAAAGCCAGCATCATTTTTTATGATATAATACTGCAGAGGATTTTAGTTTTGCAAAATGCCATTCCTGATTTCCATCAAATTTCAAAATTACATGGCCTTCTTCTATCTGGACAGAAAGACACTGACATATATCCAGCTGACAGAAGACAAGAATTTGCTTGTGCGTTATATATATTTCAGTATTACATTGAAGATGAATTTTTGCAGTACTGATGAATGAGGAACAGAACTAGTTAATATTTTATTATTAATCTTTTCCAGAGTACTTATCAATATGAGAATAAGTCTCATCAAAAAGAAAAGCTATATTTTTCATTTCGTCAACAAATCCTATTAAATAAATAAAACTAAGAATATGTTTGTCCTTGTCTAAATACTCTCTTTGGCACACACACTGAAGCCCATTCAGTACTTTTGACAACAAAATATCTTTAAAAACAGACTTTTTAAAGATATTTTCAAAAAGCTCATCATCTCCTAAATAAACTGGACACTGTAGCTTTTAACAAATATCAGTCAAACTAGAGTAAATAGAGTATTTGCTCAGAACTATTTTCAGTAGTGGATTAATACATATTTGGTGCTCTAGTGTGTGTTTACAGTAGCGGGGCAGAATCAAAATAAACCACAGGGCCCATATGCTTGGTAAAGAGGGCAGACATGCAACACTGTAGCTTATTAATGTGCTTTTGACACAGCAACTGACTCTGAGGAAAGAGCTATGTAGACTTATGTAACCATCACTGATTCTTTTTTGGTTTTCCTCTTTTCATGGGATTTGTTGACCTTGATCAAAGGTGCAGAAAAGAAACCGAAGCTTTATCCTGCCAGCTGTGCATCTAAAGTCACCTCTCAACACCGTGTAGACTCTTGCAAGATGATACACAATAAATCAAAAATGCCTTTCAGATCCAAACCGATTTCAAAATGGGTCTATTCTAAAATGAATTGGAAATTAAGCAGAACATATTTGGGATAACTTGTATTTAATGGCTGAGCAGGTACAGACAGCATCGTACCTCACTGTTGTTCAGTCTCCCATCATGCTCTGGCTCAGCTAATGGAGCTCGAGATGCCTTCAGTGTCTGAGACAGAAACATTTGCATTTAACCATGTTCTTTCCTGGAAATTGATTTGGGCACTTGGCGAGACGGCTACATTAGTGGTGGAGCTGTAAACAACATCCGAGTGTCGGTGTGAGAAAATGTCTCATCACGCAACACTTGAGGTACGAAGGAACACTTCTGAGAATTACCGAGTTCATCTGGCCCTGGAATATCTGTTGCTGTAGCCATCTGGTTAGCTGCTCCTCAGGTTGGCAGCTACACTCAAAAAGAATGAACAGCCCTCAGCACTTATGTTTCACAGTAGAGTGAAGAAGAGACTGTTGCTGCAGACAGTACTTGTTCAGAAAAATACATTATTTTGTTCTTTGAACTGTAGTGAGAAGAAAGAAACTGTAGCTTCAGGAGAAGGATGTTTCCTGTGGAGGCTTCTGCTCAGTGCTGAGGACGAACAAACTTTTACCATATTTTAGATCTCAGAGAAGTTTTTTGTGTTCTCAACATATGAGACTGAAAAAAGTCCAGGGCCAGTATTCACTCCTCCTCTATCAGGTAAAAAAAAATTGCCATGTGTCAAAGAGGACTACTGTCCCTTTTGAAAAGTGCATACTAGATGAATTGTGAAGGGAGTTCTCAGTAAGCAACTATTACCGGTGTGTATGTGTGTGTGTGTGTGTGTGTCTGTGTCTGTGTGGGGTAGAGTGGGTGCAGTGTGGGAGGGTGAGGGTGGGGGTTGCAGTTCAGTTGCCCGGCAACACAAGCTGCAGTAACTGCTCTCCTCTGTGTCGTGTCACAGGCATCAAGGTGCAAATACAGGTCAGTCAGTCAGGGTTCAAACTCTTTAAGTTTCCCTTTCCCGTGCTCTTAAAATGAGCATCACATTCGAAGGCATCCATAAGTCGTACCTCAAGTCTGTTCTCTGCTCAATGTTATGAATCCTGTAACATGAGGGTTTGTTATGAGACTTCAGCTTCACACCTCTTACAGTCCTGTTTATGCATTCAGAGAGAAATACACTGGACATCATTGCCAAATGGCAACAGCTCAGCTTTTCCTGTAAAATGCAGTGTAATGGTTTTGCAGAATGTGATGCTGAGGCTGCCAAATGCATTGAACTGAATGGCATCCTGCTCTACATCACACCTACAGACGGAGCTAAATGGGTCAGAAAATGCCCAGACTGTGGCAGTTTAAGTCCCCTCTCCTGTGTGAATGATGCTGACTGTCAGACCACCAGGACCTTTTCTTGGGGTCTGTTCAGTCACTTGAAATGATTTGAAATGTTGAAAGTCCAATTTCTCTGTAAGAGAAACTCGGTTGTGATCTCTTTGGACTATCTGCACTTAACAGTTGAGGTTCAACGAGCACAAGACCGATTACTGTGACAGGATGCTAGCGGCGAGACGCATGAACCCACAGGAGCAGAACAGATTGCAATTAATCTCCAGGGTGTAGAAAACAGATCATGATCCACTTGAAAAGAATGATGAGCTTTGAGGGAAAAAATCTAAGACAGGGATATTGATACAACTTTCTTGTTACAATAATTATATCACACATGGAGACTAAACAATAAGAAGATACTACAAGTGGATATTTTACTGCAAGAGTTGAATATTTTGGTAGGAAAGGAATTTGTTGTCTGTGAACATTTTACTAAAATTTTCAAATTTCATTGTCAACATATTTGTGATTTGCCAAATGCATGAGTAATAACAAATCCTCATTATGTTAATAGAAAATGTCATTTGTTTTCAGTTACATGTCCTACAGAATGTATTTGCTCTTGCAGTTTAGATGTGTAGAAATGTAAGAGGAGACAGAGTCACTGTTGGAGGTCTTTGTCTGGCTTCTGGTGACTTTGTTGATATGATCACCACATTCACCCTTTAATTGTTACTATGAGCCACTGGCAGCAGAACAGACCGTTCCAACCACATCTGACAAGATACAATTGTTGATTCGTTTCACAAACAGACTGTTGCAGGTAAACAGAAGGCCATGGATTAACATCTGGTTAGCCCATATCCACTCCCTACCAGCATCATTTCCACACAGATGGCACCTCCTTCCTGGTGTGGTTCGCAAGATAGGGGGGAAAAAGTACACAACACACAGAGATGAATGGCAAACAGCAGCTGAATTTCTCCATTCCTGTTTGTTGCGTGCGTATGTGTGAGCGACAGAATAAGCTGTATCTGCTGTGACCTACATGGCGGAGAGCGCTGTGATCTAACGCCCACACTATTCATTTAACTGATGTGTAGCACAATGAGTGTTTGAAGAGAGTGTTTAAAAAGCAGCAATAACAATGTCTGGTCTGTGTTGCAGTGCAGGTTGGGAAAGTCAATCACTTTAAACTCATTTGCACATAAGTTTTAGTTTATGTAGAGAACGTCACACAACTATCATTTTAACACATATACTTAAAATGCAGTGGGGTGTTGTTGGAGAGATAATCTAATCACAGGATTGTATGATCTGGATGTTGCAAATGCATTCACAAGCCTACAAAAGCCTCCTTCCAAGTATAGTATGTGCCACCAAAATGAGTGTGTCATCCAACAAATAATGAGCTGTGGTTTGAAGGCTCCAAAGGGAAACCACAACGTGATAGGAGGAGAGGGAGGACTTCTGTGGGTGCATCCTTATCAAAGCCCACTACATAATAATATCCTTGGGCGGGAGCTTGTTATGCAAGGTGCAAAACCCCAGTCATACATGCTTCAGCAGACTCAGAGGTTTCCCTCGGCGTCTGAAAACATGAATATTTTACAACAGACATTTTGCTATTTGTCTCTACAGCCGCATCCTCTTTGTTGAAAATCAAAAGATCTTTTGTGGCTCTGTGTCGCGGCTGCCCAGTGGTCGTATCTGCTGGAGAGTCGGGAATTAAATATGTGAGCCCAATTCACTTGTATGGATTTCCCGGTTCAGCTCTCGGACATGTATTGATTGGTCTGTCATTGTCTCTGACCGCTGTTTGTCTGTGAAGACAGAGGCAAAGTGTTCAGGCGAGTGCTCCAAAAACAAAGTGCAGATTCTCCAGTGTATATACGTGTGTGTGTGTGTGTGTGTGTGTGTGTGTGTGTGTGTGTGTGTGTGTGTGAGAGAGAGAGAGAGAGAGAGAGAGAGTGAGTGAGTGTGTACCTATCCACAAATACACAGTCAACCAAAGTGACAAACAGTAGGGGAGTAGCTACAGAATCTGGAGAAACTCAAGTTATAATTAAACCCATCACTTTTCTGCTTCAAGGACACCGTCATAATTAATGAATCAATCTACTGCCGTGAATGAAATTCAGACAAAAATGTCATTCTGTCATTTGTATGACTAGCTCCCACAATTTGACCACACACAGTGATATTATTTAACAAGCTCATCAAGCTGTGTTGGTTCTGCTGCTGCTGCTGCTGTTGTCACTGTGTGTGTGTGTGTGTGTGTGTGTGTGTGTGTGTGCGTGTGTGTGTGTACTCGCACACATAATGCTCGAACTCTTACACTCTGTCAAACAAAACAACCCTGGAGGAAAAGTTCCTCATTTTCTTCATGACAGATGTGGCGCTGCTCCTGTAATAATCTTGGATCCTGCAGGAGGAAGAAAAGGTTGGAGAGAGTCATTGGTTTAAAAAGAAAAAAAAAAGGCATTTTCTACAGCAAATTGAATTCTGCAACTTTATATGCGACACACGTTACCATACCTAATCAATATGGAGCTGCATAACTGTACTCGCACAGCTTCAACCGCACCACCTGCTGCTGTTTTATCCATCCATTCATTAGCTTAGATCTGGCACTGGGTGACAAGTGGGGTACACCGCGGACAGGTCACCAGTCTATAACAGGGCCGACATATAGAGACAAACAACCATTCACTCTCATGTTGACAGCTACAGGCGATTTAGAGTCACCAATAACTTAACCCTAATGTCTTTGGACTATGGGAAGAAGCCAGAGTACCCGGATGTTTTATCAACAACTGATATTCCATGTAATACCTTCTGCCTGCACCTCTTTAAAGCTGGTATAATTTTATCGTTTCATTATTATAAACTATCGCCCTGAAGAGACCGAAGCCAGCAATGAATTTATCCAGTAAACAAACCTGCATTGGTTTAGTCCAGACTCATTTACTTGGCCTTTCTTTGATACAGTTTTGAGTTAAACAGCCAAGTCACACAGACATGCAAGGAGGTGGATAAGAAAATGGAATGATAAAAACACGAACATAACCACAATCCTAACGAGAAACTTAAACTAGGATTATGCATGACAGTGCCTGTTAATATGTACCCAGTATCATTTGTAGTCTGTGGCCCGATGTGTGCTCTCTCTTATAATAAACACTCATCGTTTTCAGTAGATAAAATGAAAGTTTCTGATCTATTGCATTTGAGATGCTCAGTGAGAACAACATCAGTATTTTATCTTTATAACCTTATAATTCCATATTGAATGACGCTCTCATGGACACATAATCACTGCTCTCTCACATCACAGACCAACAACCCAGCGTTTATCTCCTCTCACCAGCTTGAATAGGAAAGTGAGTGTGTGTGTGTGTGTGTGTGTGTGTGTGATCTTAGTCAGCAATACCCTTGTCAGCCCCCATATTAATCTTAATTGAACTGTGTGGTGTGACAGAGCACTGTGGGATAGGTGACTCTGACATCTCAGTGGGTGTGGGGGCAAAAAAAATTAGCTTTTTTCTACATCAAAGTCTGAATGATAGTCACTGCTAAGAGAGCCCTCGAATAACAGAAATCTGTGCAGTTTTCAGCTCTGGTGCAATGTAGGTATCTGCTTTTTTGGCTCGAAGCCCGAGTGATTTCTACATTTATTCTTTTGCCATTAAGGCCTTCAACATGTCTAAACAAATAGATGTTATATTCAGACGTTCCAACTGTGTTGTGCAGGTTTTTCCTCAGAGACTCTCAGAGAAGCTATTTCTCACAGAATCAAAGCGCATTCTTGACAAGCATAATATATTGTAGATACGCAGCAAGTGGTATCATTGTGGATGTGAAAAGATGGTTGACATTCAGTGACTCAGGTTTTGTTTTGCCTCTCGACTTCCATCATAAGGAAATACATGACTTTTTTCCACGAGTTTATGTGCTTTCATAATGGCTCTCATCACAGGTTCTGTTGTTTTCTGTTCTTTTATCCTGTGTGTGTGTATATATATATATATATATATATATAGATAATGTTCTTTATAAAGTGTTTTATTAGAAGCTGAAAAATTTTTGTTTTTTTATACTACTAGTGTTGCTGGAGTTTTGACCTCTTCAGACTATATTTCACAGTTATGCAAGCTTCCTGTGTGTGGGAGATTATTTTGAATTTTACAGTAGAAGTGACGAGACAAAAAATAGATACTGTTACACTTCAAGTGCAATGAAAAAATCTTGAGCCTTGTACAGTATGGCACTTCAAATGTTCTCTTTGAGCAGAAATCCAGGAATAATGGGAGGATGGTTTGTCTCTCTGTACTCTGTGTTCAGGCCTTAACTACAATTCTAGCTGATTTTGAGTCCGTTACATTTGATGCACTTAAGAAAAATATTGGACCTTAGCACTGTTTTTGTTCATTAGGAGGCATGTAGAGCGCTGTTCTATCATTTGAATTGAAGGGAGATATTGTTGGCATTAACCACTTTCAGCCATTCAGAGTCTATCGTGTGCAAAATATGTCCTTGAAGGCCTGAAGAACTCCTGTTCAAGACTGTCTGATAATTACTGTAGCAGCACAAACAGTTTGCAGGTTTTTATGGTTCAAAGCACCACAGGCACTGGAGTGAATCCATATCCTGTGTGTTCATATAACAGGCCATGTCTGTGCATGTGTTGAAAACCAATCATCTCAGTTGTTGAGATGATTGGTTTTCACAGGGGTCAGTTGACTTAGCAGGAGATGAAAGACTTATGTCTACTGAGGTCAGCGACTGGAATGGACCAGACCTGATGTCAAACATGCCACTCTGTGTTAAATGCAGCTTAATGAGGGAGAAGGTTGAGGCCAACATCAGTTAAAGAGACTGTTTCCGCATGAGTGCTGACTGTGTATGAAACTATGTATTATCTGCTCTCAACCCTCACCCCAATCAGAGTCAGTGATCTTTACTAAAACAGAAGTCTCTGTGGAGAAAGAGTGTACATACCGTTCAGTCTGGGCACTGGGCAGCAGTGACACAGGTCAGTCTGTCTCTGTAGAAGTTAATTTCATTTTAAACACTTACTCATGGTATAAGCTCAGTGAAAGTAAAGTGAATGGATGACTGTACAGCTTTTCCTCACACCTTTCCTTACAGACTATTATTTTTTATGTTTTAACACAAAGTCAGTATCTGTGTTGCATTATATATTTGATTGCAGATGACATATCAATTTAAAAGCAATCAGTTTCTTTTTAGTAAAGGCCCCTGCCGCTGATAGTTCTCTACAGGATGAGGAAACTGCAACCTCAGTAGAAATGATTCTGGTAGATTCAGCAGAATTTGGTGTGGAGATATGCTTCATTTGTCTTTACAATGCAAGCTGGCATGCAAGAGTATAAAATCTATATGTTTCATCTTTTTAAATTCATTAAACTTTCAGCATTTTTGTTTGCTGATGTTGCTGATCATCGCTTTCCTGAACATTATCACTGTCAAACTTTGATCAGGAATGTTGCTGTATCTATAAACGTGTAGGGAACTGGACTGAGAACAAGAGCATTCAAGGGCTAATCTCCAACTATATGTTCAAAAGACACAATATACAGCATGCTCAAATTATCCATCGGTGTGGGTGTGGTGTTGGAGGATCTTTGAAATTAAAATTCTTAGTTAAAATCTGAAAAATGACAAAGTTAAGAATTTTAATTTTAATTAATGTCAGATTTCGGTGAGAAACCACTTTGTAAACACCTCCAAACAGGTCAGAGGTGAACTGTAAAGTGGCTTACTACAGCAGTGTCTGGCATTTTGCTGTGACATTAGAACAGATTACTATGGTAATAGGGTCCATTAATGCAACAATGTCACCGACAATAAGATTACTGTCATGTAACAAAGGCCATATGTTCCTGCTACACGTGCTGTCCTGTTCAGGGAAAACAGTCAGCAAATAAGGACAAGAGATGCTGATGCCTGAGATCATACATCATGAGGAGACTATTAATGAGATGAAAACCAGCCAAATGCATTCATCAGGCTGCGTTCTGTCCAGAAATATCGAAATGGATCTCCTGAAATTACCCAAATACATCTGCTTAGCAAGTAACATTACTTCACATAAACATGAAGTCACATCAGTGTAACTTTGTGTGAATGGATCACAAAGTTCTGTGACAGTCTCAGTCAGGCGTCATCCCTCATTTCTTCAGAGCAATTTAATTTTGTGCAGCTACATTATATCCACAGATAAGACGCTTTCAAAGTCAATCAACGGTCAGGTCGTTTAACGTATAACTATGTTTGCAAATTACTTTCCGCTCCACTGTGTGTGACTTCACCACACGGCATAATAACAGATAACAAACAAACTTGAGCTGGCAGGCAATTTATAGATAAGCCTCCTGTGTCATTAAAGACCATGTATGAGTTGGGCTGTAATGGTTTCTTTAATGGAGGTACAGACTTTAAATGTAATTTTTCCTCTTGTGACCTTGATGAGAAATATTGTTGTGTTGCCTGACTGCAAACCCCACTTAGAAATAATAAGAGAAGTGAAGTAGGAGAAGCAGAAACTACTGTGTAGGACAGACCGTGAAGTCATGATAAAAGGAAAGAGACATGACAAAGAGAGTATCTCATATTTATGAATTTTCAGCGTCTTTATTCATTCGGTTCAGACGTAGAGCTCAATGAAGTAGACTCCAGCAAAAGTTAAAGAACAGCCCTGAAGCAAAGCCACACTGACAAAGTCAGATTTACAGACGTAAAATTCCACAGCAGGCATTGCTGAAGTGTTGTAGATCTGCTGGCAAAACATAAGAGCATTGTGAAGTATATTTCATCAGCAGAAGCCTTATTTAAACGTGTGTGGCCTCCATGCTTGAGTGCTAATGAATCCTGCTTGTCCCTGGGTGATCTGACCTCTGACCTCTGTGGTGGAAAATTCAACCTCAGTGGGTTAATAGCTGCTCACAACACTTGTTGACGGCAGCATAAAATGATTACTACAAACTCGAAGTCTGTCTCTGGTTTAGTATTGTTCTTTTCCATTTCCATTTTTCTCCATCCGGTTATTTTCCACTGTGGATAACAGAAAAATATTGCACTGCCCTGTGAGAGAAATATACACATAGCTGGTTATCGGAGCAAAACAACCTTGAATGGGGTTAATTGATGGGTTCCCAGTGTTATGTCCTGCTTACTAAAAAATGCTGCCGGAGATATTGATTGGTTTTATTACAATCTCATGCATACAAATCATTTACAAAACAACATGTTGCATCCATTGCTACAACTAAAGTATATCAATAATCATAGCAGCAAAGCAAATCCAGTACTCAAACAATCAATCACAAGTCTTTGGATGATATTTCACGTTATTATTGGAAATAAAAACATATACAAGATGGTTTGACTTCACAGTGATATGATTGGATGTGAATCAAAAACTAAAGATCAGAACTGAAGATTCAACAAAGCTGTATCCAAGCCTGGTGTAATTATCAAAAGTGTCCATAAAAACAACAGAGAGAATTTAGTAAGAAGCAGAAATCAGAGACTTGAAACTGACCACAGAAATAATTCATCGTTGGTATATAACTACTGCATCACAGAGCAAATAACATAAGCCCAAAATATTGTTATATTTTAGCAGGAATAGATTGTCTACTTCTTCAATGATGGAAGAAACCCTCAAATTAATGGGTTCAAGCAGTCACACAGATCCATACCTTTACTGTCAACACTCACCATAGACGATCGAAGATGGAGACGCAACTCCATGTCAAAATGATCTGCATTTAGAGCAGAAGAAATTAAGTTGGTCAGAGAAAGAAAAGAATGAGAGGAGGAAGAAAAAGAGAAAGTACGAGCAGATGGTTGTTGTGGCTGATTATTAAAGATGGAACAAACAGTTATCAAAACCTGGACACAATCCATTAAAAGCATTTTAAGAAGTGGAGTACAGTGCATGTGCAGTCTTTTTATGGTTTTATTACTGTCATACTGCTCACCACAATATATGTCTTTTCCATTTTACTTCTTTCTTTTGCAGAGGAGGCATTCTTTCACCAGAAAACCCAGCTACTGTAGGACTGAAATGTCAGCAAAAATAAGGCTTATGAGTTACTTGATTTCATTATCTTTTATTTTACACTTACATAAAGATTTTTTTGTTTTTTATTTTTTATTTTTGAAGCTTCATTGATGTAGAGAGAGGATCCTTCAGTGTGTGTGTCTGCATGTGCGTCAGAGCACCAAAGACAAACAGCACAGCTGCGCAAATCTCTCAATTCAATTAGCAGTAGTAGCTCATGCAAATGCAATCAATATTGTAGACACATCTGCGCACACACACACACACACACACTCATCTTTCACGCATACACTCTCAGAGGGACAGAAAAAGCTGGGCAGCGGCTGGCTATCAAATTACTGAAGATCCCTGTCAGCTTTGGTTCTCTGTGTTCATGTTCGTGGTCACACCTGCACGCCAAGGTGAATGAAAAGTCACATCCATGACACGAACCGTCTGCACTGCCTCACTAAATTCAGATGAATTTAATTTGTGCACTGACAACTGCCCTGCAGGGCATGTAGCCACTGCAACCTGAGGTCTGCTTCCACTCACTGATAAACCTGATGCTGCCTGGATGTGAGCTGTGTGCTTGTGACTGGGAAAAGAGAAAAAGCTCTGAGACAAAAAACAAACACAAAAAGCTCAGGATTTAGATGTAAGCAAAGTCCTGGATAGGATAGAAGTCAAGGTTCCCACAAACAATTCTGTGGTGGGCTGTTTTTTTTTTCCCCCCAGTGCAGGCAGGGAATACATCTGTCAGTGTGCTCTTGAGCCAGGCACTTTACATCAGTAGAGAGTGGCTGCTGTAAAGCCACCAGGGAGAGGCAGTGGGGCAGGGCAGACAGCTTTTTGGATTATACTGGAAACAACCAGAGTGGTCTTTCATAATATATAACCATCATTAACAACGAAATATCTTAACATTGAATCTGCATCTCAACTGTGAGGAGGGCTGGAGGAACTTAAATGTGATGTTCATCTATCGTTTTGTGAAATTTTGCAGCATGGGAAGCCTCTGAGGTGCTGACGGTCTCTCTCTCTCTCTCTCTCTCTCTCTCTCTCTCTCTCTCTCTCTCTCTCTCTCTCTCTCTCTCTCCAGCACCGCACTGTCCACTCCAGATCAGCGTGAGTGCGCAGCGACTCCAACGTCTCCTCTGACCCCTACAATCTAACCCCCCACCCCCCCGCCCTCCTGCGTTCTTCCACACAGCACCCCGCAGCGGGCACGGTGTCTCCAGAAACACCTGGATGGATTTCGCCGAAGCAATTTGTTCCCCCCTCCTCCTCCTCCTCCTCGTTCCTTTTCCTTTTTACGCTCCATCTTAGCGCATCTTTAGGTGTTGGAAGAGGAGGGAGAACGAGATGTCCTGGATGTATTTTCTCCGGAGGTTGTAAAAGTGGACGGGAGCGCAGCTCGCTGGAAAACCATGTGGAGAGCGGCCACGTCCTTATGTGGAAGCACCGGAGACAAAAAGTGACTCTATTGGGAAACAACTGTTTGCGTTTTCTTGGAGAAAAAAATCCTTCGATGAGGAAACAAAGAGGGAAGAGATGGTAGAGAAGTAAGTGCGTAAACAACTATTTGAGATTCAACACTAGTATCATGCAAACATCACGCATTCCCTGCGTAACTTGTATAAACCTGCGCTCCTCCAGATGACAAATTAACATAAATATTATTTTATTTTAATCGTGAGTTTGTTGAGTGAATTATGGCATCGTTTGTGTCTCTTGCACAAAATTCTTCATATTTGAACTCATCTCTTTATGATACTTAAATGTAGCTTTTATTATAAATGTGCGATACAGTGTATTTTGCACGTATGCAAGGCTTAATTTTCAGTTTTCTATTTAAACCGAGAGAAATACGAGTACTCACAGTTATGTAATTCTAAAATCATTATAGTGACAAAACCCGTAAAAAGAACGTGTTTTTATAGGATTATTTCACGTGGTTTCAGCATATTATTGAATGAATGATCCTCTCCATAAGTTGTTTACTGTAAAATGCTGGCTATCTGGACCTCATGGGGTGATTATGTAATTGCATTTACTGTAGCAGGCTGTTTGGCAAACGGGATTGTGACAAAGAGTGTTTAATTTTTTATGAGCTTCCACTCACTGTGTGACACAGTCACTGTGTTCATTTATTCTGTGGTGACCCCAGAGCAGCAAAAACAATCACAATAGTATTTTAGTTACAGTCCTGCAGGGAGGCATACGTGCATGCTGCTCCACTGCCGCATGCTGTACATATACTGGAAGTATGTTTAGGTTCGGGTTATGTATTACATTTCTTTATTCTTTTATAATGAATGTTCAAACTTAACATCTAAGTACTCTGTTATGAAGGAGCCTGGTAGAAGTCATGATTCCTATTATTAGATCAAGCTCAGAAGAGGAGGCTAAGAGATGGAACTATATGTATTTCCGCCCTGATGTGACTGTAAATGTTAATGTGTGACCAGATTACAGGTGGTATGGAGCTTTTGCACACATTAAATGAGAAATGCTACCTGCTGCAGCTCGTTACATGTTGTGGAGTGGCGCTCTTCTTCTGGTTCATTATGTGAGGAAATAGAGACATCATGAGAGAAACTGGTTGTTCAGTAAGGATACAGAAGTGGGTACATGATGCTACCATGTGTCAAATATTTATGAAGTACATGACTGAACCTGGAATTCAATTGCATTTGAAAGGGGAGGAAATAATACAGGCTATTCTGCAATAGTGTGTTCAGGGATAGATTTTTATTGAATGGGTTCAATGTCTATGACTTACTGACAGTAGTAACTGTAGTTTTTAATAATGTGCAGTTCAGTGCAAATTCAGCTTCTCTTCAGATGGTTATTGCCTCGCAATATATTTAATTATTCTCTTAAATAGAGCTGAAACAATCGAATGAAACAATGAATAAATTACTTATTTAGTTTTATAGCTATAGTTTTGAACTGTTGGCAGTTGGACAAACAATTACCTTGTGCTCTGGAAAACCACATTTTTTCACTATTATCTGTCATTCAATTGACTTAATTGATTAATTGGGGAAATAATTGTCAGAGTAAATGACCATTAAAAATAGTTAGCTGCAATGCTAATCTTAAAGGAGCAGTGTGAAGGATTTAGTGCCACCTAGCGGTAAGAACGCAGATTGCAATTAACTGCAATTGCAGATGTCGGAGAGGCCACGATGGCCGTAACATGACCAAATCATGTCAACTACAGCTCTGACTAGTCTGTCAAGTGAAGAGGTTTCCATTCTTTCTCCCCTCTTTCTCGTCATCTTCATGTTTCATATTAGGCCGTGGTGTCAGTGTAAAAACGGTTTGTCCTTTCTGGGCTACTGTAGAAACATGATGGTGCAACATGACTCATGGACGGACTCCGTAGAAGAGGACCTGCTCCCTATCTAGATATAAATGGCTTATTCTAACTGAATGAAAACACAACAGTTATTAGTCTTAAGTGATTATACACTAATAAGTATATTATATTAAATTTCTGCCAATAGATTCCAGTAAACCCTACAGAGTACATGTTGTAGCCTCTAGAGATACTGTCACCTGAAGGTGCTGTAATTTAAAATGTGTTCTACATCCACATTAATCATTTCCATCCTCACAGTGGCCGCACCTGACCTTCTTGACCCGAAGTCTGCCGCCCACAACTCCAAACCTCGCCTGTCCTTCTCGACCAAACCGGTGGTGCTGAACGCTCCAGAGGATGAGTGTGACACTCGGACCACTGTCATGAGGTGGAAAACTGTGACCGCCATCTTCTTCCTGGTGGTGCTCTACCTAATTATAGGGGCGACTGTGTTCAGTGCGCTGGAGCAGCCTCATGAGAGTTCCCAGAAACTGGCCATTCTTGCAGAAAAACTCGACTTCTTGGCCATGCACGCCTGTGTCAACTCCTCTGAGCTGGAGGATCTAGTGAAGGTAGGTGAAAGCATCAACGTCATATGAATAATTCAAATCTTTTCTCTTCTGCAGGACCTGGCTATGACTGATGAAATGTATTAAAATATTCTGCACTTTGTGTACAGATATTTTATGAATTGGGTATTTGCAGTTCTCTACACAGACAGAAAAAGAGAGAACACACTGAGGTTAATACTGATGTTTCAACAGCTTTACACCATGTAACCCTTGGCCTCATGGACACAATTACTGAGAGTAAACGCAGCCAGAGCTTTAACCTGAGGATATATCTTCAGCCAGTTAATCCTGCCAAAGAGCTACTTTTCTTATGCACATTCTGTGGGCCTTGCAGGCTGTTTGATATTTCCCTAAACATGGTCTTACATCTTACATCCTAGAGACATTGTACTTCACATCTGTTCATTTCCCATTTCCAAGATGACACTTCCCTAACCAGAACAAAGAATTTATTTAAACAGAAACCATGATCTTTCCTTAAACATAACCATGTTGTTTTTGTCCAAATTGAACAAAAAAGATGTTGCCCCAAATCAAACATGACAATCTCAAACTGAACTTAAGTAAATAATAAACCAGACTAAATTAATTTGTTAATTTTCAATTGCAAAATGTCACTATAAATATCAGCTCAGAGTGAGCAGTCTTCTAATAAAAGACTTCCACTGACTTCGTGACTCTTCCTTTATGGATTAGAGGATCTCACCACCAACCAAACTTGTCAAGGGTTGATGAAAAGCATTTCCTCTTGGGGAATCTAGCTGGCATATTGGACTTGTGGATCGTGATTACTCTTCTAATGTGCCCGAGCTGAAAGGTCTTTAAATCCCGGGAGAGACAGATTTGTCTACCGCTGCTAATTTTGGACCCATAGCTGAACCATTTTCCTGATTCTGTTATAGCACAAAAGGTGTCTCCAAATGTCAAAGCATCCTCTAAGCTCACTGTTAACGCAAAGTAATATTGAGTACATTAACCACAAATCTTGGATGTCAGATTTTTTGGTAACTAGTTTCAGGACTGGACTACATGTACAGCAGTGCAGAGCTGCTATTACTTCTGAGATTAGGTCGTATCCAAGATAACAAAGTATGTCATTATCACCACGAGGATCAAAGCATAGATCTTACCATAGCTTTTTGTCACAATAATTAGGAAACTAAAGACTACAGTACATTACAGTGAATAAACCCATGAAATTAACAGAGCGACCACATCTCCAAAACTCTAAAAATAAAGTAATAAACACAGTGAAATAGCTGTTAGTCAATACAGGCCAAGTGCAACATGGAGTTTTCATTTTTTCGTGTTTCAGTATGTGTGATGAAGTCTACTTTTTTGTGTATTCACTTTTATCCTGAATAAAGTGTAAATATTGGAAGTTTAATTGGATTTCCAACCATGTTTTCATCAGATCAGCCACGTTGAATAGGTGTTATCGATATAAATTATTAATTGTCAACTTTCATCTTCTGGGTTTGATATTAGAGAATGGCTTGAGAAAGTAAAAGTGCAATGTTTAGTTGTTGGTCAGGTTAAGGGTTAAATTTGAATGAATTAGATTTTCAGTCATGTTTGGATTGAATATGTAGCAGACAGCTGAAAAAGGTAGCTCTGAGTTTCTGAATAATTATGATTTGATATGTTTTCTGGTGCCATATTGATTTGTCATTTCTGAAATGGTTGTCCAACGCATTGACATTCAGTGACATTTATAGTTCATGTAGGTTCTGACCATATTAAAACTGACCCAGGCTGACAAGGATTTATTATTGAATAATGTTAATGAGACTGTTTTTGATTAAGAGGGGCTGGTGACAGACAGCACTGTCTTGGCCTTGACTTAGTATTCAAAGATGGTGATGATGCTTTTTGTCCTGAGATCATCATCTATCAGACTGACTATCAGGTCATGATCTCTTGTCAGAGGTGACTTAATGAACGTGGATCCCTGGACAAAGGAAATCAGTGGGCTTCTGAACCCAAACCATTCTGCTTTAAAGCCCTTCACTCATTTCCGTAAACATACATGTACAGCAGTGAAGCTGCTTTCTTGTGAAGAAAGACAAACGGCCGCAAACGTTACCCTTGGTAGCACATTGGTTGGCATAATACAGTCACCATAATTGTTACTGCTGCTCTCCCTGGTGGTGCAGACATTTGACTTGGTGGAGATTAATTAGGTTGGAGTCAGTAGAAATAATGGAGGCAGCAAACAGGAGCAGCAGCTGATTCTGCTCCACCAGTTTTTAGCAACGCTAGCAGTGTGGCTCCATGGATGGCAGTGTCTGTCCCAACTGCCATCACAGGAACTATTGGACGGATTACCATGAAATGTTGTACAGATATTTATGGTCCCTGAGGGGTGATGTCCAGGATTATCCAAGGAAATATCTCAACATACTAGGTTATTAGATACTATAGAAGATCAATCCCAGCTGCATCATTTAAGTGTTAATTAGGAAAAATTAGCCTGCTAACACGCTAAACTAAGACGATGACCACAGTAACCATTGCACCTGTTTAAAACCTGCATGCTATGATTGTCATGTGTGTCAGAGATAAGTCTCGCAGTGGTGCTAACGTGGTTAGCTAGAGAGAAAAAAAACCTGTGAACAATATGCACCAGATAAAATGAGATTATTCACTGCTGTGAAACTGATCAGCTGAAAGTGTAGTTGCTCTTCCGTGCGAGCCTGAGGATGTTGTTTTTCTCTTTGCCTACAAGCACATCTTCTCTACTGTTTGACCTCTATTATAATATCCTTGCTCCCTCTGTCTCAGCCACAAGTTTAATGATGACAGACTGTCCTCTGTCCTCAAAAATGTCTTTCAGCCAGATGAACATCTGTTTTCAGGCAATATGTGACTCCATTTACTGACCTTTCTGCTGAATCAGTCTGTGCTCATTACAGTTTACAAAAACACAGTTTACATAGGGTATTTCAGTCCTGGACCTCAGAAACAAACTGCAAAATGAACAGAAATAATTACTGGCTCAACAATTTAAGCAATCAAAAACTGGCCAATTCACCTGTGGGAGGCACTTTAATGTTCTATTAATGTTAACAGGATAAGTGTGAGCCAGTTTCAACAGAGCAGTCCTAACAACAAATCTATCAGCTATCTCTGAGGTTTTACAACAGCCCGACCTGACGGTTCTGCTGATCATTGATCATTCAGTATCTCAGTGAGCTCAGCAGGATTTCAAGCAACTACTTCTCTTGTGATGATTTATTGATACACAGCTTCAACACAGGTGTCCCCCTCTCACTTTTGCTTAATTATGTATACAAACACATACACATCCACCTTTGTAGGCTCCCACTGATCAAAAGCCAGTCAGCAGAGGATTGAGGAGAGATGCACTCTCAAAGGGAGTAATTAAAAAAGTGAGTGATGTCAAAAAGCCTAGACGATTCAGTCTCTCCTGGCTGTTTGGCTCAGCTTGGAGACAGCCATTGTGGTCTTCACATTATCCTGTCTTATCGTTTCCCCTGGCCATAGTTAGTTTGCGCACAACCGAGTGCCAAAACGGAATTAATATGGCCGCTTTGGCTGGGAAACAAAGGAGCTGATTGAGCCAAGCCTGTCTGATTGTGTGATTTGCTAAATTATGTTTGTAGAGGCACAGTAGATGTAGGGTTTCAGAATTTTATCTTTGAACTCTCTCCTTTGTTGTATTTGGAAATGATTAGGGATAGAACTGATAAAAACACTGTACTACTGCACCTTTGTACATGATGCTTGTTGTGTCTGTAAATACATTTGTAACCTCTGCATGTAACCACGTCTGCTTTGTCATTTGGGTGTACCACTCTGGATAAAGCTTTTTACTCATAAGCCAGAAGCTACTGTCAAATTTTGTCACAAGTTAAACTGAAAATTGCATCCATTACTATGTGTTTTTCTGTAAACACAGCATTAATATATTACATTAGCCTGTTTGCAAACAGTGGTCTATTTACACATCCACAGACACAGAGTAACATTTGCATTCATTTTGAGTCTACTACTGATGAATTTAAATCCAATATACTCCCTTTTAGCTCTGTTTTGGTCTTCACTGACTCTTGGATGCTCCACTACGTTATGTGCTAGTTGCTAACTAGATCTAGGTTAATGACAATGAACCAAAAGGATGACAGCTGTACAACCAAAACAATGAGCTGAAAGACGCTAAAAGGCTTCACAGAGGCTGAAGGAAACTGCAGAATTGGGTCATAATCTGCACAGTGAAGCGTTTTGATTCTTTAAGCACCGTTAACATCATCTACATCTACATTGTATTGAGGTGGAGGGTATCTCAAAACCTTCTTAAATAAAACCAAAATTATCAGTATGGTTATATACCACTACAGGCAGTTCAAACCTATTGTCAGACAAAAATCTTACAACCCTGGAAAATGTTCAGTTATGACATTTTTACCTCCAATGCCAGCATGTTTGATGTTTGAAGATAAGGGAAAGGTCATAGTTAGGGTTTAAAACACCCCAATCTCCACACCCTTAACTTCAGTGTCGCTACTTAGACAGCACACTGTTTCATGTCTTGGCACTGAACGCTTGCAAATTGTGAGGTCTATAAATCATCCAGGATACTAGACTGGTAATATGAGTGAACCACCCCTGTAAGCTGCTGTCTATGCCTTTGTGTTTGTCAGCTTGTGTGGATAAGCAGCATGCAGTTCCTTGTAAGCCTCAGATTACAACATTACAACCTTTTCAACATCATCAGCCTTTATCTCTCGACCCTATGACCTGTCATGTCATGTTAACTCTGTCTCGTTACATTAGTGACTGTTCCTTCATTTTCAAATCCATTATTCATCCATTTCATCCCTTACGCACTCGATCTTTACTGCCTTATCATGCTCAACAGTCGTAGGTTAATGAAAGCTCTCTCAATTTCACTAAAGATGATGGATCGTAGCAGACAACTCCCTGACATTGCAGTGACCCTAAACTGTGCGTGTCTGTGAGTGGGTGCGTGAACACACTCAGAAAAAGCTGACTGTGCTAGTTCAGGAGAACTGAGGGCAGTGTTATATACTCCACATCATTATTGTATCATTACTACTCTGTTCCTGAAGGTTTATTGATAGTGAATACAAATGATAGAGATCATCAAAAGGAGCCGTACAAGTCTTACGTTTATTAAGAAGTTCCACAAAAGAATTAGATAATTTTTATTGATCTTAAGTGAAAAAAACATCCCACATATACATAAGAGATAACTTAGCTTTAGTCCAGTATAGTATAACTGTGCAGTTTATTAACAGCAGCTCTGCAGCTATTCTCCTGAGGTCTCTACATTTTTCTCTTTCATTTGTCTCAGTAATGACTCTGTCTTGAGAAGTCACTTGGTCCAAAAAGCCTTTTGTCTTACTGCAGTAAATTGCGCTGTGTTAGCCACAGTCAGGTATAAAAGAAAAGCCCTGGTGAGACCAGGCTAATCCAGGAGGAGGTGACTATTCACTGGTCTTGATAGCTTGCAGTTGTAGCACAGCACATACTCAGTTTACAAAGATGGTGGAAGATTTACCTCTTGAAATTTACAGCAGTTTTTGAAAAAGTGTGTCCATGATTTCAGGCAGAGGTAGATAAAAGCAGGCTTCTCATTTGTAGCCAGCAACTATGTATTTTTTCAGGTGGAATACCAACTGTCACTGGTGGATTTTATCAGCTGTTAATAGTGAGTTAATGAAGCTAATATTAGCTTCATGAGTTGAAACAGTTGGCTCTTATATGATATCATGCTATAAGACAGAGAATAGCTGCAACTTCCAGGAACAGTATTCTCATGTAACTGAAGAGGCCTGTGGGATGAGGACAGACCAGTGTTTTTGGCAAGCACAGCTCTACCTCTGGTACCTCTGGTAACACTGCTTCCCCATGTTATGTTTGTGTTATGGCCCAGTGTGTATGTCTGATCCTCACAGCTCCATACGTCTATGTTTAGGTGACTGTGGGTGAAGCTGTGCAGTGGTGTGTTTTCCCCCTCCTGGTGGCTTCACTCCTCTTTTGTCTCCTGTCAGAAGAGCACAGCCCTGAGTGGGAAAACATGCTGCTGTTCTGTTTCCCGTGCAGCCGGCTGGTGTCTAAAGGGCATGTCACACTCAAAGCTGCAAAACCGAGGTGGGGGAGATTCGTGTCACACCTCTCACACATGCTCACACTCACAGCCAGCCAATCCCCTGGGCAAGACTAATCACCATCATACAGACCCAGCCAGTATCGCATCATAGCCATAGTCAGCCTCCCATCCTGGGGCCAGACACGTTTCATTCTTTTAATAAGAATTTAAAAGATCTACAAAATGCTTAGAAGTTATTATATGGCATGTCTGGTTATACCAAAATATAGCCTCACAGATCAGCTCTGCCAACATGAAGCTGCGTCACTGTGTCACATGATCACAGACCCACAGGTAAAAGCAAACACGTGTAGAATGACTGAACACAGTGGGTTATAAGATGAATTACAGCAGATAGCACCGTGTAGTTTGATGCATATTTAGGTACGCTCTAGATGACAACAGTGTGTTCCCAAAGCAGTGGCTGTATGAGCATCAGCTTCTTGTCATTTCATGGGCTAAATTAGGATTGTAAAGATTTTGAGCTTGTGAAAGGAAGTTGCGCAATGAATGTGAATGTGGAAAAGTGGGTTTGTCCAAATAGATAAATTATCCAGATGTAAAGGCTTTTTAAATGAATGTTTGAATAGAATGTAACCTCATATTATGACTAAACATTTTTTCAGAGGCACCAAGTCTTAAAGGTCCTCATTTTAGCTCTTGAGGAAATTAACAGCCTTTGCTCTTTTGTGAAGAGAAGGGTATGTAACATTTCTTTTGCATTTGATAAAGGTGACAGATGCTCCTCATTGTTTCTCACAGGCATTAATTGGTTTTGGTTGGATGTTTATCTCAGCTGTCACCTATCCCCTGAGAAAGTTGATGCGCGCCACTAATTTTCTTATGTTCCTCAGCTCACCTCAAACCACAATCCCTCTGAGAGACAGAGGGAGTCTGTGCTAACTTTTTTTTTTTTTTTTTTTGTCTTTTTCTTCTTTCCGCTCCAGCAAGTGGTTTCAGCAGTCCGAGCAGGTGTGAACCCATCAGGAAATTCATCCAATCAAACGAGCCTGTGGGACCTCAGTTCCTCCTTTTTCTTTGCTGGAACTGTTATCACCACCATCGGTAAGAGGAGCAGTTTCTTACTCTTGGGCAACTCAGTTCTCATCTTAATCTCTCTTGTAGACTCCACCGGTAATACTTGTTGCACAGAATCCTGTAAAAATGCATACAAAGATGTGAAACCTTTTATATGTTAACGTGTAGAAATATTGATATGTGTCTTATAAGCACAGTTCATTTATCATTTTTCGGCATGCAGAAAGCCAACAGGGCACAATGTGATTTCATGCCAAAATGACGATTCATTTCGGCATGAAATAGCGCTTTCATAGCAAAATTACACTTGCAAAATATCAGCTTCTTTCCCAGATTCTGCTTTATCGTACCAGGATTGTGCTTGGACTTCAAACATCAAAAAGTAGTTGCTCACATTCATTTAAGTTGCACCCATAAGTTTGAAGTTTGCACTTTGCACTTGTCCTGAAAACAGCCTGATACACTTCTCAGCAACAAAAAAGAAATTAGGTCTGTGACATGCAAGATATACCAAGGTCCCCCACACAACTTACAACCAAAGACTATGCCCCAGCCTCGGAACATAAGTGTTAATCATTGTCTACACTGAAATTATTCCTAAAGTGTGTGTCTCAGTGAAGTGTTGCCAAGCTTATGCACTGTTCTCTGCAATATACTTAGTCTCCTGATAATTCACAATAAGATTAATCTGCCTGTAATAAAATAATAGAAGAGCAATATGATTTTTAAGGGCCAGTGCTCATTTGCTTTTTCGTTATTGTACTGTATAATCGAGGAGCTGTCGTGCTGTCTCAGACTGAAGCGCATACATAAGAGACACCAACACAGTTCCCTCTTCCATCATCTTTTTTACACCATCGCTCTCCCTGTCACCTCCAGCTGTAAGAGCTTACTAATCAGGAAAAAGGAACAGCTCACATGCACACAAGCACACACACTGACAGCTCATCTGGCTCTTCCAATCAGACCTTGACAGATCGGTGCGTCTGTTCAGTGGGCTGAAGGGCTCCATTTCACATCTCTAGCATCCTGTCAGGGCTCACCCTCCAATCAGAAAATGTAATCCCTCGCTTTGTAAATGTATAACTTGGTCTCTTGTTGTAAAATTAGCATGCATGTTTTTCAAATTATTGGATTACGTGTGACCAGCGCAAAATCTTGGTAAACATTTTTAGAATTAAATTGCAGCCAGTAAACCAGAACCTGCTCCAGTAAAATTTTCCACATTTCTAGATTTTGCTGCACTGCACCAACCTTATGCTTGAACCTCTGCTTGGAACAATATTGCAAGAATTAATTGGTCGCAGCAATAGCACACACACAGACACACACATAACTAGTCTTATCCGGCTCGGCCAAGCAAACCTTAACATATGAGCTTGTCTGTTCAGTTGGCTGCTGGGATCCATTTCACGTCTCCAAGATCCTGTCAGATCTTATTCCCTGCTCGCAAAATGTTACAGGGTTGTGATAACTTGATTTTTCCTTCTGGCAGGAAAATATGTGCTTTTTGCCTATTTGATTAAAGCAATCAAATAGGCAGAGTGTAAAAGCTGCACTGTGGCTTTTCCCTTCACTCACCTGAGATTGAGTATGTTGACTCTGATTTGCAATAATTGAGCTTGCTCTTTACACAAGGCAGATTTACTGTTGGTGCTGATGTTTTCTCATGAAATGAGCTGTGCTAGATTGTTTGTCAAAGCAGGGAAAAGGAGAGCTCTATGGCTTTACTTTTGTTTAGGATACATAGATTTGTTTCGTTTGCTTCAGTGGAAAACTCAAACATGTAGAAGTGAAGGTGCACAGAAATGGTTTTGTACTTTTATTAAATAGCCGACAGCTAGAGCTTTGATTTTTGCAGCAGAAATCTTCCTCCCAGATGTTTTGTGTGTGTTACTTTGCTGCTTGTTAGCATAAATAGAATGTAATTGCTGTGCTGTCTGTTGGTAAGCATGATAATGTTACCTGATTGGGACAAAATGTTCTGCAGCTACTGCTGCTAGGCAAAGAAGCCACATTTCAGAGAGGTGACTCCTGAAGCTTTTATGCAGTTTCTTTGTCAGTGACCAATCACTCAAGAAATACATTAGAGTCCAGAAAGTAAAACATTAGGCATGTCTATTCTCCTGGCCTTACTTGATTCAGACAGAGGTGGCTGAGCAAAAAAAATGTGTTCATGCCGAGATCTTTAATGGGATTTCCAATATAGAGGCAAAGCATCATTCCCCCACTTATTTTCATCTATATACTTAATCCAGAAAATGAACTGAAATAACTCTTGTATCCGTTGCCTCTCCCACCTCCCTCCTCCCCTCTCCTGGGAGTAAAAGAGGTACCATAATGATTGATCTCACAGCATTTCTCCCCGTGGGATTCCTTAGTTAAGTCTCAGCAACTGTTATATTCCTGCTGAAATTCACATTCCCCCCACAGTCTATAGATCAAAACAGGTCTTGAATCAATCACCCTTTGTTGCCTGTGCATTAAAGAATAAGTCACTATAATTCATTATTACAAACTTGTCCCCCTTGGACTCTGTTGTAAGGTGGAGCACAGGAGTCCTAAGTTTTATTTTAGCATTTCATGTGATGTACTTTACCATGAAAAATGGTATTTACTGTTCAGTCTGAAAGTGAGATCCATCCAGGGTAACATCCAAATGTGTCTAATCATAGGGAGTATAGTTATAGTGATAACACTAGACAATGTGTCCCCTATCATCTTATTTTAATGCCACCTGAAACCCATCACGAGGGTCTGATTGCAAAATAAAACCATAAAACAACCACTCTGTGTCCTAAACGGAAGCTAATGAAGTCACTCGGTTTAGTTTTGTGCCACCGTTTTTCTCTCCTAGCATCACTTAATGAGTTTAGGGGAAAGCCATTAAGCTTTAATTGTCCACTGTAACTGCTATTCCTCCTTGAAGAGATGGTTCAAACGGTGACTCGTTGCTGCATGTGATCATTAAATAACGGAGTGTGGCCGTGTTCAGTAATGTAATGAAAGAGGTGATCTGGTCTGACAAATGGGGTTGTTTTTGTTTGTTTGGGGTTTTTCATTTCAAGGCTTCAGCTCATTCCAAAGTGGAAAGCTTAAGGTTTATGTATTATTTATACAGGCGAGTGTGAAACTAATTTAATTACTTATTAGTGTTTAACCTTTAATTGAATTGAACGTGTTGTGAAAAGTCAAACATTTTTGGATAAATATATATCCTCTACATACTAGAATCCATACATCTGTCATACATTTTCAAATAAAGCCATAGTTTCCCCTCATTTTTACCAGCTGTGTCTGTTTTAAATATTTTTCTCTATCATTTATATCATATTTGATTAGGGAAGTCAACTGTCCCTTCAAACCAATCCTATAAGATTAAGTAGGTGACAAAATTCTCTAATGAATACCAAGGTTTTTACCTCAGCGTGAATACCAAACAAAGTACGATTTGCTAAGCCTAAACTGGTTGTCATGGCTGACATATTAATAGAATTCAAAGATAAGCTGTAACTATAAGCAAAAATTAATCTGTTTAATTCATTAAAATAAAACAAAGCAAGTTAAGCTTCAGTTTAGAGAGCTGCATGTGTTCTGCAGGGGCACCTGGAGGTGTTAAAAACTAATCCTACATCCTGTCTCCCATTGAACTAATCATGAAATCAGTGAGACTTGATTGACAATTTTTCTTCACATTCATCGTCACCCTACTCAGATGTGTGACTGGAAAGTTATTAGAAGGCACCCTGCAGCTCTTAACCTGAGACAGATGACTGTATTAATAAAGAAAAGTGGATGGAGTTCATTATGCAGGCCCCTTATGAAACGTTAAATAATGAAACTTATATGCAATGTTTGAACACGCAGTGTCAGGTTTATGTACAGTGAGCCACAGGTCTTGGACGTTTTTGTTTACCAGGATATTGGCCTCTATAAGCCCCGTTTGCTTTTCTAGCTGCACATGATTATGGGGTTGGGAGAGAAGATGAAAGGCAGCAAACCAGTGATGGACTCACATTTGTGTGTGTTTCAGTGTAATTGTACATACGAAGCCCTGTGTCCAGCATGCTGTGTGTCTTTTCATTTTTCGCTTAGGACAGACAGTGTGAATGATAAACTCTTGTCTGAGTCAGACTTCCATCTCTCACTACTGACATTTCACAAAGCTCAAAGCTACTGTGTTGCATCTCTCTGCAGTGATGTCACAGCACAGTCAAGCTTTGTGAAAAGTTTTCCCCTCCACAAAGTTTAAACTGATATTATGTCTTCGACTCCAAGAACTGTCCTTCAGCACTTCACTGCAAAGCACAAGCATAACTTTCTTACACTTAAAGAGAAACGAAGCATTCATGGGGTCTTCATTTTCCCAGGAAAAAGTCCACAACATAAAAGAGTAGAAGAGAGAATAAAATGCACACAATACTCAAAATGCACTCAATATAATTCTCAAAATAGAAATAAAAGGCAAAATAAAAAATGTAGCCACACACAAACCAACATACATGCAACATCAGAGAGACAGAGCATTCACAGGATATCTTTTCCTCACCAAACTTCTCATCTATTTAACATATTTATGCATGAAAGTAAATCAAAAATGTAGAATTTAAGAGATACATGAAGAATATCTCTTCATGTGTCAAGTAACTTAAAGTCCTGTATAAAACAAAAATACACAAGGTAAAAAGAGCAAAGGAAATGCACACTGTCCCCGGAAGTGCAGCACATACAGTTCAGAAGTAAAACAAGCACTGTACTCTCTGGCATTTTAAATGAATGTTGCCTGTTGAACTAATTATTTCCATCTGTGTTGTCTTTCTTTCAGGATTTGGGAACATCTCTCCTCACACAGAAGGAGGGCGGATCTTTTGTATAATCTATGCTCTGCTGGGGATTCCTCTGTTTGGATTCTTATTGGCTGGTGTCGGGGACCAGTTGGGGACGATTTTTGGGAAAGGCATTGCCAAAGTGGAGAAGATGATTGTGGTGAGATGCTTTGTTTACACAAGCTTGTTTTTGTCTGCGAATCATTAGCACCTCTCTGTGTGTTTACCTGTGAGCAATGAGCGGTTTCAATTTGACACATTTGACAACTTAATTATCCAGGTAGTACAAAGGCAGCTGTAAAACCGTATCACTGGCGCTGTGTCAAGGTTATAGCTAAACTAAACGCCACTGTAGAAGATTCACGTTCAAAAGTGCAGGAATTGCTTTTGCCGCAGACTTCAGCAGTCAATACTTAACTGTGTGGAAAGGAAATGCAGTTGGGTTGCCATGTCAACAGACTCCAGAGCAGAAAAATAAAATGCAGACTCTTTGTTTCAGTATAAGCTCAGATCAATATATCACAGGTGATTTAGAGACATGTTTCAAAATTTAGCAAGAAAATTCCTTTTTTTTTTTTTTTTCATTTTTTGACAGAATTCACTGGACTGTTGCCATCATGCTATTTTATTGTTCCCTGAAGTGTAATAAACCAGCAGCAACACACTCAAATCATTTCATCACTCTCATATATATCTCATATTGACTTCTGTTCACATATAAGCACATAGCGTAATAATATGCACACAAACAGTTGAGGTGCTGTTCTGCTGGAGCAGTTAGAAGACACGATTATTCATGTTGGACACTGAGTATAGTTGGACTCTGCAGGACAGTCAGGCTGATGGTTAGTCGTTAAGTTTCTCCACACAGGTGCTCAGGGTACAAGTCAATAGGGAGGACATCTGACAGGAACACTGATTGTTAAAGAGCTTTTCTTCATTGGTACTTTGACAGAAAAACCTCTGCATCGTTTATAAAATGGACCGTGCAGCTAATTGATGGAATTGTCTGAAAGGTCAATGATAAATTAATAAATCAATGATAACCTTTTCTATACAGATGAATGGAAAAGAGTCTGCTTCCACAAAGATTAAAAAAAAAACACTGATGTAGAACTGTAGATGATAAAAGTGGAAACATTAAAAGAAACATACACATAGACCCTGAAAATTACATTTTTAAAAAGAAATAATGCAGGCTGCAATAATTGGAAAAGGCATGAAAGGAAAAAGGTGTTTTTCTTTTTTTTTTTTGTAAAAAAAGTATATTCTCATACCAGAGAGAGTGTTCTATAGTGTCTGGGGACATATGAGATAAATGCAAGTCGCTTTTTGTCCTGAAATGAGGAGCAATTACAGTCGATGTAAGAACAGCAGAACACAGAGATGTGTTGGGAACATATGGTAGATGTACTGTAATGGGTTCCTGAATATAATACTGTTGAGAGGTTTGAAAATGAGGACCACCTGAATTTCTACAAAACAGCACAACATTCCAAAGGTGAAAAAAAATCCAGATTAGTCTGTTATATGATGAAGGGAAAAGCATTGACTCTAGCAGTTATGTGTACACGTTAAGTAGATGGTGAGTAGTCATTAATATCTGTTGGTGTCAAACTCATGTTTGTCAGAGTTTGCATGTTGCCAATTCGACACCGCTGGCCCCAGATCTCCATCAGTGGTGAAGGAGCTGGACCAAAGGAATGTAAATGTTTGGGATCACCACATAGGAAACATTAGCTTCAGAGGAGCCTTGATCTACATCTCACTCAGAGCTGAGATATGTTTCACTGGGGTAATAAAAGTCATTAGTCTTAAGTTCACTGTAAGTGTTTTATATTCTTTTGTAGCTTTGTAGCATGTTTGTCAGGGCAGAGAGTCTACAACTTAGCGTAAAAGCCTCCATTTTCTGTATAAAATACTAACCACAGCAGCAAATCAGGAAACTAATTACCAAAACCAAATAAAAACCAAATACGAGGCAGCAACAGGTAAATTATGACTCTGTTTCATTCCTGGCTCTGTGGCTTCTCTCCCTGGGGAGGAGGAGGAGGGAGGTTGGCAGCTTGTTTGAACAATGCAAACTGATGAAGTGTAGCAGCTGCTGCTGTTGCTGCTGTGCTGGGAAGATGCTGAATGAGAAACCACCTCAGCTTCATCAGTCCCTTTGGAATACATCAGCTAATTTGGTCTTGTAAAGCTCTCTGTATGTCTCTGTAACTGTATGCTGCTGTACTTCACCACTTTGCATAGTTGCAGCGAGGACACTAGACATCACAGACTTAGTGATCTGAGGTCTGCCTGCTCTTTATGCTTCCCCTCAGAGGCACTGTGCTTTGGGCTTACATAACTGGAAGGGAAAAGGGCACGAAACACAGGGAACCAGCTGAAAGCAGTCACCTCAAGTGGAAAGGCAGCAGGGAAAACAGCAGCATACAGAACACACACTCATATACTGGATATGTGATGCAAAAGAAGAGGGACCACAGGATTCACGTCTAATTAAACTTCTCATAGTTACAGTTGGTAGCACAGGCTGTAACTTAAGTGCATCAGGATATCTGTTACTATGACTGCATGGGAAATATTTGACCAGTCAATGATATTACAGCACATGCGGGGGCACATCAAGTCATGTGCCACGTCTCCACAGCTCAGGTGGGCGTTCCATCTGACAGCGACGGTTATGTCACAAGAGCTCGGCAGCCTGAAGTTTGAGTCGTTAGAAAACAGCAAAATGTATTCCTAGAAGGAGGTCAAAGGAAGTGACTCATCACAATGTGAAGTGAGGAGAGAAAAAATAAAGCCTGTGGGAAATGAGAGCGAGGGGAAGTAGGCAGGGTGTTTTCAAGTTTTAATTTCCTTCACAGTCATTTTAGAAAAAGGTTGCATGCTGCAAGAAAGCACTGATACCTGTGGACTAAATGGAAGAGATGTTCATGTCAGCCAATTGGCAAGTACTATTGTAACAAGAAAACACTTGTATTTGAACGAAAGAGATTTCTACACCACTAGTCACGTTGCATGGTAACACAAACCCGTCAGCCCTATTAAAATTCAGGCATACTGTCTGCATTCATAGCCACTGCACTCCTGTTGAATTTCATTCAAGCATTTCCTCTCCCTCTCCTCCACTAATTAAAACGTTTATTTTCTGCATCCAGAATTATTCTCTTTTTTTCTATCAACAATTCTTTTATCTCCCTACAGAAATGGCAAGTCAGCCAGACGAAGATCCGCGTCATCTCCACGCTGCTCTTCATCCTGTTTGGGTGCCTCATCTTCGTGGCCCTGCCGGCCGTCATCTTCAAGCACATCGAAGGCTGGAGCACCCTCGAGTCCATCTACTTTGTCGTCATCACCCTCACCACCATCGGCTTCGGAGACTTTGTTGCCGGTGAAAAAGGTCACTTGGTTTTCTTTTGTATTTATAGGCCGTCTTTCATTTTTATGTTTGGTGTTTTTATAGTCGAGTTATTCCCAGTTGAGTCAGTCTCAACAGATGCGCATCACAGTGATAAGCCTCCCATTGACCTGCTATTACATCCTGTGCTTCACAGTATGATATATATATTCTATTCTGCTCAATGTTTAGCAGTGCCATCTGTTAAACTAAAACTGTACACTCAGTTTTGCCAAAAGACACACACAAGACAAACACAGTTTATACATTTTTACTCACAAATCTTAATAGCATATTAAAACTAACATTATTGTTAATAAACAAAATGATCTCAGACAAATAACACTTTACTGAACACAATAAATTGTACACATTTTCTCCTTTTATGCTCATTTCCACTTTATTTACATTTATCAGAGCGAGCAGATGTTGGCAAAAAAAGCTGAACCATGTACAGCTAATCCACCCCTTACATTTAAAGGTATTGTTTGACAATGTGGTAAATTCATGTGTATGTGGTAAATATGAAGCCGGGTGCAGATGTGCAAATGTAAATTTGCTGTTATGGACTGCATCCCAGATTACTTCTTGGCTTGCAACAGTTGCCAGGCAACCACTATTGACTCCCAAGAAGTCATTGTGAATTGTACAAGTAAAGTAAAACAATCAAGAAATAATTAGCTGATAACCTCTTTTTCCAGGCTTTATGCTAAGCTAAGCTGCTGAACTTTTCCTTTATAAACTGACATGTTGCTGTGATGCCATGATGTAAATGTAGAGTATTTTCATTCCTACATTTTAATCATGCAAAATCCTTAATTATGAAATGTATACAAGATCTAAACTTGCAGACACTTAAACATAAAAGTGTGTGTGTGTGTGTGTGTGTGTGTGTGTGTGTGTGTGTGTGTGTCTGTGTCTGTGTCTGAGAGAGAAAAAGCAAAAAAGCAAGAGGAACACACAGAGAGGGACTGGGCATGAATGCACCTTTATGTGTGTATGTGTGTGTGAGAGAGAGAGCAGGTGGTATTAGCTTGATGTGACCCGCTTGACAGCCAACAACAGAGAGGCAGATGGGAAAAATCACAAACACTTAGCAGCTAGATTAAATTTTCCTGAGCAGGCCTAATGATTATAGATTAGATTACACCACCTGGGTCAACCCCCGGTAGTTACAGTAAACTAATCAGCCTGTACCGCTGTTAGTTAAACTGGTGCTGTAATGGGTGGTTATCTAACTGCACCATGAACAGGCTGCTTGTGCTGCTCCATCCCAGCTGAGCAGAGCTCATCCAGCGGAACAGAAACTGGTGGTAGCTGAGGCTGGATTTTAATGTACTGAAGGTAATGTTTGCACATGTTATTGAGGCAAGGCACAGTAAATCCATGCAGCTGATGTAACATGCGTCCAGTACAGGCTCAGCTTCTTTATCAGCATATTTACTCATCCAAATCTATATCTACCCCTTCACCACTTTTATCTTAACATCACAGATAGCAGTCATGTGTGCATACAACACAAACAAAACAGCGATCAACTCATAAAACCATAGATCAATAGCACTAGTAACAGACAAACACACCACAGGGCTTTCTTCCTTCATCAAGACTTTCTCCAGTGAACTGACTGAGTTTATTGTTTTGTATGTGAATAGAAAATTGAACAGTCCCTGAATATTCTATTCTGTGTGATATTCTGTGATTTTCTTCTTACTTACTGGTCTCCGTTTATTTCCCTCTTTTTCTATATTCTTACAAAATGTTCCTGGCCATAAAGCCCAGGGGCGCAATTAATGACCAGGCTACTGCAGGAAGACATGACTACCCTCTAAAAAGCAAAGATCAAGGCTCATTAAATGATACAAGTATGAAGGTTAAAGGCCCATTTTACTCAACTGACTTTACTGACTGCATCGGGCACTTCTAACACTAAAATCAGTCCAGCTCGTTTTCGTTCTCATAAAGTTTATTTAACAGAATTTTATACCCCACTTTCTTCGTCTTAGGTTCTGCAGGTGGGACAGAGAGTCCAGAGTACCTGAACTATTACAAACCCGTGGTGTGGTTCTGGATCCTGGTGGGCCTTGCGTACTTTGCCGCCGTGCTCAGTATGATCGGAGACTGGTTCCGGGTCATCTCCAAGAAAACTAAGGAGGAGGTATGTGATGCTGTGCTGTGAGTTATGTCCCACTAGAGGTGACGCAAGTGGGAGATGAGACACCTGTCACAGGTGCAGGAGGAAAAAAATAATTTCACATCAGAAAGGATGCTGGGAGTCAGAGATTGGCTGTCTGTAGCTTTATATTCAGTCGCTGGAGTGTTTTTCAGGATTGATCAGGATCTAACTGTCCAGATAAACCTGCATTTTTCCCCAAAACCAAACACATTTCCGTCCACAATCATTGTTCCCAGCCAATCTGACACACACAGAGATGTGGTTGTTTGTTTTTTGGTTTTTTTTGCACATTGTTAGCAGTATCCAGCCTACAAACTGGCAAGACTTTGATTGCTACATGATTGAAGTACTTCAAGAAACAACCCATGTCAGCCCCATGAGTCACAAAATTTGTCACTGCTAGTGAATAAAAAAATAAAGACAGAGACTCTGATGGGACTCCAAGTCTCATTTCTATTTCCTATTGATCAAGTTATTAAAAGCCAAGTGAGTGACAAGCCTGGGGTTTTGCAGTTCTTGAAGATCTTGAGGCACGGGTCTTTTGCCCATTTATAATTCAGCCTTGTCTCCAAGAACTCTGTGTTTCTTTTGTCTTCATAGACTTGGTACAATAAATCATACAAATGGGACTGACGGTACCCATTTTCAGACCCCACACATGGATGTGAGGGAAGTAAAAAGGGAGGGAAGTCCTACGAATCCTGTTTACAGGGAATAACAACATGCTCAAAATGTGTTCTCAACTCTAGCTGTAAGAGTAACACTGCTACTAGTGAGACCACCTCATGCTGCTGCTGCTTTTTTACTTAAGCCTACACCCCTCTTCACCAGCCTAACTGGTACACCAATATAATATTGTAGGTGAAGGGGCATTTGCTGTAAATTTACATGTGTGAGCAAATCTCTCTATAAAAATCTCCCCCTTCATAGTGACAGAGTAATACCTCACACTGTTTTCCACTACACTCCTCAAGCCATAAATCTGAAGTGATGAATCTCCAACCTGGCTGTGCCCCGGTGAAGTAAATACCATCTCGTACAAGAGTTGAATTAAATATTTGGTGTTTTTCCAGTGGCTGCTGCTGAGTAATAAAGAGTCCTCGCTGTTCTGGCAGGTTCATGGAAAAACAGAAAAGAGCCACATAAACACTCAACAAAACAGACATTTCTTTATTCTATAGGATAGAAGTGGGGATCCTTCCACAGGTGTAATTAGGAGTCCAGCTGTTGATTGAGCTGAAACTATTGATTGAAATAATGATCGCTAATTAACTCAGAAGCAGATAGTAAATGGCAGCTATCTATACCTTATCACATCAGCTCCAAAAGCACATTCTCCTCAGGTATTATTCTTGATTTAAAATTCAATTCTCCACATCTGCAGTTGGCCTTTATGATAGATGAAGATCTACTGGAAATAATAGATGAAAGTTACAGAGTTCCTTCGTGGGCATAGCTAATTGGAGAGCAGCCCAAGATGTGGAAGAACGCTTAAGGCAAGAGCTGTTAAACAGCAGTCTGAACAGATTAATGGACATGGCATTTATGGAACACAAGACTGAACTCCATTAATTAATGGTCAGCTGTTCACACATTTTGAGTTTTCTGTTCCATTAACCTATTCTGTCCGATGCCGATGAATACGTTAAACAGACACATGGCTTTTGTGCATAGACGATAATGATTCTTTTATTCTGCATAGATGTGAAAATGTTTCACCCACAGATGGTCTTCAGCACCTCATGGCCTCAGCTAAATATGAGGCTATGTGTCTCTTTGTGCTCATAATTGTAACTTAGAATCTGAGGATGAATGTTTCTAATAAGTTAAAGGATCATACCAGCATTTCAGCCCCTGAGCTGCATATTTCATATACTTTATATTACATTTTAAATTTTCCACAACACACCTCTGATTTTTTTTTTTTTTTTTTTCATTTTCAGTCATACATTGTTTATCATTTCTTGAACATAAATTTCTACTGCTACACTTCTTTAGCATGCATGCTACCTAAACAACATTAAATCAACAGATATTTTCGGAGGCTAAACCACATTAACTGCAGGTGTAAATGTAGCACACGTGGACATTATAGGCAGGAGCAGGTTCTGTTTGATCACCTGCAGGCATCACTCTTCAGTCTCTCTCTGCAGGTTGGGGAGTTTAGGGCTCACGCGGCCGAGTGGACAGCAAATGTGTCAGCAGAGTTCAAAGAGACCCGCCGGCGGCTCAGTGTTGACATCTACGATAAGTTCCAACGCGCTGCATCCATCAAGCGCAAGCTGTCATCCGAGTTGGGCATTAACGCGTCCATCAACCAGGAAATGACCCCTGGCAAGAGGACGCTGTCGGCCAACCTGTGCGAGGACAGAGAGAGTTACCCCAACTTAACTCTCTCCCTCAGTCCTGTTCCAGGGGCCTTGGCCAGGAATGGCAGCCTCTATTTAAACGGCCTTAGCCCAGACTATGCCGACAGGCGGGAGATCGCCATCATTGAAAATCTCAAATGAGGAGTAAAAGGAGAGAAACACATCTAGTACAGCACACACAAGTGATGAGGTACCCATAAGCTTTCATCAAATGGACTGTGCTCCAATCATTGATTGAAAACCTTCAGTGACTTAAACGCAGATCAATCGTCAAGCTCCATACTTTTTGTGCGCGTGTTTAATACTCACAGGCAAAAACTCATACGGTGAGATAGCTCAGAGGTTCCACTGCTTGTCTGAAGGAATTCGACTTCATTATGTCTGTGCCAACATGATCGACAGCTGTGCTAGAGATTGAGCCAAATCAGAAGCATGCTCCTGACTGGAAAAAGTAATGGGATCAGAGGCTTGAGCTTCACAAACGTCTCTCTGAGCAGGAAGGAAAATGAAAGCCCATACTGAGGTAGCAACACACTGGACATTATCTTCTCATATACCGTCATGAAAGCCTGTGAACACACAGAAATAAGTACAGTCATCAAACTTAGAAAGCAATAGACGTATCTGTGCTCATCTCCTGTTGAATTTCCAGAGGCCCTGAAATCTGCATCAGATAAAAGAGGACCCTCACCATGAAAAATACTCAGAATGTGGCTTTTTCTTTTAGTTTACACTTCTTACAGTATGAATTTATATGCCTTGCGTTTGCCAGTCAGTCCATCCTCACTAAAGGGACGAATGTTGACTTTTTTTGTTCCTTCATGACTGACGTTCAGCTTTTCACCCTAAGGAATAACCCACTTGTGCCTTATTGAAAACCACGCTGAACATGTGAGGACGGTGATGCATGAAAGACCGAGTAACGCTTTGTCTGTTCCACTTATACTTGTGATATATCAGCACAGTAGTAATAAAGACGGACGTAGGAGGCATCTCGGGGAAAAAAAAAAACAGGATGAAGAAGAGACAAATGGAAGAGGAGACGTTTTTATTTAACTCATTATAAGAGGAAGAGGGTGGAGAAACTGATTGTTGAGATAAGATTAATAAGTAGGAAAATTCCACCTCTCCGTTTGCCAGTGCTGAGATAGTTAAATTAAACACACACAGTGCCAGGCTCACTGATCCAATCCCTGATCTCCCCTATACCAAAGTAATGTTCCTGCTTTTCTGACAGAGGAATAAGAGAGGTCTCAGTCTGATCAAAGGATCAGGAGTGCTTTCTCTTATTTCTAAATCCTGTCCTGTGGATTTTTAGAAATTGATATTGAACTCACTGCTATGTTTTTTTTCTTGAAATTGAGACACAGAGCTTGGTGCCTCAACACTGTCTTTTTTCCTATTGGTAAAAAGTCTCTGCATGTATGGTACTGTAGCAAAGAAAGCTCTGGGGCTGTGAAGCATCTTTACCTTACTGCTTTTCATGGTTTAGGGAGTTGGGGAATATTTCCTCAACAGATAAAGATGAGCTCCATTATCTTGTGTCAATACTGAATGTACACCATCAAAAACCTGTATTTACCATATATCACTGCAGTAACTCAGTGATCAAGACTTTAGAGGTCTATTAGTTGCATCAGATAAAAATAGAAGAATTGATTTAAATATAAAGGTTATGAAAATGGCAAGAATCTCATTCAGATTCTTGATACTAAATACACATTTTGATTTTGACATTTTAAGTGCGTTTAATTTTTTCAAGTTGGCATTTGATGCTGTTATGCAAAGATATTTTAGGTTCTGGTATCACCCAGTTGAACAGTTTTGATTTTGTGTCTTATGTTGTTATTCAGTGCTTTTATGCAGCAAGGTATGCTGTAATATTAACCAATTCATTTGATAGTGCTATTTTCAGTTTGTAGCATTATAAAACAGATTTACAATACAGTGCTTCTTTCATGACATTATGTCACGTGGCAAACCATGTCTACTTGTTATACCAGGGTAGAAAAGAGTATGTGTTATGTTAAAAACTGACTACATTTGTTTTTTGTTACAGGACATTTCAGGGCAACAACTGTCTGTATAATTTTACTCCTTATCTAAATGGTAGAAGTTCGGTTGCACCAGCTCTTTGTAGATTTAAACATTACCTTATACATCACTAAATTAAAACAGGTTCCACCAAACAAATTAGGTTTTACATAGTGATAAGTTCTTACTTAATATTTTCATTCAGCAGGCTAACTGCCAGGTGTAGCTAACCAAACCTGAAAAAGCTAACGTTGGCTTAATAATATATTCCCCATTTAAAATGGAGGCTGAAAGGCTTGTGTAATTTTCTCATTATTTATACTAGTAGCTCTAAATCAACATTATGGAACTAGCCAGTGGTTACAAAGAACTTCAGGGCGACACACAAACTTAGTAGTGGATTTACAAATAGCTGGTGCAACCTAATCCAGAACAGTATTTATAGGTTTGCTCTCTTCTCCTAGTCTGAATCTCCTGATTTTCTTGAAAGGCTCTAACAACTGGTATGCTACATAAAGCATGCACTGCACTGATTTGTGCAGAGCTTGAATGACTGTATTGTAAGGTCATCAGCTGTCACGTGTAGTTAAGTCAAAGAGGACTCACAAAAAGATTGTCAAGAAAATAAGAGGAAAGTGAGGATATGAGACTAAAAATAGAATTATGTTCTTTTTATTGTGATTCTGAAAAGCAATCAATAGCATCAAAACACTGTATATGTCATACTGACTTGCAATACACAATGAAAGAAAGACCACTAGTACATTAATGCTGTGTTGCCTGGGGGGAAGCAATTCAAGCCTTGGTGCAGCTGCTCAAAGCAAAAGTCCCTAGAAGTAACCCCCTATTGCTTTTTCCCAGTTGTGTGATTGACAGGCACTGAGAGGCGAGCTGTCAGCGCTGCACAAAGTCAAGGAGTGCTGTCAGTGGAGCATTATGTGATGTGTCAGGCCACGTAAGGCCACATTGTGAGGATACTCGTGCATTACTGTGTTTACAGTAAATGTGTGCGTGCATGAGTGAACGTGTGAATGCACGTGTGCATTTGGGGGTTTGTGAAAAATTGTTTCATTTCCACCCACACGAGCGTTTTCACATGGCATCCTCTTCTTCTCCCAGGGTGACAGATTTTAATTAAGTCTGTGGCTTGCATCGAAATCCCAGTCCAAGCATGTTGAATGTATCTATCCATTCATGACGGAAGAGATGAGCCTCATTATGAATGTAAGCACATTCATGATTTAACATTGTGATTTATGTATGTAAAGGAGTTCAATTAGCTCAGTGGGTACAACGTGAAGACACCTGCAGGCTTCTTAAAGCTGTTGGCCCTCATTTATTTAGAAAATATGATGCCATAAAAACATGATTGTGTACCAATCATAGTCGTAATAAAAGATAAGAGTGTTAACACGCGGTTTTCAGAAAATCTTATACAATTCCAATGTGCACCAATGTGCATCGGTGGAATCAAGATCCATTTTTCATAAACCACAACTTTGGATTTGGTCATTTGCCTAAAATTTATGCTTGATATTCTTTTTCAATGAGGCCCATTATGTCAAGTAAAGTCTCTGTAACTTTCAAATTTATAATAAATTCACCTGTAAAAATTTGCCAACATACATGTGAGGAGTCATGTACACACATGCACATTAAGAAAAAAAATCAACATGATTTCAATTGTTGCATGCTACTTTTAAGTGTTACTTCCAGTGATTATAGATCAGATGTATCTATAATCACAGGCTTTCCTCTGGTTTTAATAACAGTATGGCAACCATGTGTTTCCAGTATATTAATATGTTAATGTGGGTATGTCACCTCAACTCATGGCAAACTTTTCTGAAGGTTTAGAATAAAATATTTTATATGCAGATAAACATTGACAATCATTGTTTTCTTCCCACTCTTGAAAAAAGAAAGTTGCTTATTAAAGTAAATGACGTGTGTTGTAATTTACTCAACAGCCTTTCTGTGGCGCTCAGCCCAGAGCACTGTGGATGGAAGTCTTTAAAAATGGTTCACAAATATTCAGTTTCACTTTTTATCACTTTTTATGTACAGCTGGACACTACTGTTTATGAAATGTTACACAAACAGGAATGAATAATGCATTTTTGGGGACTGTTTTCAGGATTGATACACATTTGATGCTCTTGTGAGTATTTCTGACAGCAGGATGGTGTAAGTGGGATTAAGTCAAAATGCTCATGTTCGCCCATGTTAGCTATTACCTATTTCATGTTTCAGCTACACAGACTAAACTTGTTAGAAGAATTCATTGTTGACCAGAGCAGAATATCACCAGCCTTTGTCCTTGAAGGATTACTCCTGGAAAAAAAGAAGAAAATCACATGTGTCTGGACGAGAATGTACAGAAATAACTAATAATGACTCTTGTTTTGTTTACCAACATATTGCATTCCTATGCTGCAGTAGTTTCAGTAATTTGTCAGTTTCCACATAAGACCCTTATTTTTCATGAGAAATTATACAGCATTTGTGCCAGATAAACAACCTGCAGCAGACTGTTCTGTTCAGCTCAGTTATAAAAGGGACAATGGTGTTGTAATCACACAAACAGGATGACAGACAGCTCCTGATAATGGAGTGGGACTGACAAAGTGATCTGAGTCACAAGTTACAAAATGTTCTTAATGGCTCACAAGCACAGCGTGCACCGAGAAGGCTGCCACTCATGAGTCGCTGCACTGACACCTTCACAGAATTTGTATATCTTAACCTCATGTTTTGCTGTGAGGATTTGTTGCTGTGCAGTTTGGAATAGGGTGACGTTCTCTAGAGTCCATCCTCTGCTTTCCCTAATAGGAAATAGCGATGCAACATTTAGACAAAACCCTCTCTGATCAGAGTCTGTGACGGTTTCCCTTAATGCGAGCTGACAGGTTACTTAATGACTCTAAAGATAGAGGGTGACATTGCGCGTCACCTTCCAGCCTCTGACCTGTCGACAGACAGACAAAACCATAAGCACATCTTAAGATGCTGCATTACACCGAGAAGACACGACTCCGCGCCCTTCAGATGGGAGTCAGTGTGACTCACAGATGTGACCTGATGGATTTATATAGATGCAGAGCCTTTTGTTTGTGAGTTTAAACATGTTTAATTTACAGTATCACTTTGTTTTGTAAATTTAGAAGAATTACAACTTAGTAAAACCTTACATGTTTTATTATAAGCACACTGACTATGGAGCACTGAGAAGACCATCTTTATCTGCTATACATATAATTATATAAGTGAATCCATGCACTCACTCAAAGCCCTTTAATGACTCTGCTTGAGATATACTTAGATATAAGGGAGTATTTTGTGTCCTGCAGATCGGCAGCCACAGAGCCAGCCCAGTTGGAGGTTGGTTGGCTCATTAGTGATTCTGTCTGCAGTGACATGAGAGAAAAACAGTGACTCAGCCACCAACCAACCAGTACCGTCTCGGGCTGGAGAGGTACATGGTGAGAGCGGCGGTTACCTCACACGTCGAGACCGAGCTCAACTGTGTGTGGGCGGGTTGTGTGTGTGTGTGGAATGACTTCATGTGACAGATCCTTTGCAGACTGTCCAAATCTACAGTATTATTCAGCTTATAATTGGCCTCATAATGTCTTTTCCTTTTCCTTTCATTTTTTTGGATTTCGTTTCTTCGCATCCATTAAGGAACACTGAACAAAGTGGCTCTCAGACAAAACACACACACACACACACACACACACACACACACACACACACACACACACACAGTTGAATACATTAAAGAATATTGAATTTGCAAATACTGTTGAGTTGACTTCATCATGGTGCCCACCTACTGTTTCAAGATGCACCCAGCAATACAGTATTGACAGACTCAGCTGGATAGGACGTGTCACTGTAAATACAAAGAGAAGCACAACCAATGCTTGTCAATATCCATCTTGTTTCTTGTTTAAGTTTGTTTATCACGCCTTTAAAGAACCATGGCATTTTTAGATATACGCATATCCACATTTTCTTACATCAGTGTGTTAACTACGGAACTGGAGCCAGCAGACAATTGGCTTAGCTTAGCATAAACACTGGAAACAGCAAGCCTGGCTCTGTCCAAAGATAAAAAAAATACTAAAAGTCTACCGATGCCATTCTAGCGGCTCTGTGAGGCTATGCTAACAGTTCCTAGATCCTAACATCAGTTTGATGAACTCAGTAAACACCCAGTGTAACTAATGTTGTTTGGACATTTGCGTCCTCTGTGTGTAATTGACCCTGCTTTCTGGTGCCCACCTTTCTTCCTGGCTGTCATCCTGACAATCTTTAACTAAGGGATGCCCAATCCAGTTCTACAGTCAAGAGAACTCAATTTCCTAACTATATGCTTCATGCATTCACTCATACAGCATTGATATCTGTGTCAAATTTAAGCCTAATCCATGTAGTAGTTGTCAAGACATGTCTCTACAAATCAAAAGCAACAGGAAAACCGGAAAAGTTAGAAAATTATTTCTTGGTTTGAGACCCTCCACTTGCCAGTGAAGCTGCCAGGCAACCATCAGAAATGCTACACAGCTAGTGCTGGGTGGAAGGATAAACTGCTGTGTTACATGATACTGAGGTGTTAGTAGATAAACGCTAAGCTAATATCCACCTGGCCCTTGTTCCATACTTACATAGGGTGAGATTTTGATATAAAAGAAAAAAATGCTTGTTCACGAGAGACTCAATACCATTCATGCCTAGGTCAGCACTGTCTGGACACGGGCAGCTAAGCTCGTCTCTGGCCAAAGGTGACAAAATCCGCTCACCAGAACCTCTAAAGCTCTTTGATTACGACAAATTGTGTTTACGCCTTGGTTTTTGTATGGATTAAACTGAATGAGAGGTTAAGTAGTGAGGATTATTTAAAAAACTGCAACAACAACTATACTCCAGACAATAACCCAATCATCATAAGTATCTGAAGCTGGATATTGAGCTCTGATCCATTGAAAAGTGTTAACTGTATTAATCAAAGTAACAACCCCTTATTGTGACCTTTTAAATCAGCTAATCAAAAAACCAAGTCTAAAAGTCAACCTGACAACAAAGACTAGCTGTTTAATCCAGAGGGGAATGATTTAAACTTTGACCTTTAGCTGAATTTAACAGCATTTTCCTGTTGTGTCCAGGCTGTTGCAGATAGGATATCCTCTCACGCTGAGAGGATGAATGACATCCTGACCTTTACTGCTTCCATACTCCCTGTGGAGTGTGAATAGATGTAGTTAGAGAAGGTGTCCTTGATAAATAGTAATGACAGCAACCCAGCAATATGGCTTTTCACATTCCTTGAAAATTTGTTTTAGTGTGTAGCTAACATGCTGTAAGATTCAGGTTATTAGGGAAATCCAGGAGCAAGAGACACTCTTCTTAAAGTTCAATTTCAAATTCAACTTTATGATTTGTGATTTTAGATAATGACCTACCTCTCTCTTAAGTTTTCTATTTTGGAGAATCTCATCATTTGACCTCAAAATCCTGCAGATGTTAGTAAGAGGTTGACTCATCTCTGAGAGGTTATGCAGCAGGAAGCCTTTGCCCAAGGCATTTAAGTTGACTTCACAAGCTCAGGTCTGCTCCATTAGACACATTTGTGATTTAACAGCACAGCACAGATGTCAGGGTGCTTGCGTGCCCTTGAAGTCTTTTGGGATCTCGCAGCTGATGCTATTTGCTACTTTAGCTATCTTTGAAAGGAACAGGTTGTCCCAGTTCTTCCTTTTATAAATAATTCACAAAAGTGATCGAGACAATTTTCTTTCCAGGGGTCTTAAGTGGAATGCCTTAATTGTGTCTTTGTTGTCATAAAGATTGTTGTAAGGATTTTTAGGGGGAGTTTGACAAAATGTAGGGAAATGCTCATGTAGCGTTTTAGTGTCTTGCAGCTCATTGTTTTGGATTTATAAAAAAAGAGACATTCTTTTCCTTTTACAGCCCAAAATAATTTGTAGTTTCAGTGGTAAACTACGGAGAAAATGGCAAAAAAGTAATTTAATTATTTGAATCACTATGCAAATATGAGTGTAGATGAACTACCAGCAAGCAGCTGTAAAATGCAGTTAAACTACTATTTTAATTACATGTAATCACTAACACTACTGATAAACCTACCACAAAGCAGCTAGTTGTGCGCATATAATCAGATATTTCTTGTCTGCTTTATGGACTCACTGTGAGACAAAAGCTAAAAGTATATAATACAGATTACATTGTCAATGCAGAATATCAAATGAATGCTAACAGCTTTATCCCAAAAGGTGATAATATGTTAATAAAGGCTGCCTTCAAGTGGCCAAAAAAATCTATTAATACAGCTTGAGTTAACTAAAATTAAATATTTATACACAACTGTACTTAGAATGAGATTACTATTAAAGGAACACTTAGTGTTTAAGTTGATCTTGAGGTCAGACAAATTTAGATTTGTAGCTTTTAGCACCATCTGCACTGTTCAGACTGTCTCAGCAGCAGAGAGCTGTCAAGGATGATGTGGAGGCCGGTGAGTCACTGGAGTCAAAAAATGAACAGTTATCACCGTTCATTTAAAAAGAAAAAAATCCATTTCACCCTCCACATCAGCCAACCTCTGCACGGTGAATGGATGTCTTTTGTGTGAAAGGTGTGGTATTAATGCCTGAGTGCACCTGTGGCCTCTGAGAATAGCCCTTTAATCTCTTTGTTCCTCTATTTCTGCCACTGGCCTGAAAATTTCCTGCTACTTCCTGCTGCTGGGTTATAACCATATAATTTCTCAATCAAGATGGTGAGGAGAAAAAACAAAAGGGAAATTTAGCAGATTTGGAGAAGAAGACTACATGATAGATTATACATCAAGAGTAGACACCATTTGGTAAAACCTGGAACATTAGATTCTGATTTTTATTCTGCACACATTGTTAGTAACTGAGCAGCATGTTTCCAAAGTCCCCTCAAGGGATAAAGAACATGGCAAAAGAAAGTCTTCTTTACAGCAATTTAGTTTCAGTTTCTGGAAACTCAAAATTGTCTGTAGGCGTAAATATGCTGGGACAGGCTCCAGCTCCTCTTACATCCGAACTGGATAAACAAGAGTAGAAAAGAGACAGAATGTGTAACTCTCAGCTACAGTATCTCAAAACATTTTCTTATTAATTGAGTCTCCACTGGACTGGTTGCCTGAGAACAGCACACTGATGACAAGACTCCGGATATCACTGAACTCGACACCCGGAAAATGTTAACTGAAACATAATTAAACAAACTACATACAATGTGTTTATTACAGCTATGGAAGTGTTGCGTAAAGACCAGAAGTGAGGAAATGAGTTAGCCTGATTTCCTTTGTTTGTTTGTGTACTGATTAAAAGATATGTTGGATAAATTAGTGAGCTTTTGCAGTAGGTATATTTTGGACAGAGCCATGCTGTTCCTGATTTCAGTCTTTATGCTAGGCTTTAGTTCTGTATTTAAATCACACAGACATGAGATTAGTATTGATACTCTCATTTAAATCTTGAGGGGAAAAAAGTTGAACTATTCTTTAGTCAAGTATGTTCTGTGGTAAACTTTCAGCCAGAGGAGTTTTTACACTTTGGCAATCAGATGTTTTTAAGAGAAGTGACAGTTCAACGATTGTTGTTTTGTTGAGCGCATCAAAGAACATAGCGACTGACAGGAAACATTTTAAAAAATCACAATTTTAAAACAGCCTTTTTCTCACAGCAGGCATTTTGAGTTATCACAGCAGGAGAAGCATAGGTGTAACTAATTATATTTTAAAAAAAAACAAACAGAAATTATGTCTTGTTGCATGTAGTTGCCCAGAAAGCCATCAACATGCCCAGTACCTGTGGTACCATCATTAATGATGTTAATGACACTTTCCTGCGATGGCATGTCTGGGCCTATTATGTTTACATTGTGATTATCTTACTTTTACACCTTTTTCTGGTTAGCTGCAGCTGCCTGAGGTAGATTGAAAGAGATATCGTATTGTAGGTCAATCTGACAAAGAAATAAGAGATATGACACACAAACAGTATCCTGTAGCCCCTCTAGTTCTCTGCTGAGGAACAGAAATGAGACATTCAGGTACCTCTAAGTGCAGCTGTTCCAGCGGGATTCAAGTGCATTCATGCAAAAGAGAAACCAATCACTGAGGCCAAGTGAGGAAGCAGCTTTAGATCCCTCTGCATAAACAGAGAATTCATGCACAACCAAACTCCTTTAACTTTGATTGGTGAGCCAAAAGCTTTGGTCTGTCGGGAAATCTGAAACAACTGTGAGCCTCTTGGAAAACAGCAGCAAGCCAAACGTCAGTGTTATACATACAATAGAACAGCACACAAAGTTTTAAATCTGTGCGCACTGTTCACTCAGCTATCACCGGTGTGATGCATTTTCAAGTGTGTTTCCATGCAATTAGAAATGGGAGGTGAAGGGGAAAGGGACGAGCAGAAAGTCGTGATTTAATGTGTTATATAAATCTAATCACAACACCATCCAGTTTTGTTTTTATAACATTTGGAAAATTCTAGTCATCATCTTTGTAGTGAATGAAGGGGTTTTCATCAGAGATAAGAACCAACAACGGAATAAAGGAGGTCAATCAGCAAACCTACTGATTAAGGAAACATGCACGTAGGAGCAACTGAATTATAATGAGCAGTGTCTGAGGAGCTTTAAAGAGCCATTCATTCAAAAGACACAGATGCAAAATCATTGACAAAACTGCAGAGTTTCATTGAAGGCTACAATTAATTCAAGACTGAGACTTCCGCAGTTAAGATGTTTCATAACTGTTACACAATGATCACTGGCAGGAAATTAAACATTTTGCACTTCAACAGGTGGGGGTGGGTGGATGTGGGGAGAGGGTCAAATAAATAATAGCTGCAAATTCTTTCAGTCAGAACAGCTCAACACTCAGGAGAGAGGCCTGTTATAAGTCGGGGAAAAACAGGGAGAAGGAAATCTCAGAGGAAATCTCACACCTGAATTGACACAAGATGGGAGTCCTGACTCTGTAAACAGGAATGAGTGTCTTGTCACAGTAAAACTCTGGAGGGAAGTTAAAAGCGAGGAAGAGCTACTATATATAGGCATAACATCAAATTTTAGCTGTTTTTTAAAATATTTCCCTGTACAACAACCACCAACAATGAAGTACATGTGAGCTTGGTGTTGATGATGTCTCTTTCTAGGCTTGGTTGATCTATATAATCTGCTGCACCTTCAACTTCCTGTTCGCTACCTGTCCAGTGCTAAAAAAAAAAAAAAAAAAAAAAAAAGACTTGTGTGTCTACTGGATGTATAAATAGGCAACTGTTTGCTGACAGGTTTGCATTTATAAGATGATAATGTGTGAATGTATTGCTTTAAGGGTTTGCAGATGTTTTTTCTTTCCTTTTTTTGCAATAATTTCACTGTCAAATAGTTTGGAGGCAGCATCTGGGACATTTATGGCAGTGGACTCCATCGAGTATTCAAAGTGCAAGCAGAAGGATGTTAAAATAAAGTCTTTTGCTTTACAGAGGTTGTACTCTAACATAATCACTGTTCATATGGACTCTACCATCCCTGTAAATAGAAAAAAGAATGTGTTGTAATGTTTATATCCTATTGAACATGAATGCAGAGTCAGACTGTTGATTGAAGTGATTATATAAGCACTAGTGAGAGGCTCAGCATGGACACATGGAAGCATGGAAGACACACAAGCTTGTTACATATTGCAAGCAATGTGCTGATAGATTAAGATGCATGTTTGGGATGCGGAAGCTTACGTAAGACACGGTACGTGCCTATATTGTATCAGCTCCCCTGTGGTCTCAGGTTATAAAATGCCAAACCACACGGGGAAACTAACAAGCAATGTGATGCAGAGCTTTATATTTAAAATGATGACTGACAAACACTTGCTTTTAAAGACTAAATTGTGCATCAGAGCAAAAAGAGACCTTTGAAAATATTGTAGGTAACGCGAACCAGAGTTGGTATATGCGGCGATTCTGAAAGACTGGTCAGTATTGTGGTCTTTCTTACAAAACTGAGGCAGAAGACAAAAAGTCTGTGAATGCTCTAGCTAATCATTTATCAGGACTGCCCACACAGAAACAGATGCCCACTCAGACCTCTCAAACATAAGTGACAAAGCAATGCAGTAAGCAAACACAGGAGCTTAAGTGGACTGAGCCCAGGTGCAACCAATAATTAATCAACACAGGTGTAAACACAGAGTCCAATTAACTGAAGCCTGCTCAGAAGAGAAAACTCAACCGAAAAGAACGTCCCATTACAAACCATTATGAGAAAAGAAACAGAACGAAACCCTGCCATGACGCAAATTGTCCACTTTCCCTGGTGGTCTAAACTAAACTTCACAATGCAGGAACTCAGTCCTCACAAAATACTGGGCTCTGCTGGCATTTCTCATGAAGACAGTGAGAAAAACCTGAGGATATTCACAGAGAGAAGTCAGGATCAAAGTGTTCGTTTCAGTCTTCTCTGTTAACATTTATAATCTGAAGACCTGCTTACACCACAATGGTTTTTTGTTGATTTATCTTTCAGTCAGAAACACATTCCTGAAACACAACTTTGAACCATTCAGACTGTAATTTTCGAAAACACCACCCTTACCTTTACATGTAAACTGGCAATACATAGCTCTTGTGAAAACTGTAACAACACTGCCCCACTTTGCGCATGGCTGTTATGTTTTCAGCCTACTAGCCATGTGTAAATAGAAGAAGTACAATAATTGTTTTCACATCATGGTCGTGTGATTGTGGAACTTTTTTAAAACGCTAAAGAAAAACTTTTCAGTTTTTAGCAAAACTGTTGGGTAAACAGGGCCCGAGTCTGGAGGTACATTCACTGTTAAGTTGGTTAAAGTCTGTGTAAAGCAAATCCAGAGATTTGTCTCTAAACACATAATTTATGTCAGAAAATAATTCCTGGAAACATCTGTAAAGTCTGTAAACTCTGTATCACTGCATTGTGGAGTTGGACTGTTTCACAGTTTTCCATCAGTTTCATTCTCAGGATTTTATGGGCGGGTCTGAAATGGTGGCTCAATGACACCACTCAGCATAACCCCGCCCCTAAGACTGTGACTGTTATAAAAAGCAGCGCTGCGTTAGCATCAGCACTCCTCCTGTTAGCTAGCTAGGTATGCCATCGTCCCACAAATGCATCTTCCCTGGATGTCAGAGTTTGCAGTATTGCTCGGTCGTTGCCTTATTTAAATTTTCAAAGGCATTAAAGGCATTAAAAGGAGGTGGATCAAGTGACTGTTTCATAGTCAGAGACAATGGGAATTCACCAATAATCTGTTGTCACTTCTGAATGAGGCCGGACCGACTGGGCCAGCCCCCTGCCCACCTCACCCCTTTCCCGCTGACATTGCTCACTGTCTGTGTGTGTGTCTAATTGTGTATCCTCTGTTGGCTCAAATATGAATGTCTGTACAACTCCAAAGACGCTAGTATCTGTTTTGCAGGTTGTGATGCTAACAGGGTGCTAGCAGGGTGCTAACAGGGAGCTAACTGTCACTGTGCTGCAGTGTTAGAGTGGGCGTGGTTTCAACGCCTGCAACAGACACGCCCCCAGCGTCTCAGAGCAGAGAAAGCTCCTTATTTTGTCATGATTTTTAAACCTAATTTTATATATTTGTCGATTTTTTTGAACGATTCAAACTTTGGTTGGTTAATAGCAGAACAGAACATTTGTATTCCTGTTTTGCACAGACTTTAAATGAGCAGAGTCATAAGAGTAGGTAAAATCTATAAGTAGGAGCTAAATTCTAAGATGCGACACACCATGATGCAATATGTGAAACATCCAAGTCAACACTTTATGTTATTTGTTGCCTCCCCACCTGTGGCCCCTGGTTTTCTCAGTGTTTCCTTGTTTTTATCCTGTTCTCCCTAGTTTCTCCTCCCCCTTATCTGTGTGTGTGTGTGTGTGTGTGTGTGTGTGTTTAGGGGTGTGGTTCTGCACTCTGCACACCTGCCTCTCATCAGTCATTGACCTCAGTATAAGAACCCCAGCACTTCATCCACTCATGGCCAGATTGTTCTGTCAGTTCTGTGGTATCTGACTTTTGGCCATTCAGTCATTTAGTAGTTATAGTGTACCTCCTGCACCACTTTGCCTGCAAATAGTTAGCCAGTCTCCTCCATTCACTCCCTCACCTGCCTACTTGCCTGCTTTCATTGGCCATCATCATCCCCTTCACGTAATTCACCATTAACAGCTATTAGCTTTCTGCCTGATTCTGCCTCCATGTCTCATTTCAGGTCATGAAACAAAGGAAGCCCTTGACAATATAATATAATGTGATGTGATATCACCAAGAAATGATGTTTGGCTTCAGAACTGGGAGGACACACTTATCTTATCATTGGTTTGTGTGCTTTTCATTACAAGTGGTAGTCCAAAAGAAAATTATACATTTTGCTTTATGAATAATGCAAGGCTGGATTAACGTAACAGGAGGCCCACTGGCAAAAATGTGCTGCGGGCCCTCTTACGACCCTCACCTCCTCGCTTTTCTGTATGTATTAAATACACATTCATTTAGAGAAGTGTACCATGTAAGTACAATATAACTTACAGAATAAAAACTACAGTTTTTCATCCTTGAATAGTGATTGTATGTACCCTGAGGCCAAAGCTGGGAAAAAAACAAGTTTACAGAGCTCTCACTGCTGCTCATTAGGTTTAAGGCAGTGAGTGTAAGGTAATGATTCAAGGTGACCTACATGACTATATCAACATTTTTAACAGTAATGTGATATACACGACAAATGTCATATATATTATTCATACAATATATATGATTTGATACACCACAATAAAAAACAGTATAATAGCATTTAATATGAGTTTGTATTTAAGTCTGGCCTGTTTAAAGCCTCATATACTTGTATCTCTTGCAATACAGCTTCATTATTGTCCAATCAAAAATACAGTGAGCCTCATGCTTATGTGTCACATGTTCCTTCATTATAATGAATATGAGGACTGTAGTTTACTTTTAGTTAATTAGACACATATACTTTTCCTGTGTGTATCCATCCATAGCTGAAAATAGTTCCAAATAAATACACAGTGCCCAGCTGTTATGAGCAATTACTTTACCTTTTTTCAAAAATGAAACTACATGTCTGTGAGCAGTTTTAAAAAGTTTTAATCTTCCTTAGGAACAAATGGTCTTGTGGCTAAATGCAGAGTAGTCAATTCAGTATTGAGAAAACGATTAACACATGATTTTATTTATTTATTTATTGGTTTTGATGGGATTTGTTGACAACAATAAAAATAGCAGTGCAGGTGAAACAAGGTTATCCAAGAACAAATCTTGATCCTACATGCAGCAGAGCAGGAAACCACAGTTCACTGCTGTGGAGAGATCATTTTGTACTATACGGTACATCCTCTGGGCCACTGCTTTCATTGCCCTCAGTGTATTTAATTCTAGACTTCAAGGTGTTGTGTATTTTTCTGCAGGAGGGAAACATCTGGCAGTGTATCTTTTCCCCCTATGGAAGATATGATTGCTTTCATGTGAGGGTTTTTTTTTTCTGATGTGGAAAACTGGTCTCAGCAGTCAAATCACAGGCATTGACAGGAAGGAACATAGTGACTCCTTCCTCCTGCCTTAAAACCTGCTGTTGTGACAGACAGCTGTGCTCCTCTAGAGCCTCACAGTCAAGCTGCAACCAGTGCATCAGATTAAACCTGTGAAACCCTCACTCTGTCCCAGGCCATTTTTCTCTCTGATAACATCTTTATAAGCACAATATTTCCCCTTATGTGTTATTCACTATCTCCTTTCTAATCTCCAAATGCTTATACTGCAGGCTTTTTGTGTGTGATACGGCCACAACAGCACAAACTCTGCACCATTTGACTGTAATACATTGGTGGATATAAGTGTAGGAAACGCAGCTAACTCGAGCCTATAAGAGCACTTTTATTTACTAAACTTGAGTCATGTAGAAATTTTTCATCAGGATGTTCCATAATCTTTAAATTACAATCAATCTGTGTGTAAATAATCCTGCACACAAAAAAGGGGGGCAGATTCTCCAAGAACCAAGGAAAATTTAAAAAGAAAGTGACAGTTTATAATAAACATTTAAAGCATTTAGCAGCTTTGCTGTGAGCAGGTAAGCATGTTTACTCACTAAAACTAACATAGATCTAAAAGAACAATACATTTTAAAGTACAATACAGCTATGGCAGATACAGTAGCATCAAGTTTTCAGGTTTGGAGCTATGCCTTTCTATACATACTGCACTGTGACTCATGCCTTTATTCTGAGCTAAGCACTTGGACGGGTGTTTTATTCTAATCAGTGAAGAGTGTTATATGGACGATGTTATTAACACTTCCTCATCAGGTACCAAATCTCCCTGCATTGAAATTGGAAACACAATGTCCTAATGTCCACACACTTACACATATTCTTGGGGCCCCTGCGAGATGCTTGACTCTGTACAGAAACGGTGAAAGCTTCAATAAATATTTTGGAATTGGTGATTCCCTTCAGTGCCACTCTAATTTAATAATCAAATTAGTATGACATGGATTACGCTTTTTCAATATAGCTCCAACTACCATCACTCTTACGGCACCAGCTGAACTTAAGAAAAGTCTCGTATGCCAAGGTCAGCTGGATTTATTCTGATTTGGCTCCACAATCGAGTGATGTTAGCGACCCCTGTGGCTTTTGGTCCTTTTAAACTCAATAGTCAGAATCAGAAGTCACGGTCCCAACCAGAGAACTCCTCCTCTGCCTTCGTCTGGTCTAGAGGGAAACGATCAAAGTTGATGTAGCAGGGGCCCTGACGAAGGAAAAAAAGATTGTTGATTAAGAATCGTGAGATGAGCCACTTCTGGCCAGACGATCCTGATGAAGCACATTGGCTGCATTTTGAAGTGTTAAATTCCTTAAAAATAATATGTAATCCATATTCAGTGTTACAGGGGAAAACTCAAGATTTGAAACCACACTTTAAAGTCACTGAATCTTAAAAATGACCCCACAAAATCCTCTCTGAAAGTGAACCAGCTGCATTCTTTGGTTCTGTTTTCCTTAAATCGCACATAAGGTGTTAGCCACTTAGTCACACATAATAGTAGAAACACTCAGCTGGTGGTTTGACTTGCCTTGCGTATCAGCCGGACTGTGGGGGCGTCAAGCTGGCCCACCCGCAGCTTGTGCCAGTTCATACTGCTGAACCACCTGAAGGGAAAAAGAGGAGGAAGATTACAAGTCAATAACCGTGAGAAAGGAAAGAAAATATTGACCCTAGACTAAAAAGCTCAGTCAGCAGTGGAGGAACTTAAACTATAAAAGCAAGAAAATACAACCACAAACAAAGGTTAATACTTTTAATTGAGGTCTTAGCCTTTTTATCCAAGGATTGTGTAGTGCTGTACCTGCAATACTTCTTTATGTGACATGTTGCCATAGTTACCTGTGATGCCGGACATCTTTGATTCCATTCTTAGTGTTTCCTAACCTCTGACCTGGCCGAGGTCTGCAAACACAAACACAAGACTTCACTCAAGGACACTCAGAAATCTTTTTTTTTTTTTTTTTTTAATCTCATTTTTACATTTTCCATTCTTTTTAAGACATCTGTATTCAGAAACCATAAAACAGTGTATTGATTTGCAGACATGTTCATAATTCATAATGCACACTGACGCAAACTGTATGTGATGCTCAGACCTCTGTGTATTTTTCACATAAATGTTAGATGATCCAGTTCTATCTAAGTTATTCAGGCAACACACTGAGTTAATGCATACTGCAGCATTACCAGTATATGAAATTTTAATCATGATGCAGTCGGTAGGCTGTTTTCTTCTCACCTGCACAGCTTACTGATAATAGACTTGGCTGCTTCACTCAAGTAAGGTGGGTACTTGAGCACCCCATCCAGTATTTTGGCATAAATCTTCTGGGGTTCTGAACTTGAAAAGGGAGGGCTGACAAGTAGAAAAGAGAAAATACACTTGTTGTTCTATGATCTTAGCATAATAAATCTCATGACATAAGATAAATGTCTCAGGAATCATTCACATAGGTGCTTTTGGGTAACCTGAACCTGCAAGTGCAGACACTAAATTTAAGATAAAAAAAAAAAAAGACAGATGTGTTTTCAGTGCTGTGAGCCACACTTCCCTGCTGCCATCTGCTGGTTAGCAGAAGGGTTTGACTCATCCAGGATTTACTCTCATCTTGCCATATTTGTGACTCTCATGTCACAAAATCTTGTTTTTGCTTATTAAATAAAAATGAAAGCTTCAGTCATTTGTTCTAAAAGACAGCAGAAATGTTCAGGTTATCCAAATGGGGCAGGTGTATTAATACTAGTATCACTATCAGTGTCAGTGTTAGTATTACCTTCCCACCAGTAGTTCAAAGATCAGGATGCCAAGGGACCAAAAGTCGACTGCAAAGTCATGTCCCTGGTTCTTTATGATCTCTGGAGCCATGTACTCAGGAGTACCAACAAATGAGTAGGTTTTCTCACCACGCACCAACTCCTTGGCAAAACCAAAGTCCACCTGCACAGACACACATATACACATCATATGCAGATCATGCACAGCCTCTAGGTATGGAAATGATCCTTTTAGAGGAAAAGTGCATTTCCTGAATATGTAATTTGTCCTTAAAGCTTAGAAGTGTAGAAATAAATGAACAGAAAGGGACTCACTAGCTTGACGTAGCCCCTAACATCCAGCATCAGGTTCTCAGGCTTCAGGTCTCTGTACATGATGCTCTTCTTATGGAGGTAGGCATAGGCCTCCACCACACAGGCAGTGCAGAACACAGCGATGGGCTCATCAAAACGCCCCCTGAAATTGCAGCGAGATACTTTTGATTTGCTTTCACATAAATTTATTACATCCAAATACTTTGCATTGCTGTTGTTTTCACTTGATCTGTGCATGAGCAGCTCCTGGGAATTGAAGCTTATTTCATTGTTGGCACTATAGATTGCATCAGCACATATTTCTGTGTGTCAGATAGTGGCAGGGACTGCTGGTGCAATTTGAGTGTATTTTAACTGGTGATCTCAAGATCCCCCAAAGGCAATAAATTACATTTCCTACCAATAAAATCACCACAGCTTTTAAAGTTGTGATTAAATAAACCTGCCTTTCTTTCATAATATCGTAACTGTTTACACAGAGGAATAATTCTGCCTTGTGTAACAGTCAACTCAATATTATGCCTTTAAAAAACAATGCCATTTCATCGTGACTTCAACATTTTCTCACACTTCTTTGAGTTTGGTCCAGATCTCCCCACCACCACAGAACTCCATGACCATGTAGATGTATCGTGTGTCTTTGAAAGCTGCATGAAGCCTAGACAGAATACAAAAGCAGGATAAATTACTCATGAATATTTTTTTAAAGTTTCCTCTGCATCCAGTTCTTGTTAAATGATTACAGTCGGTGTGTTTTCAGATACCTGACGATGAAGTCACACTGGATGGCTTTCAAGATCTTCTTCTCAAACAGCATGTGCTCCTCCTGTCTCTTGGCAACAATGTGCTTCTTGCTGACTCGCTTCATGGCGTAATATTTCCCATGGTTCACTGTGGTCATCTTAAAATGTAAAAAAGGAAAAAAAAAATAACTGATCACTTTTTGTGCAAAATGTCCTTGGCTTTTACAGTAATTAACATAAATGAAATTACAAAATCACACAAAAATTTGTGATTGATGTTTGAAGGTAGAAATGATCTTTACTGGATGAGTGTAGAAGCACAAGTTTGCTGATAAATTCAGTTGTGGTAAAGCTTTAAAAGTAAACTAGAATGTCAAAAAAAATCTTAATATTTTGTTAACTATATTTAAAGTTTCACAAACTACCTGATAGTTTACCTACATGTGTTACTGTAGGCTTATATTGGTAGTTTGAGTCTGGAGGGTCAGCAAGGTCAATCACCTGCATTCTATAGCTTTGTTAGGGATTGTATGTTTATTTTCAATAAAATAAACCACCCTCCCCATCCCAATGAACTTTCACACAGTCCCCAAATATTAGTTAGCTCTTGTCCTACCTGTTGAATTTCTCTTACTGGCCTTCAGCCAAATGTATTTTAACCAGAGATTTTTTTTTTTTTTTTTTATCTCCTATCTCAAAGTAATGTTTATGTGACAACAACCCCACTATGGTCTTGGTTTAGAGAACTCATGCATTTCACACTCCAGTAAATACTGAAAGAGAAACACACAAAAACACACTCACTAGCTCAACACGCCCAAACCCTCCAACTCCAAGCGTGACAGGATCTCCTTGGAAGCGGCCCTCCTGGTACAGTACAGGAACCAGATCCTTAAACCTCAGAGTGGAGGTGGGACTGGGAAAGACGGAGAACCTTTAATTTAATGATAACTATTTTGCCCACCAAGTTAAATCATGTTCCACAGCCACTCACCTCGACTTCTCTGGAACTTGTGCCTCCTGCAGCACTTTGGAGCTGGTAGTAAAAATTTAATGAGGGTCAGTGCACACTAATCTCGGCAAGATGGAGAGAACAGGTAGAGCAATGTTTTATAGTACTTACTCATCAAACAGCTCCAGGTGTTCTATGGGAATTGTCTCTTCAAATACCCTGAAGAACAGGCATCATTAGTCATTAATCAGTGAGTGACAAACAGACAATAAAGAGCAAACACAGTGCAAACAAGGTGACAGATAACAAATACTGTGGAGGCACTCCTTCAAGTGATCGTTAACTCCAGGAGCAACAGCCATCACAGCACCACCTCTGTGAACAGAAATATCAACCTTCATTTACGCTCGATATTTAATATCAAGTCAGACTCACTCCTTGTCAATGGAGAAGCATGTAACAGGGCCATCGGCAGTGCAGGTGGCAGTTCTCAAAACTTCACTGCAACAGAGAAAACATGTCAACATCAACCCAGGAAAACTGTAATTACCATATATATATATATATATATATATATATAAATCTGTCAACGCCTCAGTGTGGAAAAGGTGACTTTTAGCTGTCAAGATTTTGAGAACTTTCAACTAGCACCTGAAATCAGTGTGCAAATCAGAATGTTTAACATTCTGTTTTGTTGCAACAGGACTGTCATCGTCTAATTACATAAAACATAGCAAATAACTTTTTCCAGCACATTGATATATGTGGATACAGAAAAGTAACTTTTTCCAAAGACGTCTGTTTTTCTACTGCAGATTACACACTGTATTCTTGGTTTTTATGCAGCAACCACTGACACCCACAAGTTTACTGCACAAGATTTAAGTTAAAATTTTAGCTGCCTGTAATTTAGAGAAACCTTCAGAACTATTTAATTTAGTAGAGCGATTGAATATTATTCAGCAACTGCAAATGCCCATCCACATTTAGCAGATACTTTTGCAGCCAAAATGTCAAAGAGGACAGCAACCAAAGAGGGTGAACAGAGCAATGGATGTTGCACAAAGCTCTCACGAATGTCCTCAGGCATGTGCTGTGTTGCCATGGTTACCGTATGAGGGCCTGTTCCCCGAAATGCTCCCCTTTTCCCATCCTGCGAATCTGCTTCTGATGCCCATTCACGTTCTTAGACACCAGGACCTGAGGGGGAGAAACACACGTGAGAGGAAAGAGGACAGAATGAGTGTATATACACACACAGACAGGCTGGTACAATATGTTTAAATATGAATCTGTGCACACAATATAACACAGAATTACCTCTCCTTTGAGGATGATGTAGAATGTGTTCGCCTCAGTTCCTTCTCGAACTATAACATCTTTGTCCTGGTATTTCACCTGCAAAAGACAAGACAAAAAACCAAGAACATAATCACTTCCATATGTTTATGTAACATTATCATATGTTTGGTCTGAGTTTATCCAGTCTGTTTTAAAATGTGTTTTATTGCCTCTAATACAGGTTTAAATCACCAGAACTGGATTTTTACTGTGCTTTCACAATAAAATATTCATTGGTAACAACCTATTCTACAATGGGAACATTTAAGTGCACACCTCCTCCATGGAGTCAATGATCTTAGACAACTGGATGTCATTCAGGTCCTTCAGAGTACGAGACCTGATTAAAAAAAAAAAAAAAGCAGCAGAGTTAGAAATAGTTGTTACATAGTCCATTAAGCCAGGAAAAATTGCCATCACTATCATGGTAGGGTGAAGGAGAAACCAAGTGTAAGAATATATCATTTTGGCATAATAGTTTCCAAAATGTTGAGCTATTCCTTTAATTTGGGCAACAGAGTCAACTCACGTCTTCAGGAAGCCCATGAGCTGCTCTCGTTTCTTCTTGGACTTGTTGGTTATGATCGTCCTGTAGGTCTGACGCTCCATGCACCACAGACGCACCACTGTCTTTGCTGCAAAGTAAATGATGACAAGCTCAAGTTTTAGTAGTAAGTCTGGTCGACCATCGTAAACCGAGAGAATGATTGATTAGACCAGAGATAAATATAAGGTCCCCGGAAAACATTGGCACTCAGGGTCCCCACAAAGTATGTCTGTGTGTGCAAGTGTATCATCACACAATAGCATTCTGTTATTAGCTACGGTAAAATGGTAAACTGTCCCATTATATGTGCATAATACAACTACTGCAGTGGCTGACCTTTGACCGTTGCTGTACGTTTGCAGTTGTACAGAATGGCCAACTCCCCAAACACATCGCCACTGGTTAGAGTTCGGAGGTCCTGGCCTGCCTGGGTGACAATGAGCTCACCAGCTACAGGACAGGGAGGGACAGAGAGAGTTGCTTTATACAGAAGTATGTAGAATTTCTAATATATTTTTTACATATTACTCTTTTCAAATCAAGGGTTTTCTTATCAACAGAGAGCCTTAAAACACCAGAGCACATCCACACACACTCCCCCACCTGCCACTATATACATGCTGTCTCCTTCAGAGCCCTCTGTAATGACTTCATCCCCCGGTTTGAAGTTAGATACTGCTAAGAGGTCCACCATCATGGCCGTTTGCTCATCGTCGAGACGGCTCAGGAAGTCATTCTTCTGGATGGCTTTGACGATCAGACTCGTCTCACTGGTGATGAAAGGTGAAAGAAGTCATGTTGATCTAAGGTCAGTTGAAGTCCTGGGGAGCTCCCATGCAGCATGTAAACAGGTCATACATTATATAGATGTTTGACATGTTGTGGAGAGGCAGTTAGAGCGGATTTGCCATGGTGGCAAAGCAAAAATCCTGTGTTGTCTTACTTAAATGGGATATAGTCTCATCAGCAGATCTGATTACCAACCTGACAGTTTTCTTGACCCTGTTGCGTGTAATCTCCAGGGTCTCGCGGATTGGTTCGGGGGCAATGACGGCCGCACGGCTCTTCCTGACCTCCGGTTCAATCTCATTACCACTGTGAGAGGGAAACTCTGGAGCAGACAAACAGAGGAGCACAAATGGAGGGTTAATTACTGTAAATGGTTGCCATGTTTCAGGCGAATGTAGCATCAAAGTTCACCACGTGTGTGTGTGTGTGTGTGTGTGTGTGTGTGTGTGTGTGTGTGCTGCTGGTCCCCACATTGGCCTCTTACCCAGGTCATGATATTGACTTTGCAGCTCCTGCAAAAGTTTTTCTTTCTCCTGCAGTCGTTGTTCTGTGTGGGGAAAAAAGCAATGTTAACAAAATATAATTTATCCATCACTTATTGTTTAATTACTTTTAACAAAATATTTCAACTGCATATTTATTGTTGTTGCTCGTTTAGCAAGTTCATCATTTACCCATTGCTTTATGCCAACTATTTAAACTGTTTATCCATTGCCAGTTAGCCAGTCTTTAGTTATTTTTATCTTCCCACATATCCCCAAGTAAAGGTAGAATCTACTGTGAAATTACTCTATAAGGTGATGTTATTACAGCCATGCTCACCCAGGTCTTTATTTTGCCTCTGGAGCTCCTTGTTGATGAGACATTGCTTTTCTAGCTGCTGCTTCAGGTCCTCTATTTGTTTCTCCATGGCTACAGGAGGGGGAAAAAAATCTAAAAAGCTGGGAGGAATCAATAGTGTGGTAAAGAGATTAGCTGCAGTACAATCATGGTAGACACGTAGGAAGTTTAAATTATGCATCTGAGGACAGACATGAAATACAATATTAAACATGCTGATATGTGTGGAGACATACAAAGCCTGTGATATCACGTTTAAATGGTATGTAACTATGCTGCTGCTTTTTACAGGCACTGAACTCCTGCACACAGCAAGAGCTCTGCTGAATAATGCAGACTAATGATGGACAGTCAACAGGGTGCTTTCTGAATGCTGTCACACCCTGCTAGTTTTTGCTAAAGATCCATTACTCTTCCTGTGACCGATGCAGGCACAAAACCTGTCAAAACAGTCTCATACCCTTCATTAATGTTTCCCTTGTTGTAGACTGTGAGCTTATGAGCATTTCTTTCTTCTTTGGGCTTGTTTGCTGCTACAGTAACGTGTGACATCCTCCACTGTATAATTTGGTGTTTAAATCAGAGAGTGGAAGCAGCCAAACAACAAATGCACACGCAAGCTAACAAATTAACCAACACAGGTTCGTTAGCACAACAGGTTAACCAATATCTCTCTTCATCCAGATTCATGAAGGCCCTGATAACAAGGCTTCTTTACCATTTTCATTTTGCTGTTAATTGAAAGATGTTTATGCCTCTGTTGTTGACAGGGCAAACATTACAGTCAACACAAACACAAGGCCACTGGTGACCCAACACATTTACTTAACACACACATCCACCTCAGTAAAGCCTGTGGTGGACACAGTTGTTTGCCTACGATCACTGTGCTCATCATGTGACCCCAGTTACCACCACCTCACCCTGAACATTGAACAGCTCTGAATCATAAAGTCACTGAGCAACAGACAACAAACTGTGACAGGCGAATATAAAATGGTTCGCGTTCCACTGTCAGACAAGATTAGTCCTTTGATCTAGTTTTGTGCAGAAGCTGGATAAGAACCTGAAGTGCTTCAATAACTTCTTTACAGCATTCCTGGTCACTTAAATAGGATATTGGTATTTTCAATTGCATCTATAACTCGCTATCAAAGGAGGCAGCAATGTGAAAATGCCAGTCAGGTGCATAAAACTATGTAGCTGCAGTGCCATGTGTTAACAGGCCTGTGTCACAGGAAAGACAAAGCTTAACAGTCATTTAAAGTTTTACAGGGAACAAAAAAATATGTCACTGCATGTTGCACCATATCAAATGTGCCTCAAGGTGTTTTATTACATGCACATAGAGACAGAGCAGTGCACAAACACAATTTATAAGCTTTCTAGGAACTTGCAGCCACAAACCAAGACAACTGGGGCAGATTGAGGTGATAACCTTTAGTGCCTGTTGGTCAACATTGCAACCACTCTTAGTTTAACTCTTTAAGCCAGGGGCACAAGGAATCATAGCCAGTGGCCCCAAGGATTGGATGCTTCTCATTGTGTATTACCTGTCTTATTCTTCTTTCTTTTTTTTTTTTTTCTTTTAATTTATGCGATGCAATGGAAACAAAAGGCTGAGATCTGTCAAATATATTTTAGCCGTATCATATGAATGGTAAAACGCCATATGTTTTAGGTCAGCAGCACTCAGGTTCATCTAGTACATTTCCAGGAAAGGATGAGAAAATAGAGCAGGACTTGTGTCTGATTCTCAGCTGCACAGCAGCAACATGATGCCAGACAGACCACCATTACACTGATACAGCGAGCACACTGTACACTCCATACTTCCTCATCACTAATTCATGGCCAAGTGTAACTACAGCTGAATTCTCATAAGATGCTCTGTAATAGAAACCTGGAGAGAGCATGTGTCTAGTCTGGTGGTGTGTTTGAGATGCACTCTTTCACTGCAAATTAGAGTTTTTAGCACAAGTAGAACTTCATCTTTTTACTTAACTTAAACAGTGGTTGCAATAATTGTAGTGCCTCGAATAACAAAAAAGGTGCATTTCACACTTTACAAGCCTTTGAAGCAGACAGTCGGTACTTTAAACACATTGAGCTACATGACATGATATGGGTCTGCAGCTCAGATCAACATTAAAGTTGTTCAAGTGCCTTTAAAAAAGCTTTGCATGACATCCAACATTCACAGACACTAAGATAAGTAAGAGTCACACTCACCTGCAGGCTGTGTGTGATCGAGAGAGGAGATGAGTGTCTGCCCAGCCTACAAAGGCCTCATTGATTAAAGGAGCCAAATAATCACCCTGAACCGCTCACAAGGTCCACTTTCAGTTGTGCACAAGTATTTGCTTTGTATACAATTTCCGTGACCTGCTTGACCCCCCACCCACCCCACCCAAGACCGACTACAGACTGGACACACCTGAGCAGACACAAACGTGCAGTCTGCTGTCTCTCTAGCATTACTTCTCCCGCACAATTTCTCAGCTTACACTGCCATGTCTGCTTCCCAGCTTTTACTATTTTTACTCTCTCTCCCTCTCACTCTCAATCTTTCCTGCTCTTTCCCTATCTGTCAGTCTCAGCAGCTCTGGTGTTGAATCATTAACCATTAACCTGCTGCTCCTCCCATCACACCAGGTAGAGGAATACAGGCAGGAGGAGGAGGAGGTGGTGGTGGAGAACAGAGTGGAGTGAAAGCTCAAGTTGGGTGTGAAAGAATCACACTTCAGCTTCTCTCCTAATATTAAAGTATATACTGTTTGGTTTTTTTACCATGGAACATGCTGATTTATGATTTCTGGGACACGTAGCAGTGATATATTATTTCCTGATGACGCAGAGGATCGATACCTGGGGAAAATGAACCTTTTAAAATATCTACCCCTCGGTAGCTGTACTTTGGGCATGTCTTTGTATCTTCACACAACTTTAACATACATTTTTTGAAAGATCTAAGTTTCCTGATTCTATCTGTACAAATTGTTTTAGGATCCTTAAATCACTGCAACAGCTGTTGACAAAGAATTGGTTTAGAGACTCAAGGCAATGTCTCTGGAGTGATTTCCACACTAAAGATAATACTACAGGCCTTATATTCCCCCTTTTATGGCAAAAAACAGGTGAGGCAAATAAATAAATAAATCTGCCTCTATAACTTTTTCTCCTAATCTTATTTTGCTTTTTTATTTTGAGTACTATTTTACTGATTATTTCTGGGCTTGTGTGAAAACAAATGAGGGTGTCTGTTAACAAGTTTGGGTAGACATTTAAGTAAATTATGTTAATCTATTATCAATGTTAATCTGCTACAGAAAAGGGAAGTGAGATGAAGACGATATGAGAATAATAAGAAGGAATGGCTGGAGTTGCAGGGAATTATCAGAGCTGAGGAAACGCAGGATAACTCTGATTATATCTGCCAGAGCTGGAAAATGTCTACTTCACTAGGTTTCTGTTGTTTCCACCTGATGTTTTCCAGGCTGAATTACATGAATCTAAATGAGGCTTAAGGGTTAGCATTGTGACAGAGGGCGTGGGCCTTTATTGTTCACAGTTAATTATTGATATGCTGTCTGGTTAATCAGTGACATTAACGACCCCACCGCTTAGAGATAAAAGGGCTCAGATTTCAGCAGTGGAGCTGGAGGGAACTTGGTGATAGGCGGTGCAAATGTTATGACATTTTTCCATCAGGAACAACACAGTGATACGTGTTAATCAAAACAGACCAAGGCTGAGTTAAGTGCTGCTATTGATCACGGCCACAGATATCTTCAGCTCACAATCACTTCAGTTCAACGCAAGATGTACAATGAGATTAAAATGTGTATTTCTGTCACTCTTTAATTCAGTGTAATTCAATAACCAAACAGACAGTTCATAATGCCCAAAGGTATTTAAGATGATAGATGACAATCTTGACAAAGTCACTTGACTTGACAAATACACAGCAACTGAAGGCAAGTGAAAATGGTAAACATCTGCAATGAACTGATAAGCAAATAAATGTTCTATTTTGTGAAGCAGAGAAAGCTGTGAAAAAAAAACTGATGCTGTTACATATTAGCACCATTAGCACCATCTTCATATGTTCATGAGTCATATTAAAAAAACACTTCCCTTTAAGAGTAAAGTCAAACGACTGTAGCTTCTATTGACAAATGACATTCCTCATAAATTAATAATACCTTGGTGTTGCAATAATAAAGTGGTGTATTAGTGTGTGTGTGTGTCACCTGTTCACTATTGGCGATAACAAACATAATAAAAGCCTTTGAATATTTTCCAAGACGGATTTGAAAAGACATTCACACACACTGACAATCAGTGAATAAATTTAACACAAATGACTTTCAATAACTACACATAAAATAATTATCATGTGGACTGACAGTGGCCACAGTACTGACATGATAGACATTCATCCTTCACCTGTCGCCCATTCCTCAAATGACAATGTGCTTAAATGACTAAAAAGGCAATTATAACACACAAATCCAGACCTACCAGATATTAAAATTATTTACAGCAGGTAAAAATACCACACTGAGCTTTACCCGTTTTTACACAGTGTCAGCTCATTTACCTGTGATGTGCTGTATAATTTACAATGCAACTAAGCATACTGCAAAAGCATATACAAGCATAAAATACTGTAAAATTTACTTTTACATTTAACTGATTTAACTTTTTTAAATCAAATACTCTCATGATGAACCTATGTCACAAAGTATTTTCTTCATGGGATATATATATATATATATGTGTGTGTGTGTGTGTGTGTGTGTGTGTGTTTTCCAGGTGGACTGAAAGCCCTAACATGGTTAACTCTGGTGTAGTTTGGTGCGCAGTTAAAATCTGTATGTATAATCCTTTAAGGCTTCTCACATCTCTGTGAAAACAAGTTGCAAAACCAAATAAGCATATGAGGTAAGAGAAAGGGTACAATCAATACTACAATATTACAGTTCTAAGTTACATATTCACGTCATTTCTATTAAAATAACATTTTCACACAGGGCCTAAAATCCAAGCACTCATTTTCAAACAGGGAATAATGTTGTGTGCAGTGGTCCATGTGAAGGTGGGACAGAAAGGAGGAATACCATTACAATGTAAGGCATCACCTTATTTAGTTGGCTGTAAGATTTCTTCAACACCTCCAAAATAGTCCTCAGCTTGATTTCAGATTTGTCTACTTTTTTGAAATCTTCTTGGACTGCTCATTAAACGTAAACCTGAGATGATTAAGAGGTAGATTAGCAGTGAGGTCATATGATTGTAAAATACAGCTGGTCACTCTCTGTGCAAACATGACACAACATCTCAGTGGTAGTGAAACAGCATGCAGTGAATTGTGGTCCTACTGCTATAATCCAAATGACTTCAAGTTCATGTTGTTCAGTCAGGTTCAGAGTACAAACAGGCTGAATGAGAATCAGCTTGTCGGCTCTTCCTTAATGCCACAGGCTTTGTTGATGTCCCTTGGGTGTTCAAAGACCGCCTGGACAAACTGGCCAAACACACGCTCCACATAGTTCTCACTGCGGGGAAACAAACCCTGCAGGAAGGCGATGTGTCCTCCGTGAGCTGTCACCAACAGGGCGACATTAGGAAGGCCCTGGACTATGGTCAACGGGAAGGCTGTGAGGGCAGGAGATGCGTTGATGTTAGATTTAATGAAAAGACAGAAGCAGATAGAATAACATATTAGGTAGCATGTAAATGCTGTAAACTAAGTGTTGCTATGCAGTTGTATGTCTCTGCCAACCAGTCTAGTTGCAGTTAAGTAGTGTTTGAATTCCTGAGTTATAGCAACAAAAAATAGCCCACCGAAATCTAATAAGTTCATCCTTGAGTCCAAGTGACAGTTTCAATGTGTTTCTGAGATATCACATTCATGAGAATGTTACGGACAAACCAAAAGTAAAATGTCTCACCTCAAAACCCAGAATTAGGAATTTATACATAATGAAAAACTTTAAGCCTAACACAATCTCCATGTTCTGCCACTGTTTGCTCACCATTTTGGGGAGAGAAGGGGTCATCAGCAGCATTAAGACACAAGATGGGTACTGCTGTATTAGGGAGTCTTTTGTCTGGGCTGGCATCGCGGTAGTAGTCCGTACAAGATTCATAACCAAAAAGCAAAGTGGTGAAGCGTTCGTCAAACTCGCGGATAGTCTTTGCCTAGAAAAGAGGGTGGAAATGAGGCAATCACACATGAAGGGAGACTAGACAGTAAAACAGAAAGGTAAAGAGCAGGGCATACCTTCAGGACATAGTCAACATCTACTACTGTCTCCAAAACCTTCCTTGACCTGTGAGGAAAAAATAATAAAATGGAGTCGGTTTGTCAGACAATTTGTTAAACTAACTCAAGAAATTTGTGAAACTCCATCCTATCTGACCTGGCAACAGCACGGCACAGGTTGGTTGTGAGGTGTTTGTTGAAAAGCAGCCAGTTGAGTGGTTCTTCCATAGAGTCAGAGGATTTCTGCGCATCCCAGGGGACAGAGATGGTGAACCCCGCCACCAACCCAGACTCTGTGCGCTTACGGCCAAGGTAGTTTAACAACAACATGCTTCAGAGGATGAAAGTAAAGAAGAAAAAACGAAAAGCTGTTGGGTACTTAAAGGGAAGAGAGAGAATGGAAACAAGCTAGTTTTGACAGGTAAATGAAAGCCGATGGAAACTACTGCGCCAACTCACCCTCCCATAGACACACCAGCACCGAGCACAGGGGCTTTTGGGAAGAGTCCTTTAACATGTCGCACCACAAGCTCAAGATCTGAGGTGTTGGCAGCGCAGTAGGTGATAGGCGTCTGAAGCAGGCAGGAGGACAGAGGAGGAGCTTTACATGCAGTGTTCAGGAGCCAGATTTTGTTTGAATTGGTTTTATTCTTTATTTGCCTTACTGTCTACAAATCCAATGAAAAGACCCAAACCTTTCCAACTTACCCAGCCTGTCTCTGGCATTTAAAAGTCAATTTGTTCCTACTGAAGATGTAAATCTAAAAATAAAATGCATTTGTCAAGCAGGAGTAAATTGTGCATTTGTTGGGACTATTTTCAGCTGCGGATTAATATATATATTTAGTACACTAAGTATTTCCAGCAGCAGGGTTGGATATGTTTGACTAAAAATAAACGACAGTACCAACAAGAAGTCACCAAATGCAACAATGTGGCTCATTAATGTGTTTTTGTTTTTGGACAACAATAGTAAGCTGTGGCACAGAAGAATAAGATACATCAGGCTTTGAATACACCTGAAAGTATTTGTTCACTTAATTTTTAGTTTTGGTCTTGTCATGGGATTTGCTGACAGTAAGAAAAGTACAGAATATCCAGGTTTATCCAGAGTGACAGTGCTTTTAAATCTGTATTTATTTATATTTATTTATTTATAGAGTGTAACAAAAACAGATGTTACTGATGAATATAATTCTTAACTTCATACTGGAAGCAGCTGTTTTTTGTATAGACTCACCAGTAAGACTTATTCTGAAAGTTTTCTCAATTTATAAAGTTATTGTAATGAGACACCATTATAATCACTCAACACTGCTGAAAATGACATTGAAACTGGGACAATGGGAAAAGGGCATTTCATAATTAAATGTAACATGACCATAACTCATCAGTTGATCATTGTACTTACCAACAACTCTTCCCCTTTGACCCCCCGGTTGTTGAAGACCACACATCTAGGAAAGAAAATGTCTATGAAAACTTTTCAGCAATGAAATTCCACTCAGCCATGTCATATAAGTTTCCTGCTTACTGTTACTGCTTCAAGATCAGATGTAATTATTGAGTGGAAATGTTTATGGTGTTTACATTTCACCTCTGATTTTAGCACAGAAAAAGAGTTGTATCCATTCACACAGAAGACAGGTGAGGAGCACGACTGACCTGTAGCCGCGGCGGGTGGCTTGGTTGATGGCGTGAAGCACATAGGACTGCTTGGCTGTTCCCTGTAATGCCTGGGAGGATCAGTACTGTGGGGCGGGTAGAGGATTCTGGGTAGGGCACGCTGGCCTGATTGTCCACCCAGTCCAGCGAGATCTGACCACCATCAACCGTACGGATCAGCTCACTGAGGGACGAAGGGAGAGGAGAGAAAAGGCACCGACTTTGAAAACGTGTTTCATCGGATGTGTGTGTCCCAAACCAGCAAGAGGAACATTAAGAGGAGGTTCTTCCTACTTGCGATAAGCAGCAGGGGGTTTGGACTGGAGGAAGGCACGGACCAGGGTTTGAAGGCGGCCACCCCAGCACCATGGAGTGGGACTGAAGCACTCAGCCACTACAGGACAGTGCTTGTGGAGGAACACACTGAAAGCCTCACTACAAACCAGAGCTGGAGCCTGACAGAAAGAGACAAAATGACGACACTGGGCCCTTTAGATTATTACATATGACAGACAAGAATGCACGCAAAACAAGACCGGTTTGAGAGAGCATGAGAGGTATGCAACAAAGGCAGGGTGTGGTGTGTGTGGGGGTGTGTGTGTGTGTCATAGACTACTTCTGGTGACACATTTCAGGCTAAAGACCAGTTAAATTAATGAATTAAAATACATATTCATATTCTTCAGAGAGAACAAATTATATGACAGGAGTTACAAGTTCTGTGAACTCATAACTGTGGGAAATTGTGGCAGGCATTTTTCACTGTGTTTTTCCAATTTTACTGACTAACTAAATGAGCGATTAATTGAAAAGGCAATGATCAGTTAGGCAAGTAACTGGCAAAACCTTATTTTAACCTTTCTTAAACATTTCAAAGTGTTTATGATGGTTTGTCAACAATTATAACTTAATGCATTATAACGTAATTATGGAGTCACTAACTAGTACACCATTCACATTTGGCCTCAAGTGTCTCCCACGACTCTAAAGAATGTCCTTACAACAACTGGGAACTGTAACGACCCAATGGCTTTGATAACGATCCCACAGAAGTTAAATATCTGAATGAAAGATCGAATGCTTTAAAAAATATTATACCAAATAAAACAATAATAATAACAAAATAGGGTAAAGTAAAAATTCATTAAACTATAGGATGAAAATTTGAGAAATAGCAATGGTGATTCTTCATAAATATGATTTAAATAAGAAAAATAAAGCGAAATACAGTAAAATATAACAATAAAATTGAACAAGATAAGAAAAAATGAAAAATTGAATTGATTTTTTAAAAATTAAATAAGACATAAGAAAAAAAATCAGAAGAGTAGTAATTAGTAATTTAGAAAGATAATTTTAAGTTCATGAGAACATCTAATTTTAATGAACAAATTTTACGTTTTTTTTTTTTTTTTTTTTGCAGAGGTGGATGGTACAGTCATCAGCGCTAACCTTGACCACAAAGACTGACCTGACACTTGCGGCCCCACAGATAGTACAGTGCGGCAGTGAGGGAACAGATGAACACCGTGTACGGTCTGGATACACACTCCCAGTATGTTCTCCATAGCTCCAAATGTGATAAAAACATGGTAATAACCTAAAGGACAACAGCAGAGAGCTAACCAGGCAGCTGACGGTTAAGTCAACGACTCGTTAACCGACACTCCGGAACAGACAACCGACACAAAGACGTAAGTTAATACCCGATAACCTGCCTTCATCACTTCCAGCTAACGACAAAGATGTTTTACAGCCATTCCTCTAACACCGACGGGTCTCAGCGCCTCTGAAGGTAACGGTAAAGAGCCGGTAGCCACCGGCAGGAGTTCGTTCAGCGGCGTTTTCTTCAAGTAGAGGCGGATCCTACAAATATGGACGTCAATTAACGCGCATCCGGTGAACTTCTTCGTGTGTCATTTTTAGGCGCATTACCGCCACCTACTGCTGCCTGTGCCACTTCACAAGGTCATTATTGACTTTATATTACAATCCCTAAGAAAAACATTGTTTTCCTTTTAAGATTAATGCCAAGATTTCAAATTGTTTATCTGTAAAATACTTATTTATTAATTGAAATGTGTTCGGTTTCATTCACAACTAAATAGAATTAAACGAATAATTCCTGAGGACTCTGTCCTGTTTAAAGAGGACCCTGAGTCAACATCTACAGTTTTTAATGCTTGTGATATTTCAGTAGATATTATGCTTAGCCTATATGGTGCATGTACATAAACATGTGTTTGATTACATTATTGCAGACCACTGACTTATGGCAGTGTAGTACTCCAGTTTGGGAATATTGGTTGGTTTCTCACTGTGCCTTTGAATCAGTTAATCTGGCTTTTTTGTCATTGTTCACATGTCTTGACTCTTTCAAATTTAACTCATAAAAGCAAAGCACAGTACTGTTCATCCAATATGAATTCCAACGCTGCCATGTTGAAACACAGGTCATAACAACAAATACAAACTCAAAGAATCATATAGCCAACTGGAAAAAAAAAACATAGAGACCTGGAGAGCAACATGACGTTTTATTTAGAACAATACCAAAACAAGCACGAAGGTTCTTGTTTCACTTTTCACTGCGCAATTTATTCCTGGTTGATTGTATAAAATCTCTGAACATTTGCCTTTAGATGCAGTGGTTAAGCCTCTTACAAAACAAGGTCTTTGTTGTCTCTTGATTACACAGCTGTCTGCAGCCAGGACTCATTTCATCTAGTTGAGTGGGATTCCTGTCACCACCTCTGACTCAATGCCACACTCATCATTTCCACGCTTGATCTTAAAGAAACCTGGTATCAGAAGACACAAGAACGTGATTTAACGCCATGCCTTTTTGCCACATCACTAACCACATTACCACATTATGTGACATTAGTCTGTTCTGCACTTTAAATAACACATGACCAAGAAAAATGATGTTCTCCACTGCCAAACCCTGGTTTTGTCGTACCTTTGTCTCCCCAGTCGCTGTTCCAGGAGTTTGCAGCCAGCCAGTAGGGCGTCCCGTTCTCCTCTCCCCAGCCCAGGATCTTAATGGCGTGACCACCCAGCATTTCTCCTGTCACATGCTGATACACACCTGTAATATCATCAAGTACAAGCACACAGGGCTCAATACACTAAAAGACAACAGTAGTTTATTTCAACCCGGCTTTGGAGCAGATATTCTTAAGAATAAACTCAGCTTTTAGATTGGTGGTGTGTTCAAGAAACTCCAATTTTTATATTTGTAGTATATGTTGTAGGACAGTTGGTCCCAACCTGAGGGTCAGGACACAAATCCTTCAAATGAAACTATCTGGGGAAGAAAAATCATTCTTTGGGAGAACTGCTCACAAAATCACATAAACACCAAGGCCTTAACCTGATGAGGGGTCATATATTGCATTTCATTATGAGCAACCATGAGACAAAAGGGCAGTTTCAAGTTCATTTTACTCTGAAATTAAGTTAAATGGCTTTGCAGAAAGAAAGAGGTTTGTGTGTGTACAGTATATAGAGTGTAAGCCTCACCAGTCTTATACAGCAGGAAATCCTCATAGACAGAGAAAGCTGCCTCCACAGGCCCGTTCTTGTACAGCTCAGTCATGATCTGCTCCTGATCAGCCGGGACGCTGTATGTGCGTCTACCTGTAAAGAGAGACACAGAAAACCATCACATCAAAGGTAAAGACAAGACAGGGCATGATAGAAAAAGACAGTGTGGGGGGATTAGATCATGTTAAAGGTCTATACCAAAGTGTTTGTCCTTTTGATAGGATGGTGAGTATCCATCGATGCACTGCTCCTCACACTTCGGAGTGTCCTGTATGCCCTGACAAGGAGGACGAGTTCCATTCACATGGTGCTCACAGGGAGCAATGGTGTATGGCCTGCAGCCTGTAACACCCAAAAACACCATCACTTTCCCGTTAAGACTCCCTGAACGGTCATAAAAACCCATCTCAGTTCACACTTACCGGCTTTGGAGGCATACAGGCCTCCTGTCACAAGCCCGTTTTTCGCCCAGAACTCCCAGGCAGCAGAGGGATAACCACCGTAACAGCTACAACCACAGGGAAATAAAAACACACCGTAAGTGTTGTTCAGTGTTCTCTCGTAAAAGACCTGTAATTCACTCGTTTTATTCCACAAATACATACCCCATGCCACACTCGTCACAGCAGGACAGCAGATCTTCAGCTGAGATCTCCACAGAGATCTGTCCACTGCTGTGGATACATATCCTGTCGGATATCGCCTCAACTGCCCCAAAGGCCTGTGGGAAATTAAACACTGGTTTGAGAATATTGGTTTTAAAATGCAGTGGTTCCTCAACTGAGCACCTTTAAGCACCTTTACAACCTCCCATCAACACTTATCTTCCTTATTCTGAATTGTTTTGTCTATTTTTTGCTTGTCAGTCTCACCCAGCAGGATCCACATGAGCCCTGGTCTCTGATCTGTTGGATCGTAGGACAGTTGGGCCACTGCTTGCGTGGGTCAAAGCTGTCTGGAAGTCGTATGCCTTCAGTGTTATGAACCCTGAACGAGAAAAGGATGGTCACTTAAGTGCTGCAGATAAGATGAACCTGCTGACTGTCACCTGCTTGGACACGTGAGTCATTAAAACTTACACCTCTGGCAGCTTGGGTCCATTCAGTATAGTCCCACACAGTCCCTTCACGTAGCTGATATCAACTTTATAGAAGTTCTGCCCAGCCTGGAGTAAAAGTAATGGAGTTAAAACTCAAGGTTAGACACATGCATGTCACCAGAGTCTGTGACAATAAGTTTTCTTTTTGGCTAACTGTTCCATTGCTCAGTCTCCCATTGTAACTATAGTAGCGGCACTGATGATTAGGATGGTCTCACCGTCCAAGTGGTGTTGGCCTTGTTAATAAAGTTGACCATCTCTGAGGAGAGAAGAGGGAGGTGAGGCCAAGCCCAGGTGACTGAAACAGTCCCCAGGACACAGAGGAGAATGAGTCGATGCATTCTGCAAAACACACCACAGTCAGCAAAGCAGATTTTAAAATAATTCCTTTGGCTACAGTGGGTCATTTACTATATGAAAAGGAGGAATTTGATGTTGTGAGACATCGCAGCACAAGGATTTTTCTCACATTGTTGCTGTGATTAGGAACTTCTTGTTGATTATTCATGTCAAACAATTCTTTTTCCCTTATTTCTGTAATAACTAAAATCCATTTCAATCAAATGTACTTAAAACATAAGGATCTAATTTTAAGTCGGACAGAGCTGCACCTGCTACAATTACAACACAACTAAAGAATGCAAAGTAGCTCATTTATTTATTAGTGACTACTTCTGTACTTTTGGAATGCCAAATATCAGAACTTATGTAATCAGACTGTTGTTGTTTGTAACAACTGCCAAGTTAGTGTCAATAACAGAATAAATGAAAAACAATCTCAGTTAAAGTCACAGCTTTTACCTGTGTTGCTTTTTCCCCTGTGGATCTCTCTTCCTCTGTGCAGTTCCTAATCCTCACTGAACTAAACCCCTTTCCTCTTCAATCTTCTCACCTCTTGCTTTCCTTTTTACAGACCACAGTTTATGGAATCACATGTCTGTGTGATGAATGCATCAGCAGTATACTGTAAATCTCATGTGACTAACAAAACATCTTCCCAAAGGTTGACAGGTGCTCTTAAACTTACGACCTAGCAGTGCTAAGGGGAAAAAAATGCAACTTAACATTATTATCACCTTTATGACAAACATTCCTATTTGTTATTTTGTTTAATAGCTATCATTACACATACACACACAGAAAAAAACAAACAAAAAAAGAACATAAGAATATTTATGAACTTTGAACCTGTGCAGTAAAATAAATTAATTTTACAGTGTAGAATCTATAAAATCATCCACCAAGGTCATCCCACTAAAATCAACCAGCTGTAAACCAAAGCATGACGTATGTTCTCTGCACAATCAACTTTAAGGCCAGTTTAGATTATTTCACCTCTTTATTAGTTCAAATATGTACAAATCAGAATTTCACATTACATAGCAATGTTTGTAGCTCTCCTTTGGTTCTGTGCAAGGTTACTCTGTGCTAGCCTCACCAAAGCTGCATTTAAGGACACTTAAGCTAGCAGTCTCAATATGCATTTCTCATATCAAATGTATCAGAAATTACATTTGTTTAGTATATCTTTGTTCTCCCTTATTCATTTCAACAGTCAATGTCTAATGAAACTACCTTGGAATTGCACTGTTCATTTCCTTTTCTCCTATTTCAAAGTACATAGAGTTCAAACAGAATAAACAAAGGCGTAAGAGTGTTGAAACAAAGCTCTACTGGGAGGAAATGCTCACATCCACATCTACGCAGCACATTCATACAGCGCAAGTGCTTTCAAGTGCACTGCTGTAACAGTTCTTTAAGTGTTTCTCCTGTAGACACATAACAAGTGGAATATTAAGCTAGCTTTGAGTTGACATGAAAACTAAGAAAACTAAGATCTGACACAAAGTTAGAAGAAGAATTAAATGAAGTTTGGTGACTGTGTTCCCCTAAAATGCTAAAATGGGCAGTGTCATGTTTTGCATATTGAAACATTTCAGACAACTCAACAGAGAAAATTAATTTAAGTCTTGACATATTCAAATATGCAGAATAATTTAAATCAATCCAAACAATGGGTCAAACAAATCAAACACAAATGGAGGAAACACATGATCAGCTTAACCATCAAATGATGATAAAACACCCTGAATTGTTTCAATGTGCTGTTAATGCTGGTGAATACAGTATAACCACACAACTGTGTGTAAATAATTAATCCAGATGCAGGATGGACAACCACAAATCACTATCAAACAACCTAATGTGACCAGCCTGCTACCAGAACCCCTCTATAGTCTAAATATGTCCATGGTCCTGTGACGGCCATAACAAAGAGGGCAAAGTGAGGAAGAGGTGCTTCAGATTCCTCTGGTGAGAGGAGAGCCAGACCTCCAGAGAGGGAAGAGAGGTTTTCTTCAGTCTGTAGCCACCATGGGGGTTCACTGTCCCTGCATGTCGCCAGTGCCCTGCGCCTGTGCCGCAGTGGTGCTGAGGTACTGCCAGCTGAGAGCGGCCAGCAGCATGGCAGCGGACAGGTACATGGGCGACAGGTGGTGGGTCCTGGAGGGGAGGCTTGACTGCGACAGTGCAGACTTGTCTCGGATTACGGCCAGGATGTGCAGGGTCTTGTCCCGTGACGGATCGGTGAGGGAGACCTTCTGTAAAATCTGCAGAGAGGGAGAACAAGACCGACTGCGTTAAAGAAGGTTGAAGTGGTAAAAGCAGGAAAAACAGAAACAACAACACAACCCACCTCCTGGCTGTACTGAGTGATGATATTCTGCACAGCTCTCATGTTGGTGGCTTCCATCATGAGGGTGACAGCCTGTCCCTTTCTGATCTTCACCACTCCCTGGAACACCATGGGGTTGTTGTAGCATGTTGATAGTGTAGCTATTGCCATCACCTAGTCAACAGAGGAATTATATTTAGTCAAGTGGGAGAAATTAATCTAATGCGCTCAAACAATTTGTTGATCACTTCTGGTTGCAAAAGTAACCATGCAAAGATTCAGAAAAATTGTGATGGGCTTTGTTCACCTTTTTTAAACAAATACAGACTAAATGATTGATTTTTTTTTTTTGAAATTAAATAGTCAACAGAACTAAATACTGAAGTGACACAACAGTCAATACCTGCGGAATAGCACAGAAATTGAAGACACTCTGGTTGCGCAGGCGGGATAGGTAGGTGATAACATCTGGAACGTGTCGCAGAGCATCAGTGACCAGCAGGTTGAGGCACGACAGAGCAGACTCCAGCTTCTCTGGTTGGGCCAAGTCTTCGAGACGACCTGCAAACTGACTCCAGGCCTGCACGAGGACACAAAGGCACAGGTTAACACAACATCACGTGGTTAAGGAATACTCTCCTGTGTCCTTCCTTAACAGTAACAACAGAAAGTCAACCTAGAGAGGGTGCATAAAATCTACACATTGCACTGATAAAATGTGAGTCAATATTTACATTTGAGTGGGTTGAATATACATATAATGAATAGGAGGTAATATAAAAACCTTTTGTGTAGACAGAAATTTCACAATGTAGTCTGGAAACAGAAGAGTGAAAAGAAAACACATTCCCACCTCTTGTGGCCAGAAGGCACGTCCCTCTTGTGTGTCCTCTAGATAGTCTCGGATGATGTTGGTCTTCTGCAGGAACAGGCCCATGGAGTTGGCCAGCTCTGTGTCCCGCCCCACCTCAGGGTCCTCAAGCTGGGATGCTGAGAAGAGCTGAGAGAGACCGATTCCAACCAGCCCCGCCACATAATGGCAATACTGCACAGAGGGAACAAAAACTGTCAGGTGGGCAATAACACACATGACAAACTACTGGCTGATAACACACACACAGTCAGTGTAATATCCTGAGAGGCAGGAGAATTTAACAAATTAACCTTTTAATCAGCACTGTCAGAGACATGCTTAATCTATGCTGGGCTTTAAGGACAGTTTGCACAGTGTGTTGTAAGACTTGAGGAAAGTTCAGAAAGTTTATACGCAGTATGAAAGACAGTTACTTGCAATATGTTGTGCCTTTACTCAGTTTCATTTGGATCTCTGTTACCTCTGTTATACCATAGAGTGCCAGTGTTTGTATTTTTAAAGATTCAGGTCATTTATAACATAATGCCATTTAAACAGATGTTGTTGTTACTGTTGTTGTCATTGTTATGCTCCTGATATTTCTGCCATTAGCAGTAACACAAGGCTAACATTCACCTGGTCCCACTCCTTCATGGATCCAACTTTCTTCTCCAGGAATTCAGCCATTCCTACTCCCATACGATGGCAGATATCTGAGATGACGTCTCTGTATTCCTGAGCGAGGTTTCTGAATTCCAGCGATATCTGGATTGAAAGGACACAAGAAGATTGGAGTTACTGTTAATTACGTTAAGCTCTTATTTTAGGAGTCCATCAGTAATTAAAGCCTTGAGAGACTAATGTATCTGTCTGCTGCCCCTCTACGTACCACCATGCAGAACTACTGACCGTAGGGAAATCCTCCAGAACCTGCCGGTCTTTCTCCTGGCTCTCCGTGAAGCACCACTCATCCTGGTACAGGTAGGTGTGGAAATCATTCAGCATGGGAACTTTTTTGTCCAGAGGGATACTCATGTCGTCCTCCACAGTGTCCAACGCTCGCAGCACCAAGTAGAAAATACAAACCGCGTGTCTGGATCATAGACAGAGGAAGGTGGACATGAGTCAGCTTCAAAACACAAGTATGTGTTCACTGGAGTGTGTGAAAGCTGCCTGAAAAGTTTGCCTGGTCACTGATTTACAAAATGACAAAAATAGCAGACATGTTGAGGGGGTCAATATAGATCAGGCTATAGCCTGAGTGTAGAAGATTCCCTTTGAGCGAGGATATATAAAGTGCACACACACACTCACTCACTGAAGATGCATGTTTACAAACGGGTGTCATTTCTTCACTGACAGCTCTGACCTGAACGGTGATCTTAAATTAGACACACAGCAGCAGCAGCAGAGGTCTCTGTCTCTAATGTTAGCAGTTTCCTTTTTAATTCTTGCTGCAATTCTGAGAATTTTCAAGGCATTTATCACTAATGTCAGACACATGCAGCCTCCTCCTGCATGGCTGCATCAAAAGCATCTGTTTCTACACAGTACCCGATTAATGAGCGATACTGAAGCTGAATCCATTAGTTGATTAATCAAAGATAGAAAATGAATATAAAGAATGAAGCAACAAGTGCCAAACAAAGCAAAGATCTTCTGCTTTGCTCTTTTCATACCATGGTAGGTTGAATTTTTGGAAGTTCTTGACTGTTGATAGGAAAAAAGAAGTAATTTGAAAATGTCACTGTGGTCAATAATGAGCATTTTGCACTATTTTTCTCATATTTTACAGACTAAATAATTAATTGATTGGAAAAATTATTCAGTGGTTTGATCACAAATTAAAAAATCCTTAGTCCTACTGCACTTAAACACATCTTCACAGATAAACAAGTGCTTTGCTTGACAGAGATTAGATCTTATCTTCCAACAATAAGCAAACTATAATACAGTGAGGATGTCACATGAATTGTTGTTGTCATTTAAATAGCTCTGTGCTCAAGTTCCCCAAAAAAGAGGCCTGGGCCAGCATGACCTGCAGTGTGTTCGATTTATTGAGGCTGCTGCCTGTGGTTGAATTGATAAGTTATCTTTGTACAAAATGTTGTCTAGAGTAAAGGCCACTGATCGTTTATTTTAAGTGTCCGAAACAAACATTTAGTTATTCATATTCGTTTATTTTTGAGGGCATGCATAAGAGCTGTTTTCTCAGAGTTTTGGGACAAATCCAACACCAAAGAAAACCATCCAGTGAAGTCTAGGCTGTTTCTAGTCGTATTAACAGTAGAAATGCTTGTGTGTATTTTTTTATTTTTTATTTTTTGCATATAAACATTACACAGGAAAACGCTAGTGGGGGAAGGGAAGCGCCCCAGTAACGCCCCTAGCTCTACTCTTGAGAAAAGAAAACATGCTTGCAGACACACCCCTCCTCACCTGGAGCTAGCCAAAGCTCCCAGTCTTGCTTTTTTTACCCACCTCAACTCCCCGTCCAGCGCCTGAATCACAGCTGCAAAACTCCGGCTGGTTTGGTTCAGATACAGGTAGCAGGTCCGCAGACTCTCACTCATGGACTCCTGGCAGGAAAGACAGAGGAAGGCCGTGTGTCGGTAAAAGCTAGCGGGTCTGAGGGCGCTGGAGGGTCGGGCGGCCTCCTGCAGGCCTCGCTCCCCTAACCTCCAGCCCGGCAGGAGGGACCGTGGAGCGGACCCGCAGCCCCGCGGCGCCACCGAGAGAGAGCGCTTGAACACGGACAGAGATACTGGACACTTGTAGCAAGCTCCGGCCATATGAAAAACCCGACAGTACGACAGACGCTGCAGCTATAAGACAACGGCGGTGGAGTCCATGTCCACGCCACGGCTGGTGGGTGAGTTTGAAACAAGTCCATGTAGAGGACAAGCTGGCTGAAGGGTCGAGTGAGGTGAAAAACTTTTCAGGAGCACGTCGAGGAGGGTGAAATGAAACACTCCGCTGATCTGAAAACAGCCTGTCCTCACTGCTGAGGTTTGCAGAGTCTGTGCACAGTGTTTGTCGATCTCCTGTTATGATTAGGCCACTCCTCCCACCTCTACCCAAAACATCACATAACTGTAACTTCCCTCAGTGTTTCCTAATCTGCTTCTAGCACGGAAATGTGTCCGTTAACCCCGGTTTTATCCCGTCAGCTTGTCACAAGATATATCTCCACATTAAATAATAAAGGTAAATTGGTAAATATAGTGTTTTGAAATGGAAAACAGCAGCCTAAAGTGCTAACCCCCTCCAACTCGTGTATTTTTGGTTTCCAATCACCTGCCAATACATGGATTAGAAAAACTGCCATTTAAATCCATCATTTTAAGGATTAATGTAGATCGACAAATCAGAACAACACTGTCAAAAACAAACAAAAACCCCCCAAATTATTATATCAAGTTGTTGTTTAGAGAAGTGTGCTGCAGATAATAGAAGTGTGTTTTGCTGACACCTGGTGGGAGACAGTGGTAACGACAGTAAGATGCACAAAACATTATTATTATTATTATTATTATTATTATTATTATTATTATTATTATTATTATTATTATTATATGGTCGGGTAGACCATGTGTAATCTACCAAAACACTGTCACCATTTTTTATAACAGTGATCAAAATATATTCATTGACTTCTGCTCTAGCCTGATAACTGTATTGTAATTGTATTGTGACTGTATTGACATTTCCCTGTTTTACTTCATGTTAATTTATTTAAATCTGAAAAACAGTGTCTGAGCTGTGGTGTGAAACTGGGCTACTTCTGTATGACAGTTTTAGCTCATTAAAAAAAAAGAAATGTTTAAAGCCTGTTTAACCGCTGACACCAACCAACACACTGAAGGTCAGTGATTAAATGCACCTGTGGTTTGCACTTGTTTCTGTGACAGTGGCACATCTGCAGTCTGCAGAACTGCCCTTGCATCCTGAAGAACTATTGTAACTTATGATTCACTTGCACAGACACACTGTGTGATTTCTATTGCGTTAACTTTCGTGTGGGTGATCAAACGGACTGTCAAAATAAAGGACAGACAGTGTTGCAGCCTGTGCTGTCTCCGTCTCTCTGAGGGTCACATTGGTGTTAAAACAGTGGGATTAGCTCGTCAAACATGCGCACAGCATCTCTCCCCACTGCTGAACCCTCCAAGCTCATTATGTAACGTAAATCCCAAGTCAACGGTCATCTCCTGTTTCTGTATCCGAGCCAGCGCAGGAGTGAGAGTGCAGATCTAATTTGACTCTGAGTCCCGATTATCTGACTCTGTTTCCATCGGCTCGTTGAGCAGCAAAACTGAGCACCATACAGGTCAATCCATTACAATGTAGGCTGTAGTCTGTACACTAAGCATGTGCGCATCTACTTGTTAATAGGCCCTATGCGGTTTTCCGTGTTGCTACGGTGCAGTCTGTTTGTGCTGATGCTGTGTCAAGCGGAACATTTTGTGCAACTTGATGCCTGAAACAATCACGCATCCTGTCTGGGCATGGATGCTCTTAATGTTCACGTGACTGAGTTTATTCTCGGTAAATATTTTCGAAAGGAGGTTTTACTCACATAATCCAACTTTGGCATGACGGCTCTGCATCCCCCCATTTTAAATTTAAACAGGTTGAATAGTTCTTCCGGATGGCCCAGAGACTTAAGGATGTCCATGATGCTTCCGGTACTCAGCTGTTACTCTGACAAACTGCTGTTAAGACCTGGCGAGATGTCCCCCATCAAAGCGATGCCTGCCCGAGATGCTGTAGCAGCAGAAGCAACAGCAGTAGCGCGAGGAGAGGACGGCATTCGGTCACAACACTCGTCAGATCGACAGACGCTTCTGATTGGCTGGTGAGTTATGGGCTTAGCGCCCAGCATCCAATGACCGCTCAGAGCGTCTGGTGTGATGTCCCGCCCCGGCAGACTGTCAGCGAAGCAAGGCCTCTGATTGGTCCTTCATTTATCCAAAGAGAAACCATACCTGCTCAATGAAATTGTATAACCCCGTGCAGGGTTGATACCTGTTGCCTAGTTCACACAAAGCACTGTCTAACACAGTGTGTTCTATGTATTTCCTCTAAAACTATGGATATTACTTCAACTATAAAAGCTACATCTGTTTTTAAATATGTGGTCTATTAAATGAATAAATAACCTTTTATTTGTATTGTCCAAAAATAGATCTTTGTTTTTGAAAAGATATATAAATAAAGGTTTTTCTTATTATTATTGTTTAGTTGTTCCTCTAAGGAATTTGAATAATTCACATGACTAACACAGTACCATTTTTAAAATAAACTTTTACAATGATATAGGAATAGTTATAGACATTTAAAAGACAGAATACTGTATGGCCATCTAGTATAAAGATTTTAGAAGTAGAAGTAGAATGTAACACTGGGTTTTGAAACACAGGAACTTTATTTAGAAGCCAGTATTTTTGTCATTCTAAGCACATGTTAGATTTTGAGATGAATTCAAGAACAATTCTACATCAGCTGTGTCCATTTTAACTGAAGCCTTCAAGTCCATTGGTTCTCCTCAACAGTCAACTTCAACTCAAAACTTTAGAACATGCAAGTTGATATTGATTTATTTTATATTTAATTTTTGTGTATGTAGCCAAACTGTTTCTTTTTTTGCACAAACATTCAAAAGTTTTGAAAAACAACCCCTGACCTGTTTAACTGGCGGCTTCATGACCTTTCTAATACTCCTCACCCTCCTCCTCTCCCTCACCCTCAACAGAGTCAACTCCAACCTCCTCATAATCCTTCTCCAGAGCTGCCATGTCCTCTCTGGCCTCAGAGAACTCTCCCTCCTCCATACCTTCACCTACATACCAGTGAACAAAGGCACGCTTAGCGTACATCAGGTCAAACTTGTGGTCGAGCCGAGCCCAGGCCTCTGCTATGGCAGTGGTGTTGCTCAGCATGCACACAGCCCTCTGAACCTTGGCCAGGTCTCCACCAGGAACCACGGTGGGCGGCTGGTAGTTGATGCCGACCTTGAAACCGGTGGGGCACCAGTCCACAAACTGAATGGTGCGCTTGGTTTTGATGGTGGCAATGGCAGCGTTGACGTCTTTGGGCACCACATCACCACGGTACAAAAGGCAGCAGGCCATGTACTTGCCATGGCGAGGGTCGCATTTTACCATCTGATTGGACGGCTCAAAGCAGGCGTTGGTGATTTCTGCCACTGTCAGCTGCTCGTGGTAAGCCTTCTCAGCAGAGATGACAGGGGCATAGGTGGCCAGAGGGAAGTGGATGCGGGGATACGGCACCAAGTTGGTCTGAAACTCTGTTAGATCAACATTAAGGGCACCGTCAAAACGAAGAGAAGCAGTGATGGAGGACACAATCTGACTCATCAGCCTGTTCAGGTTGGTGTAGGTAGGACGCTCGATATCCAGGTTCCTGCGACAGATATCGTAGATGGCCTCGTTATCCACCATGAAGGCACAGTCAGAGTGCTCTAGGGTGGTGTGGGTGGTCAGGATGGCGTTGTAAGGCTCCACCACAGCAGTGGACACCTGGGGAGCTGGGTAGATGGAGAACTCCAGCTTAGACTTCTTGCCGTAGTCGACGGACAGACGCTCCATCAGCAGGGAGGTGAAACCAGAACCAGTACCACCTCCAAAGCTGTGGAAAACCAGGAAGCCCTGAAGACCAGTGCACTGGTCAGCCTGAGGACAGAGGGACAGACATTGACCAGATGTAAGAATTGCAATAATATAATTTAGATGATTGATATAATGTAATGCTCCTGTTAAAGACAATTCTCTTCAGTAAAGAACACCACTCTGCTAGTTTGCTAGCTCAGTCAAAAGTTAGCTCTGTAACTCAGGGCCACAAGCTATTGAGCCACTACAATAGAGGTGAATGAAATTTCCTTGTGGTGCTCACAGTAGCAGACTGTCAACAAAGCAAGGCTTCTGATTGGTCCTTCATTTATCCCAAAGAGAAGCAATAGCAGAAACTACTGCACCACTGTGGATAATCCACAGACCTTGCTAGAAATACTTGCTACCTACAAAATAATCCCTATGAAAACTGTACACTGTGTTGTCTGATGAGATTAACAGGAACACTGTTTCTGAAAAGAGACACTGCTGCTACATTTGATCAGATGTTGTGAGCACGACAAACAAAATCCAATTAATTTCCATTGTACTTGACTGGAGGAAGAAATCTGACAGATGGATATTAAAAACCTGGATATCTGTGTAGACTGGAAATAAGAAAATTAATCAACTCTTGATGTAAATCACTAGGCCCTATATTAGGGTAGGTCTGTGTTGCCATTAATAATGATTTGATGCCCTCTGGTGGTGCAAAGGTAAATTGCATAATGTGAATTGTTAAGAATTATAAATCATCACAGGCTCCTGGCCTCATTAGGAAGGAGCTCCTCCTGGTCTCACATAACTCACCAGTTTGCGGATCCTGTCCAGCACCAGGTCAATGATCTCTTTGCCAATGGTGTAGTGTCCACGGGCGTAGTTGTTGGCAGCATCTTCCTTGCCAGTGATCAGCTGCTCAGGATGGAACAGCTGCCTGTAGGTCCCAGTGCGCACCTCATCTGAAGAGAGAGGTTAAATGACTCAAGGGTTTAACTATGCAAATCAAGCAACAGCTGTGGTCTGTATGTGATCATGAGTTTACCAATGACAGTGGGCTCCAGATCTACAAACACAGCTCTGGGGACATGCTTTCCAGCTCCAGTCTCACTGAAGAAGGTGTTAAAAGAATCATCTCCTCCTCCAATGGTCTTGTCACTGGGCATCTGACCATCAGGCTGGATCCCATGTTCCAGGCAGTAAAGCTCCCAGCATGCATTGCCAATCTGGACTCCAGCCTGACCCACGTGGACTGAGATACACTCACGCTGAAGGAAAACAAAGGCAGTTTGTAACATTTTGCAAGTTCATCATCTAATTAGATACTTCAGTTTACCATCACATTTTAAAGGCAAATTAAGAGTGGAGGAAATACTGTAAAATTATTTTAAACAACAGATTAACCTTACAACTAGAAAGTTGAAAAAGATTTTAGAAGAGAGCCTTGGTGAGTTTTATACGGATATGGATTATGGATAAAGTTGAATGTTGACATGATGACATATGCCAATCAGCCACATAAAAAACACTTACTGGTTTTAATGTTGTGGCTGAATAGTGTATATATTCAATAGACATATAAAATATATATCAGTATATTGTATTGTGTATAGTTATTGTGGCAGATCCATGTAAGTCCCTGCAGTTAGGTACTTGTAGTTTTTTGTTGTTGTTGTTTGTTTATTTGTTTTTGAATGGGAGCTGTTTTTGTGTGCTCTCAAAATAAATGTTGTTTAACTTCCTATGGTTTTAATGTCTTAAAGCAACCCTCTAATGGGTGCAGCATTGTTGTAAAAGTACGCCCCAACATCATACTTAATTTTCACAAAAGGACAAGTAAAATAAGTGCTGGATGAGAAGCTGCACTGAGTTACAGGAACAAGTGGAGCAGAGGCCCGCCTCGATTCCCGCCAGTGAAAACCGTTGACGGTCAAGTCCGCATATTGTCTAATGTAACCATATCAGCATCTCAATAGGCAAGCAAAACACAAACTGAATTTAAGCTTTGCCATTAATCAGAAAACTTCAGTAACCCAATTAAGCTACACTTAGTTCACAAAATTACAATTAAAACGTCCCATAAAACACAGGACTTGGATAACTAATGCTACTGCTCTCCTCCACATTAGACGTGTCTTCAATATGTCACATTAACAATAGGCTAAAGCTACATTGACACTTCAGCTAACCCAGTGCTACTTCAGCAAAATGCCAGCTCTCAAATCACAGTTTTCAAACCAGTTAAATAATTAAAATTAATAAAACTCCAACATCATACTCACCATGTTTCTTGAGAATGTTAGGTATGAAGATTATTGCAAAGGACAGACTTCAGCTCATTGATAAGTAAAAGGAAATAACCGTCGCCGCTGGGGCATTTTATACTCGCTTACCCCGGGAAAAGATCTGCTAGAATCTGATTGGTCAAGTGTCACATGAGCTCTTTTCCTATTGGTTAAACTAAAACTGTCATCTTCATTGAGAGTGTGTTGAAGACGAGTGCTGTGTTTGTTTATTAGGATTATCAAATGTTATTTAATGAATCACACTGATTCATTTTCTCTCACATGATTCAAAAACAACAAAACACTTATAATTTTACTCTGAATTTCCCTTTTAAATCTAATTTTGTTTTTTAAGGAACTTTAGTTGTTTGCTATATTGTTTGCCTCTCTACATTTTTTTTTCTTGCTACAGCCTGTATGTGCTTTGGGGACCTTGGCATGAAAACATTTGGTGGTCCCTTTTTTTGTGATATTCTCAGCAGTTTCTCCATATTCATCACTCAAATTTCCTCTGTTACAGTAGTTTCTCAGTAACGTTATAGCCATTGGCATTGTGGAATTACATAATAATGCAACTTGTATTCAGGTGCGCAAAAACACACAAGCTCACACATAAAAAGAAGGGAGAGTGACGCTGTATATTATACAATGAAAAGCAAAATGAAATTCACTGATCCAGGCTTAGTTGAAAATATTCACATCTGTAATTAGCTGCCTTTTAGTCTAGGAATATGGGGTCGACTTAACAAGTAATTTAATTTTTTACTCTATTTTATTTTTTATGGCTCGTTGGCATGACTTACTGGAACACTGATGGAACTGAGCCATCCTTAATTTGTGTTTCCTGCTCCAAGAAGTCAAATATCTGCTGTGAAAAAGGCAAACTACTAGCACAGTGCATACATGACTATCAAAACGGAACAGAGTAGATAACTACTTACTTGCTCTTTACTATTAAGATGATGATTTTACACAGTGGATAATATTACAGTCTTTTAAAATACAACACATTGTTAAAGATTAAACCAATAGTTTCCAACCCCATAAATGCAATTTTGCACCACATTGAGCTGATAATAATTCTGTACATTTACTCAAGTAGGATTTTTCATGTAGTACTACTGCTTGTAATTGAGTATTTTTACATTGCTGCATTGCTACGTTTATTTGAGTAAAGGATCTGAAAACTTCTTCCACCACTGATGGACACAGAAACATATCAAAGAGATGCAGATTTTCACTTGTGTGTAAATCGCATATTCATTTTTGACAAATGTTTTCCTACATTTTGTGATGAAATGCTGCAACATTTCAGCTCTTAAAAAGCCATCACCTGCATGCACAGATAAGAAACAGTGTCAGAAACTAGAGAGTGACACACAGATCCTGTCTAACGTGTTATTCCGCATGACTCAGTTTACTTTTTTCTCTTCATATGCAAAGTGTGTCACTGTCTGTACATGTTAGCCTCCATCAGCTGATGATATTTCACTGAAACCACAAGTTAACTCAACAGGAAAATGTTGTCATCACAGTTTGCTAAAGAATTATGCAAACACAGTAAATCACAGTAATAATGATTGTATTGATAATAAAGAGCTGAAGGCACGAGACCTCCATAGCTGTTGTTTTGATGAGTTCAAAGCCATTTTAATATATCAAGAGATGTTATCATGTTCCTCTTATATGTCTGATATGATACATGAGCTGGTGTGTTTTTATTTGAGCTTGGCTCTTGCACTCATATTTCATTCAAGTGATAATAGAGGTATGTGTGAAGATAATAACAAGCAAAGCCCTTTTCAAAACAATAATGAAAAGTCTCACATTTGATACCAACCAGCATATTAATTAAAAAAAATACAGAAGGATATATGATTAATAAGTTTGAATATTTTCTTACTTTATCACAAATTCAGCATCAGTGTCAGCTTTTGGTAAATGAAAGAACTTTTCTAAATTTCTTTTTTATTATTATTTTTATTATTATTCTTTTTTTATACAGTCTATGTTTTTCAACATTATATGTGAGCCTGACTAATTGTGTAATTGTAATTTTATATATTTTGCTCAGGGGCACACAGCTGCGAATGGCTGATGGCCTCCAGCACAGTGTGTGTCTCACTTTTTAGCCTCTGGAGATAATTTTGATCCATAATGGAAACCGCAAGCTCTAAATACAGTTTCATTTGTCTTCTGCTCTTCAGACTTTATGTGCTTAATGACATCTCACACAACACAATGAAAAGTCCTTTCTTCTCAGCATACTTCAGTGAACTTGTCAAACTGGAAAAGATTGGCGCTGAGGATGCGTTAAGACAGTTGATGACACACACAAACAGCTTGGCAGCTTGGCTGACAAGAGCAATATATCATAAGGTAATACATATGCGTCTGTGAGCAATAATGAGAGGAGGGGCCAGGTGCTGACAGTCACAAAACCTTCGAGCACTTGCTCTTGTTGAGAGTGCAACAGTGTAACTGACAATTTCTGTTTAGTTTGTCACAGCCGTTTGCCTTGTGTGAACACACTGAGCTGTGACTGCATGACTGAATCAACAAAGAGAAATAACAAAGTAAATTTAAACTGAATGATATCTGCAGTACCCAGGAACTGAGGAGACTGGATGGAACCTCCAATGTGAGTAATCTTTATATTGAAAAAAAAAACAACACATTTGCGACATGAAAGACAGTCCTTGCATCAGCATATGTCATTATCTCAGCTGTTTGTATATAAATGTGAAAGGTACTCAAAAATGTACAGCATATGATTGACTTTAACAGCCACAGCTCTTTGTTAATCAGTCTGTTATTTCCATTCAGGTTGGGCCGTAAGCGGCCTCTGTTTTTTGGACATGAAAATGAGCCTCCGCTGTACACAAAGAAATGTTTGGCTGGTCTTAAAACTCTGCTGGACAGATATCAGAGTGACAGCAGAGCCACACAGCATGCCAGACTACAGTAAGTATATTAACCAAAGAAGAATTACAGTGTGTGTTCATGTAGAGCGGGATGGTTTTAGGTCTGAGGGGGTATTTTAGGTATCATACTTCATGTTCCTGTGTGTGTTGCTCATGTCACAGTGATTCTACTTCTAAAGGCTTTTTGGATTAGTACATGTCAAGATAACAGTATTATAGTATATGTTATATACTTTATCATTATGTGTCACAAGTGTATTTTCCCATATAACCACCCCTCTCAGCTTGTGTAATTGCAACAAGTTCTAATAGGTGTTTCCAATTCTTTCAAAGTGGGATTTTTATCAAGAATAGTTTATCAAAGGTTTGCATGTATTTTCCAACAAGGTGTTTATATTATTACAAATGAGCCATCCCTGATTTCCAGTGTCCCCTGATATTATCTTGTTATTTCCTCAAACTTTTACATCCTAATCTGAGATATTTTTGTCTCTCAGGATGAGCTGTTGTCACCTCCACACACGCAAAGCCTCTGTGAATGCAGAGACTGACAATAAGCGTCTCTTTGAGCAGATATTGTTGTGGGCTGATACCCAACGCTCCGCAGGGAAAGTGCTGGAGCATCTCAAGTTAAGACAAGCCACTGATGACATTTTCCTAAATGACCCAGTTAACAACAAATTTTTGGCGTTCCACCATGACTTTACTGAGGAATGTGGCTCAGAGGTTAAACAGCATTCATGGGCTGTTATTGAGAAACAGGAGGAGGTTATCATGTATGGACCTTATTACCCCAACTACAACAACGGACAGCACAGTGAGGACATCATTATTAAACAAACACAGGAACTTCTAGAGTCAGAGGAGGTCTCAGAAGACTGGAAGGTGTATGTTTTCACCATAAACAGCCCATGTTTGGCTAGAAACACTGACCCATGCATGTTGAACCTGATTCAGAAAGCTCAGGAGTGGTGGACTGTGTACGGAGTAAAGACTCATATTGGTTATGTGAGATGCTGGGGCTTCAAAGGAACCAAAGAAAATCTGTTCAGAGACATTGACTACAGCCAAGTGGACTGTATAAATCAGACCGAGGACCATGAGGACTACATTAAAGCAGCTGACAAGAGAACTGGCCTCAATCCTTTATGTAAAAATCTGAGTTCTGCTGTGAAACACCTCCTGAGATCTGTAAATCTCAGTTTCTCCTTGATGACCTCTGTGCAGGGGCAGGACTGGAAGAGCTACTTTGAAAAAATGCACAGTATTTTTGAGTGCAAACCAGAGGACGAGAAAACAGTCTTCACGCAGGAGCTGAACGCCACGATCGAAGCCGCACAAGCTCTGCTTTCAGAGAGAAGTGGAAGTTTTGAGGAACACCTAGAGAGTGGGAAGGCATTTGCGCTCGATTACACTTTTAGTCCACAAGTATCTGACGCCCTGCAGGATCAAATGAGACTCACATTTCAACAGTGTTGGAGGGAGATGGTACAAGACAAGTATGCAGAGCTAATAAGGGAGAAGCTGACTGAAGACTTCAATCAACGTGCTGTCCAGCTTTTTATCAAAGATATTGCCAAGTTCACAAACAAATACTTAGAAATCGGAAGGATACAGTTTCCAGAAGAAGTCAAAAAACCTGCAAGTTGTTAGATAACTAAACACTTAGACATCATGAGGAAGTGAGTTAATGACTAATTATCCTACAAATCTTTGGCATGCATTGCCGCAGAATGAACAACACCAGATGTTGACATCATACATGCCATTTGCATTATGTCAAAATGCTTTGTCTTTATTAGGTTCCTCAGTAGAGCTACAGTTGCACACAGAGGAAGGGCATCAGGTAGTGTTAGTGCACACTGAGAAATACACATCCATCTCTCACTGTGTCTTTACTTACAATATATCACAAATGGTGTATTACACAATTATATTGGAGTGGAGTTTTTTTTTTTTTTAACCTATATGCTCATATAGTTAATATTTTGGTAATTACATGTGGCAGTATCCCACATTTACACACGTTACCTCTGTGCTTGTCACAAGCAAATTAAAGCAGTATCACTAACATACTGTACAGTTTTGATACAGTACTCCTTCATACAGTTTGTTAAACAACCTCCATACATAATAGATGATAATTAGATGACAATGTGGTTTGGGATGGTGCCTTTAGTAATAAATAGTAGCAGGATTAGTTTTGGAAAGGCCCTGAAGTGTTAAGGAAGCTCTCCTTGTGGATGCACGTCTGTACTTGTTTCAGTGGGGGGAGCTATGTGACGGTAAATCCATCCACATCATACAGTGTTGGTCATGTGCACCATTGCTGCTGCATAGGTAGTTTATCATGTGTTTTTTAATAGATTTGTCAATACTGACTTTTATATATACATATATATAATTTAAATCTAAAAGGACAAAGACACAGTGAAACTAATCCAGAAATACCAGGTCACCAGGGAGCAGTTCCTATTGCACTGTGTAGGAGATCATGTTTTTGTTGTTGTTGTTGTTGTTGTTTTTAAAGGGTTAGGATTAGGGCGTTATCACTGGTGTTGAGGAGTGATGGATGTCAGGAGCAGTTCTCTATTTTACAGTAAAGTTTTAAGAATAATTATGATTTGTCTTTGTATAATTAATCAGATGCACTGTAATAGGTAGTAAGAACAGGTAACTGTACCTGACTGTATCTGATTATGTTTAAATGATCAGTTCAACCAAACCGCACAGAAAAAAACTCTTATTTACCTCCAGCAATATCCAGCCACATTGAGTGTTTGTGTTTTCTTGGTGTGGAGATATAAACTGCTAAGACTTCTGCTGCCACCCCATTACAACTGAGGTGCTCATATGATTAAAATCCTACATTTGAAGAACTCATTAGCAACGTGCTTCACCATAAACAAATGTACCAGTTCCTGTGGATAAATCACAGGGAGTCCCATACAAAACACTGAAAACTGACTACGCCATGGTCTGTGACCAGCACATATTTTGTCCTGCGACATTGCTACTGAGTTTTTCAAACATCATTTACAAATGTAGATACCACTGTGGTAAGCGCAAAAGTATATGGTTGTTACTTTTCTTATGTATGTGAACTGACCTTTTAAGTACTCTACACTACGACAGCCCCGTGGTGCAGTCTTTGACTTGAAAATACCCTGCTGTGATTCTTTACATGTTTTCTATGTCTATCGTTTCTTTGGCAAGTTGTCCATAATAATATGTAAATCATTACAATGAAGAAAAGACAAATATATTGAAATAAAAATAACACAGGGAGTTTAAGTCTGACCAATACTGTCATCTGTCCCTGGCTTATGTTACAGTTTTAGTCGAGCACTGGCATGGCGCAACAGGTGAGGGTGACAAAAAAAGCTATTCTCTATCACAGCTGCAATTTTTTCTATTAAAAGTTGTTGTGTGGATCTAAGCACCGAGCTGCTCTTTGACGATCGTCTAACACAAACTCCCTTCAGTCCTTGATTGCTGTGATTTTACACACAGTATCTGTGCAGTAATGTCTGAGATCTCCATTTCCGTTGTGGCTCCCATATTTCTGTCCCAGGTCTTTGTATTGAAGGCACTGTATGTACGGTGTGGGGGAAGGCTGTGCGGGATCATCTGCGCCCAGAGCAGCAGCCCGCTTTCCCCCGAGATTCTAGTCCGTTGGGAGAGTTTAATCGTTGTAGATGAGTTGGTTTGAGATGCTGGGTCATATGGGTCCTCTAAGCCAGGATTAGGTTGTTCCAGGGCTCAGCTTTGGAGCCGGAAGACCCACCGTGGCCCCCAGGCGACATCTTGAGAGGAATGGCCCCGCCTTGAGCTGCCATGTAGGCTGGCAAGGCTGAAATCTAGAGGTAAAGAGAGGAAAATGATGAGAAGACCAGTAGGATTTGTCCTGTTTGAGCAGATGAGGGCCTAATCATCATCTTCCACTTTTCCTTTCCCTGTGCTATTATTTGGTAGATAGGAGACAGATTAATGTAAGTGCAAAGACTTGATATTGTAGAGTTTTGGTTCTAATAATCATGTCTAAACAGTAGTTTAATTGTATTCTGATCCTGGTCTTAAAGGCCATGCTAGGCCTTTTCATTAGGCCATCAGGTGATACAGTTTTCTGGTCTTACCAGCTTGACTCAACCCTACTTGCCATTTTTGGTTGTGGATAGCACCTGGTACTTTTTTTTTTGTATCATCTCCGTCAAGGTTTCAAGTGAGCAAAAAAAAGGTGACATGAAAACACTGCAGAGTGCTGATTGGTCAGAGAGAACCGTCACTAGTGCGTTTTCACTGTGTGAGACTGTGGTAGTTATTGTACTATTCTATATTGTATGGAAAACCTCAAACCACAATAGGTGGCTCTACCTGTTCTGTCGTCACAACCAGAGCTTCTCAAAAATGCCTTGCTCGTAAATATTCTCCGAAGTTTCAAAGTATCTTACCTGTGTGTGTGCGCTGTGGTGTGTGTACAAGCTGTGATTCTCTGGCTCTGTCTTAATCTGACGAAGCTCATCGGTGGTGGTGGTAGTGGTGGTGGTAGTGGGGGCGCGGGGAGTGCTGCTGGGTGTGACTGGAGTCCCCTCACTGCCTTGAGTCCCTGTGGAGGGCAGAGCCGTGGTCATCGCACATGTACAGCCAGTATACACTTGAGTGAGCCTTGTGACATGACATGGACTCTCAATGGGTGGATGGGTTTGGGCAACCGCTGCCTCATCTTATTAGATACTAAACCAAATAACATGTATTTTTGAAGCTCACCAGTCTGGGACTTGTTGAGGTTCTTGGGTTTGCGTTTGCGGGTCTGGATCCCCTCTTTCTTCATAGCCAATGGTCGGGGTACCTGGCAAGGCAAGGGAAGAACTGAAGTGAAGTGTGATTGTTTAGCATAGAGGCTTTTGACAAAAAAAAGTATAATGAGCAGTTCAAGATCATATTTCTCCAATAGGTGCAAAAGATAAAGAACATGGCTGAAAAAGTTGCTTGCCCTCAAGACTTAACCTTATTTTCCCACTAATTTCTAAAGTTGCATCTCAAAAAACTGCGAATGACCATCCAGGCAGTCAGTGGTTTGAATTCACTCAGTACACTAGAGATGGTCAGAGAGAAGCCCTCCATTACATCAGATGTGGTGCTTATGGTGCTTAAACGCTGCTTGTTGAAGTAAAAATCTGTATACACACTGTCACTGGAAACACACTGTCTCTTTCCTCTCTCTCTCCTCACTCTTTCTTTCTTACCCCGTGGAGTTTCATGTAGAGGCCGCAGGCGTTGCAGACCGGCTCCCCCTCTGCGTTTCGTCGCCACAAGGTGGTGGTGGTGGTGTGACAGTTGGTGCAGGACAGGCCCACCCTCCTTGAGGCAGACTATGCACACAGATAAAATGTGTCAGTCAACAATGAAGAAAGAGAGAGAAGAAGAGAATTCATTTTTCATTTACTAAAGAGGCAAACATGTCCCTATAGTGGAGTTTAAGATGAACTGTCACACTGCTGTCACCCACCAGTCGTCTCTGGGGCTTGATTAGAGGTCTATTGATGCCATTCATCTTGTGGTACAGCCCGCAGGCGTTGCACAGGTAGTGGCCAGTACCATCCCGTCTCCAGAGGGGGGTCGACATCGCCCCGCAGTTCACGCATTCTCGCCCCTCAGCGAAGTCATCGAACAAATCTGATCAGAGATGACAAGTGAAAAACCAGGTTACTCATGGGAAATGTTGTGCTTTTTCTTGTACTGACCCTCTGTTACTCCCTTTATCTTTTAACTTCAGTTTAAGGAGTTAACAGTCAGTTTAAGTTAACTCTCAGACTTAGGAAAACACATTCAAAACTTCACTTTACTTCCGAGAAATACTCTGCAATTGTCAGAGAAATTAACTCCCGGCTGGGTGTACGCCATTAAGATTTTTTCCATCCTCTTTAATAAACAGACTCCTGCACTGTCAAACTCTGACAGGGGTGATTACATAGTGCAGTGATGTCTCAGCACCAGCAGGAGGTGCAGGCTCCAGTCCACACAGGCCCACACAACAGCAGCACCCTCCTTATCTCACAGCGCCCCCCCACCCCCTGAGATAAAGAGTCAGCTGGAAATAGAGATGGAGCTCCATCATATTCAAATAGAGACTCTGTGTCTATCACATCGCCTTCTCTCTCTGTCTCAGATAGCATGACATCTGATGAATGTAATCTTCACTCATGTGGCACATAACAGAGTATCTCCCAAGAACCACTTAGCCGTTTAGGGGAAGGAGGCATCAATCTGTGGTGTGGAAGTGACAGATTGGCTTTTTGTCTTCATTTAGCAGTGATACAACCAGCACAGGTTACAGTGTATATCAGCTGAGAGAGGTTATGCTGAAAATAGCTTGAGGTAATGCAGAAACCATCAACCTAACTGTCAGAAATTTGTATTTAAATGGCATCATAATGTGTTTTTAACCATGCACTTCACTGTCCATAATTACTCTTTTTCAGAGAGCATAAATCTGGTCCTCCATCTGTTCCTCCCTCGCTGGGGAGAGTAACAGGACTGACAGTGATACATGTGCAGGCCTCCTCCAAGGCTGAGAGCAAAACAGAGACAGCAGGGGCAAGCTAACCTTGAGCCAGGCAGCAATTGTAGCCAACACAAGGCAGCAACATGAGACAATACACAAAAGAAAACGCTGCCGTACCGTCCACGTCTATCTGAAACGGAGGTTTATTTTTTTATATAAATGTCAGCATGTATCTTTATCAGATGCGCACTGGCAAGCAGGGTGCAGTTTGAAAACAAGACGTGCTAATGCTTCAGGAGGTCAAAGGTGAAAACAGAATAAAAAACTCAATCAATGGTGATATAGGTGAAGAGTAATTGTCTATACAGGCTTTGTGTTTTTTATTTTTTTAAATCATGACAGTAGTCAGATTGATAAGAGGTGGTGGTGCAGTTTTAACACTAAAGGTAAGAAAGTTCATTTGCTCATACTTTGTACTTTTGTTTGTTTCAGGTGGGATTATTGTGGTTTTATCTCCATATCTTTGGGATATAGAGACTTTACAAACAAAATGTGATCAAAATATCAAAAATCGATTCATACAGTAAGTCAAACATTGCTATATGAACTAGTTAAACACAACACTAACATACTATATTAATACACTACGTATGTCTTAATGACTCAACACTTCTGCTTGTGTATTTCCATTTCATTATCCTTCTACTTCACTACATTTCAGATGGAGATACTGCACTTAACTACATTTGTTTGACAGCTGTAGTTATTACTTTACAAATTAAGATTTCATATATGAGGAGCCTCTAAAATATGATGTACTGTTTTGGATTAAACTACTGCTTCAACTAGAAGAGTAAAGTACTGCTTACTGTATCAGTGCATTCAATATTCAGGTACAACAAGTACATTTCTACATGTAGTTAATTGACATTTGGTACATGCATTGTACTTGTAATGTGAATTGTAATTTTTACAGCCTAGTATTATTACTTCTCCTCTCTTTTCTTCAGAAAAAGTATTTTTGTATTTGTATTTTTGCTTTTTATATTGAAGCATACTTAATGCTCAGTGTTTTTTTAATTTGACTAGCTGTAACTTTTTTTTTTCTCTGTTCTTTACCCAAATGCCAAACAGATTGCAAAAAGATGTCAGCTCTTTAAAGCGCGTTAATTCCCAACACGACACAGAGCAAAGAGAGAGAACATTAAACTGTTAACATCAGCTGATTTTTTCAATTCAATCCCATAGATAAGACAGAGAGAAGAATGTTTTGCTTATATAAGACACATATTTCACCTTTATGACTTTTAGGGACATATCAGAGTGATGATCGACAGGTATTACAGTTTAAGAAGCTGAAATAATGGCTGTCGGCTAAAAAGTATCATTGAAAAGGTTCTCTTGTCATCAAGGACTGATTTTGCTCTTTATAGATTCATCCATTCATCCGTTATCTATGCCGTTTATCCGTTAAGGGTCACGGCTGGAGCCTATCCCAGCTGACACTGGACAGATCGCCAGCTGTTTACAGATTTAATTTAAGTAAATATCAAATTTATACAGAACATGATACTAAACTAACTAAAACTCCTCTTTTTGGACTAAAACTAAGTTCAAGACTTTTGTTTATAAGCCATTTTAATCTAATCATTAAGTAATGGTGAAGTTTCTCTGGAAAAATAAGACATACTGAAAAAAAAATAACTGAAGTATTTTTTAATTAATCAAAAAACATTTCACAAACGTTTTAAAGAATTTAAGTTCTTCAGTAAAGATAATCATTATTTTTATGTATTTATCATTAAAATCGTGGTGATTTTATTATTACTTTTTCCTTCTCTCACTGACTCAAAGTTTATTTTACCAATGAGAGAGTTTTCTTTCTATTCGCCAAAGGAACAATGGAAACTTTCACTGCCTGGCTGATTGCCACTGAATCAAACACTGAGATTTGATTTACTCCAACATTATTGTAAAACAATGAGATGTAGCATTTCCTATAATCTATAAAGAGGAGCGATCAGTGAACAGACTGTGAGTTCAGTGTGACTGTAATCAGATGAGGGGGTCAATGCTCTTATCTGTTACAGCTGATCTTTCTTCATCAGACAGGTCAAGGGGACGACCTTGTCAATGTAAAACTGCTCAAATTATCATCAACACACGGGTCACACACTAATTTACAGCTGATGTTTATAAATGAGGAAGTAATCAGCTGTTAATCAACTGTTAATTTAATCACAACTGTACTAATAATAACTGATGTGTTTAACAATGACCCCGAACATCAAAGTAGGTCATAAATGAATGATACTGGATTAGAAAAATGCTCAGATACTCTTTAAGAGAAGAGAACCACCATCAACCTGTAAAAAGATATAGATAATGAAGAAACACAGGTCAGACAAACCCAATGCTGATTAGTAATGTAGACTACACAAGGTGCAAAGCATCAAAAAAAACTGACAACCTAAGCAAAATCAATGGGTTGTGAAATCGCTGTGACCCTATATGGTCCAGAGTTCACTGTAACCTGCAGCTGTGGGCCACATTCATATCCAGCAGGGACATAAAGGACCCATCAGTCAGATCTGAGCTTCAACTGCAGCCCACTGTTTGGATTATAATCACATTATTTCATATGTATGATAAACAAATAGGAATCTCAAAAATACGAGCAAGTATCCAGTTTATATCCTCAGTGAAAGAAAGGACTCTTCCATTGAGCTGAGTTCTGCACTGATCAGGACCAGATTCACAATCAAATCAAATCTGACCTGATCCATGAGGCCACAGTCAAACACAACTCATAATTTATAATCCTTATAAACTGTGTTATCGATTCGGCTTCAGTTAAATATTCATTTCTATCACTTCAATGCTGTGTCTTTGATTCATAAAAACATACACAGCATGTTTACTATATGTTGATTGTTTGTTGGTTAGACTCGCAGCTACCAACACATAACCTGGAATTCAAAACATTTAAACATTTAAAGCATCCACTTTCATAAACCTCACATGTTAACTCACTTATAATATATTTATATAATACATTTATTCTTACCTATTATCTGTTTTTTTATTAATAACGTGCTAATCTAATCTAATACAAAAATTCATGGTAAAGATTTTTTAAATATGAAACATATTTTGCCAGAAGTTGAGTATAAAAAGTCCTATATTCAAGAATTTCATCAAATTAATGTTATTTTTAAATGCTGAATAAAACAGAAAAAAAATGGCTTTATAATTCATAAAATTATAGCCTACATCATAAATCGTGTGTATTACATGGCTACGTTAAATGTGTGGTTTGACTCTAAACTACCTGTAACCATGATCCAATGATGAACTGACTGTTTTAAGAATAAGATCATACACATTGTCGAAACGTTAACTGTGCTTTCGATTCATGTTCCTGACAAAACACTTGTGAATTAGGAATTGTGTTAAGCATAAAAAAAAAAAAAAAACTAACAAAACCCAGGTTGTGACGCTGGTGTCTGCAGTGAATTTATGGCCTGTAACATTTCTCATGTGGCAGCTTGTAACTTTCTAAAATTCTAGGTTATCGGGTTAATGAGGATGTTTTTGGTTGGTGGGTTGTTTAAATAAGACGAAAACCCTACAAGCCACTTTTAAATTTGACGGTAGTTTTTTCTTCACTCAGTCACACCTTTAAAAAAAATAATTATAAGAATAATAAGATTTAAAAAATAATAAGACAAAGTAGGCGTAAAGTTTAAACTTGCCTTATAACGACATGATTCGTTTTGTCCCAGATTTGTGTGTGTGTGTGTGTGTAAAATGTAAATCACACATTTAATCGTGTTGTATTGTAGCCTATTATTGTAATATTTTAATATTGATTCCATATCCTGTATATTATTACAGTTTAGTTCGACTATATATATATACACTATGTATATATTTTAAGATTTATTCTGCAGTAGGACTTGCGGGGTTTTGGTGGGGGGGGTTGTGTGTGTGTGTGTGTGTGTGTGTGTTTTCAAGATAATCCTGCCTAAGCCCAATTTTTCAGTCAGGCCTTGAAACCTTTCACCTCCTTCACGTGTGTGTTTTATGGTCATTAAGTGTATCCTCATTAATCCCTGACAAATCAAAACAAATCAGAGACATGCTGCTGCGTATTTATCAACTGCATGTGCACTGTAGTGACAGAGAAGCTGATAATTTGTCATTATTTCTTCTGTTTCTGTTTGGATGACAGAATATCAGAAAGTCCAGAAACAGAAAATGTTCAGCATGATTCTTACACGAGATAATTAAATGCTAAAATCAATAATATATATATATATATTATTTTCCTGTTGCTCACCTATGTTTGGGTGTCGTGTCGTGCCCGGAGGAGCACCGGTTTGGAGACCGTGAAGGACCGGGCTATCGAAGGGAGACGCCGGCCACGTCCCACCCACGTTGGGGCTCATGTAGGCGGGGTAAGGGCTGTGGTACGAGCCGCTGAGGCCCCGGGCGCCGTAGTGCTCCCTCCCGTTTGCAGAAATGTTTAGCGGGCTGGTGTAGGAGCCTGCCGTCTCCCGGGCCGTGGCCACGCCGGAGGCCAGAGGCGGGCTGGTGGAGAAGGTGAAACGCGGAGACACCGGGGAGTGGTTGTACGAGGGCACCGAGTCTGCGCCCGGCTGCGCCCAGGCAGAGTGGCTCGACGCGGGGTTGCTTTGCTGCGACGCGCCGGGAGTCTGGAGGTACGGCAGCGCCGGGATCATCGGGGTGACGACCCGGGTGGTGGGCACATAAACAGGAGAGGTGCCCGCCGAGGCGTTGTGCAGAAATCCGGCCTCATAGGAGGGGGGTCCGTGGTTGGTTGTCATTATGCCCTGGTACATATCCTCTCCTTGAAAGTGGACATCCGTGTTGATAGAAGGGACAATGACAGTATGGATGCAGTTACGCAGAAGATTACTGGATATTAATGCGAAAAAAACAATCCACTAAGCCCTCTGGTCCTTATTAAAATCAGATCTGCTGTTAAGTCAAGTAGAACCCTCCCCAACATTCAGAAAATTAAGAATAAAGTGAGGGAAGAGACATGAGACAGGAGGAGGAGTGAGAGACTATACCTTGTGATCAAGATCCAGCTGTTATCATCTCTCTCTCTCTCTCTCTCTCTCTCTCTCTACCACAAAGAATTGCTTAGATGTTTCAAATTTCAATGGAACCTGATAATTTTACAAAAATTCGACCAATCAAACCAAACCAACCAAATTACATTTTACTTTTATTCAATTTTGAGGTTCCATGGATTTGACTGATACTAATCAGGCATTTAATCTTCATTTCTTACGCATTATATCCTTCTGGAATTCTGCCGTTTTTCTTCTCCGTGTTCATGAGTTTTAGTAATAATTCTAATCCAAAAATAACTTTCTCATTTCTTTGTGCGTTAAATTTATAGACTACATAACGTCAGTAAGTACTACCGTAGTACACCAATCTCTATTTCTAAACCGTTGAACGATTTTAAAATTTTAGTACATAAAATCTTTTTGAACATTGAATATTTAAGCAGCGTTTATTTGTTTGTTTGCGTCTCTGCCAATGGACAAACAGAGATTTCCATCATTCTTTAAATACCAGCTCTCTTTACCATTCATAAAACATTTTCTTTTGTTAATTTGAAACGTATGTATAGGACAGTGCTCTATGGTTGTAAAACTTTGTTTTTTAAGTACAGGACCTCAGTTTTTCACTAAGTGGTGATTGATGGGATTCATTTATTCCCGGTATAGTATATCAGTATAATATTATTATACAATAGGTACAATTATAATCATATGCATAACTCTGTAACTTCCGATGGTGTTGTGGCTGACTTAAAACAAAACCAGCAGGGTTGTGTTTTACTCGATAAAAATAAATTAGAAACGAAAGTTTGATCATTCTTGTAAGAGATTAAGATATGTTAAAAACATGTGTTGGCCACAATTTTCCGACATATCAAGTAACTTTCCATCCTCCAACAGAAGGCCTGTGTATTAGTAGAATATTCTGCATAATTTGTAGATATTTTTCCCTCTATGTAAATATATCAGCTGTGACCTGAACGGTTTGTTTGGTTTGTTTCAGTTTGTTATCACCTGATTTCTACGTTGTGTTGAGCTGGCATTTACATGTCTTATATGAAACCTCAGACCAGGATGATTTTTTTTTTTTTTTTTTTTTTTTTTTTTTTTTTGCTTGACAAATGAAGAATAGTGTTTGACGCTCGACGCGCCTGTAGTCGGAAGTCTCCGGCTGTTGTTGTCCTCATGAGGACAGATTTATACCTGTCATCAACACCAGTGAACGTAAACACACGAGGCCATTTCATTGTGCAGCCACTTCCCACTGACAGCCTCTCACTGAATTATGTGACTCTGCACAGGCTGCCAATGAAGCCCCCCCGGTGTGTGTGTAGTTTTGTAATTAATGTACAGTTGCTTTATAGTAAAAGTTTACCTTTATAATTCATAAAAGTAAATTCTCAACTTGTACATCATGTGATAGACAGCTATTACGAGATAATAACTGATTAATTAAACTTAGAAATGGCTCGTGTGCTGCAAATCATAAGGAAATATGTTTATTTAATGAACGTATCCAGGTTGCATGGAATATCCTGGAATATAAATTATGAGACATAACAAGAAATAAATAAGCATTTGACTGTTTGACTAATACAAGTTTAGAAATGTTGTAGTTTGATGAGGCTGCTCTCTGCCACTAAAACGACTTTGATGATGTTTTGACTTCAGGAAAATCACAGGTGTAACTAATAATACCAATGAGTCACCAGCAGGAACACTAGCAGGACTCTGGATCTGGACCCAGCTAAACGGAATGCAGCCGTCATTAATATTATTAATTACAGATGTGGTTTTCCTGATATCACAAATCAAAATGTCTACTGTTAAAGGGAACTGCTGAAAGCTGTAACTTAGGGACGTAACAAGTAAAATCTTAATTAAAAACTTTAACAAGAAGCCCTCTAACCTAAACGACCGTACCGGTCGTTTGTTCATACTCTTAGATACGACCCACAAGAGCGTGCTAATGGCAGGCATACGGAGCTTCGTTGTCGTGGTAGCAATTATAAACACACGTTAACGTTATGGAACGGTCCATGTTTGATTAGGTTTAGGCATAAAAAGTACTTGGAACTGGATGCAGAAAACAAACAAACAAAAACAAAGCTGTTTTACATCAACCGTTTTGCATCAAGCAAGATAGTTGTCTCATTGTTCTGCAGATGTAAAACTGCTTTAAGCTAATTCTGATACAATACATCCAATGGTAGTTAACATGATCATCTCAATAGATTAAAAAACAAACAAACAAACGAAGAAATAACCCATAAAGATGAAATTTTCTCACTGTAACAGGTTCAGAAAAATATCTATCTGAACTTTTATTTCAGTATACAGTAGTGTTGATTCTCCCCCCACCCTCTCCTGTAGAAGTCTGGGCAAATAGAGCAATATTGCCTCAATGGAAATGGGGAACTGTCATCAATGTGTAACTGCGGGCTGATAACACGTCCACCAATTGCTCTCTAATAATATCAAGGCGTGGCGTTGTTAGCCTGCGAGGGCACGAAGTTGCACCAAAGTCATTGATGATTCATGCTTTTATGGTTCCAGTTAATGTATAGAGGTTCAGTCTGTGTGCGACTTTGTGAGGAGGGGAACAGGGTAGCCTGAAATATGAATTAATATAACTTCTGTTAGTTTTGACTGTTGTACAGGATGTTTGCTTGTTCAGCAGCGTGGTGTCACTCTTTTTTCAGACTGCTGCTGCAACAAATTACTACACCCTACAGTCTACTGAACAAATATAGGGTGAAGAGTTTACAAAAATACCAAAAAATCAAACAGAGTTCATCCTCTTTTCTGTTATTGTACAGTACAGTGTGTGTTTTGATTTGTGTGTTTGCACATGCCAGGCTGTATCACTGACAGTGACAGAGGCCAGAGCCCATGAAAACTTTCAACCGTGTGTGTGTGTGTGTGTGTGTGTGTGTGTGTGTGTGTGTGTGTGTGTGTGTGTGTTTATAACCATGATTCTTTGCAACTGTGTGTGTTTGCTGTCAGTGTGTATGAATGAGGAGGTGTCGGGTGAGGGACTTAGATAGAGATGCTGGAATGTAGCAGACAGCAGTGCGCTGTTGCTGAGGAAGGTGTGTGTTTGTGGGTGGATGCATGAGTGTGTGTGTGTGTGTGTGTGTGTGTGTGTGTGTGTGTGTGTGTGTGTGTGTGTGTGTGTGTCCAAACCAGGCACCAGGAAAACTGTCCCCGTCCTGGCTGGGGCAGAGACTCAATCATTTGGGGTCAGTGACTTACTTTGGCCCTTCTTCCTCACACACACACACATACACACACACACACACACACACACACACACACACAGAGGCTAGTAGACTCCTGGCTCCAGGAAGAAGATTTCGAATGGAGAAGCAGGAAACCCAGGAGGCAGAGTAACTTGTCCATATGGGCCAACAGAGACTAAGGAAACACACACACACACACACACACACACACATCACTCACACATCGCTGTATTCTTCATCATCATTCACATGCAGTTTTGCACAGTCAGCTGAAAGTCCTCATTCTTGCCTTTCATCTTTTCTGCATCTGTTCTTGCTGAGCTGACCTGTTTGTCTCACTCTATCTGATCAGATTGATCATCAGGGATCCACTCATGTGATAACGATCACACTGAAACAGTGCTGATCAATGTCGCCTCATTGTGTGTGAAATGAGCTCATAAAGACCAGTGGACTGAAAAAACCCCACAAAAAATTGGACTAATTTAGTATGTTATCAGTTGTGTATGGGACTTTCTCCTGGTTTATAGCTTCTACATGCTTTTCTAAATGGTTTTTGTGACAAATGACCATGACATTTTCTATTGTTTCTATTGCTGTTTGTTTCACAGTTGTGTGTGTGTGTGTTTTTTTTATACGTACAGTATTATTCATTTTGTCCACAGTGGACATTAAAGCTCTGCTCAGATTCTCAATGTGAAATCTAGATTTTATTCTTATGATCACCATGTTTCCTGCTGCTCCCATTCTTATGTTGAAATCTTTGTTTGATCTTTACTCATCAGTAAAGTTCATCAGTAAATAATAGCAATAATAGTAAAGAAAGCACTGGCTTGGTTCATTTTTGAGGTCTGAAGCTTTAGTTATAATATTTTGGATAAGATTAAAGTGAGTAATTTAGCTCAATTAAAGTCTTTTGTCAAGATTTTATTTAGTTTGATTTTTAAAAAAAAGACTCAGAGACTCAGCATTCAGCATTTATTTTCAAATGTTCTATTAATAAGAACAATTTTCTTGTGGGATCATGATTGTGTGTGTGTGTGTGTGTGTGTGTGTGTGGAAGTATGTGGCATTTATGTGTTATTCTATGGTATCTGTGTGTTATGCTTGCAGATTAAGTGTGTTTGACCAGGTAAGGTCAGGGAGTCACTCTGGGGAGACGCAAGTCCTCTGAACTAGTCACACAGGACTTCAGCAACACAGATAATCTCTCTCTCTCTAACACACACACATGCATGCACACACACCATTAACCAGGAGTGTGTTTTTGAATAAATTATTAACTCCTCAGTTGCAGGTTCTCATATGCTGTCGGGCTCAAGTGCTGAATTGGACTCTTAGTTCACACTGTTTGAAGAGCAGCGCAAACACATCACACAACACTCAATTATAGACGATAAGAATTCAATTATCAAAATCTCTTTTGTTCCTGAATGGTCTCCGACGTTTGTAAAGCTACTTAACCAATTCACACACGTAAACGTTCGAATATTTCCTTGACGCTTGTACGCTAATATTTGAAATTCCACTCCTGGGTGTTGCTTGTTGAAACGTCAGCTGTAAAATTGAAAGAAAAATCTGAATGAGGTTCTGCGAGTGAATTGTTGTAGACAGGTGCTGAAAGGTTTTGTATTCAAAATCTGCTGCTGATCCAACACTGACTGGTCATGTTGGCCTGATATCTGACTGACGGGCCTCATAGCGGGATGTCCCATGATACAGAGAGTGTGTGTGCACATGAGTGTGTGTGTGTGTGTGTGTGTGTGTAAGCTATAGCAAATGTATTTTTAGCAGTGAAGACTCAGGGATCCCAGGACCTCTCCCTGTGATAAGCAGTGGCCAAAGTCCGCAGGCTAGAGAAGGCCTGGAGAGCAAATAGGGAACACACACACACACATGCAAAGCCAGTGTTTAATATGCTGATACATGAGGCTTAGTTGCAGTGTGATGTGGCAGGTAGATGGAAAGCTGTTTGTTTGTACGTGTAGGGGGCAAGTTGGGGCTAAGATTCAGGTTAGGCAAAGGTGAGGTGACATCATCAAAACAATGGATTCTGGTGTGTATGAAGAGTTCGTGCAGAGGTCATGCAGAGAGGGTTAAAGAGACGTCAGTGTGGGTAAAATCTTGTGAGGAGATGCAGAGTAGGATGGAGAGAGAGTAAGAGGATTTGAAACGAGTGTGTGAACTTTTTTGTCAAAAACTCTCCCCTCCTGTCAGTCAAAGGCCAGCCCCTCCCTCTCTGAAAACACTGTAAGAGAAAACAAAAACACAATGAGGAAGCCGGAGGAGAAAAGGTGCCTCAATCCAGGGACTGTTGTAGCGCACATGCCCGATAACAGCAGGAATATTTCTGTTTGCACAAAGAGAGGAGGTGCTGTGGAGGAGAAAAGTTTAACAAATTGGTTTAGGCCTGAAAGGGAAAAAAAGAAAGACGTTGAAAGAGAGAGGGAATGTCAGAGGAGGAGAAGGGAGATGCCACCAGACAGGAGGAGCAGTGGAAAACAAAAGAGGCTCCACACTCTGCTCTGTCTTATCTGTCTGAGGGTCTTATCCACCGCTGGCTCTGTTAGTGTAACCCCATTCCCTCCCTCCCTCCCTGCTGGCTGACCGCTCTCCTTCCACCTCATCCCTCCATCTCCAGCCCCCCCACCCCCTCTACTGCTTGCTAGTGGACCCCGTTATCAGGCCAAGGGGGCTGACGTCAGGGGGCCCGCTGGTGCTGGGGGTGGGGGGGCCGGAGACGGAGGCTGATAGCGCGGCAGAGGCTGCCTCCGCACAGGCTGTGGGAACCATGGACCCAGCCCACCTCAACCCCAGCGGCCCCGCACGTCCACCACGAAAAACCCACACACAGACGCAAGGAAATACCGTATGGTTGATTCATGAAAATGCACTCACACTCTGCACTCTGTTCTGGAATTGCATAGTGGGTATTTCTCAGGCTGATACTCAAAATGATTAAACTTGACTACTCTTTTTACGCAAAAAATTATAAATGATCTGCTTATATTAAAAATCCAAAGAGTGACCTCAGAATTTCTAATATCCTAGCTGTGGCTCTGACACTGATCCATGTGTATCTCTGCACATCACAGCTGATAAACCCTTCACATCTACAAAATAGGGGAGCAAATGCATAACTAAATGCATAGAAAACTATGCTGCTTTCATAGACTACAGTTTCTTTGAGCCTTTCTAAAGTAAACAGAAGGATCCCGTCCACCGCAGATATAAATTGTGCAGTTAATGAGCTCGTTCTTATCAAAATTCCCAAATGCCGAACAGCTCAATAGGGAGGATCTTCTCATCCACTTCTACAAAAATAGCATGTCTGCTTGCTTCACATACTATATCCCAAGGCAGCAAAGTTGCTGTCACCCATTATCGTCCGTCACAATATTTCAGTGGTGAAGTGCACAAGTTCAGGGAATCATTTAATGCCTCATACGTTACATGTTTTTCAGCCTTCGCGCTGAAGAAATCGATTCCCAAAACACCCTCTCAGCTCGATAATCAGATGTGTTGTGGAGAAGGAAGCTGTCATTTAGGTGGGAGATAAAGCTGAGGTTATTCTTTGTGACACTCGTCAGCCCATGTATCTCCATAAAAGACTGCAGCTGCGGTGGAGTTGACAGATTGTGAGGTCAGGGTTGGTATTAGGCCACGAAACATTAATTCACTGGAGGAAAATATCAGGGAATTAATTGTCAGAGACTAGGTTAAGGAGGCACTTAGCCCCAAGTGGTGGAATGGTTATTGTCATGCCAGAAAATGTGTAAAAGGTGTGTGTGCATGAGATAGAGAGAGAGAGAGAGAGAGAGTGTGTGTGTGTGTGTGTGTGTGTGTATGTGTGTGTATGTGTGTGTGTGTGTGTGTGTTGGGTCAACAGGTGCAGGTTTGATCTGTGGGGAGTGAGTGCAGAGTGGAGGGCTGCAGCAGATGAAGCTGGCAAGTTTCACATCATTAGTTGCAGGTGCAGCACTCCCAAAAAAAGTGCAAACACACACTCATGTCATGTAAACCTTGTTAATTATCGTCCTGCAACATCAGTGTATCGACCAAACGCACCCAGCTCAACTCTTTTCATGTCTTCAATTCTGGTTTGACTCATTTCTGGTAATGGGAGTGAATTGAACCATCAATCTGCCAGTTACACACACAAACACACACACACATATATTTCCACATCTTCCTACGTGTATGTCAGATGTTTTCTGAGATGGATCTGTCGGATGGGGAGTGGAGACACACTTATCAGTGTGTTGTCCTGGATAAGGCCAAGAAGATTTGTAACGGTTGCGGTCGGTCAGTCCTGGATTTGTGTGTGTGTGTGTGTGTGTGTGTGTGGTGTGTGTGTGTGTGTGTGTGTGTGTGTGTGTGTGTTGCTCTCTCTCTCTCTTACTCTGACCTCTTCTCGGCCGACAGAGTAGGAGGAAGAAAAGAGTGGCCTTGACGGAGCGAGAGGAAGGGTGAGATGTAAAATAAGCAAATAAAATAAGAGGCAGTGAAAGAAAGAGGCCGTTGTTTCTGAGTTGCTTCTCCTCCGCCTCCTCTCACTGTCATTTTCTCTCACTCTCTTCGTCAGATGTGCACTCCCTAAATTTCACCAGTGGCCCATGGTGTCCTTGGGAGAAAATAAGTATAAAACAAGTGGGAGACTGGGAGTGGAGGTGAGTAGATGTGCAAGGGGAAGAAAATGAAAGCTTCACTCAGGGTGCACTCTGACTGTTAAATATTTTGATGGTTGGGAAAAAAAAGGAAAATGCAACTCTAATCAGACAAACACACATTCAACAAAAACAGAAGTAACACCACGTCTAGTTCAACTGCACGTTGCAGTTCACTCCACTAAAGGTGCATAGAGCATGTAAAAGGTTAAAGGTGGTTTGCATGCTCAGACAGGCTCCTGCAGGACTGTTGAGTCTGTGTAAGAAGTAATCATTTTGGGCTTAATTAACAAGCGATGAAGTGTCTCTTAGTTTGAATGCTGCTCTATCAAAAATTAAGAGGCAAAAATCCAGTGAACGTACAATCAAACCCCTAACTACACTAACAGAATTCATGATTTAATTCTGTTGTAGCACAGACTGCAGATACAGTTGTATTGACACACATGCATGTGCTATCCAACAACTGGTTGTATAACATTGCTGAATGTCTGCAAAATCATGCAGAAGCTTTCAAGTGGCAACTTATGCACACGTGAATAAACGAGCAAATTAAAGATTAGTGGCAGCACCCTCAGGTTTTATGTAGAAAGCAATACTGCATCATAACAGAGGATATTAAGGCTAAAAGAGGGGAACAGTGCAGCACATTTACTTCACCGACAAATCAGTTAGTCATGGTCGTATTTGTTTTGCTTGTCCCAGACTCTACGCTGTACCCCAAATTTGAATTTATCGTCTAAAGAAAATTGGCGTGATAGTGACAGGAAGAGTAAACTGCTTAAAAACAAACATGGGTGATGTTACAGATTGTGTTTGTGATTATCAGAAAACACGTGTTTGAACAGAAGATTCATTAACAAATTGTAAATCACACATAGCAATGTTACATTTTTTATTTTAGTCTGAATTTAACTATCCAGTCATCAGTATGTGATCACCATCCAACCCACAGTGTGACATTACCTCCTCTCTCTTGGTAGTCTGCACCGCTCTCTACCCTCAGTGATATGATAAACACTTGCCTCATTAGTCTTTTTAATTGGTCCAGAACAGTTGTAGCGAGCCAGTCTGTGGTCTGGCCAGATGCCAGACTAAAGTAAACCGACCCAATGGAAACACTGTACAGGCCAACCAACAGATCAGAGTGCAACATCAAGCCAGACAATTTGATTTGGACTAAACCAAAGTTTTTTTTATTTTCCTTTATTTCTGAGTTTAACAGTAGTTAGGCCAAACCTAACCAGTTAATGGTAAAGTGATTGAAAGATTTAAGCTTTTAAAATGTCTCTCATGGACCTACCTCGTCAGAGTTTTAAAATCACACAAGGAATCCATTCCTAAACACATCTACTCCCCTCACTCGACAGCTTGTTGGCTGTCTCCTTTGCTTTTTAGTGCTAAATGATTTAAAACACTCATTCATCAGGTGTTCAAAAGGTATTTTTCTTGCAAGATGAATAAAAAACAGATAAACTTTAGTCCTATGGGGAGTTTGCTCTGTCTATTCATACATACACATGTTCTCTGTTAAAGATAAATGCTAGAATGCTAATAAAAATTTGCTTTTTTTGCTAATATCCTTAATTTGTATGGACGCCTTAACTGTACCTTACCAAATATAGCTATTTCCACCACAAGTTTATCTACTTTTTACATGTTTCTTTGCTTTTCTGGTGCTGTGCGTGTGTGCTAGTGTGTGCACAAGCATGCCTGTGTGAATTAGATGGTGTGTGTGGCGTCTATAGTTTGTGGGGAATCCATCAAAGCTTATCATTATAAGTAAACATGACAGAGTGGACAAAATGTCTTGTGCGCCGCCAGACCTGCTATCTAACCACAAGCCATATCTGTGATGATGGACTGATGTGGCGCTGGCTTGGACTAACCAGAGTCTGAGTGTGAGAGGGGGAGTGTGTGTATGAGTGCACGCACACACACATGCACAGGAAAACACACATCAAAAGGCGTACATGTGTAGACACTCAGACGCAATAAGCACACACTCATGTTACCTTTAACACGGCCCTTATATCTTTAGCCTCTCAAAGGAATACAACCTTTACAGTACATGAAAAGTTGACTTATCACACAATCATAAATGGACAGGCACAGTCATAATTCATATAGGAATTTATAGCTGTTATTTATTGGCCAGTGTTTGCTGGGGCTCATAGTTGTACCTATGAGTTGAGTAGAGACTGGGCCTTTTCTTCTCAGAAGTGATCGTTACTGTATAGGACAAACCCCTTTTTATGGCAGATGAGGTCAGAGGGGAGTTTAGGAGATTTATTAGCAATGTTAGCTAATAGTTCATGATCCGCACACGTTATCATGGCTTCACTAAGTGTCACAATATAGACCTCTGGTAGCATGAACTGCAGCATGTCAAGTAAGGTTATCATAAGTCGGAAAATGGTTTGGGAAATGAACATACATCTCTATACCATTTGATTGTTTTTTTGTTTTTGTTTTTTTAAGATTTTTCACATTTGCCCAAATGAGGTTTTATTTGTGTGTGCATGCGTGCACGTTGAGTTAAGCCTGTGTGTTCCCCTACTTGTTACAACACTGCTGATAAGCAGGGTAAACAACCGTGCACTGTTTGCTCCCCTGCCGTGGTCATGTGATCATTAAAACCACTGATGAGAGGGTCCATGTGAAGGGTTGGTATTCTGCTTATGTCTGTCTGTCCGTCAGGTTTCCTACACCTTCCTTGAGGTGCAGCTCCTGCACTGTCTGGACATTCAGCTTTAAGAACTGAAAACCCTGACATTGATAACCCCTCTCCTGCTGTTCAGTTCCCAGGTCAAAGGTCATGGCTGCAGTGCCTCAGCTGACTTGGCAGATTGACAGTGGGTGTAGTGGTGCTGGATGGAATACAGTATAGAGCTGTTTCAAGCTATGTCTCCATCACTTTCATTTCTCTCTCTGTCTTTGTTAACTGCCTGGTGCAAGTGGCCAGGATGTGTGAGTATATGTGCGTGCAGAGGTAGTGTGTGTATGTGTGTGTGTGTGTGTGTATGGGGTCATTAACCTCATGGTGGTCTCTCAGTCAGTCTGGACGAGACCACCAAGGGAGTGATGAGTGTCTCCATCACATCCAAACTATCACAGCTTGTGATGCCTCATAATGTTTTTTTTTTAATCATCAAATTCCTGCTGCTGAAACCATTAGGTTAAGTGCATCAGATTGCACCATCTATTTGTAAACTAAATTGTGTGTGTTTTTAGTGACTGTGAAGTGTAGTAATTTCAAACTACTGTTTTGATTTGTGTTGCACTAGTTAATTTGTGTTGCACTAATTTAGGAATAGTTTAACATTTTGGTAAATATTTTTTTCCACGTTTTTGCCAACAGTTACACGATAAGGTTGATATCACCTTTCTGTCTATAGAGTAGATATAATGGTACAGTCGGCTGCTGGTTAGCCTAGCATGAGGACTGGTAACAGGGGGGAACAGTTGGACTGATTCTGTCAAGAGTTAACAAAATCCACCTACCAGTATTACTTATGAACATGTTGTATCTTGTTTGTTTAATCCTTACAAAAAATGTGTGTAACAACAACACATTTCCATTTTATAGAGTTCACACCCCAGTTTAGCTAGCTGTTTTCCCTCGTCTGTATTATAAGCTAAGCTAACAGGCTGGTGGCAGTAGCCTCTTATTAACTGTATTTACAGACATGTGGTATTGTTTTTCTGCTCTCAACAAGAAAGCACATAATCATATTTCCCAAAATCTCTAACACAGAAAGTATGAGTTAGTAGTTTTCACTAGCTAAGAGTAATAATGTGTAATGTGTAAGTCAGTTGCTAGGAAATATCTGTCAGCAGCTCTGTTATTTGGTCAATCAGTGAAACATTATCATCATTACAGTTTGTAATTAGATGTAACTTATATTGTGTCAGTTGTGTAATTCAAAACAACATTTTAAGCCAGATGTGTTAACATTAGCTAACATTAGCTTTATGAGTTAGCTATGACGTAACAGTTAAACCTGGCAGTTATTGGCTGAAAATCTGAAACAAAACTAGCTTGGAATAATTTGTAAATTTACCAGTCAGTTGGTTTTGATTTACGACTCAAACATTTTATCGTCAATCTATATATCTGCTTTTCTTCAGCTCTTGACATTTATTCTTTATATTTAATTTATATCCACATTAGTTTATATAAAACTAGTCTTCCTGGGGTCCAAACAAAACAATAACATAAAAAAGAAATAATTAAAAATCACTTTCAATCAATGAAGCATGAGAGGGCGGAATGAGGCATGAGGCAAAAGATAGACACAAGACACTTGAAATGAAAACAGATTGTCAAAAAATAAACAAACAAACAAAAATATTCATAATTTTTGTTTCAGTGACTTTTTGAAAGAAAAAACCGCACCTACCTCACTCTGTGCCATGCAACCTCTTCAGTGCAAAGCTTATAAATCTGTCAGAGCTGTTAGCTGTTTGTAAGTGGGACCCTCACTCCTGAGGGGAATTTATTTAAACAGCTGTTATTAGCTTCATTAATGCACTCTCTCAAAGATTCCTCGTTCTAATTGGTTTATTGCACAATAATCTGTCTACATTTTTATGTCTTTTCATAAACACTGATAAAAACACTGTCTGATGGAAGATTTTTCTAAAATACTGCAGATTTTTTTACAGGTTCTGTTCATTATTAAGGACTGCAACCCCCATATTTCCTATTAATTATCATTTGTGTGACATATCCTTTCTCAGTGTTTAGGTTTTGAAGCTTCTTGCTGCCACAGCATACTTGAAGTTATCAGTGGTCGTAGTCTAAGCTAGAAGTGTATGACGTCTGAGGAAAATGATTTTAAATCCTTCCAAGGCCTGCGCTGGGTCAGACCTTTGTGACAACAGTGATTTGACTTTAAAAAGATGGAAGTAAGATAAAGCACTGACTTATTTGCGCTTACTTAGCAAAACAAGGAATTGAACAAAATGAAACATCCATGCATTGTTTGACTTGAGTTACTGATTTTCTACTCTTTAAATCTTTCACCCAGAACTTAGAAACAAATATAAATATGACAATAAAAGGCAACTGAGGACCAAATGACTTAATAAATACAGAATTAAAAAGTTACTATTAGCTGACATATATACATCCTTATACTATACTCCATCTTTCTTTTGTTCCTCTCTTTCTGCTCATCTGCTCATCTTTGACAGCATAAATTCCTGTCTGTGTGTGTGTGTGTGTGTGTGTGTGTGTGTGTGTGTGTGTGTGTGCACGTAACTTTGAACTCCTGCAGAAGTAATATTAACACAAAAGCACAGACAATGTAATGCTACCAAGCTGTTTGAGGATTCTAACAGTGCTGTAAAAATTCTAATATCAGAGGCTGAAATGAAACTGCCTGTTCACTGTACAGATCTTATATGACAGGGAGACAAGAAACAGTATATGTTTGATGGACTTTTATCATTTAACTATTATTAAAGCTCTGTCTTAGAAGCACATCTTGAAAACATTACTCAGCAAAGAGTCAAAGGTTTACAAGGGCTCATCCTTGTTTTTTGTGTGCTTAAAATTCAATGAAAATGAGCTACTCTGTCTGCCTCAGTGTGGTTTCCCTTCTCTTTCCTGTGTCTTTTCAAACCCATGTTTGTGCTTCCATGGAAAGAAATGGAAGAAATTCAGGGACAGCAAAGTGTAGAAATCAGGAATGGAAATTATGAGAAAGCAACAGAATGGAGGAGAAAGAAAGAAAGTAATTCAAAGAGAGCATTCAGGAAGAAAGAAAAGGAAACATTTGGAGCTATCTTATTTCTGAGTAACATGGAGGTTTTGATGGTCTTGAAAGGGGACGATGATACCCAGAGCCACAAGGTCCCTGCCAATACAAACCCCGCTCCCAACCAAACAGCCCCCCCACAATCCTTTGCTTCAAGCTGGGCAGGGAGGGGAGGGGGTTGGGGTGAGCAGAGAGGGGTTGACGAGAGTCTGAGCAGGCCGGAGGAGGGACACACCGGCGCCATGGCGATCCCTAAGACAACTTATCTCCTCTCTCACAATGATAGCGCCTGTCAAAATAACTGCCAAGATACATAGGCAGCCAGGAACTGGTTAACTCCAGAGCTGTCCAATCAGAGGGCCTCCTGCAGGGATCTCTGTCTTTCCCCCACCTTAGAGGGCTCCCTCGGACCCAAGCTCCACAAACACATGTTATCTCTGTCTTAATGCTCTCTATCTCAAACAAGTTCAGTTCAAATAGGCCTAAACTTTATTGGAAGGAATGATAGAAAAGATTCGACGGAACATTTACAACCCAGTTACATTAAATTTAATGTTAAAAACATGTACTCCGTATCAGTGGTGAAGTTGTCTGTACAAATTGAGGAAATTCTATAAAGAAAATAAAAGGTCAAAGATATTTAATTGTCTCTACCTCACCCACCTTTTCTTGAATGAAATGCTGCTGTGAAAACAAAGTCTTTACATCAACAGACACTGTTGTGACTGTTGTTTGTTCTTTTTTCTTTTCTCCTCTTTTTTATTTGTAAAGACAGATTTTTAATAAAGCGCATGTATTTCTTGCTAAATACGTTGTTTTAATGTGCAGTATCTTGTCTAATTGGCGTCAGTGTGCCCAATTCCACATTTGGCAGACCTCGGCTTCTTGTAGCATTTGTAGTGAAACATCGCCACCCAGCGGTATCATTGATAAACAGCTCGGCAGAGGGTCAGGAGGTGGTAAAGCCAATTGTACTGTTAGTATTTCACACTGGGGCTCCCAGTGTAAGAGAACCTTACACGGTTGATCTGAAGAGTATGAAATAAATATAGAAAATTACATGTTGCAATAACTTATTTTACAGGACTTCACTCACTCTTAAAATACAGTATAATTTTATATTCAAGCTGCTATTTTGCTGAAAACTGAGAGTAAAAACTGTGGTTGCGCAACAAAAACAACGAAAGCGCCGATATTACTCTTACTGTAATATCTACTAATTAATATGGGAACTTTCCTCTGTTTACTCACTGCCCAGTAATTATTCACTGGTAACACGATGATATATTATCATCAGTTACCTACGTGTCAGTCACTTGCCTTCTTGATGTGGAGTATTACTGCTTAACCCAGCTGCTGTTCGGTCAAGTTCGGCCACCTACACATTAATGGGGAGGCGGAGGGATTTTAGCTCAAGCTGTAGAAAAAGTAGTTCCCTGACCGGGAATCGAACCCGGGCCGCGGCGGTGAGAGCGCCGAATCCTAACCACTAGACCACCAGGGACAGTTATAACAGTGTGTGAGTCAGTGTAATTTATAGGTTATAGTAAATATATTTATACTTACATTATATACTTGAGATTTCGCTACATTTACCGGACAATAATTACCCCCCCCCAACCTGCCTAATTTTAGCTAACTTACCTACCGTCAACAGAGGATTAGTTAGCTATTAGCTGAAGTCAAGCATGTGGTGAGCTCCGGTATGTTTGAGCAGCGCACATGACACCAGGGGGCGCAGTGAAGGGAGGTTTCATTTTGATGTTAACCTTGCTGTAGGAGGATGCACACAAGGTATGTGGGGAATTTTAGCTACCTGTTTTTTATGGCAAATTTGGCGCTTAAACGTGTCGTTTCACGTCGTGATTTTGGCGTTAGCGTTAGGCCAGATTACGTGAACAGAAATGCTTTGTTTTAAGAGACTGTGGTAACGACTGGGCCGAGTAAAATATCCTCACCATCTACACCAGGTTGCTATTGTCTTGTAAACAAAGTGGCTAGCTAGCATCGTTAGCATTAGCTGTTAAACCAGCTGGAGAACCGGACCTTGTTCGCTGTGTTTGCTTTGACCTGGCCGGCAGCACAGGCGGATATCTCATTAGCACAGCTGGGTATTTGTCTGTTTGTTGCTGCCGCACCGTGAGAAGAGTCTGAGAACTGGTCAGTGGTCCGCTTCATAGAGGAATTCCCACTGAGCAAGCTGCTGCAAACTGAGGAATGTAGCTAGCTAGGTGGGGTAGCGCTGTCTCAAATTTAGCCTTTTCCTCTGTGGTAAGCCATTTATGTCTTATATAACGCCTGCAGGCTACACGTGGATGTTGCCTACTTTCTGTTCTTTTGGGTGTGTGACATGCGTGTAATCGATTAATGCTGTGGTGTTACAGCTAGCTGATGCCGTTATCATGGAGGTCTGAATGTTTACATCAACTGGATGCCCAAAATGATGCTGCTAATAATAGACCCCACTGCTCCGATGGGGCATAATTACATAATAAAACATGTGTTCACTGTGACAGCATTAACTAGTAGCAGATGTGTTTTCCTCTACAGCAGTAAGATGCATTTTTTCTTTCCTGTTGGTCAGCCATTGTCAGCAGAGTGGCCTGACATGCTTATTATAGGATGCTTTCATCGCCCTCCACTTAGGCTGATGAGGCTTCACCATCAGTTATTGGGCCTTTTGCAGTCAAGTGAGTGTTGTTGAGTGAGGAGGCACCCTGTGAGCTAATCCCCTATTTCTTTCCTCTGCAGGACAAGAAAGAAGTGTGAGAGCGCAGTGTGAGCGAGAGGTGATCTTCCCAAAGTTGTGTCTTTTTGGCTTGGACACACTAAGTGCATGTGTGCGTGGTGGATGTTTGTATGGACGAGCTTGACTGCATGCAGATTTAGGACCCTGGCCTGATGGAAAAGAGAGACAGGAAGCCGGGATATTTTGCCAGGTAAGGGGCTGTTTTCATGTGTTTGCATTCAGTTTTTGTGTTTTTTCCTGCGGTAGTAATGATGTGTAGTCCCAACATTTAATCAGCATTTTCCTTTTTGGCCTCAGAGAAATTTACAATCTCATCGCAGCATCATCAAGTCAGATGAGGAGAAAAAATTCTCACAAAACGCCTGAAATATTCAGTAAATCAATTGTACAATAGCAGATTTCTAGCTGAAATAACAGCTCTAGTAACCTGGCATCCTAATACTGTGAGGTTCTAGGGATGATAAGTATTAACTTATCAAATTAATTGGTGGTTTTCCTTACCCAGACTGTTGGAGTAAGTGTTCTGGTTAAACTGTATTGATTTCTTTCCATGTCACTTAGCCCATGGATCACATGTTGGAGTGTAAAGTCCAAAATGTTTTTATTAAAGAGCCCCCCTGTGTGTTTTGCTTGTCAGAAGTGACACCGTGGCTTTTTTCCATTTGTGCTGCACAGTCATCTCCACTGTGACATTTTGCCGTCAAGGTGCATTAACTTATTCCCAATTCCCACCTTTTTTGAATGATTGATCAGCACTGTGAAGTCACCTGTCTCTGAGCTGCACCCAGTTTATACAGCCTTTTATAACCTGAGTCATGTGTCAGGAGCTCTTTGCATTAACTGACCCACTGGGATGATGTTGACTTCAGAATTGGATTTTGGCAGCAAGGCAAAACGCGATAACAGGAAATGTATGGAAAGAGGCTTGTCACAGTTACGGTGCATATACTGGACAAGAAATTGGCAGGTTGTGAACAAAAGAGCAGCCCTCTCTCTCTGACGTCTGTATGACTTGTGTCATAGAACAGCATAATTGACTAATTAATGACTGCTAGCAGGTGTTTGTATTAGTGGAGCTGAGTCAGTAATGAAGGAGGATAAATGGAATTAAGTGGTGGTCTTGTAATATGGTTTGAATGTGTCTAAAAAGCCTTAGCCCAGACTTAAAAATCTTGATCTTGCTCTGGCCTTTTTTCAAGTCTTAAAATGGGCTTGTTAAATGTGAAAGTTGTCAGGGTAGAACAGTGAAACGTTCCCAAAACTGGATGAATAGGTTGATTCACAGATAAGGATTAGTCATTGGTAGTAGTCACGTAGGCTGCTAATAGCAAAGCTGTTGAATAAGGACTTGATGGATGTTGTAAAGCAGTGTAGCCTAATGGGCTTTAGTCTTTCTTATTATGTCTCAGGTTACTTGTTCAGGCTGCACTGACAGACTGGAACAAACCTGCAATTTGTCTTGTGTTTTTTCTTCGTTTGATCGGCTTATGTTGGAAATATTACATTATGGAGAGAAATTACTTTGTAATGGCATCACTGTCCAGGCACCCTCTAATTATTAGGTAGGCAGAGTATTAGATTATAACGGGATGCATTAGGGAGGGTGATTTCCTGCAAGGGCAGTGTGCAAACCTGTGAGTGACCAGAAAAACAACAGTGGAAAGGTGCAAGATGAACACGTCAGACTCATGCAGACCTCTGCTACTGTGAAGATAGCCACATTGTGCCTGCATGGGCAGAGATGGCATGCCAGGAAGGAAAATAAGCCTTATCTGCTAACACAGCTACTGCTTTAGCATGTAGCTTGTTGGCTACTTGCACCATATGGTGCTTTGCTTCCTCATAGAGCAAAAGTCATAAAAAGCCATGGCTAGTGTTTACCATGAGATATGTGGGAGACACTGAAACAAAGGGGGAAAATGTTCTATGATCTGATGAGACCATGTGGCCTTCATTGTTAACAGTGTTTATGGTGTAACACTGTGCATCAGAGAAAACACACAGCTCCCATTGTGATGCGTGGTGGTGCGATTTGGGGGTGCCTCTTTACCACAAGAAAGCCGATAAATAAATGCAGCAGTACAGATACAAACAGATCTGTAGAGACTAGAGGATTACTGTCGCCATAGTTGGCTTTTGTCCTGAAGGTACTTACTAAGATCAATTTGTAAAGACTTTGTTTTTCAGTTTCTGTTCAACAGTATCACACAATAAACGGTATAAAAAAAGCACACTAACTGGGCCCGACAGTGGCCACCATTTATGTTTATTCTAAGCACAGTTAAAGTACAATAAAGCTAAGTCTTGTAAGTGGAAGTGCAGGGGTTTTTTTCATTTGAATTTTCGTTTTCACTTCGACATGCCGGGAATGTTTACAAGAAAGAGAAGACGAAAAAAAAACAATAAGATGGCAGGGGGAGAGTGGTTGGGAGACTCTGAGAAATGCCCCCACAGTGAAACAGACTGTGTTTTCGAGAACACATCTGCAGATTCTTGAGTTCACTACCAGATGTGCGCTGCATCAGTTAAAGCGGAGAGTGACCTGAGGCTATGGGAGAGGCCTGAGCTCTGTGTCTGCAGCCTTATCGACCCGCTCTTGCCTCTACATTAAGGCACTTGAACACTCAAGACGCTTCTCTTTTCATTTTTTCTTTGGTTCCTTCTTTGTCCACTGCAGTGCAGAGCAACACTAACCCCATCACTCAAAGCATTTGATAAATCAATTTGGTCTTATCTTTTCTTAACATACTCACATCCACACTTAAGGTTTCAGTGGGTCGCAAAGAGTGCATTAATTCTTTGAGTGCACCACTAACATGAGACATCATTCCCTAACCTATCAATGATTAAACAGAGGGAAAGGACAGTTTGAGAGGAAAATACAGCTGATGCAGCAAAGTAAAGAAAAAAGTTGAAGCTCAACGTGATAACTTTGAGCACAATAACAGCTCTTCACAACTGCAGTCTGTTGCACTTTTGACATTAAACAATAAATAAGCATGTGCTGCTTGATGATTAAGGATTATGATGGATTTAAAATGCATATAAAATGGTAACAACATTGCGATTGACAGAAATTATTAGAGAAAAACTCCTTATATGTTCTGTAAGTTAATATTTCATTATGAAAACATACTCAAGTAGAGCATTAACGTGGTGTATACATGTGCACATATACACATAGAAACTCTATGTTGATCCCAACCTTGAGAGAGTTGTCAGTGCATGATTATAACAAAAAATGATCAAATGGTCATCAACAGTGCTGTGTTTTCTTCATCATCTTCATCCAAATCCATTTCCCATCAGGCTCAAGAGGCGGAGACAGCTCAAGCAGAGCCAATCGGACAAGAATGTGAATGAGCAGATTCCGGCAATCATCTCCTGTCCTGATATCCCAAATGACAGCGACCCCAACAAGAAGACAGATCTACAGAGGATAACAGCCAAACCACCTGCAGGTTCAGGTAAGACCTGCAGCAAAAAACTCACAAATATTTCCAAAGATTGTGCAGCTTGCTTTCTCGTAGAAACATCACTTAAATAAAAAGTACCATGAGATGTTGGAACACACCCTGAAGCTGCTAACTGGCTTCAGATACTCTTAGATAGTAAAAATGTACATTGTTTAAAGCAATCTGTATCTTCAGTTTATTATCAGCAGGCTTGTATGTCTCCACTGATGTTTTGCTGTGAAGATACCACACAGCTTCACTTTAAGCAACCGATTAGCTCTTTTTCATCCAGCAAAGCCTTTTAGAGAGACAGAGGAACCCCTCTTTAATATTATTGTTACCACTCTGTATCACAAAGTGAGTGTGAGATAATATAAACCTGATTCATTTGGCAGTGCAGCAAATGGCACATTATTGCCTAAATGCAGAATACTCCCACAACTAGGGCTGAACAGTTAATGGACATATTATTGAATTTTGCAGTATGGCCAAGTTCAGTATCTTTTGATAATGCTCAAATGTGTCATCACATACTATTATAAATGAAGGGTTAATGTCTTACAGAGATGCTCCATCCTAGAATTCATATTGTCCAGATGTCAGAGAACATGCGTCAGTGGTACAGACCCCAGCAAAAATCACATCATCACTTTTTTTTTTTTTCGGTGAAAATGGAACAAAAAAAATCCCACTAAATGTGTGACTTACCATCACACTCTCTGTTAAAACATTGTTGCAGCAGCGTCAACAGTACAACGACATTGCTACAGCAACCACTGGGTAAATCCAATGAGCTATATTAGGTTCATAGTTTGATATAATGGTGTAATGGCTTCATTCAAAGCCACTTTACTGCCTGATCATTTTGTTCAATGTCTCCTTTTTAGACAAGTAATAAGTCAGTTTCAGTAGTTGTGTTAGCTTTGCTGTGAGTATTGCAGCTCTGTTATCTGAAGTGATTTTCCTCTGACTTACATACGGTACAACAGAGGGGTCCTCTGTGTTGGGAACCATTTGTGGTGAAACGACCTCAGCAGTTTAAACAGGAAGTTGCATAACCTTTATCCTGTACTGTCCTACAACGGATGATGACATTTTAGCCGCTGTATTAACAAAGCGTCGTCTAACAGAGAGTCTGTGCTCGTGTTAAATCACAGCACCACAGTGCCCTTTATTTCTGCCTAAAGATTATTAGTTAAGATAGTAGCGTCTGTGTCATTAATATAATTCTTTAAGGTGAAAAAATGTACGAGGAGAAATGGTTGTAATGGATCAACAGGCCAAAAGGCAAGTCAGGTTTTATTAATATAGTGCCAAATCATAAGACAAGTTATCTCAGGGCCATTAACATATGGAACAAATATAGACAGAGGCCCAACAATTCCCACCATGAGCAAGCAATAGGTGACAGTACCAAGGAAAAACTTCCTTTTAAGAGACAGAAACCTCAAGCAGAACCAGGCTCAGGGTGGACGTCCGTCTGCCTCAATCGTCTTGTCTTGTGTACGTGACGGTATGAGCATTATGTGTCGTGCTGCCGTGCGTTGCTGGGTTTGTTTGCAGCAGTAATCATCACCACACACAGCATATTGACAGTGATATGGACTCAAACATGCAGTGGGTCAGCCAGCTGTGTAAACTCTGCAGCATGTCTTTTAATAAAGCTTTATACCATCACTGCCTGCTGCAGCTCATCACATCAAATATGATTTTTTACATGGAAGATAAACTAAACTCTAGGTCATATGTGCTTTCAGCTAAAAGACCACATTCTGCACTGTATATGAGCGGTCACAAATATAGTGAAAAAGTTTGAGTTTTAGTGACAGTGGACTTGTCTTTGATGCTCATTACAGTAAAGAGAAGACACAGCAGGAGCCTGGCCGTCTAATGCTTAGTCATGCCCTCTGTTTCCATGGAGGAGGCAGCAGTGTAATAAGGCAGTAGGGAGTGGTCTGCTAATAGCTTCTGTGTTCTTGGCAAGAAGAAAATGCTGACTGCAGACCTTGTCTACTACAAGGGTCGGATTGTGTCTGTATTTACGATAACTGCTTCAGCGCGCGCGCGTGTGTGTGTGTGTTTGCAAGCCTGGATAACAATACAGGACAAACAAGCGCTGGTACTGAATCAAAAGGTCATCTGTTGCAGAGTTTCTTTGTACTGGCTTCATTGGGTGGCGCTTTCATTTTTATCGTTTATTGTAGGAAGTTAGAATCACTGGATTATTAGAGCTGTATCTTAGCAGCCTAGAATTTATCTCTCATTATTAAAATCCTTCTCTCTTTTTCTCTCTCTCAGATGATGGCTGTAAAAGTAACAATCTGGCAAAGAAAGAGAAGAGCAGGCCACCAGGGACAGTGGAGTTCATTGTGAGTAATGCAACACTGATAACAACACCTTTTTAAATAACATGTTTCTGACTGACTGAAAGGTTGTGCATTGCATCATTGCATCATGTAGTATTTTCTCAGAGGAGTTTAACTCTCATTTCAGGTGGGACCCAATGATTCCCTTAACAGCATCGCTCTCAAATTCAACATCACCCCAAACAAGCTGGTCCAGCTGAACAAGCTCTTTTCTCGCAGTGTCTACCCGGGTCAGGTGAGGGCAGCCCCGCCAGCACCGCGTGACGGCTGCTTCAGCATCACCGTTATTTATCTGACTTGCTGATCGTTGGCTGTTCTTCCCCCCCTATACAGAAGCTGTTTGTCCCTGATGTGAGCCAATCAGAATCAGACTTAAAGTCTCAGAGTTCCTCCGACTCCACCTTCACAAATGGCTTGTCTGAGAATCCATCACATGTAAGTGACAGACAGTTTCATTATGTTGCTGACAGTGCCTTACAGCACTTTCAGACTTTGTCCGCAATCGTTTGTCGACACTGTGAGCTAGTTATGTTTAAGTAAAATTATGGTTCTGATGCTACAAAATATTCTCTCATAATTAAAATTCTGCTACCTGCCATGATGGATTACAAATCTAATCCACAGTATGAGTGAGCGGTTTTTAATGTTTGGTGCATAAACAGTGGAGACTGAATATTTAGCCAGTTTGTAATGGAAGGTAATTTAATCTTCCAGCGTTTGGCAGTGAAGTGGAAAAGCTGCTTCAAACATTACGATGCTGGTAACAAATGTCTGGTGGCCTAAAATCTCTGAGTCTGAATCAGTAAAGGTCAAACACTGACGAGAACTGAAACCACACGGTCATTACTCACTTAAAAACAAGCTGTACTACAGAAAAGCACAACAATGAGGTCTCTAATCTGTGTTTTTCCTTTTTTTCTTATGTCCATCAGGATGGCATTTCAAACTGCAGATCAGCGAAATCCATCCGGCGCGAACTCTCCCCAAACTCAGAGGACGAGAGTCCGTCAACAGTTAAATTCATCAAGATGAGCTGCAAGTATTTCACTGATGGCATGGTAAGAAGCCTCGAACATGTGGTAACGTCAGGGAATGATTGAAATTTATGCTGAAACACCACTCTTGTATCTTTGTTGTTTTCTGAAACTCTGTCGTCTCCCCATGTGTTATTTTTATCCTGCAGGGAGTGGTGGGAGGCGTGCTGATCGTGACCCCCAACAACATCATGTTCGACCCCCACAAGTCCGACCCCCTTGTGATCGAGCACGGCTGTGAGGAGTATGGCCTCATCTGCCCCATGGAGGAGGTAGTCTCTGTGGCGCTGTACGATGACGTGTCACGCATGAAGCTCAAAGACGCCCTGCCATCGTAAGAGCTCCCAGCCATCTCCCTTTTCCTCGTTTCCCTCTTTTGTAACCGTCGTCCATCCAGTCCTCAGGTCTTATTCCTCCTTTCTTGTTCCTCCTTCCAGTTTCTGTTTCTCTCGTTCTTATCAACAATAAAACAGTTTGTACTGAACCCTCTCAATATCTTGAACTTGTCACATTTGCCTCTTTACCAGTTCTTTAGTTTGTCTTTTTATGAAGCGCCTTTGTTTCCACTGGATCTTGTCTGCAGAGATCCAGGTTAAAAAATCCCAGAGTCCAGTTGATTTAGTTTGTAACTTTTAATTTGTTCCTTATTAATTCCTCTAATTTATATGATTTGATGCTTTTACATTACATTTGTTTGTTTTTTTTTAAGTTGTTTATCATTTTGGTCATTTTTAATTTCTGTTGGACCTGTCTTTTTTTTTTTTTTTCTTCTTTTTTTTTTACCCCCCCCCCCCTTTCATTTTCATCCCTGTTTGCGGTGCGGTATGTGTGGTGACCCGGTGACCCCACACAGAGACCTACCCCAGGATCTGTGTCCTGTGTACAGGCCCGGTGAGTGGGAGCAGCTGCCATCAGAGCGGGACCTGAACCCCTTCAGCCGCTACGAAGCTCTAGATCCAAAGCGACCAATCGTCTTGGACGACATTGAATCAAACCTCTCTGAAACCGGTAAGGTTGCTGATGTTTGTCATCCACTTCCGCAAATGGTGGCTACTCTGGCTTATGTCTTTTGACTTACTATTTACTATCCAGGATCAGCTGTATTTCTATTTGTCCGGTGAATGAATGGAAGTGGTTTGTGAATGTGACCAAACAATCTTTAGATGTAGCCCTTAAATAAAATGCATTGAGCTTAAACAAAGTTTGATTTATCTTCTCGATACCAGGGAGTATAGAGGGAGAGCAGACCGAGAAGTCTCCGTCAGATGAAGGATTCACAGAGTTGGAGCCCACTGTTAACGGGAGCACTGAAGAAGCAGAGGGAACGTCCTCCAGAACACACAGCATTGTCAGCAGGGACCAACAGAAAATCCTAGGACCAAGCTGCCCAGGCTGGGGAGACTCCCAGGACAAGTCGACGCTCGACCAAACTAAAGGGAAGCTGGACGACGAGGAGGACGAAGGCCTGGCTCAGAACAGTTCCATTGAGGACGGAGAGTCGATACAATCCTCCTCAGAAACTGAAAAACAGGGCGACTCGCGCAGCGACAAACCCGCAAGCCAAGAGGTAACCGAAACCAAAGATATCAAACCTAAAGGGACCGAAGAGCTTGCTGCTAAATGGTGTGGATAATAAAATAATCAGGGCACCAGTGGACCAAAACAGGAAGTTGAGCCTGACTGAGGCTGCAGAGGTTCGTGGGAACTCTAGTCCTAAGAGACAAAGTCCAGACAGGCTGGCGGAAGTGGACGAACTCAGCGAGGAGGAGAGACGGAAGAAAAACTATGAGGCTGAGGTGAAGTCGTGGCTGATGGAGAGGATGCAGGCTCCAATAGAAGGTAGAAATTATAAATTAGATACTAAATTCATTAGTAGTTATTGTAGTTATTTGGCATTTTATATTTTATATGTAACACTGTCCCTTTTGTGCAGAATTTGAATATTTCAGACTTTGGCGACCCCTGGTGGCAGTGCCAAAAAGGACACTGCAGCAGGCAGCAAAGATGTAATCTGATAAAATCAAGGAGCGTAGTGTTAAACTAATCAAATTTTCTCTCTTCCCCATTCTGTATAGACATGCTTTTTTCGTCAGAGGAGAAGAGTAAAAACCCTCCAATGTTCCTCTGCTTCAAAGTGGGAAAGCCAATGAGGAAGTCCTTTGCTACAGGGATGACCTCTAGTCCTGCCCACTCCTTTGGGGGCCGTGGAAAGCAGCCAGAATACTGGTTCGCTGTGCCGCAAGAAAGGTGAGATGATGACAGTGTCACCCATAAATAAATTCAGGTACACTGTTGTACTATAATCCAGCAGTGAAACATATCAGAACTAGCCTGGTTGCTTTTAAATCCTGCAAAATTTCATAAGCTATAAACTGTTTGAATGCTAGAAATCACTGAGGAGGCTGAGCCAACACTGTGATTCGTCTTTTTTCCAGGGTGGACCATCTGTATGCATTTTTTGTGCAGTGGTCTCCAGATGTGTACGGGAAGGAAGCTCGAGAGCAGGGCTTTGTTGTGGTGGAGAAAGATGAGCTGGACATGATCGATAACTTCTTCAGTGACCCTGCGTCTTGCAGCTGGGAGGTTAGCCGAGTGAAAACGGCCAATTTGTCTGCGTGCTGTTGGTCTGAGTACAGCAAAGTAAAATGAACCTTCAGTTGTAATATGCTATTTTTGAATGAGCTTTATTTATAACCGATGCCCTGTTTTACACAAACGGCAAGGTCTTTGTGTCATTGATTTCTCTCAAATATCGACTTGTTTATAACCTTGCTTTGCTCCTAGATCATTACCATTGATGAGGCAAAGCGCAGGCAGAGTTTTGGCAGCTGCGACGGAGACCTGTCTGTGGATGCATTGCCCATACTCAGTGATACCAGTGACCTGATGCAGGACACGCACATTGAGAAGGTAATTGGATAAAATTACCCACTTACTGATGAGGAAATGACTAAAATGTGATGAAGAAATATGCAGGATATTGATCATTAAACATCATAATCTGATGATCTGTTTGCTCTGCAGCTTGCCTGTCGCCTGCCAGCCCGCGTGCAGGGTTACCCCTGGAGACTGGCCTACAGCACTGTGAAACATGGGACCAGCCTCAAGACTCTGTACAGAAACCTGTCAGATGTGGACAGTCCCGTTCTACTGGTCATCAAAGACATGGACAACCAGGTAGATACTGTCCACATGGGTTTACTGTGTGTGGCTCAGTGGCTGATGATAGAGCAAATGTAATGGCCACTTGTGTTTAATGACTAATATTTGTCTTTGTGGGTATGTGTTTGTTATGATCTGGAATCGGGTTATTTCCATGTGAGTGGTTCATTTTCTCTTGATCCACGTTGGCCCACCATGTGCTGAGCATGTTAAATGTTGCCATGTTTCATCAGTCTTTGTTGTTCATTTGTCAACGCCATTGCAGTGTTTCTAAAAGTGCAGACTAATGGTTATTAATGGTCTGAAAAAGATGTTGTAGATAAAGCTAATTATGCAGTATTCATTACTGTATCTTCTCCTACTTCCTGTACAGTAATAGATATGTGTAATAGGAGAACATGTCATCAAAACAAAATGAAATTTGAACAGTTGTTTGTAAAATTGTGTAGGTGCTGTGTCTCTTGTATTGCAAGGGGCTTCATTTTAATTTGCCACTTGGAATGGATTCTTATTTTATCAGCAGTGTCTTTAACTCAGTAGAGGCATGAACACTCACAACCCCTTTATGGTTAATTAAGTTACAACTTCCCAGAGCTACACAAAAGATATGAACCATTTTTGACTTTGGAGACCCCTTGTGGTGGTATTGAAAAATACACTTAGGGGAAAGCTTGTGCTACTACAATCATTTGAAAGCTCCTCTAATCAGACAAATTAACATGTGGGATTTAATCACAATTGTGCAAAATACTCTGAAGCTTATTTTTGTTTTCATCTTAAATGAATTCTGACTTTTATCACAGATATTTGGGGCATTCTCGACTCATCCCTTTAGAGTGAGTGAACACTGCTACGGCACAGGAGAGACATTCCTCTACAGTTTCTGTCCTGAAATCAAGGTTTGTACTATGCTGCTTTAAGAACTGATTTTGGGTATTTTTAGCTTTTTTCCTCAAGCAGCAAATTCAGACTTTGCTCGCTGTTTATTTTCAGGTGTACCGCTGGACAGGGGAGAATTCTTACTTTGTGAAGGGCAATACGGATTCTCTGCAGATGGGAGGAGGAGGGTAAGGAGGGATTGAGAACAAAGTCAGTGGGGTTTTCCCGTCAATTAATGTAGACCTCTCTCTTACCGTTTTCCCTCCTGTGTCTCTGCCCTCTCCTCTGCAGTGGTCAGCTGGGTCTGTGGCTGGACGCCGAGCTGTACCGAGGCACCACCACCAAATGTGCTACCTTCAACAACCAGCCTCTCTCAGCCCAGCAGGACTTCAGCATCCACAGTCTGGAGGTCTGGACCTTCGAGTAGCCTCGCCCACTCTGTTCTAGCAACTTCTACACTCACGCACCGCTCTACGTCCCCCACACCTTAACCCCCACCCCCAAGTCTATTACACACCACTTGGAGGCAAACCTAGCTACCCCACAATGATGCTAAATGTTCTGCAAGAGAAGACAGAAAGCAGCCCATGGAGACTTCATGTTGACTGAAAACAAAGTGGAAACGTCAGTCTTCTGTAGCCTGTTTTCGATGTGGCTCTGACCTGCAGGTAGGTTGGCCAGGTAATGTCTGGTTCATCCTTCCTTCGCAGGTAGAGGTGTGAGGAAAAACGCTGTTGCTCTCAGTTCATTGGCTGCCTTAGACATGTGACAACAGCCCCAGCTTCCCAAGCATGGCAGACTGCCTTACCATCATAAGCTTCTGAGGACAGAGGGGAAGAGGAGGGCTGCAAAAAGAGTTGTGTGTGAAAGAATAAGACGTCCCATAATACTGTAGGCTTGTGCAGAAATAATGGTTGATGTAATTTGTATGTTTGGGAATGTACAGGATCATTTACCGATGATAACGTTTGAAATGGTTGATCTTTTTTTACAACGTGATGAACTTTAAACTTGAAGGAAGGTGGAAAATGCCACGAAGGATTTTACATCCTCCACCATCAAGTTAACTTTCAATACGGGAAATGTAGTAATTGTTTACAATGGAGGTGTTACACCTCCTGTGAAGGCCGTCTCATTCCTTTATTTTGAGTTTTAGATTACTGTATTAGAAGGTTTCCATTGCATTTCCCCATAACTACATATAAAGTCATCATTCCCCCGTACAATCAAAAACAGGTGATAAAGCCAGGAAATGTTTGCAATGACCAAATATTTTCTTTTGAATTTCATATTTGTTGTGAACTCATCATATTTTATAAAATATTTTAGATTTTTTATTTTTACATTTTATTTTTACTTTTTGTTTTTACAGATAATGTTTTGTTTTTTTGAAACGGTTCAACTTTTATGAAATGTAGTGCTGAATATTTCTGTTTCTGATTGGACCCAACAAGCACTAAACATGACTATTGTCAGTATTAGATTCATGTCTCACGCTGACTAATTTTATCTCTTTGTGGTTATTGTTGAGAGAGTTACAGCCAGTAAAGTTTCAACATGATATCACTTTGCACTACAGGATGAATTGAGAGTCCATGCTGGGTTGTGGCCCCATGTAATCAAGCATTTCTTCAATGTAAAATTTGTTGCTGAATGTTGTTTAATCACCATTACAGGAGGGAAGCTGCCTGTCCGATCACAGGTTGGCCTCTGCTTTACTTAAGAATGGGTGGAAAAGGGATAATCTGTTTTTTTTTTTGCACTCTGATCTGCCACTAACTAAAAATTCAGATCTACTAACACGGAAAAGAAACATTCATTTATACCCTGTGTGTCTGACACAGGCTTGTAGAGCATGAATATGCAATACTGCAAAAGTCTGACACCATTGTTATGATACCTGCCATACTATTCACTAATGCCAGTTATCGCTTCACGTGAAAATGAGCTCTGTTGTCTGTAGCTGTTCAATGTTGTTACTGTGAATGCTGCCTAAGTATTATTTCTTGTGAATCCAAAACTGCTGTGTTCTGTGATATCACTAAGGATCTATTTATTGTGTTGTTATTGCAACCACATTTAAACTTAAATAAATGTTAAACATATACATATATGATGATGGGTCGTGTTGTTTATGTCCAGCTCTCATTTCCCACACGTTCACTCCCATTTCTTTCATTCATTTAATCATTGAATTGGCTTAGATTATGATTGAATTGCATTGGCTTAATAATGTCTTGTTGTTGACAAAGGTTGATTTACAACTACACACTTTATTATACTTTATGAACATCACTTTACAAGCTCAAAAACTTACCAACCCTGATCTGAGCCCACAACAGGAAGCAGTAAATAAAGACTGGAAACTGAGAGGAGTCGTCACCTTATCAAAGATCGATAATTGAGAAGATGAATCTTTTGTATATTAACTCTGACTCACTCTCTGGTTAAAATAATTAGGTTGACATAAATAGTGAATCAGATTAGTTGCAAGAGAGCTGAACCAAGACCTCTCTTTGCAGGTGTAACAGCTGAATTTACGCATAAAAATTTAACTAGCTTCATATTGAGGCGTTGAATAATCCGTCTTCGCAAAAATAGACGATCTTTGACCAGCTATGTTTACCGGTAGTGAGTTGCGGCGGAGACTGTTCAGACCTGTCGTGAGTTTGTCTCTATGGGGAATATGGAGAGCAGCAAGTCAGACTCAAATAAAGGAATGGTTGAAACTTGTATTTTCTGTTGGATAGCCAACGACCAAGACAAAGAAACGGAAGTTATTAAACAGGTAAGAGTCTTTTAAACAACAGTAAAGTGGCTAACGCTGGCACAGACAGCGTCAAACTGCTACAGTTTAGCAGGAGCAATCTGTGGATACTACCTGGCTTAGCTTTATCTAAAAAAAATTGTTTTTAACTTGGTTAACTTTGTTTGAAATAAGATAAACACAACTAAGCCAAAAATATGAACGCGCTGTTGCTGTAACCGCGTTCAAACTCCACATAAACAGGCTGATTACTTTATTTTACTGCAGCTTTCAACCACGACAGGTGATGGAGCTCAGGTGGATTTTTTATTGAGTTAAACCTATGCATGTTTTATTAATTTCTTTGGATAAATCATCGTGAATAGTCTACGTGTTTGACGTATTTTTAAGTAGAAATCAAGGGTACAGTGAGTATGATGTGTTCAGGGAATCCTCAAATAAAAAGTGAAAACCCCGTATGTAACTTCATGGCAGTACAAACCACAGATGCTGGGAGTGTCAACAATGCTGCATTCACTGACCCGTAGGTTGACACGTGTGTGTGTATGTCTCATCATCTCTTGACATTTCCCTCCCCTCCCTCCCACAGAATAAGGAGCTGGTGTGTTTCAGAGACATCAACCCCGCTGCCCCTCACCACTACCTGGTTATACCCAGAGAGCACATACACAGCTGCCTCTCCCTGCACAAGGCACACACTGGCCTTGGTCAGTTAAACTGTGGATACATACCAACTACTGCAAATATGAATATCCTTTACCACTGCTATAACGTTGTGTTCTTAATACTCTTGGCACTACGTTTCTTCAGACCCTCGATATTATTACAACTACAACAGTACCTCCTGCTGGCTTTAAGTGCACAGAATGTTTAATTTAATCAGATCTTTACAGATAAATAATGAGTCATGTATCCAACAGTTAAAAGGATGGCTGAAATGGGGAGAGCTGTACTACGCGACCAAGGGATCACTGATATGGAGGACATAAGGTAGGTGAGGACAGGTAGTGTTTGTGTGTTTCTTCGCCCCTAATAAACACAAAGGTTAAAGGAATACTTTTGAAAAAGGTCAAAATCAGTTTGTTATTCAGTGATGTTTTTCACTCCTCTTCTGGAATCTCAAAAACTGGACTTCGTCTTGCTTGTCTGAGTGCTGATTATATGACATTGATGTATTTTTTTTTCTTCACAGGCTGGGGTTCCACCAACCTCCCTACATTTCAGTAGATCACCTCCACCTCCATGTGCTCGCCCCCACCAGCCAGATCTCAAAGTACATGAGTTATAAGTTCATTCCAAGGTCCAACAATTTTGTTACTGTGAGTGTTGAGGACTAGAAATTTCCTCTGCTACTGTCCTTTATTTGCTGTTTTTAACTGTTCTTACTGCACTTTTGTTGCCAAATGGCTAAACATGATGTAACTATAGATGCCGAAACATAGTGACTTCAGTCTGTTTCTTTATGCTGTTTCTCTGCCTTATTTAAATCAATATATTGTTCTTTGCAGGAGGAACAGCTACGGAAGCGTCTAAAGAATAAAACTCCACCAGTCCAGTGCATCTCTGGAAGCTGACTGTGGTCTCTGTGATCTCTGGACTTTGAATTACTGCAGAGTGATTTTTAAAAAGAGCACCTCTGAACTAGAATCAGCCACACAGCCACTCAGTCTGGAAACTGATCCTGTAAATCAGATAATGAAGCAGATACATTCATTAGTTTTGAGAGGAAAGTTATAGCTATACTAAGATGTCACTGCAGAGAAATTACTACATGGGCTACACACAGCAACAGCAGACAAACAAGCATTGTCAAATGAGTTCCACTTGAATTATTCTACTTTTATGATATAAGTGAACACCATACAGTATGATAGTTGTTTAGATATATTTAATCTTTAAATGAAATTATTATTATTATTATTTTATTTTTTTACCAACTACCTTCATGTTTGTAGTTTGTAAAAATTTTAACACAAATTTATTTAAGAATATTTATTATGTGTGAATTTATCAACTGAAATAATAAAGGTGTTAAAACTAGTATTGACACAGAGCCCCTCTATGCGACAGGGAGCTTCAAAAGTACATAATGATCATCACCATCATGGATGGTGGGATATGGGATATTTTGGTTTTTGAGGGTTTTTTTAGACGAGACAGCAAAATCAGAGTGACTGTGTGTAATTGTATTATAAATAGGAGTTTTAATATTTCAGCATTTTCTATTCGTAACTCCACTTCATTATTTTCCTCCCAAGATTGTTACCCCTTCTTATATCTGTCCATTCAATATAAAGCTGGAGCCAGGAGGCAATTAGCTTAGCTTAGCATAAAGACTTGAAACGGGGGGAAACAGCTAGCCTGGCTCTGTCCATCTGTAACAAAACCCACCTACCAGCACCTTTAAAACTCAACCAGCACATCATATGGTGGGGGCTGGTTTTTGTTAGTCAGTCTAATGCTGGGCAAGAAAGCAAATGTGTCAATATGTCAAAATATCAAACTATTCATTTAATTAACATTTTAAAATTCTACGCGCATATATTAACTTTGGAGTAATCATTAATCACCTAATACAGTATGCTGTGTTGGCTGACACGTGCTCCTTAATACCACGTCTGACAATTTGTATTCAGCGCTCGCTAGATTCGATTTGGGAATTTACGCGGTTCCCGTGAATGCACCAGTGGACAGACTCGATTAGTTCTGTCTGTGGCAGATTGTCCTGGCTCCTGACAGCAGACACGCCCCGGTGTTACCGTCAGTAGTCACAGTAGACACAACCTCGCAGTGATGACCTTATAGTCTACGTAAGACACCACTTTAAAAGCAGTAATGGGCTCTCAGGACGCCTCAGGGGGCGAAGACTGTCCCTTCTGCCAAATAGTAAACAAGCAGACCGACACAGAGATCCTGCTCAGCGTAAGTACTGACTCCTGCTCCCTCGCTTAAAAAACTTTAACAACTGTAAACTCCTGACCCTCCCTTTGTACCTGAACAGGACGATCAGCTGGTTTGTTTCCGAGACTTGAAGCCTGGTGCCACACATCACTACCTCATCATCCCCAGGAGGCACATCGACAACTGTAAGACTCTCCAAGGAGACGACATCCCTCTGGGTGAGAGAGTCCTCCTCTTAATTTAACTGAAGTGCTCGGACCTCACGTTAACAGGCCACGAGTATTGGTTGCAAGTCAACAGAGAGAGCTGAGTAAGCAATGTTTGATTGATTAAAGGAAAATACCTAATGACGTACTCTGAGAAGTCACGTTATTAGAAATGTTGTTAAAGCTACAAACAGGAGAAATAAGCTTTGAGGTCTACTCAAAATTAAAACTCAGCTCTACTGACTATTCATTATCACTGACCCCTGAGTTTTGATGATGATTTGATTATGGCACCATAAAGCCTCTCTTTTTATGATATTTATTCTGTATATGTATGAATGAAGCCATACTGATGTGATTTCCTTTTTTGATAGTGGAGCAGATGCAAAAAATGGGGAGGAGTATACTGGAGAAGAATGAAGTCTGCGACCAAGATGATGTCAGGTAAACCAGTTCCCTGTCATTCATTCCATTTTAAAAGAATTTCCCTGTTGCTTTGTGTCTTTACTGTATTGAAATTCTTGTTGTAGTACCAGTAGTAGCTTTTCTGGTGTGAACTGTGAACTGCCTCTGTTTACAAACCTGTTTCTATCCCACGTTGAATCTGTGCAGGATGGGCTTTCATCTGCCTCCATTCTCATCTGTTCCCCACCTCCACCTCCACGCTCTGGCTCCAGCCAGTAAGATGAACTTCAGGTCACAGCTTCACTACGGGCCACAGTCTCACTGGTTCATCACTGTAAGTCTACTGTATCTGTGATCATTGCAGTTCTGTATGGAGGCTTGAGTCTGCCAACAAAATATAATTTATTTACATTTCGTAGTAGTTGATCATAACTGAACTGAACTGACTGATTATTTCTTTCTTTTATTTATATATATATATATATATATATATATAGATAGATAGATAGATATACACACACACACATAGATATATACACATACATATGTGTGTGTGTGTGTGTGTGTGTGTGTGTGTGTGTGTGTATCTATATATATATATATACACATACATATGTGTGTGTCAAAATCCAAAATGAGCCATATGATCTCCTCCTTGTTGTGACTTGTATGTCTGTTGTTTTTCTTATGTATAAATGTGATTTCTAAGAACCTTTAACTGAACCACAATATTGTGACAAATGTATAAGTTTTCTTTTCTACTCTGTTGCTCTGCAGGTAGACAAAGTGCTTTCTCAGCTGAGACTTCGTGGCAAGGTAAAATAAAGAGCATCAAAGTATCCAAAGGTGCAATGATCTTGTTTGATGTTAACAGGTCATTTCTAGTCATTCTGCCTCACTGAGTGCAGTTTTAAATCAGTTCTTCATCAGACTTGACATTGTTGTGTTGATGAGTTAAAATGAAGGGTATTCCTCCAGGCTGCTTGTTGATTCAGTTGAGTTGAAGCTGTAAAGTTCGATCTTTCTAAGAATTATTTTTAAATGTCCTGGATCCTATCAAATATCATGTCGTGTAACTGGACCATTAAAAAGGAGAGAGTTACAGCTTTTAGGATATTTATTTTGCACTGAAATACAAGCCTTTAAGATTTATTTTAACACTGATAACTTTATACTGTTTGAATTCACGTTTTTTTTCCCCATGAGTCTGTATTTGTTAGGAAGGACAAATGTACTTTGCACATTCATGTCTGTGTTCACACAGTGGTTATTTTCGTTTGTATGTTTACTTTATTGGATCAATTGAACCAGGTGCTTATAGGTTTTTTATGTTGCGTCATATCTGATGCACTGGGGTATAATATTAATTTAAATATCAAAATGATATTATATATAATAATAATAATAATAAAAGATCTTGAGAAGCTCTAAATAATGGGATCATCTCTGACAAAGTCTTCAGGGTTGCTTGGCTCTTTCTACTACTTCACAAACACAGGCACAAGTGTGTGCAGCTGTGTATGATACCCCTTCAGTATTTCTGTTTACTTTAATAATCACAGGGGACAATGGCTCCTAATGTACGTCTTTGTTTCTCTGCCAGCACCTACACAAATGTCTGAACAACACTGTTTGGAGGAAAAACACAGAATTCATTATGAGAACACAAAAAACCCAAACATTAGATTACCATGAGAATACTGGAGGTCCTAATGGGCCTGAAAACAGCAAACAATGATACAAGGGTTCCTTTAATTTAATTATTTACTTTTATTACCGCTCAAGATTCCATTAGCGCTTTCGAGATCATGTTAATTGCAGCGTGCGTGGTGCTATATCTGAAGTTGTTGCATTGTTGTCTCATTGCCAATCTGTGATTCAATGACTGATGATGTGATTTCAGTGAGCATTACATGAAGATCCCATTAAAATAGTATGTCATAATCAGGCATAATAATATTGACCTGATCAGACAGGCAGAAGCACCTAACAGCATGTTCTTCATTATGCTGATGTATTTCAGATATCTTATATATTATTAATATACTGATCAGACACAGCTGTCTGGTCAGTCATAGTTCAATTACATGACTCATATTAATAATAATATTATATAATAATATTACATAATTTGGTGTGTATATCTGTTCTGAACAATATCATAACCTGTTTGGATCACTCCTCTAAAAACAAAGTGGTGACTTAACAGCGACTCAACTGTCACACTTTTCAAAACAGTGTCAGTTCTTTCTGTTTGATGTCACTGGTGTAACTTGCAACACAAACAACATTCATTATTTTTTGTTTTATGGATGGAGAAGGTAGAACTCATACTCAACTCATAAGAACCTTTTTATTACTCATTTAAAAGTGATAAAACATGGTGTCATTTGCCAACGGCTCTTTCTTCTACATCTCTTTACTGTACCCCTGATTTTGAGGGAGTCCTGTGACGAATCCTCATGTCATGTTAAGTAGTTGTTTGGTAACTTGTTTGAAAATGACAGAAACTTTACACCAAGAGCACTGTAGTGACCACTGTGGAGCTGCTACTTTCTTCTGATGTGCACTGATCATCCCAGAGGAGGACGACTCTCTGAGCGGCTCTTCATAATGTTCCTTACTGAAGCTTAGACTTAGACTTAGACGGACTTTATTGATCCTTTGGATGACTCCTCGGGAATTACGTAAAGTATGTATCTGTCAGAAGTGGATTCGAACCACGCCTCCAGGGAGACTGCGACCTGAACGCAGCGCCTTAGACCGCTCGCCATCCTGACAGTTAGTTTTAGTGATGGGTGTTTTCCTTGGTATGGGTGGGTGCTATTTTAATTTAATTTTGGTTATAAATTAACTTAACTTGCTTGGTGACTCATTGCCATTGCTTTTAAATACCAGTCTGTGGCTTATTCTGTATTTTTGGTAAAAATCTTTAGTTATCATCACTGAAAACTGTACTTGTTACTTGTACATGTTATTACAATTGTATGAACAGATGCAATTCCACCTCCAATATGCAAAATATCACATTGTAAAAACACTGGTAGCACATACAATTATCCTCTCATTTCAGCCTGATATTATCTCACAAGCTTATGTCTCAGTGCTGAGACTGAAAAAGAAAAGCTTTTCAAAGCACTGTGTCATCATGAATTTGTTAAAATGAAAAAGAATGATGTCCAAAACTATAACATCTGTCATTGGTGGCACATGACAAGAGTCTGAAAGAAGCTTAGACTTAGACAGACTTTATTGATCCCTTTGGGATGACTCCCTCAGGGAAATTAAGCTGTCACACAGCTTTCATAGCAAATAATATCACTTCTCAAGACCAAGTGCTTCTTCATTAACTTTAATCTAAAACTGCAGAACACAACAAGTGGGCTTGTTAATATCCAGCAAGCTCTGCAATTACAGAATAACCTCTCCTGGATTAACAGGTGATCTGACAGGATAAAATATAATGCCAGTGTAGGTCTGTGCATACATTGTTTTGACCAGGTAAAGTGTATTTTATTCAGCAGATGCAGAGTTGTGCATATTTCCAGGCAGGGCTGGTTGAGAAGGCCATTGGGGATACAGGTGGACGCAACAGGCAGAGGAGTACAGGTCAGAGTCCTACTGCACTTTATCTGAAGAATTCATGAATGCTGGCCACAAATATTTATAATGAAAAAGCATCTCTTTTGATTGAAAAAGCTTTCTCAGAAGATATTTGAGAAAAGTATTGCTGGAAAAAGACTTATTTTATTCAACTTTAAAAACTGTAAATTATAACAATTGACATTTATTATACATAAGCACTAAAATCTAATGAACTTGTTAAAAACAGTGACATAATCATCTTGTCCTGGAAGATTCTGCTGATGAATACTGAACACTGATGAATGATATTGTGTTTGCTGTTGCATTTCTCTGGCCATAAATGAGAATTAGTATCTGATTGTGTTCATCATTTTATATCATGGCAGAACACAAAATAAAGACAATCTCAAGTCCAGGTAATAAAGCAGAACCAACCATAAGGCCTTTATCATTTTATCTGATATTTCAGTGACATTAGTACAGAGACGTTATAAAGGAGGACTTTGGTACAGATCAGTTGGTAGACAGTACACCTACACCCAGCTTTGCGTGTAGCTCAGTTTTATCTACTAATATAGTATGGCCTTTTAACTTTCGGACTTTCGGAGTCCCAGTAAATTTGTTGTGTAATGGGCACCACACCATCTGATAAAACATGAATGAAATGATTTCTGATGTCATGTCTCATTATATGTTTTGTCCGATAATGGATGCAGCGCATACCTGCAACTCCTCGGCAACGTCTATCACATGTAAACACCACGAGTTTCCGCTACATACGTTTTGTTAGGTAGATGCTAGACTACGTTTCGTCTATTTAATCTTCTGTTTGTTTTTGGATTAAGGTGCCAGTATTAGAGAAAGGTTAAATCTCAGCGCAACTTGATAAACCTGTATCCAGGCACGCGCTGACCTGGCCGGTAACGTTAGATTCTTGACATTCTACGTTGACTCGTCACTCTCACCGCCGTGGTGTGGCCCCGCCCCTCTCCGCCGTCAACAACTGGATCCCAGCTATTTGTATTTTCATCGTTAGCCTGCTCACGGTGATTCATTGCGTTCGTTATTGGGGAAAAGAAAACGAGTTAGCCGGTCTGGATGGACATTTATACGTTTTCGTTTGCTTAAAACACACTCCATCGATAGCTTGTGCCGATGTGCAGCCAGCGCAAGCTAAAGGACCGACGGAGAGCGGAGAGATCGCCTCGCATACCGTGCTTTAGCCGCCTCTGAAACCAGCTAACACAGCTAACACTTCACTGGAGATAACGTTAGCTGGCTGGCTGACAGCTGGTCCGGTTAGCTGCGTGCCTTTTAACAGTAACGCGGCTAAAATTTACTCGCTGAAACAATGACTCGTCTCTGACACTGGTGAGTATAATTATTATGTTATTACTCAGTAACGACAAGCCACTGCATGTCGTTTGTTTTCACCTGCTTCGGCGTCGCTTTGCGAGCTAACAGTAACTGGCTAACCGTCGGCTTGTTTGTAGCAGCAGCTGCACAGAGCCACGCCTGGGCCATTTAAAATTAACGTTTTCAGGGATGTTAACATCATGTGTTACTTTGACCAGTCTACGTTAAATACCTAAACAGTGTTCAGTTTTATAATACTTATTGGAATCACACTGTTTTGGTTCACAGAGAGGACTGAGGCCCAGTTGGTTGTCACTCTGGACTAACCAGAACCAGTATCTCGCAAGGTGGGTCTCTATCGACTCTACGGTGGTGCCACTGAAGATAAGTGGGTGAACAGTAAGACGACTTGCCGATGCACCGGTAGTTTTGACCTAACAGAGCTGCCAATATGATGCCGGTAAGTGAACATAACCCCTGCTCTCCTATGGTTAAATAACAATTGGTCGTCATTTATTATATCCATACCACTGCTTTCACAGCTATTGGTTTGACTGCCCACTTTTGTACAAGAGCAAACCTGTATGTAAGGTGGAAACTGTCATGCTCTTCACAGCAACAGAAGAGACCAAGCATATTCTTTAAAAGAGGCACACCCAGCTTTTACTCTTTGGCATTTGGGATTCCTCATTCACTTGTGGTTGTAATGTTGCATGAAATTATGAAAGCACCAGATTAACACAAAGGTTCACCACAGAGTTAGATTTTTCTCGGCAGTGAATGCAACATTACACACAAGTTGCAAGCTCAAGCAAGATTGATATCTGTCCGCCTAATCTATAAGTGAGATCTGTCCCTAAAGGCTTAACATTATCTCCTTCGACTGTCTGCGATGGGAGTTCATAGCTGCAGGACTGAGATTTTTCATGCGGATGGTTACAGTGACTGAAATGCAAGCAAGAGGAAACACAAACAGTACTTGTCAAAACTTGATGAATACGGTGTATCTGAGGTCTATATTCTTGTACCACAAGGAATTAGATAGCCCGTGCTAGCAGATATATGCAATACCTAGCAACACCGTAAAAACAGAGTAGGACAGGTAAACTGCAAACCCTCTAAATGGTGAAACTAAATGATTGTTATATTTAAAGAACAAGGTAGAACTAAGAACTATTTTCATTCTGTTGTTTTCCCCGGTGTTATTGTTCAAGACGCTGTGCAACAAAGAATAGAATACCTGAATGGCAACCCTGTTGGAGCAGCGCTTTGTTTAGACCTCTTTTGTTAAGTTTAGTGCTGAGAATGCAGCAGTAGACTGTGGGAAAAGTGATGCAGCCCTTTTGGCCTTCAGGGAAGGGAACATGAACTTAGATGCAGGATAGGTTTACAGTAGGTGTCATCATAAATGGAGGGGATTTAGTCTCGGCCAGTTGTGTTTACAAGCGATTGTGAGCTGGTTGAAAATATAGTATCAGTAATAACATTTAGTTTCTTGCCATCAAAATAGATTCACAAACTCGACTTCACAGACAGTCTTATAAGTCTCCAGGAGTGCAAAGTACTCAATATTTGCTAGTGCCATCGAGTTCACAGGATTGACTGCGATGGTAGCCTCGGTGCACGATTGTACCCTGTGGCACCAACAGGCTATCAGAGTCAAAGAGCCAGTCGAGCAGAGAGGCAGCCCTGCGCTCGGTTCTCGCGTGACTCCAGTAGCCAATGAGACCTTGGCAGATCTAGGTCTGTGTGGCTGCGTCGACTAATGCTCTGTTGTTAAGGGGAACTTTTGAGCTGAGTAGATTGTCAAGTGGCATTAATCTCACACGGTGGAGCTGGGCAGAGCGTGACTTACAGAAAAAGTAAAAATTGCATCTTATTGTCGCTTTCTCATTTTTGGAGGTATGCAGGTTTAAAATGGCGTAGGCCAGGCCAACACAGTCATAGCATTAAGGACATACTAAAATGTCATAGATTTAATGGATGAGACTGTTACTGTTAAGCCTTTTCCCTAAAGTCACTATGAACAGAGGAAGAGTCAGTTATTGATTTATTTAACAACCGCCCACCTGTTCCAGCCTCCTAGATCTCTTTTTTTATTGGTAAAATAAGTATCCATTATTAATTTGACTTTCCTAATGCTTTCCTCTAATGCACATTAGTCAGCTTTCAATCAAAGGGACCCATGCTTTTTTAAGCAGCTTATTAAATCTTGTAGGGACCTGATACTCCATTGCTCTTTCCAGATTTGTTGATTTGATTTTTTTCTTAGTGTTTTTCAGGAGTAAAGCAAAGACTTTTCCAAATAAAAATGTGAAATATTAATAGAATTAATGGAGACATAAAACCTCTAGTAAAATTAGTCTGTAAATAGCAAATCCACTGTAGTTAAACTTGGGTTGTCCAAGTCAATAGCAGCACATTTGTATTCCTAAAACGTCTTTTTGGAATATAAACTTGATGCTTAGTTAAATGAAAAATCTCTATTTTATGTGTTGCTCATTTTCTGCTTGTAAAATAAAGCAGCAGCAATCCATAATTCAGCTTTTCAGAAAGCCAGTTGGAGGGTACAGTTTGTCTCACCATCGTTTGTCACGTCATGACCTCATCTTTCCGCCATATGGTTCAGTGCCATTTTTAGCCAGATGGGCAGCGTTTGGCATATTTGGGCTGCATGAACTGTCTAGATTACACAACACTTTGTGTTAGTCAAGGATGTCAAAGGCGACCTGCTCGTGTCCTGGCGAACGGATTTAGCTATCATTAAGCTATTTGGGTGTTTGCTTCTGACCTGATGATTAAGCAAAGTCATGCTTAATGCTGGTCATAGTGTGATAGTTTACCTAGCTGTTCTGCACACATTTGGGCACTGTTCCACTAGATCTGTCATTGTGGCTGTGTTTTTGTGAGGAAATGAGTGACAGGGTTGGTGAGAGGAAATGACTGTTTGAATCATCCTGCTAAGAGATCAGACCAGCCAAGCATCTCTCCCCCTCTCAGAAGTTAAATGATGAATGCCCCTATCTCTAGATGAAGCCCACTGTAGCATTATGCATCAGATGAGAGAGACATTGAATTTTTCTAGTTGTGTACAGTCAATGACATACAGCGCACAGATGATCCCTCTCTTGAATCTACATGCTAGTGCCCTGACCTGCCTGCCAGTCACAGCTGTGGCCAAACTACGCTCATTAGCAGGGAGTCAGTGGTGCTGCAGCCACCGGCACAACCCAGGGACACTTTCCCAATAGAGGGACTTGCTGGCACCCACCCTCCACCCTGTATCTCCCTCTCCCTCTCTCCTCTCTCTCTCTCTCTCTCTCTCTCTCTCTCTCTCTCTCTCTCTCTCTTCTCTTGCTCTCTCTCTCTCTCTCTTGCTGTTTGTTTCTCTCCAACCCCCCCCCCCGACTTACACATACAGCAAGTGTTTTTTTTTTTTCTCCCTCCCAAGTCTCCTCTGCAGCACTTTTCTAACGCACGCACTGCTGTCGGCTTCAGATGTCTGCCCGGGATGGCATAACAATTAAGTCTTGTGCCTGCAAAAGCGGCAATGCTATGATGAAGAGGTTTGTGACCATAGTGTTACGTGGCCTTGTTAGCCTCTCAAAGGAGAACCCCATTTGGGCAAAGGAGCACCACCGGCCACCAAAGAAGGAGATCAGGAGGAAACGGAGGGCGGTCAAGAGAGCCAAGAGCATGGGCAGACGCAACTTAGTGAGGGCGGTTCGTATTTCTCCGGCGGTCAGTAAGCTGGGCCACTGGAGTTTCTTTTTTTCCTACAGTGTCACTCTGAATGTATAGTCTCTGTTGATGTGAAGGTATATTTGGTGTTCTGTATTGGCTCTCTGTGATCATTTTAAACCAGGCGCACATTTAAACCTGATCATGCCTGATTGGTTGACTTTGCTGATTGATGGTTCCATTTAGTAACTGGACTTGTTTGGTAGTATTAGGAAACATTTTCCAATATATGTTATTTCTTACATTGAGCATGATTGTAAAACATACACATAAACAAGAATGCATTGTATGTCCCGACACTAGTTTGATATAATCTACCATTTCCATTAGAACAAATTCAAATAATGGCATCAGTCTTATCTGTATTCAAACTGATGTTGTTGCTGGCCTCATTGGGATGTATTGTGCTCACTATCTTTTATTCCTGCATTATGTTTTATCTTGTTATGCAGCTGCCAGCATTCCAATATCCCATTGGGATTAGCAAAGTAATTATCTATCTGTAAAATATGGATATAACTAGTACACAGCATATTACTTTTTTTGCTGTTAATGCTCATGCAGATCAGATCCCAAAAATGACATCCATTACTAGTCTGTTTGGACACAGACAGAAGCGGCACGAGCTCATAGATGGATGGTACGAATGTGTCTGAATGTCTGTTGGATTTGTTAAGGAAAGCCACAGCATTTCCTAAAACTACAACATTTTGCCTGCGATTTGGCTCCAGCACCATGTCACCACTGTCAGTTTTCGGAATTGGCCGAAATATGAGCTTTTAGGGTCATAACCAGCTGAGTGGAAGTTAGCAGAAGCTCCCAAGCACAAATGATCATATTGTTTCAGTTACTCTGCTGCAGAAAATGTCAATGAATCACACAGTTGCATCGTTACAAAGGATGAGTCACTTTGTCTCGGAGAAAGTCCAGGAGTAATAATCAATAGGTAGCACGGTGACTAAAGCTAGATTATGTATGACAGTGGCAATTACTGTCGCACTACAAATGCACCCTGAGGCCACGTGTGCAGTTTTCACACATCACTGCTTTGCCTCGTAGTGCCCTCTAAATTGTGCATGTGTAAAATATTGCAGGTTATATGTTTTATATTTGTTTTTCATTAAGCAAAGTAAGTTGATTTGACAGCATCATTCACTGAGTCAAACACTGAGTCATTCTCTAAACACTGGGGATGGATTAGTGGTTTGAATGTTTACCCTTTTCCTGGTGTTTCTTCTTCTGCAATTTTTCATTGATTTGGTTTGACAAACTGGTGTAGTTGTTGGTCTAGATGGCAAGAGTAGGAGAGCCATTTGATAGTGTAAGTAATATTTAATTTAAATCTTAGTTACTTAGATAATTAGATTGGACTTCTTTTGGCTCAAAGTCTTCCTTGTTATGTTCAGCCACTGAGGCATTTACAAGAAAACTGGAAAGTTGAGCAGGTTAAAAGCAAGCTACTGAAATATGGAGGATCCAGATTCCCCCTTTTCTCCTCTGTTTATGGACAACGGGGTGAACTCACATTCAACCCAATAAACTCTTTTCACATGTTTACCTCATTTTGAACATCCCACAAAAACTCTTGGCTTTGTTATTGATATTTTCTCCATTCTCGTTCCCTATGCTTTATTCTGTGAGCTCTTCACAGCCCTGTTTTTCTGTGAGTGACACTACACTGTAGTGAGCCTGTCACATGAAACAGGAAGGCACACCTCAACCACCTGGAGTTCTCTGTGCCACAGACAACAATGAAAATCTGCCTGCCACTGCAGAAGGAAAAACGTGTCATGTAGATGTGCCACAACACTGAATGCAGAAGAGTTTACTTATCTGAATCCATTTGGCTCTTTCTCAACTGCCACAAACCAGATTGCATGAGAAAAGGTTTAACACTACTGCTCTAAACAAGGTAGATGGAAAAACTCATCCCATTTTCTTTTTTTACAGTAAAATATTCTGATAAGTGTGAGGCATAGAGTACTCCACTGCACCTTTCTTCTTGTATTTTGGCTTTATTCAACCACATTTTTGATTAATATCATCAGTTGATCCAGAGTTGTTTGCCCAGAAACAAGTTGTCAAATTGCGAAAATGAATTCCTCTTTTTTACATTTAAAACCTAAATTCAAAGTGGATCAGCAGCATTTTTTGAGACTTACAGAAGATTTAAACCCAGTGAGTTAGTACTTTGCCATGACTGAATCTTCTTAGATATGTTTCTATCAGCTTGGACCATCTGGATTTTGGGATTTTTTTTCCCCTCTTCCAGCGTTCCACCTTTAGGGGTAATACTGGATGTTTTGGAGCTTGTGTGTGTGTATGTGTGTGTAATGCTACCATCCAGATGGATGATAGGTCCATAGGAAATATTTGCTGATAGAGATTTGTAATTTAAATCATAATCAGAATATTAATATAAATAAAATATATATGAGATATTTCACCATCTGTTGTTGAGTTTCTGTCAGTCAGCTGTTGATTAATTATCATTTCAGCCCTCATATTCAAGCTGAAGATGCAAAGTAGGCAGTGCTGTATGGACCAGTCCAAAGGTCATGTCCATGTTGTGTACAAGTTAACTAAGGATGTATGGACTGATAGTGTTGTATAGTCTGATAGCTGCAGGTACAAAGCTTGCATTTAGGAGGGTATACTGCATGTAGGATAGAATTTAAGGTAGATTTGCAGTTTCCTCATATTTCCACAGAGTCAACATGTCCTGAAGGTTATTTGTTGAGAACATAAGAGGACTGTGTGGTCTCTGCTTTTACTGCTATATGAGTGCAGACAGAAGCATGTGAGGGCTTGCACTGCTATGTCTTACCTCACTGTATGTTCAGTGCTATGGGCAAGCCTTAGTCATTAGTAAACAGAAATGTGGCAGGCACAGGCATGAGTCCACCAGCAGCTCAGACAAACAGACAAAGCCGGTGGACAGCATAGTGGGCTTTGTACATTGCAATGGTTTAAGCATTCCTTGTATATTCCATATATCTTTATATTTTTGGACAGAATACTATTTTATTTACTTCATATTATTCTTCTTTCAGATGATATTGACGGTATACCTCAGCGATGGGGAACAGGCTGTGACTGAGGTGCCCATCACACCTGAGACAACGTGCCGAGACGTCGTTGAGTTCTGCAAGGAGCCCGGCGAGACCGGCTGCCACCTGGCTGAGGTCTGGAGAGGCAATGGTAAGAAATGGATGAAGCTTTGCTGTTTGTTATGGAGCCTGTGTTTATCTGCTGCAGTGCACAAAACTACCAAGAAATTCAGTGCCCTGCCATGTTAAAGAGAAAGAACAGAGGGTGTCATGAATAATGTGTAAAGGTGAAGTAATCTGAAACTCCATTATCACTGAGCTTGACACTTCATTTGCATGCACAAGAGTTTAATTTTTCGAAGCAGTAGCCTTTAGCTTTCCTCATTAATGTAAAAACAAGCACTCTATTAAAGAAAGTTCAGGTGCCGAACAGGGCCATGCATGACTACCTAAGTGGAGGAACGTCATGGAGAAGCCATTAAAAAAAAAAAGTTTCTCACCCTTGAAGAGCGGAAAGGCATGTATTAACAAAAATACATGTTCCCATTCCCATCAGCTGTTACCAGGCTAGAATAATTCACTTAAAGTACAAATTTGTAGATCAGAAAAAGGCTACGTGCTAGTGCAGTCCACAGCACTGTCACAACAGATTCTGCTCGGTCCAAACGATTTGGTCTCATCACCGTCGTCGTGCTGACACACCCGGTGTTATCAGCATTTTTTGCTGAGGGGCCACTCCTCTGTTGAAAACAACATCCCAGCCAAGGGCTTTATTAACCCACGTTATGCAATCGTGTTCGGCTGGTGCCTGACAATGCAGCTGTCAGCCCCCGAAACCTCCTAAAACCTCTCTGTCTTTGTCTCCAGCTCTTTGTCTCTTGGACTCTCTCTCTGCCCACAGCATGCTGTCCTCTTGAAACGCAAAAAAAAAAAAAAAATGTTTTAGCACACATAGTTATCCATAAATCTCAGTGCAGTCTTTCTAGTCCAGTCATTTTCATCCAGAAATCGTACACACAAACAGATGGTAGTATAAATTGGCTCAGATAAACATGTCCAATGTTGGTGATGTTCATAATTGTCATAATTGTCAGAACCAGATAATAGACACATAATAGAAAACTGCACACACACACTCTTTACTGCTATGCTGCTGTGTTTGCATTGGCCTGCACTGTGGGTTAGTTAACTTTACACAGCCAAGGTAAAACAAATCACAAGAACCCTTTTCATACTGCAGCATTGCCTCAGTAAAATCTTTATTTTTTCACCCTATATTCACTGTGCTTTAAACATAAGATCTAACTATCAGTCTTTTTCCCTTTTCTGTCACTTTTCTGTCTCTGCAGAGCGAGCGATCCCCTTCGAGCACATGATGTACGAACACCTGCAGAAGTGGGGGCCTCGGAAACAAGAGGTCAAGTTCTTCCTCCGGCACGAAGATTCACCAACTGAAAGCAGCGATCAAGGTGCGTACACTCCTGGGACTCCTCTGACTGGAGGTTCCTCAGCTAGTGGTGTAGTCTCTCCCTGAAGGAGGGTGGAGGGTTGTCAGGGAATCCCTGACACCTGCTCTGGCTGACTGCTCAGCTATGAACTCACCCTACTATCTCCAGTCTTTTGGATTTTTTTTATTTTTCCATCAGTCATGTGCGTCTTTAGTATCAGCTTTCTTATGTTGGGTTAAAATCAAACTATATGTGGTCTTCGTTTTTTCTTTGAACCATGTTATAACAGCACAGATTATCTGTAAACATAGTTTTATGTGGTATCGTTTTGTATTAAGAGTTTAAAAGGCAGTCTAGGATGAAGAAAACAAAGGTTAATTGATGCTTGATGGGACATGTCAAAGGAATAAATCATTGGCCCATTTTCACACAGTTGCAGTTGTGTTTGGATTAGAGTGTAGCCACATAAAAAAACAGGTGTAAAATGCACCCAAGCTCTAAATCAATCACTTAAACCAGCTCTGCACAAGATCAGAGACTAACTAGGGCACATTCATTTCTGTTCACTGAAGTGAAGTGTAAATGTACAGAAGGATTAAACATGAAGTGGTGGCAGAGAAACCAACTTGCTGTGATGTGATCCTGATCTGATTCATGTTTGATAGAAATTTATAGCCTGACTGGGAAAGTACATTTTTGCAGCAAAGGTACCATCATGATATCCAGTGATTTTTAGATATATGGCACAAGTGGCCTGTTTTCTATCATTTCCTGTGAAGTTTTAAATCATTTATTCTCATCTTTCCATCAAGAGTTTGAGTTAGGCAGCTTTAGTCAGCAGTGCTCATCCCAGTTCTCAAATCCATCTGTCAAGTGCAGTCATGTCACTGAATTTTCAAACTATTCCTGACAATGGTTGTTGTCTCTGAATCTGCACTTGTGTGAGCACACTTGCTTGTGCACACTGGTGTGTCTCTGCTCTGCCTGTGGTTGTGATGGCGACTGTTTCTTTTTGCAGGGAGTCAGCAGTCTCAGGATCAGACGAGTCGCAGAAGTGGAAACGCTGGAGAGAAGCACAATGAGAACAGGGGTGAGACTTGATTAGCGTTATCTAAATGATGTCAAAATAGAACTGTATTTGCAATAATTTGCCTCATTTCATGAATAAGTTAGGGTAATAATGGAAGGTAAGGTAAGTTAATTTATACAACACCATCCAGACCCAAGGAAATTTTATATTGAAAGACAATTAGACAATTACATTACATTAAGAAGACATTAAAATTACATTTAAAAGACAATAGAAACAGAAATAGCTAAAACAAATGAAAGACTAGAAGGGGAAAGTTATATATGTAAGTTTGTAACAAAATATCGTAACAGGAATGGTCAGTCATTCCAAAATGTCCTCTGTAAGGGTTTTAGATATTAGCGTTAAGTTCAAGTTTAAAATTTTAGAGGTTTTTTTATACCAACATAAAGGTAGTCAGACTGGTCAGTCCTCCTCTGTTTTTACATTATAGCAAAAAAATTGTATTTTTACCGTGTGGCAGCATTTTTGGTTTTTCATTGTACAGCACAATAATGACATAACAATATAACTCCAGTCTCTGGTCATGAGGTAAAAGTGTTTATGTCTGTGGACATATAGTGACTGTGATATGAAGCCAGTGTTTGAGCGTAACCTCTCAGACCCTGGTGTTAGTAGACTCTTCCATTTCCAGACGCTGTCAGTATTTCTCTGTCAGGTGTACCCATTGTTAAGCATGTTCGTCTCTAGCTTTAGGATGTGTGCGTTATGAGATGTGAATGACTCTGATAAGAGCAGCCTCTGGCATGGCATCCTTTCTCTCTGCGACCATCTGTCCCAGATTTCACAATAGTGAAAGTGTTGCAGTCAAGGAATCGTAACTAATTCAACCTCAAGGGTGGAGGGTAGAAGCCAGCGCAGCAGGAGATGGAGGGGTCGTTGTTTTTGGTTTTTAAAAAGAATTTTAGCAGTGGAGCACAAGAGCAGCCAGAAGCCATTCCTTTTATTATGCTGAAAACCCACAACCTCTGACTCTTGTTTGTGTTGAGGTAATACATATTTTTATGGATCTAGATATCAGCTATTGATCCATGTTCTGTTTAAACACTGCCTGCATCATGCTGCTGACCTATTAAACCCACATCATGCCACGGCGAGTAAGAACATCCATTTTATCATCACCATTCGTTCATGTAAAAAGGAGAACATTCATCAGCTACATGGCTGGTGCCTCTTAACCTCCCAAGTGCTTATTTGTGTCCGAGTTTCTTCCTAATATCTGATTTAGAGGATTATATCAGTCAGCCTGCTGGATGATATAACAGGCCCTAAGAGGATCATTGCTTTGGCTTTTCCACGGGCTGCTGCTCAAACCCCAGGGGCTTTCTGTCCACCAAGCAGAGCTGATCATCCTCTGAGAAGGGACGCTGCCTCATAAAGAGCAGAGGTGCCTCAAGGGAACAGTATGTGATGGCATGATTGCACGCATTTCAATTTTTCTTTTTTATTTCACCAGTTAAGCTTCCATAATTGATGATTGCAGCCTATTGGCCGTATTGAACCATCTCATTTCATTTGCAGAGAGCTGAAATAATTAGTCAATCAACAAAAAAAAAAAAAAAAAAAATCTGCAACTATTTTGATAATCCACTAATCGATTGTTTCAGTTTTTCTGGTTCCAGTCTCTTAAATGTGAGGATTTGCTGCTTTTCTTTGTCGTACATGATGGTTAATTTAAATTCACCTGGTTGTGGACCATTGGTCAAATTAAACTAGTAACTGGAGGATATTTCCATAGGCCCTGTAAGTGTGATGGCATTTTTTTAATTTATCAAAAGAATAAACTGCATATTAATGGATCATGAAAATAAATGCAGCCCTTTAGTTGTCCATGTCATTAACCTGTAGTTCTGAAATTTATGATTATTTCCAGTATTTGTTTATTTACAGTTTATTTTCTTGATTAACTGATTATTCTTTTGGTCCATTAAATGTCATTAAATGAAAAATACTGAAGCACATGTTCAAAATGCTTGTTTTGTCTAACCAATGGTCCAAAACCCAGAGACATTTAGTTTACTACCTGCGGCAAGATGAATCGATCACTAAAGAAGTTGGTGAAAATTTTCAGTTGAACATTGTTGCTCGAGAAATTGTCACAAATACTTTTATTCTGAAACTTAATCCTGATGATCAATAATATGACCGTTTTAGCTATTAATGAATTAGCTCTGTACAAAGCTCTGCAGCCAGTGGACAACACCCCTCCTCAGTGAGCTGTGACTGCTTTCTCTCTCTCTCTCTCCCCCTCCCCCTCCCTCTCCCTCTCCCTCTCCATGGTCTGCTCAGTTGGGTGTTTCTCTAACTCCCTCTTCATCACTGTCTGAGGACGCGTGTGTCTGTTTCTCTCTTGGGTGAATTGTCACTGATGCAGTGTTGCCTGAGTGCACTTGAGCATGGTTCTGTTGGTGTGTGTGTGTGTGTGTGTGTGTGTGTGTGTGTGTGTGTGTGTGTATGCGTGTATATGCGTGTGCATGTGTGCGCACGCCAGTGGCTTCCCCCACTCTCACCAGACATTCTTATATCTAAACGCCTTAACAAATGCCAGGTTGGAAAACACAGCCTGAATCATGCAGGGGCGAAGCTGCAAATGCCGTGCTGAGCGTCTTCTGAGACGAGATGATGTATGAGTTGTACACTATTGTTGCCTCACTTCACAATACTTTAAAAGGCAAATTATTCCCAAAAAGAAGCATGTTTTATTCAGACAAGATGAGCCACAGAAATGTCTGTCTCTTCCAATCCAGTAAGAGCGCTGCGCACAATTTTTTTGCCTTTTGCATATCATGTTTATTTCAGCTGGACTTTGTCGTATGTCTCCTGTTTTTACACACATTTTTAGGATCAGATCAAACATACATTTAACATACACTATCTATTTTACATGATGTCATCCTTCCTATGCCTATGCCACTTAACTCTTCATGTTCACTATGCCTCTCACTTAACTCACGATCCACTATGCTACATTTTTCAGTATTGTTAAAAAAAAAACAAAGAAAAAACCACCATGACATTTCCTGCATCGTCTCCTCTCTCCTCCCTCTTTGAACACACTTCCTAAAGGCAAAGACTGGGAGCGTTTCAGCATTTCAGTACAGCTCGTAGTTTGGAGGACTGTATCCACTGCTCGCTCACTCAGTATGCTGTTTTATTGAAGAGTCTGCCAGTGTGTTGACTGAGGCAACTGCTTTTAGGATTTTCAGAAGTCTGTAGCATGATGGTTTGACGGGAAAAACAAAACTGAATGTAAAAGTTATTTTATTCTGTGAGTTCTCGAACAACACATGGGTGCTGATTTCTGGCTCAAGAAGGAAATTTCATCTAAACTGTTTCTGGAGGTGAAGCTTTTTTTTTTCCCTTTTCTAGCACAGCCAATGTTTCTCTTACTTCTAATTGAGCTTTATGAAGGTAGATAACATTTTTGTGTTGCATCTGTTGTCTGGTTTACACTGTGTAAACCTTAAACCATATAGCTTTATGGTGTGATGGAGTTTTTGTCTCATTATTATTATGGTATAATGCTTGGTTGATTAATTAATTAATTAATTAAATAATAGAAGTAAGAAGTAATTGGCAACTACTTGATCATCTTGATAATCCCTTTGAACAATAACATTCTCTTGTTCTAGCTGCTCAGTTGTGATTGACCTCTGCTTTTCTTTCTCCTGTGATAGTAAACTGAATATGGATATTTAGGTTGTGGACTGTTGGTCAAAACAAACATTTCGTTATATCAAATTGAGCTTTTGGAAATTGTGATGAAGTTTGTTCATTTTTTTTAATCCTCCTGAGTCCAGGTTGATTTTGGTTCATTTTCACAGCTCTCACTGCTTTCATTTTGCCTTTGTGTAGCACCATTGAATCGTCCTTAACCCACATGCAACGCATCCTTCATCAGCACAAGTTTAACTGCCACAGTCATAATCATAAAAATCTTGTTATAGGAGTTGTAGGTTGTAATAAGTAAAAACAACTACAGCAGCTGATCTACAGTCACGAATGAGACAGTATGAGAGAGCCCCGCATCAGCACTTTCATGTTTTATTTCGCCATCGCTAAATTGTCTTCTGGTAATTCTATGCTCTTGTGTAATGCAGCGACCTTTGTCTGGTGATAGCTTCACAATTACGTGTGTGTGTACTTACACACAAATGACACATTGCCCACAGAGCCTCAATTCTCCTTCTCACTAACGGCGTCTCATCTCAATTAATTTCCCATCATAGTGATATTTGGAGCTTTGTTGTGGAGGAAGAACTCTCACTACTGTTAAGTCTCCCGCTGTTTGACCCTCTGGCTGCTGAAATCAGACATCTTACGGAATCATTTCTGCAAATGGCTTTTTGCGTAACTCGATTCTTTGTACTTTGTTTTTGTTTTATTCTTATGCAACGTTTTTAGCTTATGTAACATTTTATTCTGGATGTATTTTTCAGGTCTTACTGTCTTGCACATTAGACTTAAAAGTGCCAAAACCTTTGGGCTTATTTTCCCTGTGAACCAAAACCTTCAGCTGTGTTTAAAAGAACTGATCACCCAGCACCAATAAGAACAACCTCGCTGTTGGAAATGTTTAGAAATCCTTTTTTATCATCCGCCCAGGTCAATTTCTTGACCTGTTCCTGTGTGTTTATGTGTGTGTGTAGGTGGGGAATCAGCGTGTGGAGCTCACGCTGTCAGAGCTGCAGGAGATGGCCACACGGCAGCAGCAGCAAATCGAGGCTCAGCAGCAGATGCTTGTCGCAAAGGTAATATCCTGTCTTCATTCTTTTGTCTTCCCATGAATCATTCCCCTGAATATATTAATGACCTCTCATTGAAAAAGTGCCTCTTACTAACAAAACAGCATGATGCAGTAATTTGGCAGCCGTGGATGACTGAACTGGTCTAGTCAGTACTGGGAAACACTAGATGAACATCAGATGAGGCAGTAAATTGAAAACATGGCAGACTATAACATAAAGCCCGACTGTACCCTAGGTGAGCGGAAATGTGCGGGTCAGTCTGATACTGTGTCATGTAGTCTGATCACGCAGACACAGACTGGGCATTAGTTCAAGGTCCAGGTAAGTTCAGGACACAGCCCCCTCGAGCCTTTCTGAAAATGGACTTCTGTTGCACTACTCTAATCCAGAGAGTGCCATCGTGGCCTGAAACATGGGTCAAACGGTTATGTAACAGATGAGATGGGACGCAGTGTGAGTCACGATGCTGGGATCATCCAGTCTGTCAGAATGTATACCTCAGTCGTGCACAGACATTAGAAGCCTGCCAATTATTCAGCAGTATTGAACATTAAAGATACTACCTTCCCCTGACTAACTACAGCTCTGCGGTGCTTTTTAAAAAGTAGGTTTCTTTTTTGCATTTGGCAGCAAATCGCCGCACAACTAGTGTACCCTGTCAGTGTACGTGGTTTTCCAGTACACTAACACAGTCTGACCACAGTGCTTGTGTTGAGCTGATCAGTCATGAAAGATGAAGCCCCACTGTAGACCCGACGATAGAAAGACTATTTATTGCCTTTGTTGTGGCGTCTGAAAAGTAGGCCCCACTTGAAGCCCTGCAGTCATTTGGAAACCTGGGCCTGTCATTTCCTATTTTAGGACCTTAACTGGAGCAGTTCTCAGTTGGGTAGAGAAATGAAGTCATCTGACCCTTTCTCCAGCCTTCAGACAGTCTTGACACAGCGCAGCATTTCACTTAGTGCATACAGTAGAAAGATTTAACCTAGTTTTAGGTTACGTCTGCAAAAGGAGATATCTTGTAAGTTTTGAGGTGGTGCCTTGCTGGTTTTATATTCATGCATGTCTTGTTTTTGTTTAACTCACAAACATCGAAATATTGCACAGATAAAATAACAGATGATATATTTGTTTTTCTTTCTAACCTCGTATTTACCTCTTTACGTCTGTCTCGTAGGAGCAACGTTTGCGTTACTTGAAGCAGCAGGAGCGGCGTCAGCAGCAAACTGTCTCAGAGAGCGAGAAGCTACAGAGGCTAAAGGAACGCGTGGAGAGCCAGGAGGCGAAACTCAAGAAGATTCGGGCCATGAGAGGCCAAGTGGACTACAGCAAGGTCATCAACGGCAACCTGTGTATGTATACTGACCTTCAGCATGTGTGTCTTCATATTTATGAAGGCAGCCACCCATAATTACAACTGCAGGTATGAGTTCATGTTATTCACGCAGTGGCTGACACTTAAATTTAAATATATCAGTATGAAGGGTAATGAAAAAGGCCTGTGCTCACTTAAAGATTCACACTCTGTCACAGACTGTGAATGTATAAATATCTCAAACTTTATATTCATATTTAAACATCTAGAAACTTGGCTTTTGGCTGATTTGAAATTTAAATATCCCTAGTGTTGATAATGTAACTTTTATGTTAATAGTTCTTCTTGAGGAATAATGGTTTTACTTTTTATTAATTGTACATTCCAGAGCTTGAGAGTTAAGGATTAGGATAATAGTCAGTATGGACAGGACATTGTCATTGTCAAGGCTGTATTTCAAACAAAACAGACCAAACTCACCTGATGATTTAAGTGACAGTGAGACTATGAGTGACCTGATGTGATAATTTCCTTCTTCACATGCAGCTGTAGAAATTGAGCAAGTTAGCAGCCTGTTCCAGGAGAAGCAGGCGGAGTTGCAGGCAGCTGTACTGAGAGTGGAGCAGCTCAGCTTGCAGCTGGAGGACCTGCGGAGGGGAAAGCTCAACGGCATACAGACGGCTTTGGGTGGCCAAGTAACCGGTGCTGCAGCCTTAGAGCTGCGTAAACTCTACCAGGAGCTTCAGGTAGTGTGTCATAGAAATAAGTGCAACACTCAGACCCCACTATTTTTACTTTACCCCTGACTACACTCATGGCAGTATCTACTGTTCTAGTGAATTTGTACAAGTGTTGCATCCTCATTTATCATTCTCAGATTCGGAACAAGTTGAACCAAGAACAAAACAGCAAGCTGCAGCAGCAGAAGGAGCTTCTGAACAAGCGCAACATGGAGGTGACGCTCATGGATAAGCGCATCAGTGAGCTGCGGGAACGCCTCTACAAGAAAAAAGCTGAGGCACGTCAAAAAGAGAACCTCCCTGTAAGACTAGGAGCGCTTAACACATCTCGTCCTAAGATTGTTTTGGTTGAAATGCTTCTGACTTAAGTTCCTGCCTGTTTAAGAAGTCACTTCAGACACTCCAGTTGCTCAATATAAAGTGAAAAGTTAAAATTCTTTTCAAGTCATAGTGGAACCTTTTACCTTTCAACCCTTTTGACACGTCTAATGTTTGAAACTTTCCTGACTTTCTCCTCTTACAGCTGAACAGAGCCAACGGGCCTCCCTCTCCCCAGCCAGCTGCTGGGACTCTGGGTCGTGTTGCTGCTGTTGGACCGTACATCCAAGTCCCTGTACCAGGCCGACAGGAAGGAGGCTACACCATACCACCTGAACCCCTGAAGCCTCAGACTCTGGGTGTCAGTAATCAAGCCACCCATGGCCGCACCAAGTCAGGTTGGTGTAGTCCCATAAAATCCTATTTACGGTGCATATTTTTCCTAAAATGCAAGAAAGTGTAAGATAAGTGAAGCACAGGTGATACACTGTCTTTAGGTTGAGTCTTTGAGTGAGTTTCTTGTCATCTTCCACACTAAGAAAGCAGGAACGTGAACAGTTTAAGTAAGAAACAGCAGTTGAGAAGATAATTCCTGCATTCAGTCACTGTAGCTTACATGTAGTCCCAGAGGCAGAAGTCTTACACCACTACACATTTAACACATCTTGCATGAACACCTTGTGACTGAAATTCCCTCTTGGGTTCCAACTGTTACTCTGTCTCTCTCTCCGCCTGGACTTGATTTTCTATGATTTCCTTTTCCTCCCTCTCTAACCTCACTCTCTTCCTGTGTTGTGTAAACTCTCTCATGTGTCTGCGCTGTCCTGTCTGTCTTGTAACGTCTCTTGTTTCACTGTGGGGTGTGGGGGTTGGTGGGGGGGCAACTCTTCCCGGGGCAGACGGTGTGCGAAAGCCTCCCGGCCCTTGGAAGGTGTCTGATTTAGACATCGTTGTGGACCCGGTACCCCCGTCCCTTCCAGAATCACACCCGGGCCCTGGAGCCTCCACTGGCTCTGACGGCACGTCCCGTGAGTGCACAGTGCTGTGTAAACAGAGGAGATGGCACTTTCTGAACCTTTTCTTTCGCTTGTAGCACAGGATCCTCAGCATGCACTGGAGTTTTTACTCCTTATTACAAATATATCTGTCACATAAGCTTAGCTTAAATCTAAAGAAATTGCTAATGTCTTGAATTGGCTTTGAGTATAAAGACATGGTTGTTCCCAGTCACATCATGAACTCCCTACACTTTAACCACCTATTGCTGTTTTCATATTCAATAAAACCAATCATATTTTAAAGTGATGGGACGTAGATGATTTGCTCCACCAGTCTCAGACAAATTGGAGCTTAGATGCACAGCTGTGGAGGAGATGCATCTGTGCCTGGTTAACAATCACTGACTGATGGAAGCATCCTTGCTTGGCATCATTAAGCTCTCCTGCCTGTGCAGCATTGAGCCAGTTTTTCTTTTTTTCCTGAACTGGAGAGAGCACATGTTGACATTTCATTCGGAGTGTTTCCTCTGTGGATCGGCTAATGACGTCAAAGTAGTGGGGGTGCCATCTTGAAACACTTTCGTGCCATCTGCTGAAGTTTTACAATCTTAAATTGTAGCTGACATCACGCCTTGTGCGAAGACAGTGTCACTGACAAAGCACTGCTGATCCTGTGTGTATGTTTGTACACTGATGAGAAGGTTCAATGAGTTGAGTGCCTCATAAGTTTCTACATGCAAAACAGTCCAAAATATTTGGGCTTTGTTCTAATGTCATATCATTCCCAGCCTGTCTAACCTTAACCCTCACGCCACATTCTCACAACAAACAAGTTGTGAGAACCACTTTTAGTTGTCAAACACTTTACATGCACAAGTAATTTTACTTGTGCATGTTAAAATGTCATTGGATTCACTTACGAAATGTCGCTCTTAATAATCTGTGAAGGTATGCACTGGGTTAGTGGTTAGTTTTGGTAAAGCTGTTTAACTGTTGCTGTAGTAATCTCTGGCACAGCTACATTTACAGACGTTATAAAGAAAAGATTTCCCAATGAATCAAATGAATGCAGACCAGCTGCACACTGGCTGATTATTTATTCTAAATGTAAAATGCTATAATTGGCTTGAGATTTTGGGGTGTGTAATGAGTCAGTCATCACACTGCAGCTTCATTAAACAAAGAAAATCCCTGTCAAAATGTAAAACACTTATTGCTGTTGTATCATTGTGTCCTCCCTTTTCCATCCACTTTCTTTTCACCCTATCCCTGCTGTCTGAAGATACTTTCCCCCCTTTATCTTGCACACACATGTATACATATATATTCATCTGTTTAATCTTGCAGACACAGTACTGATAGAAGTGGCAGTACTTACTGTGCATCCCCGAATCTTCTACTAAATTGCAATTTAGTTACTATTTCCTAAATGTGACTAAATTAAAACACTACATGAGCAGTAGCAAAATACTAATACAGATAAATTCATTGTCATCAGTGCTGTGAAGTGAAGGCTCAGGATTTTTTGTCCTATTGATCAATAGACTCTTTTTAAACCTTAAGTCTGCTGTGTTTTTGATAAATTTCTGCTTTAAGAAGTAGGACAACTTGTGTATCCTTATGCAAGAAATAAAGAAATGTTATGATGTGCCAGATGTGTCTGGCAACATGGACCTTCAACAGAGGATGAACATTTTTATATAATTGACCTTAAATAGCAAAAGGAGAATATGGGAAATATATTTTTTAATGTCTCTTATTAGTGTCTGGTTAATAGGATTGGCTTCTCAAAATCCTGAACCATCCATATAATACCAATCCTAGGTCAAAATGGTACATATATATTAAAATACCATCACCAGTGTTCCACTGTATTTGGTTAATTAGGCACTTTTCAAATATTAAAAAGGAAATAATACCATTTAGACCTAGCTCTGGTGGACATGTTTTGTCACTACTTTGAGTTGTAAAAGAAGCCTATGCTTCTCACACCACCTCACTCAGCATGGTCTTTTTTCTCTTTTGCAACACACTTACTGTGTCCTGTTTGTGCCATAGCTAATGAGGCTGGTTGGCCTACCGTTGGCAAGACCAGCACAACTCTAAAGCCTCCTGAGAGAAGAGACTCAGGGACTGATACCCAGGGCAAGAGCCCTCCCTCAGGCTCCCCCGTCGCTCCAAGTGCAGAAAAGGTTTGTTGTTTTTTTTTTGTCCTTTTTTTATTCAGAGTAATGTCTACAAGAATGTTCATCTTCTTCTGTAACTGTTATAATTTTTTTACAAGACTAAGATCTCCGTTCTCTTTCCAAAACCGTTTACAGTGGTGGATGTTTGTGTGGTTTAATGTTTCTTCACAGGTGCTAGATTCCAAAATGGCTGTCTCTTCCCCTGCCATATCCAAGCCACAGCCGCCTCCCTACGGCTCCCACCTCACCTCCGCAAACTCAGCCACCTCCTTGGAGCGCCGCAAGGACGCACCTCCTCCCCCTCGCCCACTCCCAAACCCACCAGCTCCCGCTTGGCCCCGCGTCCCCCCCTCCACAGGGTCCTCCTCCCAGCAGATCCAGCAGCGTATCTCAGTGCCACCAAGCCCCACCTTCCAGCCCACTGCTGCCGCCGTTCCCCCCAGGGCTGAGCGAGCGCCTCGATCCGCCGCCGGCTGTGGCGGTACGCCCCTTCATCCCCGACAGAGGATCGCGGCCGCAGTCGCCCCGTAAAGGCCCCCCCACAATGAACTCCAGCTCCATCTATCACATGTACCTCCAGCAGGCAGCGCCAAAGAGCCAGCCACTCAAGCCTGCTCTCAAAGCAGGTAAGAGCTGTGTTTGAAGAGATTGTGAGTTTGTGAGACCTTACTGTAAATTTCCAATAGAGAAAATGTTATTATCGTGACTGGGTACTTCAGCTTGCTTCTGTATTGTGATATAGTGTCTCTTTCAGTACTACTGCTACTTTGTAGATCCAGGTTGCTCTTGAAAAAAATGGTCATTTGGCCCCTGAGCCTCACAGCATATTTTAAAGCATTTTAAATCATGTTCATCAAATCAGACTGTTTCTTTAATTCTACAATATCCGGAAAGTATATATTCTTTTGTTGTTATACATAACGATTTCCTGCTTGTCTTTGATTCATATCATTATAAATTGAATACCTTTAGGTTTTAGCCTTAGGCTCTGGGAAATGGTCAGGGGCTATTTTTGCATATTTGACAACACTGTACCTGACTAATCAACTCATTGAAAAAATAAGTGACAGATGAATTGATCATAAGTATAGTGACTGACTCATGTCAGTGACCTCAAATTTAACACCACACTCTCTCCTTGTCTCCAGTATATGGGAAGCCAGTTCTCCCCTCCAGCTCGACACCCCCCTCGCCCCTGCCTTTTGTCCAGACAGGAGGGGCCTTCCCATTGCTCCAAGGCCAGCCGAGCGGTGACGACACTCTGGACGGAGAATTTGATGATCACGAGGGCTTCCAGCACCTGGAGCCCTTGGCGCCTCCTCCCAGCGTGGAGAACATCCCACGACCGCTCAGCCCCACTAAGCTAACACCCATGGTACACTCCCCGCTGCGTTACCAAAGCGACGCCGACCTCGAGGTGCTCCGCAAAAAGTTGGCCAACGCCCCGAGACCCCTGAAGAAGCGCAGCTCCATCACAGAACCAGAGGGCCCCAGCGGCCCCAACATCCAGAAACTGCTCTACCAGAGATTCAACACTCTAGCAGGAGGCATAGAGGGTAATGGGGGCAGTGGATCAGGAGTTGGTAATGGCTGCAGGCAATGGAACACCATTTTATCAGCCAGCTAATCCTCCTGGATATCTGGGAGGTGACTCTGTGGCTGATACCGACAATGGTAACCTGCCCTCTGAGACGCCGCTACCGCCGCCACCAGGGGCAGAGGAGCTGGGCTCTGAGGCTCCACCGCCATCTACTGACGCTAATGACAACGAGCCGCTGCCCCCGCCACCAGAGGGAGATCCCGGTGAAGCAGAGGGACCGGAGGATGACGACAACAACAACAACGTGGGGAGCTCTGAGGCGTCACTGCCCAGTCCTGTCCCAGAGGTCACCACTCCAGAGGAGAGCGGCACGGTGGTCTCACAGCCACTGGTGAGACACACATACACACAGATTCAATTTATTATTACACTTTAAGAGTTACTTTTTGAATAGATAGAGTTGTAACTCATTCTTCTCCTCTCCATTGTTACAGGAGAAACGCACAAACCTGAAGAAGCCAAACTCTGAGCGCACTGGTCACGGCTTCAGAGTCAAGTTCAACCCTCTGGCCCTGCTGCTGGATGCCTCATTGGAGGGAGAGTTTGACCTCGTTCAGAGGATCATCTATGAGGTATGTCCTGACTGTTTCCATATACGTTCATTTGTGTGTACTTGCATGTAGGATAAGTACTTATATTTTAATCTTCTTTTTTCCAGGTGGAGAATCCAAGCACTCCCAACGATGAGGGCATCACACCCTTGCACAATGCAGTGTGCGCGGGACATCACCACATAGTCAAGTTCCTGCTGGATTTCGGTGTGAACGTCAACGCTGCAGACAGTGACGGATGGTAAGTCTGAGAGCTGGATGATGACACAAATACTGAAGAAATTATGTCGAGTTTAATTTTCACATGGTCTGTTCCTTGTGTTTGTGTTTACCTGAACAGGACTCCGCTTCACTGTGCCGCCTCCTGTAACAGTGTTCATCTCTGCAAGTTGTTGGTTGAGTCGGGAGCGGCCATCTTTGCCAGCACCATTAGTGATGTGGAGACTGCTGCAGATAAGTGTGAAGAAATGGAGGAGGGCTACATCCAGTGCTCCCAGTTTCTATATGGTGAGAAACAAAGCCAAGGGTGAACAAATGTAATTTTAAAGGGACTAGTTCTTATATTATTGTATCTGTAAAGATTTGAGAAATACAATCGTAATATTGACAGTCTATTTTGGTTTCTTTTGTGCAGGTGTCCAGGAGAAATTGGGCGTAATGAACAAGGGGACGGTGTACGCCCTGTGGGATTACGTAGCTCAGAACCAGGACGAGTTGTCGTTCAGCGAGGGGGACGCCATCACCATTCTGCGGCGACAGGATGACAGTGAGACAGAGTGGTGGTGGGCGCGACTTGAAGACAACGAGGGCTACGTGCCCCGCAACCTGTTGGGGGTAAAAACAAAATACACCATTTGTCACATTTGCTTGGTTTTTATCAATTTATCAGTAGGTTAATTTGATTAACTGATTAACTTGATTAAATTAAAGTTGTTGTGGGTGGGGGTAGAAAGTCTCTCAGTACATGGCATTTCTGATTTGTTTATCCTGATCAATGAGGGTACAGCTGAAATGATAAATGGATAAACTAATTAGCTGATCAACTGAAAACTATGTTTGTTGTTGATGTATGGTTTGAGTCTCTCTTCAAGCAAGAATGCCAAATATTTGCTGATACCAGCTTTTTCACTGTTAAATTAGTCAGAATTCAGACGAACCGTACAAATGCAAAGTAAGGAATAAATGAGAGATGACAAAGCACATAATAACAAACATGAACAGGTCAGATTAGTCATGTTAAACATTTCATTTCTCTTTATTTCCTTTGCAGCTCTATCCTAGGATCAAACCTCGTCAGCGCTCCCTGGCGTAGTGTCTCACTCCGCTGACCTCTGGCTAACAGCTGGACTAGTGACAAAAGAGCAGAGAACAAAGGAGCCTGGCGCTCCGTCTTCTTCCCGTGGCCATAACCCCTCCCCCCTCTGCCTTTTGCTTCTTACAAAATCCTTTTTCTCTGAAGCAGTGGGCACTAAACTCTTGACACACATATTTAACATCTGCACACGCGCACACACACACACACACACACACACACAGTGAAACACAAGCACTCCAAATGCGAAAATCTCTGAAACCACTCCATCCTGACCCCCCTCCCCTCTCACCCCCTCTACACCTTTCAACCAACCTATCGCTCTGTCATCATCCCAACTTGATTTTTCCCCGATTCAGTGTCAGCTCTGTATCAGACATCAACTTGAAGAATAAAACACTAACCCTCGTCTCAGTATTTCTTACAGTATTCACACTCCTTCAGCCATCTCCATCTCCCTCATGACGTCTGTGGTGGCACTGGTTTATGTGACACTAACCATATGGTGGCTTGAAATTCATCTTTAAGGATGAGAAGTTGCTGATTTTTGTCAGTAAAATGTAAACTGAGCTGTCGGACATTAAGTGTAATTTTAATACCAATTTGATCCCCTTGCACAAAGAAACACTAACACAGATAAATGTGCTCAGTGTTTGATTTTACTGTAGTCTAACCACCAAAGATAAATATAGATTTAGCAGTTTTAGTTCAGTTACTCCCTGAGACCTTGCAGAATTGTTGAGGTGTGAGATAATCAATTGATTTGCTGCTATCAGTAATGATTAACAGCTTCCAGGAGTTGAATTACAGTCTCATGGAGCAGGAAATTGATTTTGTACAGGATACTACAAAATGTTAAGTACACAGTCCAGTGAAAACAAATGCAGTGAATTAAAGCAAAGACAAACATAGATAGACAGCTCACAGATTGTCACTAGCCACATTTCATGAACATCTTTGCAAGACATGTTTGTTTACTCTGTGTCATCTGTTCAGAATCTGGAATCAGGACTACTGTGGAGGTGTGGCAAGAACATTAATAAATTATGAGGTTTCAGATAATAATCCGTTTTTTCTGTCATATGAGATTTCAAGATGTACCTAACTGTTTGAATGAGCAGTCCAAATATTTATGTATATATTTTTGGTAACTTATTATTCTTGAAATTAGCAGGTCATATGCAGGACTTCAGATATTGTCATGGAGATGCAAAAAAAAAAAACAAACAAAAAAGGGTTGCCAAATACACTAAGTACTTGTGTCAGTACAAAGGATACAAAGCTAAAATATCTCTAACTTTGGGTATTTCAGGAATTATTATTTGGGAAATCATTTTACAGATTGAGTTTTATCACAATTTGAGTTATAGTTTTAAATTTTTCTGTACTGAGGCAGGCAGTTGAGTCAGTTCCAGAGAGACAGAAAGACGTTAGCTTTTGATGGTATCGTCAGGTCAGTTTTACTGTTTTCCTGAATATTAATCAAGTCATTCACAGTATGTATCATTTTTTTTGATAAGTCAAGGCATTAATGTTAAATCCAATCTCACTTCAATAATCCATTGTTTGTGTCACATGATAAGATTTTTGCCTTTCTTGTCATTAAACTTGACAACATGGAAAAAGAAGTATCTCTGAAAACTTGGAAGCATTTCATGAGATGCAGACATTGCACCTCAGAAAACACTGGAATCATCAGCCAGACCATTTTACAAACTTTGTTTACCCCACTAGACAAAGTTAGTTTTAACACTCAATTTTAAAAACCTTTATTTTTTTCTCTTAGCTGCTAAGTAACTCTGGTCATCTAATGCTGCAGTTATCTTTCTGTGGCTGTGACAAACCCCACTTGAAACACTTAATCTCAGGACCAACATGGTGCTGCTGACACTGTTTCACCACTGAACTAGTGATCACATTTCTATTTTTATTCTCAACATACATCACCTTCATTTGAGCAGCGAACCAAACAAAAACAAAGTCTAAAATTTGAAAAAAACAAAACAACACATAAAAAACAGATCAGTTATGGGCATAAATTATTAATAGATAAAGAGACAGTTACTGTGTCTAAATGTTTAGAATCAGATTTCAAATTAGCTTCAGACAATCCCGAATTTGCCCCGTTCTCTTCCTCCAGCTGCCCCCATTTCAGGTATACGCGCTTCCAGTAACACTGATACACGTGTTATCTGTCACATTATTAAACATCTAGAGTCCATCAACTTGTTCTGAACCTTGAGTGACTGTGTGTTATGCCAAGTGTGCTAGTGGCCCAGGCTTTATCATGGCTTACACCTGTACATAGTGTGAGGAGATGTGTTATATGTCTGTTTGCTGTATGGAGTGGGCTTTCTGTATAAACGCTGTACTCACACATTCAATTCTGTAAATGTGAACAATAAAACAGAAGCTCTGGCATGAGGGATGCGTTTCAGTGTCGTATTAGCAAAGTGTGTTACATTTTATAAAATGTGTAGATATTGTAAGTATTTACTGAGAAATTACTCATCCTGAGGAACTGAGAGAATTTGAGGCCTGAATATGGAGAAACTGGTGGAAGTATTATGAACAAAAAGACTCCCAGATATTTTCATGTGAAGGTCCCTCAAGTACATATAGGCTGCAGGAACCTAGTATGTCTAGTAGTCTAAGTTGGCTAACATACATATAGAGGCAAACAACACTGCTAACAATAAAATTCCCTTCAATGGGAAAATAATTAAAACTTTGGGTGTAAATCAGATTTACCTCCATGTAGTGTATCAAATAATTTTTAAATGAACAAAAGGCTTTGTTTTTGTAAGTGAACATTTATTACTTTGATATCTAAAAAAAGGTTCGTAATTTTAAAAAATGACTGTTGTTTGATTGAATTTACTTTTGAAAGTATAAAACTCTGACACCCTGTTGAAGAAGGTGACGGTTTTTGTTTAACCAATAGGAAAAGAGCTAATGTGGTACCCGACCAATCAGATTCAGCAGATCTTTTCCCGGCATAAGTGAGAACAAAAAGCCCCAAACGAGTCAGAGGCCAGCAACATCTGAAAGACAACTACTAGAGCTCCAATCTCTAACTTATTCATATTTCACAACATCAGAAAACATGGTGAGTATGGGATAATGTTACTTCTCCTTTTTACTTGAGAGTTTGACATCTCAACGGTTTTGGGTTGGGCATGTGGCAGCCCACAGTTGCGTGAGCTATCAGTTGTCAAGTTACTGAATCTGCGTTAGCTTATGCTTATGCTAATGCTAATGCTAAAGTTATCTAACGGTCGGGAAAGCTCATCTAACGGTTAGAACTCAAAGCTAAAAGTCTGAAGTCTCTTTTTTATTTTAGGGGATGTTATAATTGTAATTTGTTAGTGTAGCTTTTTTTAAAGCTTTTAAAAAAGCTATCTTTATGTTTTCTGATTAATGGAAAGGCACCCTTCAAATTCAGTTTGAGATGCTGGCCGTTGGTCAACAATGGACAAGATGGCGGAACAAAATGCCAGGGAGCAATGAAAATAATAATGAATGAAAACTTAAATAAAGACAAATATTCATTTTCAGTTTCTACAGCTTTCTTATCAATGCAAGATACGTGATCTTTAAGTCCTGCTCAGATTGTTTTTACATGAAACAGAAACTTTGCTATAATACTTTTGCAGTAGGATTGTTATGATATATGCTTGTTTTTCATTATGTCTAGTGTAATTTAAAAACTCATACATAATACAAACTCAGTCGTGGTCTTAACATAAAGATTAGCTTCTCCAGCAGGCTAACGTCACCTTCACTTTATGCAGGGTAAATTAGGTTGTAGTTTTTTAAGTAATTTAACATAATATTTCAGTTGCATCTAACACACTAAAAGAATCAAGCATTGAGGAGATAAGAACATTACATTAGCAGTTAAGTTTTGAGCAGTAAAAAAATCTGGTAAAGTAATTTTTAACAAATGGTCAAATGATTCCCAGTATCCTGCTGAGGTTCTGGACTGAGATCTGTCATGTTGGCTATAAGGTCTTGCTTGCTTTATTAAGAGGGTAAATTAATCACATGATTTGTCTATTTCCCCCTGCGATTTAATCTTGTCTTAGCTCTGTTTTTCTCTTTAAAATGTGATGAGCAAGCTAAAGCTTCTAATTAGATGATGAACTTGCAAAATGTTACAAACTGCCTTTGTTTTCCTTCAGCGTGAGTGTATCTCAGTCCACGTGGGTCAGGCTGGAGTCCAGATTGGCAATGCATGCTGGGAGCTTTACTGCCTGGAACATGGGATCCAGCCTGATGGTCAGATGCCCAGTGACAAGACCATTGGAGGAGGAGATGATTCTTTTAACACCTTCTTCAGTGAGACTGGAGCTGGAAAGCATGTCCCCAGAGCTGTGTTTGTAGGATCTGGAGCCCACTGTCATTGGTAAACTCATGATCACATACAGACCACAGCTGTTGCTTGATTTGCATAGCTAAACCCTTGAGTCATTTAACCTCTCTCTTCAGATGAGGTGCGCACTGGGACCTACAGGCAGCTGTTCCATCCTGAGCAGCTGATCACTGGCAAGGAAGATGCTGCCAACAACTACGCCCGTGGACACTACACCATTGGCAAAGAGATCATTGACCTGGTGCTGGACAGGATCCGCAAACTGGTGAGTTACGTGAGACCAGGAGGAGCTCCTTCCTAATGAGGCCAGGAGCCTGTGATGATTTAAAATTCTTAACAACTCAGCAATAACAGTGCATGCATGCTGTATATCAACTCACTCACATTATGCAGTTTACCTTTGTACCACCAGAGGGCATCAAATCATTATTAATGGTAACACATTTAACTGCCTATTTAAAGTTAAAACCAAGTGGTTTATGTTAAGAGTTGGTTCATTTTCTCACCTCTACTGGTACTTCTTACATTTAGTCACTGTCTGTCCCTCTGTCCTCAGGCTGACCAGTGCACTGGTCTTCAGGGCTTCCTGGTTTTCCACAGCTTTGGAGGTGGTACTGGTTCTGGTTTCACCTCCCTGCTGATGGAGCGTCTGTCCGTCGACTACGGCAAGAAGTCTAAGCTGGAGTTCTCCATCTACCCAGCTCCCCAGGTGTCCACTGCTGTGGTGGAGCCTTACAACGCCATCCTGACCACCCACACCACCCTAGAGCACTCTGACTGTGCCTTCATGGTGGATAACGAGGCCATCTACGATATCTGTCGCAGGAACCTGGATATCGAGCGTCCTACCTACACCAACCTGAACAGGCTGATGAGTCAGATTGTGTCCTCCATCACTGCTTCTCTTCGTTTTGACGGTGCCCTTAATGTTGATCTAACAGAGTTTCAGACCAACTTGGTGCCGTATCCCCGCATCCACTTCCCTCTGGCCACCTATGCCCCTGTCATCTCTGCTGAGAAGGCTTACCACGAGCAGCTGACAGTGGCAGAAATCACCAACGCCTGCTTTGAGCCGTCCAATCAGATGGTAAAATGCGACCCTCGCCATGGCAAGTACATGGCCTGCTGCCTTTTGTACCGTGGTGATGTGGTGCCCAAAGACGTCAACGCTGCCATTGCCACCATCAAAACCAAGCGCACCATTCAGTTTGTGGACTGGTGCCCCACCGGTTTCAAGGTCGGCATCAACTACCAGCCGCCCACCGTGGTTCCTGGTGGAGACCTGGCCAAGGTTCAGAGGGCTGTGTGCATGCTGAGCAACACCACTGCCATAGCAGAGGCCTGGGCTCGGCTCGACCACAAGTTTGACCTGATGTACGCTAAGCGTGCCTTTGTTCACTGGTATGTAGGTGAAGGTATGGAGGAGGGAGAGTTCTCTGAGGCCAGAGAGGACATGGCAGCTCTGGAGAAGGATTATGAGGAGGTTGGAGTTGACTCTGTTGAGGGTGAGGGAGAGGAGGAGGGTGAGGAGTATTAGAAAGGTCATGAAGCCGCCAGTTAAACAGGTCAGGGGTTGTTTTTCAAAACTTTTGAATGTTTGTGCAAAAAAAGAAACAGTTTGGCTTCATACACAAAAATTAAATAAAATATCAATTTGCATGTTCTGAAGTTTTGAGTTGAAGTTGACTGTTGAGGAGAATCAATGGACTTGAAGGCTTCAGTTTATCTCAAAAACTAATATGTGCTCAGAATGACAAAAATACTGGCTTCTAAATAAAGTTCCTGTGTTTCATGTGAAGCTGCATAGTGAGAGTTTGCTATACAACAATAAACATGCATGACATACATGTTTTGCAGATAATATTCAGTGCCCACAGTGAAACATTCTACATATATTGAAATATTTGAATTAAGTGTTATGGTTTGCAGGCTTAAAACTACAGACAGTATGTTTTAGACATGGCTTACCTCACTAGACCCCAGACCAACAGTCTTTGAAAATACAGAAAAATATAAACTTAAGTTCCCAATCTCATAACTATCGTAACTTGAACGTTCATTCCTGTGTAGTCACTAGATGGAGACAACTTTTTGTCATAGCCATGGTTACATTTGATGACCAATAGCTCTTAGGACAAAAAAAGTCTCCCTCATAAATATGTAACAATATATAACACAAAGAAAAGCAGAAAACCTTCATGTTTTTGAGACTAGGAACAAGCCAAAAACAAAAAAACTAACAATAAGCAATCAGTTGTCTGATCTTACATTTTCTGTCAATTAATTACATTATTAAATGTAATTAATTGACAGAAAATGTAATAAATTACAATTATTACTATAATTACTTGACTAATCGTTTCATCTTAAAGCAGCAGTACTTCAACTCTGACAGTGGTGTATCTAAAGTGTCTGAGAGGAGAATTGTTTACATCCCACACTACAACATCCATGAAGCACTGGATTAACAAAGGATGGCGCATGCGCATTGACCGCTCTAGTAAACCAACGACATCATGAACAGCCCGGACCAACCAGTCGGTTGAATCATCTGCCTGCTTTCTGGACTCTTGTGCTTTCGCTGTCGCTTTTCTTTTTCTACCTATCTGATGAAGTTGTGGACACAGTTACCCAAGAAAATGTTCACCGGGACGAGGTAAGGACGATGTCTTTTAAACTACACTGGTACCGTGACCGTTGAAACAATACCCGCTTTGAGTAGCCACACCGGGCCGTTTGGTTGCGGTGTTGGTGGTGACCTCCGTACCGGTGTGGCCAGTCAACACAACAGCCGTCGTTAACGTTAGCAGCGGCAAGTTTGCTCAAGCTGTATCTGCGTCTTTTGTTTAATTCCCGAGTTTGCTCATAGAGCTTCAGCTCCGGTGACCTAAACCTGGTCTAGACACTAGTCTGGTGACATTTGCATCTGTTTTGCACATTGTTTTTGTTTTGTCAGCTCTGTCTGTGTGTGTGGGGGGGGTGGGGTGTCGACCTGTCCGACCAGTGAACCGCACTCCCGGCGGCTTCCACTGCAGCTGAAACCTTTGTGAGGAAATCTAGAAATGACTGTTGAATAGGTCCAGCGTGAGGACATAGTTCAGCAGTGGGAAGTCAGGTCATTTTCAGAGATACATGATGTATAATGACAGTTATGTAGTTATATCAGTATATTTTTTTTGTTTTTTTTTCTTTAATTGAATATCAGGTGGATAGGCAGTTTGGAATGTATGAATGATATGGAGGAATGGGAGGCAAATGGAAACTTGGACCTTAGTATCTACGATGTAGCCTGACCACTGCTCCATTTATGAGCATAGCTGTATATACAGTGACTGCAATAAACTAACACTGTTCAATATACAGTGTCTGCTTGGCTGATTTATTACTGAGGCTGTAATCTGTTGCCATGCACGTCCACAAAGGATTGATCACCTCTAACTTGCCTGCAGATTCTTGTGTGGATTAAGTTTTGATCTGAGCTCTGTAATATGCTACCATAACAAATCTGCACTTAATTTTAAACAAACAGTTGTAATTATGTTTATGTTGATATTCAGGGTTGGTAATCTCTTCACATATTCCACTTCTCATCCTTGTCTGGTTAACTGAGGTTATATGCAGCTGCTTGTGGAGCTTTCAGACATATAATACTTCACTTGTTCTGAGTTAATATTCAAGGTGTATTACTTTACTGAGATGAGGACTGACTGACTTGGGAAAACCATGAAGTTACAGGTCAGTCAGAGAGCACCACACAGAGATTATCACAGTGTAATCATTCTGGTGGTAGGCTTATATGCAGTTACAGTGGGTGCTTATCAGAGAGGGCTTTGCATTCCCTGAGAATTAAAATGCTCTAAATCATTGAGGGGCCTGTATGTGCTTGTAATAGGCTGCTGCCTTGTGAGAGGGCTTACCGCTGTGGTGTGATCTGCAGGCATGTTTTCACTGTAAACATGGGAGAAGCCTTACATGATGTACCGTGCTGTTTTTTTGTCCTTAGTGTTAATGCTCAGACAGGGAGTTGGCTGATTACAGATCCTGACATTTGAATTGCGTGTCTTGTTTTTCTGAATAAGTGCACATAGCAGATGATTAATGTGTGTTGTAACAGCATGCTTTCCCAAGTGATTTGTGCTTTAAGTCATAGAGTCTGACTGATATACTGCATGTGCAATGTGCATGGTGCATGGTGAATTAACCCTCACACCAGCCCACCTCTGAAAGTGAGTGTTTACCTGACTTCTAGTTATCATGTTCTCCTGCCTGACAGATGAGCAAACACAGCAGGCAATGCATGTGTTTTGATAATACACAGTGAATGAAAATTACCTTGTGTTCCTGTGTTACTTCTGCTTATTAGTTACTTTAGTTCACCTTTAGCATTCATAAGCACTACAGGTGCCAGATTATGGCGTTGCTTCCTCTACACAAGCGCAGCCTTCGGCTATGGCAACTACTGTCTTGTTTTCGTTGGCACTGGCTGTTTGTTGATGTTTCACATCGTCCGCCTGTTGTCACAGTCACGGACAGGCTCTGTGCTGCTGTCGGAAACAGAATTTAACAGAAACTGTCTCGGTGAACTGACTGCAGCATTGTGGCTGAGTTTCAGTTGGCACTGGTGGAGAGCAAGAACACACACTTGTCACTTGTATCTACCAGAATATAAGCTGCTCTGTCCTTGTGTTTCCTCATTGGTGGCCATTATAAACTGTGGCAGCAGGCTGAGCTTTAATGATGTTCAAGAGAATGAATAAAATCAGACTTATCATAGCCCAGCTTTTCCTGTAGTTCCTCCACCATCCACAGAGCAAAGCATCAACATCAGGCCTAAAAAAAGTGGCAGGTTATTGTACCTACTCTTCTGTCCATCAGTACGCACACACACTTCTGAAGCTCTCTTGAGGAACTGGGTTAATGAACTGAGTGTTAAGTTTCACAGGACTGGCAGTGTAGCAGTGGGGACCAGCCTCCCTGGCTGGCTCATATTAAGCACCACAGAGTGAAAGAGTAAACGACAGCACCGACAACAGGGGGGGAGGTATGGACTAATTATTTTTTCAATGGTGGGTGTCATTTAGGAGTGGTCGTAACACAGCTGAGCCTCTGAGACCACCATATGTCAGCATGGTTTCTGGATGTTGTGGTGGCATTAATGTGCAGAGGCAGGTGCTGAACCACAGCCCTGTAATGACTGTTTTCCCCTGAGAATAATTAAAATGTACATCCTTATTTAAGATCTCAATTGTTATATAAGCTTTCTTTTTAGGATCCTGGGCCATATTAAGGATATAAATGATCTTGTAACTATAAATCATGCACTGTGGAAATCTGTTTTACTGCTTTGGACACGTGCTTATGTCTGTAATTACTTAAGCTAAGCATTTAGTGGGTGTTTGCTCACTGGAAACTGGCACTGTCAGTTAATGGATAATTAAAGTTTGAGAAGGTGGCAAATCCAGTTAGTATACATACCATAGTTACATGACTGTTTGAATATTGACTCATGTTGCATGTGTCACATCTAAATTCCCTTTCATTCCCTTTTGTTTGAAAAACAATGAAAGACCGTTCAGCAGCTCTAGGGTTGACGGCACAAGATAAAAAGACAGAAATGAGCAAATAATAGAAATACAAAACAAAATGAGGTAGTATAAACAGAAGTGCAAAATGCTAATAATATAATATATATGCTGTCAGTATGTTTACTGTGAGTGATTTGGCCATTTACACTGCGATAACTCCACCTTTGATAATCTAGCGTGTATGATGGATCCATTGTGGACAACACTGCAAACCAGTGTAAAGACTATGTGAAGATTTTTTTTTATGATTCTTCCATAAATTTGATGATCAAGAAGTTAACTGGATTAGCTAAAAACAGACATTCCCATCTGGTCATTTTGTCCATAAACAGGTCTGCTGTTATATATATATATATATATATATATATTAAAATATATTGATATTGCAATATAAGCACATGTATACCACAACTAAGGATTTTATCGCAATGCCTTCTCCACATTAGAGCTCCATCTAGCAATTATTTTTAATTTAGATTAATCTCCTGATTATTTTCTTGAATGTTGCAATTCACAATTTCCAGATTCTCACAGTTGAGAAACTGAAACCAGTGAATGTTTGGCTGAATGTTTGACAGTTGATTCTCAAAATAGCTGCTGATTATTTCACTGTGGACTGACTAATTGTCTCATTTCCACTCAATACACAGAGATGAAGCACAAGAGGAAAGTGGTTTGTCTGATGTTGCTGATGTTGTGTTTTTGTTCTTTGCATTAGATCCATATCAGTATGTGATGCATCAGTTCCAGCTGTAAATGAGTTAAAACAACCATTTTCAGTTGGACTAGTCCAGTGATATTCATTGATGACGTGACCTAAAAAGTTCCTGAATTGTTTGTTAGAGGGGAAATGCTCCTCAGAGTCTGAATCGTCCCCTGCTGGTTCTGCTGGTCTCAGATTGAGCTCTCTCTGTGTGATGCGTCGTGGATCCTGTGGGATGAACTGTGAATCTGCAGCACTCCACTGGCCCGCCACAACAATAAGCCTGTATGACTGTTTGAATGTGCCATTCTTTGTGCGGTGTGCTTCACTTGGGCCAGACAATGGCTTCATTTAGCATCCCTTCTCTGTCGAGGCCTGCTCTATCTCCATGGCACCCCTGCCATGCCACACCCTGCCCCCAGTCTGGCCTGCTTGCACTTGTCCTCGCTGTTGGGACAGCTGGGCTTAGATAGCCATTGTTGGCCACACCCAAGACCCAACCTCACATTTTAAGGATTGTTGCTTTGTGGCTGAGCTGGAAAACCTCTCAGCTTGTTAACGGTTTTCATTTCTAAAAAGTTGAATGTATAAACCAAACACCCCATAACATTGAGTTTGATGGACACCTGCCAAACATCTTTTGCTGGAGGGAAAAACAAAACCAGAAAAGAGTCTGTGATCAAAGGGTTTTCCTGCAGTGTTTTATGGCAGAGGCAAACCACCTCACCTGAAACAAAGAACCAACATCATATAATATGAAGACGTATTTGTGACATAAAACATAAACCTTTAGGGTAAAAGAACAGAGGTATGATTTCACAAAGGAAAAGCCATTTTACTTCATGTGGCTATTGTTTAGGAGGATCTGGGTGGCTTATACCTCCAATTTACTGAGGTCAAACCTGGATCATAGCTGCTGTGATGTGGTGATCTATCTTTTTTCCTTAGAAAGACTGAAAACTGGTGGAAAAAAATACAGTATACTGTATTAACCTTTCTTAGCCTTGTCAGCTTTAAATTAGCTGCAGCCGATAGCTTGAATTTCATTGGCAGATGAGTTTAGATATCCACTCAATGACTGCACGCTGCTTGTCCCCTCCCAAGACCGTTGACTCTTGACCTTCCTGATTGTTCAGAGGTGAAAGAGCAGTGCACCCTGTTTCCAGCTCGGCCACTCAGCGGTGGCAGATTTTTAATTAATGGGCTTTAGGCTGACAAACCTCAGGCCCTTTAGTGAGTAATGGATCCTTCATGGCAAGTCATTCACTCTTTCCCCCAATTTTATTAGCAATAAAAAATGCATCACAGCTACTAGACGATGTGAACTGAATCTATAACAAGAACTAATGAGGGAAAAACTCTCACAATTGCTGCAGATGTTATGCACTGTCACTGTTTTATTTTGCAAGAATATAACATCTGAAGATCCTTGTTTTGCTGTCAGACCTCCATCCCCTGAAACCAGTGTTGGTTGTGTTGCAGGAGTTCAGTCACTGGTGTTGCAGTACAGTCTCGTCTCCACAGGGCAGGCTCCCACCAGAGAAACAAGTCCTTATCTGCAGTCTTATGGTTCTATAACTAGAACTGGGTGACCTATGAAATGATATTTTGGGCCAATCTGAACTTGTTGCAGATTCACCCTCGAGAGCGCAGTACAAGCTGTGCTACTTCTGATGCCTGCCAAGATAGTTTCCTTTTCGAGGTTGTTTAAGGAGGTAAAGTCTTTTTAATAATGATACAACTGTAAATATAAAATGCAGCACCTAGTCTCATCCAGATGTTTTACGCAGGAAATCACCAGCACTTTCTTAATATTACCAGTTTTATCCTGTAGACAGTACAACAATAAATTAGTTTTATTACCTAACAAGCAGCATCTCCTCTTACACAATATTGAACATGTGTTGACAGAGGACAGGGTGATCAGTTTTTTGGCACACACAGGCCCATAAACTAAAGACCACATTTACTCAAAGCTAAAAAGATTAAGTCCTCGAATTGCTCCTAGTTCAAAACCATTTCAGATGCTCTACATGCTCTTAATAAACATTTCAGTTTTGGGAAATAGTCTTTCCTGGTTGCCTGTTATGTGGAGTGACATAATTGTCCCAGGCTGTTACAGTATGTCACATGACCGAGGCTATATTTATACATGCTTGGTTTTTGTTTCTGACTGAAGTCTTTTAATCATTTAATTTTTTTCAGCTTGTGTATTTTTTAATTAATGGTCTTGCTTTGCTTTTTCCTGCTCAAAGAGTCGAGTCAGTTGTAGTTAACAAAGTTAGAAAGTGACTGTTCTCTTGCCAGACTCAGAGAACTGAGGCAAACCTCAGATTATCATGACAATGAGCGTCAAAATTAATCACTTGTGTGCCTCCAGCCATAAGATGTGGAAAGAGTGTAGCCACGCTGCGGTTCAAACAAAGGGAGCATGTGGGTCCTGTCCCTGTGTGTGTGTGGGGGGAGTCCCATAATCGAGATGTTGGTGTGGGAGGGTAGGAGGGGGTTTTATGGGCCAGGAGGGATTCATGTTTCAATCCTTGCTTGCCTCTTTTCTCTTTGTCTAGGTCACATTATTAATGTCAATTCCCAAAGCAGAGATCCTAGAAATGAGAATTTTGTATGAGTTTGCAGTTTTGGTTGGTCTGCGAGCCCTGTATGTTGTATTATTTAAGATTTAATATAGTTGCAGGAGAGGCTCCAGCTGGTTGGATGCCAGCATTTTGTCTTACAGTAAATTCTATACACCCATCAGCTCAGGCTGCTACTTGTAGTTATGATAATAACAGCTCCATCACTGTAAGCTGACGCGTGTTTGACGTATCAGAGTGAGCTTTATCACGCTCACCAACACAGCTTTGTTACTCAGCCCATATAATAACATTTCATGCGTTAAATGCTAGAGTTAAGAACATTTCCTATATGTCATATCTTATCAGTGCACCTTTACAGTGAATCTCAAAAGATGGAAAAGGCAACTGTGGCAGTATCCGGTATTTTATTATTTTTTTTAAGGTTTCAGACTTAATCTTCTGATTGCAATCTCTAACACCAAAATATAACGCTTGTTTTGACGTATGTTCTTGCAGATTCAACTTGATGACCTGACAAATTGCAGGTTCGTTTTTCTAATTTCAAGCTCTCGGACTACAAAACAATACTTTTTAGGAATTCCACATGGATTTGTAGAATACGCCGTGTGCCCTGTTGCATTCGGTTTTCTTCGACAGGAATAGGTCAGATGCCAACATGACACAAACCAAAGCGTGTGTAACAGGCCTTGAAACAGCAGACAGATATCAGATTCAGCAGCAGACTGTGCCAGAGTTCGGCATGCTTTATCCTGCTCTTAAAATGCCACCCCGCCCTCCAGAAAGCATGCTCAAGTTCTGACAAGTAGTCAAGCAAAAGAGCAAGGACAGGAAGATATGTTTAGGCTACCTCTCTCGTCCTTCCGTCATCCGTGAATTGATACAACTTTATCAGTTCAACAACTTCACAGCAGCACTGGGGCACAGTGTGATTCTTTGGAGCTGATCATTGATGGAGAAGACTGCTTTGATTCAAGATAATCTCCTGCGTAATATATGGAAATGAATGCGTGGCCCCGGTTTATCACATCTCTCTGACGATTTGCATACCACTTAAGCTCATTCATCATGTTATTGGTATTTTTAACATGATAATGTAATTTCCCCTTAACTGAGTTGGCGTCTCCGGAGCCGGTAATGTCAGTCACGCTCATTCTTATTGAATTTGTAGATTTCGTGATTGTTCAAGAAAAAGCACCTTTGTCTTTTTGTCGTTTTGTTGTGACGCACATTGTGACTTCTTACAAATAACATTCATAAAAGCTCAGAAGGCAATCCGCCATCTCTATTCATTCCTGGTAGAATATATTGACAAATGTTTTCTGTTTATCTGAAATAGAGTCGCTGTAGCGTCCTACTTGCCTTCAGGACCATACAGTAAGATGTCCTGGTTCCCTTAGGCAGGGATTTAGGTTGCTGCTACGATGAGCAGGTTCCCACAGTATAACGTATCTGTGTGATAACATTTCTGTAGAGAAGCCGTCAAAACAGCGGTGCAATGAGACCAAACCAGCTGCGTCAACAGCTAAACATTCCTTGAGAGTGATTGAATTTCATCTTTTAGTGGCGACCACTGTCCACGTCCATATTTCTTTCTTTTGTCACAGTTATGTAACTTGTTATACTTTTACCAGTGTTATGATTTATCTGTCATTTATTACAACAACTGGTTCATCTGTCGGTGCTCACAATTTCTTCTATTCGTTTTTGGGAACATTACAGTGATAATAGCAGATTATAACTAATCATGTTCCATGTTAATGTGTGCTGCTACCCTGAGCACAGTGTTGTTTGTGTCCCAGCAGTTTGCCTTGTGCAGTTGATAGCTGAGACGCCACAGGGCAGAAGCTGTCAGGTCGATCCAGTTAAACAGCAGGTGTCCTTGTTAAACCTCCCCAAACATCCTTTTTCTGCTGTTTTCTGTTTTGGTTCCATCTTTTCATTGTGCTGCCCAGCTCTTGGTTTGTTTTGTTTTGTTTGCTTCTCAGGTGATTTTATTTTTTTTCATGTCATTGAATTTTTTTTTTTTTTTTGTGGCTTTTGTCCGTTCTCAGGTTGTTTTCCCTCCTGCTGAGATTATGACACACTCTGAGATAAGCAGCTTGTAACTCTGCAATCCAGCCATGCAAGATGGCCGTGAACTGCACGCCGGCTTGGTTTCACCTTAGACTTCGCCTCTGTGTCAGTCACGCATTCGGCTGTTTGTAAGTTAGCCTCGCATCCGTGCTGGCTGGTCAAAGATGAGGTCAAGACCTCAAACCTTTTCACATGGACTTAGTCTGGTGAACTAATTCACAGAGCATCCGTGTGTGACATTAGCTAATATGGACCCAGTGCTTTGAAGCTGTCTTCACTCTCAGAGCAGACTGGACACTGATTGGATTATGTTGGATTAACGTTACTCTATTTGATTTGTTTGTTTATAAACCACCTCTACTGCAGCACGATGCATCACACTGTCTCCTCTTTCTTGTCTCCCTGCTCAAAACCGTAACCACTGATTTCTCAGCGTGGTGAGCTTGGCCTACATCTGGAGGGATCAACAAGTTAAGCCACAGCCTTTTAACCCTCAAATTCTGTCAATCCATTACAAGCATGTTCATGGCAGCTGCAGCCTCTCACATAATAATATTTTTACAGCAGTTTCTTCCACTTCTTCCAGGAAGAGCTTTCATCTTCATAGCCCTAATTCTTCAGGTTTTCCTATGAATACAGTGGTCAGTTTATAATTCAAGGGTCAAAGAAGCAGATAAATTTACAGCTTAGAAAGTACCTACCTGTGTAGTTTATTAAAATGCTAAGTAATTTCTTGGCATGTCAGTTATACATGTTATAAATGATCAGAGAATTATTTGTATTGCTAAATATCCACTCTAAATGTGAGGTTATTAGCTGTTTTAGAGGGGCATTTACAGTTAAAAATGCTAAGTATGTTTTCAGAAATTTGGTGAAACTCATCCACTGAGGAAAACTGTGAGATGGGTTGAACTCTTTGTGGACCTTGAGTTTAGATTTGTCTGTTAGGATGAAGAATGAATGAACGTTCACTCTCAATAATCAGACTTATAACATCTGGTTATAAACAAATATTCAACAAAAACTTGCTGATATGTGCATGGAGGCCACTACAAATGTTAAACTCTGGAAAACTCATGTTCTTCATCATGTTAGCCCTTTCATTGGACCACAGGAAATAGGGAGCCTCTGGAGCTTTGTGACCATGTGAGATGAGAGAAAACATCATGCAGATATTCGTGCCGTGACATGTAAATAGAAAGAGCCTATCCCTACCTTTAGGTCAATGTTACTTGGCTGCGTTTTAGAGATTAGTGGATGCAGAAAGTTGTGCACCCCTTTGGGATGGACGTCTCTATTGCAGGGGGTAATTACAAGTTTACAAGCAGAGGGTGGGTAGAGACCAGTAGGACCCTTTTTAATCCTGGCATTTAATTTGTGATCATTAGGGTCTCCTGCAAGGGAAGGGCTGCATGGGTGGAATTTATGGGTATAGCCCCACCCTGAATGAAACATATGTACGGTGCAGCCCTGTTGCCCTCCACCACATGATACAAGCCATAATATAACGTTCTGCTTTCACACATTCCTTCGCCGCAGTTGGAGAAGCTGTTTTTTTATTTAGGGGCTGCCAGTCATGATTCAGCTGAGAATATGTTTATCATTGCATTGCGTGCAGCAGGAACTTTGTGTTCATTTTCACAAACTCACCAAACTGAGATGCTTCACTTCAGGGCTTTCTGGACAGATATCTCTGCCACTGTTTCTACCCTAGTTAACTGTGTGTGTGGCTTCAGACTGACCGCATGTTTCACACTGTTAGCAGAACGATTAACATTTCACCAAAGTGTTTTTATTTTCTATATAACCAGAGAAACTCGGTCGACAAGCTTGTAATCGCTGCTGAACTTTTCAGGGGTCATCTATAATCTGCAGCCAATCAGATTTCTGTGCCTCCTTGTTTCACTGTTGATTCATTGCAAAGCTTCAGCAACTTTCAACTTTTAACCTAGTGGTTGTTTGTCTGGTCTCTCCAATGCAATGTTTCTATTTTTGCCAGCTTTCTAGGTCATAATCATAAAAGGCAATACCAAAGCAGCAGAAAAGTGTATTATTGCTTGTTGAAAATCAAATAGAAAAGAGTAAAGTTGAGTTTTGTCTGCCTTCACATGCTTAATAATTAACAGAAACGTTCAGTTAGGAGAGAAAAGGTTCACACAAACAGTTGTAGGCTTCTGTCAGTAGTAGCTGCAGTTGAGTATGTGTTGCAGCTTCAAATGTTAAGATGGGAAATCCTCAAACTAGTGCTGTGAATTAAGAGGTTGTCATGTATTATGTCCATATTTGATTGTATTATGTCCATGTTTGATTGCTGTAAACATCCCTAACAGTCTGCAACTCAATACTCGTATTAGTGAGTGTCAACTGGAAAAAATATTCTAAAGATCGAGAGTTGGCGACCTGTATTTTCCAGGTTAGAATACGTCATACAGTACAGATGTCCTTCATCCAAAGCAGTCGGTAGTGGTGGTATTATCCTCAAGAAAGACTTTGATCATTGTGACCAAAGAAGGACTTATCTTACTTTAAATCTTCTAATACAACACAGAAATGCGGGATAATACTACAGTCCATGACAAAGGCCACCGTCCTCAGTGTCCCATGTGTTTTCTGTTGAATGTACCTGGTGCCCCTGAGGTCACCAAAACAACAGTCCTGGCTTTTATCGACACTGACGATCCATCCCACCAGAACAGAAGCCCTCCATGGGAACAGGACCTGTCTGTTATTCCAGCTGCATGACATTCTTTTCAGAGGCAGCTACCCAGGACTGTACAGCTTCCACTGTTATCCATTCATGACTGCACCGGCGTGGCTCGCCACTGATGTCCGTTAACACCAGTCCTGTTAGAGATAAACTGTTTCACATGAGCCCTGTTTCTTGGCTCAAGCTACACTACAGCATCTAATATGGAAATGTAAAATGTAAGAAGAAAGTTGCAGTGCTTCACAGGATGAAGTATTATATCAGCTAGCAATAACGTGTGACCTGGAACTGGTCCAGAAATCTTAAAGCTGCAGGCAACTTTACACGTTGGCATCTCCAGATGGTGGCTGTTGGGAGGCTTTGAAGTTTGAGTAACCTAGAAATCATGGAAGTGACTCTACTGACTTCTAAACAGCATGTTAAGGAAAGTGGTCAGTGTATGTGGCTTGATTTCAAGGGGATGAAGAGAGGCAACATTTGTAATGCTGAATACAGCTGAGTGCTTGCTTCCAGCTGTTAAGGAAAAAGTTAGAATTCCTCTTTTAGGTTTGATTTGTGACTTCCTTTTGTCAGAGCAGTGTCTTAGTCTTGGATCGACTAAATCCATAGTTTCAGTTACAGTCTCAGTTACAGGCCATGTGATACTCTGCTGTGTTTCCACCACATTTGCTTATTGCGCTGATTGGACAAAGCTGCGTTGAGTAACAAAATATACAACAAAAGCTCTATGACGTCTTGTTACTGTAATACCCATCGGTAACACTTGACTCACCTCTGAAGAAATGAATGACTGATGACACCTCACTGTCAACACCTGCACGGAAACCTGTAGGGCCTGAATCAGGTAGGTGACTTCTGTTTCTCAAATGAGAACATGTCTGATTTCCTTAACTCCGGTATGAATAAGAATGGTGAAAATAGTAATTAGTATGGATGGTATGGCCTCAGTAATTACCTCATAGTTGAATCAGTACCTCTCTCATATAGTCTCAACAATGTTGTCACATTATTCTTAGAGATAGTATTGCAGGGCTGGATTTTACAGCTGTTGCTTTCTTTGTGTTTCCACACTTTTCCATGGGCTGCTCCATCCTGAGTATTGTTGGCGACAATCTGTGTTTCAATAACAACATTTTGTTGTCTTTGTTTTGTGTCTGTACACTATTAATGTTGTATATGGTTGTAGAAATCATCTTAGGTTATTAATGCTTCTAAGAATTTATATTGAATTCAAAACCATGCACATAGATGCTGAGATGAAATCATCAATTTGTGACTTCACAACAAAAGGTCTGTTACTGTCAAAATTAATCACAATATCATAACTAGATTTTGTCTTGAGACAAAACACTTTTATGACTTCTTGTGTGTTTAAAGTTCCTTTGAAAACTCATGTAACAGGAAGACCTGATCTGACCTGACTGAAATAGTTCTTACGTTATTACATTTTCGGTTTGCATGTGAAATCTTGCAGCAAAAGGCCAAAATACTGCGATGCCGTGTACATTTCTCCCAAGTGAGATGCTATTTCGATGAGCTTCCTACATAGAAAACCAAATTCCTTAGACATTTTCATGACTTTGGTGTTTATTCAGTCCAAAAAATGTCACTCTGTTGCAATGTAGGAATGTTTATAGATTCTGGATGTTGGGAGGCAGTAATTAACTGAGATGCAGGAGTGATGCTTGCACTGTAAATCATGGGGGAGTGTCTGGGACTGTTTAGATTAGAATCAGTCAGCAGTTTCATCATTGCCAGACTGTAAGGATAATGTCTGTTCAGTGTTATAAGTTGCTTGGGATGAAGGTATCTTATTATACACAGGGGGAGTTTAAGGTATATGACTGGATGTAGTTTTTGTGTCTTCTTTTGTGTTTCAGTGTCGCTGTCACACTTTCGCTGCCTCCCGCCCCTCACACATTTTATACCTTAGTTTTATTTCTCTCCTGCAGCTCTCCAAACAAGCCCTCTCCAAACAAACCCTAAACAAGTTGAGAGCCAGTGCAGGAGGGGGGGAGGGGGGAGCTGGGCGGCGGCCACGGCTCGGCTGCATCCTATTAGGACTGGGAGTGTTGAAAAGGGGTGTGGCCTGGAGCCAGTAACATCTGTGCCTGTCCCCCTCTGCCCCCACGGCATTCTGCAGAGAAAGGCAGAGAGAGAAGGAGGTTAGGGAAGGGAGTGGATACACCGACGAGAAGTCCTTGCCGGCCAGCTGGCTGCTCGCAAAGATTTCAGGCAGCGGCTCGTGCTGTATGGCGAGTTTATCCCTTGTTTGCCCCCCTCCACCCCTGCCATCAGACAAAAACAGCCTCTGTCTAACTGGGATTTTCCTCTCGGCTGATGTTGAGAGCCTCTTGGATTCAAGGTGCTTATTAGGCTGCTCCAACCTCGAGCTGACGACTTTGAACCTGCGTGGATTACATACCTTGCGCAGGAAATGCTCTGCTGCGTGCTGTGTAGAAGCATCGCTTTTTTTCTGTCGACAGTGCAGAAAGCTGGCAGTGAGTTGAGGATATAAAGGGAATGCTCAGAGCACAACAGAGGCGAGCTCACTCCTGGACAGGGTAAGACGAGCTCAATGAATCTTCCTGTTCTACCCTGTAATCAAATGAGTGCAAGGAAAAGGAGAGCAGGAGCCGGCTATCTGCTGACTGGAATGCATGTGTGTGTGTGTTTGTGGACTGTATGTGGCCGGCAGATAGTCCGAGGCTATCATATCAGCCTGTGTGTATGTGTGTGTGTGAGGGGAGTCTGGGGCTGCTGGTTCGCTTTATCACTCCCCAGGATACAGGCTGGATTCCTCTCAGCAAGACGTATGTGATTGTGTCATGTCTGTCTAATTAGGAGGTGTTGGTGTGGAAAACGGTGTTGCCGTAGTAACCGCGGGGGAGGGGAGGATGACAGGGTGGGGGGCTGATTTCGCGGTGAGAGAGTTGTCCTCCGTATGCGGGGAATGCCCCATAATGACAAGGCTGGTCTGGAGATAGGGTGAGGTGGTGGTAGAAATATGTGTTCACACACACACACACACACACACACACACACACACAGAGGTTACAGGCTGCTACCTCCCACCAGCTTCTCTCTGTGGTTTGGCGAACGCAGCCCGTTATCAGTGTCAAGTGAGTGTCAGAGAGAGAGAGAGAGAGAGGATGGCATACTTTTTCCATGATGGGGGGGCGGAGTGCAGATAATCAGGTCAATGAAAAGGAAAGTCACCTTGAGCACAGAAGGGTCTGCTCATTCTCGTCGCTCATTTCCTGTCGCTGCCCATCCTTCTCAGGTTCCACTCTCACTTCCACGGCCTCTCCCAGGAGACTAAGCATACTCTACATCACACATAAATACCATACAGGCTGGTGTTACCGTTACGGAAGGACGGGCAGTTCCTCCTTGTAATTCTACAGGATTTCATGGTGGCTCTGAATGATGGCGAGCTAGATTTTACCCTGTAATCCTTAATGGTTTTGTTATTTGTTTTTGTCTCACTGAATTAGAGAGACAATCCTATTTTCTCCCCTATAAACATCCAGAGCAGATTAAAAAGGAGGGTAATGTGCGGTGGAAAGGGGCTTACATTAAACCCAACAACCCACCCACCCGGCTTGCACCGGTCACCCACCACTCTGGTTACCATAGCAACTGAGGAAGAGGTAGGGATTTTTAAAGGACAGGCTGCAGCTCAGGGTATCCTGGAAGAGATTACAGCGCCCTCCACACCCCATTATTGACGACCTGAGAGGTTGTGTCTGTTTTACTGCTCAGAAATACATCTGTGACTATTATTGGACTGTGCTCAGCTGTGGTGCACATAATGATGTTTACCTGTTCCTTCTGCGGCACAGAGGGAGATTGCAAAGACGGTTCTTGGTGCGTTATGATGTTTTCAGTTGTTCAAAGTCCACAGTTTATATCTTTTGATGAAAGTCCAGACATAACCTAGATCTCACTAATTTGTCGATGGTACTGATTCTCTTCCTTTTCTGCTGACAGTCAAGAACTTATCAATTCTCTGGTTTAGTGGCTCCCAACCTGTCAGTCGAGTCCATGCAGCCCCATCAGATGAGCTGAAGTGCTCCCTCAACAATACCACCCATCATGTTTAAAATGTATTCAATTAAACTGATTTTTTACTGGATGTTATTGATTATATTTAAGAGGATATATCAATATTTCTTAAATATTTGAACTCTCAATATTTAAGTCGATTTGGTTTGCAACCATTTTATAACCACTGTGATCTGCAGAAGTGGACGTTTTAAACCATTTATCCATTACTTTTACCTAATCTGTTTTACCTGTCTATAACAATTTGTTCATTATTTTTAGCTACCTAGCTCAACTGCTTATCCTTTAAGCTTCTTTTTAAAGTCAAATTGCAGTGAATTACTTGAGCTATAACTGCTGGAGTAGTTCTTTCTATCATTGAAGTTCCTTGATATTCCAGTCCTGAATGATATGTTTTGGTTCATTAGATGCTAACATTAAAGTACACTTGTGAGCAGCTGCACATGCAGAACATCCAAAACATAGTGGATACATATCATATGTTCCCGTATGCTCTAACCCAAACACGAACCTGCATGAGAAATACAGATCATAAAAGTTAAGCTCCTGTTGTGAAATAGGCCAGTCGTCTCAAATGTCAACATCTATGCTGTGTGTTAAACATTGCCTTTTTTGTCCAGGTTTTTCACAATTAGGAAGCAGCATGTTAAGGTCTTCTCGTGTTTTATGTGCTATTTTTAAACCAGACTGCTCTTTTTTCAGTCTTTTTGGAACACAGCCAACAAACTGAACCCAGTGAATAAACTGAAACCTGGGCGAGGATATTGTCGCATGTTTGAGTAGTTTCCTTCTTTGCCCCGAGTCTAACCTCCACTTGAAGGGTTGACCCGAGGAAGAATGCTAACATGTTAAATAGTGGGGGGTGGGAGAGTCTGTCTGCAGAACAGGTTTGACAACCTTGCCCGTGGAAAGAGCAGCAGCCTTTTAACCTGCTTTTTAATCTCTGTCCTCCCTACATTTCAGCCGCACACTCCCAAATCCTTAATGGACAATTTTTGCTTCGTGCTATTATTCATTTATGTAAGAATTAAAGGGAAAAGCAGTGGAACAGTTCAGTGTTTTTTACATAACATTTGTCTTAGCTTTCAGTCTAATCTGTGGCTGTAGGGAATTAGATGATTGTGAATTTATTTGGGAGACCATGCAGATGTATTCAGAAAGTATCTCCGTGGATCGGAGGTAGAGTTCCTAGTTCTGTGCAAAACGTGCACAGTTCATTTGAGTGTTAAAGTCAACACAAACACATGGTGAGCCTGCCATTAAATTGACAATTTCCAGGCTTTTAAATCATTGTGGTATCTCTAAGGGGGAAAAAACTTGTAAAAAGCTTGAAGGTACCACAAATTAGATTCACCAGTGATTGAATCTTTCCCAAGCAGCACAACAATTTTACTGACAAACATCTGTCTATCTGCACTGCATTTGCACAACCCCCTTTGTTCGTGAAATAATGCAGTGGCCTCCCAGACGAAACATGTCAACAGTTCACATTATCACAAGATCTACTGATGGAACATTCACTGTAGCACGGGAAACAAACCCAGTGAATTAGTCAGCTTGTGTCACCACCTTTATCTTTCTCCTGTTCGTGTTTGATGTTAATTTTTGACCAGATTACCAGCTTTTGACTAACTTTAAGAACAGCTGTGTGGCTAGAGATACAGAGACCACTCTTGAACTAATCTGAGTCATCACAGACTGTGACCGTGACTCTGTTTCCAGATGAAACGTGTAAAGACCACAAGGACAGCAATTAGATTACATCTATGTGACATAGTTAATAGAGGCCCCGTGTTTTTAGCTACAACAGATATTGCAGTGCCTGTGTGTCAGATACTGTGTACACAGTTGAATCAAAGCTTGTTGTTTACCATTAAATGTTTAATTGAGTGTTATAGTTATGAACTTGCCTAATGAAATTTGGATTTTTCCAGCCATTTAAATAGAAAACTGTCACAGTATGAAACATTTGACACAGCAGGAGGTTGTCATAATGATCTGGAAATTAGAAAGGAATGTCTATGAGCAGCAGACAGACAAGAGGTGCAACTAAGGATGAACAGTTTTGTCTTTGTTTTGTCTGACTACATGTGAAAAACCCAAAGGTTTTCAATATAAAATGATACAAAAACAGACACATAAAACAAATCCTTGCATCCAAGAAGATGGAACCATAAACCTTTGCTTCGTAGCTTGTTTATTAACTTTAAATGAAAAATCGAGTCTTAAAATTGTTAATTAAGTTTTTTTTAGCACATTATTTATTATTTCATTGTTTAATATTGGTTGAGTAAAGCTGTAGTAGAGACAGAGCAACAGTGCTGTTGTTCCAAGCATTTGTAATTTGCATAACAGTCACAGTTCAGATTTGTTACTGTAGGATGTCAATCCTTCAGAGTCCTACAAGCTCTGAACTTTTTTAACCCTCAGCCATGTAGACAAGTGTAAAATGTATCGGCTGGTTGAAGAAATGCCTCCTTTGTCTGTTTCTGTGCTGTTATCCCCTTTCTCTGCTCGCTCTCTGTGTCTCTGTATGTTAATCCTGTAATCTGAGAGTCTTCTCAGCGCAACTCCCTCAACCATGTGACATTAATGCTCCAGAGGCAATGCCTTTGTCATATCTTGACACATAATCCTGTAATGTAAATGCACATGAGCGCACGCACACATCAGAGCCACATCAGAGCCAGCTCTACTACTGTGGCACTGCTGTTTTCACACTCGGGACAGTTTTGACGGCTCTCTGTCGTCTGACTGGCCGCAGCTGAGAAGTGATTGATTTTAATCTCCTTTTAACCTGCCAGTCAGCATTTCTATCATGGCCCAGTTATTTTCTGATGTGGGTCCAAGTCTGCGTGTGTTTACCCATTGTGTACTTAGGGCGCCATTAAGTAATTGGCAGAACGAGCACTATGCATGCTCTCCAGCTGTGCAAGACGATTAGACACCACTGTGCCATTTGCACCATAGCTAAACCATGGAAAATTAGACAATTTGAAGCACCATGTTTAAAATGAAAATAACCAATGCCAAATAGCTGCCAGGTTTGTGGGTTAACATGGGTTATTGATAGATGCAGTTGTCATTGTTCACTTTGACCAGAAGCATGAGTGTAGATATTTTGTTTTTTCTTTATTTGGAAAGAAATTACAGCTGCATTGAGAAATATAGTTTGTTTTATTACTCTTGATCGTTGTAATTGTTGTACATCTTGTGGTTGTGAACTAATGCTGCGCTTCAAAAGTCAAAACAGTTTTGAGTTTCACAAGTTCAGCAAGCACCCAGTGTCCAAATACTGGCCTGCTGATTGATTTTCAGCTGGTCCGCCCAGGCTCAGGCTGTGTGCTTTGATGGAAGGACTACCAATAGCCTTCACTGTGTGACTCCTGAGCCTTTTGTTTGCAGCTGTCCAAATTGATCCAAAATAAATTACCAAGTGTGGTGCACAACAATCGTGGGGGTTTTCCAAGAGTCCATAAGCCTCTTGAGTGAAGCACACTGCAATCCTCAAACCATGACCTGTGTCTCCAGTGGTGTTTTTAATACAAGCACGCTTTTGTGTTCATTGGTTTTCAGTTTCTCTTTTTTCAGACTGTGAGAAACACTGTAATGCTGTGTAGAGGAGTGCTATGAAGCTGTGCTGCTACAACTTTGAATTGCTTTGCATTGAAACCACTGTGATGACATGATTGTCAAATCGCAAGTCTGATCCATCCCAAATCCTAAATCAGAAAAGAAGATTAAACTTCTGAGCACCAAATGCCTTTCCGCTCCGCCTATAACACAGCTGCAGCTATACACTGGATACCCAAACAGTCATTTAGCAGTGGTTATAATGATTCATCACAGCTTCACCCTAAAATATCTCATAAAACCGTTTTGTTTAGCTGTTGATGTGTCAGAACATATTGTCCAGGGTTAGAGAAATGATATGCTGTGAAGATGACAGTAATGGTACCATAATACTCAATTTTCTGAGAGAAATATCCTTTTCATTTTCCACCTTCCACTCAGAGGTCAGAGGTCAGAGGTCAAGCAGAACAGTGTCTTAATACCCACATTCTCATTCAAGGTTTCCCCCGGTTGCCTTTGGCTCTGCTCTGTCTCAGAGCTGCTCAGCTGCATCTCATCCCAACCAACATTAGAGCACGGCCAGTGATATAGGCAGCCATTAGTAGCTTTAGATTCCAAAAATTAAAAGTACATCTCAGAGCCAGAAACTGCTGAGAGATGCCAGCTGGTGCAGAAGAAGGTATTTCACACAGCTGTTTTCAATACACTACTGTCCACTGTGTTCTCTCTCCAAGGTTGAATTCCTGCTCCAAGTCAGGCACATGTCGAGTTATTAGCATCAGACTGAAGTTGACTTGTTAGTATTCATAAATTCAAATACAAAGCTACCTATTTATGAGAGCAATCATTTTATGACCGATTATGTAATTAGATAATATGTATTTGTGTGGATCTGGTTTTTGCTGCTTTTTGGTTTAAATAAGTAGTTTGATTTCACACTTTTGCAGGTATTTATTACCTGGATATTTCTGAATTCTGAAAAAGGCGACTTCATTGGTCAGTTATTTGGAAGTTAAAGATCATAAATACACAGTTCACTGCTGAAATACCTTTCAGCAAATAATTAAACTCTTGAAATAAGTGTGAAGAGGCAAAAAGGTTGAGTAAAACTGATAAGAGAAAAGGAAAAGACACCTTGGCAAATGTGTCAGGTCATCTTTGAATTCTTGCTCTCTGTTCTTCATTCCTCTTTGCACGTGTTTTGTAACGTGAGCGTCTCTCTGTGTTTAGCTTAAAGATGCTCCTCTCAACTTCTGCCTTTCCTCTCCAGCAGATCTGACAGTTGTGCACGTTTTTTTTAAAATGGGGAGGGCTCAGCGCAGGCACCATGCACGGGCTCACACTCACTTTACAAACACTGGGATTCTTTTTACAGTCTGGACTCACGCCAGGTCACCCGCCAAACCACATGGTCAAGAAAACAACAAGGCTATCCAAGGATAGAAATCTTCTCCAGACAAAGAGAGAAGTGTTTGCGTGGATATGGGGTGGGCGGGGTTTAATTATTGGATGTGTATGAATGAAGAAGTACAAAAGAATCTGCCTCATACTGTAAGCAGCAGCCTACAAAAGTTATGGTGTTTCTCTAGCTGTGGTCCAAGAGTCGATTTATGTCGTATAAACAGCACTCTTCTTGATTATATGGAAAGTGCAGCTGTTACATGCATAACATCCTCTTGCAGATTGTTAACATTTCAAACATGCTTATTACAAAGATCATTCCTGGAAATAACCATTAATTCTGCAAACTTTTACTGCTTAGACAGATAAGGGTCAGTTTGACAGGTTAAGTTGTACTTGTGTGAACTGCACTTTGAGGTAGTCTGTTTTCTCTCCCAGTCCGAGCAGGTGACAGTGGAAGGTGTTGTTGTATGGGTGTTGCATGGTCACAAGGCTCACCTGGCTATGAGAGGAATGTCCTCTTGTCTCAACAGGCCCCTGTTATGTTGGGCAACCTTGACCGTCTGACAGACAACCTACGGGGGTTATTGTTGGAGCGCTCAGGTCTCACGGGTTAACGGTTACAGCGCTAATGCAAAGTCTTCACGTGGACACAGGCTGCACGTTCAAACCTTAAACCCTCCCTGTCCTCTTTGCCCCTGTGGTTTGTACCCTCCCCCACATGGCCGAGCTGTGGCACATCCACAGGTTGCTGTTGCTGGATGGGGACCAGCACTGTCCAACTCTGGCTCAGGGGTTTATTCAAAGTTTACAGCTTGCTTTAGCTAATGGAAAAGATGGGCAGTTTTGTGGACTAATATGGTCATAGAGGGCTTTGAATTACTTCTTCCCTTCATACTAGAATAGATGGTGAATGTGAAGCCAAGCGGCTGCTGCTGAAGCCTCTGGTAGTCTATTTGGAAATGTCAAGGATGTGTCAAAATAAATACAGTGTGTGTGTTCGTAGAGAGAGCTGCTGTGTACTTTATCCCACCTTTGGCCATTTGGCCTCGGGCCCCTTGTCTGTGTAGTACACTATCAGCTTTTCATTCACTGGACGTTGTATATATTTGTACATTTGCTGTCTTTACTTTGAAAAGAGTGATTATTCTACTAATGAGATAAATTTGACTTTGTTCGTTTTGTTTGACAGTTTCCCCAATTATTACTAGTTTGTTAGCCACAAAGAGACAGATGTTGTAACTTGCTCTTATGTCTAATGTGTCAGATGAAATAGTGATTGCAACAAATCATTATCACAGTTTACATTGGAACGAAGTGTTAAATTGTTAAGTGGTATCTTGTGTTTTGTTCTATGTTCCTTTAGGGGGATTTGCCACTTTTGTTTTTGTTAGTGTCGGCATCTGCAAAATAATGATTAAAGAACTTTTTAGGGTGAAAAATTATAATAATTTGAATGAATATTTCTAGATTTTCTGTTGGTTTGAAAAAGTTGTCAGCAACTTTAGAGACTGTCCCAAATTTGAAAAGTGCAGTTGCTGGAAACACAGATGAACCAAAAAAGTGGCTAAAATAGGGCAGTGATGGCATCAGACCACAAGATTGACTTTTTATGAGTTGATTCTATTTAGACAAAGTTGCCATAGCAAATGTCCTCACTTTCCCTTTTGGAAAAGATAACTTTAGCTGTCGTCTGTTGCCTCAGCCCACTGAGCATAGTGAGGATGAGGAAAGTGACCGGACCAGGTTGAATTTAGAAATGCATCTTGCTGTGTGCGATGCACTCTGTCTGGGCGAAGCCTCTGACTTATAGGAAATCACTGGGAAAGGTCAAGTGAACGTGGTTATGTTCAGCGGGCTGTCGGTCACCATGAACAGACGTCCAAAAATTCTTGCAGGTCAGCACAGCCTCTGTGGTTTATGATACTTGGCATCACACCACTGGTCACAGCGGGGAGGGAGACTGTAGAACTGTTTTTGCGACATGCTGACGACAGTGTCCTCGTGGATATCTGGACACCACATCTTTACTTGCCACACAGCAGAGAAGTCTTGTGCATTATCTTGTCCATTATTCTTGCTTGGAGTCAGTCCAGCATGTTGGAAAATGCAGACTGCAGCTGTCTCCTCTCTCACACAGTATGTGTGTATGAATTAGTAACTTGTTAGAAACCAGACCTGTTTTTGCTTTCTGTTGTGAGATTGTCTTACCTCAGAATCTTACCTTGTCTTCCATTTCTTAGCTTTAGCAACAAACTAAGCTGTCAATGTTTAAATAGCTGTAACCAGAGGACCAAATGCTCCATGCAGTTTCATTTGATACCAGGTCAAAATATCTTCTGAAGAGATGATTAACATTGAACAAGGGTGAAAAGTTATACTGCCATGTCCTGTGAGGCTGCACTTTGGCACAGCAGTGCTCTGAGCTAAATGCTAAAGCTAGCATGGCAACACACTGACAATGCTAACATGCTGATGTTTTGCAGGTATAGTGTTGACTGTGTTCCCCATCCTAGTTTAGCATGTAACTATATATTTGTCAAAAACAACCAAACAAATTGAAAATCTTATTGAAAAGTTATCAGAAGGAGAACATGACAGTGGCCACCAAATTTCATGACCATCCAAATAATAACTGTCGAGGCATTTCACCCAAAGCCAATGTCAACTTATGCCTGCAGCCAGAGTCGATAGAATTCATCCTTTGGGGACCACGAATGCCTGCACAAAAAATTTATGCCAATCCATCTAGATTTGGTCTGGGCCAAAGATGTGGGACGAGCAACACGCTGACATTTCCATCCCTAGAGCCCCACCCATAGTTTGGCTAAAAACAACCCCAAAAAACACCCTTCAGCACTGGGAAACATAAATGGCAATGTTGTCAGGCTCATTGGATCTTCACCTGGCAGAGGAAGACTTCCTGTAATGTACTCAACCCTCCTCAGCAATGCTGTTTATTTATGACCACTGATCTCAATGTATTTTTATCCATGATATTGAGGCAGGGCAGGCGAGGGAAGAGCCCAGCAGGATTGCACACATTTCCTACGCAGCTAGTAAAGTTACAGCTGCTAGGGAACAGACCAAATGTGTAATTGTGTCTCTTAAGTCAGATAGCCAGGAAGGAAAAGTCCGGTGATGATGCTTATCAGGATGATTGAGGTACATGTTGGAGTTTTGACATAGACTCCTAGTGTTGTAAATATCACCATGTACCATGTAACAACTTGTCTCTGGGTTTATAAGAAAGCCTGTTTCTACCCAAGATGACCCAGCCGGTCTCCAAATCAACAAAAGACCCCACACACCTCTCACCACAGTCATTGTAAACACACCCCTCTAATCATTACTCATTAGGTCTTTAGAGGAAAGCTGATGCTGAATAGGAAGGAAGGGGAGATGAAAAGGTCTGAATACTCTAATCCTGGCAAATTATGGTCTCCATTTCAAACATCACACTCTCTCACGGGACACTATTGTGTAAATGAAATGTAATTAAATCACTCAGTGCTGATACAGTGCATTGTTGTTTCATTGTAGTTGCTCTGTGTTATTAACCATTACCAGGGGCAGAGGTTCAGGTTCTAAGTGTGCAAACCTCATAGCCTTGACAGGTTTTGCGTCATCCAGCTGCTAAAAAGTACAGTAGTAGGTCCCATAGCCGAATGGTTGGGGCGCGTACCACATGGGCTTAAGTGCCCTGAGCAGCTGGTCCCCGGATCGACTCCTGGCGGATCTTTACTGCGTGTCATTCCCCCACTCTCTCTCCCAGTTTCCTGTCTCATCTCCACTGTCCTATCCAATGAAGGCGAAAAAGCCTTAACTTAAAAAAAAAAAAAGTTAACAATTCTGTTAATGACAACATGGCCTGAGCCAGTTTGCCCCTTGAGTGTTGCTGTGGGGCTTCAGATTTCATCAAGAACAGAAAGTATTAGCCTTTGTGTTTAGTACCATTAGGGAGGATATGTCTTAGTATTTATGGACCTTATTATCCTCTATTGTTTATCTGTCCCTGGGAAAACTCTGCTTCTGTAATTGATTTTTGTGAATGCCAGTTTAAAATCGCAAACTTAAGTGGTGAAGATTTCCCTCCGCTGTGTGAGACTTTGTTGGGGTTTGTGTTGCAAACTCATCTTGTCCCTCCACTGTTTCCACAGTACTCTCTGACGGAGGCCACGCTCTGAGGTGGAGGAGGCTGTAAAGAGGCCCTGAGGGAGCCTCCCACCCCTCCCTACCTGACCAGCTGGACCCATTGGACAGCCATGGCTCCCCGGAAGCGCGGCGGTGGTGGGCGTGGCGGCCTCTCCTTCATCTTCTGCTGTTTTAACAGCAGCGATCACCCGGAGATCACCTACAGGCTGCGGGAGGACTTTGCCCTGCAGGCCATGGAGCCAGCTCTGCCAATGCCAGGATATGATGAGCTGGACGGCATGTTCTCTGAGCTGGTGGTAAGACCAACAAAAGAAGCATCTAATTCATGTTTCAGTAAATCTCCTAAGAATAAGTTTGGTCATTTTGTGTAAAGACCAAAACAAACAATTAATCGATCGCACTAACAAGAGTAGAGATTATTCCTCTGTGGCACAGAGCTCCATCATTGTTCAGAAAACTATTCAGAACATAAATAAATTCACACTGTTGCACTGGCTGACATGCTCCTTCGTTATGACCAACATGGCCACCATAGTTTATTTTGAGTGAACCCCGCATACACTATCCTGCTGCCAAATACTCACTAGTGCACCAAATGTGTATTAATCCATGGCTGAAAATAGTCCCTGACAAATGCACCATTTACTCCTGTTTGGGTAACATTTGCCAAAAACTACAGTGCCCAGCTGTTTCAGGAAATCATGTAGGCTTTTTAAAATATGAAAATGGTCTTTTTATGGCATTGCAAAATACAGAATAACACAAGTCTTATCCTTTAATAATCCCCTGTTGTACCAGTTTTTGTCTTATATCAGCCCTCCAACTTCAACACTTCAAAATAATATGTTAAACTTGTAGTTAGAAAATAATGTAATCAGATTAGCATCCTCTGAACAGTCTTAAACTTTGACACAGGATATAAAATCTAAAAACTAATTGAAGGAGGAAAGAAGGATTCAAATATTTGTGTTTATGCATTTTTAAAAAACATTGTGTTAATCTCAAGAATAATCATACTTGATTGTTTACACTGTTACAGTCTAAGACATTTGCAAATCAACTGTCACTTCCTCCCACTTTACATTGTGTTGTGAGTAGCGGGGGCAGCCTGCTCTTCTTTCTCTGTCTCATTGTCACTTCTAATTTGTCCTGCTCTCCTCTCTCTTCTGGCCCCATTTCCCTCTCCCATGGTTGCCACAGTAATCTAAGCATGACATTTTTGCACATCAATAGACCTCATTCACGGACTCTTAATGTCTTTGCCTCCTCCATCTGCTAATTGCTTGTTTTTGTCTGCCACCCTTTATGAGAATATAATTGAGTAAGTTGAGTGTGACGACAAGGAGGCTTTCAGTTGCTCTGTTTACCAAAAGAAAACAGCCACGTGCTTTTTCTTTTCACCCAGAATGAGCCATTGTAAAATTGCAATGAGTTAGCTGGAGAAAAAAAAAGACTTGCGTTGTGGAATAAGTTGCGTCCATCTGCTCTGTTACGATCAGTTAAACCCAACCTTTGCCCCCAAGCTCTACTTGTAAAACCTGTAAGTCAAAGTTAAGCATTTTCCCATCCTGAATTCAGAGTGGCAGAGTTGCTCTCACTCAGCTTCTCCTTACGATCTAAAGAATCAGTAAAGCATACAGCTGAATCAGTTTCCATTTCGCTGATCAGTGCTTACGTAGTAAGTATCTTGACCTAATGCACAAGATCAATCAATAGCCCACACGACCATTTTAGTACATTTGATCGTTGCATATATTGATTCACCAGGGTTGATGGCTTTAGCAAAGAGCATCCCTGCATCCCTGTCCCCAAGAAGAGCAGTTACCATAAAACATTTAGCGACATTAACATGTGAACTTAATCTCCATTTATTGCATAAATAGTTACTAAGAAAGAATAAATCAGTGTTTAGACACAGTGTTTGCACCACTCTATTGTCTCTATAAGAGATAAATTGCTTGAAAGCCTTCTCATGACTTTCACCATCTTTCACATGAAGCTCATTTAGCCATAGTTGTCTTTAAGACCGGACTAATGTGGACTAAATCTGCCGTTAATTCTTTGTTTGTGCCATCAAATCACTGAACTGCATCACGTCTACTGTCGCAAATTTTCTCCAAGAACACATGAAGTTGAGTGTTTTCAGCTAAGTATCTGATATCCAACTTAAGTTTCAGCTTCAAGCTCTTAATGAGTGAAGACTCATTAAAACTTTGTTGTTTCACTCCTATCTGGCATTTAGTTAAAACACCTCCCAGCAGCACCCTTTGTGTGCCTCAGCGAAATATCTGTTACACATTGTGACGCATGTTGTTTCCAGATGTTTGTTACCACATGTCGAGCAGGGAGACCACGCCTTATCTTTCCCCTCATTACTCGCACGTCTAGAGCCTGCAAGACATCTGATTTGATTCAGAGTTATATTGAATTTACGATGAGAGCCGGTGATATCCCACTGATCATGAAGAGATTCAGCGCAAACCGATCTAGAACTGAAAACAGAGCTCTGATGCAACTACTCCTGGCACTTGCTTTTCTGTTTTTTGGGGGGAGAAAAACAAAATTGATTTATGTAGATATTTTTAAATTTGCAGCATGATGGTTTGATAGTTTGTGCAGCTTGTCTGTGCCTTGTGAAGTTATGTTATGAGAGTGACGCTCTGTTTTTAAGCAGTGAACATTATCTCGTCCATCCAGCCATCAGCAAACGATTGTGAAGACATAACATTTGTTTTTCCTCTTCCCGAACATTTCTCTTTTTTTCCCCCACTGTGCAGGATGAGCTCGACCTCACAGAGAAGCACAGGGAAGCTATGTTCGCCCTGCCTGCGGAGAAGAAATGGCAGATCTACTGCAGCAAAAAGAAGGTAAAAAGACCCACAGAGCATTATGTCACACTCCACATCAGCCTCCGCGAACTTGCTGCCGACTTGGCTGCTTTTCCTGAATAATGTCTGTAAATATCTCAGCTGCCAAGTTTGTGTAATTTCCCTCATTGATTTGTTGATACCTGAAGCTGTGTGTTTTCCAAAACACACACCACAAAGCCTTGCATCACTGTGTCCCTCTGGTTACGACAGGCCCTAGCTTGAGTGTGCTGTCTGCAGGGTGTGTCTGTGGGATGCAGATGATTTTTGTCTTTGAGGTCAAGTGTATATTAACTACTTATGAGATTAAAACACACCCTAAAATCTGTTATATAATATTGTCAATCATTTTGTTCAGAGCAAGTCATATCCATTGTTTTCTGAAATGTACTGAAGTCAAACCTTTACCCTAAAAGTGAAAACTTACCTGCAGTAGTTATCCTTTATGCAATAATTTGGTGTGAGTATAGACCCATATGTTGCTCTAATTAATTTCCTAACCAAAGCAATATGTATACGTCTAAATATGACTGTGACCACAGACAACACGTTTAAATAATGAAAAAATTGATATTTTAAGTTATAGATTTAAAAAAAATTGCTTATCTGCTTTAGTTAATTGAGACAACTGATACCTCTCTCATGTCTGGACAGTAAATATGAAGCTACTGTCTGCAGTAAATCAGCTTAGTATAATTTCCTTGTTGTCCAGACGCGGTACACAAATTAGGTCAAACAAATTTCATGCTGGTTCAGATTCATTTGAACTGGATTTTTTGAAAACACATTTTCTCTCAGCAGGAAAGTGAATGTGCTCATTTTTCAGTGTTGAACTATTCCTTTAATGTGATGGCCTCTCCAATGTGTCTTTCATCTGGTTTTACTGGTGTCAGCAACATTTTGCCTGTAGAAATATCCAATCTTCTAAGACCCCTCCCAGCAGGTCAGAAACAACATCAGCAAAGCAATAGAATTGATTTAGTCTTGTTTTGGTTTATTAACAACACTTCAATATATTTAAGTACTATAGTACTACATATCAGATTTCTGGGGAATGGAACTGTAAAGTCCTAGACTTGTTTCTATGGCTGTTGCTGGTGTTTATACAGTTGACCAGCTTTTATCACGTAGGTAACACATTAGCAGGGATCATGCTCACTGAACATTGGAAACAACCAATAATGTAATGGTAGGTATGTCACTATCAAACATATTATAAACAGAAATGCCTAAACATATCAACAAACCCCTACAACAGAAAACATACCAAGTGTAGTTTTAGTGGCTTTATTCCCCAGTCTGTTATTTATCTCTTCAGTTACAATCACTCTCCCCTTCTCAACATAAAAGTCTTTACTACTTGATCAAAGCTCCACCGTGAATAACTCACTTACTTAACTTGAGTAGATGTTACACAAGGTGGATATAAAAATAGTGACGTGTAGAGGGAGTAAGACGAAGGCTAAATCCAGTCTGTTCCATTAGATAATCCGCTAACAGGGAAGGCAGTGTCAGGAATTACAAAGAACTGAAATATATTGCAGGACTGTAGAGTTCAAAAGTGGTATCTTGTTACTTGTGACTCTAGAGAGTGTATTTTATCTCAGACAATAAGGTTTTTGTCTCATCGTTGGATTATCTTGCTGAAGTGAAGATGTTTTAATCATGCGGTTTCTCCTTTTAGAAAATAGACCTGTTCCATCAAAGCACTCATGTAGCCATAACATACTCTACCGCTCTGTGACAGTGTCATATTTCATTATGTCTTCGCTCTCTGATAAAAGAAGTATCAGCTGTTCCTTCTCTCTCCATATATAAACCCATCCTCTGCATGCAGGAAAATGCAGACGCCTGTTCTAGTTTAGATCAACTCGAGCCGTGCTTCCCAACCCTCACATTTTTTGCTGGAGCATTTCTCAAGGCCGTAGATATGACTGTGTAGGATATCCTGTCCTGAGTAATATGCAGACAGGGCATGCAGATTCATTAATCTTTTCCTACATCCGGTAACAAAGTGGAACGTGAAGAGTATTGGAATTTAGCCTGATGGATGAATAGTTGGTATGTCAGTGTACAGTAGAAATCCCCTTAAAACACAGCTGCGGAAAGGCCTGCCATTAGCTCCAAAAAACAATCATACATACTCAGTAAATGTGTTCACATGTTTATACCACTGTTTTTAAAGGATTAAACAAATGAGATATAAGGTGTTAATTAACTGGATTTTCTTACCTTTGGACAGAGCTGTTTCCCTCTCTTTCCAGGCTTTATGCTAAGCTAAGCTAACCAGCTGCTAGCTGTAGTTTCATATTTAAAGCACAGACCTGAGAGTGGTATCAACTGACTCATATAACTTGAGGCAAGAAAGCTAATAAGCGTATTTCCCAAAGTATTAAAAGTATTGTGTTACTCAATAATGTGTATTTATACTGACAGCTCATTTTTATGTCAGTTTTCAGTACTTGTGAGTTGATGAATATGATAAGGTGCCTGATGTCACAAGCCATTACATTTGTCAGATTTTTCCTTCACTGATACACTTATGGCTTACTTTGGCTATACACAACCTCCACTAGCCAGCAGCAAACCAGTGAGTGATGAAAAGACGATAGTGGAAATGGAAACAGCACGAGCACGCTCCTGTTTCTGCTGTGTCCCAATTAGTGGTCCCATTGTCCCGGGGCCAAAGTAGTCTCATGATAAACCCAAAAATGTTGCTCTGTCTCTGTTCAGCTACCACAGAACATGCAGGGATGTTTCAGCTGTTGGTGCAAAGGGGGGGTGGGGGGTTGATGTGGTTGAACCAAATCTTTTATGTGCCGCATCGACCTGCATAAGTTGGGGGGAGAGACAGAAAGGCATCAATACTGCTGACTCGGCAGCAGGCTCTGGCCCCGACCCAGACAGATACAAACTCACCATCTGAGTCCAGGGAGGAAGGGTGTGTGTGCGTGTGTGTGTGGAGAAAAAGAGGCAAAGGAAGCGGCCGGTTGTCCAAGGCAAACAGGAAGGCTTCACTTCCACAGGTGCAGCCTTTGTATGGGAGTCAGTGGGGATGATAAGGAGGAAGGTGGGGTCATTATCAGGGCGCTCCAAACTCTCGAGTGATGAACGTGTTCTTTTTTCTTTTTTTCTCACCAGTCGTTTCTTGGCAGTCAGGTCCCTCAGAAGTTCGGGCTGGGCCTAGAGTCAGTCAGAGCTTTAGCTGTTTGGTTTGGCCGGGCACCTGAGCTGATGAAATCATGCTGCAGGGAATCAGTCTTCTTTCCTGCTTCTTGTCAGCTCTCTTCAAGGCTGCACCATCTGCCAAGAAGCAGATTTACTGATCTGGTTGTTAGCAGAGATTATGCAGTGAAGTTTCAAATTTCATCAAAAGTTTGACTTGTGAGAGTACAGTGCTGTAACTTTCCTCCTTCTTTCAAGCACACTGTCCTATTACCCCTAAATAACTGAGATTGATTCCTGTTTCCTAATGCGTCTTTGATCTCTACTTTCTCAAATGTGGAAAAAATAAATTCCCTGAAATACACTCCCTGCTTTTCTCTCTCATCATGACCTCTAAATAAACTGTCAGTGTTTGAAGACCGCTGACTTCCGAGTTGAAAGATGAACTCTTTAAGATGTAAAAGGAAGCGGTCCCACTTCTGCGTCTGCTCCGCTCCACTAATGGACTGAACTTCTTCCAGCGCCCGCCCCGGTCAAGCTGGCACCGACCTGGGAGTTGGAACAGCGGGATCAGGCCCTTCCTGTCGCTGCACGATCCCCGGCAGACCTGGCCCGAGGCCCCGCGTTTTCTGCAAGAGCGGCCAAGTCTCTGCAGGCCGCTTTATTAACCGACGCCCAATTAGTTTCTGATGGTCACAGCTCGCTTGTGCTTAATGGAGCAAGAGTTAAAATGAAAGCCTGGGGGCCTTTTATGTACAAGCCAAGCTCAGGGTCAAGTCGTTTTCTCCTCAGTGTTCCCCTTGAGTTTGAAAATTAAATCGTCTAAGAAATTTCTTGCAGTTTATTTTTTCACTTGTAATAAAACGTGCCTGTCAGGAGATTAATCTCAGCATAAGTCAGGTCATGTCCTTAATCTGCAGTTTTAACATTCATTTGCTAATCTCAAGATTTTACCAAGCAGCTGTGCTCTCTTTTTGGCACTTCTCACCGCATCTTGAAAGCTGAATGAAGCGCTGGAGGATAAAATGGGCAGGGTATCTGTGTCGCCCTACTTTTTGAGTTCTTGCTCAATTTTTTTTCTCCAGCTTTTGGCTATTTATGCCCCGGACCTTCTGTTCCATGTGTGTTTGTTGGTGTTTGTGTGTTTCAACGTCCTTCAAAGCCCATGTGTCTGAAAAACTGATGGTATGAAGTTCTCCATCTGGTTCTGTAGTTCCACTTTGATGCCGTCAAACGTGACACAAAGCAAATAACAACTCGTCCTCTCATGTGCCTTTCTGAAATATTTCCTCTGAAGATCACGTTCTTATGTAACATTTTAAAATTCCAAGGAAGTCATCCACAGTTTCTATTCATAAGCCAACACAACTTTTTCTCATCAACCTCTCTTATGGTCTTTCTTCCCTTATCATTGTGTGGCATTGCTTAAAAAACAATGCATACCTGTATCACCTTTCATTCTTTGTTATTCTCTGATTTGCAGGAACAAGAAGAAAACAAAAGTGCAACTAGTTGGCCAGAGTACTACATTGATCAGCTCAATTCAATGGCAGCTGTAAGTAATAACCATGAATTTTATTTATTCTTTTCCGGATATAAAAATTGTTATGAAATGGTCGTGGAAGAAGGATCTGTCCTTTGTTGCTCCTCCTGCGAGATTGTAAAGCAAAGACAAATCTGAGCTTTTTAACTTGACTCGACAACTTTCAACTGCAAGAAACTAGTAATGAGCCAACAAATACCATACTTTTGGGATTTCTAGTAGGAACACAGCAAAACAATGTCAGCAAATGATATAAAACTATGATTATACAGATGCAATCCGTCACATTCTGTATCTTCTCTTTAACCCACAGACCTCATCTTTTGGGAGTTTGCAATTTAGTAATCTTGTTGTCACATGGCACTGCCATAATAAAACCACAAAGCAGCTTTTTGGATTTTAAACTAAATCCAGCGTCTTCCCTCTGTGAAATTTATTTTTCCACATGGCCTCTAAATCAAGAAAATTATCTTTATTTTTGACTTTGAATTGTTGCTCAGACATTCGACTCAGATCTTTACGTTGTTTAATCTTTTGTCGAACAGAGAAAGACGCTCCTCGCTCTGGAGAAGGAAGATGAGGAGGAGAGGAACAAAACCATAGAGAGCTTGAAAACAGCTCTGAGGACACAACCGATGAGGTGGGACAGATTTGAACACTTATCCTCCTCTATCGCTCTCTCTCTGTCCTTTACCTTTAATGTCAACCATCATCACTTTCATTTAACCTCTGGACCTCACCTGTCACTCTTTTCAGTTCCTCACAACCGTATGTAAATGAGTCCTTTAAGAACTGAACACCCATAAAGGTCACTGCAGTGTCAGTTAAAGATTTTTCATCGATGTGAATGTACGTTAAAGCAGACTGGGGAAACATTTCATTTCCATTTAAGGAACCTGAGCTTTTCACTAGACTTTAAAAGCAAATGTCTAGAGCTGCTTATTACATTTACTGGAGACAATTCAGTTACGGTCTGGACAAGTTAAGGGAATAGAGAAGACAAGTAGATGTACAAATACATACACACATTTTTCTGTTTGACATTTGATACCAACTGCCTTACTTCAGGACATGTGCATCGTAGCACTAAATTAAAGTTATGAATAAACCAGGATGACCTCTCTGCGCCTGCTCCCTTCTCAGGTTCGTGACTCGTTTCATCGACATGGATGGCCTGACGTGCATCCTCAACTTCCTGAAGAGCATGGACTACGAGACCACGGAGTCGCAGATCCACACGTCTCTGATCGGCTGCATCAAAGCTCTGATGAACAACTCGCAGGGCCGCGCCCACGTCCTCTCTCACTCAGAGAGCATCAACATCATTGCCCAGAGCTTGGCTACAGAGAACATCAAGACCAAGGTGGCCGTGCTGGAGATTATGGGCGCCGTGTGTCTGGTGCCCGGCGGGCATAAAAAAATCCTGGAGGCCATGCTGCACTACCAGCGCTTTGCCTGTGAGAGGACGCGCTTCCAGGTGGGTGGAAAAACGCCAGGTGCACAGTTGTGGTTTTAAATCTTCTGCAGATAGATAAAGTAATTTAAAAGCAGAATGGCGTGAAGACATTAAACACCTGTAATGACTTGTCATCCCTTCAGACGCTTATAAACGATCTGGACCGGAGTACGGGACGGTACAGAGACGAGGTCAACCTGAAAACAGCCATCATGTCCTTTATTAATGCTGTGCTGAGTCAAGGAGCTGGAGAGGTGAATTATATACTGTACCTGAGACAGTTTTCATGCTTCCTTTCACACTAGAAGGTCATCATGTCCCTTGCCGACTCATTCAGGAGACTCTTTAAACGCTGTTTGCATTTTAATGTTCATTTATTCCTTTTTCCAAACACAGACGAGTTTGGAATTCCGTATCCACCTCCGATATGAGTTTCTTATGCTGGGCATCCAACCTGTGATCGATAAGCTACGTTCTCATGAAAACTCCACATTAGACAGGTGAGTTAGAAACCAAAAAACAGAGCTAGGCAGAGAGACAAAAGAGGTTTGCCTGCATTTGCAAATCCATAAATGATTGTAAAATTATGAATAAATCCAGAAAAACACTTTTTTACATTTCCTGTGAATGACATCAGATTGGGGGATAAAAAAATAATCCACCGGCCAAAAGAGAATGGATTAGACTGTGTGTGTCATCACTGCTTATAGGAGAAATCAAACGTGAGTATATGAGTGTGTGACATTTGCAGGCAACTCTCTAATCCAGTCTTTCCCTCTGACTCTTCCAGGCATTTAGACTACTTTGAGATGCTGCGGAACGAGGATGAGCTGGCTTTGTCAAAACGATTTGAGTCGGTAAGTGAACAACAAATACATTTCCTGACCTTGCTCTTGTGTGATTTGTTAATTTTGCATATTTTTCTGTATGTGTTCATGGGTTGTTTGTTTGTTGTTTGTTTCTTCTCCTCTAGGTACATATAGATACCAAAAGTGCCACCCAAGTTTTTGACCTCATCCGCAAGAAGATGAACCACACGGATGCATACCCGCACTTTATGTCTGTCCTGCATCACTGTCTCCTCATGCCACGTGAGTCATTCTTTCAGTTAATAATTACCGGACTACATCCCTCATATCACAGTCGGACAGATACTGTCGATGTTGTAAATGAGAGGTGAAAGAAGTAAATACAACCCACGGCAGCAAACAGTCATATAAAATGAGCTCCTTTTCAACTGCGCTGTTAGTAATTGGGGCATGTGTAAAAGTTTGGGCACCATTCTACTTGTAAAACACTCAGAGCTTCATTAGTTCATTAGGCATTAATTAACTTGTTAGGACTTGTAAGGCAGGTTGTTGTAATTATCATTAGGAATTGTCAGCTGATGATAAATTCCCTGGGTCTTCAAACCTTCTGGTAACAAAATGAAGCTAATTGATGCCTACAAAGTAGGGCAGGCTATAAAAAGCATTCAGAGTGCTTCCAGCTTGAAGCACTGTCTGAAATGTCTTTTAAAACGAACTGTGGAAGTCAAGACGAGATCTGAAAGGACTGAGAAAACTTTCAGATAAAACTTCTCGTCTGCTGAGAAGAGCAAAGCGGCAAAGCAACCCCCCCACCCCCACCCCATGACTGCAGAGGAGATGCAGGATGGTTTGGCTCACGCAGGAGTTGTGGTGCACAAACAGGAAGAGTCATCAAAAAGAAACCTTACCTGTGACCTCATCACAAAAGCCAACTTTGGGTAGATCTTAAAAGTGCTGTGTGTGCAAGACAGACTGAAAGTACAGAACTTGAACGAAGAGTGAAGAGTGGGTGAAAGATACAAACTAAAAAGACTCCGAGCAGCTACAAAAAGTGTTTGTACACTGTAGTATTTGCCAGTGGGGGGTTACAAAGTAAGGAAATAAAAAAATATTTAATATTTAATATTAAATATTAATATTTGAAGAAAGGCTCACTTTTGTTGTCCCTTTGCTGCAGTGGTTGTTTTTACTTACTTACTTGCATACAACTGTATAATGACGCTCTAAACAAGGTAGTAATAGTATTACTCCCACAAAACACACATTACATATGTATCTTCTGGTTTCTGTCCAAAAAGATAAGCATATTGACTCCGTTCCGATTAGGCAGCACAGAAATTAGATAAGCACATTCCCAGCCAAACTGAATATTGTATTGAGAGTCAGAGGCTGTTGTTGGCTAATATTTATTTTTTGTCGCTCTAGTTTTTTGCAAAAATTGCATAAAGTCTGATCACGATCAGCCTGCTTTCCCACATTATTTGAAGAGCCACTGAACAGCTGCAGAAGTTGTTCTCCTTCACGCTCACCTTCCCCTCTGAGTGACTTTTTAATAATAAGACCCGCTTCAGTGACTTTGTAAGGCTGTAATTAACACTTCAGCTGCAAATACAAGTGTTACGGTTAGACACCAGAGCTACTCAACAGCAAGCTTGTGATGGCACTTAAATAGAGAGAGGAATCGGAGTAATAAAATAGTGCACTGAACACTTGCAAATACCCTGGTAAAGAGTAATAAGGATGTCTCTCCTTTTCAGGCTAAATAACAACACAACAGTAAACATATTGTCCTCTGACAGATGCAGTCTCACCAACCATGTGTCATCTTGCTGTAACCTGTAATCACAGTGACTCTCTGTCTCACCAGTATAATTTTGGAGTTTTTTGTGTTTCATTATATTCAAACAGCCACTGTGGATCCAACTTGAATCACTAGTTCCTGAGAAATTTAACAAGATATCAGTGAGGGGAAGAGAAAGAACTCAGGCCAGGAGACTAATGGAAAACTTTCTGTGTTTGTCTCTCTCTCTCCAGACAAGAGAAGTGGTAACACGGTGCAGTACTGGCTGCTGTTGGATCGCATTGTCCAGCAGATGGTCCTGCAGAACGACAAAGGTCTCGACCCCGACGTCACACCACTGGAGAATTTTAACGTGAAGAATGTTGTCCGGATGTGAGTCCGCGGGTTTCCCCCTGAACACTCTGACACATGAATGAGTACATGGAACAGATTACTTGGCTGAAGAATGTGTGTTTGCCGAGGATCTGAAAGCCATGTGCTCAGCAGTGTTTAAGCTCAGAAAAACAATCACTGGTGTTTTTCCTGTGGACACTGTAGTTAATTATGTGGGTCACCCTTTCTGCAGGTTGGTCAATGAAAATGAGGTCAAACAATGGAAAGAGCAGGCAGAGAAAATGAGAAAAGGTGCGTATGATTATGAATTACTGAAATATAAGTGAATTAAAGGTGTCAGCTGAGCTCACTGAGTGACGCTCCCTTCACAGAGCACCACGAGTTGCAGCAGAAGTTTGAGAAGAAGGAGCGTGAATGTGACGCGAAGACTCAGGAGAAAGAGGACATGATGCAGACGCTCAACAAGATGAAAGAGAAGCTGGAAAAGGAGAGCACCGAGCACAAGAATGTCAAGCAGCAAGTGGCCGAACTCACTGCACGACTGCACGAACTCAGCACTGTACGTTGTCCTTTACACATTCACCGGCTCACTTTATAAAAACCTTAAAATAAAACCTGACGGAATATTTAGTTGTGGTGGTCCAGAGCAATCAGTGAGTTCACACAAGGGGCAAATAAAGCTGCATATAATCATCCCGCTGTTAGTCGACACCCTTCAGATGATAAAATATGTATGAAACTGAAGGTGAATAAAACTCTATTTTTCTACCCTGGATAAAAATCAGAAAAGCAAAAATAGAAACACTTCCATCTCATCGCATATTGATTTGTTACTTTATGTTGATGCTTTCCCGGTATGGTAACATTATATATCACAGTTGCTCTGTTTCTAATCATTGAAATAGAAACAATCCTGTGATAAAAGAGAGAAGAGAATGTCTCCTCAACACTCTAAAACTTACTTTAAAAAGTAATCCATTACAAAACACTTGAAGGATTTTAGAAACCTGAGGAGGAGGAAGTATGCAGTATTTTTTTTATAAGAAACAAAACAGGAAATAGAAATATTTTTTATGTCATGTCCCTTTAATCATCTTCTGACCCCTCAGGTTGGAAACCACTTGTTTTATGACATAAAGCAGCTCAAATGATTAGTACAGAAACATTCATTCAGTAGTTCATTATCTACATCCGTCAAGGGTCGGGTGGAGGGTGGAGCCTATCCCAGCTGACACTGGGTGAGAGGCGGGGTACACCCTGCGTGGATCGCCAGTCCTTCGCAGGGCCAACACATAAAGACAAACAACCATTCACACTCACATTCACACCTACAGGCAATTTAGAGTCACCAGTTAACCTAACTTTGGCCTGGACATGTCTCCACACAGAAACTCAGGTGAACCAGGGCTAAAGCCTAGAACTTTCTTGTTGTGAGGCGACAGTACTAACCACTGCACCACCGTGCCGCCCGCACAGAAACATAAAATGTTTTATTCTTTTTAAATGTAAAGTTTAAGGCTGCTGATACTCTACATCGTTATGGGCAATAAAACTCATAGAAAGACCAAAACCTGAACTGACAGTTTTCTCTTGTCCAGTGTCATGATTGAAACAAACAGTTGTTGTACTCTCTCTGCAGAGGCAGGCAGCTGTTGTTCCCGGTGGCCCTCCCCTCGCCCCCGGCCCCCCCGGCGGCCCCGTGCCTCCTCCACCCATGCCAGCTTTTGGAGGTCTGTGTCCGCCTCCCCCGCCCCCACCCGGCGGCATGATGCCTCCCCCACCTCCCCCGCCGCCTCCACCAGGCGGCCCCCCGCCTCCTCCCGGGCGCCCACCCATCGGGGGCATCCCTCCACCGCCGGGAGCGCCGCTGGGACCATCCCTGAAGAAGAAAAACATTCCTCAGCCTTCCAATCCGCTCAAGTCCTTCAACTGGTCCAAGTTAGCTGAGGTGAGAACGGTCGAGACACAAGAGACCTGAATGTGCTGATGATTTGAGTGAAAGTATGAGATATAAATATCTTATCTCTCTGCTTAGAACAAACTGGAGGGCACCGTGTGGATGGAGGTGGACGATGCCAAGGTTTTCAAAATCCTGGATCTGGAGGACCTTGAAAAGACCTTCTCGGCCTATCAGAGACAGCAGGTACTGAGGATGAGGCCGTTCATCAACTCAGCTGTCAACGTCCAGCATCAGAGAGGGCTGGGGGTAGATGGGAGGGGTGGGATGGGGGGCAGAGGGCTCAGCTGGCTTGCATTTTTGAACTTAGACTTGGCTTGTTTTCAGATTTTCAAAAAATTTCCTCTGTTTTGCAACTTTTGGTTTCATAAGCACTTAGAGAAAGGAAAAAGGTCAGGCTGAAGACAAAAAAGTAGAAGAAAGAACTTGCCATACGATAGATTTGAGGGATTTATCATAGATGCAAAACTCTCATGCTTGAATCATCTTTGAACGTTTGACTGGAATGCTGTTTTTTTTTTTTCCTCCCATTTTTGTTTTGTGGTTTTCATCTTTATGCCATATATGATTGAAAATGCATGAGTGAGCTGCTCAGAATCGGCTCTTTCTTTCTTGTGGCTTCACTTTGCAATTCATATAGATAATTATAATCAGTAGTATCTGTATTAGTTGCTCAAAAACATGAGCATGTTAAATACACATAATGAGAGGCTGAAAATGTATAAATTATTTTCTTTTTATATACAAATACAAAAAAAGTATTTTTAGATTCTCAGTCTTGGCCTGATTTAAATCGGAACAAGACACACTCAGCCGACTTATTTCTTATGCACACCGCATGTGAACTATAAGCACGTATTGATCACCTGAAGAACCACTCATGTCTCACTGCTGCTCAATTCATTACTGATGGATCCATCATCATCTTAAAGTGCCAAATGAGCTTTTGATTCATTTGCTGTTTGTTTTTTATGGGCTGCAATCACGTAACTGCTTTACTTATTCTAATGAGTGCTTACATCTTCCCTGCTTCTTGCCTGCATTTTAGGACTTCTTAATGATCAATAACAGCAAACAGGTGAGTGCACTTACACTACAGTAGATATACAAGTGTGGAAAATATTTATGGCTCCTTGTGGATTCAGTCAGACTTTGTTTATGAGTGATACCCAGTGTCCTATTCTTTCAGCTACACATTTCTTTGAATCTGTTTTATTATTGTCCAACAGAATATATATATTGTAGATCAACTCTTTTTCCGTGTGTGAGTCATGTTTGCTTGCGATAACGTCCGTGTTTGACTGTGTTTTGAGCCTTTTGAATGTTTTCAGCTCTTGTTTGGGATTTTAGGGCATGTATACAGTCGATCTTAAGTGATTTTAAGTTATTTGTAGATGATTGTAATAAAAAAATGTATACATTTTTGTATGTTAAAATTGCCATTTGCCCTCTAATCTTTATGATTTTGCTCACAGAAAGAGGCAGAGGACGACACTCTGAGCTCTAAAAAAGTCAAGGAGCTGTCAGTCATTGATGGCCGCCGAGCTCAAAACTGCAACATCCTCCTCTCAAGGTAAGTTTAGCACAACATTATAACCCTTTTAAAGAGAAATAAGCGATGCATATTTTTAATGGGCTCATCTGTCGTGCACTGCAGGCTGAAGCTTTCAAATGAGGAGATCAAGAGAGCAATTTTAACTATGGATGAACAGGAGGACCTTCCCAAAGACATGCTGGAGCAGGTACTTCATCTGGTTTCTTGCATGCAACAATCCTTTCTCTGCTGCGGTGTGTTTACACGCACCAGGTTACTGTCGGCGCCAGTAAGCTGATTTTCTGAAACCTGGTTGCTGTAATAGGGGCGGAGGATTATTTCTCCTGGAGAACTCAGATTTCTTGGCCATGTATAAAGATATGAGTGAGTATCTGAGAAAGGAAGGTGATATATTCTCGTATTAAAAAAACAGAAGCCTATCGTCTAGAAGACTAAATAAGTTGGTGTCTGCAGCTGAACAGTAAGATAAGATAAGATAATCCTTTATTAGTCCCACAATGGGGAAATTTACAGAGTAAAGCTGTCACTGTAGCATCACTCCTCCAACACACACACACCAAAGGAAAAAAAATCAGGGAGCAGTGTATTGTATCACCACTGCCGTTAAAATAAGTCCATGATTCCAAAATAAGGTCAGGGGAAATCTGCTGCATGTACCTGCAGTTTTTACAATAACCAGTGCATGTAAACATTTAGGTAACCTGGTTTCCTGTGTGCATATAAACATCATATCGTGTTTTTGGAAATGTGTGCTTTGTGATGTTCATTGTGATATAAATATGATAACAGTATATTTTGTTTGGGAAAAGAGAGTCAAGGAGAACTGAAACTGACTGAAACAAGTACAGATGACTTTGTTAAATATGTGAAGTAAAGAGTTTAGTTTTGTTTCATCAGCTGCTGAAATTCGTCCCAGAGAAGAGCGATGTGGATCTTCTAGAGGAGCACAAACATGAGCTGGACCGGATGGCCAAACCTGACCGTTTCCTCTATGAGATGAGCAGGTTCTTTAAAGATACAGAGTTCTTCTTTTCCCTCAAGTTTTAACTTTTAAATTCAGTATCAAACAAGTAGTAATCTCAGACCTGACGCCCTCAGGTCACTGCAGCACTCTGCAGATCTGCTGATAAACAATAGACATTGTTTCCTGTTAGTCAGAGCAGATAAATGAAATGACACATGGGTTTCTAATCAGCTGGGAACAATGGCTGTTTGTGTGAATCACTTTTTCTAAATTGTGTTAGTGAATAAATAGAGGCAGTAATGTCATAACAATATTTAAATGGCAGTTTTGTAAACAAGGTCCTGTACGATAAAAGGAACAAAGGAAACCTGTCACAATCGGCCACTAAGTGTGTAAATACATTAAGACCAGCAAAGACGTTCCACATTATAGTGACAATAGCAATATACTTAACAGTTTATTGTTTTGTTTTTAATTATTTACGATAGTTTGACAGTTTTTTGTCATGCAAGTTTATTCAGAATACAGAATGGACTGGCAGACAGATGTCACTGTGGTATTCATTAGCTGCAGAGTCAGTGGTTTTATAAGCTGAAATCATAAACTCTGCCAAAAATAAGCTTCATTACCACAACTAAAACTTTATATGTGCTGTTGAGTGAGCGTGCAGGCGACTTGCTTTATTTTGCTCGAGCGCAACATCCATGTTTGTGGCTTTTTGTATAAATTTGTGGATTTCCCTGGTTATAATTTATGATTTTTTTGTCTATTTTTGTTCTCCCCTGACACACATTTTCCATCTCCTGTCCAGAATAAACCACTACCAGCAGAGGCTGCAGTCCTTATACTTCAAAAAGAAGTTTGCAGAGAGGATAGCGGAGATCAAACCCAAAGTTGAAGGTGGGAAAAGTCTTAAACACCCTGAGCATGATTTCTTCACTTTTTGATATTTGCCAAGGCATTAACAAGCAAGCTACCAAGTCTGAAAATCAATCTGAATCCGCTACAAACATGATTTTTTTTATGTTTCAGCTCTGACCAAGGCATCTAAGGAGATTTTACACAGTAGAAGCCTGAAGCAGCTGTTGGAGGTGGTGCTGGCCTTTGGAAACTACATGAACAAGGGTCAGAGAGGAAACGCTTACGGCTTCAAGGTGTCCTCACTCAACAAGATCGCAGACACCAAATCCAGTATCGACAAGTAAGAACACCCTTTACAGTCGTAACATTAAAACTTTGCAGGCAGGAACAGAGAAGAATGTATGGAGTATAAATGTCACATCTGGAACTGGGAATGTGATTTTGATAAAACTCCATATGGCTACTCAGATCTGAACCTACATAATAAAAGCAATATATTGCGCATTTGACTCGTTCGCTCCAGCTTAGTGCATCTGTGTGTCTCTGTGCATTTGTAGAAACATCACTCTCCTGCACTACCTGATCACCATTCTGGAGAAGAAATATCCCAAAGTCCTGATGTTCCAGGAAGACCTGCAGAGTGTCTCAGAGGCAGCCAAAGTCAAGTAGGTGAAGCCTTGGAGCAATGGTTCCCAGTCTGCGGGTTAGGGTTAGTGGTGGCGGGATAATTAACACGACTGGAAATGAGAAAATAAACATATTCTGCTACTCTAACTAATTATGTTTAGTTTTATTGACTTTTGTCTAATCTTTGCCTCTTTATGTAACACATTTCTGGATAGTTTTACCATCTGATTGAACTGCTCACAAGTGAAGACATATGCAGCCTCTGACAAGGCCATGGCGTTGCGATTAGACATGGCTTTACTTGAAAGAGTCATAAGCTATTCTCTGTGCGATAACCTTCTTTCTTACTTCTTTGCAGTATGACAGAGCTGGAAAAAGATATCGGTAACCTGCGCAGTGGTTTGAAAAGCGTTGAGAGTGTGAGTCACAGAGACTTATTAGAAAAGACAGCACATGTTTATTATTGGCAGTTGTATGGTGTTTAGTGCAGATCTGGTGTAGCTCTCGTTCAATTTCTTCTCTCTGATTTTCATTCTCAGGAGCTGGAATACCAGAAGAAGCGACCGCAGGAGCTGGGTGACAAATTTGTGTCTGTGGTGAGTCAGTTCATCACTGTGGCCAGTTTCAGCTTTTCCGATGTGGAGGACTCTCTCACCGAGGCCAAAGAACTGGTAAGTCCTTGCGTCTGTTTGGTGTGTTTCTACCAGACTTAAAAATAAAAAAAATAGAAAAATGTATCTGAGCAGACCGGACAGCAACACTGTCACTTGTAGACACAGACGCTGAAAGCTTACATCCCATTTCCTCTCTGCACAGCTGTTTCTATGCGCCTTATGAACCTCATCAGTCATCTTTCTAGGAAAGCGAACAGCAGGAGTGAGGTGTTCAGCTTCCTGCCACAGCACCGCTGACACTTTATTGGTCGGGCTGCTCTGCTGTCTTGCAGGTCAGGAGTGAAACCAGGAACAGCAGCAGAGGGTTAGATTCAGTTTGACACGACTGTGCTCTGCATTACATGGATACGGTGTCTCATTGTGTCATGGTTTCACACCTGCCAACTGCTTTAACGTGTCATTTTCTGAATGCCTTTATCAAATTTAACTCACTGTTAGGAGTGCGCACTCTATTTAAGCGTGGGTGGTCCTTGTGAAAATTAAAGGCTAAAGGTGCAGTCTAACAGAACGAGCACTTTCCTCATAGCTAATGTGCAGGACAAATGCAAAAAGAGGAAGCAAAGCTCAGTTTTGCAGATGGATATTTTAAGAGAAAACAGGCGTTTTACTACCAGAAACCTGAGCATATTCACCTTTTAATGGAGAGCTTGACACCCTGAAGTCAGATTTATGCTTCCGTCCACATTTACTGGTGCAGGACAGGAGGTGTTTTTTATCTTGGGCATGCCTTTTGCCCTATAGCATGAGTGTTAGCGCTACATTTACCAGAGTGCTCAGCTGGTCACATGGCAACCATTAGTCTCTCTGTGAATCATTTATGGTGTTCCACAGTTAAATATTTGAGTGTTTACAGTGGTCCCCTAGACTTGTGATTGGGAACGAGAGAACCCCTGCTGACCCTCTAAACACCTCCTTTCATCTTGTGTGTATGTGTGTGTGTGTGTGTGTGTTATAAAATACTTGAAAAATAACAAGATATAAAGAAAAAAAGGGACATTTAGCGATTTGTCATGCTTCACAGAGGAGGTAAAAAAACTGGCATCATTGACTGATGACAATAACTTACCTGCATCTTTGCTCCACCTGATGGAGTTGGCGTGTGATGGGCAGATCTTTGAGGGTATATGTTCTCAGCATGATCTCACATCTGGATGTTCTCCTGTTTTTAACTTACTGTGAAAAATACCCAACAAACACATTGCCTTAATTTGGGCTCTGGCTCCAGTCTTGGGCCTCAGCTGTAATCAGTAGCCGGTCAGATCTGGGTTAACATGGGCTTCAAAGCCCGACTGCTGGTACCCCTGCTCTGATTTCAAAGAGCTGAGACCTAATGAGTCTCCTGTAAAACAGTCAAAGACAGAGTAAAACATGGTTCTGCTGTGTCCTGCTGTAAATCTAATCCCACATCGCCACCCCCCTCCTTCGTGTACCCCACTTCTCTTTGGTCCCACAGTTCCTGAGGGCAGTAAAGCACTTCGGCGAAGATGCCAGTAAGATGCAGCCAGATGAGTTCTTTGGCATCTTCGATCAGTTCGTGCAGTCGTTCGCTGAGGCCCAGCAGGAGAACGAGAACATGCGAAAACGCAAAGAGGAGGAGGAGCGCAGGGCCAAGATGGAAGCTCAGGTATGTAATCGTTTGTTGTTTCCATATGATTCTTGACAAAAAGAACCACAGCTGTTACAGATAGTTTGAGAAGTTTAATCTGAAATATCCTAGAAAATCAGAGGTAACTAAGAGTTAAAGTAACACTATGTGTCTTTTGAAAAAGGAAAAACACATTATTTCTCATACAAATAAAAAGTTGAATTCATAACTAGTAAAATGGACCCTCGCTCAGTTCGTACACTCATTGGTTTTGCTGCTGCAGCCTCGCTTGTTCTGTTATGACCAGTAGCTTGGCGCCATAGAAACAACACTCCCTAATGGCAGGGTCCTCCCCCCCGGGCAGGACGGTGCGCCCAACATGCAGCAAAAACTGCTCCGAGAAGGTTTGAGGAACACGACAAAGATCCCAAAGTGTTGACCCGGCCTCCAAACTCCCCAGATCTCAGTCCAATCAGGCAAAGGTCATCATGTTCAGAGGGATCCTTTTTTTGTTAATGCAATAACCTTTATTTTTTGTGTCACCAGCTGAAAGAGCAGAGAGAGAAGGAGCGAAAGGCCCGCAAAGCGAAGGCAAATGGGGAGGAGGATGGCGGCGAGTTCGACGACTTGGTGTCAGCACTGCGATCGGGCGAAGTCTTCGACAAGGACCTGTCGAAGATGAAACGCAACCGCAAACGCATCAACAGCCAGAACACAGACTCGAGCAGAGAGCGACCGGTCACAAAGCTCAACTTCTAAGCAAAGGCTGAGGTGATCGTCCTCGTTTCGCTCACTCACCCAGCTCCCCCACCCTCCCCCTGCTCATCATTAGTTCCCCTCCAGGTCAAACTGACATTCCTCAGCACCCTCCTCCGCTCCCACCCAGCTCGACCTGAATGAACCACAGCCTCCCGTCATCGCAGCAGAGCCACAGCACAACATGTTTAGACCTTTCATCCTCTCAGATTTTGATGTTAAACGGAGCAGAAGCCAAAAACTGTTATTAACGACCAAATCCCATAACTCCCGGTGGAGGATCAGTTCAGTCAAACAAAACAGTTTTTAAGACAATGTCGTTGTAGGACCGGGATGTTTTGTCTCGTTCCAGGCATGAGAAGCGCTCACGGTTTGTTTGATAGGACGCGTTCTGTGCTGCTTTTGTATGTCAGAATCTATGCACAGTAGTGAAATGTGCAGCTTTTCGACTCCTTCAGGGCTTGATGCTCGACCCAAACAGGAAGATGATTCCATTAGAAAACACAAAGGGGCCATTTTGTACGGACTGATTTCATAGATTGAGAGAGGCTGCTTTCATGCGCCTGACTTGTCCGAGTGATAATTTACGGAGAAAGAATCTGAACTTCCTCCTGACGCTGCCGCTCTCTCGCAGTCTGAACCATTAGAGGACTGAGATGTGGTTTTAACTGTAAGTGATGCAGTTGAGAAGCAGAGTTTTTTTTTTTTTTTTATTCATCATTATTGACGCGCAGCATTTATATATCTGATCACTGTCTGTTTTATTTGAACTTTTTCCTGTTAAGAGCTGGCCTTAACTCTGTTGATTTTAATTGTTGAGTAGGTACTCTCAAAGGCCTGGGCCTAATCTGCAATTTCTCAACAAGTGTGGACACTCATGTCATAGATTACATATATCTATATATAAGGTTGCGTGCTTGTTACACATGCACATATGAATTCATAATTACTATGCTAAATGCCATTAAAACCATACCCAATTGATGCAATACACTTGTCTTTCCCCTCTGAAGGGAGTGCCCTCCTTTTATGTTTTTATTTGAATAGATGAAAGATGTTTTCTTCTTGCTGGCTGGATTTACACTGCACTGAGAAATAAAAAAGTAACAAATAACATCCTGATTTTAAATTCAGTGATCCACATGTGAGGTTTTCAACAAGAAAGAAAACCTCACATGTGGAAATGTAACCACTGATTTATATTTGCCCTGTCAGCAGCTGTGTGAATCCATCCAGCGTCAGACACCTCCACTGAACTTTTATAATTTAAATATTGCCTTCCATTGTAAAATGACCTGATGAAAATAAATGGGAGAAAACAGTTTTGAGTTTTTGTATCTGGTCAAGAAGCAAAGAAAACAAAGGACAGAAGAATCTTTTGTAGTTTGGAGGCTCATAGCACCATCTAATGGTCAATCTGCTACTCATCAGGACTCATTAATGTTTAGTGTGAGTTCAGACTCAACAAATCCAAATAATTTCTGATGTTACAATCAGGAAATGTTCACACCTCACATGTGATTGTTGTTAGTGAATCTAGTCTGAATTTCTCTTTAAATTCTCAATGAAAACAAAGTTAAAGTAATTACAAAACAATTATTTTCCTCAAGTCAGTCATAGACTCTAGACCAGTGCAGCTCAGTGACTTATTGTTTATTAATTATTACAATATTCAGTTGCAATTTAAAGAATATTTTAGTTGGACTGGATTTGTTGTGTCATTGCTCTGAATTGTGTGAATTTTCTTCCTGCACTTTACTGTTGACTTTTTTAATGAACAGTATTTGTTGAGAACAAAGTAATTTGTTGGTTTCTTAAACCAGATTAGTCCTCTACTTTATTTATCAATTTACTACCTGGAATAAATCAGGCCACAATAAACTCTTATAAAGATACAGAATGGAAAATTTTAATAGTTTCTCTTTAAAACTGTTTATTATAGCTACAAGATGTGGGTTTTTAAGATACAAAACCATTTTGTAATTCAACTGTTTCAATCTTTTTAAAAATCTACATCCATGTTTAAATGAAAACCTGTAACTGAGGCTCACTTCAGCAGAAACCCATGTGTCAACTTGTCGTCTGGCTCCTGCACAAAACATGAAACTCCGGTGTAAAAAGCTCTGCCAGCAACTTCCACCACTACAGCCTTGAAGTCTCCACACTTGGTCTCCTGATCAGAAACAGAAGAGAATCACAAACATAACTCAGAGAACAGAGGTGTGTTATTTTTTTTAATGGTTACAAGGCTTTTGGCGCCGCATCAGTTCACTTCTGACTATTCCTGAGGGTTTGTGGGTCACAGATGAACTAATTCAGCTTCAGACAAAAAACTCATGATGTGAAAATTGCCTGTAAATGTTAGCAGTGTACATAAACAGCACATATGAACCAGCTCAGGTACCTCGACAGCTTTCCCTGTGAACTGGGATCCAGTAGCTCCGCTCTGAAACGTTCTGGTCTGGTTGAGCCGAATCAGACCTTTGTGATACTGAAGAGCTATTCGAGCTGTGACACCAGAACCAGTGGGGCTTCGGTCCACCTGAGAACACATTTAAACCAGTTAAACCCAGGCTACGTTAATACCAATAAACCAGATGTTCTGTTCTTCAAACACCTGACATTTCACTAATTCAAGCAATAGCTCTCCTTTTTTTTCAGGACCAGTGTCGGTTAAATACCTGAGCTTCTGCGAACACACAGATATTGGCTGTGGGATCAGAGGAATAATCATCTTTTCCATCTGTGAGGATGGTGCCATAGAGGAAGGCCAGATCATCACTGGTTGGGTGGTGCAGCTTCACCTAGAGGTGAAAGAGACAAGACTGTTAATTCAACACATGCAATATGTTCCTGGTACTTCCTGTCTGGGATGTTAAATGTTCTGATGTCTGCATATTTCTGGTCTTGTATTTGGGATAAAACCACGAACCTGAGATTTGACAGCGTTGGTCACTGCTGTGGCTGCGTCCACGAGATCTCGAGTCCTGGACTTGGTCACATCCAGGCCAAACCTCTGGGCGTCTACAAAGGCGTAGAAGGCTCCTCCATAGCTGATGTCAACCGTCACATCTCCAAACCCTTCCACTGCCACCGTCACATCTGGAGAAAAGTTTAGTTGACATAAAAACACACAAAAAATGGTTTCTTGAAGGACAAATAATCAAGATGAGTTTCCTACCTGTTGCAAATGCAAACGCTGGCACGCTGAGAAACCTCACCCCTCCTGTTTTGCCATCAGAGTACTTGACAAACGCCCTCACCAGACCACAGGGACAGTGGATGTTCACTTGTGTCTCCGGCGACTGCGTTTCCTTCACCAGTTTGTAGTCGACGGCAAAGCGTCCGAGCGCGATGACGGCGTGTCCGCACATGGTGCTGTAGCCCTCGTTGTGCATGAACAGCACCCCCAGGTCTGCCTCGGGTATCTCGCTGTCCACGATCAGGGCCCCGTACATGTCATAGTGCCCCCGCGGCTCGTACATCAGCGCCCTCCTAAGGTGGTCTAGGTGTTCCCGCACGTAACGCCGCTTGGACAGCACGCTGTCACCTTTGACCTCCGGGTAGCCGCTGACGATGATGCGTAGAGGCTCTCCACCTGTGTGCATGTCGACTACTGAAAGCTCGGCCCCCTCGTGAGGTGGAAGCTGCATTTCCATCTTGGTGCTAAATTAAAACAAAACAGAGGCCATTGGGTCAATGTGCTGTTTGATTTCAACAATAAGTAAGTTGTGACTTATACTCACCTCATGTTGCTCACTTCCATCAGAACTGTTAAAACCAAACTGTACTTTTCCCAAACATATTTTAAAGTCAGACTATTATAGAATATGAAGCTTGTCACATCTTTCCATGATGATTCTGCGTGAGAACAAAAGGTAAATCCCATTATCCTGTACTGTGACTGAAAAGTACTAGTGAACGGTAGCATTTAGGATGTTGGTAATCTGCTTATTAAGTTTCAAACAGGCAGGGTGTGTGTGTGTGTGTGTTTTCTTCTGGACAGGATCGTGCCACCACAAGGAGGAATGGAAATCTCAGAGGCAGTAACATCCAACAACAGCGGCAAATTCCTCCAAAGGTATTCAAACATTCAGTCAGCACTACAGGCTATTAACGGTTTACTCTACATACTATACTGTATAATATTGTTATGAAACCAATGATCAGAAAAATAACTTTAAACCATATTTGGTTTAACTTCAACAGAGGTGAATGGCGAAAGGCAGCGAAAAGTCGTAGGACAAAGTGTAACGCGACCGTATTCTCTGGTAAAATGCTGCAAGAGACCAGCTTTATTTTCTATTCAACTCCAGAAAGAGTCATTTTTACCTGGTTTAGATTTTCTCCGTACTTTGGACTCAAACTTGTGCCAGCTTCAGTCTTTCCCTGTGAGTGCGTGTCTCAGTTTGCAAAGACTCTAAAATACGACTTTAGCGCCACCATGCGTTGTGGAGGGCTTTATGCAGCAAACACTCCAATACGCGCTTTTATTTACAAGATTTTTACAGTTGAATTAAAACTCCAAAATTTGTGGAGACTTCTGAACCTATTTCAAGAACCATCTTTAAATAATTTATAAGGGATTGTTTCAACATTAGCACCTGTGACCAGGTGGATTTACAGGCTCTACTTTTTTTTCTGCTTCAGAAGAAACAACTTACCCTCACAAATTCTGCTTTAACTCACCTGGATGCTGCAGTTTTCGTGGCTTCAGATTTCTGCACAGACTGACTTTTGTGTTGCATGACAGAGGAGACCAAACAACAGACTGTGATCAGGCATCAGTTTCATTATTCACTTCACTGTTGACAGGTTCCCTGGGTGCATGCAAGGTCATTTATGTATCTAAGATAAAATAAACATTACATCATCTAACCATCACATACATGCTTTCATCATTAAAGTTGCAGCCATACGGACAATGAAATAAAACTTTACATCTTTCTTATCACTTTTTTTTTTTTATCCAAACAGAAGAAACAAATGAAAACGTTTGTCACCAATCAGGGTGCACGCTCATTTAGATTTGCATAGCAACGTGTGTGTGGTGGCCCATTGTTTTAAATCATCTCTGATCTAAAAACATTATTTGCATTTTAATACTATTTAATCTTACAAGCAGGCAAATATAAAATCACTAATACTAAATAAAGAATTCATTAGAACAAATATACCTGAGCAAGAGACAAAGTTACATGAAGGAGTAGACAGTAAGTTTGCTGCATCACCTGCTGAAATATTCATACCTTGTTAGAGAAAAAATCTTTCACCAAAAAACTGAAACAATGAAAATTAACAGTAAAAATGTTAAAATAATTAAACTGTCATTACTATATTCCTACTTCACATGCATGGGAAAGAGCTCAAACACAATTTAAAGAGGTTTTTTTTTTTTAAGTTCATATAAGGAATGCATAGAGCTGTGATAGATTAACAGGAGACAAAAATATTTTCCATTATCCTCCAGTTCTGTTTGTCTCATCACAACAACACTGAATGAGGCTTTATATTGTAAGGCACATGTTTAATTACCTGACAGCTGACTAATAGAAAGGTAGTCACCATTGTTACTCCAGTGAGGATGAGCAACAACATCTTAAACACTGTAGAGTTTCCTCCTAAATTAGACAAAGCGAGACTGTTATTTAACACACAGGAAGTGTATGTGGAGGAGTTTTACTGAGCTCCAGGTCTTTCAGACGTTCTGCCCAAAACTGCAAACTGACCTCCAGGAAAAAGGGAAGATCATGAAAATGACAACTCAAAATATGTTTAAAAAATGTGACTTGACCTCAGCTACTTCATGTCAGACTAAGATGCTTAAGAGTATCATACATGAGATACGTAGCTCTACACAGGACCAAAGTGCCTCATGAGTCAAAGACTGTTAGAAAAATCCCTGGGTTCTTCAAGTGCTAAGGTAACATGGAGGATTTCTGCATGCAGTCAAGTGTTTAATGCAAGAAATTTCTTTGGCAGGCCAGAGTCCAGCAGGACATGCATGATGCTTATAGACATCAGTTTTTTTTTTTAAGAGATCTAGTTTGTGGGTTTTTAATCAGTGAATTCAAAAAGGCCCATCATCTGTTTTGGGTGTAGCAGGCCTGGAGGCAGAGGCAGAGACTGAGTCTTGACTCTTGACCCTCGCCTTTGGAGAGGAGGTCGGCGGCAGTGACAGTCTCCTTTTCATCGACAGCAACCTGAGGATCTCGCCCACCTGAGACTCGAGCACTGACAGCCGGCCGCTCAGGACCTGAATGTCGCCCTTCAGCTCCTGCTTGGCGTCGTGCAGCGTCGCCTGGAGAAAGCCTGCTCGGGCACCGGCTGCACATAAGAGTGTTTGAGGGAGTCGACAGCGAGGCTGTGCTCGAACGGGTTCCTCTCCATCGGGCTCTTTTCCATGGGGCTTCTCTCGAAGGAGCTCCTGGAATCCCCGGCTCGGTCGATGCGCAGGTCGCTCTTTGTGATGCCGCTGTCGCAGGAGTCGGTTTTGTGCAGGGCGCTCGTTTCTTCACCTGTTTCTCCTGCACTGTTGCCTCCCTCTGCGCTCTCTCCACCTTCCTCTGAATTGTTGGCAGCTACTAACTGTTCTGAGGATTGCGATCCCTTCGGCCACTGCTCTGCTTTCTGTGCCTGCTTTTCTTGCTCGACAGCAGGAGCCGCTGGGGCAGCAGAGGTTGCATTCCTGAACTTTGCCCATCCTCTGGCACCTCTGCCAGCCTTAACACCCCCTACAGCTCCCTCTCCACCTGCACCACTGCCCCGTGCAGGGCTGTTTACCCTCTCTGCACAAGGCCTTGATATAGACTCCCCTGCCTCTTGTGTGGAACTCTGCTCTGACGTTTCCGTGAGGACAAACGTATGCGGAGGTGCAGCGGTGCTACATCCGCTGTCTGTGCTCCCTTCTCCTGCGCAGGTCACATTATTCTCCTGCTGCTGAGAAGAAACAGCCTGACAATGTGCATAAGGGTTTGAGTCGGAGGGGGGTTGGTGGTGGTGATGCTGCTGCGGCTCCACCTGCACACAGTTATGTTCGAGATAAGCGTGAGGCTCCCCTGGTGTTTGAGAGTCTCTCTGCTGCCTGAACTTCTGGAACAGCTTTCGGACCGGGTGGTCCTCAGGGATGGTGAGGGTCACCTCACTCCTCTGACGCTCCTGCTCCCTTTTCACATCAGCAATCTTCCTGAAGATGACCTGAAAGAGGGAGAATCTGAGCATGAGGCCTGTGATGTGGATTGTACTTTAAGCAGTAGCAGAGCTACACTGCACATTGTGCTCTACTTGGATGTAACAGAATGTACATATATAATGCAGCTTTAAAGCAAAGATAACCTGCTATGTGTGATGAAATATTTAAGACTTGAAAGCAGCAATGCACCAGGGAAACAGTTAATGGAGCAATAATGCAATAATGGCGCGACATCCAGACCCTGAGAGTTTCTGGAGTCGCTCAGAAAACAGAGATAAGAAAAGTTCTTACAACTTCTCAGCACCTTTTTTTCTTTTCTCACTCGGACTTCACAACATTTTTTATCCATGTTGTTGAATGACAGAGCACTACAGCAGTCCTCATCAACATTTAACTGGTGTGTGTGAGAGAAATGGCCCTACTACTAAATGTTTCTTGGTCTGATCTTGATCCAGTTTTGCTGAGGTGACCATTAGACAGACAGTTCTCCCTCCTCTAGGAATCAGCTCAATCAAAAACAACTACGGAATAGACACTAAAACCAAAAGGGTCAAAATGTTGCTGTATAACACAGAAATGATTAAAATAATAAGGCAGCGGCTGTCGAGGCGTTCCTATCAGCCAGCGATTGTATTGATTTCTAACACCTATTACAAACAGTGCCCATGTGCAGTTTTGATGCACGTGCACGTGAACAGAATATATATATAAGTAAAGACGGCTGAGATTAAATCTAAAACCTCCACAGGCAGGAACAGTTTCTAAAGCTGCTGGAATTAATAATAGACGTCTTTCTTTTCATTTGATACATTTTAAGTAAAAGCCATAAATCTTTGAACACATAGCCACAATTTGCTTTGAAATTGTTTAGATTTAGAGCTGCTTCACAGAGGACGCGTGTGTTTTCAGCATTACATAGGATTACATAAGACCAGAGCAGCAACAAACTAGAAAAGGCACATTGTCATGGTTTGTCTGTTTTTGTTAAATTGAGATAGATCCGCACAGTTCTAATATTCTTCAGGGGTCTGACTACTGATTTTATTATTACTATTAAGTAAGTATGTTTAATTCCTTAATAAAAGTCACTATTCTAACAGATAAAAGCCTTGTGTTTCAAATCTACTGTATATTTCATATGAGTTGCTCCTGAACAAAGAACACAACAAATCACATGTATCAGACTGACTTTAAAGTGAATATCCATTAAGAATTTATGTAATGTTGTTCCCATAGGGCAACATTACAGCGATATATATATATATATATATATAATATATATATATATATATGAGCAACTTACTCTCAAGACTGGAGGGCGATACATCTCAATGCTTTAATGGGATTAATACATATGGCCCAGAAAAGCTCTATCAAATATTCATTAGCTTTTTTTATTTTCACTGAAATTTTGTGATTGCCTCACGTCCTCTTCACACTGCAGAATAAGATGAACTCTTAATGTGCAACTTCAACATTATTTATATTTAAACTTCAGACTGCTTTTCAAAGCCCTTAACAGGCATTGTCCCCATTTGTTCCCACTTAAGTAGCTCTGCTTTTATGTTTTTCAGCACTGTCTCTGCCTTAATTTAATTCTTTAATTTATTTTTTTAATTCTGCCTTAATTGAAGCAATATGATATTTACACTGAATGAAATATTCAAGACCCAAGACTCCATGTTTCTATGGCTGCAGTATTCTACATGTCTTGTTCATAATTTTATGCACATTTCCCAAACATTCAGCCTGACATGTTTGGTATCTCAAGTTCGGGAAGCTTGTAATGACTGATACAACTATAAATAACGCATTGTTTGTTGTTGTTTTTGAAAAAGAGAAAAGGATGGTTGCTGTAATTTCAGTGCTCCTGTCATTTCATTTTGTCATTTTTTTTTACCCGTTTTCGTAGATTGCAAGGTCAGTATGAGGTTGCGGGAGAAGGAGTTGGCAAACGCTGTGTAAAACTCCAGGACCCTCATCAGCGCTTCTCTCCTGATGACGTGCAAGTCACAGTAAGTCAGAGCCCGGACGTTCGCGCAGGCGCGGGCCAGGGTGGACTCCTTCCAGAATGCGTCTCCAAACACATCACCTTTACCTGCACAAGGGGAGAAAAGTGTTTAATTCTGTGTCATAAAAACACAGAAACAAGTTATAGAGTTTATTTTCAGGTTATGTTCAGGTGTGGGACAGATTTCCTCCTCAGGACATCACGTTACACTAACACAACCTTTGTTCTAGTTTTATCATTGCAGGCGCAGATACCTAGGATTGCGATGACCTCATCGTCCTGGATGACTTCGAGTGAACCAGAGACCACGAAGCAGAGCGTGTCCAAGCTCTCGCCAATGTGGAAGATGAGGTCTCCGGGCGCGCAGTGCGTGGTCTGAAACTCCACGGCGAGGGAGCGCAGGCAGCCGTCGCTCGCCAGACGAAACGCTGGGTGGTCGTTGAACACCTGCCTGTTCAGGTGGACGCAGATGTCTGCTCGCATGTCTTTGGGACAAGTTGAGAGAACCTGAGGGGAGAGGGTGAGATATGTAGAGCTGACCCTGACCCTGAGTGTCAATGAGTGCACTAGATCTCCTGTTTTGACCTTTGAGGCTCGTCACTGTTCACATCACCACGTCCACCTTTAACCCAGCCCGTACGTTTTTATGATACTGTTCAAAATGATAGCATTCTGACTTTCTGAGCTCTCAGTTTTCACCTTGATCAGTTCAACTTTGGACGTAAAACATGAGACACGTGTGAGCTCTATAAACCTCTTTAGAGTCTGTAGATTGTGGTAACCCTCAGTGACCCCCGTACAATTTCACTAAAATATTGGTTACATACAGTTTAAATTACTTTTTTAGAATTTTAGAGTTTGTTACTTGATGCTGGGATATTTCATAAATTACTGTTACTATTACTACTACTGATACCTTATCTGTGTCAATGCCCTTTGACATGGCCCAGGTAGAGACAATGAAGTCCATGACTCTTTCGCTCAGGCCTTTGGGAACCTGGTAAAGTTTGAGGAAGTCACGCACATTGTTGAGCATCTCGTGGTAGCGGTTTGTGTTGGTGTACATCTGCTGGAAGATGGTGGTGACATTTCCAAAGATGGTTGCGTACAGCAGCGCTAAGACAAAAGATACAGAGTTAATGTTAGATAAACAAGCAGCTTCACAAACAGTCAGACATGTAGAGCAGATGTTTTATTTCAGGAAATCATCTGTGATCATTAAGATTTTGTTCCATATGAAGGTCTGAAATGTTTTCAGGTCAAAAAAATATATACATTTATAGGATTTGTATTCCAAACACTGCTCAGGTATTTCACCTCAAATTTGGGATTAATTATTAGATAAATATTATAGATAACTAAGGATGACAACATTAGTTTTAAACTTTTTTAATGGATCATGTACATTTTGCATGTTTTAAAGAGCTAAAAAGCTCTCAAATTTATTAAATAGCATTACATGTACTACTTAACTTGTACCTTAAAGGGACTTTTTAATTTAAAGTTCACCTGAAACATGGAAATAAATAATGAATTAATTAATGGACTGTAACATGTTAGTGTATTTTTAGCAGTTTAAGGGATTTGAAATCCTCTGAAGAAACATGAAATTTAAGGCATCAAAGAGGTGACATGCTTTCATATAACCCACTAAAAATGCCAGAACTGTTAGAATCCATTCATTTATCCATTACCTATCCCATTAAAATTCAATTAAACTACCTTAATACATAACAATCAATTAATTTACCCATTAATTATCCCCTCCAAATTTTTAGAATTTATAAACATCACATTTTATAAAAATTGATGTTGTTAAAAAGTATAAATGAATGATGGATTTTCATATTTATTGGTCAGATTTAAGGGGTTTTGACCTCTTTTAAAAGCCTGTAATCTATGCATACAGTATAATATATTCAAATATGTTAATGTATAACGATCCATATATTTTTATCCATTAATTATTTTTAAAGAATTTTTAAAGAAAAGGTTATAGGAAAAGACAAATGTGTGATGTAATGCAATATGAGTAATACTAGTATAAAGTAAACAATAATGTCTAACTGGTAGTTTTAATTAAGCAAGAACTGCTGTGCATTTTAGTGAAAATAATGGCATTTTGTTGGCTAACTTTCTTTACTGTTCATGTATTCTACTGATGTTAACATATACACAGCCACATATAATGAGCTGTGGAGTGAGTCTATAATGTACAGTAATTCATAATGCACACTTCCTCAGTGAGACTACCGCTCTGCAGCGCTGCAGTGACCTCAAAGAGTCAGTCAGTATCTCCTATCGTGAGGTTTTACCCACTCAAGAGGAAAGAGTCGTCTCCAGTCGTCACTGGAGGATCACAGAGGTTAGGATACATATCTAACGTGATGGCTCACTGTTCAGTTACTACACTCAAGCCTGCAGGCGAACTCTGCCTTTCCTCCGTTCCCCTCTCCCCCTCACATAATTACTGTATCTGTAGCAGGAGATTTGTCGGTCGTAATCTAACCTGACACTTTAGTTTGACTGAGTGATCTTCAGGATTGAGATGCCACCAGAGTAATGGGTGTTTACTTTTGGAGGCACAAACCTTGAAGCGTGACTGTCAGATTGTGTTTCCCTCACTGTTTTCATTGCATCACTTTACATGCTGTTTTAGAGGAGTGGGCCAAAGGTTGGTACACGATGGGCGAGTCGTGACGGAGGAACTGTAAGCAAAGGCTGACAGTGGAACCAGTGACACTAAAGGTGAAGCTATTACTGTAACTGCAGTGGGTGATGACACCTGCATAAAAATAGATGTTTCTATTTTTGTGACAAGGTTCAAAGTAATCTAAACTGAGGTTGGTTTGACTGCACTCGATTTTTGAGGTGAATGGAGTTATTTTTGTGAACGAAACATTTGGAGAAGTTTATATGACTCTACTGTTCACCACTCCCTAAACTATGGATAGTTTAATGTAGAGTTCAGTCTGATGTAGACATCAGTCTACTGCATGAAAAGAGGTTATGTTCCTCCAGTAATTCTGCATTAACCATCAGTGACAGCGCAAAATAGAAAAATGTAAAAACATTTGACCCCTTAAGAAAAAAATTACTTAAAGCAGAGAAGGGGTTGAATTGTTTCAATATGAATGAATTAACACACAGACAGAGCTCTTTTAATAATGGGTGGTGATGACCAACCTTCAGACAGACACTCATAGAGCAGGCCGGGCGCTGAACATGTCACTTTTTATTATCGACAAAGCAGAGTACTGAGCTCTCCCCCAGTGGTTCAAGCACAGGGACTGCAGCTAAATGTGAATTACACGAACAGAGTTGAGAGACACTGTGAATTACCTAATACTGCTGAGTGTAAAGAGTTATTCATGTATACAAAACTCTGTAAGGGATCAAAATCATATTTAACATTACACTTCATCATTTCAGTGTCCAGGAATTAACTATTCTTTTTGGATTAATCACATATACACTGCTCAACTTACTCTTAACATCAACCTGGAATGCACTGTTTGTTTAAATACACACATGTAGACATTTATCTATGAGTGCATTTGTCTACATGTGATTTATGAGCTGAGCAGTTTTGTGTTGTTGTTTCTTGTTAATTATGTTTTTAAAAAGCACATAATCAGCATCAAGTCAAGATAAAATCATGTATGTTAGCACAGTGGTGTTGGTCTCTGCTACAGCACACATTTATCTGTGAGAAGCAGCGACGTGTTGTGATGAATTTTCCTGACTGTCTGTGAAGATTCTCAAGAACCTGTGCAGACTCTGTACCATATGTTGCTTTACTGCAGCTGCTGGATAGCCGGCAGGCCTGCGGAGCTCATTGTCATGTCTTGCATGCAAGTAAATTCATCCAGATTGTTTCTGCTCCTGCAAGGTTCTTCTGGCATGTTATGAGTGGATGAATGGATGAGTGAGATGAAAACAGCATCAAAAGCGTACAATACAATTCCTCTGGTGTAGAGTGAAGGGGAGACTGAAAAGTGGCTGTTTCTATGCAGCTGTTGGTCTGTAAAAACAACCACTCCTCGTGTATGTTATCACTGTTGCACAATCACATTGTGGTGGCCAGTTAGCTGGGCTAGCCATAGCTAATTATTTGTAAGACAACCATAAAGTTGTTGAATTCTATCTTATGTAGATAATGGATTATTTTTCTGAAATGTGGAAGTTAGTATGTCATACCACAGTGTTAAATACGTAACAGGCCACTGGTTTGAGCATTAACCTCAAGCCAATAGTGGCTAAAATACCAGTGTCCAAACTGGTGTATCAGCAGACCGATGACATTAGGTGGCATGTGCTTGTAGAAACGTTTTTTCCAAGGAAGAGAAGGTGCACAATTGTAACTCTGACGCAGTCTTTGTACTTTTTATTTTATGAATCAGTGTTTCGGCACATTCGTTCTGTCACTGACGCAAGTGTGAAGCTGCTGTTCTTTTGTCCTCTGCCACTGTCAAGATTGTTTTGGTGCTTGTCCGCTGAAGGAGAAAAACTGTGGTCACTTTGATTTAAGCTGTTTTGAAAAACCTCACTATGAATTTAAGTGGACAAACTGTCCACTGGCAGTTGATAAATTTAGGGTCTTTGCCATTTGTCTGAGGCCTGGAAGAAAACAGGAAAGATTGGGAGCCTTGTCTTAAGTGGAAGTTAAATGTGAGATAGAAAGAGTGAGTTGGTATCTGTGTTTGATGCTTGTGTAATTTTACTGTCTGTATAATGGCATCTCCATTTACTGCTCCATTAACCACCAATGGTACAAGTAGAGTAATGGCGGAATGACGCTTTTTGTTATGTAACATCAGAGCCATTAAGTTTGTTGTTTTCTAATATGTCATTTAGAAAAGATTAAAATTCTGCAGTGATAATAACAAACAGAATCTCCTGAGACAAAAAGGCAACTTAGCTTAAAATGTATTTAGAGGATTTGAAATGCTTGAGAATGAATAAGATGTGTGGGATAAATAGTAAACAGTGACTGAGTACTTACAGCCCACCATCATCATTGCCACAGAGAAAATCTTCTCTCCATCCGTGGTCGGAGCGATGTTTCCAAATCCGATGGTGGTGAGACTGGTCATGGTGAAGTACAGAGAGGAAATGTACAGCGTGTCCTTGTTGGGGCCACCCTCCCACTGGCCTGTGCCGCTGGTGTTGTAGCGGTAAGGAGTCCCTATGCTCACAGCCAGCTGGTAGAGCCAGCTGTCCGTCTTGATGGTGTTGGTGGTCTCGTCGATGACCTCGTAGTCCCCGATGCTGTACCAGATGCAGGCCAGCCAGTGGGCCACCAGACCGAACACGCACACCAGCAGGACCAGGACGGCCGCTCCGTACTCCAGGTAGTGGTCCAACTTCCGGGCAACTCGGCCCAGACGGAGCAGTCGGATCACCTTTAGGGAGCTGAAGAGGCTGCTGAGACCCTGCAGAGTGAGACAGGAGGGAGAGGTGAGAAAACATATTTCATATTTTTGTTTACAGAAACTGCAACTAAAGAAACATGCCTATAAAAATCTGTTGTTCAGTTTAATTTACACTGTTTCTTTGATAGCATGAGTAAGCATTCAATATTTCATGAATTTTAAAATTCAATCATTAAGGCCACGCATTAAATATCACTGCTTATTTAAAGGAATAGTTCAACATTTTTGTTGTCACATTCCTTGTCATCCCCATGAGGAAACTCCAAGAAGTTACTGTGAAATAGTTCTTTGAGATAATGAACAAGTTAATTTTTGAGCTTGAGAGGTTCTGGCAATTAGATTTCGTTACTTTTGGCCAAAGTCCAGGCTGTTTCCCCTTATTTTCAGTCTTTGAGTTAAGCTAAACTTAACGGTCTCCTGGCTGTAGCATCATATTTAACAGACACAATAGTGGTATTAATCTTCTCATCCAACTCTCCATAAGAAAGGAAATAAGTATATTGACAATGATAATGACAAACTATTCCTTCAAAAGACTAACGTATATTTCCTTACTGGAAGCACAGAGTCTTCTGTCCGTGTGGTATTTCTGTGGAAGTTTGAAGATTCACGAAGATGACTCGCTGACGATGCAGATGTGATGACGTCCTTCATAGAGACAATCAAACAGGAATATTTTCATGTTTACAGCAGAAAACAAATCCTGTAGTAATAGGTTTGTAAGAAAATCATCCATCATTTAAAGCTACAGTCATAAAATCCACTGACCTCATCTACATTTTCAAAGGCGTTGATGATATCGTAGGGCAGACAGGACAGCAGATCGATGACAAACCACGTCTTCAGGTAATTCATTCGTATCAGCTTGGCGTCTGAGATGACCTCTCCAGCAGGACCCACAAAGGTGGTGTGGAAGTTCAGTACAATGTCGATCAGGAAGATGACATCCACGACGCTGTCCAGCACCAGCCAAGCCAGGTTGTTTTGCTTAGTCTTGAAGGAGACATTGTAGGGTACCATGATGGCGGTGTAGAAGGTGAGGATGAGGATGACCCAGTCCCACGTGGTCTTGAAGGTGCAGTAATGGAGAATGATGTGCGGCGGCGTCTTGGGGGCCTCTTGCTTGTACTGAGGGAGAATGTCTGAACCCAACTGGAGAGCCTGTCATTACGAGGGAGCATTTACAATCATGAGTAAATGTAACAAGGAACAGCAGTCTCATCATAAAACTGTCCAGCTGTTATAGTGGCTATTCAGTGTTTTCTACAAGTCAATGACCAACTGAAAAAGAGCTGAAATAAGTGTTTTTGTTATTCCCTACATTTCCCAGATGCCCTTTGCCATCCTGGGAGGATGGTTTATGTTTCTGTCTGTTTGAACATTTAAAGCAACCTGCCATGTTATTGCACTGTATTCTGGTCTGTTTAGACCAAACCTCTTCAGTTTCTTTCTTAGTCATTGTTGAACATTGATAGAAAATGTTGAGTCCACAAAGAAACCATTTGACTCCCAGTTCATGCTGATACTCCCTGGTTGCTGGGTTGGTGCAAATACAAGTAATGATGAAAGAAATGCAACTGTCTCTCCAGCAATTCCACTGAAATTTTAAGTGGATTTGTCCTTTAAATTGGAAAACCCTCTTACCTGGAGAAACATTACTCTTAAAAAAAACTCTTTAAGAGCTTTCATCATTGAACTTGAGGTATTTTCCATAGCAACATCCTCCTATAGACCTGTCTCACCTCAGCCAGTCTGGAGGGCTTGTGGCTGACCTCAGTCTTGTTCAGTGGCGCCAACTGCTGCACCAGGTTTCGGTTGTTGGTCAACGCCCGTGTCAGTCTGGCAAACTTTGTCCATCCTGGTCAGAGACAAAAGGACAGATATTTTTATTAACTTACACAGTACAACATGGCGTCCATGCCCACTTCCCCACATTTTTATTTTACAAAGAATATTTTCAGTGGCCAAGAACAATGCAGTCACTCTGACAAGTGAAAAAATTGGAAAATATTTTGTGACTATGTTACTAATAGCTGTTTCCCACAGGTGAAAAATGACCACTCGAGGGAGGAGGCAGGTGAAGCGCTGATGGGAGGCTCCAACAACATTGTGTTTACCAGGTACCCTTCAGTCATTTTTCCATTGTACACTTGATCATTGCTATCTTTAAACTGTATTTCATGGGTTTATTGTGTCCCAAAGATAAAGACGGTGTTTTACAGCAGCACATATGCTTCTTGGTGTGTTTTCACTGTAAAGCCTGTCAGCAGCACTCGTCAGCTGCTTGTGTTAAAAGGGACTGACATCTCTTCACTTCCTCTGTGTATAAGCGGCATTTTCATACAGTCACCGTCCCCATGTGGCCTGAGTGTCCTTTGTTTCTGCTTGATGTATGTAGTGGCACACTTAATCCCCAGGGACCAGTGCTGCTCACTGACCCGCACACACAGCACCTGGACAGTTGTATGTTACATACCAGGAAACAAACGTCCATTAAGTCTTATCTACTCGTGTGTGCGCTGATGGTTTGAGCTTTGTGCATGCAGGTCCTAACATTTCGAAACAGTTACATACTGAATCATCTAGTCTGGAGTATGAACTCTCTCACCTCTTGTTGATTCGTCTTCGATTGGCTGCTTGAAAAGTGTGATGTCTCTGAAGGTGCAGAGAAACAGCACCACCTTGTCCTTTTCATTTCTGATTGGAGCGACCTGCATGTAAAGCCATATCGGCGTTCCTGTGGACAATGAGTTGTGAGAGAGCACAAAGGGAAACCTGTATCTAAAAAAAAGAAGCTGACTAAATGTTATTTAGTCTGTCAGTGTTTTCTCATGCATGTACACTCACTATTCTTTGTGTAGAGCAGCACTTCATAGAAATTGGACTCATAGTTGTTAAAGGTTTGTCTGATTTTGTCTATAGTCGTCTTATCAGTCAAGTCACCGTACATGAAGCTGCAACATAAGAGAGAAAGAAGGCAGGAGCCAAAAGGTGTGCATGTGCTATTAGCAGAGAAAGAAAGGCAGAGAATTAAAAACAGACAAGTGAAAATTAGTTATCACATTATTAGTTGTGCTTTGTTTTGCAGATTTAAAAAGTTATAAAACGTCTGCTGAAACTTCACATTCAGCTCATTACACTACAAAGCTCCATCTTACTTGCACATGCTGCTCCTGTGCATGACCTCGGCTCTGTGGTAACCCGACAGCCTGCAGAATCCATCATTGCTGTACACGACCGGCCAGTCCAAGATCTGCGCGTTTCCCAGCAGGAAACTGGTGTCTGCAGCAAAACGCAGAAAAATCCAGCAGTCAGAAACAAAACTAGTCACAACACACCTGCAGACTGCTGCACCTGTTGATCATTTCAGGGTTTCTGTAAGTGGAGTTTGAGAAATGACACCTCATTGAAACTGGACAGATTTTTACTATTGGCTGATAAAAACAGAAAAGCTCTGTTGTAAATTCCAATAAGAAACAATTTAATCAGATAATTAGATGTTTTTTTCTTTATTAATACTTCCCTAAAAATCCTGCTGACCAATGTCACTAAACTTCATCATATCTGTGAATCTGTACCTGAAATATTGAGTCTAATTATTTAAACTACTGTAAAATAAACTCTCCCACAACTAACATTCTTTTAATAACCATACATAATGTAAACAAGAGGCAAAAATCATTAATATTTAAAACAACAGTGGCAATCAGATGAGTCAGTGGGCAGAAATAGTTGTTGATAAAATGTTTATGTTCCACCCTTAATGTTAATGAAATATTAATGACGAGCTGCAAAGTTCTTCAGCTTTACAACAGTTCTGAGGGAGCTGCAGTCTACAGAGAAAAGACCGAGAACATTTTCTCCAAATGAAAGTGCACAGTCACTACTGAAGCTGTTAAACAAGCATCTGCATGTTTATCTTCATATTAATGTTTAAGTTATTACACAGACCAAATCTGCTTAAAATACATAGCTGAGGTGAACAGTAACTTTACAGACTTCTTCTCCACTTTGCTTTATCTTTCATTACACTGACACACACTAAAAACCTCCAGTCTCACACTTCCACAATCCAGCTGCCCACCATACAGATTGTCTTTATTAAGACTGTTACAGCAAAACAATAAACTATTAAATTCTACAGGCACTTATAGAGATAATATACCACAAAGAGAAACTAAGTCACCATAAATCATATTATATACATCCCCCTAAAAGAAGGCTTCCTCTTTAGTTTGACTGAAGTCACTAAACACACCAAGTCTCTTCAGGGAAACCAGTGAACTTGTTTCCACAGATAATTATAATGGTATGAAGAAAACATGATTTTATACCGCTTTCATACTAATTTTATCTTATTAATCTAGAGAATTTGGACATGACATATACTGCATAATTAATCAGTACAACTGTGATGCATTGATAAATAACTGTAAGAAGAAAAAAAAGGAAATTACAAGGACGGGTTAGTTGATCCTTCTTCCCATTAAATGATGCGGAAATAACATTAAATGTTAACTTTAGCATCCCAGCCTCTGTGTGGTACCTGGGCTGACATGCCAAGTCTACATCCATTAATTCTTGTTTCCCTTTCAGATTAAAACTCACCGCTGGAGCGCCGGACTATATTCTCCAGGAAAGTGTTTTGCGGAGCCACCAGTCCTCTCTTGCCCCCATGCATTATGAGGATTCAGGGGGAAAGACTCGCTGCTGCTCGGTGGTCGTGCTGATGTTAACTACCCCCTCGGCTGAGAGTGCCCGACAGGAGCGTGGACCACAAGTGTCAAGTTAACCACAATGATAAGAGGTATAGCCGGGCCACGGTTTCAAAATAAAAGCCTCATTGTCGAATGTGGTATTTTTCAACGAAAGAAGATCAAACTTATTAAATGGAATCTATCTATCTATCTATCTATCTATCTATCTATCTATCTATCTATCTATCTATCTATCATTATTATTATTATTATTATTATTATTATTATTATTATTATCATTATTTACCGGAATCTGAGTTAAATAGTAATTTTTTTAAAAATTAATTTCATTTTCACAGCACATTTATCGCCACAACGATTTACAAATAAGAAGTCATACATCATAACAGATTATTTGGATGGATCTTTTTTCACCAAGTCTTTAGATATGTCTCGTACCGCTATTACTACATCAGCCTTAATAATAATAATAATAATAATAATAATCTTTTATTTTGAAGGAAATACCAACACTGTTTTCCGGTCTTATTCCGGTATTTTTCATTAAGACCTGTATAAATGGACTGATTGGAATTTCTGTTGTATCTTTGCTTGAACTTTGGTTTATTTATACAGACATTTATTTGCATGTATTATGTAATGATGTGGGCCTACAGTTCAGGCTCCTGTCCACCATCCATAGCTAATAATAATGATGTCATGATGACAAGATGTTTTGAAAAATAGAACTGAAAAACAACAAACTCTTTTGGGAAGTATATGTCTGTTAACATTGCCTTAATCAATGCTATTTGGATTTCTAAAATATCATTTGAAGACTCCAGGTCTATCCTGTCGCCAGAATGTACTGAGGAGAATTTTAAAAAGTTAAAGTGAAATTGTAAAATCAAGAGGTTTTTTTTTTTTGCACTTTTGAGGCATTGGCACTTAAACTGTTTGTTTCCATTTTGTGCAACTTCAATACCCACTACTTTTAAGTAATGATTATTGTACTTTTTATTCCCCTACACTTATGTGGCAGCTACAGTTAATAGTTACTTTTTGGGTTTAAGATGTTACATACAAAACATATGATCAGTTTATAATATAGAATACACTGTTGTAGACTACGCAGTAGAATAGAGAGTAGATAAATTTGCTCCAGCATTGACAAGCCACAACGTTAAGCGGTGCTTACATGTGCACAATAATCCAATAAAATAATAATAGGCTTTGATAACACTTTGATAGGGAACATTCTGCATAATGAGAACATCTGATAAGGATAAGAATGTTTTATTGATACTCCAGATCATGTTGTACATGGAAGGGAATGAAATGAGGGTTAGGTAAAAGTCATAATAAAATCAAGAAGAAAACAGACAATAAACACCATTAAAATCAAATAAGTAAATAAATAAATACAAAGTGAGAAGAATGTGAGGATAGTATCAACAAAGTGGCCATGTTGCCTCAAGATGCAACAAAGATGAAACAGAAGAAATCATAGCAGCAAATTGTTCAGTGAGAAAGGGAGAATTTATGAGTCCTAAATTGCTGCAATGCCCTGATATGAAACAATAGTAATAATCTGATTTAATACACATATTTTGCTGATGATACTTCTGTATTTAAGTAACATTTGGGATTTTAGCACTTTTACTTGTAATGGAGTATTTTACTTTGTAGTGTTTTTATTTAAGTATAGTACCTGCATACTTTATCCACCACTGGTCATCCCCCTGTGAATCATTTTAAGATGGTTCAAGGTAAAAACGTTCAATCTGCTGCGTTTAAAAAGGTGAGTTAACTGAAAATTTAAAACCAACTGGGTTAAGTTGACTGAATTTAAGAAAACAAGTTCAGGGATTAGAGTTGAATTGAATAGTGCACCCTCCGACAATGTTAGCAGATTCACTTTTCATTTACATATTCTCACCTTATTTGAGGTTCACAGAAATTCACGGTTGTCACTATTATGAAAAGAAATAACCACGATTTAATTTTTCTAATTTAATGATGCTGGACTCTACGGGGGGATTCAACATTAAATGCAATGCTACGAATGACCTGTAGAGGGCATTAACACGCCTTTCCTGACTAATCTGCCGTAAATTGCTACAGGAGAAGAAGAAGCGGAACAAGCAAAAGCGCTGAAGAAGAAGAAGCAGCAGCAGAGTGAGATAGGAGTAACGGCCTGACGCAGTCAGCGGCTGCTGGTCTGAATTTGGATTCACCGTGAAGTAATGGTTAACTCTAACGGACTTTGGATGCTGCCGTCCAAAACTTCCACGCGGGACGGTGTTTTGAATACTGTAACCAGGTAGAAGTTAGGTGTAGCTCCTCCGAGCCGTTGGCTCAATCATTGTGTTCTTGTTTGGTTAAACGGGAATGCAACGGCCGCCGAGCTGCACTTCTCCTTAAAAGCTCAGTCAGATAAACATGCTATCTAAGTCTTCACGCTGACAGCAGAGTTGTGTATTTTAAACTAACGAGCATTTGAAGTCATGGCGACCGACTTTGTAAAGACGTTTGTACAGATGTGCAATTATCTCCAAGAGCCGCGCCATGTCGCGAGGTTTCAAAATTTCTGCGGTGTTAGAGGAACGTTTCCGGACAAAGCGACCAAGCCGGAGAGCGGACAGTCAGAGCCGGACTGTCCCGGGCTGAGGAAGAGGGTCCAAAGTTCAGATGTGGGGAATGGAGCAGCCGGAGATGCCGCCGCCGCGCCGCAGGTTAACGGGATGCAGGGTGACATTACCGCGCGGCCTGACGGTTCATCAGCAGCAGCAGCAGCTAATGTCGACACGACCAGAGCCAAACCCCTCCGGAGAAACTCCCTGACCGGGGACATGGGTCAAGAGTTCCTGATCCATAACAAGTTCCTTTTCTACCTGTTCACGTTTGGGACCGAGCTGGGCAATGAGATGTTCTTCATCGTCTTTTTCCCCTTCCTCTTCTGGAACATCGACGCCCTGGTCAGCCGGAGACTCATCGTGGTCTGGGCCTGGAACCTGTTCGTGGGACAGTCCACCAAGGATATGGTCCGCTGGTCCCGGCCGGCCTCCCCGCCGGTGGTGAAGGTGGAGGTCTTCTACAACTCCGAGTACAGCATGCCCTCTACACACGCCATGACAGGGACGGCCATACCTTTCTGTCTCTTCATGCTGACCTACGGACGGTGGCAGGTGAGCACCAAGTGTCTAATGCAGGTGAAAATAAAATGTTAAAGAGGATGTGCAGTGTGTGTTGAAATGTCCCACTTGAGAACTAAAGTAGACCTGTCTGGGCAGGATCTTCAGCAGGGCCAAAGGGGTCATCAGCCCCAAACCCTCAGAGGCCCTGGAGGCTCCAGGTTCACTGTTTGGTAATCTGTACTAACTAGATAAAATAGTAATGTGGTTAGTATTGGTTTGCCTCTCAAATGTGAATAGTAGCTTTTTTTTTTCTTAATTTGTGACATTTAACTAAACATATTTGTGTTTGGGACAACACCAGACAACTTCAACATGTCAACTTTCGCCTTGAGAAACTGTGATGGTTACTGTGTTCTGACATTTTATGGATCCAACAGTGAGCCAGTTAATCAAGAGAGTAACTAACAGATAAGGTGGTAATGAAAATAATCTTTAGTTACAGCCTTAATTAGTATTGGAATACATTACAAAGAAAAGAATAGGACACTGTCCAACCGAGGTGGAAAGCTGCTCAGATCCTGATTCATCTTGTCTCCCATTAAATTAGCTTGTAAACTGACCAAACAATAGTCACAGTTGTAAAATATCCCTCAGTGGGAGGAATGTGGGCTGGAGGTTCAGTGGAGTAAACTGCTCATTTTTAGCCACAGCCCCCCCTAGAAGGTTGTATTAATCCAGCTCTAAGTATAGAACTGGAAATGTGTTATTACAGAGTACTAGGTACAGTCTGATATGACTGAATTCACAATTCAAGTGTTATTATTCCTCTTTGTGTTTTATTAGAATTCAGTGATCTAGCTTTAGCCCACAGGATATGAGCGTGCTTTGATAGCCTGCAGGGGAGCTGGGTGGATACACCACGTTCCAGACATTCAAAGGCCCTGAAAGCCACAGTTTCATCACACAGCCAATATCTTTCAATAAAAGAGAGTTTGGTCAGGTAAAATCTGAAATTAAAAGATCAGAGCACCTGACCTAAACAGAGCCATATGATTTTTTCCTCAGGGCCCTTCAGTGCCAAACAAGGGTCTGTGGGTCAGTTTAACCTAAGAAATGAAAAAAGCACAGACTGCCTTTAAATCCCCTTTAATCCTAGTTTCCCCATCTTGTACGAAGACCTAGAGTTCAGGCTGAATAATAAGAGGAGCATAAATACATGTTAGCTGTAGCCGATGTTGATAACAAACATTCCTCTGTCTAAACAGACTGTTAAGACGTAACAGGGTGTGTCAAGAGAGTACAGGTGAGGAGTTTGTTTTTTTTAAGTAAACAAAGAGACTCACTGTTTCACATTGTCAGAGAGAGAGAAGGGGCTAGTGAATGTGCTTAAGGGAAAGAGAAAGTATCTAATTAAGTTTCAGTGTAATGAATGAACAAAGAAAGACATTACAGACAGAATTGTTCTGTGACAAAATATTTTCCTAGTTGCGATTGAAGAAAATGGGGTGGGGCAGCTACTGTGCTGCTGATGAGTCCAGAGAGAAGAGTGTAGTGTAGTATCAGTCAGATCTCGAAGAAGAGAAACGTGTTCGTGGCACGTAGCAGTTGGCTTTTCTACCACCAGCAAAGAGAGATAGACTCTGTAGATCAGCAACAGGTAGATCTACTGCACGCAACGCAAACTGTGACTGCGTATAAATGACAAGGATAAACAGTTGTTGAGTTGATTAAATTAATGAAAGACGCATCGAAGAAAACTTAGAACTGTTCCACAAGTGTGATCGGGTTGTTATGAGTGACAGATACTCACACTTAATAAATGACAAAAAAAAAGAATGGATGCAATAACTGAGTCAGCCCCGTATTTCATCAACAGAGGAGACAACAACATTTAAATTCTGTTTTTATGATTCACTTGTACAAAAATTACAGTTAATACTTACTTCATGATTCGAATGTGATCATGAATAAGAAGTAGATTTTCTACCCTTCTCTTTCTTACCCCTGACTCGGTTAATCAATCTCACTCAAAGGTTAAAAAAACAAACAAACAACAGATTATTGCATATGTGTTGTTTTTCTACAAAAATACACAAACATTTTTGATAAAGATCACTTAAATTTGTGTTTTCAAAGAATTTTTATCACGTTATGTGCAGTTTAACTTGCTGCCTGGTTCGTGACACTGATTCCTAAACCACCTCATATACATTTTGCAGTTCCGCTATTTCACTGTCTTCTCCTTGTGGTTTAAATGATCAACAACTCAGATGATACATTAAGACAGGAGTTGGCAAAGAAAAAAATTGTTGTGTGGCTTCGGGTAGAAACAGACAAGAAGGAAGTAACAGAGAGAGGAAGAGGCAGAGAGACGAGGCAGGGGTTGTTGGGTTAGAAAGTGACGGACCAAGGGGCTCAATACCAGGAAGGAAGAGCTAAGAACTCAAATGTTTTTATGCTGTTGTTGTTGTCGTTCAACTTTGCAAGGGCCTTGAACTGAACACAGGCAGCTGAACTGTCTGAACTCCCCTGTGTCATCAGGTTCCCTGAGGTGTCGTGACACTGAAGGCTGAGGAACTGAAACATTTAAAGGAAAGAGGTTACAGAAGGTTGCAGAAGATAAGATGCACACCATAAAACAACCTCCAGGGCAGGAGGACGATTCAAAGGGTTAACTAAAAGCTGGTCAAGGACCTGTGCCTATATAGTGACCTTGGCCTGGATCCTTTCAGAGAAGATATCAGTGAAATTCTACTAATGTGTGTTTTTTTTTTTTTTTTTTTTTTTTTTTTTTTGAAACCTCATATTTCCACTGGCAATGAGCTATCCACATTTATGTAAATTAAACATTTAGTTTGTCATTTACTACAAGGGGCAGTGGTATTATAGTTATTGTATATTCCAGTCATGGTCAACAGGATTTTAAAATGGATCCATGAACCCAGTGAATAAGCACTTTTCCTCCAGAAAACTATGGTTTGGGCTCTTGTATCCTTTAAAGCCACATGTTTGTGTGTTTTTTAATACCATGTCTTTATGCTCTCTCCCACAGTACCCCTTCCTCTTTGGTTTTTGTGTGGCTCTCAGCTGGAGTGTCCTGGTCTGTGTGAGCAGAGTCTACATGGGGATGCACTCTATTCTGGTAAGCATATTAAATACCAAATAAATAATCCCTCACTGAAATATGAAAGTGGAGGATATACAGTACAGAGAACCTGCTCCACCTGGATGCCTTGCCTCCAGTGACACCCATAGCCCCAGCTCAGAACGGTAACTCAATGACATCTACACCAGCTTTGTAAATACTGGTATGACTCCTGCATGTTCAACCAGCAATCCTAGAATCAGGTTTACCTGTGTTTTGAACTCACCTGTGCATATTTTAAATTTCTGTTGGTGCCACTGAGAGGAGCTGTCAGACCAGTTGTTAAGATTAGGATTCTGTAAGGACACAGGACAAATTCCTATGAATTGTCTTTCATTTCTTACATCAACATAAATTGATTGTGTTTACTTGTGGTGTATTTCCTACTGTACGTAATTTATGGCATGAGGGAAGAAAAAGATGAGATATTTTTGTACATGCATTTGCTCTTTTCTGATGAAACTATCTCTTAGCCAGCAGTTAGAAGGTCTTTCAAGTGTTCATTGTTATATGTGGAAAAATTAACATTCATTAGAAGAAGAGATCATTCATGGACCTCTGAGAAATAATCCCACAGAGGATTCCTCAACACAGGAACTTCTTTTGAAGTGCAAATCAATGACATAAGTATTGTATAAACAAACTAGGGATGCTCATTAAGAACACTTTTTAGAAAGCATATATTTATTAACATATTTAAAAATAAATACATTCCATGAACGTGCATATCATACGCTAATGACCCCATTATTTGTGTTGATAACAAGTTCAGAGAAACATAAAAGAATTGAGTCATGGAAAATTATCAGTAAGCAGAGCCAATAAACACATTAAAACCAGTAGATAAGAGGAGATTAGATTCTGGGGTCAGGCAACTGCTGTTAGTAGATGGTATTTATGTTCTGCATCCCCCAGCAGTGACACCTGTTTATCAGTCAGCAGGTCACCTCATGTTACAGGAGTTTTTTCTGACTACAAGGAAAAATGAAAAGTGTTGTATATAGTGTCACCTGCAGGGCAGGAACAGTAATGTTTGTGTGTGTTTTGATGATGATACAGAAACTGATGCATAATGCTGACAGCTTACTTAAAAATGTAAGAATAGATTTTGTTTTTAACTAGAAACACCTCATGAATTATGAATATGCTTTGTAGGATGAAACATGAATATAACCTTGTTTAAAAAAATAGCTTCTGCTGACTTTACAATAACTTCACTTTGCTCTGTTTCAGGAGGTAATCACTGGCTTCCTGTACAGCCTTCTCATTCTGGCCTTCTTTCAGCCAATTTTGGACAAGATCGACACCTTCTACATGATGGGCCACTATGCTCCCCTTGCTATTATTGTCTCACATGTGAGCCTGGGACTTGTTGCTTTCTCCTTGGATTCCTGGAGCACTTCTCGGGGTGATACGGCTCAGGCCCTGGGCACTGGGGTGGGAGCTGCTCTGGCCACCCACGTGAACTATCAGCTGGGGCTGATGCTGGATCCGCCGCTGTCCTCACTTCCCCTAACTTTACCATCACTCAGCACCGGCTTGGTGGTTCGCTCCCTGCTGCGCTTCCTCATCGGGGTCGTCGTCCTCCTCATCACGAGGATGGTTATGAAAGCGATGACTATTCCCTTCTTATGTCGACTCTTTGGGCTGCCCACAGATGATGTAAGACGGGCGAGGCAGCTCATGAGAGTAGAGTTGCCGTACCGTTACATTGTCTACAGTGTTGTGGGTTTTAGTTGTGTATGTGTGGTGCCTCTCCTCTTTAGGATCTTAAACCTTGCCTGAGTGTTGTGTTCAAACTGTCAATGTACTGCTGACATGTTCACCTACATGGTGAAGGCAAATGGCACTTAGTTACATGCAGATAAACACTCTGTTTCTGCACAGCAGAAACTGACTTAAAGGATTAATCTGATTATATTCTATATTCTCTTTCTTATTTTCAACAAATCCCACGAAAAGACCAAAATCAACAGTAAATGTGTCAAAGCCTGACATAGCTCATTCCACAGAGCTTCATTGTTGTCTATTAAAGAAGACATCAATGAGCCACACAGCTGCACTGGTGATATGTTTATTCATTACAATGAAAACAATCACCCTAGTTTATTTTGATTCACATATGCCGTCATTTTGCTGTAAACACTCCAAAAAAAAAAAAAGAAGTAATAATCCACAGCTCAAAATAGTCCCTAACAAATTAGCAATTTACTCCAGTTTGAGCATCGCAGGCTAAAAACTGTAGTGTCCGACAGCTTTAGGAAATGACTTAGTCTTTTTTTTTAAGGATTAAAGTATATGATATATTAAAGTATTTGTGACCTACATCTTCAGTAGGAACCAGTGGGCCTGGGGCTCAGATCCACAAACTGGGAGTCAGAAAGTGTCCAGAGACAGACTGGCCTTTTGATGACAGGATCAAAAATATAGAATATCACCTGACTGATCCTTTAAGCTCCTGCTGTGGTCGACACATTATAGTGTTAACTGGAACTTTGCAAATATAAAATCTGATGTACTGCAATGACACTTGTGTTCATTACTGAGGAGAAGCTGTTGTACATTTCCATAATTTGAGTAAAATATATAATAAGATGTTATTGGAGAATTCCATGCGCTAAGAATGAACCAAACCATGAATCAGTGTGGAGTCACTTCACTTATCATTTGTTGCCATGTTCAAATGCAAAACAGCCTGTAAGCAACAAAATACTGTAAGTATTTAAGATGACAGGTGTCAGGGTAGTTGCCGATCTCTATTTAAGTCTGGAAGACTTTTTCTCTTTGAGCAGGTCTGTTGTTTTATTACTGTTTTTTTTGTTTTTTTGTTTTTTTTTAACGTTACCATAGTAAGCATTATCCTGATGCCTTCTTTTTGTACCTTTCTTGTCTGACAAAATTGTTTGTTTGTAATTTTGGCACAAATGTAAATTAAGTGCTCTCTTAAATAATTATTTGAAAGTATAGAATAGAATTAAGAAAAACAAATATTTTTGATAAATTATTTTATCATCTTAAGTATTTTGAGCTGAAGTATTGCTCTTAAAAAAAGAAATCTAAATATATTAATATTAAAATTTCCAGAAACATTTCAGCTGTCTTTATACTACAGTATGTGAAAACACTGACCCTAACTCTCGCCTAAATGTAATTGATTGTTTTTTTTTTCCCTGTTGTGTTGTTGTAATAATGGTTTACTCTAATGGTCATCTCAGAATATGAATGCCAGAGCTCTCATATCATTTGAATGATATATTATAGATCTAGTATTACCATCAATGCGCTCATCTTTTTTCTGTCATGCAAGGACTGTATCGGAAAAATATGGAAACAGGAAAAATAAAATATTCCCCCAAAAAAGGGAGAAAAAAAAAAAAAACGCATGTAATGTTTGGAATTGCTCTGATTTTTTTCTTGTAATGGAGTGTCAGGACGTTCAATTGATGCATCTGAGATTGCAGATTGAAGTGCATATTCTGCTTTTGTCCCTCTATCAAATATGAATTATGTAATTTCAGTTCCTTGTGACTTCTTGGACGAAGAAAACCCCAGATGACCGAGACTGAGGAAATGTGAGATTTACTGTCACCTTGCTGCTGGCTCTGACAGATTCTCTCTAGGCTGGAAGACGACATCAGATCCATCAGCAAGTGATTGGTAATCAAAACCAAATTACTTTGTTTGAAATTACTCCCATCAACAAGAAATTTAATTTCACATTAATAGTATATTGATGGGTGTAATGACTGGTTGGTATATGATTTATAGTTGTAAGATGTGAAGTACTACAAGAATCCAGAAAATTGCATTTCTGTTTTGATAGCTCAAAATACAAAAGGTCTGTAGTAAGGGAAGGTATGTAGTGAAGGTAACTGAGTCATGTTTTTTACCCTCTTCACCCAAATGTCACTGGGTTGAGCAATTTGATGTAACCTTTGTACAGTCTATGGCTTATATACAGTCTATGGTACTGATACACAAACATAGATAAGCCGTATCTCTTCCTATCTACCTCAAACTGACCATACAGCTGAATTAAACAGTTAACATAACTTCTGAACACACGCTTTTATTTTGAAAAATCGGAGTACATTAAACCGGAAGTCCGGGCTTTTAATTTACCTACCAAAATATTCACTTCAGTTTTTAGTGAGGTTGCTGGCAGGCGGCATGACGATGGTGCTGCAAACAAGCTAGCCAATATTTAAGCAAAGCAATGAAGCCGTGAAAGTAACGAAGAGGGTAATTGTTTTGGATATTTTTGAAGACTTTTTTCGTAATTCCCCTCGCTAACCGTTGTCAACTGTCAGCCCGCTGTTACTCTGTGTGCCTCAGACATTGGTCTAGTTAGCTTGTTCAGCTGGTTTAAAGTTGACTAACAGCAACAAGAAGTCGGAAAAAACGTATGTGAAGTGTTACCTGTGAAGAATACTGCTCCTCTGCCGGCAGTGCAGATGCCTCGCTTGGAAAAGTCAAATGGCAGAGGGACAAAAAGGTAAGACTGAAGCTATACTTGCAGGGAAACTGAGGAGGCTATTAAGTCTCTGTGGTTAGTAACAACCTGAACAGCAAGATCTTCTGTTGCTCGTCTGCTAATTTGAGTAAACTCATTGTATAGTAGAACAGTGTCTTGGCAGGCAAGTCATTTCCTTTGTGTTGGAGAAATGGTGTAAGTGACTGGTGCTAAGAAATGGGAGAATTTCCTCATATCAAAATCTCATTTTACATGCATGTAAACATATGTTGTGAGTTAATAAGATCTGAAATGTTGTTTCTCTCTCTCTCTGTATAACTTCAGACCAAAACTGGACTGGAAGTTTGCTCAGAGGTTCTGCAGCATCCAGAGGGTCTTGTTCCCATCATGGAGCAGTCAAAGCGTCCTGATGTTTGGGACGCTGCTTGTTGTCACACTGATAGGTAACTGCTTGAATTACAAAAGCTTTTTTGTGCAAGAGAGGAAGTATGGCAGTCAAAGGAGGAAATTAATAGCTACAAACAGTTCAAGCTAGCTATCAAATGACTGTGAATGAAATATAAACTTTCATCACACTAATCATCTTGAGTTACATTCCCTGTTAGATAATGCCTTTATGTGACACTGTAATGCTACACTTCTATCTGCATACTATGTTTTTTCCAGCTGACCTTTAGCTTGAAGCCCAGTTTTCCTGTGTTGTTTTATGAGTCTGTTTGAACTATCTTGCAACAATGCGCTAACACATCTTTTTTTCTGCTTCCAGAGCAGCTGATCATTTACCAAGTGGGTGTCCTCCCCAGTCACTTCTACAATGTGCTAGCAGACAAAGATTACTCAGGCTTCAGGAGTCTGGTGGGAAAAGCTATGGTGCTCATTTTGGTCAACTCCACAGTAAGTTGATGTAGCAGAGAGAGGGTTAGCAGAAGTTGACCTGCCTACTGACCAGATTATACAAAAACCCTCTGGAGATCACTGCTTTTTCTTCACATGGAATTTGGCCTTTAAATAGTTTTTACTCTCCACGTATGTGCAAACTCAGCTCTACAGCTCCCTTATCATCCCTCTGTGCCAACTTCTGCTTCTGATTGATGTGCAAACTTAGAGTACTGATAAAAAATATTGATTTTTTTTAAAGAATCTACACTTTCAACACCTTTCTAAATAACATTCATATCTAACAGGGATCAAAATATAACTTAAATAATACGAGGTATCATCACACAGGCTTTAAAACAAAACTCCTGGTGATAACTCTCCATATATCACAGACTAAAAGGTTTATTCTTTATCATAGCAGCTTTTACTAGGTGTTTTCTAATTTTTTCTAAAAAGAAATATGTGCATTGTTTTCTTTATAAGCTGGATAATTGCTGGATCATTGCAGCATAATCAGAAAGTTGACTTGTTTATTATTAACCAGAGCATTGCCACAGTAATGTTCATGCTAACACCAAGGCAAATCATTTGATTAAAATCCAACACTGCTTTTATCGTAATTAGGACAAATCTAATGTTCCTGATGTACCGAAACTAAATAAAAAATCTGGAGCACTCTCGTCTGTATTTTGTTATGTGACATCATATTAGATCTTTTGATTGCTGTCGTAAGACAGTAGCAGGTCAGGACAGCCTGACATGTTCATTTTATAGCCTGTATACTCTCCATGTTGGTCATTTTTACTTGGATTTTGAACCTGAGAAACACGTAACACAACACTGAGTTTATCCTAAAGAAACAAATTCTGTTTATTTTGCTACATTGCTACTTTTTAAATGAAAGGCTGTAGCAAGCCTTTCCCAACATTATTGCTCTGTTGCTTTTTCTCTCTAACAGATATTTTTTTCTCCCTCCCTCTCTCTGTTCCTCTCTCAGCTGAAAAGCCTCGACCAGTACATTTGCAATCAGATGTATGTTAGCTGGAGGAGGACGCTAACTGAGAGCCTCCATACAGCCTACTTCCAGGGTCGAGTCTATTACACACTCAATGTACTCAGAGAAGACATAGACAACCCGTAAGCTTGAATGGTTTTTCTCTTTATTATCTTATCAAGTGTTTTGGGTTTTTTTCCACAGAATATAAACACAAGTGCAAATTTTACTCATTTAATTCATCACCAAATTTGAATGTACAAAGACAAATCTGCAAGGATATTTAAATATTAAACATGATCCCGTAATGTGGTTAATCCCAGTGATTGTTTTTTTTTCTTCATGTTTATTTGGTTTGAATTTCAGAGACCAGCGGATCAGTCAGGATGCAGAGAGGTTGTGTAAGCAGATGAGCACCATGGCAAGTCGCTTGATCGTCTCACCGTTCACATTGGCTTACTACACCTACCACTGCTTTTACAGGTAGGTCTGTAGAGCACTGTGGCAACACTTACCTCCACATACTAACATTTGACACCTATTCTTAACAATTCTCATGTGTCTGTTGCTGTTATAGTACAACATTTATTTTTCTTTAATTTAATGTAATTGTGTTCAATTGTAATTCATTTCCTGTTATTGTCTTTTAAACATTTCTTTAATACCCAGCGCAAATCACTTCATGCCTTTTCGGAAGATGTGGTTAAAATTAGGTTTCCTTGTTTTGCAGCACTGGCTGGATCGGTCCTGTGAGTATCTTTGCCTACTTCGTGGTTGGGACCATTGCCAATAAAATCCTAATGGGGCCGATTGTGTCTACTCTGTTTGAGCAAGAAAAACTAGAGGGAGACTTCAGGTAAAGTTTAGTACACTGTTCATACACAGTGACAAAAACTCACCAGTGTCTGTGTCAAGAAGAATTTGTTCTGCACAGACAAGCAAAACAGGGCCGACTTAAATGGCCGGTCAACATGTGTTCTCCCTGAACTTTAACTGAGTGGTTGAGTGTTTTGTTTTCAGCTTAATTTGATGCTATTTTTTCCAGTGTTTATTATTAAGGAAACTGGTCCTTTGTTAAGAGGAAGTATCTGTAGACACTGGCCCACTGCCTTTGGCCTCTTAGGAAATAACACAGGATATGCGTCAGCTTGCAGTGTAGCCTTTTCCTGTGGAGGAATTGTAATTCTTAATGTCACATTCAAACAGTGTGATTTTGTGCAAGGGGCGTTAAAAGGGCGTTAAAATCTTAAATTACATTGTTATTATCAAAACTCAGATGTAATGTTTTTGTATCTCCAGATTCAAGCACATGCAAATCCGTGTTAATGCAGAGTCTGCAGCTTTTTACAGGTGAGGCGATTTATTTTGCATGACTGTGTGCTGCAAAGGAAGATATAGACATTGCTCTAAACTTAAGACAATCATAAACAAACTAAAGCAGGAACTGCTGCTTTCTTGTAGTTCAAAAATATTATCTGGCTCCATCTGAAGTCTCCTTATACACCAACAAATGCTGCTCTCTGTGTTTTTAGAGCTGGTAAAGTGGAGCACACGAGGACCAACCGAAGACTGCAGGCTCTGTTAGAAACTCAAAAGAGTCTAATAAATAAAGAGCTCTGGCTCTATAGTAAGATCATCCTATACACACCCACTCAGTCATATCTATCATTATATTTGTTAAAATTTTAGAGTTAACGTCTGACCTCTCCTCTCTCAGTCGGGGTGAATACCTTTGACTACCTCGGAGGTTTCCTCAGCTACATTATAATCGCCATTCCCATCTTCACTGGTGTCTATGATGGTCTCACTCCTGGCGAGCTTAGTGCACTCATCAGTAAGGTAGGCTTTTTTTTCTGTTCCCTGCATCTTTGGAATTATAGTTGTCACAGGCAGTTCTAGCCAGACAGACAGTTTTACCCAGTTCACCAATACTTCAAAAACAGGAACTAAAAAAGTGGGAAATTGAATCATATGATCAGTGATGAAATGTATTCAGGAAACCAACAAGATATAAAGCATAAGACGCACAAAAAAACAAATATCATATCACATCCACTGCTGCTGAAGAGGTACAGTGATTACTTGTTGATTTACATTCTAACCCTAGAGGTGTGAGTGCTGCTCACAGTCCTAGCCTGCATGACAGAGCAGCTGACTAAATGTAGATATGTTGCTGATTTTACCACTAGGTGGCAGCAAAACCTTTTTCTCAGGATAAACTCATTACAGTCATCCTGAGTCCACATGCCTGTTGTTAGACAGAGATCTGACTTTTAAATGTCTTAAGAAGTGTTGTAGTAGCTTCTGTCACAATCACACATAGGCCAGTATTGATAAGTCCTCATCATCAGCCAGTATTAAATTCCTCCGTTGTACATTGTTGTTGGTGCCTTTCCTTCTGTGCTCAGACACCTTCATAATCTGTCTTATTTACTCTCTGCTCTGGTTCTCCCTCTCCTTGTTCATATTCAGAACGCCTTTGTGTGCATCTACTTGATAAATGGCTTCACGCAGCTAATAGACCTGTCAACCACTCTGTCAGATGTGGCTGGATACACCCACAGGTATCACGCAGCATACTTAAATTCAACTCCTGGAGGACAGATGATGACAGCAGCATTGCACGCCATCCACCTTTGTATCACTGAGTGTGTGTGTGTGTGTGTGTGTGTGTGTGTGTGTGTGTGTGTGTGTGTGTGTGGTCAGGATTGGGGAGCTGAGGGAGGTGATGGATGACATCCTACGCAAGCAGTGCGACTACGACCCAGCGTCAGGAGAAAGCTACGACTTTGACAGGTTTGTGTGAGCACTCTTACATTAATCTCTGCTGCAGAAAAAAGCACAATCAGAGTGATTTATGCAACAGATGATGTGTTAAGAGAACGTGCACGTGGCTAAAACTAGATATGATTAAAAGACAAGACAAATGAAAAGCAAAGATAATAACAAACATGAATAGAAAGTGCTTATAACAAAGCTTTTTTGTGTGTTCTTTGCTTTTCATTTCATTTCATCTCTCTGCACAGTGACTTCAACATCCACGCAGGCCCAGTGGACACTGCCTTCATCCTGGACCATCTCTCATACAAATCTCCTTACTCGGACCAGCTGCTGGTGGAGGACCTGAGTCTGAAAATCAGTCAGGGAACTCACCTGCTGGTGGTGGGGAACACCGGCACCGGCAAGACATCGCTACTGAGGGTCCTCAACAGACTCTGGGAGGCACATAGCGGTGAGAGAACAGGGACAGGAGGATGAAGTGTAATTCATTTTAATCTATTTTAATGAGTGTGCATATGACAGAACAGGCTTAATGAAAAGGTCTGGTCACTCTGAACCTGTTTATAATAGGAAGCCCTGACTGGAATATAATATATATAAAAGATTAGAGAAGGCTGAGGGGATATACGTATATATGTTCAAAATCATTTTTGTAATTCTATGATGCACATTAACATCACTTTAATCACTTGAAGCTGATGGAAACAAATAATTGAAATAGAGCTGAAATGATTAGTTGACCAATTACTTGACTGACAGAAAATTAACATTTTTGATAATCGACTTATAAGACAAGTTGTTTTTCAAGTACAAAAAAAAAAAAAAAATTTCACCTGATAATCAGCAATGATCAAGATCATTATTTACAGCCCAAGATTAAAACATTGACATGTATATCTTACAGTTAAGGAAGGGATTGGATGATTTTGTGTAGCTTTTCATATGAGAAGAGAAGATGATACCACTGTTCTCTTTCTTATAATTCATACTTTTTTTAAAACAAGATGATGAAAAGATGCAGATATTACACAGAAGTGAAATAGTTGGGATATCTGCAGACATGAGCGGCTTCATGATAATTTCTTTTTTCACCTTCTCAGGCTTTGTCCAGATGACGACATGTTTTGGGCCCAGAGGAACCCTCTTCCTGCCACAGAAGCCATACCTGACTGATGGCACACTGCGTGAACAGGTCACTGTCTTTTCCTTTATGTTGTTTTCATTCAGAAGCTGTGAGGACGCTACGCTCGTTGTAAAACACCAAATCCTGAGAACTACAGAAATCAAACTGTCAGTTGAATGAGGATATTTTACTGGAACTCTGTTCTCTAACAGGTGATCTACCCACTGAAGGATATTTACCCTGCATCAGGTATCAGATTTTATTGAACAGTATTAAACTGTGTAACAGCTTAAGGGTAAAAATATAAATTAATTCAGTCGAGGTTGAAGCAGTGATGCCACAGCAGCACATTTGTTGCCTGATAAATAAATTGGTAGTTTCTGTATGATCATATAAATGTACGAATGAACATAAAGCAATATTTGTCATTAATCTAAACTTGGTTTTCACTTTATGTTGATGCTGCTTCGTAGAATGAATAGTTGCTAATCTGAGAGAGGAATGTACAAACTGCTTATAATGTGAGTTTCCTTTTCCAGGGTCAGTGGACGATGACAGAATTATACAATTCCTGGAACTAGCTGGAGTGGTGAGTGACTTTATCTCACACTGAACTACTTCTCAGTAAAATGTTTCATTTGTTTTACCACAGTGTTATTTATCTTAAAGTCTGCCTTATTTTAAATTTAAGCACACACTTCACACATCTTGAATCAAATTTTTCTCTTCTCTAGTCCAGTCTCCTGAAGCGGACAGGTGGGCTGGATGAACAGGTGGACTGGAACTGGTAAGAGCAATGAGAAGAAGAGCAACATGAAAAAAACACATCTTTGCATTTGTACATTACTGTGCAGAGTAAAATTCAGTTTCTCTCTGCAGGTATGATGTCCTGTCTCCAGGTGAAATGCAGCGTCTCTGCTTTGCACGACTTTTCTACCTGCAGCCCAAATATGCAGGTGTGTTTTCACTCATTCAGTGAACCTGACACAGCAGTTTCAGGGGAACTAGCATAACTCACTGTTTTTGAACTGAACACCTACTATACTTCAATTTAGCAGTTTGTTCTCTGTGTAGTTTTCTGCAACCAGCATTTTTTACATTCGTTTTTTTTGGTTTGCAGTTTTGGATGAGGCCACCAGTGCTTTGACAGAGGAGGCAGAGGCACAACTGTACCGGACCTGTAAACAGCTTGGCATGACTTTGATCAGTCTGGGTCACCGCAGCAGCTTGGAGAAGGTAAAATGAACACACAGACACACATACATCCCTGACCAGGTGTAACAAAGACAAAGTGTCATTTAAAGAAACCTCAGGCACCTTTAGCACCAAAGATGTAATAGCTAAAATTTAGGAAACCACAAAAAATGAGCTGAAATTACTTGCATTAATTGTGAAATTCTACTTGTATTTTATTTTAATTTTATTTTTTTCATTTTTCCCAGTAATACATGGTATATCTGAATTTGGTTAAATGTCAAGAAATCACTTAATTGATTAGATCCAATAACCACTTGTTTCATCAGTTTCTCTGAAGTAGTTGACCTTGTGATATTTTTTGTCTGTCCCTGATTATTTGGTGTCTTTATTGTCTTTTTCTTGACCTTTAACTCTTACTTCATCTCACTTTTATCATCAGATTTGTTAAGAATACTAACTCTGTTTGTGCCATTTTCTAACAGTACCATGATGTCCAGTTAAAACTATGTGGAGGCGGCCGATGGGAGTTAACCAAGTTAAAAGGAGGCAGCAGCAGCATGAATCACACAGACGAAACTACAGAGAAATCTTTCTGAAATCCTGAACTTGAAATAAGCTTCAGTGTGGGAGACGAGAACAGAAAACACTCCTGAATTCCTCAGTTACTAACACTTGATTACTCCTCAACAAGGTACTGGAACATTGGAGGTTGAAATGCACATTCACTTTGTATGTGTTTACATATGTGTTCATGTCCACAGGCATTTTAAGAGCAAAATATTTTATCCCTTGCTTTCCTGGTTGAAAAGGAGATGAAGGAAATGGGTGGGAGTGCAGTTTTCCTGACAGGATGATGGGTTGCAGGGGGATCATGGGTCTTGAACTAGAGAAAAAGGAAGGGTTTGGATAACTGTACTAGTCAGCATGAATCCAACTATCATGAAAACAAATCAGGAGAGACGAAGAAAATTGACAATCTAGTGCCTTTATGTGGAATTACAGTGGTTTATTGTTATATTCACAGTCAATAGATGGGAATATTATTACAACGGTGTGATTCAGTTTTGTATTAAGAACATACAATGCTTTTGTGCTTTTAGTAATTCCTACAAACAGCAGAGACTACAGAGTACATCTGTGGACAAGACATATAGTTTGAAAAGTTGTTTACCTGATTTGATTAAAAAAATATCATATGTGCAATAAAAACAATCAAATATTTGCCTTTAAAATCATTTTTGATACAAGTTTATTTAAGTGAAATAGAGTAACGTTCAGTCAAACGTTCATGTCCCTTTTTAGATAAAAATGTTTTCAGAAAACACATCATCGTGGTTGCTGTTTACTTAAGAGGTCATGGTGACCTTGGATAATCTCCTGAACTGCTGCAGGGTCATCCAGGGTGCTGAGATCTCCCAACCCATTCAGTTCACACTCCACCACCTTCCGCAGCACCCGCCGCATTATCTTACCCGAGCGTGTCTTTGGCAGACGCTGGACGAACTGTGACCAAAAAAATGACAGTTACTAAATCCAAGTTAGTCTTAAATGTCTGTTTGTAGTTTAAAGTCAGTGAAACTGAGTTACCTGGATGCAGTCTGGACAGGCGTACTTGGCGATCTTCTTAGATACCATGTCATTTAGCTGCCTGGACAGGTCTGCCTCTTGGATCTCTACACTCTTTTTTAGCACCACAAACACATAAACACCTGACAAAGCACAGAGACAAAGAACCCTGCTATCAAATTCTTCTCCATCCTTGTGACCTATGTTATGTGGGGGAAAACGTGCTGCTCACCTTGTCCTTTGATGTCATGTGAGTATCCTATGACAGCAGATTCAGCCACTGCAGAGCACTGATTCTGAAATGACAATCAGATACACTTGATTTTTTGAAAACATGAATGTTTCCTTGGTTAAAGGGGCTTTTTGTAAGTTTTCCTCTGTCACTGAATGTGGTTGCCAGCCAAGAGCTTTGGTCATTCAAAAGGTTAGAATACACCCTCTGAGCAGCATTACTCCTCTAAGATGTTACAGTGACTTGCTATCGGAAAGTGACGAGACAGGACGGGGCTAGCTGATTAGCATGCTCACTTCAGTTGAAGAAGAAAGTGAACTAGAAGCAAAACATTGGTGTTCCCTTCCAACAAGGCAGACAGCTCTTGGCGAGTACAGGAAGTGAGGAAGTGATGCTGAGTTTGCAGCATTTCGACTAGACTGGTAAGTAAACAGCTGTTAATGCTAACGTTGGGATGATTGAGATTTTATTTTCTATTTTTTACCACTCACCACTACATCCTCTATCTCTGCAGTCCCAATCCTGTGACCGCTCACATTGATGACATCATCAAGGCGCCCAGTGATCTGGTAATATCCCTCCTTAGATCGATAGGCACCATCACCAGTAAAGAAATAACCTAAAAGAGGGAAACATTAAGAAATTAGAAGTCCACCAAAGTAGACAGGTACAGATACACTATGACGGCAGAGACAATTTGTTCTTGAACATATCGTACTGTACCAGGATAAGGCTGACAGTACGTCTCAAAGTATCTCTGGTGGTCATTATGAATTGTTCGAGCCATACCAGGCCAAGGCTGAGCTATACACAAAGCTCCAGTTGTGTTGTTGAAAGTCACAACTTCCCCCTGAAGAAACCCAAAAGAGTACAAATGTTTAGTAGAACAGGACCGAAATAGGACTGAATCACTGATACAAGTAAGAACTCTTACAAGAACACAGTATTGCTATTTCAGGAAGTGCACTAATGCTGTTGGAACCCTGCCCTCTCTAATTGCTGTGTTGGTGTGTGTTTGTGTGAAGAGGGAGGAAGAGAGATCAGCTGAGAGACATCACTCCAACTGTCTGCACAATCTGCGCATTTCAAAAGCAAGAGCAACTGCAATAGCCATTAAGTAGTATGACAGATTTTTAATGGGAGGTTTAGCACGCACAAAATGGGACTGACGGGTGGGAGCAGGGTCGGTATCAAAAGTGACACAGCTGGTGACTATTTTATAATCCTAATCTGACCCTCTGCTCTGGGCCGTTCCCAGCCATCCAGCATTTGCAGGGTGGCGCGCTACACACACACACGGAGGGATGAGCACCGATACCTCAGTGTCCATGAGCACTGGCTTTATGCCAAAGAAAGGTCTCATGGCCATTCCTGGGACAATCTCTGCATCTGGGTCTGATGGCCTCGGGGCAATGCAGATGCCACCTGTCTCTGAGAACACAGGGGAAAAATAAGATGGATTATATACAGTGCAGTATGTGCAGTGTGCATAAAACAAAATAAAAAAAAAACTTTTTAAAAGTCTACTGCTAAACAGAAAATGTCGAAGTTGTAAACACTGAGGATGACTGACCCTGCTCAGACCCATGACTTTTTTTTTTTCAAATGTTGCCCTAATTTAAAAATACAGAGGTCACAAGTCCAAGACCCCAGCCAGTAAAATGCTAACCATGTGTATGTTTTTAATTGTAGAATCCCCACCAGTTGCCAAAACCCAGAAATTGACACAAACATAATGAGGGCACTCAGTGGACCTCAGTGATCGCTACAGCCCTGTGTCAGTTGTTGAGTAACCTAAACAGACCAAAATAATTTGTAGACTAAAGTACATTTTTTGTAGAGAGGAATTACTGAGGATGAAATGGCAGAACAGAGTGGGGAAAAAAGTAAAATGAAAGATGAAAGGGACAGAGGAGAGAGTAGTAGAAGGTAAATGAAAGCGCCAATTAACGGTTTGTAAATCTAACATAAGCCCTTCTCACTGCTACAGATATAAATTGTGGAATTACAGCCATAGTGAGTAAATTAAATGCAATTAGGTTTGCCTTGGTGTCAAGGACTTTGGTAAATCCGCCTGGTGGTGTTGGTGGCAGCAGTGCTGGAAGCAGCAGAGGGGACCCGTTTTAAAGTAGGACACAGCAGATGATCCCACAATAGCACTAGCAACTGGCATCCTGCTCATATGAACTGTAACTGTGAGACTTCTGGACAAAAACACCCCCCAGAAGAGCCACACAGTACAGAGCTAAGCTAGCTGCTTCCTCCCATTTCCAGTCTTAATGCTAAGCTAAGATAAACAGCTGCTGGTTGTAGCCATGAATTTAGGGAACAAACATGAGAGGTATACATGAACATCTGAGTCATTCATATGTTTATATGTTTTTGTGGCACATAATGGGTAAATGACAAAGTGTCCTATGTTCTCCAGGTCCATGTTCCTCAGCTCTATATAGCACATAATGGAAACCTGAAAAACATGTTCCCCAGCTCAGTATTTGTTTAATGTGACGTAGGCTGTTGTGGGAACTTGTGAGAGGCATTTTCTGTTCCCCGACACTGCTGTATGGCTCTCAGTATAATAGGCCTCCATTTATCAAATGTTTTAGGGTTGTTGTGTTTATATAGCTGTTTTGAAGCCTTGTTCCAATAAAAATAAATTGTATAATATTTAAGAAATTTGAAACTTTAAACAGGTCAGATTTAATCTGAATACCTTGGGGGGTGTTCATGTGTCTTAGCACAATACTGAATTTGGGAGCACAGAACCCTGGGAACATAGATTTGCTCCCTATACATCTTCTCATCTTATTTTTCCGAAATGGCAAAAAACTAATGCTTTAAATAAATTCTCAAAAGTAAGGTTTAAACATGTAGACACAAAAATATATTTTTTGCTCATTCTCCTGCATCCTCTCTCTAGTTCTGTATGATCCAACATGGAGGCCGTATGCCAACAGTGGATCATCTAATTTTCTCTCTAAACAGGCTACTTGTTCCCAGATCAACCAAATGGCATTTATGAATAATGCCACTTAGTCCTAATTGGAAACACTGGTCCAGGAAAATAACATAACAACATAATCCTTTTTACTGAAGTAGGGTATTTGGGTCATATCTGTGTCTGTAATTCTCAAGCTCATGATGCTCTGATGTTTAATTATCATCAATTAATTATAGGTTTCTGCCATTTGTATGGTAATTAACGCAGCTTTACTCCATTTGGTCATTACTCAATCTAATTTGGAGGGACTGAGGATGAAACACATAGTGTCAGCCGGGTCCTGCGTTCATCCACAAAATAGATTTTATTAGCGAAATCAGCTGATTTGAAACATGTTGTTGTTATGTCCTATCGTAAGCTGCTTTAGTAGAGGAATAGTGGTTATTTTGTGGTGACTTCAGAGGGTGAAGGACACGAGGGCAGAAAATTATCAAGATCAAGAACACAAAAAAAATGTTTTATTTTCTATTTCTCTGTGGTCGATATGCGGACCAATTGAAGAACAAATTTACATTTTTCAGCCAACAAGCTGCACCGTAGAGCTTCATCTGATAGTGGGAGGTTTGTAGACTGATCTGAGTCTCTCCAGTTGGCCGTGGTCTGTTGTGTTATGTGGCTCTTTTGGCAGCTACGGTCATAACAGCTGCATTCTGCAGTTCGAAATACGTCCAACTGGATAATGTGAGCAATTGACGAACAAAATGAAAACAAGGATGAAATTATTGTCCTCCATATTTCTCTACATGGTGATAGTGTTGATGTTGGCTATTGTTATTATTCAGTATTAAGAAAAAAAAGTTTAATATGGAGAGCCCCTCCTAAAATCAAGATGTTTGATTTGAAGAGGAAAACATCTGGTTGGATTTTGGGTGGGGGGTGGGGGTGTAGAGGGGATACAAAACCTCCCCGCCTTTGTGCATGTGTGTGTGTATGTGTGTGTGTGTGTGTGTGTGAGAGAGAGAATGCACTGTATGTGTACACACGACCACATTCATGATGTTATGTAACAGTGTTTTTTTTTTTTTTTTTTTTGGAGGGACGGAGCAAACTGCTCTCCCCTTTAAGACTGACTGATGGGCCGTTATAGAAGCTGCAGACGTGGCTGTGTTCAAGGAAGAGTTCATGAACTAAACTACCCTTTGTGGAGGAATTGTGAAAGTGATAACAAGTGAAGAAATACTACTGTTAGAGTCACTGCATGAGAAACAAAACCAAGTTGAAAGTGTATGCAACGTGATTTGGTTAATTGGTCCCAGGATTGAGAGTACAATAGAGTGCATAGGTTGTAGGTTGGATTGTAGCCATACATGAGGTACAGTGTATGATTGAAGAGTAACTATAAACCCAATGCACTGTTTACTGTAGGCTGAAGAATGCATCCAGTTCTTCCAACAATGATGCAGCTGACAGCAACAATGCATAGATACAAACATGCAAAATGCAAAACCAACACCTGACTACGCACTTCAGCATTGAATATTAAACACAATACCCACTAAAGCTAAACAACTGTTATAGCCCTTGTACAACGGCAGTATTTAGTGTCAGTTTTCTTTAAATGAAGAGCTGATTGACATAAAAGAAATCATTCGGTTTAATAGCTGATTAATGGTTTGAGTCGTTCATCATGTCAGACTATCATTATTTGCTTGTTACAGCATCTCAAATGTTGAAAGACTCTAAGGGTTGATTAATTATTTCATGTGGCTGTTATTGTCTTTCTGTCATTTCAAATAGACCGATAAAAAATGTTTTGTTTAGCTGCACCTGTAGCCTGAAATTCATTTTCCATCATGTTTCACTTCATTCATTCTGTGTAAATCACCAACAACTGATAAAGACGTCTTGAACTAGGCCACTTTACATGTAGTGTCTTCAAATTTGGAAAAGGACATTATAATTCTACTATTTTCTATGATCAAACATGTAAATAATAATCAAATGGCATTTTGGTGACCATTAAAAAAAATGTCTCCAGTAGCTGATAAATTCCTCACATCACTGTGTTTCCAGTTACCTGTTTGCCACCAGGTGTCCACCACAGGACAGCGTCCGTCCCCGACCACACTGTGGTACCACTCCCACGCTTCGGTGTTGATGGGCTCACCCACTGCAGAAAGATAAGGACAATTTAAATTATATAATGAAGTCATGTATTGTTTCTGTGTGCTTTAGTCTTTGTATACATAGTTTAAAGTCATCTGTGTTGGTTCATGGAAAGATTTTCATTCTTTACTTTAAACCTTATGTTTCACTGGAACAGGTATACAGCATGTACACACAATATGTGTGTGTGTTTTCCTTGCAGTGTGCTGGACTTCGCTACAGACACTGTGGATTACTGAGGCATGTCCACGTGCCAACCAGGCTTGACTTTCAATATACTTTAAGTATGTAACACGTGTGTGAGCTTATGGGAGAGGAATTCCTCTGGTTGCTCTCCAGTACATTGTCCTGCAGTGTTGTTTTACATGTGACTTTACACACTGTTAAATCTGCCATAACAATGTTGTATAGTAGCATTTATTAGATGTGCAACACAGCTTGTAGGGTTGTGAGGGAGGCACGAAGATACAGTATGGATACTTGTGGTTAAACTGTGGTGAGCTGTTGTTGTGATGTTGCATCCTGAGAGCTGAGCTACAATGTTATAAACAGGTTATGGAAATATATGATGATGAACCACTGTGCACATAATTGTATTTTCAGGTATACAGGCATACCGGAGCCCAGAGTTTTGAGGGAGGAGCGGTCGTATTTGTGCACCCACTGGTCTCCGTATTTGAGCAGCAGGCGGATCGCCGTGGGAGCTCCGTAGAACTGGTTAATCTTAAGTCTCTGAACCATCTCCCAGTACCTTCCTGTGAAAAACCAAATATGTTTATGTTAGCATGTAGTGAAGATACCAGTCATCTAAAATCAGAATCAGAAACTGAAAATGAAACTAGAGAAGACGTCACTGTTGAGAGCAGTTTCTCCTTGACAATAACAAGGTGTGTGTGCTGACACATGACGACTGTGGTCCTGACTCCTGTTTATACAGAAGCTTCTAATTTTAGTATGGAGGGTATGGCCAAGTTCAAGTTCAACTGTAAACAGTTATTCATGGACAGAGACACAGGCACACAGAGCTGCTGGCAAAGGACACAAATACTTAGAAAGTGTGTGACGAAGCACATCATTTTATATTAACATGATCATAAAAATGTCCTTAACATTAGATCATCACATCTAAGATGAATGGCCTCAGGTGAATATACGACAAACTGGAAGGTATTTAGATTTTTTGTAATCGCAAGATGAATTTTCTTTCATTATGAATGTACCTACCAGTCTGATAGATTCATACGTTTGCTGGTGTTCATACCTGGGTCAGGGTAGATGGGTGTGCTCTCAAACAGGACAGTTGTTCCCCCGTTGGCCAGCGGCCCATAGACGCTGTAACTGTGTCCTGTTATCCAGCCGATATCTGCCACACAGCCAAACACATCTCCATCATGGTAGTTGAAGACATACTGGGGATGAGAAGGAATATGGTATTTACTTCCTTTTAAAACTGCTAAATATCCCATGTAAACTTTACATGCAAGTAGATATGAACCTATCTTGAACTCACTACATTACATAAATGAACATTAAAACTAGAGCCGTATTTTTGTGAAGCTCCTCTGTAATCTCCTGTGAACAGGCTGATATTTCCTCCACAGATGATCAGACACTGGATTACACCAAGTCACATTTTGACTGTTCTGTGCTTTCACTGGCGTTCAGTAACTACACACTGGATGTTCAGACAAAACTGGTAAGATGCCACCTGTTACCCTTTGGGTGAGCGCAGCGTAGAGCAGGTATCCAGCCTGAGTGTGGACGAGTCCTTTGGGCTTCCCTGTGCTGCCTGATGTGTAAAGCAGGAACAAAACGTCCTCGCTGTCCATGGCAGCCGGCTCACACACGACGTCCTCCTTCAGCATCTCCTGCATGACATGGTGAATTGTAAAATTTGAATTTGAGAGTAATGCTGCTGTAACAGACCAAATGTTATTACTTTTCTTGTTGAAACATCATCTCCTCTTGAACAACATAGATGCAGTGTAACCTTTTAAGACCAGCATCTTAAACGGCATGTAAGAATTTAGATTAGTGCTGAAATGATTTGTTCTGGAGCTTTCAATTATATTGCAGGGTCTTCCTCGACAGATAGAGTTTCTTATTGAGCTGTAGATGTTCAAATTTCCATCCTCCTTCTGCTGAAGATCATGTGATACAATTGAAAGTTCCAGAGCAGCTATTAATGAGCTGTCACCTGCTATTTCCAACATTAAGAGTGAACTTTCAATCTCAGAGATTAGCTGATTAATCAAAATGAACCAATAATTGTGGTTAATTGATTAATATTTAAAGTAATGCATCAAGCAAAAATTCACCAAAACATTTTTTAATTCTTCATTTGTCCAGGGAAAAGTCAGTGCTGTTTGCATTAAGATCCTACTCGAGTCCTGATCGGCACTCTGCTCTCTCACCTCCTCCATGGCGACGTCCCTGGCTGTCATGACAACGGGATTCTCTGTTCTCATAGCAACAAACACCTGCCGTACTGTCGGGCAGCTCTGGACAGCTGCATCCACCTGTCTTCTTCAGCTCTGTGACCTTACCCCCTCTGACGCCCTGGTTCACTGTGATGATGGTGCTGGACTGGGCTGAAAATGTGACACGTATAATCAGAGCGCAGATACAGAGGTCTTTATTAGACTCGATTTATTTATTTATTTTTTTAACTAACAGCACGATCAGACTAACTACTTCCTGTGGTGAAGGAAATGGTAGAAGTAAAAACATCTCATTTAGCAACCCTGCTCATAAAATCCACCAAACCCAAGAGGATTAGTCTAACATCAGATCACAGAGGCACAAGCTGATGATTTCCTTCCCTTCTTGTGACTTATCACTTGTCATCAGTCAGGTTTTTACTAATACTTAACTCTGCCCAAACTATATTTTCATAACAGTGAAATGTAATTACAATGCAGGTGGTGATGAACCCACAGATTTATTATTTTTCAGCTCATTGTTTTACCTCCACAACTTAACAGTTTTGGTTCACTCTATTTCCAGGTGCATGTTCACATTTTTTCTCGCAGCATTAATTGATTTTTGACCACGTGGGTTGACTCTTGATGGAAGTATGTGTTTCTTTATCTGCTACATGCTCGACTGTGTTCACCAGCTAGTTGCTAACTTTGTCTTCTGTTGGTCCTGGGCAAGAAATGTTGAATTTTTCTGCACTTTTCAGCTGACAGTTGCTGGAGACAGTAAAGTTGCTGGGCTGATAGACTCTAATTCAAACACAAACCTTTGTAGAGCTGAGGGAAACTGCAGAGTCAGGTGATAATTCTCTGTGGGTTCTTCACTACAAGTAATCCCTTTCAGAACAGATGTAGTTATTTGATCCATTGTTAAAATACAACTATTTGATTAGAGCAGCTTTGAAATGTAAAGTAGAAATCTGATTTCAGACTAATGTCACCTAAATCTGTTTCCAAGTCTGACAGGTCGGTCTCACCATCTCTGATCCGTTCTGCAAGGGCCTCCGCACTGAACCCGGCAAACACCACGTTGTGGGCCGCACCGATGCGGGCACAGGCCAACATGGACGCCACAGCCAGAGGGCAAGGAGGCATGTAGATGGTGACGCAGTCCCCCCTCTTCACGCCACGCCGCCTTAACAGGTTACCCACGCGACACGTCATCTCCAGTAACTGCCTGAAGAGAGATACCAGTGAACTACACTGAGGTAACTGAACATACACACACACACACACACACACACACACACACACACACACACTCACTCATATATATATACACACACACACTAAATCCAACCTGCTGACCTGTAGGTGACTTTGACCTCTGACCCTGGCTCATCTCTCTCCCAGATCAGAGCCACCCTCTCAGGACAGGTGTGCACATGGCGGTCCAGGCAGTTCACTGTACGTGCCCATAAAGAAAACACACACACACACACACACACACACACACACACACACACAGATGGAAAATGACTCTTTATCTGCTTTACTCATCTCCTCAGTAACATGGTGCGTTCAAGGTACTCGCGGAGACTGGATTTGCATGATGATCCCTGTGGACGGGTGTTATCATGGAAAATTGTATCTATCGAGAAGAATTAAAATTACACTCTGCTGCCTCTGGTTATGGCTTCACAGAAATGATAAAATATGTTTTTAAAATGTCAATCACTGGTCCTAGTCTAATAAAATGTGAAGTGACCCTTACCGGACACATTCAGCTTTCCTCCCACAAACCACTGAATCTTGCCTCGGCTCAGGTCACAGTCCTGGACCGTGTGGAAAGGACTGATCCAGCTCAGTCTCTGCTGCGCCACAGCGGCCCAGAAGGTTCCGCTGCTAGAGACGGAAAACTCCTGCAGCGCCGCGCGGTGTGACACCGCTCCAAACCCCGCAGCCTCCGGCATGAACGCCGCTGTGTTGCATCCCCTTCGACCCCAAACATGGAAATAAGACCCGAATATCCGACGACTGAAAGTCTCAACAACGCACTTCGAAGCGCACCCACCGGGCAGCCTCATGGCGAAAGTGACGGAGCTCAGTGCGATCTGAAATGTTTGCACAGCATTTCGTCAACGGGCAAAAGAGCGTTAGAGCAATTTTGGAAATTACCCCCCTCAACTTTAAGAAGTCGGGAGCGTGGAAACTCCGAGGAGGAAGGGCTGGAGGAGTGATGCGTTAAAGGGCGGTAGCTACAAACCCATGTGCCGACAGTATATTTTTTCTGGAAAGCTGCAGCTGGACGTCAGCATCAGTGGCAAAAGAAAAGAGAACAAAGACTTTTCTTTCTTTAAACATCATCTCTAGACATGATTTAACACATTTAATAATACTATGATTTGAGTAGTTACTTGTCTGATTATGGTTTTTCCATTCAAATATTTATAACTCTATAAATGTGCAGATATTTCCTCACACAGGATGTCCATTCTCAATCTCGAAACCGAAAGCTTCAAGTTCCCACATCACACTTGTAAATATATGATCAGCTTCAGATTAGTTGTAGCCTAATTGTCACAGCTCATGCTCACACATACACGTGTTAAACTCTTCAGCCGATAAATGAAAAACAAACTGCACATACATCATCCTGCAGGGAGGCAACAATAAGCAAAACGCATTTTTTTAATGGTGTGGAGCTTTAAATAGTAACTTTTAATAGGGCTACAGTTACATTTATACAAAGACAAACACAGATAATTGATGTTAACTTTACATAACTGTACAGTTTTAACTATTGGACATTTTTGGACAATTTTTAGTATTTACATCACAATTATTGACACAGCTGAAAAACAAACAGTGGAGAACTCAACTGTGCTTTTCAGTTATTGAAATCTGTCGTCACAGAGAGGTCACAGACAGCCCCTAATGAACTCCTCTGAGGCGGATAGAGAGGCTCAACATACTCACTGATAGGAAGGCTTCAAGTTAAATGCAAGCTGCCATGTCACAGAACAATATATTTTAAAGAAAATAAATATTTATATTTTGAATGCAGCTTCATGTTAGAACATTTTCCCTAAAATGACAGAAATATTCCAGGTCTTAAGCCTCCTTTAGTCACTTACAGTGACATGAAACTGTTTTGTGCAGTTTTGGGTAGTTGTACAAATGTTTCTGTGAGCAGTGAGGGAGAAATGAACAGTTAAACGGAGCCTCTGCCTCTGAGAAGTGTTGAAAGACTCCAATCTGCAGGTATTTCACCATCAGTCTGTCTCCTCTGGCCTCTTTCAGTTTCTCTTCTCCTCTGCTGTGTCTTGCTCCATCTCCTGATCCCCAGCTTCCTCTTTATGTGTCACTGGTCCCTTTGTTCTGTTTGAAACTGTGTTGAGCATCTTGGCGCTGTGCTCCTGCGCCTTCGCCCGCAGCGCGGCGATACTGTTCTCCCTTAGCTCCTCCTTAGAAATCAGGGAGTTAGTGTCTTTCCTCTGTTTGTCCTGCTCTTCCTCTATTGCTTCGTCCGCCGGTTTCTCCTGCGTCGGCGTCGGGGTTGTGCTGCTGGGTTTGCCTGGAGGAGTGTGAGAGTTTTCAACTGACTTCTTGTGCATACCTGGAGGGTAGAGATGGTTTTTTCAGTTAGGCCTTGTCTAAGGTCCCGCAACACCACAATGTAACCACAAGGGTGTAACGAGTTGGTGCATTGAAGTGAATACGGAGGGAGGGGATCAAGAGGTGGATAGGACATCTTATTCAATTAGAGTCACCTAATTGATTTAAACTAATCAATTGACATGAGGCAAGGGAGGAGATTTGGTCTAATCTGTCCTGATGAAGTAGGATTATCACTGTATCGACTGCCACCTTTTATTGATGTGCAGACACTTTTATTGGCTCCTGACATGCAGGGCTTAGCTCCCCACTTCCTGTTGTCAGAATTACATCTATTCCCTGTTTTTAAACACAAGTAGCGAGAACTTGATAAAGAACATTTTTCGTCCTGGTATTGATGTCAAACAAAGAGAGGCTTTCTTTGGACACACAAGCTTGCAACAAAAATATGGGCTAGATTTAGTGTTTCAGCCAGAGGATAGCCCAGATTAGGCAGCTTTTAAAAATAGCCTACCCCAATGCATGACAAAGAAATTAACTTTGAAAGCCAAGCTAAACATTTTTGCATTCTTTCTGTTCCTTTATACAAAGTGAGCCGATATCCTGGAGTTTCAAGACACTCCAACTTTATTTGCAACCATTTATTAAAAGTTCAGTGATGGAGGATGGTGCTGTGTGATTTATTACCAGATCACCAGACTTGCTTTGAGCAAGTTTACTCATCTCTAATTTTTTTGTCAGTTACAATCTCAAGGGACAAGCAGAGGTGGAAGGAAAGAGTTTATTCTGTTAGCATTGCTGGTTTTTCCCTATAGAGCAAAATAAAGGACAACACGGCAGAACATTTTGACTCGTCATCGCTGGAAAAGTACAGGTGATACTTATAACAATGGCTCTGTTCAGTTAAAGTGCCCCAGTAAGTCATGACAGTGAGTCAGCATGAAAAACACCAGGACCCTGAAACTGACGCAGCTAAATGGAATTCAGCTATCAATCATTTTATTATTTACACCTCTGCTTTTCCTGCTTTCTAAAATGTTTTTCAGCTGACGTGTAACAAACATCGTATCTGCAGCAGCTCACCTAGTAACCACGGAGCGTAGGAGTCTGTGACGCCGTCCTTGGCAGACTTGAGGATGGACTCGGGCAGGGGGATGGAGTGACGGACCATGGCTCCGTACAGGCCATACTCTGCCATCACGCTGCTGCGACCCCAACACTTCTCCCTTTTCCTCCACTTGGCCCTGCGGTTCTGAAACCACACCTGGAGAAATGAAGGTCAGATAAGGAGTAGATTAAGTTTGTGTGTTACACATTAGGGATGTTAAATACTGCTCAGTGTGAATTTTTATTATCCTGACCAACCAACAAAATGTTATTTCTCATGTCTCATCTTCACTGTGCAGAAAGATGCATGTACAGACATTGCTGTTTCCACAGTAATCTGCTAAAGAGTTTCTCTGTGCTCACCTTAAATCTTATCATGATTATTAAGTCAGTCATGTTTCAGTATCTGACTTACACAAATGTGATGTGGAAACTTGAAGCCTCCGCAGCATAATGTACACTGAAAATTTACTTTTTAGTGAAGTAGGAGACGTTATGTGTTGAGCAGTTCAACTTTTGAAATGAAAAATATCTGCAGAGTTATAGACTCTGGATAGAAGAGAGGGAGCAGATGTCATTTTGATACATTTTAATATTACTTTTTGTGGCAAAAACATGAGACAAATTATTATTCAAGCAGGGTATTTTTATATGTTTTTAAATATGTGTGAAGAAGATCTTTAATATATTTTAAAATCACTATGAAGGAACATTTTATTTTGCCATTGATCAGCTTCCTTTCGTGGACCAGTAAAACAATGACATCTGCAGGAGATTTCAAACAAAAAGGCCTTAACAATTTCTGAGGAAGACGGATTTTAAGATCTCATTTTTTCTTTTTTAAGTGTCTGATGTGGCACATACAGCCCATACTGCAGATCCATTATGGACACAAAATGTAAACGACATTAAAAACAGGTTTACAACAATAGCCCCCCAAATTAAGTGTTTATTATCATTAGGTTTTTTTCTCTCTCACTGGTAGCTCACTTCATCTATAGAGTGTTACTTGTGTGAGTGTATGTGTGTGTGTGCTCCTGTATTATTCTCCTTCTGGCTCCTCGAGTGCCTGAATTGATTTCCACCAAGCCAGACCTTGTAATAGCCTCAGCATGCTTGTGAATATGGATGAGGAAAACAGGGGGAAAAAAGAGCATCCTAAAATGGCCGAGGAGGCTGGATGAGATTGTAGGGAATGATGTGGAGCGTGTGTGTGGTGTGGGTGTTTATGTGCGCGCGTGTATTTTTTCAGACCTGGAATTAAAAACGATCAAAGCCGAGCCGGGAAAGCTATTCAGGTAGATCTGATGATAACCTCCATCTCATAAAAAGATGGGCCTCAGATGAGCAATCATGCTTTTTGACAGCAACTGTGTGTGTGTGTGTGTGTGTGTGTGTGTGTGTGTGTGTGAAGTGCTTCCTTGCAAGAGGTGACCCCGGGGGCGAAGAGGCTGATTGAAAAATAAGTTAATTTCCAGGACCAATCGATGGGAGACAGGCGCTCAAATATCACGGGAAATTAAAATGCTCATAGCAGCCAGGCAGAGCCCTCTGCTCAGCTGCTGACCTCTGCTAATTAATTCTTGTGTAGTTATCATTTCATCTCAGGGTGGCAGGCCCGCCTCTCGCAGGGAGAGAGGTGAGAAGTTCTCCTCATTTAACTAATTACACTGAAGAGGGTGAATTGGCTGCTAATGTAAGACAGGGAGGCATTGTGAGGATGATGATGATGCAGCAAATGACCCGAGCCTCCACCTGTCCATCTGCCTCACTACCTGCATTTTTCTGTGTGTATCACCACTTTGTAACCTGAATTTGTGGCATGCAATATGATTGCTCGTAATTCTGACCTTAATGTTATGTTACAGAATCAGGCACTGCAGGAAATATCTAAATTATGTGACTGAATACACACTTTTTGCTTTTAAAAATTAGATTGTTTTTTGTCTTTTCGCTCATCTTAACGCATCTATATACAAATTTAAGATGGTAACAGAATATGGGTCTGTCCCTACATGTCTGCATCCTGTACAGACATTAACACACACCTGTATTCTGTCCTCTGGCAGCTCAGTCTTCATGGAGAGCATTTCTCGGGCATAGACGTCAGGATAGTGAGCTTCATTAAATGCTTTCTCCAGTTCCTCCAGCTGATAGGAGGTGAAAATGGTTCTGCAGAGAAAAGAAAACCAAACATATGAGATTAAACAACATTTATAAAATTAGGTCTTATTCAACACCTAATTTCATATTTTCACACTGGTCTGTCAGGTAAAATTTAAATGACGCCCCCTGAAACTATAAAATAACTGTTCAAGATTTCCAGCAGTGAATTTATATATATTAAATCAAAATCTTGTGAAATTAGAAATTTAGACAGTTTTCTTCTTTTGTGAAACAATTTTAGAACTTGCATGTAAGAAACAGGAATGACAGAGAACATTTTTTTTTTTCCAAATGCAGAAAAGAAGAGAAAAATGTAATGTGCCATGTGATTTTTCTTCTTCACACAATTTCGTTTCTATTCCAAACGAAAAATACAACAATGTATTTCAAAAAGACAGCACAGAGGAAATTAGATGGTTTTATGTTGCTATTTTTATGAGAAATTTCAGGCTAATTCCATATGATAAAATATAATCACAGACACACACAGACGTGAAATTACAGGAACTAAATTATAAATAGTCAATACTAAATTAGAATCGTTTGTTTTTTGTTTTATTTTTTTCCATCACTGATGACACTAAATGAAAGCAGCCTGCAGTGATTTTATTACAGGGCCCAATACAGTTGCCTGTTTGCCTGACCGGAACGTCAACGATGTATAAAATGAAGCTATTTTCTGAATATTCTCCGATAATCTTGTTTTAAGTCACTTGTTTTTGTTTTACCTGTGTCGTCGTTTCTTTCTTTTCTTGCTCTGACTCATGGATGATTTGGAGAATTTCTGATCCCCGGAGGAGAGGCTCATATCATCTGAGTCTGAGAGGAAACACACCAGTCAACAACAATAATAACACTAATGATAATAATAATAATAATATATAATAATAATAGCATCGTGTAATAAACGAACGATAGTAGAAAATAGTCAAGCAGGTTTTTCGAAAAAACATTCTTGATCTAAAGTGGTTATTTCTGCCTTTCTGAGCGCGAAATTTTGTCCAAAATATAGAGGGAAAAAAATGACTATAGTGACTATAAAATAAATAAACTTCAGATTAAATAATTATTTTTGCAAGCCCTCTACATATTTTTCCAATATTTCCCAATTGTGGAAACAAAAGCTTTTGTTAAGATTCATTTCAAAAGGGATTTTTTTATTTTTTTTTATTTTTATTTTTTTATTGAGTGAATTGAACTTTCTGTCTCGGTCGTTATTGTTGCTCGACCTCAAGGCGTGAAAGCTTTGACACAACTCTTCACTTCTTGACATTTTGATGCAAGAAATTCTTGCTACACACTCGTTGTAGCAGCTTAGAATAAAAACATCGTGTTCTGATGTTAGGATAGATGATTTAAAACATTTAGAGTCTTCTCCTCTCTGCATCAGAAACACATAGGATGTGACCAGAGGCCTACAGTGTCTCATTTCAAACACTCACCGGAGCTGGCGGAGTGCTGTGCGTCTGTCTGCGCCTCCATGTGCGCCGCCCTGTGCAGCGGCTGCAGGTGCACATTTTGTGCCTCTGACAGCACCTCCAGAAAGGCGGGCTGACTGTAAAACGAGTGTATTCCCTCTGGTCCCAGCAAACCCATACCGACCCCGAGCCCGCCGTGACCGAGGGCCGACCTTGCGGCCAGGACGTGCGCCCTGTGCGGCAGAGCCTCCAGCGGCCGCCTCGGCGCCGCCGGCGGCTCCTTGTTGAGGCCGAGCAGTTCCTGGATCCCGAATCCGGTGCGCCGGTGCACCGTGGGGGCCATCTTCCAGACTGGAGACGGCTGCTGGGATCCCCCGTGATTCACGCCGGTTTGAGAGGCTGATTTCTGTTTATTCTCTGTGTCAGAAAGCACAGCTCCCTCCTTCCCTGTCATGGCTGTGCGATTACACTTGTTATTTTTCACCCCCTCAAAAAAAAACAAAACAAGCCAGAGTCCCTGGTGCAATGAGCAGAGTGATGCTCTTCTGTATCTCCCTGCCCTCCTCTCTGCTGCGCTTTTTATCCAACAGGCAACAGGCGTCAGCCAATCACAGGGGAGGAGAGACAACACACTGAAGTTTCCATCAGCTCCAGTGAGCTTTATGTCAGCATAAAGCAAATATTTGACAATTTAATGTGATAAAACCACATTACAGAACTATAGTTTTGATTTTGTGTCCTGACATTGACAAGGCTGTGAATGGATTCTTTTAAGTCTTTGACAAATGAGCGGTATCATCTCTTACAGCCCTTAAAGTCTACTTTTATTTGATTCAGGCCCATTTTCAGAAAAGGAAGCTTTTGTTCACAACAGAAAAAGTTGATCGTCAGTTTGATATTTGTGTTTTGGTCATAGTCTAACGCGAGGAAACTGGGAAAATCTTTGCTTTGGGCTGCTTTCTAATGAGTAAGAGTTTTGGTTCCGACTCTAACGAGACAGAGAGGAAGGTTAGAGAGCCTTTTTAAAAAGTTATGGCTCATAAACCGAGCTACAAAAAGCGAGGGAAAGAGCGTATAATTTCACTGCTGCTCCTCTCTGATCACCGGCTCGTCGAACAGATTCAATCAGCCGGATAAATCCCTCAGGTCGAGGAAAATCTGCTTAATGTGCAGCACGTTTGTCCTCAATGAAAGACGCCACTTCTAGATTTAGAAGTGAGGAAGGAGCGATGCAGACCCAGATCATCTAATGACAGAAAACTAATTCAGATTTCGAGAAAATGATGCTGCTGGTTTGTAAGGCTCACCATTAGAGCTGTATGATACAGTTTATTTCAGATGTAGGTATTAAATGTTCTATCAATAAAAACAGAAATTAAAAACCTAGTTTCTAATCAATTCTGTTTTGTATAGTTCGTTTATCCCATTCGCCAATAACAAGGCTAATCCACATGTCCACGAGCCATGTCTGTGAAACACAAGCAAGACAATAATAATAATAAATCTTAGTGACCAAATATAAAAAAAACGCTCACAAACTCACACCAGCCAATTTCTCTATCAGTTAATTAATCACTTCAGCCTCTTATTAGAAAAACTGCAGCCTGATTGATCCGTTACCAGACTCCAGCTCCATCCCCAACGTCCCATACAACTCCCACACTGTGGGATTTGCATATTCTAATTAGGTTTGCGCACTAAACGTTTTGTCTTTGGTGGCAGTCTGCGGCATCTGTTGATAGGTTATTAAGCTTTTTTTTTTCATTCTTTGACGGGTCACATGATAACGAATACAATGTCCCAGTTCGGGGTATTTAGGACACACCAGGGTGGCAATTAAATGCGAGACAAACAGTGGTGCAAATGCCGGTGCACAATGTAGCAACAGATTTATTTACCTCCCGAGGTTTGAGTTGGGTCTTTGTGTGTGTGTGTGTGTGTGTGTGTGTGTGTGTGTGTGTTGCTTTTTTTGTTTTTTGCTTGAGGTCTGATGTCACCTAGAAAAGGCTGGGACACGGACCGAAGGTGTTTCAGCGCATTAATCCGATCTTTTGAAAGTGAGAGCGAAGACATTTAGGACGTCAGGGGAAATCATCCGCAGCTTTTTCCTCTCACTCATTTATCAGAATATAAACCTCAGCTCAAATTAAATGTGAAATGAAGCGAAAATACTTTTTTTTCTCCTCTGTCTTCGCAAACCTATAATCCTCTCTAATCAGCCATTATTCAATTATTGCGCCGTTTCAATCGTTTCGGAGATAATTTGCGGCACGCTCTTGGGACAGCTGGGCAGATAATTACGCAGAGGAGAGTTTATGGAGATGAGTGGACGCGCCCGATGGAAGCGCAGATACTGTCTTATCGATGGGACATGTGGCGATGAATAAATAAATAAAGAGGTGGCTCCTGCGGGACTGTTTGGCACCCGTGCGTCAAGGCTGTCAGCGACGGTCAAAACCCCGGCCGCAGATTTAGTGTTGGTTTGTAATCTGAGCTGGGATCAGGAGCTCTCTGTTGTTCTTACGCGTCATGTAGCTGTAACACTGCGGATCATTTAAGAGGGATACAATCAATAAATAGCAAGATTTTTCTTTATTACAAGGCAGGAAATCGAGTCTATTTATCTATTCAGTTCATTGGCATTGTTTTGAATGATTTAGCCTTTATTTTCCTGATAAGAAGTCGGTGTGAAAATCAAATCTTCACTATGATGCAAAATAAAAAATCAAATGTTCCAGATGTTATAAAGAACTTGAGAGAGACTTAAATTACCTTCAGCATCTCATGAGAAGCTATTAGAGAGACATTTCATTAGAGGTGAATGAAGAGATCAATGCCATACCAATAGCTATGCTAATGAGGTTTCTACATACACGCGCGCACACATACACACACGTGCAGACATGTCGATGACTTCCACCAATCACATCCCCTCACGTAGATTAGGATGCAGCTACTGTACTTCTCATCTCCACTGAATTCACTCCTCACAGTTCTGAAATCAGCCACAGAGAGAGAAATAAAATTATCATAAGAGTCAGGGAAAGTAGAGCCCCCCCCTGTATTGGCTACTATGTCAGTGCAGGTTTGGCATGAAATTTACAAGTTAAAAGTCTTGTTAATCTCCTCGAATCTGCAATTCTGTCTTGTTGTAGTTGCTACAACAATGTTAGATTTGCCAAAAACAGACACATCCCATGTATCAGCAGTGCCTTAAGATGGGTTGAAATAAATGGTTTGTTTTTCTTTTAATCACTATCTTTAGCATAAACTATTTGGTTCTAAACGTCAGTCGAAATTTCCATAAAGCAAAGGAGATTAATCATGTTTACAGCTGATATTGTGAGTGAAATGTTAAAAGTGTGAAAGCCTGCACAGATATGTTAACAGGCTGAAAACTGACAATATATGGAGCTGGATTAATGAATGATACTACAAACTAAGACTGTCATAATATCATATTTTCACCAAACGATTAACGTGGCCAAAAGAATTCATGATGATAATATCATTGCGATATCTATACAAAAACATAGCTATCAGTCAAATTCATCTGTTACTTTGTTTATTGTGTGTTTTGCTTCTTTTGAATTCCACCCACAATATGAGTGTAGGGAGAGTGAGAGAGAGTCTGTTACCATGACGTTACAATAACATGCAACAAGAACAATTACACTTAATGCACAGTGTAAAGGCAACCATTCAAACTGATAAACAAAAGATCCACAATATTATCAGATTCCTGTAATTAACACAATATCAATATTTCATTTGTCAAATATTACAGTTATTATCAATACTGATATGTTGTAACACTCCTATATGTGATCAATACTCCAATAGAGCCTATTATTTTCTATTAAATGTATTGATTATATATTGTAGAACATATCACTAATTAAAATATTTGTCCATCAACTCATTACAGCTCTTGAATAAAATAAAATCTCTCAGGTTGTAACAGTCTGGGTCATACTCTGGAACCCCGCTCTGCTCTCTCTGTCTGATCTCTCGGTCTTTGTTTGAGGCTCCAGAAATGGCTCCTCTAATCTAGCTAATTGCGTTTCCCACAGCTCGGCATTAAAGAAGAAGAGCTGGGTCACCAAACAGCCGTTGATCAAAACATCCTATTAAGGTGAAGAAACAAAAGGCTCTCACAATCCCAACAATGTGCCACTGGTGATTCAACAGTTTGCTCTGTGGGCACAAAGCATTAATTAGGGCAATAACTTCATGCTACTGCCATTCTATAGTCTCCATTTCTGTATGAGTGCATCTATTTATGCTCTGAAGTTTGTCGGGGACTCTGACTCGCAGAGCGTGCTGCATTCCCCTGTTGCATGTGCAGATGTGTTAGTGGCATAATGAGGAAAATACTTTGGGAAACGTAGGAGAGAGAGCAAGAGCACCCCCCTCCCCCCGCCAACACCAAAACTTTCTTGACAAAATAATATTCCTCATTGTGGTTACTTGTAACGACAATTGACATAATTACTTGGGCCCATTTCTTGTCTAATTAGCACACTTCCACAGTGGACAGGGACTAGCAGTTAGGCAGGAGAAGGGAATCGGACAGGCATGGCAGTGGTAACACAAAAAGGGGGCCCCTGGTTTCAGCGTAATTAGGTGAGACAATGCCCCTGACTGTTTTGAGCTATGGCAGTGACTCAGAGCTGGGGCCGAGGAGGCGAGCGGACGCCCCATGAAGTACATCTCCCTGAGACACTAATAAGCCCCTAATTGTCTTTTTAAAATTTTTTTTTATTCACATGGGCTGCATCAGCAGACACGAAGACAGACTATTCCTGGTCTCCTGCAGTGACCGTGGCCCTTGTCCTGCAGAAAGGGAGAAATTTGAGTTGACTCGTTCAGGACCTTTTACTGTTTGGCCCCTAAAACTCCAGACAGCTTGTACTAACATCCTGTGACAGCGTCCCAAACCTGGAGAGCTGCCAACATGTTGAAGACAGAAAAGCAGGAGCGGACATCCATGATGTCATCAATGCATTATTTTTCAGTTTCACCACTGCCAAGAAAACAGTTTTAAAGTCCTCACTTACCCCTGATATCTGTACACAATCATTCTGAAATAAGTGAATAGTATAGTGAATCTTCATAGAGGTCTCATGCTTTTATAGGACTGTGTTTGTGCGCATTGTCTGAGGCCATCTGTGTGTTTTTTCTATATCTGATTCTCATAACAAAAATAACTTCATACTGAAGCTTTTTCAGATCAACAGTTTGTTCAGATGTGGAAAAAATACATTGTCAACATCATCAACAACAACATTAAATTATTTGAAGCAGCATTAATTGACTAGTTAAGTTTGTCACTTTGGAGGCAGAACAGTTAACTGTAAACACTGTAACAGTCTGCTGTTTGTATGGTGAGCACTAAACATACATTGGGTTTATTATTAAGCTTTTGTTTTGCTGAAAACAGCTGCCAAAACCAAAGCAGTTTGGCTGTAAAACTGAAACAATGAGCTGAAAGCCACTAAAGTTTTCAGTAACACAGAGGAAAACTGCAGAGTTCAGTGATATTTATCAGTGTGTTTGTTACTATAAGTGCCACCTTTCATGTTACACACATTTTATCCTTTGATCATATAAAAATACTTCTTAGTGCAGTTTTAAAATGTGGAGTAGACATCTCACTGCAGCTTTAAATTTAAAATCCATGATTTTTGTTTTTAATACAATCTCATACAATCCATGACAGAGTTTGGTAAAATAATATGTTAACACTACACTGTATTAAAGCTGATAATACACAGTATTCATGATCATGTTAAGAGATGACACAGCCGCACAAATACAACACTGCACATTCCAACAAGAGAAAAGGTGATGACTGAATGACCAAAACATGACAGAGAGTTTTAAATGTCTGTGAGCACTGTGATAAAGTCAGCATTCATCTTGTTTGGAACTTATTTCACCAACTGAACGTCGTATTAATATTATCAGATTCACTTTCTTTTTCTTGCAGCAAAAGAAAACCCTGATCCACAAGCAGCTGGGCTCTGCAGGCTGCATTTCAACACTGTGGGATGAGCCCGTTTAACCACACAGATACACACACACACACACACACACACACACACACACTGGTCCATATGTTTGAGGCCTCTTCTAATGGCAGGTGGTACTCAATATTTCATAATTCGCTCTCTCTAACATCCCCTGCAGTCAAGGCCTCACAGCTCACAGGAACGTCAATGTGATGTGCCCTCACTCCTTTAATTAGCTGTCAATTAGTGCAAATGAATCAACTCTTCGCCTAATTAAGCAATGCCACCAGGCAGCTCCCATACACAGGCCATTGTGTGAGCAGCATGAGAAAACCACAGCTAGCAAACTCGTTTTGGATCACGAGTGCAACTCAGCGATTACATTGACACACTGTGTTCAGGGACCTGTGTGTGTGTGTGTGTGTGTGTGTGTGTGTGTGTGTGTGTGTGCGCGCGTAGTGCAGGGGAGGGTGAAGTCACACACTTTATGGTGATGCAAAATTATTTTCCTGACTCATATCTTGATGTTTTATGCACCGGGATAGCTTTTATGTGCCAAACAAGTATTAGTCCACTGTCACATTTCCAAAAACATTTCAGTGCACATGCAAACAAGTACTGTACAAACACACAGTGACACGAGCACTTAGCCCTCCATTTAGGCCTTTAAACATTTCTAATCTTCTAATCCCCAAAATACCTTTTAGTTTCATGTTTGATTCAGATCTATGGATTTACCACAGAGCAGCTTGTCCTTCACTGAGAACACTTAATTTCAACAAGTAAACAAAACATATCGCTCAAGGCTTAAAGACTTAAAAATACTGTGAACACATAAATGTCACTGCGTCTGGTGATAAGTGAAAATTTAAGACTGAAAACTATGTGAACACTTTTCAGTTTATTTCTAGAGAACTAATTTTTATTTATTAAAATGTTATTTGATGTGGGTTTTTTTTTTTTTTTTTTTTTGTCCCAGTGACAGTAATAAATCAAATTCTTAGTGAAGGGTTTACACTCATTCACGTGAAAGGTTTATTTTTGACTTTGTGAGTTCCGCTTTCCAAATTTTCCTGGGATTAATACCCTGTGTTTTCCACTCAGTTCCTCCCTCTTACAGCCTCAGACTGCAGAAAATGATTTAACCATGCGGACCACATACTTCATTTACAGTCAGAGCGGAAATGTAATCTCTACAAACATCTGTTCACTTCTGACTTTCTTTTTGTTGTTTTTTGCTGTGACAAGCTCTCAAGTGACTTTTCTCTGACTAAATTAAATATTGGCATCAACATCTATTTAAGTCAAGCTGCCTTTAGCACATTGTTTGTTTACAAATCAGTTCAGAGGTCATTTAATTTACTTTCTTCATTTTGACTTCATGCAGTAAATGATTTTTCTGAAGTTGCTTCATTACTGAGAAAACATATATAGCCACAAACTAAAATCTAATTTTCACTCAAAACATATGTCTCTATTTCAGAACTGTTGTACACAGAAAATACATGCTGTGAAAGACTAGGCTGACGAATATTGATGAATGACGCAAATCTGTTTAGGTGTTACAAAAGGTCAACTGGTTGACTAATTAAACCATCTGCAGCTTGTTGTAGTTTCCTGTATGAAGGATTCCCTAACATTAGGTGACCTGAACAATTAATGCAGTCATAAATTAATTAGTTATAAAATTAAATGTAAAGAAATGTCACGTTTCTCTTAGAAGGGCTGGGATTTTATAAATACTAAGATCACAAGTCAAAGTCTAGCCAAGACACAGAAAAGCTAATGTTCTTATTTTGATTTTTCACATTTTATTTATTGGTTTAATTGTTTAAACATATTTTTGGAAAATACAATTCTTGCCAGGAAATTATCAAGAAACTACAGACCTGTAATAAGTGTTGTGAATTTTATTTACCAACAATCAAGCTGGTTAACTGGTTTGACTCCTAATTTGTTAGAGGGTTTGGAGAGGAAAGAACCAGGAGAAGAGTTCAAACCATATTTCAGGGATGTGTCTTTGTGTTTTTAATAGTCTAAAAGGTGCATTGATTCACAGAATGATTTAAAAGGTATTTTGTGGCCACTTTCTGAGATACAGCCTGTATTTTTAACATTATTTTGAAGCTTTCTTTTAATATGCCTTTCCTTTTTATGATTGGATTTTTATATCAAATACTAAAACTACCATCTAGCTACTAACTAAAATTAGTAGCTAGATGGGCTCCAAGTGACGTCTTGGAATATCTATCACTTAGTGTGTTAGTGTTACTGTGGTAGTACCATATGTTATCTGTTGCTGCCTGTCTGACTTGTCTCTTCCATATAATTCCTAACTGTGCACTTAGGACCAAACTAGTTTCCCTCTGTAATACAATTAATAGATTCTAAAATCTGTTTCACAGCCCTCTCCTCACTAAAAGGAATAAAATCCTTATGAAGAAATATGCACGAGGGTGTTCAAACCCCCAGTTTTGCCCCCTAAAAACATACAACATAATTTCAGTTTCCTCAGCTACAGACCTGATACTGTTTCATTAGGAAATCTATAAATGTGCATGTTTTCACTCTTACAGCTTCATTTTGTCTCTATACGTTCTGGTGAAGTCAAACACTGGGATGTGACAATGATTTGTGTCATGAAGAGCCAATCTCGTTGGCATGTGTGTTGCCATATCATGTCCCCCTCACTCACACACACACACGCACACACACACACACACCCCACCCACTCCCTCAATCCTCCTCCAGCCACTCCGCACTATTACAGGCAGTAATTGTTATTTAATGGATTAAACATTCATCCTTCCTGTGTAAACCCCCAGAGGGCTGGATGACAGCATCACCATGTTCATACAGCTAAACATCCCCCATCACACACACTCACACACACACACACACACACACACACACACACACACACACACACACACACACACACACACACACACACACGTCGACGCTCATTTGACGGCAGTGTTTGTGCTTAAAATTCAATTACCCACTTATTGATAGCTCTCTGGGGTGCTACAGAAGTGGACACGGTGGTGGTGGAGGTGTGGATGATTTCCCAGGAGGCCTCGGTCACCTCTGCACATCTCCAGCTGGATCTATTTCACGGCTTTACTCATCAGCAGCAGACGCAGATGGAGCATAAGCAGCCGTCATACACCTGCACACACCAGCGCACGCACACACATACAGACAGAAACACAGAGAGAGAAAACACAAGTAATTTGTTATTGTCCATGCAAACACAATAACAAGACATTTGGTTTTATCTGATGGTCAAGAAAATTGCCTTTGAAATAAAATCGAACAGGGCAAAATAAAATGTCTCTGTGACAAGTGACCAAACTCAAACCTGAGATTACATTTTAAGGAAAAAAGGGGCATAGCTGCCACACAACAGGTTTTTGTCAAATTTAAGGCTACACTTGCATTTTTCTTGATCATTTAGTCTATATAATGTCACAAAATAGTGAAAAGGCCCATTAAAATTTCTCACAGACCAAAGTGACTTCTTCAAAGTCTTGTTTATTCCAAAGAACAGCCCAAAACCCCCAAATATTACATTTAAGATTATATAAAACAGGGAAAAAGTTGTATTTTGCATAACAGAGTCAATTTAAATGGTTGCTGACTGATTTATTGTCAGTCATCTAACTGATTAATCAACTTGTTTAAACTGCACTATATTTTAACAGCATTAGAATAAACTGATCTTTGGTTTCAAGATAACTTTTACCCATATCAATAGTAAAAGTAAGTGAAATTAGTTTGACACTGAAGCCTTTAGCTTCTGAGAATAAGTTAATGTACTTTTCCAGAATTCATTTTTGTATCATTATTCTGCACATTGGGCACAGACAGCACACCTGCTCACTTAAAAAAATCTTTTGGTTTTGGTCGTTTTGGTCATTGTTATTGTCCTGATCTATAAGCCTTTTTCACAGCAGATGCTTTGACTCGTCAGTGTAGAAGAAGCAACAGTGTTACTAACAACATTAAAAATCAGCACTCAGAGCCACAGGTTGTGCCCCACAGGTTAGCCACGCGTCTTAAAGTCCCCCGAGGCCTCCAGGGGCCCCCCACCACCACCCTGCAGGACCACTTGGCTTGTCGCTGGCCTCGTTTTCCCGCTAATTACAGCACTCGTCTCTGCTCTCCCATGAGACGCCGCCACACTGATGACAACATGCCACAGTTTGGAGCGCTGCATCACTGGGCAACAGCTGGGGCTGGCGGCTGCACGTCAGTACTCAGGGGGATATGGGGGTGATGATGGTTTGTGTGTTGGGGGTAGGGTGGTAGCTGGTAGCTGAACCACCCAAACTCTGATGTAGTAATTGCTACTCAGCAGTGTTTGATCTGTTAAATTACATTTCTGCTTTGACTGATTGAAACTTAAACCATTGCACAATAACTTGTTGCCCACGGTCAGATGTACAACACCTTATAATCCAACATGAGTTTTGATTTGATGTGACAGGGTCAGACTACATCTTACACGTCCCTTAGGATGACACTGGATCGATGAGCTCTACACGTACTGTACTGTCAGTGTGATTGCAGTGACTGTTCATTAGCAGGCCACTGGGCTTTAATGGCCTGCACACTTCTGTCTCCCATAAATCTCCAGACTCCACCCAGGTTTGCTCCCCTGTCCCATCAAAGGGCTGTGAAGAATGAAGTTGGTGTGATGAAAAACAGAAAGAGATTTATCTGCTCCTTCCTCCACCTCCTCCACCTTCTCCACCTCCTCCTCTACACACCAAGACGAGCTCATGATCACAGAGAAATGACAGGCGAGACTTCGCAGAGACACGCCCGTAAATGTGATGGCGCCGCTGGATGTGTTTGAGATGCTAATGAGCCTGCAGGCCAGAGAAAGACACATTAATGTGTCTTTGTGTCTCATCTGAATGTGGCTCTAGTGAGTAAGGTGGGGAGTCAAAAGCAGAAACACAGAGATTTACAGAGACAAGTTCGAAAGGGACCAGGCAGGCACTCAGAGCAGGAACAACACTGACACTCCGACAGAGGACTCTGGTGACTGTGAGCACATATGAGTGGCTGATTAGGAGGGATGAGAAGCAGGTATGTTGACAGGTGAGGATCAGGTGATTGGGGCAATGGGGGAAATTGAGTGAGGACAGCTGCTGGACAGAAAGAGAATGACAGGACAGGTCAGAACTGGGAGGAACAGATAATGACAGAAAATATACAGTGAAGCCTTAACAATGACTGTGTAACTAAAAGCATCACTTTAGTGGAACATTTTTTTTGACACATCAGTTTTCAGTGCAGCAGTGTCTTTTATAGATGACTGTTTCCTTTTCCAGGAAACAATAACAGAAAGCTTGAGCCTTGGGTTATTTTTTTTTACTCCCACCTTCATAGTTTTCACTTGTATTAGCATTAATAAATGATTTTCTGGCACTTTTAAGCACCACTAAACAGCAACTACTACTTAGTCATGGTGGCAACTAAAACAAATACATTCTTAAACTGGAAATCATTGGATTTGTTTGTAAATGATTAAACACAGTACCTTTTATTGTTTAAACAAAGCAATAATGCTCAATGCTTTTTTTTTATGTCTGGGGCGGCTCTCCTCAACTATTTCTTGAAAAATTTTTAATATCTGCACCAGTTCACATTCATTGATTTTTTTTTTTTTTGCACTTTGCTTTTTATTTATTTTCAAACAAACAATCAAAAAATAATTAAAAGTAGGTCAATATATAATTTTTAAAAATTGTTGTTCAGCACCTGGAGGTAGCAGCTTTAACCAGGAGACTGTCAAAATTTTTTGCATAGGTGCGAGGATGTAAGTGTCAGACTGAAACCAAAAACCAACTTTCTTTGGATGTTTTACCAATAATCTCTGAGTTCTGAGCAGTCACAGCCACAGTGTGTGTAACACAGGCCAGATGCAGAATTTTCTGGTGTTTCTGAGAAACTGAGGCCAGACACAGAACGTTAAACTACTGACCGCAGCTCTACGTCTTGATCTTGCCTAATAGCAGAGCTAATAATCGTGAAATGTTGTTTGACAGTTGGATGATGTCATGGTCTGACCAGAGAGTGTGGGGCAGTGGAGAGTGAAGACATGTTACAGCGTCCATTCACTCTGACCTTTTTTTTCCTGCAGTTCCAGGTCAAGAAATGTGGGTCAGAGAACAATGCACTCTCTCTGTCAGACCGTAGCGGGGTGCCAAAACCCTTCACATGGTCCCCTCTGACCCTCATCCCTGCAAGCCTTCACATCCAACCACTCAACACCATGTCACAGTTGGCAGACACACCAGAACTCACAGTGGTTTTCAGTTCATAGAGCTGTGTCACACCTTCAAATAAAGCAGGGTGGAGAGTCACCTTGTGGTTAAATATTACAATTACACTCTTATCTATCTATCTATCTATCTATCTATCTATCTATCTATCTATCTATCTATCTATCTATCTATCAGTGAGATTAGAGTCATGTTGCTGGTATTTTCATTGAGGGTTTTTAAAAGTAAGATCAAGAATATTTCCTCACCAAAAAAAAAGCTGTAACTTATCTTTTCATTTGTGGATTTAAAATTCACAGGTGAGTGAGTATAAGTGAGTGACAGGCTTTTTTCTTGGGGTGTCCCTCTTGGTCTACCTAGATATTCTGGTCTGATTTTGAATGTTTTAGCCACATTGTTGTTATCAACTGAAGAGGCACAAAGCACTAAATAAAATAAGTAAATGAAACGTAGGATGCACTGTTTTTTTAAGGATAAAGAGCTTGAAGACTAGACTACATGAGCCATTAATTTGGATCGTCTACTTCGATCGATCGTCGGTAAAATTTAGCGAATGAGATTCAGGCTTTAAAAGTTAACTACACGTCTGAAACTGACTCACTGTATATTTATTTCTGTCCTCCGCAGATTGTGTTTGTGTCTGCAGTAGCTGTAACATTTAGTCTGATGATGGACTTTGATCAGAGGCTTGCCCAAGCGACGTTGACGCTGACGTTGTCAGAGTCAAAAGCCCTGTGAGTGTCTGTGTTTCTTCGCCGGGTGCGGTGGCGCGCGCCTATAATCCAAGCTACCGGGAGGCTGAGGCTGGCGGATCGTTTGAGCTCAGGAGCTCTGTGCTGCAGCGGACTATGCCGAGCGGGTGTCCGCACTAAGTTCGGTATCGATATGGGTGCTCCTGGGGGAGCCCGGGACCACCAGGTCGTCTAAGGAGGGGTGCACCGGCCCAGGTCGGAAACGGAGCAGGTCAAAGCCCCCGTGCCGCTCAGTAGTGGGATCGCGCCCGTGAGTAGACGCTGTAGCGCAGCCTGAGTAATACAGCGAGACCCAGTCTTTTTACACTCAGCTCTACACTACTGTCACAACACACACACACACACACACACATTATATCTTTACACCAACACAACAGCTTCATCGCTGCTTCTTTATCTTCTTGTTCCCGTCAGAACCTGCACACACCTGCTCATCTGCTGCTCCTACACCACCTCCACCTGGAGGACAGCAGCTACTACACCAACCACACTCACCACTGCTCCTCATGGAAGAGAATACGCTTTTATTGTCACTGTACAGTTAAGTACAACAAAATTGTGGGTTTATCTTCGTGGAGTCCTGCAGGTGGAGACAAACTAAAACTATAAACATTAAAGAGTTTCCTGTCGAGTTACTCATGAACACACTTTTCCATTCAGTGTTTTAATGGAGATAGTTTCGTTCTCTTTTGGTCATTGATCCAAGTATCTGCAGAATTGTAATTTATCAATTATAAACATTATTTTCAGTGTTTGATTTTCAGGGCAGCATTCATTTAAACTTGAATCAAAACGCCAAGGCTTATATAACATGTACCTTTCTGACACTGCTTCCTCTGTTCTAGTAAAAGGTGGGTCCGTTTAGACCCACCTTGAATCATCAGAAACTTTCCTACAAGCTTTCTCTTTTTGCCTTCGTTTCAAGGATCTTACAAACAAACAAGTCCATCCTGCTTTCAGTAGTGCCAAAATCCAAAAAGCAATGCTAGGCGGAACAGAGTCAGCTGGCGTTTTTTTTTTTCTGCCGTTGTTGGCTTGCGTGTGTTGTCATTGGTCACGATCTTCTGGGAGGAGCGCAGAGAGGCGGAGAAACGACGCCGGAAAACAGATTTAAACCAAACTGTTTGAAACGTTGCTTTGGTTTGTCAGTACGGTGAGAAAATACCGAAGCCTGGATGCTAAAACAAGCTTTGGAGTTGCTTTTTTTTTGTCGAAAACGAGTGAGGTTGGACGCTGAATACACATGCGGCGTGAAGGTAAGGCAAAGGAGCGAACTAACTAGTGGCTAGCGTTAGCATTTACGGTAGCGTCGAGCGTTAGCATTAGCCTCTTTTAATGAACTGCTCTGACCTTCAGTCGTTTTTATCGCGTGGGTAAGAGCGTGTTTGTTTGTTGTTGGTTCTTAAGGATATGATGCTTTTTCTTGTGATATGTGACAGTAAACAGCCTATTTTCTGAAACACTCCTATTATATATATTGGGTTCACGAGAACGAGAGATTTTAATGCTATCTTTAACTTCAGTTATGAATATATGAATGCTCATACAAAGAGCGCAGCAATGTGTCCACAGATGCAAACTGAACAGTACTACGTGTATGACTGACTTAATGTGAAACTAATAAGACAGAACAGCCATAAACAGTAAAATTAGTGGAGTGTTCACTACTATTGATGTAAGAAGCAGCCATCTTGGATTCTTATGTCGGGGTTGGTGGGTTGCTCCAACTTTCTCGGTTGGAAATCCGATTTCATGGGACGTTCCGGTTGACTAGGAACTCAGATATTCCAACTTCTAAGCACAACTGGAACACAACATAATTTCATTGGTTATGCTAGTGGCAGCTTGATACGGCGTCATGAAACAGATTTTCACCTTGCCATGTCATGTTTTAATAGCGCGAGATCTCGTCACACATTTGTTTGGACTTGATGCTGGATTGAGCACAGTTTGGTGTTAAAGGCTTGCAAACTACATTTTGACTCTGTGATTTACATTGCTTTTATCCTTTAGGTCAGTCAAGTTTTATTTGTAACTGTCAAGGCTTTAGTGTTTAGTTTTTGTGTTCTCCCACACTGTTTGGGTTGTAGTGGTAAAAAGTTTCCATTACTATTTCGTATTAGTTAATCAGTGTCAAGTGCTGTATGTGTGTTTTCCAGGTCTACTTGTTCAGCTGTTCAAGCTTGGACAGAGACACCAACATCACCTTACAGAACAACAGGTACGTGTGTGTGTCCGAAACATTTACCCAGTCTGAAAAATATGTGTTGATGAGCTGAATTATTAATATCAACAACTGCTTTGAGTTTTTTTCATTTAGTGTCACTGGGTAAATCCCAGCTTAATCAACTGCATTTACTATTTATCACATGACAAAACTATTAAATTCTCACCTCTCAGGCCTCTGTCTTGAAGCAAATATTTGGCATTCTTGGTTTAAAAGAAATATGTATCAGAATAGTTCAATGTTTTTTGTGTGGACAAATTGACTAGCTCTCCTCATCTTCTCACCAAACAACATCAAATACATCAGAACTAACAAATGCAGAATTTTCTGTCTTGGAATGTTATCGTTAAGGATCAGTCAAAATGGGACTGAAAAATATCTTAACTTCAGTTTTCGATTGTACATGATCAAAAAAACTTGTGGGTAACAACCAGTTCTACACTTATTTACTTAAAAATTTTCACGTTATTGATTGAATGAAAACAACACAACACAAAGACAATTTAAATAGGTTGAACTTTGAAAAAATTATTCTGTATGTGACTGTGGTGGAAGAAATAATCAGACTTATTACTGAAGTATAATAAACAAAAATCCTGCATTCACAAATTGACTTAATTGATGGTGTTTATTATCGTTGTGCCGTTCATAGTAACATACATGCATTGCTTCAGTGATTAGTTGATAGACACACAATAATTATTTTACTTTACTTACTTTACTCCCATATATTTGTGGTTGTTGGTTCTGTCTGTTCTATGACAGACAACTGTTCATTTTGTGAAACAGCCCTGTAAATGTTTGTTAAATATTGCGGTTCATCTGTAAAGGTGAATATTTATCTGTGTTTTCATGCTTAAACTGTTGACGAGGAATAGGTAGTAGTGTATTGATCATTTACCTTTGTATATATCTGTTTGATTTCCTCCAGATGTCACCACTTTGTCCAGGACATCATCCACAATCGCAGAGACATGGTCCATGATCAGAGAGACATTGTTGAGGATGAGGGAGACATCGCCCCCTGTCCATGATCGCAGAGACCTTGTCAAAGATGAGAGAGACGTTGTCCGTGATCAGAGACATTGTCCATGCTTCGTAGAGACCTTGCGATAGAATTGGCGGAGACGGGGGTCACCGATTTGACGGCATTGCCTGCGATCAGGGACATTGTCCATGACCACAGATAAACCGTCTATGATATCAGAGACATCGTCCACAATCACAAAGACATAGTCCATGATCGCAGAGACATTGTCCATAATCTCAGAGACATTGTCCATGATCACAGAGACCTAGTCCACAATCACAGAGAGTCTTCGTACAATGAAGAAGTTCTTTCAAACCAAGACAGAGGCCCCCAGGTAATGCACAAACAGCTTTACATCAACTGTCCAACACAGAGCACTATTTAGTAAGGCATCAAAAATGTTCAAAAAATGTCATAATATAGTAAGGTGTGAAAAAATGACATAGTAAAGTAAGGCATCAAAAATGGTCAGAAGATGTTAAATATTTTGGTTCAGCTGTAATGTTGGATATTTATCTGTGTTTTCATGGTTAAACTGTTAATGAGGAATAGGTAGTAGTGTATTGATCATTTTCCTCTGTATGTTTCTGTTTGATTTCCTCCAGATGTCACCACTTCGTCCAGGACATCGTCCACAATCGCAGACATGGTCCATGATCAGAGAGACATTGTTGAGGATGAGGGAGACATCGTCCATGAGCAGAGACATTGTCCATGATCGCAGAGACATCCGCGATCACAGAGCCGTAGTCCACAATCACAGAGATGTAGTCCAAGATCACAGAGAGTCTTTGTACAAGTGAAGTTCTTTCAGACCAAGACAGAGGCCTCCAGGTAATTCACAGCTTTACGTCAACTGTCCAACACAAGGCGTCAAAAACCATAAGATATCATTCATAGTATAGTAAGGTGTGAAAAAATGTCATAGTATGGTATGGTGTCAAAGGCTGAAATGTGAAATAATGATTATGTATGTGGCCGTCTGTGGTGGAATACTGAAGTATAATAAACAACACAAGTTAAATCCTGCATTCAAAGATTTACTTAACTGACAGTGTTTATTATTGTTGTGCAGTTCACAGTGACATACATCATTGTTTCAGTGATTAGTTGATAGACACATAATAATAATTTTACTTTTCCCCAAGTATTTGTTGTTGAGTCTTCAGGAGGTGATGATAGTCAGTGGTCAATTTTCTGAAACTGCCCTTCAGTGTTTGGAAAATGTTGTGGTTCAGCTGTAATGTTGAATATTTATCTGTGTTTTAATGGTTAAACTGTTGATGAGGAATAGGTAGTAGTGTATTGATCATTTTCCTTTGTATGTTTCTGTTTGATTTCCTCCAGGTGTCACCACTTCATCCACGTTCGCATTCAGAAAGCCATTGTCGATGATCACAGAGACACCGTCTATGATCTCAGAGACATCATCTACGATTATAAGACACAATATAAGACATTGTCCATGATTGCAGAGATGTAGTCCAGGGTTAGAGAGTGTGTTTGTACAAGGAAGTTCTTTGAGACCAGGACAGAGGCCTCCAGGTAATTCACAAACAGCTTTACATCAACTGTCCAACACAGAGCACTGACACTAAATTGTTTATGTTCAGCAATAAGTATCAGAAAAGTGTAATAATAGAAGTAATCTGCAATATAAAAATAATGTATAAAATAATAAGTAATGTAAAAGTAATTAGCCATATCAGAAGTAAAGTGTAAGAGAAAGTAATCTGTCACTAGATGTAGTTTGCAACAGTAAAAGTTATCTGTGAATTTAGAAGTAATATATAATAAGAAAAGCAATATATCTTCAGTTTGATTGTACATGATCAGAAATTCTTAATTATGTGTATGTGCCTGACATACTAGACAACACCATATAAAACAATATAAATTCTACAAATACAATATTGGAGTGAGTTGATCATTTTCCTTTGTATCTTTCTCTTTGATTTCCTCCACTTCATCCTGTCACTGTCACTACTTCATCCATGACATCATCCATGATTGCAGAGATGTCATAAATTTGTAAAAAAAAAAAAAAAAAGGAATATGAAATGTGAAAAGTAATCTAATACTAGAGGTAACAGTAAAAGTAATGTGTAATATAAAAGTATGCAGAAATTATAGTAATCCAAAATAGAAGAAAAAATGTCCAATTTTAGTACAGCATCAAAAAATGTCATAGTATAATAAGGCAACATAAATTGTAAAAAAAAAAAATATATAATAAGACATAAAAACTGAGTGAAAATTTGTCATTTGAAAAACGTTTTGTTTTTTTTTTGTTTGTGGGAAAACTTGACATCACCGTTTTTGGTGACGGCGACAGGCGGCAGGTCATCGTTTGGAGTGAAAAAAGGTCAAAATTTCAGGTCTAGATTTTTCACCTAAAAACTACTCAGGGGCATGTTTTATGTCATTTGAAGTGGATTTGGACAGGTTTTGAGTGAATTCTTTGACAAAGTTGACACCACAATTTTTGATGTGTGCGACAGGCGGCGGGTCATCGTTTGGAGTGAAAAAAGGTCAAAATTTCAGGTCTAGATTTTTCACCTAAAAACTACTCTGGGTATGTAAAACTAGTCAGGGGCATGTTTTATGTCATTTGAAGTGGATTTGGACAGGTTTTGAGTGAATTCTTTGACAAAGTTGACACCACAATTTTTGATGTGTGCGACAGGCGGCGGGTCATCGTTTGGAGTGAAAAAAGGTCAAAATTTAAGGTCTAGATTTTTCACCTAAAAACTACTCTGGGGCATGTTTTATGTCATTTGAAGTGGATTTGGACAGGTTTTGAGTGAATTCTTTGACAAAGTTGACACCACAATTTTTGATGTCTGCGACAGGCGGCGGGTCATCGTTTGGAGTGAAAAAAGGTCAAAATTTCAGGTCTAGATTTTTCACCTAAAAACTACTCAGGGGCATGTTTTATGTCATTTGAAGTGGATTTGGACAGGTTTTGAGTGAATTCTTTGACAAAGTTGACACCACAATTTTTGATGTCTGCGACAGGCGGCGGGTCATCGTTTGGAGTGAAAAAAGGTCAAAATTTCAGGTCTAGATTTTTCACCTAAAAACTACTCAGGGGCATGTTTTATGTCATTTGAAGTGGATTTGGACAGGTTTTGAGTGAATTCTTTGACAAAGTTGACACCACAATTTTTGATGTCTGCGACAGGCGGCGGGTCATCGTTTGGAGTGAAAAAAGGTCAAAATTTCAGGTCTAGATTTTTCACCTAAAAACTACTCTGGGGTATGTAAAACTTAGTCAGGGGCATGTTTTATGTTATTTGAAGTGGATTTGGACAGGTTTTGAGTGAATTCTTTGACAAAGTTGACACCACAATTTTTGATGTCTGCGACAGGCGGCGGGTCATCGTTTGGAGTGAAAAAAGGTCAAAATTTAAGGTCTAGATTTTTCACCTAAAAACTACTCTGGGGCATGTTTTATGTTGTTTGAAGTGGATTTGGACAGGTTTTGAGTGAATTCTTTGACAAAGTTGACACCACAATTTTTGATGTATGCGACAGGCGGCGGTCATCGTTTGGAGTGAAAAAAGGTCAAAATTTCAGGTCTAGATTTTTCACCTAAAAACTACTCAGGGGCATGTTTTATGTTATTTGAAGTGGATTTGGACAGGTTTTGAGTGAATTCTTTGACAAAGTTGACACCACAATTTTTGATGTGTGCGACAGGCGGCGGGTCATCGTTTGGAGTGAAAAAAGGTCAAAATTTCAGGTCTAGATTTTTCACCTAAAAACTACTCAGGGGCATGTTTTATGTTATTTGAAGTGGATTTGGACAGGTTTTGAGTGAATTCTTTGACAAAGTTGACACCACAATTTTTGATGTGTGCGACAGGCGGCGGGTCATCGTTTGGAGTGAAAAAAGGTCAAAATTTCAGGTCTAGATTTTTCACCTAAAAACTACTCAGGGGTATGTAAAACTTAGTCAGGGGCATGTTTTATGTCATTTGAAGTGGATTTGGACAGGTTTTGAGTGAATTCTTTGACAAAGTTGACACCACAATTTTTGATGTGTGCGACAGGCGGCGGGTCATCGTTTGGAGTGAAAAAAGGTCAAAATTTACAGGTCTAGATTTTTCACCTAAAAACTACTCAGGAGTATGTAAAACTTAGTCAGGGGCATGTTTTATGTTATTTGAAGTGGATTTGGACAGGTTTTGAGTGAATTCTTTGACAAAGTTGACACCACAATTTTTGATGTGTGCGACAGGCGGCGGGTCATCGTTTGGAGTGAAAAAAGGTCAAAATTTCAGGTCTAGATTTTTCACCTAAAAACTACTCAGGGGCATGTTTTATGTTATTTGAAGTGGATTTGGACAGGTTTTGAGTGAATTTTTTGACAAAGTTGACACCACAATTTTTGATGTGTGCGACAGGCGGCGGGTCATCGTTTGGAGTGAAAAAAGGTCAAAATTTAAGGTCTAGATTTTTCACCTAAAAACTACTCAGGGGCATGTTTTATGTCATTTGAAATGGATTTGGACAGGTTTTGAGTGAATTCTTTGACAAAGTTGACACCACAATTTTTGATGTGTGCGACAGGCGGCGGGTCATCGTTTGGAGTGAAAAAAGGTCAAAATTTCAGGTCTAGATTTTTCACCTAAAAACTACTCAGGGGCATGTTTTATGTTATTTGAAGTGGATTTGGACAGGTTTTGAGTGAATTTTTTGACAAAGTTGACACCACAATTTTTGATGTGTGCGACAGGCGGCGGGTCATCGTTTGGAGTGAAAAAAGGTCAAAATTTCAGGTCTAGATTTTTCACCTAAAAACTACTCAGGGGTATGTAAAACTTAGTCAGGGGCATGTTTTATGTCATTTGAAGTGGATTTGGACAGGTTTTGAGTGAATTCTTTGACAAAGTTGACACCACAATTTTTGATGTGTGCGACAGGCGGCGGGTCATCGTTTGGAGTGAAAAAAGGTCAAAATTTCAGGTCTAGATTTTTCACCTAAAAACTACTCAGGGGTATGTAAAACTTAGTCAGGGGCATGTTTTATGTTATTTGAAGTGGATTTGGACAGGTTTTGAGTGAATTCTTTGACAAAGTTGACACCACAATTTTTGATGTGTGCGACAGGCGGCGGGTCATCGTTTGGAGTGAAAAAAGGTCAAAATTTCAGGTCTAGATTTTTCACCTAAAAACTACTCAGGGGCATGTTTTATGTTATTTGAAGTGGATTTGGACAGGTTTTGAGTGAATTCTTTGACAAAGTTGACACCACAATTTTTGATGTGTGCGACAGGCGGCGGGTCATCGTTTGGAGTGAAAAAAGGTCAAAATTTCAGGTCTAGATTTTTCACCTAAAAACTACTCAGGGGTATGTAAAACTTAGTCAGGGGCATGTTTTATGTTATTTGAAGTGGATTTGGACAGGTTTTGAGTGAATTCTTTGACAAAGTTGACACCACAATTTTTGATGTGTGCGACAGGCGGCGGGTCATCGTTTGGAGTGAAAAAAGGTCAAAATTTCAGGTCTAGATTTTTCACCTAAAAACTACTCAGGGGCATGTTTTATGTTATTTGAAGTGGATTTGGACAGGTTTTGAGTGAATTCTTTGACAAAGTTGACACCACAATTTTTGATGTGTGCGACAGGCGGCGGGTCATCGTTTGGAGTGAAAAAAGGTCAAAATTTCAGGTCTAGATTTTTCACCTAAAAACTACTCAGGGGCATGTTTTATGTCATTTGAAGTGGATTTGGACAGGTTTTGAGTGAATTCTTTGACAAAGTTGACACCACAATTTTTGATGTGTGCGACAGGCGGCGGGTCATCGTTTGGAGTGAAAAAAGGTCAAAATTTCAGGTCTAGATTTTTCACCTAAAAACTACTCAGGGGCATGTTTTATGTTATTTGAAGTGGATTTGGACAGGTTTTGAGTGAATTTTTGACAAAGTTGACACCACAATTTTTGATGTGTGCGACAGGCGGCGGGTCATCGTTTGGAGTGAAAAAAGGTCAAAATTTCAGGTCTAGATTTTTCACCTAAAAACTACTCAGGGGTATGTAAAACTTAGTCAGGGGCATGTTTTATGTCATTTGAAGTGGATTTGGACAGGTTTTGAGTGAATTCTTTGACAAAGTTGACACCACAATTTTTGATGTGTGCGACAGGCGGCGGGTCATCGTTTGGAGTGAAAAAAGGTCAAAATTTCAGGTCTAGATTTTTCACCTAAAAACTACTCAGGGGCATGTTTTATGTTATTTGAAGTGGATTTGGACAGGTTTTGAGTGAATTCTTTGACAAAGTTGACACCACAATTTTTGATGTGTGCGACAGGCGGCGGGTCATCGTTTGGAGTGAAAAAAGGTCAAAATTTCAGGTCTAGATTTTTCACCTAAAAACTACTCAGGATGTAAACTAGTCAGGGCATGTTTTATGTTATTTGAAGTGGATTTGGACAGGTTTTGAGTGAATTTTTTGACAAAGTTGACACCACAATTTTTGATGTGTGCGACAGGCGGCGGGTCATCGTTTGGAGTGAAAAAAGGTCAAAATTTCAGGTCTAGATTTTTCACCTAAAAACTACTCAGGGGCATGTTTTATGTCATTTGAAGTGGATTTGGACAGGTTTTGAGTGAATTCTTTGACAAAGTTGACACCACAATTTTTGATGTGTGCGACAGGCGGCGGGTCATCGTTTGGAGTGAAAAAAGGTCAAAATTTCAGGTCTAGATTTTTCACCTAAAAACTACTCAGGGGCATGTTTTATGTCATTTGAAGTGGATTTGGACAGGTTTTGAGTGAATTCTTTGACAAAGTTGACACCACAATTTTTGATGTGTGCGACAGGCGGCGGGTCATCGTTTGGAGTGAAAAAAGGTCAAAATTTCAGGTCTAGATTTTTCACCTAAAAACTACTCAGGGGCATGTTTTATGTTATTTGAAGTGGATTTGGACAGGTTTTGAGTGAATTCTTTGACAAAGTTGACACCACAATTTTTGATGTGTGCGACAGGCGGCGGGTCATCGTTTGGAGTGAAAAAAGGTCAAAATTTCAGGTCTAGATTTTTCACCTAAAAACTACTCAGGGGTATGTAAAACTTAGTCAGGGGCATGTTTTATGTCATTTGAAGTGGATTTGGACAGGTTTTGAGTGAATTCTTTGACAAAGTTGACACCACAATTTTTGATGTGTGCGACAGGCGGCGGGTCATCGTTTGGAGTGAAAAAAGGTCAAAATTTCAGGTCTAGATTTTTCACCTAAAAACTACTCAGGGGTATGTAAAACTTAGTCAGGGGCATGTTTTATGTTATTTGAAGTGGATTTGGACAGGTTTTGAGTGAATTCTTTGACAAAGTTGACACCACAATTTTTGATGTGTGCGACAGGCGGCGGGTCATCGTTTGGAGTGAAAAAAGGTCAAAATTTCAGGTCTAGATTTTTCACCTAAAAACTACTCAGGGGCATGTTTTATGTTATTTGAAGTGGATTTGGACAGGTTTTGAGTGAATTTTTTGACAAAGTTGACACCACAATTTTTGATGTGTGCGACAGGCGGCGGGTCATCGTTTGGAGTGAAAAAAGGTCAAAATTTCAGGTCTAGATTTTTCACCTAAAAACTACTCAGGGGCATGTTTTATGTTATTTGAAGTGGATTTGGACAGGTTTTGAGTGAATTTTTTGACAAAGTTGACACCACAATTTTTGATGTGTGCGACAGGCGGCGGGTCATCGTTTGGAGTGAAAAAAGGTCAAAATTTCAGGTCTAGATTTTTCACCTAAAAACTACTCAGGGGCATGTTTTATGTCATTTGAAGTGGATTTGGACAGGTTTTGAGTGAATTCTTTGACAAAGTTGACACCACAATTTTTGATGTGTGCGACAGGCGGCGGGTCATCGTTTGGAGTGAAAAAAGGTCAAAATTTCAGGTCTAGATTTTTCACCTAAAAACTACTCAGGGGCATGTTTTATGTTATTTGAAGTGGATTTGGACAGGTTTTGAGTGAATTCTTTGACAAAGTTGACACCACAATTTTTGATGTGTGCGACAGGCGGCGGGTCATCGTTTGGAGTGAAAAAAGGTCAAAATTTCAGGTCTAGATTTTTCACCTAAAAACTACTCAGGGGTATGTAAAACTTAGTCAGGGGCATGTTTTATGTCATTTGAAGTGGATTTGGACAGGTTTTGAGTGAATTCTTTGACAAAGTTGACACCACAATTTTTGATGTGTGCGACAGGCGGCGGTCATCGTTTGGAGTGAAAAAAGGTCAAAATTTCAGGTCTAGATTTTTCACCTAAAAACTACTCTGGGTATGTAAACTTAGTCAGGGGCATGTTTTATGTTATTTGAAGTGGATTTGGACAGGTTTTGAGTGAATTCTTTGACAAAGTTGACACCACAATTTTTGATGTGTGCGACAGGCGGCGGGTCATCGTTTGGAGTGAAAAAAGGTCAAAATTTCAGGTCTAGATTTTTCACCTAAAAACTACTCAGGGGCATGTTTTATGTTATTTGAAGTGGATTTGGACAGGTTTTGAGTGAATTTTTTGACAAAGTTGACACCACAATTTTTGATGTGTGCGACAGGCGGCGGGTCATCGTTTGGAGTGAAAAAAGGTCAAAATTTCAAGGTCTAGATTTTTCACCTAAAAACTACTCAGGGGCATGTTTTATGTCATTTGAAGTGGATTTGGACAGGTTTTGAGTGAATTCTTTGACAAAGTTGACACCACAATTTTTGATGTGTGCGACAGGCGGCGGGTCATCGTTTGGAGTGAAAAAAGGTCAAAATTTCAGGTCTAGATTTTTCACCTAAAAACTACTCAGGGGTATGTAAAACTTAGTCAGGGGCATGTTTTATGTCATTTGAAGTGGATTTGGACAGGTTTTGAGTGAATTCTTTGACAAAGTTGACACCACAATTTTTGATGTGTGCGACAGGCGGCGGGTCATCGTTTGGAGTGAAAAAAGGTCAAAATTTCAGGTCTAGATTTTTCACCTAAAAACTACTCTGGGTATGTAAAACTTAGTCAGGGGCATGTTTTATGTTATTTGAAGTGGATTTGGACAGGTTTTGAGTGAATTCTTTGACAAAGTTGACACCACAATTTTTGATGTGTGCGACAGGCGGCGGGTCATCGTTTGGAGTGAAAAAAGGTCAAAATTTCAGGTCTAGATTTTTCACCTAAAAACTACTCAGGGGCATGTTTTATCTTATTTGAAGTGGATTTGGACAGGTTTTGAGTGAATTTTTTGACAAAGTTGACACCACAATTTTTGATGTCTGCGACAGGCGGCGGGTCATCGTTTGGAGTGAAAAAAGGTCAAAATTTAAGGTCTAGATTTTTCACCTAAAAACTACTCAGGGGCATGTTTTATGTCATTTGAAGTGGATTTGGACAGGTTTTGAGTGAATTTTTTGACAAAGTTGACACCACAATTTTTGATGTGTGCGACAGGCGGCGGGTCATCGTTTGGAGTGAAAAAAGGTCAAAATTTCAGGTCTAGATTTTTCACCTAAAAACTACTCAGGGGTATGTAAAACTTAGTCAGGGGCATGTTTTATGTTATTTGAAGTGGATTTGGACAGGTTTTGAGTGAATTCTTTGACAAAGTTGACACCACAATTTTTGATGTGTGCGACAGGCGGCGGGTCATCGTTTGGAGTGAAAAAAGGTCAAAATTTCAGGTCTAGATTTTTCACCTAAAAACTACTCAGGATGACTATCAGGGCATGTTTTATGTTATTTGAAGTGGATTTGGACAGGTTTTGAGTGAATTCTTTGACAAAGTTGACACCACAATTTTTGATGTCTGCGACAGGCGGCGGGTCATCGTTTGGAGTGAAAAAAGGTCAAAATTTCAGGTCTAGATTTTTCACCTAAAAACTACTCAGGGGCATGTTTTATGTTATTTGAAGTGGATTTGGACAGGTTTTGAGTGAATTCTTTGACAAAGTTGACACCACAATTTTTGATGTGTGCGACAGGCGGCGGGTCATCGTTTGGAGTGAAAAAAGGTCAAAATTTCAGGTCTAGATTTTTCACCTAAAAACTACTCTGGGGTATGTAAAACTTAGTCAGGGGCATGTTTTATGTTATTTGAAGTGGATTTGGACAGGTTTTGAGTGAATTCTTTGACAAAGTTGACACCACAATTTTTGATGTGTGCGACAGGCGGTGGGTCATCGTTTGGAGTGAAAAAAGGTCAAAATTTCAGGTCTAGATTTTTCACCTAAAAACTACTCAGGGGCATGTTTTATGTCATTTGAAGTGGATTTGGACAGGTTTTGAGTGAATTCTTTGACAAAGTTGACACCACAATTTTTGATGTCTGCGACAGGTCATCGTTTGGAGTGAAAAAAGGTCAAAATTTCAGGTCTAGATTTTTCACCTAAAAACTACTCAGGGGCATGTTTTATGTTATTTGAAGTGGATTTGGACAGGTTTTGAGTGAATTCTTTGACAAAGTTGACACCACAATTTTTGATGTCTGCGACAGGCGGCGGGTCATCGTTTGGGGTGAAAAAATGTCAAAATTCCAGGTCCAGATTTTTCACCTCAAAGTCACTCAGGGGCACGTCTTATGTCATTTGAAGTGGTTTTTGGTGACTGCGAAGGTCAAAATGTCACAGTATAGTAAGTTGTCCCAAAAAACTGGCATAACTTAGTAAAATATCAGGACAGTATCTGCATCCAAGACTATCAAAATGTCAGTTTAGAGATAACTATGTAACAATTACAGTAGGTTCTTTTTTTCAGAACTATTTCTAGTTATTACTGTGACTGTAATAATTTGAAAAACATACTAATATATGTGATACTGAATGAGTTGTAAAAAGTTTAGTTTAAATAACTGTTTCAATCAATAAGGTCAGTTTAGGAAAAGAAAAATAGATTTACTGATCAGGTTCTGTGATTAAAACCTGTTCTTGTCTCTGCAGGAGGAGAAAACGACAGCAGCTGAAGACCTGAAGTAAATGAAAGAAACAAAAGTGTTACAAAGCTGTTATTACATATAAGACCTCCACCATCACAAATGCTGTAAAGTGTTGGTTTCCTGTTGTTCGAGTGAAAACACTTTGTTTTTCTCTACCATCTGTAATGTAGTCATGGGCACATTTTCCCAAGACTAATATGTCTTCAATAAACACCTGTGAAAACATTCAACTGCTTACGATACAATTATTTAATTAACAATTATTTAATTAATAATTGTACCACAAGTAGTTAAATGATCACAAAGATACTTAGTAGACATGTTCATCTTGGGAAAATGTGCTCATAACTACATTACAGCTACAGTGTTTTGTTGTGGTGAAATGGCATCACCTTTGCTGTGATTTGTTAAATGTCTGGAATAAAATCATTAAAAGTTTCTTCTTAAACGTTTGAGTTGCATTTCTCTATTTTGAAACCAATGTTATACAAATCATTTTATTGCATTTTAAGAAAAATGTCATGTTTTAATTTTTTATACCAATTTTTAAATATTGTGTAAATATATTTTTTAAGGTTTTATATCCATTTTTGATGGCTGTATACTTTTACACTCATTGTTCAGACATATTCTTAAAGGGTTTTTAATTACTTTTTAAAAAGATTCATACTTATGTTTTAGTCTTAAATATATTTATTAAAGATTTTAAATATATTTTAAAGGCTTTATACATGTTTTGTACTTAACCTTTTATGGGTTTGATATACTTGTTTTTTTAAGGTTCCAAATTTAATTTTTTACAGGTTTCATGCTTAATTCTTATTGATGTCTTTTTTATCAAACCTGTTTTATAACATTTTTTACAGGTTTTATACTTAATATTTAAAGGTTTTCAATTTAAAAGTTTTATACTTACTAGAGTTTCTATTCTATTCTGTACTGATGTTTTATATTTTCTTTTTTCTTTATATATATTGTTATACATATTACACATTTTAGACTTATTTTTTGCAACTACATTGTTGAAAATACTAATTAATTAACTAATTAAAACTGATAATTTACAGCAGCTTAAAATTGTTGCTCTTTGTTCCAGACAAGAGGTTTTAAAGTGTCAAGCAGCAGCTGAGATTGTGACAGAGTCAGACTGAAAAGAATAAATGAACACTGACCTTCTGGAAATGTCTTCACATCTGTCTCTTCTCTCTGTGACTTTAGATAGAGACGTAGAAGACACTAAATCTACAGCGAAACCAGAGTGTGGACTAACTGGTTCTGGACTAATTAGAACTAGTCCAAGAGTTAAATTTGCTTTCTACACAAAGACAGAAGAAGTTGCTTTGACTGGAGAACTGACTCAATCAGCTCATGATATTCACTCAACAGCAGTGCATGGAAATGTTTGTTTCTCTAAAATAGGTTAAAATTTGAGCTAAATATGGTTGACAGAAGCCAAAATGAAGCAAAATGACAGTGTTTCTAGTGTGAAACTGAACTGGGGGTGGGGGGGTGGGTGCAGAAAGAAAAGACAATTAGAGACAAAGAGTAAAGCGGGGTATCTTGTCAGATTTTCCTGTGGTGTGAGGTGTGCAGAGTGATTTTACCCTCCTTGTTCTGCTCCTGATGTGTGGGACTGACGAAAGTCGAGCACGCACTCTGTAGATCGTCACATGAAACTGGGTGTTAGCCAATCAGGAAGCAAGCTGATGGAAGCACAAACAAGAGACATTGTCGTCCATCATGTTTGTTTACTCTAAAGTCTTGTTTGACCATGTGAGATTTAGAGTTCTCAGAGTCCAGACTCTGGTTGTTAGTGGTGAATATGTTAGTGTGTGGTGTGCTGTGTTCGTCTTCTTGTTGCACATCACACACAATAAGAACATCTTTTAAAATCTTAAATTTCTATATTAATTGTCTGTTTACTAATCATGGATGAATCATGTATATTACTGTGAACTGCATAATAAAAAACTTTCACTCAAGTAAATCTTTGGAAGCTTGTGGTATTTTTAATTATACTTCACTCCACAGAAAATTAACTGACAACTATCTTGAGTTTTAAAAATTAGAATAACTAGACACAATTAATAAATTATTCTTATATTCAACAGTAATCTCATTAAATATCAAGGATTTAAACAATAACACTGTCACTGACATCAATAATTCAGCTCATCAACACATTTGTTTCAGACTGGGTAAATCTGTAGGACACATACCTGTTTGGTTTGTAAGGTGAGAGCTGGTGTTTTTGTCCAGGCTGCAGCAGCTAAACCAGTAAACCTGCAAAACACAACCACAACACTTGAAAAACAAATTATCTCATGAATAAAGAATAGTTCACATCCAAAACTTGAACACTGTAGAAGAATACACCAACACTGAAAACCGTGACAGTTACACTTTTGAGGTACATTTTTTAATTATGTTACTAGAATATGACTAGAGAAAAACAATTTTTAAAATAATAATAATAAACAGTAATCTCAGCTCATACTTTGTGACCTACCCTTGTGGACGAGCACAGAGTTCAAATCTAGCATTCAAGCTTGAATGTAACACAAAACTGAGCTCAATAAAGTCTCAAGTCACCACAAACAAATTTCTAATCAATAACACACACAACAGGGGATCAGTGGATGGCTATGGACAGATTACTACCACAAAGCTACAAAGACACACAAAAAGTCAAAGAGGCAAAGAATTGAGTCGCAAAACGATCACAATGAGATGCTTATTCACACTGAAACAGAAAATTACCACAAAGAAACATTAAATTACCTGGAACGGACACAAAACTACAAAGACAGAATACGATGCAAAACAACCACAAAGAACCTGACCATAAACAGATGTTAGCCAGTTAGAGACGCAAAACTCATGTCAGGGACGCTTAAGTCACAGAAACACAAACACACTCTTACCCATACGATGTAAAGGACTGAAATGGAATGAACGATATCATTACAAGGTAATGCTAATGCTAACGCTCGCCGCTAATGCCAACGCTCTAGATAACATTAATGCTATCACTAGCCACTGTTTGCCTTACCTTCGCGCTGCAGGTGTGTTCAGTATCCAGTCTCACTCGTGTTCGATTATTAAAGTTTGTTTTAGCATCCAGATCTCTCCAGTAACGACGTTTTCTCACAGTACTATCAAACAGAGGTAGCGGTTCAAACGTTGGTTTAAACCTGTTTTCCGGCTTCGTTTCTCCGCCCCTCTGCGCTCCTCCCAGAAGATCGTGACCAATGACACGTCGCTGCCAGTGACGACATATGTCAGCAAACATTGGCAGAAAAACGGTGATTGGCCGGGCCATTCTGGCCCACCTAGCAGCCACCTCTGAAGGTGAAATTCCTTTATTTGTGATTTTTCTGATAAACTGGAAATGAGCCATATGTAATTTGGGAGAGCCAAGCTAATGAGCATGCTCCTGTAATATGTATGTATACTGTAGTTAGTTACAGCAGCGTTATTGCTCCTGATAGTGGGTTCAAGGGTCTCAATTTATGACCAGACAAGCATATTATGTTGCTCTAGCAGTGATTGAACAGTCTTATTCACTGCAGCTGCAGATTTATTTCCCGCCACCAGATAACGCTGCAGCACCGTGCTCCGTGATGACGTCACGTTGTCAGAGTCAAAAGCCCTGTGAGTGTCTGCATTTCTTCGCCGGGTGCGGTGGCGCGCGCCTGTAATCCAAGTTACTGGGAGGCTGAGGTGGCGGATCGTTTGAGCTCAGGAGCTCTGTGCTGCAGCGGACTATGCCGATCGGGTGTCCGCACTAAGTTCGGTATCGATATGGTGCTCCTGGGGGAGCCCGGGACCACCAGGTCGTCTAAGGAGGGGTGCACCGGCCCAGGTCGGAAACGGAGCAGGTCAAAGCCCCCGTGCCGCTCAGTAGTGGGATCGCGCCCGTGAATAGACGCTGTAGCGCAGCCTGAGTAATACAGCGAGACCCAGTCTTTTTACACTCAGCTCTACACTACTGTCACAACACACACACACACACGTTATATCTTTACACCAACACAACAGCTTCATCGCTGCTTCTTTATCTTCTTGTTCCCGTCAGAACCTGCACACACCTGCTCATCTGCTGCTCCTACACCACCTCCACCTGGAGGACAGCAGCTACTACACCAACCACACTCACCACTGCTCCTCATGTCCTGCAGGTCTGACTGAGGCACAACTGCCGTATTTTGGTGTAAGATTTACAGCATACAACAAACGAGTAACTGCATCAACAAGCTTAAAAAATATCCCGTGAACATCACATCTGTCTCAGTTTGGTCTGGCTTGTGTCTAATGCAACGTGGCTCTAAATAGTGGATGAAGCACAATGGCCATATTCAAAAACTTACTCTTCAGCTTTGTTGCATTGTATAGTGTACATGAAATGGAACAATGACTTTTAAAAAAATCTTATATTCAGTTGTCAGTTTGCTCTGCAAACAAATACTAATCTTTGGTTGTATAGAAGTAATTTATGCATTGTTCAAGACTTTGCTGTCAGAGGAACTTCTGTATGGAACATACTAATGTTATTCCAATTCATTACAATAACTTCTGAGGTTTAAAATATCAGTAGGAGTGACATGAATTCATACACAGCCAGACATGATAAAGTACTGACAGATGCTGATTCAGTGACATCCATCAATAATACACAAAAACACAAAAATCAGGGGTGTGAATACAGGTCACGTCAACAGCTAACACGTACCATGCGTCTCATCAAAATAAACTTGAACAAAACTGAATTAATCATTTAATTTAATTTATTTGTTAATTACACCGATTAAAGTTCGTGGTCTTCTGGGTGGTAAAGTTCGCTCATCAGTCGGTAGATGTACGACGGCGCATGTCCTCCGATGTTAGAGATGAACAGTGTGATGAGCTCAGGTGGGACGTAGTCAAACACCGGACAGTGCACGTTCACCTTTGAGAGAATCTCACCTGAAACACAAGTGTTAAACTGTGAATTACTCAAGAAAAACTCTGCAAGAGAGAGAGACTCTTATGTTGAAAGCTTAAAAGCTGACATCAAAAAGCAGTTTATTCGAAATGTGAGTTACCTTCAGTGAAAGGAAGCACCTCATGTGGAGAGACAAACTTGTGGAAGGTATCCTCTTCATTTGGGAACTGAGGACACAAAACAGTTTTTGTTATCACTTGCTGTCAGCAGAATTGATAAGAACATGTCAGAGCAAACTGTTTTCTTACCTGAGGCGAGAGCTTGAACATGGGAGCACAAACAATCAGGGGTGTTGAGTGGTGTTTGGCTGCAAGGGCCAGAGTGTGTGTCCCATTGACGGCCCTGAGCCCTCCGTTAGCTAGAACTGTCTGTGTGCCAATGATGACCTGAGAAGGAAAAGAGATCACACAAGTTAATCCACATGCTCTGACGTGCCTGTTTCAAAGTCCTCAGTGGTGTTAAATACCTTATTAACACGAGACATGACGGCAAATATGGCAGCGTCTGCAATCACAGTTGTCTCGATGCCAGCTTTTGAGAGACTGGTGGCCATTTCATGTCCCTGATGGGAGGTGAACAAATAAAATAAAAATTAGGACAATCTTTTATCCCAGTAACACCAAACTTTATTGTTTTTCCTACATAAACATATGAGCTACCTGGCAGAAGGGGGCGCACTCAGCCACAATGACATGAAACTTGCGTTTGCGTGCGGCGTCTTTGAGGAAGGCCTCTACGGTGCGTGAGCGACCAATCGTCATGATGACCTCATTAGAGTGGATGTGCTCCAGGGCCTGCATGGCAATGTTGTCAGTTGTTCCCTCTGGAAAATGAAATGGTGCGGGGAGAAAAAACAAAGCTCCATAACTGCACTGATTAAACACAGACTGTGCTTGAGCTTAGTTACAGAATATCTAAAACCAACCATTGGATAAGTGACCCGCGTGTTAAAAAGAAAGATAAAAAGCCAAACCTAGCTCAGTCAGCAACTCATTGATGGCCTCGATGACGTTGGCTTTGAGTGCGGCAAAATGCTGCCTGAAGTTCTCCTCGCTGAGTCCTCCTGAGGTCAGCAGCTTGTGGAGAGATTCCTGCTGGTCTGCCTCTTCACTGCTGCCTCGAGATCTGAAGGGAAAACAGTTAACAAACAATTCAGCCAGACAAAAAAACCCTCAATTTAATTTTTACAGACTTAAGCAGATTTGTTGAAGTATGTCCACATTTTGTCTGATCCAGTTATTACTGAAGTTCAACACCCAGTCCTTTATCTGTTAAATGTTTTTATTACATTTTAAAGACTTTATTTAACTGTAGGGAACCAATGAAACAAGTACTACAGCACATACAGATGAAAGGGAAACACCAGGGTATAACAAAACAGATATTGAAGGCACCACTTTATTGCACATCCACTGCATTTTATGGGTCTGTATTTTCCTAGTAAAGTTTCCGATAATAAATAGATAAAGAACTAGCATTTATTTGGGTTTAAATTGAGCCCTTTTTGACAAAAAGCTGTTCTCCCTTTAATTAGTAACAAAGTAAATCAAGTCTTTCCAGGAAACCTCCTCAGAAATTATGGACCTGTAAAATGAACCACATTGCTTTCACATAATCTGAAGAAAAGAATATTAGTCTAGATTTCTGGCTTTTCTCTTTAAAAATGTTAAATGTTAAATCTTCTTTGTTAAATTCACTCATATTAATATTAAATATATGAGGTTACTAATGCCATCTATGTATTTATGTTACAATTGGTCCCTAGCATAGTGATGGAGACCAAACAACACATGTTCATAACGCAAATCAAAACCAGAAACACATGCCTATAAAACCAAATCAGCAAACACAATATTTATAGGCCATGAGTGTGTATGTATCAGTGACCTCAATCTTTCCAGTGCTGTGACTGCCTGTTTCCTCACCTAGCGTACTCCTCTCTGATGATCTTCAGCACTCGTCTGATCATGTTACCAACCAGTGGTCTCTGATGGCTGGGCTGCAGTCATTCTCCTCCCCTCTTTACGGATTATTTCCATCAGATCACCTGAAAGATGGAACATTTTAGTCAAAACAAAGATGTCTGTCACAGGCTGAAGCTGGTGACGCGTTCAACCCACTGCTGTTAACTGCTGCTCCTGCTGAGATAATCACATTTTAAACCTTTGGAGTGAATAATCTTTATTTTTTACTTTAGGGGCCTGTCTCACGTAGAAAACTCAAGCCTTGTCATCCTACTCAGCACATAAGCTAATGCCTTTGTCAGTAACTCCCTTCAGTTAATTCTTGTCTCTCAGTAAGTTTTGGATGGTTATTATCAACCACCACACTTTAAACAGCTGTTGCAGCAGCTGCAGCCGATTTGACAAATGTCCACACTATTCAGCTACGACGACAGCTTTCCTTCCAGCTTCCAGTGCTGCTGTAATGTCTGAGTCAAACTATAAATTAACGAAACAAGAGCAATATGAAGTACCTGCGCTGCTCCACCGAGCCTGGGCTGTGATTCTGCGGAGCAGGGCTGTCGTCTCCCGGGCTGTCTCCGCCGAGCCCCGCAGCGGTCCCGTCCCGCTCCCTCCGCGCTTCAAGTCGGACAGAAACGCTTCAATTCTCTCCGTCAGGTCTGTTTCTTTGTCTGGGCCCGGCATGGTTGTTGTAAACAAGACTCGCTGTCAAAGTACCAACTAAAACTGGAGTGTTGCTACCATGCAAATGTTTTGAAGAGGAAGTAGTTCAGGAGTACATCCGGGTAATTATGACTGTGCTCTCATTTGATTGGTGGACCGTTTCACGACATATTGCAACAATTTCTCGGTGTTTACGACAAATTCCTGTGACGTTGGCCGTTTTTAAGCATTTAATGTATTAAGTCACCAAAAAGGGTGGTTTTCTAGAGAATTGTTTTACTTGTCGAGTGTTTTCCAGAGATATCTAACGCGGCCTGACGAAGCAGAACTGGAGGCAGGTGTAATGTCCAAATCTGTTTCCCCCTCACAATCTGGTCTCATTGGTTGGAGGCCTGAAAAAAAAAACATCTTTCACTTTGGTAGTTGATGCTAAAGGAGCAAAATTTCAACCCATTTAATATATATATGTTCGGACTTTCATTAGACTTCTTAGGCAGTTTCATGTGTAAACACTACCCAGTGTGACAATACATAGGACTGGCATTTTATTATTTCAAAAGATTTTTTCAAACTCTACTGTTTTAAAGTAACAACATAGCATGAACAGAGTAACAGAGCTTCGTGTCATTTAAATAACTGAAATTTGGAAATATTTTTGCTATTTTTTATGTTATACATGTCACATTACAGCGCTATGATGTCATGATGCCATGTTTTTTGAGTGATTACAGCTTATTCCTGTGCATAGGTAAAGTGATTTTTAAAGTCTGAAACTGCCTTTCAGAAAACAAATGTTAGCATCACAAGTTGGAAGATACATGTTGGACTACACTGTAACTAATGTAAATCCATCCAATATTTTATTGAATAAAAGCCCAACACAAATTTACAAAATTTATCAGTCAACATAAAAATCATTGATTGCGCACAATGCGCATGTTCATTGTTAAAAATGTTCCCATGACAGATGCCTCAATTAATTCTTGTCAAAAACAATCTGAATATTTGCAACCACCCACATTCTCATGTAACCCAAGCCTCGCAAGTATTTCTAACGAAAAGAAGCACGCTGGATGGATCTGCAAGTACTGTAATTGGGAAGTGATACTTTGAAAATTTCAAAAGAATAATTAAATTCACCAGTGTGTAAAGAAGAGAGGCGCATGAGTGAGAGAAAATGTCTAGATAACCTTCTTTATATTTCCCGACAAAACCTCGACCTGCTGCAGTCTGACGAGAAAATAACTTGCACAACTATATATGAACTGTATCATAGAAATCGGGTGGTTAAATTCCTCGTGGCCATACACATATGATGCTGATAATTCCTTGCATTAAGGACAAGGCTCTGGGTTTATGGCTACTTTTGACTGGTGACAAATTAATGTTCAGATGTTTCAAAAACAAAACTAGAACGTGCAAGAGCTAATAGATGTGACCTAATTTATAAGAGAATATCACTCTGACAATTCACAACCCCCAAAAATATACCTGTAGAAGCAACTAAATAGCATTTACAATATGAAAACAAACTAAAGACACCGTTAAATTTAGCTACCAAACATGTATGCAAATTAAATGACATTACACAGAAGTTCAGTGGTTGCCAATTTTCTCCTCAAAGTAACAACAAACCACTTTTTTCAAATAGCCTTCACTTGATCAAAGGGCACCAAGGATCTAGTCTGCTTGGCATGGCAAAGAATGTGTACATCAACAGAAGGGCAAAAGACATTCGCTCGTGGCACATCCATTCAAACTGAGCTCAAAATCAAACATCACTGTTCAACCGATTGAAGGAACAAGTTCTTATTCAGTAAGCTGCAACATTCAAAACAGTGCAGACAGAAACGTGTAAAGTACCATAGGAGTGGACGTATCTCACTAATGCAATGACATACGCCTCCCATGTCACAGTGCATTTCTCCCTACAGCGCTTTTCATGTTTCAAACCCCCAAATAAGCAGGTGAATCTTTTTTTTTTTTTTTCAGAGGACGACCTTGGTACTCTTTCTCACAGCCGTGAAAACTAGAATTTGAGCCCCTCAACCCCACTTGCTGTTGTTTGCTGAAGCTAGTCCAAGGAGGGTGGATGTTGGGATGCGTTGGCTGACCGACAAGTAGCTTCCCCCGTGGTAAGGAGCTGGGGGGGAGGAGGAGGCGCTCTACTCGATCAGCTTCTTTGCCTTGAAGAAGCGCCGCAAGTAGAAGACCTGCCATGTAGCCAGCCCGATGAGACAGCACATGGAGAATATGCTGAAGTACAGCACACGTGTGTTGGTGGACTCTGGAAAAAAGAAGGGTTTTTTACTGGTCTGTGACGATACTTTTTGTTCATACAATTATCTAAGAAACAAAACTGATCTTTACTCCTGTTCCCTGGTGTAATGAAAACCTGATACTTTCTAAGAAAACAAAATGAGGACATTCAACGAGAGAGAGTAATTATAGTCTGATCAATTGTCCATTCCCTGTGGTTATTTATGTGCCGTCTCAGCAAAATGATGTTTATTCACCATTGGTATCCCGCATCTCCTCCTCTCTCTTCTTCATGTAAGCAAAGTCGTTGACGATGGACTCTGACAAGTCCTCCAGTCGCCTCAGCTCGACCTCAAGAGGCTTCAGCTTCTCCACCTTAGCAATCTGGAGGAACAAAACAGAGACTACTGAACTGACAGAAGATGTCTGAGGGATCTACCACTTCAGCAGTGTTGTTATATACTTTGTCCAGCAGGTGTCACTCTTAGTTCTATTGTTTGACCATTTACTTGTTTGTTTAGGCTGCTGAGAGCGAGGCCATTTGAACTCTCAAACAACTGCACCAACTTGATCTTCAACAAACTCTTGTGTGGTTGGATTGTGTGGAAACTCAAAATGCATCAACCATGGCATTATTATGTGATTTGAATGTCTGATGTGAACATATTCAACAGCTAATGTGAATAAATTTACTGATATATCTAATGATTATGACAACTGTTCCTCATGATGTACTGCAGAATATTTCCTTTCCAATATGCAGCAGTCTATTGTTAATTAGGACAGTGCTCACTGTGTGCTCTTTTGGAGCGACTTGCTGTCCAGCCACAGAAATGAGCTCTGTGACCTATATAGAGCTGATGATACACCAAAACTGCCCAATGAGCAGGTTAACCTTGTTAGTCAGCACAACTTGCGTTTACAACTTTTGGTTTGTTTGTATCAAGTCTGAGTGAACTGTAAATGGACAAAAACTAAAATCAACAACAACTCTGTCTTTCACTTTGGTCTGGACAAGATGAACCAATCTATAGCAAGCAAATGTGCAGCAGCACTAGACAAGGACGTTGTGGTCATTAGGAAACAGCATAGTAAAATCTGAGGGAGAGGCAACATGCAAATGACATCAAATAAGCAGAGAATAGAGACACACTGGATACAGCTTGAGTCTGCCAAGTACAGTTTCTCCGATTCTTTCCAGCACATTTACCAAATACAATTACAACTTCCATCGAACAGTGAGACACTCAGACACTCACTCTGTTCAAAGTAACACACCCATCTACGTAGGTGAATACATGAAAAAATTCTGCTCCACCCACCTGCCTGCAGACAGGCAGGCCCCACTTGAGCTCTCCCTGAACATCCACCGACACGCTCACTCAGCAGAACAAGACGTCATGTTCAGTGCACCATGTGTGGGGAGGGGGGGCAATTCTCAGCTCATAGGTCTTATCACTTCTCCACTTATTATAAAGTGTGGCCGGAGGCGGCAAAGTGCTAACCCATTCTCAGAGGAACCACTAAGAATATTAAGTGATAATGCACAACAATGCGTCTCTATGAAGGAAACTGTTGAATGATGTGGAGGCAAAGAACCTCCTCCGTTGATTTCCCTCTTTTCTACATTGGAACATCTTGACGTCATTATCACATTTTGACAATGGACACTTGGCAATGCAACTAACATGGCAAAAGGCATCTGCATTGCTGCTATCAGAAACAAGCACTTAATGTGGCGGAAATTCAAATAACACACTGGAACACTGAATTCTTGTTTCCACAGCTCAACTCGATTTGTCAATCTGATAAAAGTCATTGCTTATTTCAATGTTATGCAACAGCTTCAGGGAAAGGTTTGCATGTCTCTTGCATCTCTTACATCTGAACTTGGGTTGTTTCCAAGATAGTCTGACAAAGAGGGCCTTTAACCTGATACTGAGTGAATTTGCACTTTAAACCAAGTGGGTCGATCTGCACATCATCAGAGGTCAAATGGAGAACTTCGACCCAAAGTTTAAATTGTATTTAGATTTATGCGCCCCTTAGCACTTCCATCAGCCTCAAGAATGCTGGCTGCTAGTGAACAAATGTGGTGAAACTCCTGCTGCAGGACCAGTGTCCTGTATCCACTGACCCAGTTGAGCACCAGATTGACTTTATTCATCCACACTGTCTATCATTCTGCTAAAGCAAGCAAACCGTTCAGACTCTGAAACTTACCTCTTCATAGTTTTTGGCCTCCACACCATGTTTCATGTCCAGATTGACCAGTTGGTCGGGTACTCTTCCAGTTCCTGATCAAAAAGAGCCAAGCTTTTAACATAATCTGCAATTAACTGAAATTAACATTTTAAATTGTAGTCACTCGCAGTGCTGCTTAAACCTGGTGTTTTTCTACAAAGGCCTTCATTACACACCATATAAGAAACTTTTCACCTGTTATGCCATTAAGCAATTTTTTTGGTACAAACCATTATTACTTGATGAGAAAACAAAATCTTTTTATATTTCCTTGATAACTACTCTGCAATTCAATCCATAACACGACACATGGTTGCATTTCCACAAATTTACATGTGGCATTTCACATTTTATTTACACAAAGTGGAGCAAAATGTACAGACTTTAGACCTTAGTTGATGATGAAGACAAACAAATTCTGTGTGTACTGGTAACAACAACTGCTTTAATATTAATGTTTATCTCTCAGTGAAAGAAAAATAATGAAACAGCTTTTTGGAATGAGCGGTTTAGGTGGGTGAGGATATTCTTGTGTCTGTAAGTTGACTGATTTTGGCAAGATAACACACTTACCCAAGGGTGATTTGCTTTCAAAGCACACCTCAAACATGTCATAGTCCTCTGTAGTGAATGCAAACTTTCCTTTTGTTGCATCTTCCTTAGAGTAAAGAGTGTGGCTGGAGGAATCTGTGATCTACAAAATTTAAGAAAATAATGATATAAATATTTACTGATGTGCTGGATCGATTGACAGAAAACTGATCAGTACCAGTTTTGTAAATCAATCACATCAGTCCTTCTCTAAGAAAACAAAGTCAACTAAAAGTCCAACAGTCTCTGGTTCCAGCATCTCAAATGTGAGGTTTTGCTGCTTTTCTCAGTTTTAAATGATGGTGACGTAAAGTTGGTAACATAAAACAGACAATTTAAGAATTATTATTGAAGGATAATATTTGACATTTCAAAGATTAAACTATCATATGAAAAATGAGCAGATTAAACAACATATTAATCACCCTAACCATAAGTCACAGCCTCAATAAACTGCATTCAAATCAGCGTGAATCATTCATCAATACCAATAAACAGCCTGTTAATACCAGTAAAACATTGATGATGATGTTTTGGCAGCTGTTACAACATGTAGACATGTATTTTTCTAAAACTATTTCAGCGATATTTTAATGAGGGGTACAAAGGGTTAATAACAACGTGAGAACTTGCTCTCCTGAATGATGAGTGGAGGAGGTTTTAGGATGATATTTAGTTAAACAACATTAAATATAAGCTGTCGTTGACATGTTAATCGCTAATGTGCTAATGTCGCTAGCTCGTGCCTGCCAGCTGAATGGACGGTAAGACTGACGTGTAACAGCAGCAGAGCCGAGCCGACGACTCTGACGGCATTTTTTCACACAGCATTAGCACAGGGCAGCTGAGAAATAAACACCCACAGTCGGTGATACAACGACCCTTCACTGGTGTCAGAGAAATGTGACTTTGTGTCAAAATGCAAATTACTCTAAAGCACTCGGTAATGTAGCACTGACGTTGACTAGCTAATTAGCTACAGAAACCAGGAAGGCGAGTTTTTCCGGGCCTTAGTTAGCTACAGTGCTAACAACAGTTGTCACAAAATTCAGCCGCATTTCGCCAACAGCGGAGACTATCTTCAATATAAGCTGATGAATTTCACTTCACCTGCTGGCTCACATTACAGACGGTCACAGAATGAAGCCATTTCGGCCTCAATATAAACTGGGTACGTTAGCAGCAGCTAGCCGCAGGTCTGTGCTCACCTTCAGATTAGTTTTGGTGTTCGCCTGTTCGCTTATTTCATACTCCCCTGTCACGAGGACGTCTTTGTGGATCTCCTCCCGTAAACACTTTCTTGAGTTGACCGGTAAAAAGAAAGAAATTGAAAATACCGATTCAATAAGAACCGGTAACAGCAGTAGCACAGCGAGTCGAGCCATGGCTGCCCTCAACCAACCGTCCAACCAGCCCGTGCCAGCCTACTAGCTTAACGCCGAACTCCAACTCACACAACCGGCCTCACTGAACACTCGAGCGCCTCCGCCGGCCTGGAGGGAGAACTACGCTCCGACTCCAGATCTCATGATGAGGTCAAACTGCGTGCGTGGCTGGATGAACCTGTTTCTGGGACCCCTTGGTGTCTGAGCAGTGGTCCACTTTATTCCAGCCGTGCCTGTGTGTGGCCTGTAACTTAACGTTCAGGAGAACAACGTTTGAAAAATATGAGGATGAAGGATCTGAGAGCAAAACTTTCAACTACATCTTATTGTCCTCATCAGCAAACCAACCTGGGTCAGGTGTCTTTAACATGGGCAAGAGATCAGAGGGAATGATGACCTTTGACTACTCTTGTATCTTACTGGTGAGGATCACCCTACACAGAACAAATCATCTTGTCAGTAAGAGGGAGGATGGCAAAAGGAGAATGCAGCAGATCCAGCAGCAAGGTTACAGTTAGTGGACAATGAGATTCCTATACCACTGTTAGGCCAGAGGGGACACTGCTAACTCAACAGCATCCCAGTGGGGCTCCCTCACATGTCTGCAGGCTGTTGAAACATTTAGCCAAACTAATCAACACCACATGATCTCTGCTGGTACAGTCTAAAGACAGGACCTGAAACAGAGAGGAGAACTGAAGCAGAGCATGACGCACATGCAGCACCTATGGGGAACACTTCTTCAATGCAACAGTAATGACCAGGTGTTAATGAACAGCTGGAGAAAGATAGACGACATTGACAGAAAAGGTTTACAGTGTAAATACATGACATGTTTTTTTTTTTAAGCATAGGGTATTTTAAGCTCTCTGAACGGCCCAGAGAGCAGCTAGGGTAAGGACTGTGCAGCCACAGGCTCTCATGTCATTTCAGACTTTGTCAAGGATACGAGCCACAACTGAGTTAGAGTTATAAACACAAAACTCATTTGAGTTCAGACAAAGTGTCTGATTTGATAATACTCTGGTTGGGCGCTTGCATAGACTACAGCACATTTGACACCTTGGGCCCTCTAATGGGTCATAAAAGCTGTTGAGACTAATCAGAGTGACACAGTGTGGGAGGACTTGTGCTAACATGGAAATTCAACACTGTGAAGATCACATAAAATTGTTCAGGGGCTTTCACCTATTTGATGAAATAGGTCCTTGACACTAGTGAGGAGTATGGTCTGTTGTATTGTGGTATTCAGATACTCAGCATAACAAGTGAGAAAATTCAGCACACAAGTCTAGGATGAACTTTGTAATGACAGTAATCATGTGACCCTGTTTCATACCTTGTAAACTCCTTCATACAACAGTCTTATACTGTAGCTGACTGAGCGATGATTGATATACTTATATCACTGTACACCTCTTAAAACTGTTCCCACAGAAATATATGGATATAGCTTTTATAAGATTAGAAATCAACTCTTTTCATTTTGTCCTTCTAACTGGTCACAATTAGCTTATTGATATTTATGGATTTTCACCTAAAAACATCTTTCATATTACCGTAATTGCATAATAATCCATCCAGTTTGTGACTGGTAAATCCGGATTACAAAACAGACATATCATGCTCTGTGTTGGCTGGGATATTTTCAAAATCCCAAAAGCTATTATTTTTCTGTCAGCAGCTCAGGGATTACCCAATTACATATGATAGAGCTGTCCAGTTTCCAGGGAAACATCCTTGTTACCAATCCCACGAGACAAGACGAGAACACACTGCTGAGTGGGGAGTCTGGCACTAAGTGAACAGTAATTATTGGAGAGAGAAATCCCTCCAGTATTGTAGCTTAGTGCGTCAAATAACCTCTAAGAATAGCATGTCACACACTCCTCCGTGTGCTACAGAGCTTTTAAGCTAGAAATGAATTCCACAAAACTTTGTATTGATATACCTGTGATTAATGAACATTTTAACTATACTGAAATGTGAATGTCACACCTGCTCATTGAACCTCACTTTGTCTGTAACAATTTTCAGCCATTTTCAAGACTAATATTCATTGTGAATTAAATATTTAAAGGGGTCAGATGCTGTCTGTAAGCCACTTGGAAAACTACTTCAGTAATCTATCTAATGACTGAATTTTTATCACCTCTGGGCACTGTTTCAAAATTGCATGTCATTATGAAAGTCTTACTTTCCAGTGTAGAATACTTCCTTAAATGAGCATGCATGCTGATGCAAGTGTCTGCACACCCCTCAGCTACCTGCTATCATTCTCTGAGGTGAGTTGAGCTTGTTATCACTTCTATATACTTAAAATACAAACAAAAAGCAGACATATGCTGATAAGTAAACAGCATCGAGACTAAGTGCAAACCCAATTTGGATTTGTCATACACGGCCACAGATGAACACACAGACTGTGTCATAAAGCCTATTTCATTGTGTCAGATGGAGTCACTCTGACACCCATGATGGTAAAACAAAGAAAGGAACAGACGTGCTTTGTTATTTGCTTCAGTAAAATATACATTGGCATCATTGTATATGCACCACTGAATAACTGTGGCACACCGTCACTCAGACAGACTCTTAGCCACAGGGGGAAGACACCAAGGTATTTGTGTTTTCTTACAGCTTTTATATCCTCTCTCGACAAAAGAAAGGTATCAGGGGATGAGGTTTCTGTGAACATGGAGCCCAGCCAAACCGAGCTATTGTCGTCGTGGCATGGAGGCGAACTCGGCTGTTTCATCATCACTGTGCTCACAATTACACCAAGACAGGGATCTCTGTCTGCCTCCCTCCCTGCTTGCCCTCACACACTCATCATTTTCTCCTTTCCTCCTCCTCCTCCTCCCTTTGCCTCAGTTTCCTCCTCTTTCTATCAGGCGTACACTGCCTGGTTCCTCCCCTGGGTTGCAGAACCGACGCAGGTTGGCGTCATAGTGGTCTAATTTTACTGCTGTTGATGCTGATGTTAAAAGAAGCAATAGGCACCTGCTATTTCTGCTGCTACCCCATCTCCCTGGGGCCAGCAAAGAGGTATTAATAGAAAGAGTTATTAGGCGCTGCATGGTCGCACATAGAGGCTTTATTGAGGAGAAAGAGGCTCTGCTTAAGTGCAAAAGAAAATAGATAGGTACTCAGAATTCAAGTGTTATGCAACAGTATAGTGCTCACAAAACAAGAGGCTTTCGAAAAAAGGTTCAATCCAAGCATTTTGAAAGTGAAATTTTCAAACATTATCAAATATTTTAATCTTTTGATTCATGTCAAGTCTTATTCTGGAGGAGCAGGGCCTGTATCCATACAGGAAATGGAGCGGAGTAACAACTGCTGATATCTCGGCTGTGTTGCAAAAAAGGGTGTGTCCACACTGGAAGAGCTCAAACGTCAGCATAAGTCAGTTATTGTACGGTGGTAGTCTTCCATCCAGCATGTCCTGCACGCGCACTCACCACGCATTTCCTGTTAAAGGCCATTAGGCAATCCGCCTTCTGATGATTCTTTACATGGTGCAATATTGATAAAAGGTGGAATGAGCAAGTGAGGTGAAAGAATGACAAGTAGAAGGGAGAGGCTGGGAGGATTTCATCGCTAACTTTGTGACAAAAGCATTTGCACAAATGGCATAATTTTTGACAAAGCTACCGAATGTTGTAAAAATTTACCACCAAAATAAGGAAATGAAGAAATCACCTCATATGATGAGAGGGAATCAGTTTGGTTAAACCCAGCAGAAAAGCAGCACAAGACTGTCACAATATGATAACTCTAGTTTAATTCAAATAATATGACAGAGCCAGACCAGTTGTGTGTAACTAACAACTTTTAAGAACCTTACATGCACCTGAACCATGAGGATATGAGCTGAAATAATGCACCCAAAGTACCTTCAAACATGTAAGGTTGTTACATTTTTTAAATTATGACCGTGATAATGAGGGAGAAAAGTTGTGTTAACTTTTTTTGTGATGAAGCAAAGAGGCACTTTGAAACTGCCTTGGTGTGTAACTGGTCCTGTATGTACGCCCTATTCTGCAAATCATTAAATATAGGCCTATGAATTGTCTCATACAGTACTGTGCATCTTGAGTTAGTTGTTTATGTACTACATTAACAACCAATGGAAAATATGCCAGACTATGAGTAAATTATCTTTCTAGATCACATCTTCCCAATTTAGCCATTTACATGTGACTTCTTCATCAAACCAGACATTTTGATGTAATGATGGAACATCAGTGTTACTCTTGGCCCGGCTGTGTTCCCAGAAGAGGTGGATTTTTACTGTCTGGTGGGAAATAGGATTTGGAACAGGCTGAATAAAAATACCACTTTGCAGACAGACACTTTACACCTCATGTCCAGCTGTCTGCGAGCCACAGTCCATCTGCAACCACAGCTAGTCTAGGTAGAGACCAGGCTGCTGCTGTCTAGTGCCTTTCTGAATTATTTCTGAGGGCTATTTTAATTGCATTGTGCTGTAACTCGTATGTGCGTCTTTGACTGCACGTGGGAGGTGATGCTTAGCGAATTTAAACCGTCCGAGAGAAAAAGAACATATCAAAGCAACGTAGGTCGTGGTCAAAATATTGCTTTCAGATCCTCTTGCGATTTCCCTTGTGTAAGCGTATGTGTGCGTATGTTTGTGCAGCGGCGGTCATATCATATCGCTTCGATTTGGGGACGCAATACATCACGTTTTTGCTCTTTCTTACAGACATGCCATTGACCAGATCAAACGTCTCTGTGGGGAAAATTCAGAGACAGATACCAACATGTCCGTGCTTAAGCGGAAAATGGTGTCTGACCGCGCGGCCCGTATTGCCTTGGTTTTTTGTTGGCAGGCTGTAAAGGCAGCAACAGCAGAAACGGCAGCGAGTCCTCCTAACACTCTATATTTGGCCACGGAAGTCCGACGTCATCGCGCTGGGCTTGCAAATTAAAAAAATGGAAAGAACGCACTGACGTAAGCGCCCTGACGTATAGTTAACCTTGGCAACAGACGGAACAATAAATAGAGCCAGTGGAGGTGCAGGAAAAATACTGCTATCCCGTATAGAGGCTAATTTTAGACATTATTTTAATTCTGTGTTGAACACCACTGGAGCTGCTGTTCTATCCGCCTGCTGGTTATACATCTGTAGAAAAAACGCATATGTGTGAATGTGTGTGTGCATATAATGATAAAAGATTCAACCAGACAAACTGAATTGAATTTAAATATCACTATGTTTTTTATTTACATCTCTTACAAACAACATTCATCTATTCTCTCTGTGTAAAAAAATAAATTGAAATTTCATAAATTAAAACCACTAATGTTTTCACAGAAAACTTCATATGAAGATAGACCACTCAGACCATGGTTAAGACAAAGCACGTCAGTTTTAAAGTTTCACAAACAGTTCACATATTACTCTCACTTTCCATCAACCAGAAAACAAACTGGATCAATAATAACTATTGCTCTGAACACACATCAATACTACAACAAATTTTGTTATCTAGCACCATAAAATCATATATTAACTCATAAAACGACTAGGTGGTATTAGTTGAAACATGCTTTTTAACTTGCTACATTGGTGTAATAGGCAAGATAAAGGCAAATAAAATTCTGAAATAATTTGCTTCCTGGTACATGTCCACTCCATAGCCCTGTGATCTGCACATCTATCTCATACATCAAGAGAATGTGCTTGATAGGAAGTACTATTGTCTATGGAAGAGTCTTTTAAAGGGCCAGCAGGGTTGGTGAGCTGAGGGAGTCAGAGGACTGGTCGTTGCTGCTGCTTCCTCTCCTGTGGGCGATACCACAGGTGGGGAAGGTCTCTGCCTCTGGGAAGGTAAACACGAAAGAAGATGTGTAGGTGGTGCAGGCAGGAGTGCAGGTCACTACAGGTGTGCACAGCGGCTCAAAATCATTGTTATTGGCTGAGGCGTGAAGAGGCTCCCAGTCCTGAGTCGTGTAGAGGGAGTTGGACAGGTCGACCTCTGGCACCGACCGCGCCGTCTCCATCTCGGTCTTCGCCAGCAGATCCAGAGACTCCTCCAGGACGGAGGAGTCCAGGTCCGTCATCTTGACCGTGCTGTCTGAGACGGTGGTGGTGGAGAGGATGGAGCTGCTGTTGCTGGAGAAGATTGAGTTGGAGGTTGAGGTGAAGGTTGGCTGGCTGGAAGTGATGGTGGATGCCTGGGGGATGGTGGTCTGTGGCTGGGAAGATGCCTCAGTGGGGAGGCAGGAGCGGACAGGGGAGATGGAGACCACGGGGAAATCTGTGTCCAGCTCTGAGGGGATTTTGCAGATGGGCTGGTGGGCAGCCAGAATGAACTCGAGCCTTTCCTTCTCCTTCAGGAGATTGGCAATATCATTCTGCAGGCTGGACTTCTCATCCTCCAGCTTATCAGTTTCCTACAAGGGATAAAGAAAAGAGGAACTGGTGTTAACTTGGCTGTTGGATAACACTTATTAGCTGTGGTGAGAAATACACTTTGATAAATGATGGTAAATCTGTGGGATACTTACAGCTTGCAGTGTGTCAGTAAGCTCCCGCCTCCTGTTGCGGCATTTTGCTGCTGCCTGCTTATTTCTCTCTCTGCGAATTCTTCTCTTCTCTTCCTCCTCAGCTGTCATCTGCACATAATATGAAAGAAAAAGTTAAAAACTCGAGCTCTGTGAGGCTTAACACACCTTGACAAGGAAGTTACTGCTTCTTAGGTAACAGCTGAAGTTAGATGGCCGGATGATAATTACCTGTTCCACTCTGCCCCTCTTGGTAGAGTTGTGAGCCTTGGATGCCGACCTCATGGCTGGTCTGGAGTAGGCTGGGCTGGGGCTGGAGCTGTAGGGGTGAGCTCTGTGAGAGGGGGCCACTGAGGAAATTAAAGGCTGGACCATCCACTGCAGGTCTGGGCTTGTTGAAATGGCCGTGACAGTGGGGATGAAGGAGGCACTTGATGCTGTCAGGTCAGTGAAATCCTGGAAGGAATGAAGCAAGAGGATCCTCAGCACATTTGATATACTTTCAGGAGGAGAGGAGGTGGGGAGGGGGTTTAGCATTTGCAGGATGTGTATGAATGAAGCAGGGGGTCTATAAAAAGCTGGAAGGTTTAAAAATATCCATATGATGTCAACTATGACGTTACACTCTCTCTATGGAGTTTCCAGGTGGATGAATGAAAATTGCCTTGGATTGTGTGAAGCGCAGGTCAACAGACTATTTCAAGCACAACTCAGCAGAGGCTATAATCATTTATCGGTCTACATTTTAACTCATACATTTATTATTCACACACTTTATGTTTAAGCTTTATGAGCATAATTCGCTTGCTAAAAACGAGCTTTCTCTCTTTTGTTCCTTGCATGCCAACTAACAACACATTTCAAATGTTAAATAGCCTATGTTGTAATAAAAGTGTAATAATATTTGGCTGGACGTACCTGAGACTGAGGAGATCCCATGCTGGAGCAAGATCCCGCCGGTGACGGGTAGTATCCCAGATTGTCCCCGGACGGGGAAGCGGTGCTGCAGCGGGAGGAAGAATCGCACTCCGCGTTGAATCCGGTGAACATCATCGTTCCCAAAAAACAAGACGTTGGAAGATCCAGACAAACTCTACTGAGAGGGGGACTGTGAACTTGAGACGAGGAAATCCCTTTTAGTAGGTTTGTGGAAAATCTCTAAAGTGCTGCTCCGGTCTGTTGTCTCTGCTCGTTGTTCTGCTACTCAAAGTTTGATTGTCAACTCTGGGAACACGGAGCGCTTTTATACTTTCGAGAAGACGGCGAATGACGTCGACAAAAGGGGAGTGTTCCTCACTCGACACCGAGGGGAGGAAAACACCAAAACACCGACTTGACAACGCAGCAATACCGCTCGGTTTTGCTTATACTTGGTTTGAATATGTTTAAAGTTGAATATGCAACGCCTCTTTATGCTGTTTATAGGTAAAATGTGGCGTTTAGAAATATTTTTTAATCTTACCTTCAAGAAATGGAATATTCCAGAAACGGGATCCCCAATACGTAATTTTCCAAATATGGTGCATCCTGTGAAGGGGAGGGCCTTGCTGGGAAATACACCTTGCGAGATTGGCCGACAGCGACATGACGTTATGTAAGACAACAAACACAGAGTCTGTTGTGAAAACTCAAGAACTGGGATAATGGTCAGCAAAAGTACATCCTACTCATCAAAGTGCATCAAAGATAAATTTGAACATGCAGATTCACTTGTTCTGAACTAAGTGTATCAAACAAACGCACTGAACCACATGCTGCTGGTGTATTTTTTTTAAACTTTCCTGTTAAATATTTATTTTAAATATTATTATCCATATCATTAATATGAACAATATGACCACAGCAGTCTTATTTTTACCACTCTTAATTAGATGAGCTGAAATGCATTTTCATAGCAGACTGACAGCTATCACTGAGGCTGGAAAACAACAGTACATTTACAGTGTCAGGTGTACTGCTGTTGTGTTTGAAGTCTATTAGCATCAAAGATTTAAAGTTTTTGATTTGACACATGCTCATACAATATAAGCAGTGAAATGCAGGGTAGTATAAAGAATAAGTCAATAATATAATAATAATGTTGATAAATTGGAGATAAAAATTATGTAAGAATAAATGTAACTCTTTATGCTGGTTACCTGAGGCTTCTTTTTCTTTTCTTTTTTTTACTTTAACTCTAGGAATATTTTTTATTGGCAGGCGACAAAGGAATGTTTCTAATTTGAATGTGGTCCAGAACAGCTCTATATAAACATATGCCAGGAGTACGATAGATGCATGTCATAGCAGAGGTAGTTGCGTATGTGCCTGTCCCCTCAGGCAGTGCTTGTACCTTTAGTGTTCAATCCAAGAAAGGGTGTGTTTAGTTGCAGAGCCAGCTGATAACTGGTTTCTGATGTGTACTTTTCCACGACAGCGATTTGTTTTTCCCAGGTGTGTGTATACTTGCCCCAAAAGGTCTTCCCCTGAGACTGTAGTAAAGGGAATCCTCACGCCTTGACCTTTGTGATTGTCATACCGAGCTGTAAGAGTGAAATGCAGTTTGACACTGAGCCAGGCACTTAGACTAGACATATTGCTCTTGAAATTAATTGCTGAGCTGAATTACTCTCTGGCTTTAGAACATATTTTCATTTCTACAAATACGCTAATTAAGATTATACATCACTTTTTCCTGTCAATCAGTCCTTAATAAAAAAGTATATTATAGAACTATCACAAAAATCCCATAGTACTTTTGCTAATGTCAACATTATGCTGATAGTTTTGTTGTTGTTGATTTAGTAGGCTATTTATAAAAAGTTGTATATGGGCAAAGAACAAAAACAGGAAGAGCAAAACTTATCACAACTGTCAGATGTTCATTCAAAACAGTTTTGCTAAGTTTTCCTTGTTTTCTTTATAGAGCCATTTAGGAATACTCAGTAGTATTTTCTCTAGTAGTATTTCTCTAAACAGTGTACATGCTACAGACAATTCTGTTGTTAAAAACAAAATAGGTGTTATACGCGTCAACATGCTATAAATAAAGCCATAACGTGTTGATAATAGTGTTATTGTGTCGAAGTTCATCAATATAGACTACAGGAGTAGTGTTTTCTTTCCCGCGCTTTTGTTTTGTTTAACATTCCTGGTTGCCGTAGCAACACTCCACCCCTTCGCGTCAGTGACGTCCTCGATTTGCATGGCAACAAAGATCGTTTCTGTTGTGGCGACAAACCACTCCACAAAATAAAACAAAACCCGGCTCTTCAGTGTCGCCCATACAAGAATGTGTCATTACGTCAGCGATTCACCCGAAACGTCTGGTTCCGGGACACGATGTCAGAGTGAGAGCTCTGTCTGGTGTGTTGATCTCAGACGACGCTCTTCCTTGCGGAGCCCGGGCAGCGCAGAATGAAACAGGACACCAAACAACCCGTTTATCCTGTGGATTGTTTAACTGTTTTGTTTGACTGGTTGGCAAGATTTGCTTCCCAGCCATGCTGACCTAGTCTATTTGTCCTGGACAATGTTTTTTACTTCTTAGGGAGAAAAGAATAAACCAATTTAAAGATTAAAGATTGGCGTGTGTGCTACTTTGTTTCTACAATTTGGCCATAATAAAAATAATATTGATAGAAAAATAACACCAAATACCATTAAATCAATTGGCTTGCAGCAACACAGAGAAAGATTAATTTATGGATGAGATCTTCTTCACATAGTGTAATTTACATTCTGGGGAAAGTAGGTAATGTCATTTTAAGTGGATTACAGCCACACTCAGCTTGTAGGCTATTTTATGTAATGTATTCATTTTAGGTTTGATTTTAGGCGAATGACTCTTCTTTTTTTTTTGTTCCTTTAAACCCCGAGTCAGTTAATTTTAGCCCAAGTTTCATCACATACAGCAGCAGTGATGTTATTCACAACAGCACAATTAACAAATGATCTATTCGCCTGTTTTACATGAACTTTGAACGCTGATGTCACTGAGTCTAAAAATAAACTGTGGTTTATTAAACGGTCTGTGCACATTCACGCTCAAGTTGCTTTGAAGAAAACACGTCTTTGAGCTGTAGTGAGGGGTGTCTGCAGTTATGCCCGACCTTTGAACCCCTCTGGTCTTGAGCAGCCAGCGACTGAATAGGTTCAAGCTGACCACCTAATGAAGTGCCGGTAAATAAGCCCCGCAGGGTGGGCTGCGACTGCCGGGAAGCAGCCGGGAGCGCAGCCCCACTTGAACACGAGTGAGGGGCCCCCCTTTCTATTCAGCATCCATCCCCTTTCACTTTGGTGGATCTGTGAGGTCATCTGAGAGCTAAATATAGAATATCAAGCCTATACAAGCCCTTTTCTTATAGGAGCTGATTTAGACTATGAGGGAGTGAGACTTGCATAATAAACTGCATTAACACAACGGAACAGAAACAGTGCTGTCGTCTCATCGGTGATAATCACAAAGGAAGCAGCCACCAAATCAACCAGTGAGTAAAGGCATATGGTTAATATTTCCAGGTCTTTGCATCAACCCTTTAGTGTGATGTTAGTAACCTATAAATACATTTAAAGATCTATTGTACACGTGCATAAAATACTATTGTTGCACCAGAGGTGGGTCAACTGCAGGGGTTTGCCCTCCTCTTCATGTCCTTAAAAAGTAGTGTATGTGTGGTCAGCTAATGACGCTGTTATCAGCTACAATGCGTGACGGCCGAACGTTTTAGCTCATGTTTCACTTTCTTTTGTGAGTGCTGAGTGAGTGGGCCCCACACACACACACACACACACACATACACGCACGCACACATGCGCGCGCACGCACAGACACACACGCAGACACAACCAAACGTCCGTCTGCGCGCTCTCTGTGCGCCACAGCGCGCCCCCTGTTCCCCGGAAACACCATATATGGTTCGACCGGTCCATTCAGCGATTGGCTGCTTTACTACAGCGACAATTCTGTTGCTGGAGCTCCATTCGTATGCAGAGACAGGTGAAAAGCAGCGTGTGATGTATGGATGACACTTTACTTAGCAGCTCATAAGTAATCAGCCTGATGTGCTGGAAGCTGTATGCATTAATTAAATCCCACTGGCTTTCGTATTATTGCTCCGAATGATACGTTGGGGCAATTGTTCCTATAATATTGTTGCACCAGCATTGTTCTGACCTGAGCTATTCGGGGGGGGGGCACACGAAGTACTAAACACACCAGGCCCACTGTTTAATAATGTTCATTCATATATTACTTAGCCATCATTCCCCTTCACCTGGAGAAACATGTCTGTTGCCATGAATGCACTAATATAATCAAGATACGGCTCGTGAACATAAAGGGAACATAAAGGGAACATAATGTATATGATGCAGATGCTGCATACATGAAATGACGTAGTTCATTCATGGCGATGGGCACCTCTCGGAGGCGGGGGTGTCACTTTATGCATGTCCGCTATTTTTTTCAATATTTGAGCAAATAAAATAAGTTAAAATGAAAAGGCTGCTTAATATTGCTGTTCGGCCATTTCGTGGATTTAAATGTGGAATTGGAGAACATTTGCTCGTTTTTTTGTCCTTCATCTCTCCCTCCTGTGAAATGGTTCAGTCTCACCACACAGATTTCATTCATAAAATTCCTGCTCACTATAAAAGGCGGGCCTCTCCACTATCTGCACAGTTACCATTTATGAACCTGGCAAATGGAATATAAGAAGGCGTTTAGCTGTTAGTTTGCTGTATTAAAATAGATAACAAAAACCCTATTCTGTCTTTTTATGCAGTGATTTTTAGATGACAACATGCATCCAGACTCCAGCAGTGAGTTCGACTCATCGTCCAGCTGTAGCACAGCATCGCCTGGCGGGGACACCCCTGGGTGCAGCCTGCATCCTCCTGACTCGCTTTCATCATCAGTGGACAGTGCCAAGGTACAAGCGGATCTGAGCATCCACAGAAAATAATCGTCTCAAAAAATGAAATTTTGCAGGATAATTGATGCAGCAGGATAACATAGATTGCATTCCTCAAATTCTTCACACACATCCAAGTGCGTTTCATAGACAGCATCTTATTTGACAGGATTACTGTCACGCGCTGAAAATGATTCTGTACAAACACATATGTAATCTGTACAGTGTCCATGCATCTGTGGGTGACGAGCGCGGTAAAATTCATGTCTTATTTAAAGGATATTGCTTGTTGTCTACACGCAGGCTACATGTTTTGGTGGTGACCTTTCATTTGAGAGTGATGAAGATGATGGTGATGATGAAAATGAGTGATAAGGCTCTGATGAATGGACGTGTAGCTGATTCTGATGGATACACAGACAGTGTTGATCCTCGTCTTTTTGCCATTCCTCAAATGATTGATGTACCATTTATGCACATCTAAAGGTCAGCCATGAGCGTAGCTGCGTATTCATCAGATAAGCTAAATTAGCCGTTTAACTGCATGCATATGTATGTCTCTGTGATTGTGTGTGTGTGTGTGTGTGACTCTGTGTGTGTGTGTATGGCGGGGGTTTCTCCAGGACAGTGAGGCCGGTGCAGCAGACTCCTTTGTTCCGACCGTGACTGCAATCTCAACCTCGCCGGATCTGAGGTGGATGGTGCAGCCGTCGGTCATCACATCTGTCTCGCCGTCGTCGTCGTCCGGCCGCGCGAAGACCAAAACTCACGCGGCGACCCAGCTGTCCTCCCCGGCGGGTGCAAACAAGGCGAAGCCCTCCGGCAGGAAAGGGCAGAGAGAGCAGGTACGCGAGGAATACGGGGTGGGGAGGGAGGGGTGGGTGGATGGCTGGGTGAGGCAATGTCACAGTTACAGGTAGCCTATCAATCAGTCAATCGATCAGTCAGTCAATCAATCAATGAGTCTGTATGTGTTCTTCAGTAATTTCCTATTCCACCCCAAGATTCCTTAAAGGTTAATCTGAAAATTGACGTATCGCGATATTTTAAATAGGACGTGGAAGAAGACGCAATTGTGTGTGTGTGTTTTTTTTTTTTACAGTTAAAGTAAAATTAAAGTAGCGAGTAGTGTGAATGAATTACTGCAGGGAGTAGCACAGAGGGTGATTGGATTATGTCTAATTGGTGCAGCGAGTCCTAATTACTGTTGGAGTAACGAGCACAGGACACACTGTTTATGAATGGGATGGGAAATTGCATAAAATGCGCGTTCACGTGGCTGGCTAGACCGTGCCAGTGGTGCAGCATTTTAACGCCTGAACTGAAAGAGAGTCTGCACCGACCAGATCAGTATTCCCAGCATACACTGCAACGATTTTTTTCTTTTCTTTTCTTTTTTTTTTTTTTTTTTTTGGCCAGTGAAATGGTGTTTAAAAGCCAACTGCTGATATGGCAAGACTTAGCTGGATACGCATTTAAATCGGCTATATCTGATTGATTTTTTTAGCCTTCCAAAGAGGAGGAAGAAAGGAGGAGGATCAGGAGGGAGAGGAACAAAATTGCTGCAGCAAAGTGTCGTAACAGACGGAGGGAGCTCATAGACACTCTACAGGCTGTAAGTATACTGTTTTATGAAGCCATATAGAGAGCATCCACACGTCAACACATGCCTTCCTCCAAAGCTGAGGGCATATACAGTGCTGTATGACATGTCACTAGTCATTAAAGATCACAGGAGCACAGCGGGGAAGACTGCAGAGCACCATAGGGCAGCTCTGTGTTCATGCTTCCCTCATGCCGAGTCCTGTTTTTCTGGTTTTGTCTTTCCTCGCCTCAGGAAACTGACAAGCTCGAGGAGGAGAAGTCTGCCCTCCAGATGGAGATAGCCGACCTGCTGAAGGAGAAGGAGAGACTGGAGCAGGTCTTAGCCTCCCACAAACCATCCTGCAAACTCCCTGCAAATGATGATGAGGATGATGATGAGGAGGAGGACGATAATGAAGATGATGTTGACACAATGCTGCAGGATCCCCCGGCCTCCCCACAGCTGCTGTCTATCTTAGAGAATGGAAAAACACCAGAGAGCAACGCGACAATTGGAGAGGCCGCCATCAGTCAAGACATGGACGACGTCCCTTGCATCCCCGCCGCGGCCATTTTGGGGAACTCCAACATCCTCCTGTGCTCGAGTGCCGAAGAGGAGGCTCTGGAGGACTTGAAAGGAGATGACCTGGATGACTTGGTGCCCAGCCTGGAGATGGCAGTGACTTCTGAGACGGCTGCATCCGTTCCTGACATAGACCTGAGCGGCCCCTTCTGCCTCTCAGACTGGGAAACCCTGTACAAGTCCGTGGCGAATGACCTTGAATCTTTGAACACACCAGTCATGTCTTCCAGTCCCACTTGTAGCAATTACCGCACAGTGTTTTCCTTTAATTACTCTGAGATCGATTCGTTGGCCGAGGGCTGTGAGAGTCTCAAAGGCAGCCTCGGTGCGTCTGAGTTAATGAAAGATAGTCTTAACTCTCCAACACTTCTGGCCTTGTGAATGCAAACAAGTTATGCAACGATACTGTAATTGTATTCTAACCAGCCAGCAAGCTATGATCTTTCTCAAATAATCTTTTGTAGTGTGAGTTTTGACGTTGTGTAGACCGTAACATCAAAGGTTGTGTAGACGACATGTTTTCTGTGGTTGTAACAGGGTCGACTTCTTCCACGCTCCGGGATGAGACTTTGTGCTGGTGTCAAAAATGCATGCAAATACAAGTCATCTGTAATCCAAGAAGAGGTGGTATCTTGTGTTTTTAAAAATCCCTAAATGTGATGTGAAGTTAGATCATGCTCAGTAGCCTATTGTGTATGTAACACTGTTGACAAAGTTGTGTTGTAACAAGTGAAAAAAGAAGGGTTACTAATGTGTAGCGTATAGATGTAACATCTCGCTGTAAGGTGTCCACTGACGTGACATTTTCCTTTAAGTTTCCCATGTAAAAATATTATGTCATGTATTTTATCAAGATGTATTTTATGACATAGTTTATTTTTTTACTTATCAAAAATGATCAGATGCAAAAAATTGTATAATGCTGGAAATAAAATAAGACAACTGCATACAATTTGTTGTTATTGTTATTCAGTCAGGAATATTGATTTAAATAAACCACCACTGGGTCCACAAGGTCCATTTAGTAGCTGTTTTAGAGCTTTCAGTCATACTACATGGTCTTCTTCAGCAGTTGAAGACACAAGTACACAAGTAGACCACTTGAGACACTTAAAAGATGAGAACCTCAGAAGTCCTCAGAGAAAAAAGCAAATCCATAACACCTGAGAAAAATACTTTTGCTGATGAAGATTGTGTGATGGGACTGAAAGCTCCAAAACAGCTACTAAATGGACTTCACGGTGAGATGTTTTCTTGACTGCTATTTCCAAGGGTGAGAATGAACTTTGAACCTTGGGTTTTGGGCTAACATGGATGAGGAGGTACAAATGTGAAAGTTTACAATTCAATAACAACTGAGAGAACAACATCTGCCAAAGAAGACCAATGGATGTGATCAAAAGCTCCAGAACAGCTACTAAATGGACCTTGTTATGAGATGTTTTCTAAAATTCTGTCTCCAAGGTCGAGAATGAACTTTGAAAGTCAGCTTTTGAGATTAAAAAAAAAACAAAAAAAAACTGAACATTTACGATTCCGTGACAACAGCGCCTGCAGATATAAGATTATGCGATATGCTTTAGAAAACTTATTAAAGACAGACAAGAAGAGGGTCAAGAATATTTTCAGCTCTGTATCGGTGCATGCAGATGTCAATGTGTCTATTTTTGGATCGTGCGTTACATAAAGTTCAAGCATCGGGGACTGAATCGTGTTTAAAATGAGTGGGTGCAGCAGAAACAGCAGGTTTATTATTTATTCATAGCTCGCTCTCAGCTCTACTATTGTCACGGTCAAGGGAATCCGATTCCACAGCAGCACAGTGCGTGCTTTGCGTGACGTCAACACGCGATTGCCGTATCGTTTCACTTCCCTTGACCATGTTTGGGTGATTGCAGTTGTTTTGTTTCCATGGTGACAGGTGTCATATTTCGGGGCTGGAGTCGTAGCGTGTTACCGGAAAAAGTCGAAGTAGGACCGAGCAGACAGACGAAACTTTATCGTCACGTGCATGATGGTAGTTGGACTAATAAGTAATTTAACGGTGCCAAAGCCTTTCTCGGAACAGCAAACGGGGGCATTTATTACCCACAGCCTGTTTGGTGTCGGTCTTAAACGAGCAAATAATGTTTCAGGGCAGCAACAGCACATCAGTGGATGCACTTAATGTAACCACATCCAGCCCAGGGGATGACATTTTATTCATTTCCGCATGACAGTAACCCTTTGTTGAACGCTTTACAACATACAGTACAGCGTATCTCTTTTTCATGGGCAAAGGCCTCTCAAAAGTCTCTGGCCTGAGTAGCTGTGAGAGGAGTGCAGTTGTTGTTCTCATCAGTAGGGGGAGCTACAGAGCGAGCAGCAAAAATCACCAAAACAATAGAGCCTATCCTCCAATATACCCAGTGCAGTCTCAGTGGGCCCTCCCTCCTCTTTTAAATATCCATTCTCATGCCTGTGCAAATAACTGAATCAGCAAGTAAACATATATTTGTAGTGGTTATTAGGGCCGCCTGTATTTAAGTGTACAAGAAAGTGTACAATCAGAAATCTCAGCCGTTTCAGCCTTTTCAGTCTGTGAACTGTGATTTAACTTAAAGGCACAACACAAATAGTCTGTACAAAACAGATATTCCCAGTATTAAAACTGAAAACACAAGCCCAGAGCCTGCTACCACTGTTAGCAAACTGATTTACTTGTCTTAATACAGACAGTGATGTGGTAAAACTGACCACACCACTACAGTAAAACGATCATATTTCAAGTTATTTGAGGAACACTGTTCACCACAAAGAATTTGAAATAAATGCCGTAAAAGACTGTTTGAAACGACTTTTAGTGTCTTGTCTGACATCCTCAGTAACATGACATGATGGTGACCATGGACCAACAGCTGATCCACTCCATTGGTATTAATCTAACTATTATAATATTAGCTTGCAAGTAACATTACAAACCAATATCAAACCATTCTGGCTGAGAGGCTCTAATATTGTTTTAGATGTAAAAAAAAAAATATGTCAGTGTTTTATTTGTAATTCTAATAAACCTTTAATTTACACCCTTTGAGGGCCTTTCCCATGTTGCGGCAAAGGGTACTTTGTTCCACTATTCCCTTCACTAAAATGCCCCTGTTTTTAATCAGTTGTGCGTGATGTCTTGGTACCTTGCTATTTTAGAGTGATGATGGATGGGCCTGTCAACAGCTCTGATGTCTTCTGACTCACTCACTGTCCACTCCGCTTGTTCTGTCAGACTCTGTGTGTCCAGCAGCATGATGCTTCTCACCTCCTCGGCCTGTTTCAGAGATGTAAAATGTGACATACCAAGAGTTGTTCATGACCAACCATCAAGCCACAATCCTGCTGTTGGAGATGTGAGCTGAAGGGAAGAGTTTTTATTTTAAGGCAGGGAATGAAACTAATGGCTGCTGTTAATCTGGCACTTGAGGAAGTACTTATTATTTATTTTGAAAAACAAGATAAGAAACCATCATAAAAATACATAATTTTTAAGTACCACATTCAAAATTGAATTCAAGTAAAAGTGCAGCTGATCATGATAAAAATATTTTCAGCAAATATTCAAAATACCTTATGTAGCAGAATATATATATATAATATATGATATATTATGCATATATATGATGTATTATGATGTGTAATCAGCATTTAAATGCTAATTAACACCATACTGTTGTTTGATTTCTTAACATCCAATTTCCCCTTTTATTTCCTCTCAGCTAACTTCAGGGATGTTAAATCATCTTATTTCACTGTGTCTGATGTCATTGTCTAGGTATCATGTATTTGCAGCTCTTTAATGAAGCTATATGATGTTTACAGAGTGAAATATTCAAACACAAGGCCATGTTTTGCTTTTTGCTTTTTCCGTGGTCGCACTATTCCATCTGGTCCTGTGCATCACTTTAATCACATTTCCCCCACATTCAGCCTGACATATTCTGCATGTTTGGAAACTGGCAGGTTCTCCACAGTCAGTATCGACTGACTGAGCTACTGCTAGCTTATTAGTTGTTTCGATTTATCTGAGCTTAGTCTCCATACTTTTTTGTTTTATTGGTCTTTTTTTAAATAAAGGTTTGTTTAGATTTGTGTCCTTACAATGTGTGTTTATGTGATGACACTGACCTGATATTACTAATTAATAAAATACACAACATGGAGAGGTTTGAAGGGCAGTCTCCCTGCTCAGTGCAGTTATGTTTCAGGTTGGAGCTGCTCCCAACAATATCAACACCCTGTAATATGTCTCACATTGCCTGGTTACAGATCTCAATCCTTCTATTATTTGCTGTTTGCTCACTGTTTCCACCTCTGTTATCTCATCCTCATACACCTCCTGACCACTCTGTTTCCTGCTTGCCGTGATATTCCCAAGGAAGTGCTATATTTGCATGGATAAATCAATGTCATACGGGGTTTGGGAAGGCTGGGTCACCTGACATGAGTAATGCTATGAGAGAACAACCTTGCACCAGCGCCAGAGATGGTGCTGATATGTACGCAAACTCAAACAACACAGTCAGGTTCCAATCAGAGATGGCACCTCCAGTGATACAGTAGGAAAAACAAGATCTTGTGCTGTTATTGTGCTTTATTTTGAAATGACTCACTTGTTTTTCCATTGCTATAATACCACTAAATTAACATGAATACAACTGCAGATTTCATTCCTCTGTGTAAAGGGAATGTACGTTTTTATAGACTTTGATACATAAAATGATGAATCCATTCCTCACAGCACTAATGCAGTATCAATGGGAGCTTTTACTCAAATGGAAACAGGATCAGTGGTGGTGGTGGTGGTGGGGGGGCGCTGGCATGATAGCTGACAGCCTGTTGTCGTGAGAGGGAGATGAAGATGAAGAGGAGGAGGAGGAAGGCTTTAAGTCAGCACTGGCACACAACTGGTGCACTAAGTGATTGATTTCTGTGAGCAGAGTCAGCAGGGAGCCTGCCACAGCCTCAATACATTAAGGAGGGCATGTACTGTAAATCTGACATGTTCATGTAAATGATAGGAAAGAATGTTTCATAGTAAAATATATATGTTTCAGTTGAAAACCCTGATTTTGTATTAATCATATAGTATTTTTGCGCATGTTATTGTTTTAGTGTCTTTGCGGATGTGCCCTCATTAATTCCTCGATCTGCACAAATTAGACTCTAAGAAGATCATTGAAGAGTTTAATGTTTGCTGAATAAACTATGACATACTCCCTAAAATGTTGTAGTCATAAAATGGGAAGTATCATTCTGTAGTAATCCACCATTTCCAAATCTAATTCCCATAATGGCAAAATGCAGGGCATCTATCATACAGTTTTAAATAACCAGACTTTTAAATAACCCGAAAATATGCATCTTTTCAGTGTTGCTAGACGTGTTTTGACGTGATTTACTGTACAACCTGTCTGAGATTATTTGGAAAAAGAAAAAAAAAGGAAGGAAGGAAGTGTATTAAATGGAGCAATGGCAAAAATAAAGTTTGTCTATAAAGTCTGCAGTGAGGTGGATGATGAGTCAGGATTATGTCTGGATGTGTCTGGTTCGCTGGGTATTTCCCAAATATGTGATGTTTGGATAATATTACGACAAAACATTTGAACTGTAAATGGGTAGATCATAATCAAGGCTGATCCTCTGAAGAAAATAAGAAAACATGAGTGACATGTTTACATCTTATTCAACTGGGAATGCAAAGCTCATGTTTTAGCATTGTGTTTAAAATGTCCGTCTCTAAAACAAGGTATTATAAAAACAGAAAAACATAGTGCTTGCTTGTGAAAAAAACAAACCAGTTACATTGTTTTTACCTTGACTTCTGACGCCCACACACCAAGAACTCTGCATGAGTTTGGAAAAGCTGCAAAACCACAAACTGTACTCCCTCTCCATTCATCATCTGGGCAGCTGTTGGAAACACAAGATGAAGTTTTAATGCAAAGGCTTTCTACAGGATTGGAACAGACAAAAACAAATTTGATATATATATATGTTGAAATGAACTTTCAAGCAGGGCAAACTAACTGCGAGCTTTAAACAGTGTGTCACTGTCGCACCCTGAGTTTCCCTAACAGCCACGTTTTCCAGTCATTTCCGTGTATCGTTACACATTCACAACTTGTATCTCTTTAAAGGATATCTTAAAAAACAACATTTTGTTGAAGAACTCAACACGTTCTGTATAATTGGTCTGAATATCTAGACTGGAATATTTTTTCATAGTGTCATTATCATGGCTTATTGTTCTTGGCAGGGACAATTCCCTCTTAAAGGCTTAAAGTGCCAAATGGGCCCTCACCATGTGTGTTTGTGGACTGACTGACATCTCTGGCCGCCTTCCTGCAGGCACAGAGGAACTCAGCTGAAAGCCTATACACCTACAAAAAGGGAAAACCTCGTCTTAATCACCGACGTCCAGCGACGTCCTGTTTTATGAAACGCGTCTGCTTGTCGGTTCAGTTCTCCTTTACTAGCCCCAAAATGTCTCCCCTAAAATTTGTCATCTATGTTAAGAGTGACTGTGACGCACTAGCTGCACCCCCCCCATCCCACCCGCTCCCCGACCTCCCCTCATATGTGAGACATAAATCACAGCAGAACCAAATTAGAATCTAAAAAAAGGAACAGAGTGGGGTATTTTGGTGAGCCTTTAATAACTCAGCTGCTTGTTCTTGGTGGAACAGTTGAGATGGCATCGCGTAAAACCAAACTGTGCCTTAGATAATGGTAATGATAAAAAAAAAACAAAAAAACATGAGCTATAATAAAAGGCTCACAGGGGAACAGGCTGTTCTTGCACAAGTTGTACTTGATTAAAATGATATGATATTTAATTGCAATTTGAGGATAACACCTCAAATTTGATATTTTTTGGATTAGGTTGCAGCTCAGGTGTGAATTTGGTCTTATAATCCACAGGTGGTGCAGATTTTAGCCTTATTTCCATGGTAATATCATAACCAAACAATACATTCTTGCCATGCACAACCCTACACGACAGTAAAATGTAAAGCTAGAGAGTGAAATATATAGGGATGTGTGAGTATAACTGTATGTTTCTATATGGTGCTGTGAATAGAGATACTTTAGGTTTATAAGAGCAGTCCAGTGGGATGTAGTTAGATCTGTCCACACTAGAGGGAAGCAGAAGGAGAAGGCATTCACATGAAGTTTTTTTTTTCTGGAACTTTCTGGAACCCACTGTCTGAAATACTTGGACATGACTTTGTGCACGTGTGTTGTAGTTATTAAGTTTTATGAATCAAGTGACATCTTAATTAAGGAGCATTTAAACAGGGGTTTTATAGCGGGTTGAAGCTACATGTGCGAATACCCTGCAAGATTTACTGCATTAAACTTCCTCTACCAGCTGTGCAAACATCTGAAGGCAACTCTGTGGGACTAATGACTTTAGGGGAATCAAAGTGAAATAAATTTTAAATGGGTCTTAACAGTAATAATAATTGTAATAACAGGGTTTTTAATTCTACTTTTTTCCTCTAGAAAAACAGGAAGTGATGACTTATCTTTAAATGGGAAAAAAGGGAAGTTAACATGCACATGTTTATATCATTGCTGCTTTATCTGCAAAAGAACTGCAGATGCGTAGTTGCTGTTCTCATATTTACTGGCGGCAGGTTTTATTTCATTATGCAGTGGCCTACGTCAGATAGTGGTTTGACATGAGAGGAACAATCTAAGACTGCTGCCATTCTTAACAGGACCAGACTTAAATGCATAACACTATGTAACATGAATGTTCCAGAAAATTCTAAGCTCCAAATTTAAACATTTCATTAGCCAGGTCACAAAAAGTTTGAAGAGAAAAATAGGTCTTTCCTATCTACTTTAGGCAAAAGCAATTAGGAAATAACACTTTCTGTCCAGGAACAAGAAAAAGTAACAATTTTGTTACATTGTGTAATTTTCTGATTCTCAGGTTTTACAGTTATTTAAAACGTTAAACGTCTTCTGAGAGTACTCAGGCACTAAACCACATCCTTCATTATACTTACATAATCACAAGCAGTCTGGTCTGATGGATTTAAATTGAGTTAACTTCTTATAAAGGCAACAAATAATAGCATGTGCTGCAGGGTAAAATAACCTGGTGTGAATCCTCCACACTACACGGTTCCCATCGAGACCGAAGACAGATCTGAGGGAGGTCACTAGATAATTAAAGGTAAAATAGAATGATCACTCTCAAATGTTTTTGCTTATCTCCTGTGAGACGTACATTAAATGAAAGAAAGAGAAATCACAACTTGTGATGAGAGGTCACAAACAGAGACTGATTTGTTTAAGGAGGCCACATGCCAAAAAGATTGGAATCAGTACCACATTAATGTATTCAAATGTCTTGCACCTAATGCTCTTATCAGATTTGATTTTCATCACTGCTACAATACTGTATCACAGGTTATAAACAGCTCACCAATTGGACTTACAGCTATAAGCATTTTATTGTTGGCAAGGGCTCCATTTTCTCACACCCCCTCCACCTTCTGTCAAATAATAAAACACCTGCAGCTAAGACAAGAGTATGTGTGTTTATAGCCATCACTTTATTTATTGACTCGTTTATAGCTGTAGGCGTGTGTTTCCCCATGTGTGTCTGTCTCTGTCTGTCTGTCCTCCCTCTCTGCTGAAAACTTTCCTCTCCTCCAGTCCTTGTCTGTGTATGTGTTTTTTGGTTGCTAGGGGTGGAGCAAACACAAAACCTCTGTAGTCTCTCGGCACCTCCTCTTACATTATTTTCAACCATGCTTACGTCTGGGACAGCAGTTCCGCATTCCACAGCCCTCACAGGCGAGCTTGGTACTTAAACGGGCTGATGCAACGACCTCAGCTAGTCCCCAAAACCTACATCCGACTCCCGACTCCCGCACCGTCCCATTGTTATTACCGCGGATTTTGGACGCACAACAGGTAAGTCTGAGTGCGAACCGTCGAGCTGAGTGGTGCCATTGTTTGCCTTTTGCTTTTTGTTTTTGTGCTAGTTGTTAGCTTAATGTTAGTACAGGCTTTACGTATTTGCTTTTTTTTTTTTTTTTTTTTTTAGCACTTTTCTCACCACGTTGTAGAGACTCCGCTCACTGAATTTAGATTGTTGTATTAGTTTTAGTGCGGTATTGGTACCTTTTAACATCAATATATGAGCACGTACTTGCACTGAATGGCTGTAAAAAAGTCCGAGGTTTTTATTACTTTTAAAGTTTTCCGTGCTGTTACCGCTGAAGCCAGTTTTGTTGCTGCCACAGCCGTTAAATACGTTGTTGTTACAACTGTTGTAGCAACTGTCGCTTTACAGCTCGTTATTTACAGACTCCCGTTAGCTAAGTTACACACCAGCTTGTGTTTGGACGGGAGGTATTTTCATCTCGGGATTCTTCATTTCAGTGTTGCTAAACAGCAGAAGTGTCGGTTAGCCTTGTGGAGACAGTTATGTAACGCTATACACGCCGCACGCAGTGGGGTTTTTAAAGTAACTGCTGGCTAAGCTAACGTCAGCCCGGTGCGCGGAACTACACCGAGTCTGCGAGGTTTTTATAATTTCACACGAAAGAAACACGTGAATTAAACTTTGGTACAGCTGCACGGTGATGCCATTTGTCTGGACCGTTGTGTCATTGTATTCGGCTAGTTCATCTAGATCATTTACCTCAGTTCAAATCTTAACTTCAAAGTCAACACTTTGCAATAACAGATAACAAACTGAGAATACCAGATTTACACAATGACTGCTAAATGATAAAGGGGTTTCGTATGGGTATGGATAGAGAAATACTAATGCTTTGGGCTCCTGTTAAACATGATTTTTTTTGGTATAAATTAATGTATCTATAATGTATCTACCTCAGGATAATGTCTTTAAATAATTTGAAAAAAGAAATAAAAAGCACAAAATACTCATATTCAAGAAACAGGAACCAGTGACTGTTTGGTACTTTTGCTTATGATAATAACTTTTACTTTGAATAATAAGAGTGATCTTATTGCCTTTGTACAGCGTCCAAAACACAGTTGCATCATTGACAGAAGACGACTGACAAGTTCTCTCTGAGTAAGTATTATGCATTTACAATAGTTTTAGATTCATAATTCACCAGGGATGCTCTCTTGAGTATCACCTTCTGCTGCACTAAAAGAACTTCTCTTGGCATAGCTACTTCATCTTGAAACATAAGTGATGTAAATGAAGTGTGAAGTGTATTTGGCAGCATGTGAGTACAGCCAAGAATGTGTGCTCAGATTGGCTTGTGTATTTGTAATCTTTGCCTTGGCCCATCACAGTGCTCATGCTCAGTATGTTTAACTGCATTTTACTGGAACCTCTTTGTATTTGTGTACTACCAGATAAACAGAGACCAGTATTACACTCCCTCTTCATCATCACAACAGTAATTTGTTTTAGCTGTGCTGTTGTGATGAGCCAGAAAATACCAAACTTCAAATACTACCAAATACTTCACTGTGTGACTCTTATCTAAGCCAGAGGTAGCTTCAGTTATCTGACCTTGTTGGCCTGAAGGTTAAAGGCCAGTCATCAAATGGGAAATGTGACTGGCAAGGGTAGATCATGTGCATGTGTATTGGTTTTGAGACTTGCAAGTTCATAGGTTCAGTGTTTTCCTATATAGTGAGTGCATTCTCCTCAGCTGGTGCAGTGCCTGCTCGCACAGCTATGTGCCACACAGGGGAAACTATTTGTGTGTTCTTTATATATGCGTTTCCTTTGTGTCTTGATCTGTGTTTGCGTGTGTCTAAGTGAACAAGCGTGCGTTGCAGAGGGTTTAAATGCCCCAGCGCCTGCCCGGGCACATCCGTAGGATGGTTTCTGCATAAATGGAACGCTGCAGTGGATTAATGGGGAAGGGCTGGCGAGCCGACAAGCAGCGCAAGGCCGACAGGGCTGAGAGGCTGGACGTGGGCGCACAGGGTTTATTTTAAGTAGAAATGCCTTCCAGTGCGTCTCTGGAGAGCATGAATTGCCAAGCTGCACCCCACTACACTGAATAGACAGCAGACGCATTGCAGGCAAGTGAGCCAACTATGCAACAGCTAGCCTCAGTGATACTAATACTAATGCTGGGGGAGCAGCTATTCACTGCTCTGGGTATCACATTATCAGTATCACATTGTAGTCCCCATAAGCCTTTCCACATGTTTTGTAAAAACAGTGTGTCAAGACAGAGTAGATGTACAATGTGGAAGCAAACACCCAAATGTCCACAGATGTAACTGAGAGAAGAGCCATTAAAGCCTGTGTTTTTATTTAAAAAAGAGCACTGTAAAAGCTCCTTTTTAAAAGGCCTCTACATAGTTATGATTTCCAGATTTCTTTAATTTCTTTTGGACTTGAAGTCAGTTTTCTCTGTTTGAAAAAAAAAACAAAACAAAAAAAACAGTGTCGTCACTAAATGTCAACCCTAAGCTCACAACCTTTGAGAGCAACAAAAGGATTGAACACATTGTACAGTGCAGACACTGGGGCTTGTTTAATCAGAGCAAGCGTCTGCTTGACGTGGGGCAGATGAGGAAATATCAGAGTACAAAGTATGAAACGGCATTAAAGTGACAACCACATGTTACATAATAGTGGTGATTGCTTCAACAGGGGGCATTAAATCTAATTTTCTATACTTGGTTGACCAATATCTTATGGTCAGATTACACATACAGTAACTTGCCTTGGATTTGTCACAGATGTGAATTCCATACATTTGAAATGGCTTTAGTCTGCATTTTGTATTTTGATTCATTTAATCCATGTCTGAGACAAGCCAAAGCCCTGTGCCATGCAAAGTCTAATCCTGACTTACAACGTGGAGAAAAATAGTAACAATATAATAATTCAACCAGGACCACCCAGATGCAGAATATAGATGTGTGACTGTTTGAATGGCACGGAGCAAGCTGAGCAGGAATCCAGCCAATGATCACATACTAATGTTTGAATGAAGGCAGCCACAGTCCTCATGCTTTGTGCGTATCTGCAGGTGCTTTGTGTTTGGATTTGCCTGAAACATTTCTCATTCTCAGGCTGAAGTCTACAATAAAATGCAACAGTTAAACTTCCTGCTCTCTTGTGTAATTTCATTGTGAACAAAAGATAACCTCTGTGTGCACTGCACTCTAGCTTCGCTCACCGCTGAGACATCCAAACTGTAATGAGGAGGAGAAACTGATCATCAGCGCTGACAATATTGTGAGGTTAAATGTTCATAATTGGTTGAATTGTTTTTGGAAAAGGTTTTGCTATCTTCACATGAGGAATTTCGAAAGGTTCCCTCTATTTGTGGCAGCTGTTGAGCCCATAAGAACAGTCAAAAGAGAAATGAAAGCTGCAATGAAAAGGGATCCTAATTTTTTGTTGTGATAATCACTTCCACTCCCACGCACACGATCACCCTCGAGTTTAATGGCCAGAGATGACCGCAGCGTGATCAGAACAACAGCCATTATTATGGTGTCTCCTCTCTTCCTGTGCCTGCGTCCTGTCTTGTCCCTCCAATGAAAATATAATGAGAGGTTGGAGGAATGTTGATTCTGTATATTTGGACTGTCCTGTCCTCGAGGAAAGTCGGTGCCAACTTCCCTGGTTTCCTCAGAGGATTGCGAAAGGCTGTAACTCAACACACGGCCTGACTGAACGCAGACGGTAATGATGATCGCTGAGACCTTGGCCCAGACACTCAGAGAGTGTGCCTTGGCCCAAGCCTCGCCGCTCATTGTTCATTTTCAGCGCTCGTGTAGAGTCAGAGCTGTAGAAGCTATTTGCAAGAGTTTTGCAAGATGTTGATGTGTGGGCTGTGCAACGCCTTATTAGTCGAAAATTAGACTTAAATAAAGTACACTGACAAAAAGTGGTCAAATAGCATCTTGGAAAGCGTGCATGTCTTTCCCGTAATGCCATGATCCAGTGATTTAGAGTTGAGTAGTCTGGCAGCACAAAAAAGTCTCAGGGAAAGATGAATTAGCCATCAAATACTTTTGACTCCTGCTTTCAGTCACCAAAATGACTGTGCTGGTAGAATGAAGCTGCTAGTGGGCTCCTTTTTAAAAAGCAACAGTATATAAAGATAATGAGCAGCCTTTGAAATCCCCCCTGTAACCCCCCCATACCTCTCCTTCACCGTCTCTATAGGGGATGGGGATAATAGGGCCTCCAGTCGTGCTGCTGGCGTTCGGTGAGGGGCTGAATTCCTCAGCGCTGCTAATTGCTCTCAGGAATGGCTCAGGAAATGGACACATTTGGTCGAGCTGAGGACAGATACAGTATGTGAGCAAAGCAACCAGCGGATTGTGCATATATATGTATACATACCAGGACACACTGACTGCCTGCACACTCACATATCTCATATAGGAGCCCTCACATGCACACTGTCTCCTCACACACACCTCCAGCTATCCACGGCTCACATGCAGTCAGATTAGTTTTGGGCCGAAGCCAGAACCTGCATTGGAGCACGGCCCTATATTTCATAACTAATACATGACATTTCTGCTCCCCGCCCTTGGCTTCAGCTTGTCTCCTCTCAGTTAGTCCTGAGAGGCTGCGGTGCCCACACTGCCGCTGGGCTGTGTAGGTGTCTTTGTTTGAGGCCAGTGTGGGCCCTAAAAACTGTGGCACTGGCTTTTCTGCTCGACTGCAAAAGCACAGTAACTGCGTTGCATCATCAAACGCTGACCACTAATCCTCGGCTGCAGGCTGCTGCTGACAGAAAAAAAAGAAAAATACCCCTATTTTGAAAAATGTAAAAATCACTTTGACTCATGCTTTTGGGTATAATTACGCCCTGTGAGACATGCATCAGCAAACTTTCCCTGTGTTGTACAGATGAGACTTCTTTGGGGTTTCATGTCTCGAGGCTTGACGGGGTGTTGAATTTGCAAGGGGGATTTTCAGACACTTGTGTGGCAGGTTGAAAGAGACGGAACAGATTAAACATAAAGCAAACTTTTATACTCAACTTAAAAGTCAAGTTTTAACTCAAAAGAGAGGCATGTTGAGAGTCTGCTATGTGTTGTAGTTTACAACAGGACTATAAATTGTCTGGAATGGCATGTAGCTCACTTTTATGTCTCATAATTGATAGGCATCTTGCTTCACACATTATGTTACCTTTGTTTTGGAGGCCTGTGGCAAAATTACCTCTGTGGGTTTTTTGATTTGTGCGATCTGATGTCATGCAGACAAATATGAGGTTTATGTATGTTTACGTACTGAAGTATATGCCTGCATCTGTGTGTGTGTGGCGAGGTCTGGCCTCAGCAGCATGTTTCAACAAGCCATACACAGGAATGGGGGCTTTCCTTGCAATATGTCTGACTGAGCAGGGTTCAGTTACAATGTGCTGTATGAGAGCCAGTCTAATAGACAAAAAAATATGATTATTCCAGAATTAACTCATTTTTTCAGCATTGGTTTCCATTGAAAAATCATGTTTGTCCAGGATGAAGCCTAATCCCAGTCTGTAAACCGGTCCTGAGTGTCTGGCCAGCTTGGATATTGGACTCCATTTTGGCTCTGAAAGCGATTCGCTCAGTCATTCCTAATGGGCGCTTCAGTTCCTGTGGCTGTTTTCTCGGCTCAGGGGTTAGTTTGGATTGCATCTTTTGAATTCCAGAGCAGTTATTGGTCAGCAATGAGCAATATATTTAAAAAAAAAGGCAGACTCTTTAGTCACATGTTGAGGTCTCCCACTCCCGTTGGCCCATTGATTTTGTAAAATATACAGATGTGTAGATGCAGGGAGACACATCTGTGCTACTAAGTAATCTCAAATGTGTTGATGTAAGTTTAGAGGCCACTGCTCTGTCAAAGCCTTAATAATAAATGCAGTGGTTCAGTCACTTCAGTCCAACGATTTACACCATTGTCTGACTATTTTTTTTAACAGCCTTCGCTCTCATTCACCCCTGGTATTAGCTGCCATATGGTTTGCCTTGTTCTTAGACAGCTTCTCTGCAGAATGAGAAGGCCTTGGCACCTTCCATTCCTCTGCCTCTCCTGGGAGTTTCAGAGAGAGAGAATTTTGTCTGAGAGAGATTTTTACCAGGGCTGTCTTGTTCTTTTCCTCTCCAGCAAAAACAACAGGCTGCTGCCAAGTGCAGTGTAAATGGGAGTATACATACACTGGGAGAGAGAGTGAAGGAGGCGAGGGAGAGAAAGAGGGAGAGAGGGAGGGGGCCAGTCAGGATTTAAATAATAAAATGCCTCATTGGACACTGGCTCCACACACTGACTTGTCCTTGGAGTGGATAAATCATGCAGACTGAAGGAGGCAGAGAACAGAGGCGTATGGACATTTGAAGACTTTTGACCACAGATGTACTGCACCTTCCTTTAGATGTACTGTAACATCTGACGTCTTAGATCATTAACATAAGAAGGTTAGATGCTACATGTAGTAATCCCACCCTAAAACAAAGCGACAAAAAGTGACAACAACTGTTTATGGTTGAACATCTGCTTTGGACTTAGCTTTACTGTTTTGCTCTGTACTTGCTACTCATCCCCTGGGTTGTTAAACTAATGGGTTATAAAGTAGATGACACAGTATAAAGAATAATTATAAGCAGTGTGGGACATATATATTTCTGTGGCTACACCAGTTAGCAGAGAAACAACGCTACTGACACTCAGAATTGATTTCTTCTTGCTAAAAGTGAGCTGATTTGGTCCCTGCCATGCACGACAGTAAACCCCAGTCCAACTGTAAAAACACACTGAGACCAGCCCATAAGCAGGGTGGAGTACATTAGAATAGAGTTACATAACCCTGCTTTTTTCATTACCTCCTCTATGGCTTTTGTAATAGAGCAAGTCTTTAGCCCCTGCAAAAAAGAAAAAAAAGTAGCAAAGAAAGAAAAACTTGGTATAACTTACAATACAGCTGGTCTGTCAGCCAGTCACCCACCAGCAAAGTCAGCTGTTTTTGCAGCACCTCACAATACACGTCTTTGTTGGTTTCATATGAGAGGGGCTTTGTTCAGTTTGTGCCCAACCTGTTAGAGGTTAGGCTTCGGCTGAACACTCAGGAGGCAAACGTGAATTAAGCTTTTAAAGTAGAAGTCACACTGATTACCATCAATCATTTTGAAAGTCATCGTAGCTTTGGGTTTGGGCGGTAATCCTAGCTGACCTTCTGACAGAGTGCCAAAGGTAGTGAAGTATGTATCAGTCATGCAGGGGTTTTGTCAAAAGCAGATTTAATCCACCCAGTGATTCTGTCTCTCTACAGTGTAGCATTTCATCAACAGAAAATACAGAGTGACAGCTGAGTGCTTTCCTCCATAACTCAGACTTTACCCATCTACATACTGGACATTTTTTAAAAAACGTACTTTTATTTATTTTTCTACAAAATTACTGGACAGTACGAGAAACAATTTCTTGTCAGACTTTTCTGAAATTCTCTGTTCTCACTCTGCCTCTCCTCGGAGATCGCAGGGATGGGCAGGGTAGAGTCGGCTCATGTTACACTGTTCCCATCTGTAACATTTGTTTTTTATTTGGCCATCAGAAGTTTTCCAACTCTTGGTCTTACAGTAATTAGAGAGACCTCTTAATTCTCCAGCCACTTCCTTTAGGCCTGCACAAGTTCTCCTTTTTCTCCTCTCTGCCCCTCATTCCTCCCTGATTACATTCAAAAAGTGCTGTGGTCAAACCCTCTAAACTACCCAAAATTGTTGAAAGAGGGTGGTGGTGGAATGCATGAGTGTTACCCACTCTTGTTTTGACACAAATGCTTTTGATATCCTTTGAATCCTCTTTGCGAGAAACGAATGAACATTCAAGATGAAAACCCACAATTTTAACTATCAGAGGCGTATGTGTAGAAGATAGCCCTTGGTTTATGTGATCAGACTGAGGGGGTTCATGGCTTCTCTTTGCATTTGAAGCGACAGAGATGACTGTGTAGCTGCTGACAGTGTGAAGTTTGTTTTTTCACCGGCTGCTGACTAAGAAGATAACACAGCTGTCAAAGCTGTCAACGTTTGAATGCATTCTTGGAAACGGCAACCTGTATTTAGAAAGATGTTTGATTACAGGGACAGAAGACAGTCAATTAATCTTTTTGTGAAGGAAAGCCTGCACTAAAATATCATAATAAAGATAAAAGAAACTGTCAGATGGCTGCAATATGATAATGAAAGAAAATTATAATTTTATGGCTTATGTTACCATCAAATACATTTTTTGACTAATGGGAGTGGGGTGTTTTAGTGCTTGTTTTTTAAACCACATTTTACAGAATTAAATGTGAACTCATTCGGGTTTTTTAGGCTCGAGGGCAATAAAAAGTAGAATATTTAAGAGGTTTGTACCCTTTGCTTTCCAGTGTATGCATAAAAAAAGTTGAATTTCCACCATCAGCAAATTCTTTTTAGGCTTGATTCGCTCGTCCTAATTGTTCCTGCTCCTCCTCTTTTCTCTCTCTCTCCCCTCATAGCGGCGGTGGTCGCCGGGTCGGACATGATGCCGGGACAGATACCTGACCCTTCGCTGGCGGCGGGCTCCCTGCCCAGCCTGGGCCCGCTGGCGGGCATCTCGGCCACCACACTCACCGATCAACTCAAGCTGGCCGACTTCCGCCAGCTGGGCTCCATGCTGTCCCCGCTACATTTCCTGGGGAGGCTGGGGAAGAGGCCGCTGGCCATCAAGACAGAGGTGAGGAGGAAGAGAAAAGAAGAGAAAAGAGGAAACAGTGCAGAGGCAGGGTGTGTGAAAGATGTTTATTTGGGCAGAAACAAGAAGGAAGATATTGGCTTCAGAATGTTTCAAAGCCTCCTATCGAGGCAGATTTTTATCATTTTCTTGTCAGTAAATAACCATGTGATTAATTTAAGTACAGTACCAGACTTTGCCCCCTAGTGATTGAAACAATAATGACTGTTGAGGTTGTTTTTCCATCAAGGTGATCACTGCTATGGGTTGTAGGTTTACGTAATTTATATTTTATAATCATTAGGTTTTCTTCCATATAGAGCCATGTAATACCTGTGTCTTATATTAACAATACTTTGTGTTTGCAGATGGATGAAGATGAGGAAAGAAGAAAACGGAGACGTGAGAAAAATAAAGTAGCAGCAGCACGGTGCCGAAACAAAAAGAAGGAACGGACTGACTTCCTTCAGAGGGTGAGTTCATGACACAGCACTGCATACTGATGAGCAGAAGAAGAACAACTGAGGGTGGTAGCTAAGAATAACCTGATTTAAGTTAACCTGAGCAGCTCATTCATGTTTCAAGCCAGGTTCCATAATCAGGATTACTGCACATGCCCAAACAACTCTGAAGAACTCTGAACTGTTTACTTGTCAAGTAGTATCCAATAATTCATCATTAATCTCTGTTTAGGAATCAGAGCGTCTGGAGATGGTGAACTCAGAGCTGAAGGCCCAGATCGAGGAGCTCCGTCTAGAGAGGCAACAGCTAATGGTGATGCTCAACCTCCATCGGCCCACCTGCATTGTGAGGACCGACAGCGTCAAAACACCTGAGAGTGAGGCCAACCCCCTGCTGGAACAGCTGTCCACTGACACCAAATGAAACCAGGAAACCAGGGATGCACAATCCCTGAAGCCCAACCTAGCAGCACCGTGGCAGCCATTAAAATGAAAATATAACTGGCAATACATTTCTAAATAAGCACTTGAGCTCCAAGCTGGAGACTTTTGGAGACTCTGCCCAAGGACCCGAGGTTGTAGGGCATCCTCAGTACCGATAAATGAGCTGGCTCTGTCCATTGGAAGACTGGAAATAACCAGTTTCATCTCTGCGTTAAGAGTTGCTGTCCACACTTAATGCGCTGTGCCTACTTGTTACTTCAACCATCTCTACATAAAGGGACCAATGGAAACCGTAGAGTACAACCGGAAACAACACTGAGGAAACACACTAATATCAATATGGTGCTCTGTTACAAAAGCCCTGAGTAAACTGTGTGGCATTGTTTCAGTGCAGAGGCCCACAAAGGCTTAGTGTTCTGCATTTTTCCTTTGTATGCTAGCTGAAATATACAGGTGTAGAGTTTTTAGGATACAATATTCAATACAAGTACACCACACGGAGTAGAGTTTTTTTGTTTTTGTAATATTGATTTCTATACCCTGCCTTGACGATGGCAGATACCGGTTGATCCGATTTGTGGTGACGCTGGCGTCATGAAAAGCACATATACACAAAATGTTTACACCCTTGTTTTTTGGACTTGTTGTCTGTCCGTTATTGTACTTGTTTTATACTGCTTTGTATACATAAACATATATGAAATGCTTGTTAATCACTTGATGTGATTTGTCTTTTCAACCTTTCCAGTCTGTCTCTGTCATGTTGCGCTGTCAAACAGCTGTGAAAACAAGCAGAAATCTTTTCAGCTGAGCAGCATTTCAATGTCTGTTCTGGACCTGTATCTGCTATGTATGACTCTGTTACCCTGAATAGATTAAATTTTATTTTCTAACTACAAGAAAGAGCATGCCTTTTTTTCTACTCCATATGTGTACTATCTCATGTCTGTCTTAGTTTTTTCAAGTCAAGTCATTTTATTTCTTCCTCCCAGTCATGACACTACAAGCATCAAATGACAAATGTTGTGCAATCATGTTTTCTAACAGCTGAGGCATATTACCAAAGTCAGGGATTTTACTTTCATTTACAAAACTCAGTAATAGCCAAATCATTCATGCTTTTTCCTCCACTCTGAGTTATTGCAGCTCCCTTTGTTCAGAGCTCAACAGGAGAAATGTCTCCCATTTGCAGACAGAGCAGATGGCTGCTGAGTCTTTGACAGAACACATTATAGCATTTATTTTTATCTTATTTATGCATTGTGGTGTGGATGATTTTATCACCTACTTTAACACCTCTCCCTAATTGTTATGAAATTACAATTTAATTTTAATTTTACTTCCTTTTGTGTCATAATATTTGTTTTACTTACATTAAAGAACGCTTTGTACCATTCCATAAAGTGAACTTTTTAACAGAACTTTTTACTCCACTGACTGACATTTAGTTTTGGACAGAAACTAAAACATCGTGCTGAATAATATTTCACACTTTGCTGAATGAATCAAATTAATATCTAATATTTATGTTGTATGAAAACATGATCAATACAATGATCTACAGACATATGGTTCTTCCTGAAACTTGCTCACAAGCCATCTGTGGTATATATATATATATTTATATATGTTATGGCGGCTGCTTGTGCTCATCTTAACACAGATGGCTTGTGAGCATATATATATATATATATATATATATATATATATATATATATAAATCATCTTCAAAAAGAGTTGAATTTACAGCTCTGATGAACCTGAAAATGGAGCATAAAGATTTGCTGTAGGGGAACTGCACTGACTTCCACCTACTGCAGCGTAGACGGTGTTATTATGTGTAGAACTGTATACGGTCAACAGCTCCACCTACTGGACTTTTTAGCGAACTACATGATTTGCAGCACATCCGATTAGTCTTACTCAAGATTATGCTGTAACCCACTGATTGATTCGTGGTCAGCTCATGTAAAACAAACATTTTTATCTTTTTATTTTCACGTCTTTGTTTAAATCGTTGTTTTTCTCGACGCCCGTCAAAACGTATTTTTCTTGTAATTTTTCGCTGCCTAGCAACGACCTGGTTCTCAGCTTAACGATTATTTTAAAACAGAGGTGACAAAACTCGCTCAGGTAGGCTGTTGTTTCCTTTACCTTGAACATTAAAGGAACTCCTAGCAAAAAGAAAAATGCATTTAAAAGTCAAACTGTCTTTTTAGATTAATTCAAATTAGAATTATTTTGGTCCAATTTAAAGGTTTCCTCCTGAGAGACGTTGGGCTGCTCTAACGGTCGCCACGTTCATGAAATCGTCCCAAAATCACCCAGTGGTAATGCTAGTTAATTCTTTGTCTCGGCAGTCAGGTTAACAACACTCTCAATCTTTTAACTAGAGCTTAAAGTGTCAAGAAAAGCGGTTTCATTCTGTATTTATCACACCGCTACAGAAAACTCACCTCCTCTCCTCTCCCTCAGGAGTTTGTGCAGGAGTACTGAAGGAGACCTCTGGTTCTTGGTGATGGATCATTTCGAGGAGGACAGTGGACTTCTCCAGCTCACAGAGGAACAAGAAGCTGAAGAGCAGCATCAGTCTGATCAGTCAGTCCTGCCCACAGGAAGCCAGGATGAGACACAGGACCACGAGAGTCCCACCCAGGGCCAAGAGCAGAACAGTACTGAAGAGTGGGACACTGACCTGGAAACAGGCGGTGTGTTAAAATGACCTTACAGACCAATAATGACAGATGCTTAGTGTTCAACTCCCCTCACCTCTTCTCTCCAGGGCATCAGCAGGTGCTGAACCGTGACGTGCACTGATGTCAGTTTCCTAGAAAAATGCCACAGAGGGTATTTTTAAAAAAATCTTAAATTTTATGTACAAAGCTCTTTCTAGAACTCTGGTGTTGTGTTAACTTTATATGTGGACAGTATATAAATAACTTACTGTTTAATTAGTTAATTGGTCTATTCATCCAATTTTTAGCCATCTAACCAGGTTCATGTTGTGTTTAATGATTAATTAATGATATTATTATGAATTATTGTTATATATAGCTGGGAATGTGTGACAAAAATGTGACAGATTCACACACTTGGTAAATAACTTTAGGCCATATCATCGATACTGGTCCATACTTTGGTCAGTACTGCCATGAAACATGGAAAGTACTGAATTCTGTATTTTGAGTATTAAAAGGTAAGCCTTACTGTCTTCTTTCTTTTTTCCTTTTTTGTCCCACTTCCTTTCAGATGCCCCAAAGAAGAGACAGAATTTGCCCCATTCAGAGCTGTACCTGCAGGCCTGCCAGCGGACAGGAACCGTTCCTGTTTCCTCCTTCTTCCATCTCGTGGATGAACCCAATGTCAATCTAAACCATTATGGTGTGGGACCTATGGGGGCCAAAGCTTTGTCCATAGCTCTGCAGGTAAGAGTCCTCAACCGTTTCATAGCTTCTCATTAAAAAAAATTCAGTGGAGATTATAAATGTAGACAGAAAGAGATGGGATCGGACCTTTACTTCCAAATTGTTTTTCGTGTTTTAGTTCAACACTGACATCACCAACCTTGAACTGGAGGACAACGCATTACAGGCACAGGGGACACGCTATCTGATGGAGATGCTTCAAACAAACATCAGCATTCAGAGTCTAGTAACTATTCTAAAAGTATCACGTCAGAGTAATGGTACTGGTACAGTTCTATTGAGATTGGACTAATGTTTTCAAAAATGACTGAATGTCTTTACCTCAGAATCTCTCCAACAACCAGCTGCACCTTGAAGGAGCAGACATAATCTCCAAAATGCTGTTAGACAATTATTACATCAAATCCATCAAACTCTCAGGTGCTCAACTAAGTCTTTTACCTCTAAGGTTTTTTTTTTTACATGTACCTCTGTACATCACTGTAATAAAGTAGAAATGAAGAGTGAAAGTGATCTTTTCTTTGGATTAGTAAATTAATTAATTTCCTCTTATTCCCGTAGGAAATGAATTTGATGATTCTGCTGCTAAATACTTTGCTGATACTTTAAAGGTGAGTCCAAAGTATTGATTGTTGGATCCATGTAGTGACTGACATATTTCCAAACGTACATTAAGCTGCAATTCATCGTTGTCTCTCATCTTACAGGGTGACTATGTGGTCAAAGAACTGGACCTCAGTCACAACAAGTTCTGTGAAGCAGGAGGAGAACACCTTGGCCACATGTTAGGTACAGTCATTCGTTTCTGGCTTCACTGGGAGAATTCCACTGCAGATGTTAAATTCTTCATTCATAATTTATCTAATAATTTGGAGCAAACAACACACAGACATTACATGTTAGGGACAGACTGAAATTTGCAATCTTTTCATGTTTTTGAAATTTGCAATCTTTTCATGTTTTATGTAAGAAAAAAACTATTCTATTTACATTTTTCTAAAAGGTTTACTTTTCTATAATCTAAACTGTATGACCTACAAATGCTGGTACAAGGCATTTTGCCACATAATGAAAGCTATTAATATGTAACAATTGAATTGTTACATTCCCAATATTCAAAATTTGGAAGGACCCATTGTGCTGTTCACTCAAAAAGTGGAAGCTAATGAGCTAGGTCAATTAGCTTAGCTTGGCTCCTCAAAGGTTTGCTAATGTTAACATGTTGACAAACAGTGGCTTAGATTGCTAACACTGACACTGATTCTCCATAGACATTCATTTTTGATCTCAGTATTTCCACACCTGCAAAATATGGTGTGTGTGTACCCTGATTTCTTGGCAAAAATGAATTTCAATTTCAGTCTGACTTTATGGATAATTTGTGGATTACATTTTCAAATGTGTTGTAACGGTTTAAATTTTGTTTCCTCTTTCTCAAAGCCACCAATGTAGGTATTGAAGTCCTAAATCTGAGCTGGAATCACATTCGTATGCGTGGTGCAGTGGCTTTGAGTGCTGGACTGAAGGTGACAAACATAACACACTCAAACACAAGCCTTCAGTGTGTATTTTAATGATTTGTGTCCTATCACAGCTGTTTGTCACATTTTTCTTACCTCAGGTGAACTCAACTCTGAAGCAGCTCCAGCTGTCGTGGAACGGTTTTGGCCTCATCGAGGCAGAGCCGCTGGGTCAAGCACTGAAACAGAACAGCACACTGGAGTTTCTGGACCTCAGCAATAACCGCATAGATGATCAGGCTGTGACCCTGCTCTGCCAGGGTCTGGCCACCAATGACACACTCAGGGTCCTCAAGGTGAGAGGACGAATCCCGGAGCACTGGTATTTAATATTGTTTGATCATCAGAATGCTGATTGAAACTTTTTGCAGTCACCGATATTAAATGCAAAGTTGTGTGTGTGTGTGTGTGTTTTGTTCAGCTGTCCTGTAACCCCATGACTAATGTTGGAGCTCTGACGCTGCTCAAAACAATTACAAACAACACAAAATCAGGACTGGAGGAGATCGATATTTCTGTAAGTGCAGCATGAATAAGATGTATTAATATGAATCCTGTATGAATATGTGATGATCATGTCTGCCTACTTTACTACTTCTAAGCTACGAACGTGTCTGTGTATGTGCAAATGCAGACAGTGTTTGTGTGTGAGGCCTTTGTGGAGCTGCTGGAAGAAGCCCATCAGAGGCGTCCTGCTATGGATGTCCAGTACAGCGTCATGAGCTCAGTCACCAGGAACCTATCTGCCCTCCACATCTTTCAGGTCTGTGGTCAGGAAGGGAGAGAAATTTAGATATGAACAAATACAAACTTTCACCTTGTATCTTAAAAGTCTTTTCCATTTTCTGCTACAGAAGCTTTAGTAACAGTTTTATGAAAGAGAGCTGAAATGTTTCCAAAACTAAAACATGCCTTGGACTCTTTTATAGAAGTTCCTTGACAACCGAAATGAGAGCGTCATGGATTTCTTCAAGGCTTTAGATAAAGAGGGAACCATGATGGTTTCCACTTCTGCTTTCAGGAACGCTATAAAGGTCAGGATAACAATTTCTCTGGACTGCACTGATAGTGATGTATTAATATATGATGCTAACGAATAGAGAAAATCTAACAGAGAAAACTATTAACTAGGCTGCAGTATTCAGATATACACTTGTGTATGAAAGCAAGGTAGAGAAAATGATGTCATGTGTGCAGGCAGCTGACATACCTCTGGATCAGCGACAGCTTGACTGGTTGGTCAGGAAGTTTGACAAAAACTGCACAGCCACCATAATCTACAGGTTAGTCTGTGAACTGGTGCACGTAGGATAATTCGAACAGAGCTGACGTCCTATATTTATCATGCAGACAAATAAAGTACTCACTTGGCTGGTGGACATGGGGTGAGGTCAGTTGGGACCCATATTAAAAAGAAAACATGCTTTTCCACTTTACCCCCAGTGGTGACTAAGAATGTACATCGTTTAAGATTTGGATGTGTTTTGAAAACCTGGATAAATTTTGGATACCACTTTGTAGTGTGAAAGTTCATCATTGACAATTGTAGTTGTAATATTTTAATCGCTTAATAAATTCCACACAAATCACCTGCAAACATTTTCAGAAAACTATGTTGAGTGTCAGACATCAATATCATGTTCAGTTTTCTCTTTGAGCTGTTTCTCTTTGTTGCAGTCAGTTTGCTGAGTCATAGATCCAGACGCACAGCACGTCTTAGATGAAGATAGGATAAAAGATGAGACATCTTCAAATAAAAGTTCAAGTCTGTTATTCTGATGTTGTCCTTCACTTGCTAGCAGAATTACTTTTCATTACCAGCAGGTCCTCTACTTTTGTCCCACCACTGTCACAAAAGCACAATTTTAAATTTTGCAAAAACTCAGTGGTATTGTGTACCACTGACAGGTGTACCCTAACAGCAGCATCCTGTGACGTCAGTGATGCCCCCTCCCCTCCTTCCACGGTGGTTCTTAGCTTGAACCAATTCTGTCCAGTGTGAATACTTGAACCTCTGACACCAACCAGCTGCACCCACCTCAGCACTGCCAGCTGTGTCTGCGGCTGGGCCACGAGGTCCGCTGCCTCATTCTCTCCATCCAAAAATAATCTTCTGGTATGACAACAGAACAAGAGGAGGAAGAAAAAGAGAGCTGGCGTCCATATCAAAGGGCCGAGAGGAGAGAAAGAATAGGGCCAGATGCAAGCTAGTTGTTTCGCCACATCGGTTAGCTTTGAATGAAACAGCCTGTAAAGGAAAACAGCACACTTATGAATATGCATGTGCAGCATTACTTATGCAGGCCCCACAGAGTACGATTATTAAGGGTGTTCTGATGAATTGTCTCAAGGTGTAATGTCCAACAGTGCATTCTGTTTCTGTTAGGTGGCTCCAGTAGTAAACACAGAGGAGACAATGACATGACGCACTATCTCACCTGCATATACGCTTTGTATCTTGAGTATGTGGCTTAACATGCCCCCAGAGTGACAGCATCTTAAACAGAGCTGAGCTGTAATGTTGTAAATGTTATTGTCTGTGTTGTCCTCATCATTGGGGTCATCATTCAAAACTGGTGTTCAAGGGATGACCTGCCACACAGGATATTTAGCAGTCTGCCTCCTCCTGCTCCATCAATCCTCAAGTCGATCAGTTTCAAGCCTTGCAAAATAATTTTAGACAGCTTTATCAATATTACTATTCAAAAAATTAAAGCAGAAATCACTGCTTTTTTACTTCCAACTTCTGTAATGTCTTATTTTGTAAATGTTGCTGAACTAGACATCAGAGGCCAGTGTAAAATAATGAAGCAAGTTCTCACCATGATGTGTGTCTCCTTGTTGCTGCATCTTAGTAAAAAAGTTTTCTTAAATCCACCTTAGTCTGTTGACATTACCTAAAAACAAGAAATATAACGATCTGTAGTGAAAATACATCAACATGATTTTTTGTTCATGAATGACTTATATTAAATACATCAACAGAAGTCCCTTTAAAATAAGATTAGGTTTTTACACCAGATTCAATTAATTTCACTGCACTGTGAAAAAAAGTTGTTAATGAATAAATATAAGAAAAATGAAATTTCCATTTTAGCCATATCACATCAGTGGGTTTACATTATATCGTACCTTACTCCATCAGATAGATTTAACCCTTAGTGTTGATTGTTATAGAGCCGCAGTAACTCTTTGAATCTACAAACAACAATTTTGTATCTTATCATCAAGTTATCCACAACATATTGATGCTAATTATTAGTAGAATATTTTCTGTGTGGCTCAGAGAGATGTGCACCAACAACAAAGTTATTTTAATAACATAGATTATTAACAAAAATATATTATGCTGAACCATATGGACTTACCTTATCTCTGTGGAGAAGCTCCACTGTATTCACCGTTTCAGGTTTAGATTATCGCAACACTGTGGGGGTCAGGACAGTGTTTGACTCTAATAACCATCTGTAATGAGTCATTGATTTGGAGGTTGTGCTTTACTCATTGAGCATCTACATTCAACTGAAACTACTGAAGCTGTTTCATACTTTTCTGTCAATATCGGATTAAACAGCTGAGTTTGAGACATAAAACAACACACGCTGTGCAGTTATACCTTTAATTTGTTCCCTTTTTTTCCCTGGAAAGCTAGGAGTTTAACAATATGTATAAAAAATATTCAGAGTACTTGAAAAGGGTTTTCATTCTCAAAAACTTTATCAATTTTATTCAACTATTTAGAAGTGAAAGTGTTTTGGAATAAAAATATAAATGGAGAATTCTGGCTTTTTATAATGGTGTCATCTTACACTCAAAGCACACTTTTTTCCAAATGGACAAAAATATAATTCTTTATATAATGACATTGATATAATTAGCTTATTTAAAAGACAGAAAAAATAACAGAATAATTTAGGTAAATTATCTCTCTGATGTGGCTTAATGAAAACAAACAGCTAGCTGCCAATTTCTAATGGGCCATCTTTCATGTGAATGGACACAAAGACTTAAAACCCACATCTTATTGAGCAGTCCAATTGGAAATTCACAGATTTGGCCAAATTTTGAAGACGAAACAAAAACCTGCCAACAAACCCTTCAGATATCTATGCACCCACTGGCACACGCTGCCAATTAACATGATCTCGAAAGCGCTAATGGAATCTTGAGCGGTAATAAAAGTAAATAATTAAATTAAAGGAACCCTTGTATCATTGTTTGCTGTATTCAGGCCCATTAGGACCTCCAGTATTCTCATGGTAATCTAATGTTTGGGTTTTTTGTGTTCTCATAATGAATTCTGTGTTTTTCCTCCAAACAGTGTTGTTCAGACATTTGTGTAGGTGCTGGCAGAGAAACAAAGACGTACATTAGGAGCCATTGTCCCCTGTGATTATTAAAGTAAACAGAAATACTGAAGGGGTATCATACACAGCTGCACACACTTGAGCCTGTGTTTGTGAAGTGGCAGAAAGGGCCAAGCAACCCTCAAGACTTTGTCAGAGATGATCCCATTATTTTGAGCTTCTCAAGAGCCGAGCGGTAGGCCGGCTAATGAGGCTTTGAAGATCAGTCTTTGGCACAGAATTCATCTGCAGCAGAGAATTTGAGAGCAAATAGATTTGGCACGAGATAAAATGCTTCGGCCAAGATCGACCGTGAAGATGTTCCCTGCCTCAGCCTGGTGCTTTTATTTTGCTGTTATCGTATTTCCAAGTTACTTTGAAAAAGACAAACTCTGTTCTTAGTAGATGAACGTTAAGGTGAAATGTACAGTATTTCTGGTGCAGTGTATGCTTGGTATTTGATCTATGCAACTTCAGAAACTAGGTAAAAATGCTCATCATTCTCAGTTCCCTGAAGTCAATGTGATCCTCTGTCTTGTTTTGTTTCTTGGGAAAATTGTGGCATTTTTACTTGAAATCATCAATTAATTATCAATAATTGCAGCTGTTTTGTCAATTGACAGAAAATCAAAAATCAATTAATAGTTTCAGTGCAAGAGAATCATGATTGACTAATGGCAATACAGCGTGATGTATTAAGTCTGTGAAGGAAATGTGCAGGACAAGTTTCAGTACATAAAACTCTTGAGATGTTTCATGTTTAAAATTGTTTCTTTAAATAGATACAAGTATTTTATATATAGGATAGCACATTGAAAATTCTAACATTGGAGCTAAACATAAAAATCTGCTGCCAAATTGTGCGTTTTGAACATTCCTCCCAACATATACATACTGTAAATATATGAATATATATGTTAAAAAACAAATAGTGTCCGGTTTGTGTTTTGTATTTTCTGCTAATGAACAGTGAATTCATTTGTGTCTGTTTGATCAACAGTTTTAGACTTTGACGGCCTGACAACAGTGAGAAAAGTTTAAAACACAAATCAGAACGATACAGGACATGAATGAGTGTGCAAAGCAGGAATATAACTGAACTAAGTCACCTCTACCCACATGCTCATCAAACAGTCGACATGGATTCAAAGGCATGGCACTGATATACACGTGTTCTGTTTGAAAACCTAACTTCCAGTTCGCTGATCCTTTCTTCCCTAGACTGCAGCTAGTAACAATGACTAGCAGTGAACCAAATAAATCTCTCAGTCCTGTGTTGACATTAAAACATCTTGAACTAATATGAGTGAGCTCTGTTTTGCCCGGCTGTGGAAAAAGTGGCTCAGGAGCAACGACTAATGAGCAGGTGAGAAAGTCTTGTAGCCAACTCTTGCCTGGAAAAGCCATTTGTATTTCATGATTACGCAACTGTGACAAGGATGCAGCGAGTGTTTATCTACTGCTTCATATGTTCATCTGAGGAACACATGGGTACAATAAAATACCCATATGCAAGTTATCTTCAGTATTATCTGCCTGTGTATTTTTGTCCTAAGACATGTAACTGTGACTGTGCTTTTTCTTTCCTAAATCCAAATGTAGCGCAACAGTTACTAACAAAAGATGGCCAACGATCATTTTGCCTTTTGGTTTGTTGATTTAAAGCAGGTAGATACTTTAAATTACTCTCTACGGATAAGTATAAGTCAGCATATTTAAGCTCCATGTGAGTGTTGGACCACAGCCTTAATAACCCCCACCCCCACCCCCGCAGTGTGACACAACAGTTAAAAAGACAACAATAGTTGTGTAGCCGATTTTGTGCGACTTTGTGCGTGTTTTGTGTTGTGGAGTTCATTTTATGCAGCTGAGCTATAAAACAAGAGTAATGTGGTGCCACAAACATCACATGTCCAGAAGCAGCACTCGCGGATCTTCCACCACAGATTTGATCTTGCGTAAGAAAGTGACCGCTTCTCTGCCGTCAACGAGTCGATGGTCGTACGTCAGTGCCACATACATCATGGGTCGGATTTCAACCTGACAAAGCACAAAGTGGTTTGAGAGTTTACTCACAAATAGATGTGTTTTAGTATGTATGATCATTGCCTGTGCAGGAATAAATGAATGACTTCCTGGTATTTGATCATTTGGGAATGACAACTGTTTTCCAAGTCACACACTTAAGCTTGTTTCATTATTTTCTTTTGAAGTGCAGAAAAAAAAGTTTTGCCATCTGTATCTATTGACACATGATTCTCACCTGGCCATTTATGGCTACGGGTCGGTCGAAGATGCCATGCATGCCCAGGATGGCAGACTGGGGAGGGTTGATGATGGGAGTACCAAACAAGGAGCCAAACACGCCACCATTGCTGATGGTGAACGTGCCCCCATCCATATCTTCAACTGCAAGTTCATTGTTACGAGCCTGACGTGCACATCACAAATGATTTTATTATTTTCAGAATTGTGGAGCAGTCTTAAAGATTTAAAAACAATTCAATAATCTCAGGATGCTGGTTATGAACTACAGCATAAAACTTTTTACCTTCTCTCCCAGTGCATTAATGGCTTTTTCTATGTCAGTGAAGTTCATGGTCTCAACATTACGGATCACGGGTACAACAAGCCCCTACAAAAATAAATGTTATTCAGATGTAGTCAGTGTCTAACAGCAACGGTTTATACACAAAAATGTTTTACTGTTTTAAATTTAGAAGTTCTACCTTTGGAGTTGCCACAGCAACACTAATGTCCACATAATCCCTGTAGACAATCTCTTTGGTTGTATCATCAATAACTGCGGTAAAAAACATTTTGGGAATAACATTTAGTTAATACAAAAAATAAACTAACAAAAAACAAACTATAATTTCTTGCTATGTGCACTATAATTTAAAAAGTCCAATTTTAAGTAAAAGAAAAATTGGACGTAGGTCTGTGTTGTTTTACCAGCATTGACAGCAGGTTGGTCAGTCAGAGCGTGAGCTGCAGCCTTCACGAACGCTGACATAAAACCCAGTTTGATGTTGTGCTTTTTCAAGAAAGCATCCTTATGGAGTTTCCTCATCTCCTGAATGTTGCTGAAGTAAAAGTGATGACATATTAGAAAATTTGTTTAGTGGGGAAACATCTTTATAAAACAGTACCTTCAGTCAAATATATCCTGTGATCACATGTGACACTGAGGTGAAAACACTTCTGCTTTGAATGTGAACCAGGTTCTTTTATATTGAGGTTTATAACCCTGACTGGCTAAGGTTCAGGCCAATGTAAATGTGACACAGAAAGTTGTAATGATCTTTTCCGGAGCTTCCACGTCTCACCTCATGTCCACCTCGTTGAAGGTTGTCAGCATGGCACAGGTGTTCTGAGCCTCTTTCAGCCTCTGGGCGATCCTCAACCTCATACGGTTCATCTTCACCTGGACAGCAAGAGAACAAAAAGATCTGTGAACCATCTCCTGTACCTTGTTGGTAGGCCATGCAAAAAACTTCATTATCACCGATGTGTGTTACCCTGTTTTCTCCTCTGGCTCCTGCTGGAGGAGCTGGAGCTGGAGCTGCAGCAGTGGGCTTGACGGCAGAAACTAGAGAGGAGAGAAAGGGGAAAAACACTTTCTGCTCAGATACACACATATACACATTATAATAAATACATAAATGCTCTCTGTAGATTTATGTAATAGAGAAGGAAACAAACCAGGTTTGGCTGGGGCAGCCTGCGGTGGCACTGGGGGCACTGTAGGCATGGCTGTGGGGGTTGGAGCTGGAGGAGGTGGAGGGGCTTCAGCTGCAGCAGCTGGTGCCTCTGCAGCCGGAGAGGGAGCAGCTTTGGCAGCAGCAGCTGAGGAGAGAGAAGTAAATAAGGACAAATACAGTAAGGGTCTAATGATTTGGAAAACACACATTTTGCTGACACAGTCCTGTCATAATACAATTAAAATTGTAAATCTTTATCCATTTAGATTAGGTTCTAAGCTGCACAGCTACAGCAGTAATGTATAAAATACAACTGTGTCAAGACAGCACTCTACTCAACACAATGATTTATCAAAAATATATTGTGCTGGTGACAGTACTGACTGATAAAAACTGATTGAGATATTGGCACCAACAATGGAAAACATAAAACAGGACTCAGGTTCAGGTTCATGTACTTCAGTGATAAAATGATAAGTGGTGTTCGATTAAGCACACCTCCTTTCCGGAGTTTGAAGAGCGGTGTTCCTCCTTCTACCTTCCCTCCGTCGGGCACCAGCAGTTCCTCAATTACACCAGCTGCTGGAGCAGGGACTTGTACTGAGGTCTGAGAGTATAAAATACATGTTTTGCATATTTTTTTCTTACAGCATTTACGTTTTTTTTTTTAATCTTTCAGATCATTTTAGAACAATGTTTTCTCTTGTTCATACCTTATCGGTCTCAATTTCACACACCACCTCATCTTCTGTCACGGAGTCGCCCACAGCTGAAACATAGACAACGGAGGAGAATGTTTTTCCATGTGCAGAAATGTGATTACAATACAGGAGACTGACACCTGTGAAATATCTGACCTATCATAAGTGACAAATACCAACCTTTCTCCCACCTCACATCTCCCTCTGTAACAGATTCTGCGAATGCAGGAGTCTTGACTGTGACTACTTCATCCCCTGTACAAAGGCAGACGCTACTGTTACTATAAGTTAAACACTGAGCAGAGTTGCGTTCAATCCAAAATGTTGAGAGCTGTTGCAGTACGTACTGTGAACAGCAGATGTCTTGAAGTATCTGATGTGGAAGACATTTGCTGATGATGGAAATTCACATCTAAATGTAAAAAAAAAAAAAGAAGCAGCAATAATTGTTTTTTGAATAAATGCAATGAAAATAAATTCTTCAAATTATTTGAGGGATGTAACTAATGATTACTTTCATTGCTAATTCATCTTTTTTTTCTATTAGTCCACAAAAATTCAGACCACAGTCATGTCAGACTCTGACAAAAAGCTCAAGATGACATCTTCAAATATCTATTTTTATCAGAAAACTGAAAATAATTCATTTACAATTATATAAAACAAAGGAAAGCAGAAAATACTCACATTGGAACAATTAACTGATTGATCATTTCGGCACTAAATAACTTTTCTAACAGGCACACACAATACTGACCAATATTATAATGTACAGCTGTAAGTATATAGTTAGTTAGAGGCTCTCTACAGATGAAGTTTTTACCTGAAAGACGCTCAAAGACAAACATCAAAATGGAAGGGAGGACTTACGGCTGAGAATTCCTGTAAACTAACCGACTGCAGACAGAGAGGCCTTGAATGTGAAAAAGAAAAGAGAAACAGAAAAAAGAACATTTTTTAAAAGCCATAACCTACTGCCTCTCCTGAGGCTCAAACATGAGTGGAGTTCACTGAAAGCTGCAGTTAACCACTTGTGCGCTCCTCAGGCATCTCAGCCATTCAACAAGCACTACTGATTCTGCTTTGGATGACCCACTTGTACAGCGTGTTTATTCATGAGCAGTAGAATAAAGACAGCGGTCTTAGATGTTGCATTACTGTTGAGGTTCTCAAACCCAGCTGAAGGACTGGTCTTCATAGTTAGTGTAGAGGTACACTTACCTGATACACTTTGTCGGACCAGCACATTATTGGCCTGAAGAGATAAAATGAAAAATAAATAAGTCAGCTTGACCAGTACTTATCTGGATGTGTTTGTGAATTTTGTCTTGTTTTGTACTGGGAGCTTTTAAAATTATATTAGTGTAATTTAGATCTATTGCCCTCCCCCAACTGTGATTAAAACCACATGTCAAATATGAGCATCAAACCATAACCTGCTTTTCTCCTAAACTGAACTGAACACAAGGTTAAACAGCTAAATGTTTTAGTCTGCTGTGGCACTGCAGTCTCGCTCAGTTTGACTGTAAACAGACAAGCAAAAGTGATACGTTTTCTAAACAGATTCAACAGTAAATACTGACTGTGGTGACTCAAAGACAAAAGATTAACCATCTCAACCCTGCTTTTAAAACTTGTGTGTACCCTCACTATGTAGTTCAATGGGTTTTCTAGAGTGTTATATCGCAGCGGAGGGCTACATCGCCTGAAATACCTCCACTAGCATAACATATTAATGCACTCTAACACCTCTCTGTGTAATTCAGTGCAATTCAATAATACTCTGATGAACATTAAACTGAACCATCGTCTCTTTAACACAGCTTCCACAAACACTGAACATTACAACCTTCATTTACTGAGACATTTACTATTGTATTGCAACAGTCCTGCACTGACAAGACAGCTGAACTTGAGAGGGCACTGCACATACATGTCTAACCATGACATGTGCTATTTCTGTCAGGTCACCTCAACCACAAGGCACCGTAACATGCTAACATAAGCTGTCACGACTGGGGCTTGAATTGTAAAGTCAACCACTGAGAAACTAAAAATAAAAAGACACTAATTATAGCTAGCTAACAGAGGGTAGAAGGTTTGCTCTCCTAGCTTGTTAGCTAGCTAGTTTGGTGTGACTTGCTGGCTACAGCTAACGCTAACTGCGGCTTTTTTAAGTTTCGTCAGATATAACTCCCTCTTCATTAGTCAGATAACTAATGTGATATAGTTCTCAGCCTCTGTTCAGACTTGAGCTCCCTCTGAAGCTGTATCTGTCTGTCCTTGGTAGCCGAGGCCCTGTTCCACAAGCTAACGCCTGCGGTATGCTAGTCAACAGTCAGTTGTGTATTATAATCAGCAGGAACTGTCTCAGAGTTTAACACACACATGCTCAATTCAATGATTTTTTTTAAAGCCTACCTGACTCACCGCTGACAGGGAACGGCCAAGCGTCCGGTACACACATCGGGATCGTGATAACATAGCTGCAGCTGGCGGCTGTACCTGATGTTTGCCAGCCGTTGAAGGAGAGGTGTTCGGCGGCTCGCTGCTCGCAGGCTCGGGGGCGGTCCCACTAGGAGGAACCACCGCGGCTGGCCGGGGTAGGGTGGGGGGGGGGTTGTAGTTCCGAACGGCGGGAGCTGGGGCTTGATAAAAACTATACTGTACAGCATGAACAAAAAATGTGTCAAATATTGTAAAAAGGGTGAAATAAAAGGAATTTCCCCACATGATAATGTAACAATACAAGCTATTTAACAGGACTGTACCATTACCTCATTAAGGGGAGTAATGTATACTTTTAAAATTCTTTCTAATCTACAAATCTAACAGGAACAACCACACTGTTCCAAAAGGTTAGAGGAAAAATTGTATATAACTTAATTAGATCACCTTTTCTTCCTCTTTCATTAACAGTGGTTTGCCCGATTCAAATAGTATAGTTATTGTTATTATGAGGTAAATACTGATGGGATAGGTTGGCAGGTTTGACCACACCTCCTGGTCTCTGGAGAGGCACTCTCTCAGCTGGACCAGTACAAATAACAGTCATTTCTCCTCCTTCAAGCCACAAACGTGCAGCCTCCTCTGGTCTCCTTTGGCAACAGGTAGGTTATGACTTTCTTTAACTGTAGCTAATACCTTTAATATCTCAGGTACAAGTTATATTTAGATTCAAGAGGCATATTTTAACCTTTGGCTTTTATTCTGAATTGAAAATTGTGACAGACTAAAATGTTAATACAGATAAACAAAAAAATAATGCATGTGAGACCACATTAAAAATAGATTTTGGACAATATTAATAATCAATATTCATAACTGTTTACGGGTTAATATTTTAAAGTTGAAACATATTCAGTTCACTTGAACACACATAATAAACAGCCAGATAAACGTAATGTAATATTTTATTTTATTATTTATTTTTTCATTCATTTACTTATTTGAAAAGCAACTCAGATCCTTGCAGGATCCAGGAACCACTGTAACTGTTTAAGATTTCCTACAATACCTACATCATACAAATAATTAGTGTTTTTCTTTCCATTGCTGTTTTTTAATCCTAGGAAACATGGATCCAAGTGTTTGGAGCAAAGTCATGTATTCTTCCAGCAACATTTGCCTTGACAGCTGTAGTGCAGAGCATCTCTCCTCTTTTCAACCTAACCCTGTGCCGTCAAACTCAGATGCACAAGGTGTTTCTTTTCACAAAGACAGTGAGAGCACAAAAATACTACCAGAGAGTGATTACTACAGCGGTGCTGAAGCTCAAGGTTCAAGTTTGATCTGTTCTAGCCAGCTGGAGCTCAATCCACCCAGAGACGGCACCACAAGAAGGCACCCGTCCCCTGCATCCGGCCCTTGCGGTCATCATGACTGGAACCTAAGCAGTGGCCATCAGGCGAAGCGTGCCAGAGTGGAGAACATCATCAAAGGCATGACCGGCTCTCCTGGCATGCACTGCGCAGATGGGACGACTAATCAGCGCGAGGAGGAGGAAAATGAAAGGATTGGAGAGCTGCCTTTAAATCAGGAGCACATTGAGGGAAGTGGGTCCAGCAGCACGAGTCTGATGGCAAGGAAGCAGCTGGAGAGTCAGCAGCAGCAGCACCTCAGACAGCTCAGAACAAAGTTTAACCACACGGGTGAGGTAACTGAAACCACAGACAGTAGTAAAGAGGAGAAATATCCCACATGGAATGATTCTCCTGACACATGTCCGAGGGATGCATTCACAGATTCATACTGTGAGTCTGAGAGCAGCAGAAGTAGAAAATACCAAGGCTGGAAAAAGGTGAAGCTGATTAACTACTTCCAGTCCAAACCAGAGAGAATAAAGCTAATGGCAGATGTTTTAAAGTATGAATTGTCCAGAGCTGTCAGCAGGAGTGTTGACTCTGTTTTCAAAAGTATGCCACTTTTACAGAGCTCACCCAACGATGAGGGGAGTGTAGAGACTGATAGCCCTCTTCAGTCATCAGTGGCTAAAGATAAAAAAACAAGTCTGTCATGTTGTGGGAATGAAGAGGTGCAAGTCCCAGACGTTCAAACCGAAGCTCTGTCTCTGGTTGTGCAAAAGCCTCGACTGGACAGGCTTACCCTCCAGCCCAGAGTGAGAGCTCAAAATCATCCAGACGCTGCTCTGCATGATGATCAGAACAATCACACCACCATCGCCCATCAACACGCCCTGAGATGCCTGCAAGACGGACGCTCTGAAGTCGGCCAAACAAAGTTTGAGATGTTTGATGCACATTGGAATTCGGTCAAAGTGAGATCAAAGGTAAACTCCAGATCTGTGAGAAGCCCACAGACTCACACTGTGTCAGTGGATCCGATGCTTTTAGAAAGCCTGTGCCTCCCTCACGTCAAGATTGAGCCTGAGAGCCCGGTGAAGAACAACCTGTACATGCTGAACGTATCCTTTACAAGTTTGATCTTTTATTAGTCTCTCTCGTACCTTTAAGTAACAATCAGCAGTGACAGAAAACATCTGATATTTCCTTCCTTATTGAAGCTTCTGAAGCAGCTGCCTTTATATACAAGTAATAATTCTTCCTCTGCCCACTTGAGGTTCAAATAACAAACTGTGTCACAAACCTTGTCACCAGTCCAGGTATGAGCTATAAAATGAGTCTGTTCATCAACACCAATTCTACCTCTTTTTAAAAGGAGACAGCAACTTTGCACCTTACAGAATCCAATAAGTGCCCCCTTTGATCTTCTGAACTTGGAAGAAAATTGCAGAGAAAGTGTTTGCAGGCTCATTAACAGAGAAAGGTCAGACTGTTTCATTATGTGTAGAGTGTATGTGTGTGTGTTTCATCCTTAACACTGGTGCATTTCAGGAGGGTTTGACCACAAATCATCTGAAGAAAGCAAAGCTTATGTTCTTCTACACTCGCTACCCGAGCTCACTAGTGCTGAAGATGTGTTTCCATGATGTGCAGGTGAGAAGAGACATATAATAGTGTCATTATAATAGACTGTATTTATAAATCAGTAAATAATAAATCAGTAATAATTTACTATTTACAGATGTATAGCTTCAATCATGATCTTGGGAAAGCATCATGTCTGCAGTTTAGCAGGCATGATGCTTCCTGCCATTTCTGAGAATAAGTTCATCACTTTTGTTTTACATTCACCAGCAAACAACATTACATCATCAATGAATTTCTGTACAACAAAAAAAGTATAAAAATAGAAACACAATGACATGGTAAAATACAGTTTATTCATATTTTATTTGCTTTGTAACTTACAAAATGTACAACATAAAACATATATAACACACTAAAGATGAATTAATTTAAGTCTATCAAATGACAAAACAATAATGTGATTTTAATAATGTTCATGTTTCATCATCATTACTTACCTGTTTTATGTCTCGTCCTCAGTTCACACGCTGCATCACCTCTCAGCTCATCAAGTGGTTCAGTAACTTCAGGGAGTTTTACTACATCCAGATGGAGAAGTTCGCCCGCCACGCTCTCATAGAAGGGGTGACCGACGTGAGGGGTCTGACTGTGGGGAGAGAATCAGAACTTTTCAGAGCTCTAAACATGCACTACAACAAAGCCAACGACTTCCAGGTGAGCTGTACCTGAAACTTAACAGCTGTTATTACTTATTGTTTTGAATGAACAAAGTATTCACATCATCTTCCTACAGATGAGCTGCAGCTAATAGTCAGGGATCCTGAACTGTCACTCAGTTAGTTGATTTTTCTTAGAAGCTTTTAACTAATTTTATTGTCTCATTTTTTGATCATGTGCAGTCACACATAATTTAATTCTGTTGGATGTGTGTGTGTTGTACTTTATATTTTATATTTCCAGTAGTCTCGAACTAGGTCTAGTCACAAAACTGGCTCATCAAATAGTAGACAGAGAATAAAATGAGAGAGAGATGAGGTGATATGTTCAGGATTAGGACATCTCAGGTTTCATCAGTAACATAACAATATGAGAAGAAACCTTCTCACATTGAGCTATTTTTTAGTCATAACTTCATAAAGTCAGTAACAAGTAAATAAGTCTCCACTGTATTAGTGAACACACAAGCAGAAAATAGCCTAATCTGATGTTAATTATCCAAGGCCGTCAGATGTAGTGTTAACAGGGAAGAACACAGAGGCTGTGTATTCATATGCATGGGTACAAGCTGTAATTAAATGATTGTGAGTGTCACTGTGATTAGCATCTTCTCTGTAATCTGTGAATTTTAATGCAGTTGAACACTGTTCATGTTGATATGTACATTGACCACAGCTGGTCAGTCAACATGTAAACCAGGCTACTTGTGTTTTCTTTCACACAGACTGCTACATATTCAATGTGGTGACACACACTCGGTGTCAACTTAATTAGGCACACCTGTACAATCCAAGGCAATCCAATACAACTGTCCTACCATGAAGACAATTATCTATGATGCCTATAATGTTCAGTTTTTGTTGACACTGTCAGACTGTGATGAACACAGTTGATTAATACATACAATACATACAACTCAGCCTGTTCAGTACAGAAACACACCGTGAAGTATCAATGTCACATCGAGTATTAATTAAATAGCGACTTCTACTATTTTCACTTTCTAGGATAAACAGTGAAAGTGTGGGAGTGCCTGTGCAACATTATATTGCTTTTTAATTCTTTTAAAAATTAAATATATTATGGAAATATGGTAAAACAGCACTGCACATTTAGGAAGAGTTTCTGCCAAAAAAATTAAAGTATAATGAAAAACCAGCAGGGATGACATGGCTGCAAATGATTTAGTATTATATATTAGTAATGAGTAATGATAGAACTAATGAAGTGTGTTAATTAAATCGGACCTGGTTAAGCATCAGAAAATGGATGAATTAAAACCCAATAAAGAATTATTGATTTGTGTAAGTTCATGTACAGTTTTTCTAAAATTGGCATTTGTCCATTATGAGTTGCTGAGCTTCCCAGCTCCATAAAGAACTGAACAGCCTCTTGTTCACACAATCTGCTGTCACAATATACACATTGATTACTTTTTAGCTTGTAGTTTATTGGTGTATAACGTCTCCAGACAGCCGGCACATGGATTATAAAACAATTTATTAACATTAACCTATTGCAGGCAGGACAAAATTATTAAGACTTGTAAACTGTAAATTTAAGACATATCTTCCTAATACCTTCTAATTCCTTTTATCTTTTAAAGGAAACTGAATTGATTTTCAAGCCTTGCAGATACGTTTCTACTGCGTGTGAAGCTTCAAAGATTCCAGAGAAAAAATCTACAAAGGCAATAAAAAAATTCAAAAAAGGCCAAAGTTAGTTGCAGGGACAGAGAGGACAGAGAGAGGATAGCAGGGGGTGAAATGCCAAAGTAACCTATATACTTCAACCTATGTTTAAAGTTTTACTTCAGTATAATCACTGTCAATGCCACATCAAACAGTTTTGATATTCTTTTTGTGTGTTCTGTGACAGTCATCACTGCACTGAGACCCTGTTTGGTCTCACATATACTTATGAACACACCCTGCACTGATGCTGGGTGTGTTCACACCCTGCACTGATGCTGGGTGTGTTCATATGGGATCAGGAGCTGAAATCAAACATGCATGTCAGATGGAATGAAAACACAGGCTGCCCTCTTTGTCTCAAACCAGTTCCCCCTCTCACAATGTAAACAGTCAAAGCTCTGAAAAAATCCATGTGGCTGTCATTTTAGGAGAAGGAGCCGAAGTCTGTTTTTTATGCATGACATTCCGCCATTTTGTGTTTGCATTTTTCCCCTTGTGTTTAGCCATGGCTGCATTGCACATAAAGCGCATAAAGCATAAATACTTGTTACATAGCCACCAAAGCAACCCTATCTCTTACTGAGTGTCACCTGTTAGTGGCATTAAAAAACCTGGTGAGCATTAGGGCTTTAGATTCTTCTTTGATGGTATTTATGTAAACATTCATATGTCATCAATACAGTTGAACTAAAATAGAAAGTGTTCATCCTCTGGGGAGCATGAACAGTGGTGAGGAAACAGGGAATCATGGCTGGTTATTATGATATCTTGCTTGACTTAAGGCATCTTTAGACTGCGCCACCAGTGATTGTGGCAGTTGACTGCCTGTCACACTGTGTGAGATGTGTCTAATGAAATCTTGGTCTTAATCTGACGAGAGAGCAGAAGCATGTTATTAAGGTTTGCAGCTCTGCAAGGTTTCCTCCTTTTCTTCTTTGCCAGAGTCATACAAACTTTTAATGATTTGGCCATTGTTTTTGGTTTGTGTGCTATTTTCTGTACCCTGTAAACTTAAATCAATAATGGCACATACAGCACGTTGCACCAGTGTATTTGGCTTCATTTCACATGTTTTGATTGGTCAGTTTGCAGAATTCTGCCACATGCTGTCTTTGGTTCATCAAAGCTTCAAATTGTCCGTCAGGGGACATGCTCCCAGTGCAATCGAGGACCACTGTTTTGGACTAATAATCATAGTTTTTACCATGTTTGTCTCACAACTCTCAAAAGCCCAAAACTGCAAAAAGGGACCTTTAACATCAGAGTGACTTACAACTTTACATCACCATCATGTTAAGGCCACTATGGCAAAAATGGCCTTAAAAACATAGGAAACAAAAAAAAAGAGTTCAGTATCAGCTCACTATTGGCATATAAATAACAACAAACTGAAGTACAGAAATTTCAAAGACATATTTTGAAATACTGTCAACACCAGAGGTCGACAACAAATTGTCTTATCCAGGACATTTCGTGGGCACAGGTATTAAAAACAAATTGAAGGGAGAGTTATACCACACATATGCTGTGTCTCCTCAGAGGGAGGCCTTTAACAGTGAACTGAATGTTGAAGGCAAAGTAAAGCAGTTTTTAATCCTGGCAACCCAATATACAGCTCCCATTGAGCTCAGTATCCCACCGAGTTACAACAGAAATTGCTATTATTATTCAAGTACATAAAAACAGAAAAAAAGTTTAAAGGTAAAAAAGGCAGAGTAAAAACTGACCTGTTATTTACGTTCATTTGCCAAGCCTGATTCTGATTATCTCAAAGTACATCTACATTACTTGCCTTGTCAAACACATGCACAATGACAATGAAACAGTACGCATATAAGGGTTTTACTTTTTTTTTTAATCTTCTCATGTGGATTTGCAGGTCCCTGACAGATTCCTTGAGGTTGCCGAGATTACACTGAGAGAATTTTACATTGCCATTTCAATGGGCAAAGATCGTGATCCGTCCTGGAAGAAAGCAATCTACAAGGTGATCTGTAAACTGGACAGTGATGTACCAGCTGAATTTAACAGTCATCACTCTGGATAAGAGCCAACCAGAGGACAACGTGTCAAAAAGGTTACGGTCACAATTTGGACTTACACATGCCTTGATAAGCAAACTGCCTTTTTTTTAAAATAGCACACTACATTGTAAATCAGATTATCTGGAAAATGAAGTACATGCTGGCACATCTCCAGTCTCCATACATGTGGCAGACTGATAGTCAACACCAGATGTTATTATTGCATCATGAGGTAGTTTGTCATAATATGTATTTTGCTATATCCAGCCATATTATATAGCAATAATACATACTTTGTATGACCGTGCTGATGGATGAACTAGCGAGCTGTCCCAGGTGTACCGTGCCTCTTGCCCAGAGTTCGCTGGGATAGGCTCCAGCCCCACCGCAACCCTTAAAGATAAGTGGTATAGGTAATGGATGGATGGATAAACAATTGTGAAACAGAGTTTTCACAAAGTGCAACAGACAACACAGTTAGTTTTTAAGATGCATTTATCTTTAATAAGCACAAAATAATGTCCACACCACATCAGAAAAAATGTTTAATATTCAGCAGAGGTCATTATTGCCACTCTGTATCTATGTACAGTGTATATAAAATGGAAATTACATAAATTCTAAAATGACTGAATCAGTAATTCATGTTTAATATCTCACCCACCCCCTACAAACTGGTAAAAGAGCTGTTTCTTTTGCTCTTCCATACGTACCATATGGATCCATTTAAATCATTCCAAATCATAGTGCAGTTGACTGTTCAAATCAAACAGTCTTCATCAGTGGCGCTGTGTTCTCATGTATAACTGATCCTTGTCTTCAGTGTTGGTGCTCCAAATGCAAATTTCTGATGTATGAAAATTCTGGCTTCTCAGGTTCTCAGGTGCAAAATTTGTAGGAAAAAAGTTGCTTATATTGGCATTCATTGACCGTGATAATCACACTCTGTGAGGCTGAACTTGATTCATTTTAATATTTATATGCAATGTGCACATAGGCATTTGCATTGAACACAGTTCCTCAAAAAACTCAACAGCAAGACAATCCAACACACAAGGTGCAATCAAGAAGTTCAGAGACTGTTCCTTTTGCGAATGAGCAGTGCTTGGCAGGGTAAGGCTCATGCAGGAGGTGTGAGCAATACTTTTGGGAGTCAGTATTCCGCTTTACTTCTAACAATAAACCAGCAGGTGTGCTTTTGTGGTTTCACCATGGAGCAGAAGCAGCACTGTGTCAAAGTCTGCAAGGATCTCCGTCAGCAGGTCCAAGATGACCCGACGTTCATGTCAAAGATCATCACCAGTGACAAGTTGGGTCTATGACTATGATCTGGAGACCATACAGCAGACTCTGCAATGGCAGAGCCCGTGGTCTCCAAAACCAAAGAGGGTACATCAGGAGCACAAAGAAGAGCATGTTTGTTGCTTTCTTCAACATTCGCAAGGTTGTGTGAATTCGTCCCTTAGCATCAAACTGTCAATGCTGAGTTCAACTGCACCACTCTATGGCAATAAGGGAAAACATTTGACACAAATGACCTGAACTATGGCATGATGGCAACTGGGTGCTCCATTATGACAACGTGCTATTGAAAATGCAAGATTTCTTTGGCTGCACCAACACAGTAGTTGCTCTCCACCCACCTTACTGGCCAGATTTCCCCAAAATGAAATTCAAACTGAAGGGTTGCTGTTTTGAGACAGTGAGGGAGGTCCAACAATGGTGCTTGATGTGTTTACTTCATGGGACTTCCATGAAGTATTCCAAGCCCACCAAGAGCATTGGGAGTGGTGTATAGCTGCAAAAGGTGACCTCTTCGAAGGAGATGGCAGCCAAATTTAAATCAGGTACATTTTTACTTCTTAAAGGCACAGTCTCAGAACTTTTTGATTGCAACTCACATCTCTGGGCATACTTGTGCAATTTGCCAACTAATACATGTTGAATGTGCCACTGTTTATTTAAAATGTATCACACTAAGTAGTCATTGCAGATATACTGTCTAAACACAAGCCTTTTAACTTGTATGTAGTCCACAGATAAATTTGCAGCCAGTTGTTTTCAGCTTGATTAAAAGTTTAACTCAATTGTGAGACACTTGTACAAAAATAAAGCATTTCATTTGCATACTACCTTCCCGCTTAATTATGAGCCATGGTAATACACGTTGTATCTATTAAGAGATAGAGATATATTAATAATCTAAGTGCAAAGTGTCCATGAGTGAGATGGTCCTGGAAGCATGTACTTGTGTTGCACCCCATCCTCTGACACTTGCAAACCCATTCAAGCAACAAACTGAGCCAAAGAAAATACTGCAACAAGCACATACTTGTTACAACAGTAAACTGCTTTGATTTAAAATTTTTAGGAACTTGTAAATGACAGCATCCTCTTAACAGCAATTACCTCTCAGTATTGTTTGCTTTAAACGAAAAACAAAAACCACTACCATTATGGAATTGGGAAGCAGTTCACAAAGGTGTAAAGCTGTAAAGAGATACGATAAATAAAGTTACACACTGAAATTAGCCTTGTACCCTGTAACTGTCATGTGAATTGTCTAAGCCAACGTAGACATGACTGGATATTTCTCATGTACATAAAAACAACCCACATCGCAAGTATGTCATGATGCCATTTATTCTTTTTCTTTTATTCTCCTAACTTAACCATTTACTGTGATAACCCTGATTACAGGCATCCTATAAAAACAAGGACAACACAAGTGATACAACGGACCATTGCTGTAAATGATCTGATCATTTCAAACACTTTCTGCCTCCAATGAGAAAACACTTGCAGGACTTCTTGTTGACGAACCGCAGATGACAACCTCCAGTAAGACTCCCCAAGATGGTGATTTTGTGAAAGTTTTATTGTCTTTCTTCAAGTATGCATGGACCAAAAAACAGTGCTACAGGTATACAGTACATAAAATATTAAGTGTATAAAACAGCAAGAAACATGACCGCGTACAGGAAACATGACCTGAAGTAGCACAGAATCATAAACTACAAATTAATTGGTGAACAGTGTCTCTTTTAAAATAAAGAAAAAAATATATACTGTATACATATCAATGAATGACCAAGAGTTTGATATCGGTGCTATTGGTGATTAACACCTTGATGAGTCTCACGTTCCACCACGCATAAGCTTTGGTGTTTTCACATTCTGGACACCTGCAGAAAGAAAAATAAATCACTGATAATTTGGCAAAAGACAGATGTGTGTGAGGTATAAGTAAAGACATTTTTCTCTTTAAATTAAAGTCTTGTAAATTCAAGTATAATCAGGCAGATTTTATTAATCACTGCTTTATACAGCATAGAGGACTGTTACAAGTGTAGTTATGTCATGATAGAGGTCATTACACATTTAATCAGTAAAATATATGCTCCCATTCAGATGTCAGTTTACATAGGAATAACTCATAGCATTTTATTTACTATTAACTATACTTTTCAAGGAAATATCTTGCTGAACAATGGTGAGAGAAGAGGGGATGTAACATTGCATATGGATCTCAACTTCTATTCAACTGAATTTATGAACTTGCTGATCATACATTTTCAATAGAGGGCATACAATAAGAAAAGGAGTCAAACATGTCCTCAACAAATCATTAAAAGTGTATTACTATGGAGATATTTTAAATTGTAGAATGGGGAAACCAATCACTATTATTTGCTTTGATTCTTTTGACTTAACTTTTAACAGCATTAACATTACAGCCATCCTAATATTTTACAAGAGTAACAAACCTACCTTTCAATGAAGGAAAAAAGGGGGATAAGATTATCTTCTTAGAAATACTTGGTACGGTTGAGAGCTCTTTGTGCCAGCTGACCGCTCTCATCCGTTATTCTCTCCCAGTCAGTTTGACCCACCACAAAGCCGATAGCGCGCTTTCGATCGGCATCCTTCTGCTCCTCGAGATCAGCCCATCGAACCTAAACAAAAAGGAGAACAACCAGGGCATGGTATCAGGTAAATCAGTTACATTATTTAACATTTAGCATTATGCAAAATTGTGGACTTCCAAAACAAAAACAACCTTGGTGTACTTGGATTGTTGCATTTTTAAAAATCTGTGTTGCCTCACAAACAAATAAATACACTTGACCAAAGCTACATCTTTGTAGTGCAGCGTGTCAAATTACCCGTTTCTTTCCTGGTTCGGACATGCGTGTGGCATAGTCGTCTGGCAGCTGAAGGTAATCCTCCAGGCCTGCCGTGTGTTCACCTTCACGCTTCCTCTTCCCACTGCTCCCCAGACCATCCAACTTGTCTGTATAAATGAAGATTACTGTTCAGGTCACCTCTGGCCTCTTATAAAAACCTTAAGATCATCATGCTAACACTCAAATAATCCATGAAAAGCCAAATTCAGTCAGTTAGAATTATTTGTTTTAGCAGTTTCTCCTTCATATTTCTAGCGCATTGGATTTAAAAATAATTTTATGGCAAAGGAGGCGAATGTCCCCCATTCTGGCCTCATATGCAGAACCTGAGCTTTTTGTTTTCACAGTATTATCAACCATGTATTAAGACATGTTTTTCTAAGAGTTAAAAACAGCATCTTTTAATCTAGAACCACAACACAAACAGCATTGGGTTGTTCTGCTGTGCGCCTAAAGTCTGGCAACAGTAATCACTGTGTGATTCACTGATGGACCATCTCTCCTAATGGACATGGTCATTACATACAAAACGTAACTCATACACATAATAAAAAGATACAATTATAAAATATCATAAATCAAACCAATACCTCCAGGCTTGTACCTCTATATAACAGAGGTAAAAGACGGGCAATCACTGATAGAATAAAGACTTAACAAATGGGAATACCCACCAAGTTTAGCCTCAGACGTGTCCATCTCACATTTGCTTTTTGGAATGTAGCCCTGTATTATATAAAGAAACACTGCAATGGTTAAACATCGGGGTGATACAGAGAGAAGGGGAGGAGAGAGAAAGCATGGAAAAAGGGGTTGGCTGAAAAGAGAGGAGACTGGTTTATCAGAGGTAAAAAGATAAACAAAGACAACTGAAAGATGAGTCTGCATGAAATATCATCTAGTTAGAACACATAATGTAACACTGACATACAAACATTTTCATCCTAAAAGTTGATAGAAACTAACTTGGTCACATGCAACAGGAAAGTAAGAATGGACAACAGCTGTGTTCTGCTTTGGAGAACACAAAGTCTGTGCCAGAGATCATCAAACAAACCTGTATCTGCACTCAGACTAGCTGTTCAACCCCCAATCATGTAGTTTGTCTGTGTGAACTAACAATCACGTGATTTCATTTTACATTCACCTTTTCCTCATTTTTTCCCAATTAATATTATAAAGAACAAAGGCCCTGAATACAAGTCTGCAGTACTGCTGCTCAAATGTTTACACAAATGAACAACACATCATGGACAAAAAGCACAGCGTGTGCTTTTGTGACATAGCATCACTTTTTCCCAACCAATCCTCCAATCTTCAGCTGTCAAGCTGCACTCTGATGTAATTTGGCTGGCTAGCTAACAGCAAAATGCTGACAGCCCACTCTCAGCACCAGCCAGTTCCTTAATGAGGACACACTCCTCTTACATTTGTTATTTTACCCTTAAGACCAGCTTTTACAGGAACTTTTGATATATTCAAATACGTACAGGATAGTTTGTTTACCACAGAGGTTATCTGAGATACCTGTATGATAAAACTGTGAGAGCAAAGCAACGTTATGACAACATTATGATCATGTAACGCAACTGTTCAATTAAAGAGACACCACTTTTTTATACCGGTGGTGTTGAGGTTCATTTTTCAAAGATAAGCTCAGCTATGAATGAAAACCTGCTAAAATCTTTACTCCCAGTAACATGATCGAGCACAGAGCCTCAACAGGACATAAAATGAGTGAAGCTGATTTAAATTGCATTAACAACAACATGTTCACTCGTTTCACCTATGTCAGTCTCTTTGATAAAATCTGTTTAGTTTTTTTATTGACTCAGTCTTTGTTCATATATACATGATGTTTTCCCCCTAAACTCCTTATACTTTGTAGACTGTTTGTGGTAAAAACCTGTCAGTTCGAATAACAAAGATGTTAGTGATTTGATTGCTCACATGTTCTGTTCAGAACAGCAGTTTTATCACAACATTATTAATCTCCTCCTGCTTCTCTAAGAAAACAAATACTGGTATAAATCTCTGGTAAAAATATACTGGTATATATATATATATATATATATATATATATATATTTTTTTTTTTTTTTGGTATACTGATGGGGTGGACACCGCTGCTTTGAATGAATTGTTGCTTTGACAGCAGCTCTAGATAACATTTAGTCTGCTTTTAAACACTGAAAAATCCAGGTAATATTCCTGAATATTGGGAAAGTGCTAGCTAATGAGTTTGATAAAATATGACACAAAAATATGACACATTATTTATTTATTTAGTTACTCTTTTTTTTATTTGTTGTTGTGCTTTGTTTATTTTACCATTTCAGTTAGGTTTTCTTTTAGGATGTATCCACACTGGACAAAAGATTTTTTTTTAAATTTCTGTGTAAAACCTTGAAGCTCTGTGCACCCACACAGATGTTTTAATCATTATTCCTAGTTAGATCTGTGCTAAGGTTGAAGATGAACAAAGCTTTCCTGGAAGATACAGGTGAGTAGGTGAAAACACCTGCTGGGATGTTTGCTGTGTAACCACTTTAAGCAAGTCAGTGTTTTTCTTTGGTATATTTAAAGATGTATCGTGTAATTATTTCTGTAACAGTGTTACATACTGGGTAAATATAGGCAGAATATACCAGTATCACTCCACTTGATGAATAACAAAAACAAAACATGACTGCTAAAGACACTCGGGCTGTCACTTTTTATTTGAAATTTCAACATTCGTTTGAATGTGGGTGAAAAGTTCATATTTGAACTGCAAATGACCTGTTCAAAATGTATGCTGCAGTCTCTGTAAGCACATCAGACCATTTGAAGTAGTTTGCTAGTGATCCAGCAGAGAGCACTCCATCAACTTGATTTATTACATGTTCTACTGACTTATCAGTAAATTAAGCTTATGGTAATACAGTGTTGTCCTGTTACAAATATGAATAGTGAGCAGAGCTGTCCTGACTGGATAATCACAACACCAAATCATCTGAGAAGCAGCATGTGGAAGTATTTTAGGTTCTACACTGTGGATGGCAAAGTCACAAATAAAAATAAGGCCATTTGTCGATTTAATAAAAGGCAACTGCTGTACTCTTATTTTGAATTCTTTCAATCTTGATTTTTTTTAAAGTGATACACTAATGCAAACTTAGGTTTAATCCAGGTTCAGGTGCTCTGGATTTCAGAGTTAAATATACAAAATGATAAATAAGGCTAATAAAAGGAGGCAACCTGTTGCTATACAAGCCAAAAGCCGAGGTCTGCTCAGATTATTTACCATAATAACACACTTTCTCAGTACAGAGTTTGACTGAAGAATACTGAAAAAAAACAAAAACAAACCAAGCAAGAATAATTAAATTCAGGCTGGATAACGTGCAACTGACTGCTGCAAATGCCCTGTTCCACAGCCTGTCCTGTGTAGTAAAGCACTTCACAATAGGCACAGGGTGTGGTAAATTAAGACTACCGTGTCTTAAGATTCTTCTTCGGGAGGAATGATGGTGCTACAGCAGAATAACATGGTGCAGCACCACTACCCCTGTCTTTCAAGAAAAAAAAGAAAAAAAATTATGTTTTTAATGTAATACTAGAAGCAGAAGGATTTGTAAGTTTTTACTGTGAAGCATATAGTATCCTTTTCAACAAGGAGGATTAATAGAGATATTTCTGTTAACACAGTGGTGTTTTGTCCTGCGAGTACCAAACATGTACCACAGGTCCACACACATTAGATGGAGTGTTTCATGTCCTCGGTCCCTGGATAGAGTTGTTCTGGAGATAAAAATAAAGCTTGCAATTATAGCCCATTTTCTTGTTATGACTTAAAATCTTTATATGACTCTTCTGCTCATCTGAAGCATCATCTAAAGCAATATAAAATGTCTGTTTTTGCAAACAATGAACATTTATTTTTTTATTTATACATGGAGACACATCAAAGTTATTTTGTCCAGGTTTGGGAGAGCTTGATTTGGTGAAATTTGTAGACTATAATCAGTTTATTTTAGAGGTGATCTTTTATCTTTTAATGAAGCTGAAAATGTGTCTACCTTCATTTCCATGTCCACAACACCAATTACCAATGAGGCTGAGGCTAAAGCCCCTTTTACGCAGCCTGTTCCACACAGGAATATAACCCATTTATCCAGACTCATTGTTCTGTATAAAAGGTACAAACACAGAATGGCAGGACGTTGTTGTTCCGCCTTTATGCCGGCAGTAGAGGTAGTTACAGAGCTGAATAAACACAGTTGTGCTACATGTCACGCTTTGTAATCTATAACACTGGACATGCCATCTAAATTCATGCGGGTGGCGGCATTTACACTGAAGCGACTTGCTTCAGTGTAAATGAGTAAAGTCGGCATAATTTTCATAGCATCATAGCAGGATCTCGGTTTAAAAGGGGCTTTAGACATTAGATCTTGATGTAAGATTATAAACTGACTTCTGTACCTTCCTTTTGTTGTAAGTTTTCCTTGATTTCATCCACAACTGTTTAGCTAAGATGTCAGGAAAGATTTACAACAAAAGAAGAAGAAAAACTTTAATACAATCTAAAACAGTCAATTACCACTGTGGCATGTGATATAATGTAATTTCTATAAATTATTGTGTTTCTTTATAAATACATATCCAAATATGGATTAACAAAATTCAGAGCAATAGAAGTATCTCACCAAGTGTAACATTCTATATAATATGGTGTTTAAACAGTCCTGACAGTGATGAACACAATCAGAAACAACAAACAAGTCTTGACTTAGCAATCAATAAATCTTTCCTCAAGTTCATTGGTGATTGCCATGTTCTTATTTGGGATTCAAACACTGGAGGTGTTAGAAACCCTCATTAAGTTTTTGGTGGCATTATTATATCTGGATATTAGAAACTGTAATGGCTTCAGCAGTCAAGCCTGGTGGACTTGTTTTAATTGTGCATAACTACATGAGCACACTTAGCTCTAGCCCTTAGGAATACCACAAATGAAAGAAATTTCTTTTTTTTTAATTCACAGTGGATTTTTAGACAAAAAATGCTTATATACAATTCAGTTAACTTTTGAAATGTGGTTGTGTTTACAGAAAGTTGGCACATTTTTATAAGGCATGTAAGGAAGACAAAAAACATAAAAATACAAAGTCAGTGCAGAGCTCAAGTATGTGATTTTGAAGGAAAAATGGTCTCCTGCTGCATTTTCATTTCCAATGCTAGTGCTGCACCATATTAACAGATGTATGGTGCCGTGAGGCACTGCTGCTAGAACCTTAACAGGATGAATCTCTTTGTCTTTTGTATTTCTCAGCACTAATGTAAACTATAAAGAGCAAAAGCATGCTCACTTGCAGCTCACTGACAGCTAATAATAATAGTAATTTTAGTTAAAGTAAAGTAAAGTAGTTTCTGGAGGATGTAAAAATTGTGTGTGTGTGTGTGTGTGTGTGTGTGTGTGTATGTGCATATATATGTACATATATATTTATATATACATGTGTGTGTTTGTAGTTCATTCTGAACCACATTATTAATGGGTGAAAATGTATTACAGACATTTTAGATGAGTTTTTTTTAATCAGTTCAAGTTTTTGTGTTTTAAGATGAATCACTGCCAGCCCAGCTGTGACTGTGGTGTAGATAGGCAGTACTCTCATGTGCGAGATCCATTGCCACTGATGATGCATTTAATTTGCACTCTGAGTTGAAGCACATTAAACTAGGTTATCAAGAGTCATTTCTACCAGTGACTGTTTCGATAACCTCTGCGTAGAAAGTAGAAAGTATACAATTTAAGGACCTGGTTTGTCTCTTTAACATGATTTGTTAGGACACAGGAGAAACACAATATATAGTGATTTCTTTCATAATATGTGCTTGCTTATTAGGAAACCGTGTACAAGGCCGTTGGCCTGTTGTTTTCGCTGTTTTACTTCTGTCATTTTACTAAAATGACACATCATGATCACAGAGTCATGACATTTTGACCAGCCGTCCAGTTTGGTCACGAGTTTTGTCGACTCCATACGGAGACAATCCCGTATAAGGTAGTACCATAGGATGCATTTGAAACTTTCAAAATATGCTACAGTTTTAAAGGTGGAGACACAACTGAGGAGAATCTTACACTGAAATGTTTTGGATATCAGGAAGTTCATCACTGATTTTATCAACAACAGGATAGCTTTGTAAAATGTTCTTTTCTGTAGTTTGTTCAAATTTCATTGGTATAGTTGTACAACATCTTAAGAGCTGGATAAGTAATTATAGCACTCAAATGTTTAATGATAAATGCTACTGTAAACACCAACTCATATATCTATAATATATACCTCATCTTTGTGAAATCTATTTGGCAGATGAATAAGAAGATTTCATCAGAAAAAAATCAATAGCAGATTATTAAGAGTGCTTGGCACAGCAAAAGGTTTTTGTTATTTTTTGTTTTTTTAAAACACAGACAGACATTTCTTCTTGTCTTTTCAATTATGATATTTTCATTTTTTAAATATTTTGTTTTAATGTTTTTTGAGAAAATGTGCCTTTCAAGAAAATGTAAACTGAGTAGAATGATTCAGCCTCATTCAAACTGATGCAGACTGAAGTTTGGGAACTCTTTTTGGTGGCACTACAGCAACCATATTCATATTAAAACCCTTCATGTGAAGATAAAAATGAATTCAAATTTAATCTAAATAATCAAATAAACATTACTAATGAAATCTGAGCCAATGCTGAAAGAAAAAAACCTGAACAGGAACACCTACGACTGCTCCCACTTAATGAACTGTAACTTAACTGTATGTAACTATAATTATATTTTGGACTGATTCATTACTGTATTTTGACTGATGATAAACTACTCAACTGTCTCTATCTTGCTCCCTTCTATTTTTTCTCACCAATTACCACATAAACATAAAAATAAAGAAAGAAATAAAATAACTTTTTAACAAATTAACCTATAACTTAACAGGAATTTTACCTATTTTGTTGATTTCATTGGTGTAAAACAAAACAATGATGTGATTAATAGACTACTGGCTAATATTAAATTTCTGTACAAGATGTGATGGGAATACAAGTTAAGTGGAGATGAGTCTAACAACTGTGTGACTATAAATTTAAACTTTTCATGTCCTACCAGATCACCCTCTTCTTCCTCTTCTCTCTTGGGTTCCTTGGGCTCATCATCAGGATTGAAGTCTTCCATTTCAACCTAATAACACAAACACAGGTTAGTTTAGCCCAGTTAATAACAGAGAACAATAATATTTTGAAAACCGTCAAGTCTTGAAGACCTCACCTCCTCTATAGCAGCATCCTGAAGCAGGGACCGGACATCTAAGCGCACCATATGACGTGGTGAAGGCTCCCAGTTGTTGGACATCTGTGTGCAAAATGCTCAGTTAATATGTGTTCACGATAGTCGACATTCATAAATGTACTGAGAGCACCAACTGATATTACAGACCTTCATTATATCCTTAAGCGTGCGTCCATGGACATTTCTCTTTGCACAAGTCTGGGTGTCTGCAGTGATTTCAGCCAGATACACCTTGAAAAAAACAAAACAAAAACGTCTTTAAAGGGATGTTGATTACCCATTTAAATTCATTTATCAGTTAACTGTTAACCATGTTTGTTTCATTTCAGGTTCATTTCTCTGGAGCTCACATGCAGTGTAATTAACTTTTATACCACTTCAAACAAAATACTAATGTGACAGAGGAAGAAGCGGTCAAAGGTCAAGAAAACTTAAATGTGAGGCAAGATGAAGCAGGCAAAAGGCAGTGCAGCATGTGAGCATTACACTGTAGAAGAGAACAAAGCTATCGCATCCCCGCAAGAGGTACAGTTACTAACCACGTTGGGAAACAGTACATGGGAAGGACGGGCTCAAGGCGCAGCTACTTTCAGCCGACAAAGTTTTTTCATTTTCCTTTTACACACTAATGCAGAGCACTCAATGTTTATGTAAAAAAAACAAAAAAACAAAAAGGTTTGGCTTGTCAATATGGTCTCTGAGCTTAAAAGTATTATTTGCACTAAAAACTTGAGTCCTGACGCCGTGTAAGTTTATTGTGGAGAAACTCTGAGTATTATTTATCTAAAAATGGTTTAGTTTGATCTGCCTTGTCTAGAAATGGCAGTTATTCTTTAACACAGGGCAGACTGGAACAACTTTTTTTCTGACTCATTCATGAACACAACTCACCTCAAAGCCTTTAGTTTTGGCTGCGCTCCAGAACTGATCAAAATGTTTAACCCTGTCATTAACAGTGTCTAAAATGATGAAGGGGAAAAAGCCATCATCCAGAGTTTTCTTAAACGTTTTAAGCATGCTGCTCCGGTAGGTATCCTCCATCTCTGGCTCATACTCATACTCAAGAACCTGCAAGACAGATTTTTGTGTTACATCGTTTGTAAGATTTAATAGTAACTGCAAAACATTTTATTTTAATTTCATTTTTGTCCAACTGAATACTTAAATACCACTCTGTTATGGTTGTATGTCAGACTCACCTTGGTTTTGACTCTCTTGCCCGTGTCTGGGTCTTTCTCAACTTTCTCAACCTCCGTCATGAAATAGTCATCCAGAACGAGAACTCTCGGTGGGGCACCACCACAATCGACTTCCTTGTCCTTAATATCGTCAATGAGATTGAAAAGCATTGTTTTCATATGTCTACTTTTTTATAAAGGTAATACCATTTATTAAGTCAAGAAACATTTTTGGGAGAACATTAACAGGCTCTATGATTATTGTTGCTGTTGTTAATTTATATTGTGCTTAAAGTTCAGTTACATTAGATTATAATTACATTACACTGTGATTTATTGATATAAATCCACTCACCCGTATGAGCTTTGCAACATGGCTTTTTCCACTTCCTGGAAGTCCTCTCATTATGATGACAATCTGTTAAATTAAATAATTTGAACGAGAACTTCATATTATGTCAACTAATAATGTGATATTGTTATATCAACAAACACTGCAGCAGTAATTAGTACCCTTTCAGGCCTAGATAATCTGCCAGGCGGTTTGAGGATATCATCAATATTCTTGATTTCTGGCTTCTTCTCGACTCGTGGGGGTGGCTGAGGTGGAGGTGGTAGAGGTGGCACAGTGGGAGGCCCTCTATCCTCTGGATAACTTCTTCTGTCCACTGTATGATATTATTTGTTGTTTAAGTTTTTCTCTAAATTGCATTATGCAAAGGTTCAAATGCAGCTGTGGTATGTGAATAGATGTTTCTAAGCAGATGCCAACATACCATAAGGCGAGGAGTTATGGCCGTAACGCTCAGGCACACTGCGGTCAAGTCCAGCACGCTCATATGGAGGTCTGTCATAGCCAGGCCTTCCATAATGTTCATCTCGATCACGACTGCCACTGCGGTCCCTATCTCGAAGTTCCCGCTCTCTCTCCCTGTATGCTGAGCGTAGAGGAGGTGCCAGTGGAGATCTACACAGAAGAGGAGGGTTATCAAGTTTAATTTCCTCAACAGAATTTCTTGTTTTCAAACGCACACACTGATGACTAATCACAATGTATCACAATGTGATATAGTACCTCTCTTCAACCATGGACTGTGTGCTTGGATCAAAAACAGACAAACAGAAAAGAATATTACACATGTAAGGAAGCAGCACACTTCCCCATAGTTTGGAAAAACATAGGGTGTCAGGGGCACTGTGGAAACATGTTACCTGTCATCTCTTTCTCTTGGGGGATAGCGCTCCCTCTCAAATCTTTCTCTATCATATTCAAGTGGAGGTTTTTCTCTGTATAGATCCCTTTCTCGACTGTACTCCCGGCGGTCCATGTAAGGGTCTGGTCGTCTTTCATAATAGGGGTCTCTGCTATAAGGATCTCTGGGACAGAGAGGTTCTAGGAAGAGAGTTGAATTGTTCATCAGAGAACAGTGGTTGGCAAATTGCAACAGCAAGCTCTATTTGAGTAGAAAAATATAGGCTTTACTGTATTGAAACTCACCTTTCTCATAACCCCTGTCTGATGGCATTGGGTCAGGCCTCAGCACAATTCTCTCACCATAAGAGATCCGCTCAACAGTAGCACCAGGCTCTGAAAAGAGTGTTAATATCAGCAACAAAATCTGAAAATTTCACCTGTTTTATCTTTTAAAATGAAGAAATGTTTTTGTCTTTACTGCTCATACCATGTCCATGCCCATAATCCACAGTCTTTGGAATCACTGGAGCTGTGGGTGCAGCAGGGAGGACTGACTGGTAATCTATAGCAGCAGGCTTTTTATCCCAAGACATGGGTTCAGTTGCAGCTGTCTGTGCAGCTGCAGACATGCCCTGAGAATAACAGATTTGATATTTTATAGATATAACAGTTAGGTATAATATTGCAAAGTAGTAGTATTAACAAAAATAGAATTAGTGAATATAAGGTAACGTAAAACAAAAAGTCTGCCTAGTGTCCTCTAGGGGCCACGCTGCTCCTTATATGCCACGTGGCAGACGTGTTTTGAATCAGCTTACATGACCAATTCTTACAGCAACACTCTCTTTAGAATGAGGCTAACTTAGTTAAGTGTTAGTGATTATCATTTACCTTCAAAACATTCCTGACATCCGGTGGGATCTCCAGACCAAGAAGACCAGCAGGAAGCTCAGACATGACATCAGCTGGTGCAGGCTGAGGTTCAGGACCGGGGGTCTTCCCTTCCTGCAGTTCCCTGCAGACCCAAAAGAATGGAAGATGGAGATGATATTTCAAATCTTGGAAAATAATACAACACTGACTAGATGCCACAAGAGCGAAGTAATGTCATTTGTGTGAATCTAACATATAAGATTAATATATAATTAATATTATATAATGTGTTATTCAATGATTAATGTCTAGAAATTACCTAATGAGTTTAAGCTCTTGAGCAGCTTTCAAGATGATCTCGTGCTGACGCTGGGAGAGAGCAAGTACATTCGCTCCACTTGTTCCTTGTGGTGCTGGTTCAGCAGAGGTCTCTGGTAAATGTGATACAGGCGCAGTAGGGAGTGGAGGTGGAAGTTTATCCAATGAAGGCTCTTCTCTGCGGTCCTCGTAGCGAGGTCTGTGATCTTCATAGTCAGGAGGATACCCTCTCTCTGGTGGTGGAGGTAGTCTAGAAGACCTATCCCATTCTGAAGGTGGTGGTGGGTATGGTGGCTCTTCCTGTCGGTACTGTGGCTCATCCCTATATTCACGGATTCGAAGTTCTCCTCTTCCCCTGTCTTGCTCATCATATGGATATGCATGACCCCTTTCCCTTTCATCTAACCAGCGGTTATCCCTGTAGGGCTCTGGGGGAGGTATGCGGGGTGGATAGTCCCTCTCAGGAGGAGCACGCTCTCTATCCCATTCCGACTCATAATACTTAGCCTCATGCCGATAGTCATCAGAAGGACGGTCCTGTGGTGGCCTCCAGCGATACTCATCCTCCCCATGACTGTAATCCTCAACATAAACCTCATTATATCCCTCTTCATATTCCTCATGGGTTGGACCTGGCCGCCACATACCTCTTCCTAATCCTCGACCCATAGGTCTCCTCCTCATTCCTCCCCTATCCATTATCTCATGTGGAGGCATAGGGTGGCCTCTGCCATGTGCCGATTGCCACCCTAATTCTCGCTCCACTCCTTCATCGTACAGTGGCTCCTCCATAGGATCCATCATTTCGTGGGGTGGTGGTGGTGGCACACGACGCCTGCCTCTTCCTACATCGGGATGCAATGGATGGCTGTGAGGGTCATGTCCATGGTACATGGGGTGCCTTGCTGGATCAATTTCAGCATTGTCAGTGTCCATACCATGACCTAATGGCTCACGATCCATTGGCCCATGTGCTGGGTGAGGAGGGCGTCCTCGTCCTTGGTGCAAGAAACCAGGATGACCACGTGGGGGCCGACCCCTGCCAGGTGGAAACGGAGGTCTCATTCCTCTCATTGGAGGTCTTCTTTCTCCCCAGTAAGGGTCATCTTCCTCTGTGTACTCCACTGATTCAGGTTCTTCCCAGTGCCTGTCCACTGGATCTCCTCTTCCCATAGGTGGTCCCCCTCTTCCCATAGGTGGACCCCCTCTGCCCATAGGTGGACCCCCTCTACCCATAGGTGGTCCCCCTCTACCCATGGGTGGTCCCCCTCTACCCATAGGTGGACCTCCTCTACCCATGGGTGGTCCCCCTCTACCCATAGGTGGACCTCCTCTGCCCATGGGTGGACCTCCTCTACCCATGGGTGGACCTCCTCTCATCATTGGAGGCCCTCCTCTCATCATTGGGGGACCCCCTCTCATCATTGGGGGACCTCCTCTCCCCATGTGGGGTCCTCCCATGGGCTGTTCATAATATTCTTCTTCTGTTGCAAAGTGATGTTCCTCTGGCATCCACATTTCTTCAGGGGGCACCTCAGATTCCTCGCCACCAAACTCCTCATATGAAGGATTCTCCCAGTGATATTCTTGCTGCTCCTCTGGCATCCCCATGTTCTCTTGAGGTGACATGTAGTCATAGGACATATCTCCCACCTCCTCCCCAAGCGGGACAGTGTTTGGTCCCCTGAACTCTCCACGGCCCCTCTGCCCACGACCTCGCCCATGGACAGGCATTGGGGGCTGGCCTCGTCCTCTACCAGGCTGAGGCCTTGGAGGCTCTGGTCTTGACTGCATCTGGCCAGAAGCCTGTGGCTCCTGTTGGATTCCTGGAGGCTTTTGAACCATTGGAGGCTTGTTGTTTGTCAATGATCCATCTGGTTTGAGGGGATTCTGAACAGCAGTATTTTTTGATGCCACAGTAGAAGAAGCAGTTACTGGAGGCTTGCTGTTGACAGGTTTGGGACCTTCACTCTTGTCAGCAGCATTATTTGCATCTGATTCCTCTGACGTTGTGTTTAATGTCTGAGGAATTGGGTCACTTTGGACAAAAAAACCCTCATTTCCAAGCAAGTTGTCATCTGTCAAGTCCTCACCATTGTCTTTGTTATCTGGTTCTGATTCACTTTCTACTTTTTCAGACTGTGGCTGCGTGTCTGATTTTCCTGGAGTCTTGGATTCTGTACTGGAAGGTTGTTTAATGGCTGCATCTAGTTTAGGTTGGGGACCTTGCTGTTGTTTTTGCTGGGGCACAGGTGGACGTTCAAAGCGAGGTGGAGGGCCAGGGTGCCTTGGGGGTTGTTCAAATCTCTGCGGCTGCTGCCCAAATCGAGGTTGGTCAAATCTAGGTGGACCGTCAAAGCGCTGCCGTGATTGGTCAAGTCTGGGAGGACCATCAAAACGCTGTCGTGGTTGGTCAAATCTGGGAGGACCATCAAAGCGCTGCTGTGGTTGGTCAAACCTTGGGGGACCATCAAAGCGCTGCTGTGGCTGGTCAAACCTAGGGTTGTTTGGTCTGGGAGAAGAAAGACAACAAAAAATTTTATCCAAAATTCAAAAAAACATTCTTTCCAACATGGGAAGAAATTTAATATTCAAGCTGTAAGGACAGATTTGAGTTTAATATTTACAATCTAGGAGCTCATCAGACTGTTTGAAGTAGTTTACCTTGTTGTTCAGCAAAAGGTTCTCTTGAAATTCACCTTCAACTTCACCTACTGCACATCCTACTGATAAATCAGTTAACTAAGCTGTGCTAATTGGATAATTATGAGAATGAAGCGTCTGAGAAGCACAGTAAGTATTTTGGATTCTTCTTCTATCATTCTTCTCTACTGCAGATGACAAAATTACCAACAAAGACCATTTACCTACTCTGTAAGACGTGCTGCCTTACTCTGGAACAATAACAAATCTGAGGACTCCCCTGCTAGCTTGCCACCCAAGTGAGGTAACAGGGGTGCCAGAAACAAGTAGGTCAATGTCATGTCATGTATAACCTTGTCTGACTGCCTATCCTTTTCACCAATGTTCTCAGTACTCTATCAAGAAGCTCGTAAAAAGTCATCACTAGTGAGACAGCAAGCATCAATAAGATAGCAAGATTGATATGCTAGAATACAGATTATACTGGGTGGGGTAGAGTGACAGGGGCAGTGTGGGATACAGATTGAATTAGGTGTCAGTTCCAATTTATTCAAACTAGATATTTTCTTTAAATGACAGCCATATCCCAAATATGTTGTGATGTATTTTTTAAAGTTAGAGGTGACAACCACACAGTAGTATGAAACAACCCCTACTGACCGTGGACCTCTAACACTGTTGAAGCTCGGTGGTTGAATAGTTGGAGGACCTGGGGGTCTGACTCCCATGCCGGCAGGGCCACCTCCTCTCACAGCGGGTCCAGCAGGTGTCTCCTGTTGTGGCCCAAACCCAGTGGGCCGTGGACCTTGAGATCTGGGACCAGCAGCGACTGGAGAATGCTGTATACCCAGGCTCAGCGACTGCTGCTGCATTTGCATATCTTGTCCAGGGAACTGGCCATATTGTCCTATCATTCCACTATTATACTGGCCTGCAGCAAATGGCACCATGGCAGTCAGAGTGGCCACCCTTTCTTGAAGGTGGGCATTGGTGGCATTCATCTGCTCCTGCCACTGCTTCCACTGGTGTTCATAGTCCTGCAGTTGGTCTTTGTGGGGATAGGTCTGGAACTGCTCATACCACAGGGAAAATGAGCGATCCCAGTCTTGAAATAAAGGAGTGAACTGCTGCTGTTGCATTTCATAGTGCCTCAGCTGCATCTCAGCAGACATTGACTGCAACAAAGGACATTAAGGAAAGGGGGATACCATTAATTTTTGGTTAAGGTTTTATCTTAAAAGGTACATGTACAATAAAGAAACCAATTCAATTCAATTCAATTTTATTTCTATAGCGCCATATCACAACAAAAGTCATCTCAAGGCACTTTTCATATAGAGCAGGTCTAGACCATACTCTTTAAAATAGGTATTGAGAGATTACACATAAGAATGAAAACTTCTCGATGGTGCAGGGGTTGAAGATCCCAGCTGTTGCAGCTCTTACATTGTCTTAGAGTATCTCTTGGATTGACTAAACATACTATGCTTTCTTTACACCTTTCATTTTCTGTACAGGTCATCTCAATACCAGGGAAAATAACCAGCCAGATTGTAGCTGTCAAAGGAACTACAATTTACCCACCTGAAGGTCTGTAGGTTGCTGAATCAACTGTTGATATTTTTCCAGGACTTGCTGAAGCTTTTCGTGATGTTGCATGAGAGCCTGGTATTGTATACCTGCTCTCTGCTGTTGCACCTGCTGCCACTGCGCTGCTGCAGCCTGTAATTGCTGGAGGCGGGCAGCCTCTGCTGGGTCTTGTGGGGCTTCAGGCTTTAAACAGAAACAAGGCAAGATTCAGATACAAATTCATACTTTATTGTCTACTCAGAATATTTAAAGCTGTGATGAAATTGAAGCAAAGCATGGCTCCCAAAGGATATTTTTGACATGGGATATGGTGTGGTAGTTTGTGATGACAAATTTCTGAGATGGAGGCAAGGCACCACTGATAACATAATACACAATCATTCAGTGTGTTACTTTGGTTTAACAGGCCCCGGGTATCAAACCTTAGTGGTTTTTGAGTACTGCTCAAATTGTTTTTGCAGCACCAAGTATCCTTAACTGTCAAGCACAGAAATGTGGCACGAATTATGGTATGGTCATTAATTGACATTGGACACTGATATGTTAAAAACGGCATATTTTTGTAAAAAAGAAAGAAAAATCTAGATAACTGTAATTACAACCAGCAAAGTGGGCGTGCCTAAACAATTAAAGACAATCTAGAGTCTAGATTCTAGACAATTACATTCAATGCACAGTCATTATTACTGTCATTAATTACCATTACAAGAAGAAAGAAGACTGAATGTGCTTGAGTCCTGTGAGTTTCACACATTCATGGCATGGCAGTTATCACAAGAATTGGAGTTACACATCTATGGATATGATGGTGATGGGAGAGTGGGTGTTGAAACTTACTGTATCAGTCAATGTAGGTGGTTTTCCCACATTTTCACTCTGAAAATTCATGCAAACAATACAAACAATGTTTAGGTGTCTTGATAATTGGATCTGTTTAGTATACTTGGTTTAAGACAGGATTTGACATGTTCTTAAAGGCTGACTATGGCACTTTTCATATCATTTCATTAAGTAGTAGTTCATAAACCAGGCCAATAAATGAGAATAATCTGTACCAATTTACAGTTTTACAGAATTATCTGCAGCATTGTTCCATTTATAGAACACACAAAAATGCAGCAATTACTAGATATGTAGACAACAGAAGTTACAACATTGCTACAATTTTCTTGAAGTGTTGTGAGCTGAGAATATTTAATAAAAACATTTTAACAGAAAAAATGAATCCCTAGCTCACAACTAAAAAGCCAAAATAATAATAAATAAACATGGTTAACTAGCTGCTGTTACAATGCATTAAAACAGCGAACTGTTTAATTTTTAAGTTATGATAAAATTTCCATCACTGACTACAGCAATCAAAGCCCAGTAATATTTTTGTCACAAACCGGATGTGCAGCCTTTGAATAAACACTGGTTTATTAGAGTTTTATGTCTTGTGCATTGATTCATTTGATTTCATTTATGAAGACACTAGTTAGCATGCTACAACAATGTAGAACTTTTGATGGACAGTTTAAAAAGTGATCAAAGTTGATATCATCATCTTTTATTCCACACATTCTTCTTCCCTGTCAAAACCTGACATCTACATTACCCAAAATGCAACTCAACGGTTTGTTTGTAGGTTCAGGCATATTAAGAAAGAAACAGCAAATGTATCCTCAAGCTGTTTCGTGTCAAGCAGAAATGAGGAGTGGGCTACAGAGGTCTGGTATTGTCAAGTCCTCAGCTCCAGCTCAAATTGACTCAACTTATACAAGTTTTACCACATATGTAGCAGTATTCTTGCAATATGCAAAAACTGTCTTTGATGTTTAAAATGAATGGAATTCCCATTTAACCAAAACAAGTTTGACTGCTTACCTTAACATCTCTCTACCATGTTAGGACTGCCTACCTTTGCATCCACAGGTGGTGGAGGTGGTACTGGGGGTTCGTCTTTTGGTGGAGGTGGAGGGGGTGTGCCTTTTGGTGGTTCTGATGGAGGAAGAGGAACTGCTTGGCTCAGGGGTTGTGACACAGAACCATCACTCTCTTTGTGATTCTGTTTGGCCTTCTCTTGCTTCAACTTCTGTAGGTTCTGAAGATGCTGTTTGTACCAAAGCTGCTGTTGTTCCTGGATGAAACAATTTCAAACACGTGTCAGAGTATGTGAGGAACCTTGCCCTATTCTTAGTTCAGTAACTTCCAGGGATTTATTTAACAGAAAAAACATAAACACTTGACACAGGGCCTTTACAAACCATGTAACAGATCACATGCTGTCAGCAAGTCCACTTGATATCTATATTTAAATTGGGTATGCTGAGCATACCCAAGTTGTTATTTGTTTATTTAATGAACTTTTTATTTGTTATTGTGTTTGTGTGCACAAGAGTGACATATCCCACCAACATAACAGGACAGGGACAGGCACATATAATGACCAATGGTAGATAAATGCCATCAAGCAACACTTAAAGAGAGCCCAGAAAGGGGGTCACTTCAAGTAACATCAATTAAATAAAGTTTGCTCAAGTGTTCTTAAGTTGTAGGTTCTGCTATAGTTAGAGCAACGAACGTGATAACAGATGAATAACAATGAACAAATGATATCAGATTTAGCACCCAAACATTTCAAAACAAAGTGATCCAGAACTTTACCTGCAAAGGTAAGGATTTGTCGTCTTCTGTTGCGGATGAATCCTTCTGGTTGGCCTCTTTAGTCTTGGGGGCGCCGCTGTTCTCCGGTGGTTTTGATGAAGGAGGCTCTGGAGGAGGACCCGGTTGAGGCTCGGTGGGATGCGGTTGTGGTGGAGGCGGAGGCGGCTGCTGGTGACCCTGCTTGGGAGCAGCGGGGCCTCTCGTCGGCTGAGCCGGAGTATCGTCTTGTTTATAGTAGGACTGAGCACCAGCATTGTTGTCTGAATGTCCTGGGCCCTCTGAATGCCACGGTGACCCTGAATACCCACCACCATACGATCCAGCACTGTTGCCGTGCTGTAGCACAGACTGGAGCTGTTTCTGGTGCAGCATTTGTAGCTGCTGCATCTGCTGGAGGTGCTGCTCCTGCAGGCTGGAGAACAGCGAGCCGCTGGACGGGGCCTCGAAGCTGCCGAACCCCGTGGCCGGTCCGACGTGGCCGGGACCCGGTTGCTTACGAGGCCCAGGCCCTCCATAGTTTTGCGACTGAGGTCCACCATAATTTCCCCAGGAGGGGTACATTGTTAGGAAGCGAGGCGGTGTGCACGGCCTTTGTGCTCATATACAGCCGGGCCTGAGTGGCTAATAAAGCTAACAGCTAACGTTGACCTACCTTTTGTAAAATCGATAGCTACATTTTCATTTCCAGGCTGGACCAGGCAGCATTAGATAGAAATTCTAAATACCACTTATATGGTTAAAAACAGTTCTTCGTTAAAGATATAAATGTGCACTTTTAGCCTTATGAAAACAGGCCTATGTTACAAAAACGTTCACACACAGCAGTGTCGAGGAACGGCTAATGCACGTCACTGATGACGGAAACACGTCGCACTTCCTCAGGTGACCGCTTCCGCTCATATCAACATATAAGTTATGATTTATGTTATGAAATATGAAAATAAATGTAAAATATTTATACATGAATGCTGTTTTTCAAATAACATATCCAATGTTTACCTTTTTCCTCCAGGCTTTACACATTTGATAAACTAAAAATATATAGCCTGCACAGTCATTTTAGAAGAGCATTTTTGAGAACACTTCTTTAATTTATTCATTATTATTTGATTTATTATTGCTGTTATTTAACTCACCGTTCTCGTGCTTTCAGTTCTGTATTTTCTTCTATAAGATTTCTTTGTGCTTGCCATATACATTGATGAACACTAGTGATAAAATGCTGAGTGAATTAGGTTTCTTTAGGGAAAAAACGTATCACATTTACACTCTTGATGTTTTTTATCAGCTCAGTAGCAGCAGTAGCTGTGTCATTCACCTTTGATAGCCATGTCTTCTACATCAGTTATGCCGTGTTTATACTGTCTACTGTCCCAATTGATGTATTATGCTAATAATATTTATTCTTACTTAATTCACCAAATGCATATATACAAAGGGACTGACTGACTACTCTGTTACGTGGCCACCCACACTAAATACATTACATGATGCCCAACAGCTGACCCTGGATCTGTAATTTTACCACAAGAGGGAGACATTTACAAAGACATTTGTACTCAACAAGGAACTACTGACTACTGAAACAACAACAACAACAGCAGCAGCAGCAACAATAATAATAATTAAAGTTATTTTTAAAAAAGTAATTCAAATCAACTAAATTTCATTCATTCAAAAATGCATTTATTTTAACAACATAACAATAACATAACAACATGATTACTGTAAATTCTATATGAAACAGTACATCAGAAAACTGAAAAATCTGTGAGGATAGACCAACAGTGTGTGTGCCCATACAACCTATAGTAGTTTGTTGTCTGAACAACTGTGTGACTTCAGACTTTTGTTTGTGTTTAGAAATGGGGGTGGGGGGGTGGGGGGGGGTGCTGCAGTGGGAGGTAAAAAACCAGTGACTTTAGGTTGCCCTTGAGGTCTGATACACACAAGAGTATTTTTTGTCTTAAGATCACCAGTAAATCTGTATTAATTTTGACCAGAACCACTTAAAAAGAATCGTTAAAGCGGATTAATCAAGCCCGTCCTGTTTAATGTCTCCCGTTAATTAGTTTGTCAGCAGTGTTTTAATATCGCCTAATGACTTCATATTTCACTGATGACATTAAAGGGGTGTTAAAAGAGGGGAAATGGCCCATTCAGGATTCAGTTCTTTCGCTTAAGACGCCCTCGATGAATAAGACAAGGTCACGGAGGCCTAGCCTTTAGGGAGAGATACATTATCAGGGGATGGGGGTGGTGAAATCCCATAGAGGAAGCTCTCTCCCCTCTAAAACAGCATGACGGGCACAATGTGATACAGTTCTGTCTTAGAACAATACACTGCACAGGGAATTCATGCTACAGCTTAGGGCAGCCACACTGTATAGGATGGCAGGATAGCCCCACAGTGTACAATAACACTGATACTTGGTACTAATGCCTGGTGCTGTTTTGGAGGGGAGGGATGAAGGACTGAGGAGGACTGTCACAATGTTCATATATGCCTGTGTGTAAAAAACAACGTAAATAACAGTTTTCAAATGCATTAGAAGTTAGCCCTTTTCAATCTTCATCAGCACTTTCAAAAGCTCTCTAAGCAAGAACAAAGAAATCAGAAATCGTAAAGTTGTAGCTCACAGTATTGAGGACACTGCATTTTCTCTGTGATGAAAATCCTATGTTAAACAAAATGCTCAATGGTGGCTAATGGATCCCGAACAAGTCCATGCACTGCTTCCAAAATGCTTTGTTTGACAAATCAATTTTCCCATAACCCGGTGAGGAGAAAAGTGATGCAGATTGATCGCCCCCCCTGACTTTGTTTCCAGAATATTGTTTGATGGCTGGATAGATTAATTGGTATGACATTTGAAAGCCTTCTCTTGACTGTCAGCATCCAAGCCTCTCTACGCCAATCGAACCCTGGTCTAATTGTCTCCTCTATGGTACCTCACTTCACAAATTAGAAACTGTGCCTCTATAAACTATTCCCAATGTAAAACCCAAACAACATCACCCTGCTCAATCAGACTGTGGTTTGAATAGGGGGGGGGGGGGGGGGTTGATGCTGGGCCGATAAGATAGAGCGCATTAAAGGGCATCACCCAAAGCGCTGTGCCAGCACATCTTCCTCTCAGCGCAGTAGATCTGAAATATACAAATCAGACCTCAGCAGCTGCTCCGAGTACACAGGCTCCAGACTCATCAATCTGGAGCAGTTCATACTATTTGAATCTTAGTTAGGAGCCTGATTTGGATTTGGACAACTACAGCACAGTGAGGAACACACAGGAGGAGGGAAATCATCTAAAACAATGACCTTGCAAATGCTGGTTAAACATGTGACCCTCAGACATAGTGTTTAGATGTGTTTTTGCTTGTGGCTGTCTTAAGTCTATGTTATGACATGTAACATTGTTGCTAAGACCACAATCAACAGCTCTCTTTATCACAGGCCTTTTTCATCAAACACATTTTAAGATAAGTAAGAAAAGCACGAGTGTAAATAATAAAATGAATGATGGCTGAATTCAGTTTAGCTGCTTCCAGATATCATTAACGCTGCCTCACTGTCAGATTGTACGGCTTGACTCGAACACTTGAGCAGAACAGATTCATCATTAATGTTATAGACACCAGTCTCTCTTACAGTGAGAAGTTAGACTGTCTGCTGTGAAAAATGTCTATTAAATTCAAAGTAGGATTGATCTAATATACTGAGAATACAACTAATGATTCAACTTATGCTGTGCTCTTCTCCACTTCCTCCTGATCTTTTATCTTAATGTCTTTTTACTGTATTTTAGTTTGTTGTTGGTTTTATTCAGATATTCTTAAATCTTTCATTTCTCTTGCACTGATTTTATCCCCACACTACTTAATTGTAAAGTACTTTAAGTCAACTCTTGTTGTTTTTAAATGTGCTATATAAATAATTTATATGATTCTTCCAGCAATGTGATGGAAACTGAGCCTTTATTTGTAAGGCACTGAATTTACTGGATTTGCCAAAAATCTAGTTATTTTGCCTGTTAAGTGTTTCTCAACAGATAAAAAAAAAGATTTTACTCACTGTTATGGAAGATATTATGCATAGTGACCATTTCCAACACAAACTAATAACTCTTCTGTTTTATGGATAAAATATGGAAACTGGCACTGGTGTTGTTTTTGTGACCATCACCAGTACTTTTCCAGGAGTACACATTAAACCATATAGTATAATACACTACACACAGAATGTAATACATTTAGAGCAGTAATCTACTCTCAAAGAGAAGAAAAGGAAAAAAAGAAAAGAAAAGAAATGCCTAGCCACAGTTTTCGAAATGCAGCATTACAGCACTGTTTATATTAATTTCTTAGTTTACTGTATATTGTGCTCATTCAGTTCATGCCTAACTCCAGTTGTGGTTCAGTAAACAAGGGAAGAAAATGAAAAAACTTGAGTAAGAATATGCTGAAACTGAGCTTGTGCTTTCTCAGCTGTTATCTGCGCATGTATCATAACCAGACGCAGACAGTTCTGCATGATATCATATCTAAAAATGAAACTACTGAAAACAGATCTGTTTTGGGGGTAAAAGCAGATGGAGACAGTTTGGTCTAAAATACTGAAACAGTCAATAATTTATGGTCTGTATTCTAGTTATTTTTCTACTAAAAAAACAAAAACAAAACAAATTTCCTCAAATCAGATCAGACTGTAGTTAGTAGAGTATCTGCCCTCCACATTTCATCACCATTTATTTATCATTCACAATGACTAATTGCCTGACTTGACTTCAATTTTGTGGGCTGGGATCCTCACAGAGCAAGCTGCTCAGCCGCCCACCTCCCTTCACTCGCCGCACCTCCCTATCACCCCAACACACCCACTTGCCTTTGAAAAACTGTAATTGAATGAGTTTATGTCGTCAAATTGATTAATCATATTAATTTGTACTTATTAGTGGGATGGTTGAAAGCGATGACAATTAGATTAATGAAATTAGTTAATTCTTCCTACCCACACTATACTCCCAACTATAACGAACCAAAAAAAAAAAAAAAAAAAAGCATAGAGAGGGCGACTTATGACAAAATTGGCAATCAAGATTTGGCTGCTAATTGAATGTCTGCTTTTATTAATGATGAGGTTTATAAAAAGACCTTGAGAAAGGAATATTAATTGATTAATCAAAGTGCTCCAAATTAAAGGGGGAGTACACAAAGCAAAGGTCTGACAATTTGCCTCACATTTGATTGCTGCAGTGTCTTTCACAGGATGGTAAATAAAAAATACTCTGTTTGCTGATACCTGGCTACAGAGCTGTTGTTTTTGCTGTGAATAGAAAAGTTTTTTTTAAAATCTCATTTTCTTTCAATATTTTGTGACTAAAAACATCTGACTTTACAAACCCTGACATTATTTGTGTGTTACTATATTTAGATACTGGTGAAATTATGTCATCTTTATATTACTGAGGAAACGAGTCTTTCTTTGTCAGTAGACGTTGAGATGATGAAGAGGCACCACTGAAATAAAATGTTGGACTTTACAGTAAAGTATAGAAGTTGCCTGACCACAGATCAGTTCTGCAGGGAACCACATGTCCCAGCGGGACCATAGCTGTACATTCATCATGCCTGTTCGCCTGTAGTGGAAAAACAAAATCCACATAAATATATGTAAATTTAAGTAAACAGAGTGTGAGATCCCTCGAGCCGATAGGCTGCTTTGAATTTCATTACGCAACAATGTGTCTGACGGTTATAAATGATGCTCATGAAAAAGAAGTGATCGTTCGATATGATAACTATGAAATGTAATAGTTTATGCCACCATGAATCTGATTGTAACATCCACACTATTAGAAAGGCTGATAAGAGCATTTATGACTATTTGCTTTGTGTGATAAAGGGAAGTGGCCTGTTTGATTAATATGAGCAGCTGGCTGGCTCCAGGTTCAACAGACTGTGTTGTTGCATATAAGTTACAGTGGCGGTAATGGGTTGGTGTATATATACTAAACTGTCACACATGGGAGATAAGCAGAATTATGACTAACACATTCTACATTTACAAAGTGTGATGTTTGATATGCATACTGTGTAAATGTAGGTGAGTAATGTTTGTGTTTTCAGTGAAGAAATATTCACCTCGATGCCAAGATGCTATCTGCTCATGTGGGCTATACAAAAGTGTAAAATAGGTCGGTTTCCACATTCAAAAAACATATAAATCTTGCTCATAGTTGTGCTGCTGGGATGGATTACACCATGACTTCACCCGTTCAGTCAGTGTATTGGGTCAGCATTTTTTTATGCACTTATGTAGCTTACATTCTTAGCCCATTCCTTCAATATGCAGGAATTTCTTGCCAGTGAAACTAACTTCTTCAGCTAAACCACAGACGCTTCCTTCAGTAACATTATATTTTTTGTTGTTTTGTGTGTTTGACAGGCTTTCCTAACTATGTGATGGACAAGTCGTGAAAAACAACAACAACAACAATAACAAAAACAATCAATTAACGCTTTAGATTTTATAAAACATTTGGAGAGTTTTCTCTACACACAATAATTCCAGACACACAGATGCACATGCAGTAGTAAGTGTGATAAATGCATAGCTCTGTATACTGTGTATGATTTTAGCTGGAATGTTTTTTAATATCAACCTAACAAATTTAATGTAATTTGGCTGCTGTTTCCTGACCTTCTCCTGATGTCAAAATGTCACTAAGGGTTCTTATACAACTAAAAACCTGTTGTGAAACTCCAAATGTTCCCATTTGAAATTCCAGTTTCAGCCCTCTGAGTGGGAGTTGCACCTGGAGGTTGGAGGCTGTTTGCCATGGGATGGGCACAATTAATGTGACATCCCACTGAGAAGTTGTAAACTATATAAATAATCATACACATGGTCCATTAAAACTGCTGCAAAGAAGAATATTGCATATAATGAATTAATTTGTATGACATCTAGGTTATATGTGGGGAATTCCAACTTGATCCATAATAATAATGTGAAAAATTGAAACAGCAATTAGTGTCACAAAGAACTCTGTGCACAAATCACACACTAATTCCTTATAACACTTGAACATGAAAAACATTTGTGATCAAAAAGTGATGGAGAAGAGGTCCTTACCTCAGATTCACACACCCATTACCAGCCATAATGTGCATCTTAACTGGAATGGGTGATTTGCTATTCCATGTGTAGATCTCATAATCAAGTCTCAGCATAATATGTCAAATTCTTTATTCTGTCTTCTTTGGTTTGACCAACAGCTAAAACATAAAATTTAAATATGAATGTAAATATAAAATTTTAAATGATGTAAAACAGATAAAAGCAGCAACTAAACAATTAATTGAGCAATTGTTTTAATGTTTTTTCTTAATATTAAGCATGTTAACAGGAGGAGTGTGAACATCAGCCACTGGGAACTGAAAAAGGTGAATCTGCACAATGAACACCCATGGGACGTTGTTATTGGATGCCCATTTGCCAATACCTGCCTGCAACTCCGGGTCCCTAATGGCCCCAAACTATAACACTCAAACAGAAAATGATCTGAGAATTGACCACTCATCTTGGACCCAAACCCGATTCATTTCAAATCTTGATGTCCCACTGACAGGATCCAAACCTCTCTGTGCTGAATGTATTGACAGCCATCAATGTTTGACTTGATCAAATGCTACCGCACCAGTCAGAGGCCATCAGTGGTCAAGGCATCCTCATCGGCAAAATCTATCGTCTCAATTTACACAGTCCATCCTCTTTAAACTGTGCTATTGATCTTGGCCTAGGTCATGGAGGTTTGGCATCAAGGTAGGGGAAAGGTAGAGGGGTGGGGGTGGACTGGAGAGTAAGGACAGAGAGGGAAGAGAATAAGGACACAGAGGAAGAGGCTTCCCCTGGGTGTCTCCTGTGCCAGTTTCCACTTATTTAGCATTTGACCCTGGTCTTGGCTTTACTGCTCAATGTGATGGCCTTATTTCCAGCATATAGTCAATGACTGCCAATATTTTGGATGAAGATTTGTCACTGCTCCTCAACAAAAGCTTAAAAATACTTTAAACAAACAGGCTTGATCAATTTGAGGTCAAGGGTTTCAGTTTTGTTCAGCTATTCTATTCCCTGAAATTCCTTTTCTTGATTTTTGTCAGGTAAATATTTGAGTGAAAGTCAATATCAAACAACCACCCAGTGTTCAAATCACTTTTCCTGCTTTTTTTTTTTTTTTTTTTTTTTTTTTTTTACAATGTGACAGGTGCTCTGTACCTCTGCACTTACTGTTCAATTATGGGCACTTCTCATGGTCGCCTGTTGCTGCTGTCGTTATTTTACAGCTCCGTGCTTCAGTCCATTAGCAACACCACTGCCAGAGCAGAGCCGATAAACCATCTGGCCAGGCTCCTGAAACAGATAGCAGCCTCTTAATGGAGTGAAAAAGTAAAAGCAATTAATGTCACATTAGCACATCACTAATAAGGCCTGCCCTCCAGTATGCTGCAGTGAGAATAATCGGGTGGTTCAGACTAAGATGCATCCCAACAACCCTTCACTATTAGCGCTGACACTGAGTCCTGAACAAGGCCCTGTTAGGAGAATTAATTTACATAAACAAATGTAAAAAAAATAGTGTCAATGTCAAGTACTTTTTAAATTCAAACCTGTAATGATTTATTTCTTGGCCTCTTGGAGGCACTGACATGTCACCCCACCAGGTAATAGCATGACAAATGTGTTAGCAACATTAGCATTCATCTCATGTTTGAGGCTACTTTTCTGGCAAAAAGAAGTCTAATTCACTCTCACTTCAGCTCTGCTTTTGGTCTCCACCAACTCCTGAGAAAAAACTCCTGAGAAAAATTTCTGGCTCTATTGTTGATTAAAAATAATAAGAAGAAAAAAAATGCTTGTTTACTGTGTTCACCAGGTAGGTGCTAACTTTGTGAGTCTTCCATTTGGTTCTGGACAAGTAAAAGTGAACGGCCAAGCTTGTGGCTCTGTGAGGCTGTTTTTATGCACAATGGTGCTTTCTTCCTACATGCTAACATTAGTATGCTAACATACTGACAATGACAATACTAACATGCAAATTGAAATTTGACCAAATGACGAGTAAGTAAGGAGCACCATAGTTACAATTGTGAGGGGACCATGAATGTCTTTATATAAGTTCATGGCAAATCATCGATTAGTTAAGAAGATATTTTAGTCTTGACCAGAATGTTTGTCAGTCGTAGCTGATCTAAAGGTTAATAAAGAGAAACTTAAATGAAATCTGGAATTATAGCAGCACAAAACTGCAAAAATAAGAAATACAACTCTGATCAAGTGTTTATTATAATGAGAACATTATGTCGTTATGACAAGACACCAATTACCTTTAATGTTCTTTTGTTTCCTGTTACGATGGCAGCAACATGCTGCCATATGGGACATTAATCTGTGCTAAAAATTTGCTCCAAGTAAAGTCAACAGATCCAAGCCCTCATGTTTTCTGCTGAGCACCAAAGGCAGAAATAATGTTGTAAATTTTACAGTGCTCTCTGTGCTCTGGCCTCTTTGAATTCATCCCCCCGTTGTCATGACCTCCCTCACTTTCAGCTCTTGTCTTTGAACTGTAAGTCAAACTTCACACACCAGCGGGCCCCCGTCTCAAGGGCTTTCCCAAAAAACAATACATGTCCTTTCTGGCTTGAATGAGACTAGGGTTTTAAGATCTGGCTTAATTGTTGTCTTTTCCAGTGTTTAATTATTAAAAACACCAAAGCACTGTCACTGCTGCTGTCTAATTCCACTATGTTCCGCTAATTATGTTGTGTTAATAGAGGTTTTTCTGTTACGGCGTCACACTCATTAACTCAGCGGTGACACTGCCCTTAATTGGATAAGAGGCCATTAAGTCACTTTCTTTGATTAAAATTATTGCTTCCTTATACGCATCAACCCTGACATTAACTGGTTCAAAGCACGTGAAACACACAAGACATGTAACTTTCGTGATAGTGTGCATACAAAGTACTGCTATGTTGCCTTAAAGAAATAAATGAGATGTAAAAAGTTAATCAAAGTTGTATGTAATATCACTTAAAAAATCCTCTCATTCCAGCTGCACATACCAATACAAAGAAAAATCTGCACACCTTCCATATCAGGGGAGGTGTGTCACTCGATGCTGCATATTCTTGTTGCAGAAACAACACAGCCGTATGTACACTGTAGGTTTAATAAGGATCAGTCTAGGAAAGAGAAGCTCCACAAACCCTCCAAAATGTCAGACACTGCAGTATCATCACTCACAGTAAATGGCCTTCTTTCTCCAGCTTCTCCCTTTGTCTTTTTTGTTGTGATTCTCCTGGGTCCAGTGTGCAGCGGTGATGCTGCGAACTGATATGCAATTATTTAAAGCAGCTTGTAAAATGCAAGCTTTCAGGTCAGCTAACGGAGCAGCTGAGTGATGTGTCTCTCCAAAGTCAGTGATTGAATTTCACTACAGTTAATCTGTGTAGAATTCAAGTTATCCTGTTTAAAGCTCAAGGTAAAAAAAAAAAAAAGAAGCAGCTGACCATGTTGTTAAATCAATAGCACTGCCTGCCATCATGTTTAAACATCTCAAAGTTAATATCAAGCAGACCTCCACTTAACATAAAGCCCAATATAGACAGAAAACATACTGACACCACCACTGCTTTCAAATCCCCAGTACCCCTGTTCCCATACCCACACATGCCCTCAATTACCCTATGAGCACCACATGTGCAACATCATTAATAAGATCCACTAATAATGGTGGCGAGCTCCATTGGCCGTGAGTGAGATTTGACTAATTACTGTAATTGTATTGGAGTCATGCTCATTAAATATGAAAATTGTGTTCTGTGAAATGAATGGGGTTTCATGATCACTCTTGTATGGACAGGCAAGAAATAAATTAGAGAACAGTTTCTCGTTGCGCAATTAACTACTGCACACACAGCATCCTGCCACACCCCCCAGTCTGGTAATATACTGTGTGTGTGTGTGTGTGTGTGTGGTGTGTGAGTGTATTTTTGTGGACGTTTGCCAATTCGCCATTACTTGTTGCTTAAGATTCTCTTTACACATACTGGATGCATGACCTGCTTGCCCATGAAACGTGGAAATGTTATTACTGCACACAGCATATAATTGCAATTGTAATGATTTTTTCTTTATTTGTCAGCTACATTTAATTCATTTTTACATTTTATTTGATATTACCAGCAGCTTATATCAAGTGCTTTCTCTTTTCTGTCATAGTTGTATGAGGCACAAGGCACAATAAAACATCTACATAGACCAAAATTCATTTCATTTTTTTAAATGTTGCAATTTTTGGGTTGCGTATGGGAACCTGGAAATGCTGAATCTTTTATTTTTTGAATTGTACAACCAGATTGTGTGATCACATTGCACAACTGACAAAAAGCAAAGCACAAGCTGCTCTATATTCTATGTTTTACAGCATTCATGACATTTCTGCCCATAAACAATTAGTCATGAGCAACTTCCAATCCAAACACACCAGTCTCCTCCCTTCACACACTCAGGATGTGCCAGTGACTCTTTACTGTAACTTTTGTTCATACTTCTTTCTATCATCTCCTGGGATTTAAGCAGCTGTCAGGACTCCAGAGCCTAGACGACAACGTCTGGGAGTGGCTACGTCCCCGAGGAGCAGAGCATCTTTTTTTTTTTTTTTTTTTTTTTTTAACCCCCACTCCTCCTGTTTCTGCATACTCAAGTTGTTTGAGAAATCTTGCAATGCAAATGTGGTACTTACCTTTACCGCCCAGCAACAAAACTGTGTCACACTCAGTGGCTTTCTGTGAAAGCCCTGATTTTGTCTGAGGAGATATAGAGGTGAGGAGAGGCAGGTAAACAAAGCATAATGTGGAGGTCAAATGCTAATGAGTGCTCCATTTGTTACGTCTGGCTCCCTCCAAAGGCAAAGTAACAACGTCAGAGGCGCCCAGACATAATAAATCATCCAAATAAATAATAAAGATTCAGAGAAGACTTCATTGTGTTCATTGTGCCACCTCAAATGAATTTACAGCCCAGTCCTGATTTCTCTCATGTGGCCTTATTTAAATTGTCCCATTTTAAGTATGAGCCTGCCTGAGACAGCAAGATGCTTGCAAGTCCATTTTCAGGCCTAACACCCTACCATATAATTTCCATCTGCTCACTGGTTAATAGGGTAAGACCAGAGAGAACCCCACTATGAACTGTAATGTAACTTGCTTTAGTTGAGATACAGGCCTGCGAGACTTGAACAGATGCAGTGCCATGCGGGGTTTGCAGCTGTTGCGAGGCCTTAGCAAAAACCCACAGCTGTCCCCTCTCCGTCTGAGTCCCCAAGTAAAAGGAGACCGAAAAAGACGGACGTGACTGATGAGGTGATGAAAGATCCAAAGAGGCAGGTGGATGAATAGTATCACAGGTAGCAGAGTGCACCATTATGATGCATATCTGATGGTTTCTTTCTTTCTTTCTCCCTTCCCTGCCTCCCCTGTGCTCCCTGTGTGGTGTCACTACCTATAGATGGCGCTCAGCTCATTTTGAAAACATCTGCCTTTCTCTGGGCTGTCCATCACAAAGTGCCACAGACTGCATGGTGGTGGGGATGAGCTGCGGAGAAAGGCACCCTTACCTGTCCTTGAGCCAGGCGAAAGAGAGAGCGAGAGGGAGAGAAAGAGAGAGAGAGAGAGAAAAAAAGAGTAGATTCAGCATGTATGTACTCTGTAGCCGGGAGCCATAAATCATGACCTTCTTCAATTTACACAGGGAGCATATTGATGGTTTCCTATCTCCTTCACTCACTTTCACCTAGTTACATTGTCTAAGACAACACCACTCTGGGTAACCATGACTGACACTTTACAGCCTATTCTCAGTGGACTCTCACCTCAGCTGCTGAATAATCCTCACACAAGGCGAAGGAAGGGTGGGAAGTGTGAGCGTATGGCGGCGGAGCCAAAAGCTGGCCGTGACAGCACAAGGCTGCACTAACAGTGTGATCATAGATTTTCTGAAAGAGGTAGGCAACAAGGTTGGCTGATTAACAGACCATGGTGTGACAGTGTCAATGCCCCGTCTTGAGCACAGACAGTTTCTGACAACCGGTGACGATTTAAGGAGAATAAAACACGGTTTACAAGATGGAAAGTCACTCTGAGGACAGTGGGCCATGCCCTAATTCCCTTCTACATGGCTGAAAACAAAGGAGAAAGAACTCACAGTTGTGTGAGAGAAGCAACTGATTATGCCTTTTCATCCATTTCTGAGCCATTTCTTTCACTTCTCTCAGTTTTTTTTTGTTTTCAGTTTTTCCTCATCAGTCTCATCAGTGTCAATGGATAACGCCTACACATTGACTACTAAAACACTGGTAATACTGATATACTGTGCAGCGCAATCCACAAGTTAATACACAGTTGTTATTTGCAGCAATAATGTGGAGTGGCGGGCGCAGCCGTGCCAAGAGGATAAATAAAAAATGAAAAAGTGACAAGCCCATTTATTTGTTTAATTCAATCTTCTGTTGAGAGATCTTTTTGCTGGACATCATAGTTGATTTTGTTTAGAGGAATGGTTTGTGGCAGGCTGATTAAACACAGACTTACTCACCCCACCCCCACCCCTGAAGCCCCCGTATTGGCTGAAGTTGAAAGCCCAGTAAATGAAATGACTTCCACAGGATTGCACCACAAAGGAAGGGAGTGTGTCAGATGTGCATTCAGCCAGTGTTGTAGCCAACGCAAGGTCAAACGGGACATTGTGTAGACAGCTAACCAACTGACAGTCAGGGGACGGGAGGATGCTGGTGCACCCCAAGGCACTGTCTTACTAAATGTACAAGTGCGCACACACACACACACACACACACACACACACACACAGATGCACAGGAACAAGATTGGTCACACTAGGCACCGTTTGACTGTACATTTCTTATCCACAGTGCAAGATGAGGACAAGACCGTACTGTAACACTGGATGTAGATGCCATCTAATCAGAGCATGAAATTTCTATCACTCACTATTATTTTGTTGATATCGCTCTTCACTAAAAACTTACTATGAACTATACTATTAATATGAAACAGCTAAATGCAACATTACAAGAAATCATATAGATTTACTTCTTATTAAATCTTTGCTTTGGAGAGAGTGACCTATTGTCAAAGCGTATTTATGAAACTCTTGCAGTATTTTTTTTTTTGTAATTTAAAATGACAATGAACACTATTTTACAAACACACACACACACACACACACACACACACACCTCCAGTGTATGTGTCTAATTCAATTTTGTCTTACTTACATCTACTGTGGGTGATGTTGAGGCTGTGCATATTTTCAATATGTTAGGAGAAAATGCAAATACAATATATAAATTAAAAAATGTAAATACATCGTATAGCATCATTGCAGGGTGAATACATTGTATCTCATGATTGTATCTTTTTGTTAAAAGCCAAAAATGGCTGCCTTATTCTGTGTCTTCACACATTTAAGTTCATCAAACTGGTACTTAAAATGCTTTAGAAACTCTAGGATACAGTGTTGTGGATGTTACCCATACTGGCAATCATCAAGAGGCACATGCATCCAAAAAGCAATATATATATGATATATAATATATAATATATATATCTATTATATATATTATATATATATATTCTCCCCAATTCTTTTTTATTCTAAAATGTCAAGACCATGTTTCAACCACACATGGTCTTCCTCAGGTGTTGGGGTCAGGGTTATGACCTGAGGAAGACCATGTGTGGTTGAAACATTAAGGTCATGTAGACAGCAGTGCATGAGCATTTTTGGTGTCCATCACTCTGGATCAAAGCGTCTGCCAAATGAGTAAACGTTGTAGATTGATTTCTTTCCGTATTCACTGACTTGAAAATATTTAAAGAAAGCCTTTGCAGTGTTTACATAAACCATGTGATTTTATTGTCACTGTACATTCAGTGCACTGTTAGATCGGACTCACTCCAAAAAAAGCATATATTTACACATAGGTACAGTAGGCATGAACACAACAAACAAAACACAAGAAAATGCCACACAATACTGTCCAGTGAAACCCAGCTGTGGTTGGCTTTTTGCTTCTCGGCTCTGACATTTTTCACATTTTTCCCTTTTTTGTCTTCCCAGCTCTGTGAACGTGTGTGCATAGTTACCCTGCCTTTTGCTGAACATAGGGTAAGTTTATAATTAAGATGAACCAAAGCTTTCTTTTAACTTGATTCATATATCACAATTGCTAACATATTGCTTTTGAGGGGAGTAAACCTCTTGGGTAATCACATGTCTATGGTACATACACCTAGCATGGTCCTTTATACACCGCGGACCAGAACGGCCAGGGAGGTTCCTCCATGTTTTATGTAAATCTCGTCATCTCAGAGTGCATGGAGATAAGATAAGTTCGCAAATGGAACAGCGAATAAGCAGCTTTCTCCTCCGAGGAATGTGTTCCCCAATTGCAGTAGGTTCATCTACATTTTTTTTAATACCCAGTCAGTGATGTCACTTTATTTCTGTGCCACTGATTCCCAGGAGGAACCCATGGCCCGCTTCCAAACCCAGTGTAATTTTCAAAATATGAATTGAGGTATAGGGTCTCGATGACTTCACTCGCTATATGTCCTGCTGTGCTGATAACCAAAATCGATGATAACACAGACTGTGTGTGTTTCGGAGACACAAAGACACAGAAAACAAAAATAAAATAATAGAATATTGAATATAATGGACTTATTCTCACTTGAGTTGACTCAATGCAGTGATTTGTATCATACAGCTTTTCAGGTGGGCTTTAAATATGTGTTGAAGTTGCTAATACATCATAAAAAAAATAATTAAATGGGCAAATTAAACAAATGGTCATTGCTATATTAATGCACAGCAGCTACAGTATAGTATGGTGAAATATGCACAATACATTTGCCGTGTACAGCACTGTACAGTTTGTCCACGCTGTAAACAAAGCACAACTAAATGTCACTCTGATGCTCCACAACACGAGGAACATAGGTGGCCATATTTGCCTTGCATAGCCCAGTGATCGCTCCGTTATGAAAACTATTACAGACACCCATGAAATCGCCTTTGTAAAGGTTTAGACAAACCCTCCCCGCTGTCAACCGAAATAAAATGTCTCTTGTCCCCAAGGTAGAGCCAAAGCAGAAATTTAATTGCTCCATTTCTATTGAGAATTTCAGCTTAGGAGACAATTAGAATTAATTGGATATAGTAGAACCGTTTTAGAACTCTGATAATAAATTAGGCATTTTTTCTTTTTATTTTCTTATATTAATTTGGGCGATGGGAAAGTTGGGAAACAATTATCTGCCATCAGTCTTCAAAGTGCACAGAGGAGGTATGTGACTGAACTCTGATCAGAGTCTGAGGGAGAGGGTCGCTTTGTCTGTTTTGGTCAAGTTTTTGGCCACAACATGTTCATTAATACTTTCACAACATGAAGAGATGGAGCTTGGTGAAACACAGCTGGATACTCAGCAGAATGAAGGTATTACTATTAATAAAATACTGTAAATAACATCCATATCTATGTGGAAACAGGCTGGCTCAAAATGCAGTTTATCAATGTTTCCTTACACTTTGGTTTGCTACTGTACGGTACGGAGGTGACACATCCCTAATTTCAATTGGGGATGAATTAGCTGGTTATACATTTGGGGAAGTGCATCATGGGAATTGTATTCTCTACTGTACTGGGTTATAATTATCTATGCATTACATTACAGTGAATCAATAGCATCGGTTCCTGTGGGGATTGTCTGTAGTTACTGGTTGCTTGGCTTCCTGTTTTCTTCCTGTTTGGGCAGAAGCTAATGGCACTTGACACTTTAAAGACACAATCGCTTTTAAGTGTTCTTATGATGTTTGTGTCACTAAAATCCTAAGAGCAGCTGATTAATCTATTATTGTATTATTCTGATCTTATGATAACTTGTTCTGTCCATCCTGCTCAGGTTATCAGGACAGGAAGAAATATGTCGATAACTGTGTCACATTACTCTGATTGCTTTCTTTGAATAATTTGGCAACTGGTTTACTATTGATATATATTACGCTCTAAAAGTTTACTATCACTTCTGGAATATACAGATTTATTAACTTAGCTTGTGCACCTCAGTGTGTCAGTGTTTGTAGAAATGTACACAGAGTACAGAGTCAGCACCTTCATTAAAGACGAGCTAAAAAACTGATCCAGAACATCAGTGAGCCATAATCTGAGGTCTGATACGTTCTGCTATTACTGATGTTGAGTTTTAGTTCAGAGGACAGTTCAAGTTATTCTCAGAAACAGAAGTGTCACTATATCGTTGCACATAAACATTTAAACTAGTCATCTGTTAAGAGGCTGCCACCTTAAATTCAGACGATCAGAGAAAAAGAGACTGAACATCCTCAGTCATAAAAATCATTATTTTCATTTGAACTAGCCACCTTGAAACTTAGACAGATCTCAAGGGTTGAGGGGAAAATAATTTCTCAAGGACAAATATTACTTCCCAAGCATCAGCTGTGGTCATCGTATGTACTCACAGGTCAATACAAGTTGAAGCATTGCCAACATAGTTTGGAAAATTTGTTTCAAATTTGGCAAATTGTCTAAAACAGGAGAAACCATGAGGAATTACGGCTATTTTTATCATTGATTAATCCACTGATTATTTTTTTGATTAACTGACTACGTGTTTTGTCTTTAAATCTTTAAAAAAAGAGTGAAAAATGTCTGTTATAATTTCCCACAGCCTGAGGTCACGTCCTCAAATAATTGACAAATGTTTTGTCTGACAACAGACCAAAACCCAAAGATATTCAGAAGAGAAGTTCAGATATGTTGAGTCGAGCACACAGACTTTGGTATCATGTACGACTGAGGGCTGATGTGAACCAACGCTGTGAATATAGTGACACTTGTTTGAGAATACGCCCTAAACAGGGGTGGGGGGTGGGGGGGGGTGGACACAAGAAAAAGCAAAACCTATACAATATATTGCAATCTAATACAGCACCATCACAACCTATAGACTCAAAAATGACCACAGAGTTGAATCAGCACCTATGTGACACAAACTGAACATTACAATCATCACAAAGGTTGTATTTATTGCAGGGCTATCGGGTTGCGTTAAAGAGTGTATTAGATTGCATTCAATTGCATAGATGTTGCTGATATTGTGCCCTTTGTCTGTATTTACATCAAATAAACCTTTACCAGCCACACAGTTTAGTTTAAACATTCTCTGCACAGAGTTTAGCTTATCATGTGTAGGTTTCACAGTTTGTTTAGTTGCCAATATTTCTGTATGACACTGAACACACAGAGAGGTGAGGAGTGAGGAGGGGGTTCAGTCGAGACGCTGCCAGTACAATACCCATTATTGCCACGTTTTTCATAGATGCTTAGTGCAAACTCTGTGTGAACTATGATCACTAGCCAACCACTGTCCTTCTGTAAGCACCAAGTTGACTATAACCACTGAGTCGATGAAGCTACTACGAGGTAAATATATTACGAGGAAGTTGAGAATCTTACACACCCGTCGTGATGGGTGGCACTTTCTTTGATGACGAATATAAGAATATGTCTAACAATTCTCCCCCCACCTCCCGCCCCCACCCAGTGCAATTTCACACAATATACAGTACACATATTATATGTAGACCAGTTAGAGACTATTGCTTTAACAACTGAGATTAGAAAATATCAAAGGAGGAAACAAAAACACATAATGTGGCTCTGTGGCCGCACAGTTCTTTAGGACATTTATATTAACACACTTCCATTTTGAGATGAAAATAAGATAAGAAACAAATTCACAGAAGCTTCAGGTGATATAGAGCAATGGGTCTCTGGTTATAACAAGACCTCAGTTGCCTGATTTCTGTACACAACATGTATATACATTATCATGATCCCACATCAATCAGGTTGATATTCACCCCCTTTTTAAACCATCTCAAGTTCCTTTTCTTTTATGTTTATTACCATTTAAAAGTGTTAAAATGACTCAGTAGTCCAAAGCTTTGTCCCTTCACTGTCAATTGGCACGCTGCCTTTATTTTTATGGGCTGTCTCTCACCCCTGCATTGGGTGATGCAGCTGTCTGTCAAACGTCCGTGCCCCGGGTGTCAAGCCTTGGCTTCCAACATCTCCAGGAATAGTTTGTGCATGGGGACTTTGCCCTGCATTTTGATGCTGTAGAAGTGCTGCACTGCCTTGGTGGCGGTCTGACGGAGCAGGGGCAGGGTCATTAGGAGCTTGCCCGCTCGCCTGGGGTCCTCTGGGTGCTGGGAGCCCTCAAAGTCCTGCAGGGCCTCATGGAGAGAATCCTGGAGCCTTTGGACGGCCTCGATGTTCTCTATGTGCATGGAGTCTGGAGCGAGGAGGGGGTGGGGTGGTGGAGGATGAAAGGAAGGAAGAAAGTATTTTAATCATTCATATTTTAAAGCTACATATTAAATGACAGATGTATTAAATGATGTGCAGTGTGACACAACAGCTACAGCTACAACTTGGTGTTTTGCAGTAGCATCAACTGGCTTTAAATTCTGCATCTTGCCTTTGCAAACATGCAATTTTGGAGAGAGGTTTTTCTCTTGTTAGTGGTTAATGACGCTCCTTAAATAAATGCCTTAGTGTGGCCAGGACTCTAGGGAGAGGGAGGAGAGGGAGATGTACTGTAGGTCTGTATAAATATACAGTGGGACGGGAAAAAGATTCATTTCTTTTGGTATCATGGACCACATACATCCCCCCTGCTAATGAATTCAGATGGCTGCATTACCTAGGATATCGTTCAGCGGAATGATGGCGGCAGATGGCCTTCATTTCCATAAGAAAGAGCAGTTGGCCCCCTTATGTATAGGCTCTAAAATAAAACCAGTTGAGACTTATTAAAAACTGCTCTCTATGTATAAGTCTACAAGTTAGAAAAAAAAAACAGGCTTGTCCTCTAAAGGACACACTGACAGAGAGTGTTTTAATGGACAAGCAGTGGTTTGCTTTCAGCCAATTTCACTGCACAGACTTACAGTGTCAGGTCTAATCTGTGCATGTATCATATCCACAATTCATCAACTGATAAAACTGTGCACAGCAAAATGTGAATCCAATTCAGTATTATAATTGAATCAAGACAATTCATCTTGGTATATCTATCAGAGGCAAATCGACTTGTTTCATCCCTAAACACAGTGTATTACTAACGCTACACCAAACGCAGCTGCTGATTGAAGTGTGTGAGTGAATTAGATCAGCCGTGCTATGTGTCATGAAAGTTGTGGAGTGAAGTAAGACCGTGTATGAACATGTAAATGAGGCAGAAAAAAGGAAAGTACAAGGCTAATTATGTTCCTAACTGACTGATTAAGTCTCTTTTACCAGTCGCCTTCTGTGTAAATTGCGTTTCTATCTTGGGAAATTAACTAGGCTATGTGGACCGCACATGTGTTCCAGCACTCTTCATTTGAAACCTTCATGTTAATACTGATCTGATCCTCGTTTGGCTGTGTGAGTATGTGAGTGTGTGTGTGTGTGTGTGAGGCAGGGAGAGGAGGGGAAAGAAAGAAAATGTTTTCAAATGTGTGTCAGTGTGTGTAAATGCATAGAGAGCATGACTGCTTTCACGTGTGTGTATGTGTATGTGTGTGTGTGTGTGTGTGTGTGGTGTGTGTGTGTGTGTGTGTTGGAGGAGGTTATGGGCGGAATGCAAAACTAACTTTGAAGAAACAATTTCCATGTAATCCGTCAGCAGCTTGGCGTCAATCCCGTCGATACTCCGCTAATTACAAAATCAATGGCCATGAATTTCCACAGCTGTCACACCCACAGGACCCCTGGAGCCGGAGCTCTCCGAGACCATGTTCAAACGAGCCGAGGCTGCCCTCTCAACCTCCCTGAGCCTCCCTCTCAACCCCCTGCCTTCCTCTCTCACACTTCTCCTTTACCTTTACATCCCTGTCTTTCCATCGCCCCCCCCCCCCCTCCCCTCCCATTTACACCCCTCCCTTACACACACACACACACACACACTTTCTCTCTCTCCATTCTCCCATGGAGAGTTTGTCATCAGAAGACTAAAGCTCTGGGCTCAGCATTTTTCATTTTTCAGTCAGGCAGGAGAAAAGACTCCTAACAGGCATTGATTAGTGGGGGGGACAGGCCCAGCCTCATGAAAAGCAAACTGTCGATACGGGCGCAGCATCTTCACATTGGAACAAACGAGGCCCGTCGCTCCCCAACGCTCATTCCACTCCACTTAACACATTTTATTGACAGCCCCTGTTTTCCTAATGAAATGCTAAATATATCTCCCTCGGCTGTGGCGCGCTGGCAGCTACTGTTATGGAGATGGAGAGAATGAGAGCGCAATGTGACAGCCACACACACACACACGCACAGACACACACATGTATGTGCACACAAATTAAAATATAGATGCACACACTCGGTCACACATAGGGGGTGTTAAATTAAACAGCCGTGCTCCTGACCTTTTTGTCCCCGTCTTATCAGGTATCCTTCAATGTGGAAGTGATCAGCTCACCAGATACAGACAATCACTTGACATTTTTTGGTTTTATTTCGTTGTTTGCTTTAATTAAATGCCAACTATCTCGATTTATTTGAGATTTAACATAGAGATGTTCCTTCTGGTCAAGCTCAAAGCACCTTTGTGTTTGTAGAGAGAAGTAGATTTGGTCAGTGGATTTACAATAAAGACAGTAACCTTTAAATCAATCATTTTTGTTTAGTCCTCAACCAGAACTAATTTTAAGAACACACTCAGTGTTTTTCATATATATATATATTAATGTGTTGTATGTATGCATTAACCCCTTCACATCCAGTTTACATTCATTTACACTTCAAGTAGATTTAAGCTTGAAAAAACAATCCACAGTCTGGCAGAGTTGTAGCCTACATTTAGTATATATTCTGTTTCATCTTGTTCCTGCTCTTCATTGATGCTATATAATACTTAATTCAAACCCAAGACTCCATCAATGTCTTGTCTGCTCATGTTTCCCCAAAATTCAGGTTGAAATACTGGGTAAATCTAGAAATTTTGGGATCTTCTCTAGAGCTTAAAATAAAAATCTGCGTGCTGGCTTCACAGCATGAGTTTGTGTTGCCTAACAGTGAGGTTAAGGTGGTTAACTTTACCTGAGTTGGCGAGGGCGATGGCTTTGAGTGTGACAAACTCCTCCTTCTCCATGCGCAGCTTCTTGTAGCGTCTGACCAGCGGCAGGATGGCGACGTGCAGGTCCAGCAAGCCCGAGATTCTCGCCTGCTCCTCGTCCACCATGTAGTCCTCGGCGTACACAATCTCATCCTCGCAGGGCAGTGAGCGAAACACGATGCTCAGCACCAGGATCTCCATCCAGGCGCTCTGCAGTAGACTCATCTGGTCTGCCAGCGAGAGAGTGGAAAAACCTGTAGGATTAAAGAGAAAATATGTTATTATTATTATTTTTCTTTCCAGGCATTGCCCTACAACCACATGGCAAAGCATGAGATCAATTCATTAATCTCACTGCACTTTAGCTGACCATTTTAAGTTGCCCGCATGTTTTATGGGCAACACAACACTGTACAATCCCCAGAGAAGCCCAACTTGAAACAGAGGCCGACCACTGTATGTGGTGGCTTAAGGGAAGAATATAAATCAGTCAAGTGGAGAGGCCTTTGAAACATGAGCTAGGGCTGCTTCACCCATCAAGCGTCAACAGTTCCTCGGTGACCCAGTACATAAGCACATGAGACGGCACTTAGTGAGGACAAATCCACTCCTAACCCCAACCACCTCTTATTCTTGTCACAGTAAAGAAGACAGAACATAACATTAATTCTTCTTTACAACAAAGAATCAATTCTGGACTTAAATGGGCTGAAATTAAAAGTTTAGGGTCATTTGTGTTGAGCGATGGAAAAGATTTGATTATGTTGCATTTTGAAAGATGATTTTAAAAAAAAACATCCATTGTGTAGTTAAAAGTTATTTACAGTTACAGTTACTGTATTTTTAAAACCTCAAGGTCCACGTACCAGCTTACTTATCAAAGTTTTCCACTGTATCAGTGGAGGAGTTTTCTCAGCTGCCTTGGATAATTCATGGGTTGTGATGTTATGTACAGTAAACTTTTTCTTTATGGTAATTTACACTTCTCTTGTAAAGTCACAGGACTGAGGAAGTATATACAAAAAGCAGCCTCAGCTACCACCCTGATAAAGACACAACAGCTGAAAACTTTTGGGGAATAAAGGACAGAAGAGCTGGACTTTAAATTTAAGTTTACACTGTATCTTGTTGTGTGTTTGCTCTTAAAATTTGTAGTGGTTATAACATGAAGTTATGTCGTAGACACAATTACTGGTATTAGTCAGTGTGATTATCACAGAGTGGAGTATTATGATCAGTATTATATCTAATATTCCACCTGATATCCTCCTCCTCCTTCATCCTTTATTCCCTTGTGTTCAACCTTCTGAACTCTGCAACAATTCATCCAAGATCTCGAGGTCGACCCATCAACTCTCTCCTCTAACATTCACACACACCACATCAAACAGACAGGCATCTGAAAGGACCTAAACAGCCACAATACCTTTCACCGCTCTATGGTGAATAGGAAGGTGACTGGGGGTATTGACCAGGGCCTTGAACCCACCACTGTGCTTACTTAAATCTGAGCTCGTATGGACGGGAATGGGGCAGGCTGACTTAAAAGAGGTCCTCCCGATGGTTCTTATCAAGCAAATAGAGGAACGATGGGAAGAGAGAGAATGAGGCAGAGAGAAAAGAGTGCTGGGGGTGTCATTGATTAGTAGATTGTAATCAGTCCACCAAATGCGAAGGGGGGATCGATCCAAGCCTCAGATCTGACAAACAGACAGTTGATGGAGGACATCCGGTACACGTTTAGTGGGGGGAGGATGGGAGGACTGCGGGATCACAGAATGTAGATACTGTAGGCTGCATGAGGAATTCATGAATTTACTCTCCATCCCCAAAAGACACTTTTCAGAGAAAATAAATGGGTTTAATCCTTTAAGGTGTATTTAAAGTAATCAGTGAGGATCAATGACTATACATGTAACATGTTAGTTGAATGGAAAAAGCCTAAGTGAGTTAGAGAAAAGCTTCACCACTTGTAAGGGAGTGATGATTCAGACATAAAAATAATTCTGAATACTAGTGTTTAAATGACAAAAACTCTTATGTGGATCATCAAAAAGACATCAACAAACTGGCTATTATACTGTATTTATTCATCATGTATTTTGTCATGTACTCAGCCTTTTCTTTTTCTTGCAATACTATGCTTCTTTACACATTTTCTGAAAGAACCGTCACTGTCTGTTTAACTGTCTCCCCCTTTTCTTCATCATTCTTTGCCTTTCCCGAGCCCGTGTGTTTTTTTTTTCTTTCCACTCAATTTACTGAAGCGATGGAGTGACTTCCTGACTCCCCGGGGGGTCACCCTGGAGCTTCAGGTGCGTCGCCCGGAGGTGGCTGAGTTAAGTGTCACTGTGGAGGGTGATTCCCCCTGATGAAATATCAATATTTCACCCTACTGATTTACTGCCGTTTGACCAAACATGACACAATATTGAGCAAACTGGGGAACGTCTATGTCTCTGTCGCTGCATTTTCCTCCCCCTGTGATGACAAAAAGCAGGACGGAGACAGGAGATACAACAGGTTTCTGCTACACTATAAAAAAAAAAAAGGAATTATGATACTATTCTGCCCTGCAAAGACTGAGAGCAGTTGCTACACAGCTCAAGCATTAAACTTAAAAAAAAAAAAAAACGGTCTAAAGTTTCAAGGCTGGCCAGCAAATGGTCTAACAAACAGAAAATTGTAATGAAATAAGAATTCTATACTTTTTGGACAGATAATTTCACCTAGAGAAATCACTAAAAATACACAACGTCTGCCTCAGTCATTTATGTTGGATAACCAACCATTCCACTTCCACAGTTATGGTTAAGGAAAGATCATGTGCTTGGTTAAATATCAAAAAAGTCAAAAGTTAAGTAACGCACGAGGCATGACATGGTTACTTTACTAACATTCAACCAAAACCACAATCTTCTCTTAATCTAAACCAAAGTGTTGCCTGAACTCAACCATAAACAGATTGCAGCATGTGAACCCCTGTATCTAGTGAGGATGATGTTCCATGTCGCGCTGAACCATTGCGCCATATGATGTAAAATTATACCATTTGTGTATATTTCTATGGATATTTTGGTGAGGTACCCAATCCACTGCACACTAAAGGATGTTAGTGGTTGTTTGGAGAAAAGTACTCTGGCTCTGCAACAGTACAGTAGAGGTAGAGATCAGATAAGTAATTGAATCCCTATTCAGTACAATGAAGAGACTGAGTGGTTGGCAGTGAAGCTTGAAGCCGTCATTGAGAGCTAGGTCTAAAACAGACAGCAGTTCACTCTCTATTCATTTAGTATCATTACAGGCCTCCTAAGAGCCCTAATGGGCCTAATAAAAAGACAGAGGTAATAATGAGACTAGAGGGCCCTATATGAGCAGGAGGAGCAGGAGGGGGGGAGAGTCAGGGGAACAAGAGAACAAGGAAGCCAGAGAGTGTGTGTGAAAGATATGATGGTGGAGAGACAGAGTGGCAGAGTGTATGAGTGGCAGAGAAAAAGAGGGGAAAAAAATCAAAGAGGAAGAAAGCGATGCTCTGAACTGAGTGAACATTAAATACCAGAGGGCGCTGAATACTGTTGCCTCGAATATAAATCTACACATGCTGTGTGCGGTTACATGTCCGAGATGGTGTGTGTGTGTTAACAGCTGCACAAATTAGTGGCCACCTCTGACCTCCTGACAACCACGCTACGATTCTGTTTCCATTTTCATGACAGTGTGTTTAACGTCCACTCAGTGGCTGCCTGGTGATGAGTTACAACTCTGTCTCCTAACTTGAGCACATTGTAGCCCAGCTATTTACCACAAATATTAAAGCCTTCAGGAACATGTAACAGAAAAATCTATTCAGCGGTGCATGTTTCCTCTCAGGTCTCCACATCTGGGTGTTGAAGGACTTTTACATTAATGGGGTGATCTGCAGTAATGACTCTTATTACCTCATCGTTAAGGCCATTTGCGCAGTGGGCTATGAGTGTAATGGTGGGAGTGGACTGTTAAACTGTAGGGACCCCTTTTGTCTTAATCGTTACTTGGTGACACTCTGACCTGGTGGCCCCGGGTAAAGTGTCCCCAGAGTGTCACATGCCCCTTTAATAACTCTGTCAGGTCTGTATTGAGATCCTCACAAGCATACAAGATCAATAGTTATACATAGAAAATGTACCAGAGATTGAGGTCCAAAAACATGATGGTAAATTTTTTTGAATTTATTCTTGCACCCCTGTGGCTATGATTAAATTAAAGAATTTGATTGTAGTTGCCCTCTTTGGCCTCTTTTTCACTCTCTGAAAAATGTACCTGAATTAGATTTTTAAAAAGCTAGTTAAGACACATCCCTGTTCTCAACATGTTCGATGAAAAAGAGGTCAGGGGGAAAAAAAACTGTGCATTTGGGTCAGGGATGCTCCTTTTGTTCTAGTGTAAACTCAAGGGGTGAGACAGCACTCTCGCCTCGTACCCACAGCGGTCCTCCACTGCCTCTCTCTGTGGCCGTCTCTGCAAAAGTCATTCCTCTGAGGTTCCCTGGGCGGCTTTGAGATAAACGCATCTTCACCCGCCCCAAACTGATTCAGGAGTCAAACGCAAATCTGATGATCAATCAGTGATTAGGACTAAACCTAGACAGACCAAAGAGCTAAGCAGCTGGTTAGTGTTGTAACCAACGTTGAATAAATCCAAAAGAAGGAAAAAATATTTCCAGTTTTTTTTGTTTATAGTCATAGGAGGAAATCCATTTCAGCTGATATATCAGTTATTACAATAACTGATTAATCATTTCAGCAGTTTTTTAACAAAATGATGATTTGATGATTTTCTTAATGTTTTATCACTTTCAATTAAATTTCTTTGAATTTCACAAAAAGAAATCAGTGAAGATGAGATGAGCATTTAACCTGATTCATTCAGAAAAAAAATATTCAAAACACATTTAAAAACATCTAGAGTATTGTTCAATTAAATGAGCTGAACTGGCTACTTGTGCAACTTCTACTTTGACTTTAACTTCTACATCTACTTTGAATCCAATCTGTGCTCCTTTTAAACATACTGGTGTCCAAAGAGTGTGTTTCAACTGACAGAGATGAAAAGAAAAGAAGATCTAAGAACATTTGCATAACAAGTCTTATTTAAGAATTCATCAACAAGGACCAGGGAAATCCGTCAGTGTTTCCCTAAATAAATCAATTTCACCACAGGCCCTGTGTAGTCTCCTTAAGTAAGTAAGAGGATTGCTTCCTTTAAGTCTAGGATTGAAATGGAATACATTGACATAGGGGCGGACCCCCCCCCCCCGACTCTCCCACCCCACCCAGTCAAATCAAAGGTTTCAGCTGCTCTTTATTGATTAGATTTTAGAATATGGGACTAGCTTTTCCCTTAGGTGCAGATGAGTAGCAGATGTTAATTATCCTGTGTGTGTGCATGAATGTGTGTGTAGGGGCAGTGTTTATGTGTGTGCAACAGTAAGTGAACTACTTCAGAAATCTCATACTGTATCATTTAAGCAAATTTAAGTACAAATGTGGGTTTACATTCTTGCTTTAAAAACAGTATAAGAGACATGACATTGCCTCTCATGAATTCAGTCACCATTAGAAATATTTGCCAACAGCTTGTCAGATAAATCTGGTTCTGTTGCTTGTGTCACGTCCTTATTCTAGATTTAGTCGTCTATTGTTTGCACATACATGTCTTTATGGAAAAATAATATTCATTAAATGGCTGACCAAAGGTTCAGAAAACAAGATCCCAGACAACACATTCATTCATTAGCAGCTGTGTCTCTCTACCTGGGATATGTTTGGCCCAGCCGATGATGACCACCAGCTCGCGGTCGGCCAGGTCGCACAGCGTGGTCAGGGCCTTGATGTCGCCGTCAGGCATGGTGGGGTCAGGCATGGCATAGATCTTCTCTGGCTCCACCACCAGCAGATGGGAAACAATCTTTGTCACTGAGAGAGAGAGGATACAGGTGGAGAGAGAGAGAGGTATCTGTGTGTGATGATCTCAGGCGACAGCAAACACAGATGTATTTTTAAGAAAAAATGGTAGACTGGTTTATGCAGGGACAAAAAATGACTGAATGAAATGTGTATAAATGAATAAATAATACAACTGAAAAGTGTTAATTTATTTAGTATGTTATAATCAGTGGTGGAAATACTGAAACAGGTGGCAGGTTGGTGATGAATCAAGGATCAATGAGATATTTAGTAAAATAAATCCATTTCTAATTGCAGTCTTGCATTTCACAGCTCTTAGTCCCCAAAATGTCATTTCATAGATCTCATCAATGACATGTTCGTCATGCTGCATTTATATAAAAACAGAGTGACGTACTACCCACATTTCAACTGAATGTGATTTAAAACAAACACAGCGACAACAAACAAACAAACAAAAACTGTGTGACTCACGTGGTTTTTTGGCTGGAGGGGGGATGGTGAGGCCGAGGTAGGCGCTGTTCTCTGCGTCCAACCTCCGTTTGTACTTCTGTCGCCCCCCTCTCACCCGGTCCAGACGTACACCTGCAAAAAATATACGTGTTGAATCTAAAGCCCCCATCCAGCTCCAGCATTTAACTGCATGTTTTGTTTGCTAGTTGTTTTTTTTCCTGACATCTTTAGATTCAGTAAAAATGCCACATGGCCAACATCATGTTATTACCTCTACTCTAGCCAGAACTACTCCTAATGATAAGACTGCAGCCTCTTTATTATAGGCTATTATTGTGAAACTTGACTTCTCTGCATATATTTTGCTGAGTCATGAATCTCGTTCAAGGATTACCATGTAAATAATTTTTTTAACCCCATTATGACACACCTTATACAAGAATGAGGACTAGTTTATTTAAAGCAAGGTCAGTTTTTTTAATTGCAGTATTTTTCTAAACAAATATGTCTTGATATATATGCTGCATAAAAAATACATTAAGCAAGATATGGCATATATCTTATTATGTATACATGATAACTGGGACAACAGAGTTTCATTTCTTTATTTTTAACCTTTTGACTGTAAAGAGGGAACTGTTCAATTTCCTTTTTACAGATGGAAGAGTGTAAGTACCTCGTTAGTATACAAACGTGACATATCTGGGATTATCTTGAAAGCCATCTCAAAGGACGCAGGCTACATCAGATGCACCTTATGTGCTGGATTTACACACTGGTATTAAAAGTTGTTTGAGCACTGAGAGAGAGCAAACAGATTTTACATGGTCAAGTGGAATTGAGTCGTGTGAGATTTCCCAGTGACTCATATAAATTCCTTTGATTCCCCTGGAAACAAAAGAATCCGATTAGGATGGTCTTTCAATTTCCTGACACCGACTATCCACTAACCTAATTACCCACCGTGCCCAGAGGGAGCTCATTCTTCCCAGCAAACACAGTGAGATCATTTTATGCCTGGCAGATTGAAGCTAAATCGAGAGCCCCTCTCCTAACACAGCTTTCCATTTGTACGCCTTAAAGTAATCAATAAGGCTTGCAAATAGACTTCTTGTTCTTTGAACACATGTGGATGCAGTTTTAATTAGTCAGTTAGGCAGCTAGGAACCGGGTTTGCGATAGATGGAGCATTAGTAGTTGTTTTTACCATTACTCTTGGTTAAGGTAAATTTAAAATTATAAATTGTGCTTCAGGAAACTGTGTGCATGTACTCCACATATTAAATCAATTCAGTATCTTCTCTCTGTTTAATGACACACATAGGCCTAACAAAGGCATATGCAGTTAGTAAAGGCTTTCACAGCAATAAGTAATAAGCCTTGTAATGCAAAAATATATTAAGACTCGTCAGACTAAGTGACAGTGAATTGTCGCTGCTTTTGTTTCTGACATCTACCACCATCTGCATGCACACAGAAGCACAGACACACACACTGGTGTCCCTGCTGCGGGCTGCAGGGTCATGTGGCTGCAACAAGCGACAAGTGACCAAACAGCCGGAGTTAGAATTCCAAGATCCGCGGGGGCTGTTTGATCTGGAACATCCAACTGGCCCATAATTAATAGACGCTGACAAGAATTAAGAGCTCAGTGCTAACCAGTTTCAGTTTACAGCTTAGCAGCGCTGCAAACGGCAGAGACCCATGGCAGGAGGGCAGAGAGAATGACAGAGAGAGAGAGAGAAAGAAAGAGGGTTAGATAATGCTGAAGAATCGGAGGGTTGTTGGGGAATAAGACAAAACAAGCTGCTGCTTTTGGCTGAATGTATCAGTTTTCTGCAAGATCTCTGTTTTTTTCCTTTCTTTCTCTCACTTTTTTGTCTGTCTGTCTCCTTTTCCTCTCCCTTTCAGCATCGGGTGTACATCTCCTTCCCTCGCAAGCCCTGCCTGTCCCAGCCAGCGCCTGATCCAACCAGTGCAGGATTATCTCCTCCCCATGTGATACGGCACAGTACTGAGAATCTGACCACAACAAGACAGCTGGATGAGGCCCCTTGTAGAGGGGGGCTGGGGAGGGTGGTGGTGGGAGGGCTCGTGTCATCGTCAGCACCGCATTCCACACCTCAGGCCCAAAACCACAGCAGCCCCCACGCTTCAAGACAATCGCGTCCAGAGAGGTAGCTTGTGTCCGGGTAGTGAGTGAGTGAGAGAGCCTGTGACATGAGGGGGGAGTGTGCAGGCAGGGTTTTGGGGGTGGCGGTGGGGTGGGGCACAGATCATCTTAAAAGCATCCAGATCCATTTTTTACGGTTGCTGGCCCTTCATAAACTGTGGCAGCCAAAATATGGATGCAGGGGGCGAGGTTATGGGGTAAAAAGAGTGTGGGGAATGGGAGGTGGTAAAAGCGTGTGTGCTGGATATTATGAGCTCGGTAAGATCATACAGTACGGTACAGTATGCTCATAATTTACTGCAGACTGTGAGAGAGACGGGCTGAGACACAAAGATACTGCCTGACAGTCCATCCTCGCTCTGTGTGTGTGTGGAAAGACGATGAAGGCATGTTTGCATAGGAGCAATCTTTATGGCCACCTGACCCCGGCTTCCCTTTCACATTCAATATCTTTATTGACTTGTGCAACCTTAAAGCACAGTCCCAATTGAAGCGGCTGTGTTTTCCTGGCGGTGGCGTTATGTGTCATGTGGATTTATTCTATTCTGTTATATGTATATTATTTGATTCCTTTTCACTCCCACAAAATTGTCATTCTTCCTGTGTCCACAAAAAAAAAAAAAACTGTCACAGTCTGAATCAGGATTTTAGAAAAACTAAAGTCTAAGTCTTCTTCAAAATAGAAAAACACACCAAAAATGAAGTCAGTTATTGCATTTATCATATTTTCTTTTAGCAGTGTAATTACATTTTCTATAAGTTTTATTGAAATAGTGAAAAAAATGTGCCTTCTCCAAACTGCCAAGCAAAAAATTCTATTGGGTAAATAATAAATTCTATATTTATTAATGATTTGATTGGCCTAAAAGTTGTAGAAAAGGGAAATATTGAGTCTGAAAAAATTTGTGTTTTTGTTTAAAGCCAGTATCTTTAAGGTTGGAAAAAAATCCTCTTATTCTACACTGTGTGAAAATATCATATCGTATTTTATATCATATTAAAACATAAGACTCCATGCTTTTTATGGCTGTAACATATGGAGTGTAACAAATGGAAACAGGGTTGTTAAAACTCTCAAATTCCCAGACAAAACACAGACAACATGACTTCAGTTCCCTCAGTGGTAGCTGTGGGCCAACAGCATAGATGAAACTAATACATTTTAGAACAAATCAAACATTGAAAAAAGAAAGTAGGAGGAGTTCATGACTGTCCAGAAAAATAAAATTAAGCCCCAGACACAAATTATATCTATGAGGGATTGAAGAAGCTCTACAGATTTCATGACACACATGAGCATGTGGCTCATACAGTGTGTATCATGCTTGTGTGTTACTACATGAACATGTATTTGTGTGAGTGTCTGAATCTCACACAACTATTTTCAGCCACTCACCTGTCAGAGGCGCTTCTTTCTAGAGAATGTGTCAGAATTGGCTGGCTGGCGAACACTGCCAAAGGGAGATTAGGAGCTCCCTATTTTAGCTGGGAAAAATCAGAGGGATGCAGCGTGCGCTCCCCCCTCCTACACAGTCCCCTCACTCTTTACAAGGCACAGGGACCTTGCCCTTCCAGAGCTAGGGCTTCTGAGGGCCGAGTCTGTAAGCCTGCGTAGAGCAAAAGGCATCGTACAGCTTTCGCTTGACTGTGCAGAGACTGGGTGGGCTGCAGAGAGGGAGGGAGTCTATGAGAAAATGGGTACGGCTCAAGAGAAGGAAGGGGGGGTGGGTGTATCAGGATGGTGTCCCACCTGCTCTAACAAGACAAAGCTGGAGTTGTTCTCTCATAACTGCACACACTAGCATCGCTCTCTTTATCATGTTTTACACTTTTCATAAATCTGAGCCGGCGTGTCCATGAGGGGTATTACTGTGTATTACAGAGCCACCCAGACCACAAATGTGCCTGTAATCGAAAACATCTGCATGGCTGGAGATGTCCGGGTCGATTCAGGATCCCCGGTGTATTGGCCTATAGCTGGTTTGTGGTATTCACGCAAATTGTGTTGGAGTGGGTGACAGAGAAAAAGACGCAGAGGGAAAAGGGTGCCAGCGAGAAACTTGTACCTCAAGGTCCGATTTCATGTCACTTGTCAGGGGTGATATACATTGGGCATGTGCGTACATGGATGTGTTGTGAGTCGAGTCTGTGTGTGTTGGAGGGTTGCGAAGAGGTCAGCACTTCGCTTAATCCCCTTCTTCAGAGGAACACGTGTTACCCTCCGTGTCTGATCTATCACCTGCCAGACAGTGAGGACAGGCCAGAGCAGAGCCTCTGGGTGGGCGCTGACTCTCAGCTGTAGTCTGCCAGCTACTCTGACACCCTAAAATCCAAACAAGGCCCCATACATGTGCTGTTAGATAGACAAGTTTGTGGTACTGGAAAGAATCAAGTAGTGAGGGGTCAGAGGGCATTCGGTCTTTACAGTTTAACTCCCTTGAAACACAGATGTAGTGCTAATGAAGCTCTGTGTCATGTGCTGTTTAAATGTGTTGGCAAAGACTTTAAAGGCAACCATACAGTACAGACTTCTTCTATATCTTTATTTTGATGATGTAATCTTAGCGTATAGATTGGTTTCTGATCTAAGCCTATTGATTGGTGAGGGACCTGACAGTCTGTGATATTGGATATGGCTTTACTAATCTTTTGTGTATGTGGCTGGAGGAAAATAAGGCTGTAACGTTACCCTGGTAGCCACGTTCGCTCAGGAAAGACTGCTGATCCCTATCTGTGGTCGGGCGAGGGCGAGACAGCGGTGTAGGTTGCCAAAATAGTCTGGCAGCTTGTATTCATCCACCACATTACAGTGGTGTCAGAAAATCCCCACAAGCAAAGAATACACCACAGAAACACAGAGCTAGCACTAAAACCGACGAGTGTTGTCTTCAGAAGAGAAAAGCCTGAAGTGTCTTTAATTGAAACAGCTTAAAATTTTCATTCAGTGAGTATAAAGGCATGTATGCTTCAGTTTCAATGGGCATACTTTTTTAAAGATGCTAATTTGCTAACATGATGATGTGATTACTCAATCACAGACCTAGGCGCATTTTACTGTAGCACTTAAACTACAAAAAAATAAAAATAAATCTTCCATCTTTAGCAGGAAATAACAGTGACTCAAAGCACAAAGTCAAAAAATGCCAATTCAGTCCAGAAAATTCATGCATCATTTAACACCATACAGTAAGGCTATGAGGGTATTAGCGCCGCTATTAGCTGCGGGCACTGACTCCTGGCAGTGGTGACTGACACCATACCTTCCGCGAGTTGTAATTACGTGAGGGTTTTTCCATTGGACCTGTGACCTTTTATCAGCCTCAGCTGGACATTTAAGGGGTCACTGAGCGAGGCAGGTTTCCTCAGTCGCCTGCCGCTACCGTCCGGCCGGCTCATCCAGACGCTCTGCTGCGGCACAGCAGTAAAGCCAGACCTGGAGGGAAGTCTGTCATTTACAATATCTTTTCCCATGAGTCTGTTTGATTTGACTCTCAGACACAAGATATAAAATTCTTATATGTGCACCCACAAGCAAACTTAATACATAATGGACAACTGTGTGTTATTTAGGGAGAGGAGGGACGTAATTCACACTGATATAATACACAGTGTGAATATACTGATACGTTTTGCTTTCCCTTTTCCTTGACTAAGTGTGTTAAGCTGCTGCTTCAGAATAGTTCATTTGTTTGGATCTACGTTCGACTCCAAACACACTTTAAGCCACCAAACTGTGGTTTAAAAATTGAAGTCAGCTGATCAGCGGCAGGTGTTACAGGGAGGAGGAGGGGGTTCCCCCTGCCCACCAATGGTGCTGGTCTCACTCTGGCAGCTGGCACTTTATGATTCAGGATGGCACGCTTAAAGTGGAGCTTAGAGGGTCCTGGTGGGAATATTAGATACTTTAAGAACGACTGATCACATAAGTTCTCTCAGCATCTTCGGTGGCGCGAGGCATTTCTTACAACGCTGCCGCACCGTAACAAGTAAAAACACTTGGGTTTGGGATGTTGTGAGCATAGGAAAGTTAATGAGAGCCATGCCAGAAATGAGGAAATAATTATAAAATGTTAAACGTTAATATTTTAAAAGAGATCAAGGTGTTTTCAATGCAGCAGGTGGTGGATAATGTGGACACCTGCATTCATGTTATAATATGATATTTTTTCTTTTCCATGACCAGCCCTTGGTCTTTTGTTATGTGGTGATCTCACTACATGAAGTAGTGCAAGCTGCCGCCCCCCCCACTGCTTCCATGATCAAAGTTCCCCAAGTGTGTTAGAGGCCACGCTACAGCACTATGCCACGATTAAATGTCCTTTTTCCTTTTAATTGAATGCCATCACTTTCAGAGAATCACCTACTGTGCCACATGTCGCGGTGGTTGTGTGATGCTGTATCTCAGGAGCGGCAGGTGGTGGAGGCTACGGCATCAAACCCCCCCTCCCGGTCCTCACACACACACACACACACATACACACACTGACTGTCCACATCAACGGCTTAGCTCAGCCCGCCACAGACAATACCCTGCTGTTCTTCCTTTAAGCATGCGCTAATAGTTTCAGCTTTATTTCTGAAGCAACAGCGTTTTTTCTGGCTGACAGTCAAAGCCTGGGTGTGAGATATTTGGGCCGGGATGAAGACATCAAGAGTGGCCACAGGTATAAATAGTGTTGTAATGGCAATACAATGGTTGACCCCTCAGTCTGAGATGAACAAACACAGCTACGACAGTAAACAGTGCAGTTGTATTAGTGGAAGTGAACCAAGAGCCTGACACACAGTCTTGTGTTACCAGCACAGATTGCAGTTAACTGCTGCTGGCTTCTATTATGAGATGCGTTGGTGCTGGCAGAAAACAACAAAACTGTGTGACCACGCTTTTATTTTTAGGAAATTTATGACTGTTGTGTCTCTAAGTGGAGCCAATAAACAAATTCTGTAAACATCTCTTTTTATATTAGGATATATATCAGACAATCAGTGTGGATGGAAGTGGGCTGAACTCCAGAACTTGATCTGGTCAGACAGAGATAGCGTTTAACTTAGTAGAGTCTCATACTGGTCCTTCTTTTGTGGAGGCATGTCAGTGACATCAGAGATCAAATAATGTCCTATTGAGTAAATATTAAAAACACAAAAACTACTATTTATCAACTAATGCTACCCTAAGTGTTTGTACTGTGGATCTAAAGCAGGGATGTGCCAGCTTTGCCACTGCCGTCGCACACTGAAGAAAACTTAAAAATATGGATGTTTATTCACAATGGATATCTGGGATAGTAGTATTCATGGAATGTGTATGTCACATTGAATCTAAAAATATGTGCATTGTGTCTTTGTGTTCAGATTTGACTGAGTTATGGCTTCGAGAATGAGTAAGTTTTCTGATTCTAACTGCACCAAAATTGGACTCTAAGGATTTGAAGTACCTTAATAGCCTGCATGAAATGTTTGCCACATCTACTGCTGCAACTTCAACTGCTGACCGTGTTGATAAGTAGGCCAAATACATGGGCAAACTACAATAGCTAACTTCCTGTTATTTTCAAAACACCTGCACGCACATGTCCCTTTCACCTCATGCAAGTATCTTTGCCCAAGGGAGGCACGCCTCACAGTTTGAAAATCCCCCACACTCATTAAATGCCAGTGTACACTTCTAAATATTACAATGCACACTGTCAACTAAATTAAACAGCTACGTTTCTTTTAATAAATATACTGTTGTCGACAGTGTGTGAGGATTATTTTTGATAGTTTTACCTATCGTTTATTCCTACGCATCTGTCTGCATGCAGCTGTACAAATATTCAATTTTATTCTGGTGACACAAACAAAAGTGTCATCAAAAAGGGGCAATATTTTTATACCATAAGGCATTTGTGAGGTCTGGTGTCTGTCCATGAAAGTCCGTCCAAAAAGATACGTATGTCCCAGTTCAGCACTGAGTAAGATAACAGTCATTATAGAAGCATAACTTAGAGCTAGATGCAGTGTATCATTGTAGAACAATTCCTCTAGTTAAACACACAAATGCAAAAAAACAACAAAAATAAAAACTCTCCTCTCGTGGAAAAAGAAAATCTATCGGCTAGATTTTCCCTCTGTACTCCCAAAGGTCTCTCAGTGGAGGAGAAACAACACATGCAGGAAGTGAGGTGGGATGTTCGGAAACCATTTAGTGGATCAATATGCCAAGCAAGAGAGGGGAAGGGAGTCAGACAGACAGCGAGAGCGAGGGTGAGAGAGGGTGAGGGAGAGGGAGAGAGACACCCAGAGCCCATGGGAGAGGGAAGTCTTAGGGGAACAGCTTGTGCTTTTCAAGAGTACTGTTACACATCTCAGCCAGTCTTGGTAGGAACATCCAGCTCAGCAGCTTTTTCCACCCGCCTGAGAGGCTCAGGGGTGTGAGGAGAGGTAAGTGAGGCATGTGGGTGATGTCACTGGTGTCTCCCTGAGGCAACAGCCGCCTTTAATATCTGATCACTGACCAGTCCTTTTAGCCCTCAGTAAGACTGTTAGACTGTATTAGATTCACTCTCATGAAAGAGAAACTTGTCTCCTTTATGTCAACTCCTTTATATAAGCCTAAATAACAGACCTTTATTTATTAGCTTTTACTGTAAATGATTATTGATCAATCAAGGTCACAATATCTTGACAGCGTCTAATATATTTCTTATTATCCGGCTGATCATAAAACCTTTGAGAAGGGTTTAATTCTTCAAATTATAATGAAACACAGAAATTAGAAGAACAAGTGTAAGATTTTATCATCAGAGTAATAATTTGCTGTTGTTTCAATGCTTCCTTTAGTACTATTTTTTAATTGATGAGACCAATAAGTCATAAAATCTCACCAGGCCTGCAGCTAACAAATATTTCTGTTATTAGTTCATTTTCCAGAAAATAATGCACAATAATAATTAAAGAATGCATTTCAGTTTTCCAGTGTGGATTGCTCAAAATGCTTCTTTTGTCCGACCAACAGTCTAACAACAATTCTTTACATTTTTAGAGCTGGAACCAGATAATTTTTGGAATTTCTGATATTCTTTTAAAAGGATGTCAAAATAGTTTCTGATTAATTTTTTGACTCAGACGATGAATTGTTTCAGAGCTACAGAACACAACAAACAAAAATGATCATTAAATGAACTCAGCGCTCACCTTCTTTCAACATGCCGACTTTAAGACATTTCATGAAGCGGCAGGCCTGGCATGACTTGCGTCTCCTTTTGGTGATTTCACACTCATTGGTGGCCGGACAACTGTACTCAATATTTCCTGTAAAAAAACAAGAAAACATGTTGTCATTAATTCTTGTTTTTTTCAAAAACTAGATGGAGTTTGTTTTTAAAATGGCTGCATGGACAAGGAAATTAGATCAGGGATGGTAAACAACAGGCACAGAAAAGCTGTAAAAGAGACAACACGCTTGCGTGCACACACACACGCACCTGTCCCAAGGTGACCCCGTGTGACACTCCTGAAGGAGAGGAGAGTTTAGTGGCATTTTGATGGGACATGTAAAAAGCACCTACCCGCCCCGGAGTCCCTCCCCCATCCTGATTCACAGATAAATTAGCTTCATTAATGCAAAGCGTTCTCTCTGCAACGCTCGCCACGACCCCTTCCAGCCCATCCCTCAACAACACAAGGGCTGAGAGATGGACGCACAGCCGAGCCGTTCTGCATAATGTTCTCCAGTAAGGACCAAGAGCTGTTGTTAAGACTGGCCGATCTAAGGCTCCCATATCATGTAGCAAAGCTCGATGTATTATTCAAGTCCGTCTCGACGGCTGTTGGCTCACTATGGAAATATTTCCTATGCAATTTAATCACTCTGGTCCAAAAACAGCCAGAAATGCAGACATATTGAATCTGCTGCCATGTAACCGCTGTCTGTCTTTCTCACCAGGTTCCGGTTAACAATTTCTTTCCGGATCATTACACACTCGCCTCAGAAGTTGAAGTGACCCCAAGAATCCAATGACAAATCCTCTTTCCCAAGTATCCAAATCCCTTGATTGAATGTTTAAACAATGTCCTGTAAGTCCAGAGATGTATTAATGGTACCTAAAAACAGCAAACCAGGTGTTGTCTGTTGCAGATCTGCCAGATCTGGCCTCCCTCCCCCTCCCCTCACCACACACACACACACACACAACCCCCTGTTGGACAAGGAGAAGGTGCCAACATTTGTCAGGATCTCTGGAATCAATGGTGCCAGCAGGGTCACATGCACAGTGAGGGGCCCGGGGCACCATGCCAGGATGTTGGCAGAGGCTGCTGCTGGTTTCAGGGTGGCTAAAATCTTTTAAACTGAGAGGCGTTAGCAGAGGGAGAACACAGTACACTGCAGTGCTCATGTGTGGCTAGAACACATGCTGTGCACAAACCAACTGTATATAGCATGTACCGATAGTCACACAGTGTAACAATAATGCAATGGCTTTGTCTCAGTTTCAATGTGTGCTTTTTGAATGTGAGTTGATGTACACATGTCCCACAATGCAATGCACAAAAGAAATTCACAAGATCAGCATCATTTCCTGTCAGCGCTAGACAGTTAAGTACAGTAATTTCTTGTGTAATATAAGAAATGAATGCACTTTATGGTACACAGGTATTATGGTACACAGAAAAAACAGTAACTATGACAATAACTATATAGTACATAATTTATGTAGTTAGTGTGCAGAGGAAAACAAAAAAACGTAGGGTCCATGACATATACTCTACTTTTTGTGTTCTGAGCTCATAATATGTAATTATAATATATAATATGTTTGTTTCTCACTACAGAGTAAATCCTTGAATGTATATTATACTGGAAATAGAGTTAGTATGCATACTGATTTGTTTAAGTATGCATGAATTTTTTTTCAGTTTTCCAGCATGAAAACACCTCATTATTATAATTATATATGGAATTTCCCTGTTTTTTTGTTTTTTTAAAATCCTGCTTACATTTTTCTTGATCATATTTCATTTTATTCAAAAGCATATTATAAATAAATATTTTATATAATCATATAATACTATAGAATTAAACACAATAATAGAATACAGAGGATTTAAAGGTCAGTTTAGAGGTCAAATTAATTTCATGTTTTTCTGATGATTAAAGGAAACATTTTATACCTGAATGGATCAAAAATAACCTGTGTGTGTGTGTGTGTGTGTGTGTGTGAGGGGTGGGGGGATTGCATCAGGGGTCCAGAATAGTCTTAAATTGCCTACCTCTAAAAGCTCACTGTCGGCATACCCTCTTAGTTAATCAGGTCTTGTGTCCACCTTTATTTCTCAAAGGACATTTCAACCACTCTAATATCCTTCCTTAACCTCTCTTATTTTCCCTCTAAATTTTGATATATTATTATGCCATGCTATTATCCACGCGCTCATCTCCACTCACGCTGGACCTCTCCTTGTCCTCCTCCTTTACCGAGGCCGGGACCCCCCTTCCTGATTACCATTCCATTAAAGCAGCCTCTCCTCTCAGTGAATGACCATGTCCCCTGTCCCTTGTCCCTCTGCCTTTTATTTAGAGGACTTCTCAGCATGTCTCTCTCTCTCTCTCTCTCTCTCTCTCCTCTCTCTTCCCTTCCTCTGTTATTGCCCTGACAACACGTGCCTGAGCTTCTAATTGGCCCTCCCCCCCATCTCCTCCCCCCTTGGGTGGAGAGGCCTGGGGGCAAAGAACAGATCCACACCTCCCACCCTCCTTTCGTGACTTTCTCCCAATGAAATGCCTGGTTCTTAATTACAGTCACCCAACACTGATTGTTATTGACTGAAACTCCCGCGGCTCAGGACGAATGACGGACAGATTAGGTTCATTACGAGCCTGTCCTCCACGAAGGAGAGCAAGGGAAAGAAGAAGAAGAGGGGGTGCAAGACAACACAAAGTCACACATGAGCACTATTTACAGTTTGTACTGTGTTGCTGGTCAGATATCTGATTAAGTCAGTTTTTTTTTTATATTGTCTATTGTCCAACTGCAGAAACAGGAGGGTACATAAGAAAGTGACGTAAGTGACGTAACCAGCTATGTTCAATAAATCAGTCACACTCCTGACCTTATGTTGGCAGTAAGGCACATCTATGGTTTTTGCCAACTACCAATAAGATTAAAAGGGGAAATGAAGAGGATGTTTTGGTAATTTGGAGGAGTTTTGGACAGAAAACTTTTTCAGATTTATCCTCCTCAATGTGGCCACGGCCTCACTGACCTGCTGTCTGACTTTATGTCTACAGACACAAATACTGTGGATAAAATTCCAACTTCTGAATCTCATTTTGTGGCATATTATCTCTGTCCAAGTGATTATTCTGGAAAAGCTCCCGCACATGGCAGAGACGATGCCAGACGTACGATTCACATGCAAACAAATTGAAAAAATAAAAAAAAATCACAACCCAGAACAGATTTACAGTCTGGGCCTAATGCCTGCTGTAGACACTCAGAATCACTACACTGTATTAGTCCCATAAGAGCAGAGGGTTGGCTACCAGCACTGAGGACACATGACCATGGATTCCTCATCAGGTCAATATGCTTTCCTGGCAATCGCAACTATGGTAAACCTAATGAAAAGAAGTGACAGTACACTTAGGTTAAATGGGTAGCGCCTCAGAATATTCAACCACCTGTGAAATTACAGAAAATACAATATTCTCAGGTTAACTGAGAGCATACAGACACTGGAGATGAGCTCAGGGGAGCCAATGAAAAATGAAAGACAAAGTGGGAAATACCTTGTATTGTCCTTTTGAAAAAGGCTTTGCAGGCCTCACAGGAGGCCACCCCATAGTGGTACCCTGAGGCAATGTCGCCACACACCAGGCACAGCCTCTTGGGAATGGCATTGAGCATGTACTCGCACTTGATTGGCGAGTCATCCACCATGCTGCCGGAGCACTCCTCGTAGCGGCGTAAGCAGGCGCCACCACCCCCGAGCATGCTTGGGTTGAACATTGGTGGGGAGTCCAGGGTGTGCGAACGCCCACCGCTGCCGTTGACGTAGCCGCCGCTGGCGTCAGAGTTGCCGCTGGGACTGTGGTGGCTGCCGGTGTCGACTAGTGAGGAGGAGGGACTGGAGGGCTCGGTTTTGACGTAAGAACCACAGCTTGAGGATAGGTGTCGGTCCTCAGAGGGCATTCTGGGTAGCAACCTGGATAGAAACACATAGGGCCGGAGCTGCAGTCAGGTTTGGTACTAAATTCACAGTAAATACAGTGCAAACCAGGGAAGAACTGAACCACTGCGATATTATAAGGTGATACAAACTGGTGTTAAATGTTCAGCAACCTGGTAATCAAACAGAAACAAACTCTAGAATTTGTCTACCGAAGTCTGACCCTCAGGATCTGAGAGAAAACACTTTTCTTGGCTGATAGCAGCACATCTTAAAAATCATCAAATGAATTCTGAAGGACTCCATAGGCCCAAACAGTTGGAGAAATTCCCTAAAAAACTCATCAGAGATCATGCAATCTTACAGAGAGACAAGGGTTTTCAAACAACATCATCTATATAGAAACAGTGCTTTTTTTCCTCACATGCAAATAAGAGCTGATTTTCTAGAGAACTGAGAAACAAAGAACCTTACATGAAAGTCAATATAAATCAGAAAATCTGCACTTTCAATGAAAACATCACCGCTAACAAGCCCGACAAGATGTACTGAACGTTGCTTTCTTCCATCATCGCCTGATTATCCCGTGAGAGATTCATCAGCTGTGATGGAGCATGCCGGTTCATCTGAGTTTGATAGATTATGTTACAGACACAACCATTAATGTGTTGGAATGCCAAGTGATATACTACAGTAGCTTATTTCTCTCAGGCAAAATGGTAACTAATGACCATGTCAACGGATGCCCCATACATCTTGCAAACAATGCCCACAGTGGGTCGGCTGCCAGGCGTAAGTGAATGAATGAAACTTCAGAAGGCTGTTAATGGACAGAGAGAGGTGTTACACTCAGCATATGGAGGATCATGGGTAATACATGACCCAATCAATAGTCCTGGTGAGTTTGCCAATGGATGGTGCGAGGTTACAATAGACTTAAAGTGAGAGGTTGGAGGGGCTGAAGAAGACCTTGGATTAAGTCCCATAATCCCAAATGTTATTATAAAATTGGGGAAAAGAGTTAAAAGAGTTAAAGAAAGATATTACTTATGCAAGTCTGTTGTTCTTCTGAGATTTCTTCCTTTTCTCCCCTCATTAAAGTACTATTTCAGAGCTTTTTCTTTTCTGAATTGGAGGTCTGAGGCTAAAGGGTGTTTTTGCTGTGCAGATTGTAAAGCCTTTTCAGAGAAAATAAGATTTTAGGCTATGAAGAAAACAAATAAAACTGACTTAACCTATCAACAAAAACAGTTCCAAGTGTTACCAAATGTTAACAAGCAGATCTTGCTAAAAAACATCAAGTATTTTCGAGATTTTATTTGAAAGAAGATACAAAGTTCTTTATTTGCCATGTTTTGTATGTTGTTGTACTTGCAGTGGCTTCAATAGTATCCTCTCAAATAAAGCGTGAAATGAGGCTTGGGTCAGTGTTAGAACTGCTGGCTCTGTCTGTCACAGTTGGTGCTGATCTTACACAACTTCTGCCCTACATGCTTGTAAATATTGTGTGAAAGCTGTGGAAAGCCATGTGAAGAATGTCTGAAACTAACAAGAAGCTAACACTGGGCCAGATTCCTCTGAACTTTTTGCCCCCCCCCCAACGTTCTTTTCAATTTCAGTGTTGTGGTTAGAAACGTATTTTCCCTCGGTTGCCTCTTTGTAAAAGTGTTTATATAAAGACATGAAGTCATCAGGCCCTGACAACATGAAACCTCTCTTTTAACTGCTAACGGGTAGCAGGGTGGAGGGAGGAGAGGGAGGGGAGGAGGAGATAGCCTCTACCCCTGGGCCCAGATCAGATCTATTGATCCTCAGCTTCCTTCCTGTTCCAGATGAGGCATGAAAAAATAAACCCTCCTCTTACGGGTCCCAGACATTCCTTATGCATTTTTAATCAGCCAGGACTGTTAACATAGTGCGAGATAGAGCGATACAACATAATGTTAGTCTTCATTCTGAGGCTGTTGTGGTTTATAAAAGATTCACAGGGCTCACGTTAAATCTTGTTAGCAATCAGCATGCACCTATAGTCAAATGGAAGGTATATTTTCTCCCATCTGAAGGAAGTGGAGAGAGCGGCGTTGTAACAGTTAATACATCATTGCAGCCAGATAGGGGGAATCCCTATGGAATAGTACATTGTGGCATATGTAAAAAGTAGTTCATTCCACACTTAGCACACAGTAACGCTGGGGAGATGTTTTTTGTTAGGTTTAATGGAAATTTCTAATGGGTCCTTTCCAATCTGTCGAAATGAAATAATGGCACGAACCACCAATTCGCATGGACAGAAATAGCTTCATAGTTTCATAATTTGGTTTCCCCCTCTTATTATAAAGAGACACAGAGTTTTCTAAGCGCAGCCTGACTCTCCTCAACCCGCCCCGCTCCCCTGGCAACACACACACACACTCAAACACACACAAACGCATTGCACCTAATATCTAATGGGGTGGTGTTTGCTCCGCCGCGCAGAAAAATGGTACAAACTGAGCAGACGAGCAAGACTCATCAGACAGACGTGAAGGTCACCTGCCTCCTCTGTTCTGCTGTTCTTAGAGGCCCAGACGCTCCCCACAATGGACGGCTCAGAGCAGCAGACGCACAGGTTTCAGTGTGTCCACGCCACACTGAAAGGAAGAGAGAGAGCGTCTAGACACGACTCCATGTAAAAACTAGAGAGCTGTCCAGAATGTTTAATACGACCGAGACGCTGCCTGAAATGCCAGATCAGTGACCACTGCTTTTTAATTTTTTTTTTTCTTTTAATATCTGAGCCAAAGTGTGATGGGTGTGAAAATGTCCCACCAGAACAGCTTAAAATCTCAAATGTTTGTGTGTGTGTGTGTGTGTGTGTATTTTGGCATGCCTCCTCATGCTGGCAGTGATGCAGATCCCCTGCTTCCCTACATAAATCCTGAATCCATCCACCTCTTCTCTACACCATGAAATATGTTTTCCAGCCTCTGAAATTCAGCTCAATAAATTTTAGGAGGAGTCACAAAAAAAAGAAGAAGAAAATCTAAAATGCATATTCAAAACAATTCTCCACAGTGACCTTACGCTATCCATTTCTTCTTGAGTGACGAGTTTAAAAAAATAAAATCTGGTTCTCCATATTTTGCTATGTATTTTCCCACTGAGGGGAAATATTATTGTTAAGCTTGGGGTTAAGCTTGTAGCAAGGAACACGGCGTAAATCATGGTGCTGAACACACAGTCGAACATGGAAGCGCAGAAGGACAGAGGCAAGGAGCCATGCATGAAATTAGTTCATTAATCTTTCTATGATAGGCTGTCCTTGTTTGGGGCAAACTCTATCAGCTTTAAACTGAGTGCCCCTTCCTGCCTGACACATAGATTACACTGTTAGTCCGCGGCCGGGGTGTCTGGGAAATGAATGGTCATGCGAGCGGGAAAATGGGGTAGCGTGTGTCGCCCAAATGTTAAGTAGTAACAACAACATGCGCGTGGCATAGCGTTGGCACAAATGAAGGTCATCATCAAAAACTGCGTGCGTTCTGAAATTTAAATACATGATTCATACGCTGCTGCGAATAACGTAGTTAGTTTTTAGAGAGGAGACATTTGTCAAAATACATTTATAAAACATTTTAAGGTAAATGTGTTGATTTTACAGTAGAAAAAAAGACATTTTTATTAAAATCTGCTGTGTCTTCATCTTTCGCTGTCTGCTCAAATCCTGAAGTTTCACACCTGAATCACAGACTCTGAAGCATAAACTTAAATATTACATGTAAAATTATAGTTACTACCTGTGACGCCTTATTTTTAACTGTTGTGTCCATAAACATTTTTAATTCTCTTTCTGCTGATCAGTGTCTACTAGATCAGACAATACATTTGCTGTCTTTGCCTTTAAGCGTAGTAGTTTACCGCAAATAAACATCATTCAAACGATAAACTTTTCTAGACTTTAAGAATTATTTCTAGTTTAATTTAGATTTTGCTGTGTTCTTTCATCTCTCTTTGAAACTGTACCTTTATGTAGTAGGTTTTATCAATTTTTCTTTCCGTATCTTATTATGCTTTATGCATCTTATGTTCAACTATATGCACATTCATATTTTACCTGGCTGCAGAACAAATCTTCTGTCTGGAGAAAAAGATTAGGCAAGCAGCTAATGATCATTTTCACTATTGATTAATCTGATGATTATTTTCCGGATTAATTGATTTATCATTTGCTCTGTGACATGAGTCCATCACATGTTCCCAGAGACAAAGGTGACGTCTCAATTTGTGTTGTTGTGTCCAACAGTCCAAATACTCAGAGATATTCAGTTTACTGTCATGATTGAAATGATAAGATGATCAACGGAGTGTTAAAATAGTTGCAGGTTAATTTTCTGTTGATTGACTGATTGATTAAATTGTTTCAGCTCTAACAAAGTTATTGCTTTATGCTTTAATTGTGAAGTTTTTTTGCATGTTTTCCACAGTACTTGGTCTAATCACAGAGTCCGCTACCTGAGCAAGTTCCCGTTCACTGAAGAAAGCCATGGGATACAGTTGAAAGCTCAGAGAATACAGTAAGTGGACCTCATCGTATATACCACAGATTTGTGTCCTAAAGGTGGACAATGAAAATCCACGCTTTTTGTAAAATTTTGTTCTGAAATGTTTTAAAACTTTCTCACTCAACCTTTTCTTTGAAAGTTCCCTCCCCTCAGTTAAATTTCATTTGCACTGCACAGACATACTTCATTTTCGCTTTTCTCTCTCTCTCTCTCTCTCCTCTCTCTCTCTCTCACACACACACACACACACACACATACTTGTACACAGGAACTTCCAGCATATGGCCTCTTCAATGTCACTGCCACGAGGAGAGATTGCATAGATTTCCCACATGGATGATGTCTCCTTACCTGGAGTATCAACCCCCATCTACATACACGTCCACCACCTCCAGGAAACTGCTCTCCCTGCAAAGTCAAACACACCCCTAACTGCCTTTTAAAAAGAGACAGAAGAGAGAGGTTATGGGGGAGAAAGAATAAACGAGCAGAGACTTAAGCCGTCATTGGGAATCAGAGGGGGACTCATGAGGGACAGTTACGATATTGATTTCATAAATAAACAGAGATGGCCATCGATCCTAATGTTATTTTGCATTTCAATTACTGCCCAGAAACATAACCTTCAAACGTCTGCTTCTCCACAGTAATAACATCCACTGATAATCACAAGCGAGTCTTGTCTGGCGCAAATTGGCTTTTCTCTCTCTCTCCTTTTTTTTTTCTTCTCCCAAATGTGTAAATGACACAACTTTGCATTTGCCTAATGGTATTAGGGCATGGGCTGAATTTCAAGTGCGACTCAAGCTGATACAGTAAGCACTCCGGTCAATTGACACAATGCAAATTAACGTGGTGAAGAGGAATTAAGTTCACAATGTGAGACCTCGTGAAGCTACGATGAGGCCCATTAAATTAAACATGCTGGCTGACCCACACTCCATGATTAGACGCATGGCTTCTTCTTCTTCTTCTCTGTGTGTGTGTTAATTTCATTTGATCAATAAAACAAACTCATTCTAAGAAGTCCTCTCTGCTGCTTGTATTCTGCCTGAGCCAATGAAAGCCACATTCACGTTTTGATTGAATAGTGCCTGCAAAAAAAAAAAAAAAAGCATCCATCTACATCCTGATGAATTCAGAGTCCTTGACAGGCTGCCTAAAGGATATATCTATATCAAGAGGGGGTCATGACATGTAATGAAGTTTGTTCTCCTCTCATGCCGTCACACAGCACCACTCTCCCATCGAGCTGGGCTGTACCCTCATATGCAGCAGCCATCACCATTAATAAAAATGACAGTCTGAACATTTGGAAAACAGTGTCATGACAAAATGCAGCAGCGAGTTTCAGTGTTTTTAATTTTTTTTTTTAATCTCTGGTCATTTTTCCTCAAAGCCTGGTAGTGTAAGAAAAAGTTGGAGGGAAGCAGCATTTTTCCCCACTGATGTGACCACAACACAACACCCACTGTCCCAACACCTGCTCCCTCCATCCGTCAGTGAACTCAGAGGTTCGGTTCCCAGGCGATTTTACCGGTCCCATCAGCCAATTGTCAAACTTAGGGACAGATCCACGGTGAGATGAGATGATAAAACCAAACAGTGAGCACGCTACTTAAAGTGCAGTGGTAGCTGTTTTCTATGAGGTGCAGAAAGATGAGCTGGAAGCAGTTTGTCCATTCCACTAGACTGTAAGAAAACCCCCAAAACAACATTTTTACTGAAATTACTGATACTTAAACACTAAAATTCAATTTGCTAGCTCTGACATGCACAGAAATGCTTTTGCAGGACGCACAGGAATAGCGATAAGACCCAGATTTGTCAGGAATGTATCAAATATCGCATCACAAATCTCTGTTTCAAAATAAAATCTGTTTCAAAATGCGGCATGAACACTTTGAAATTACCACTACCGTGACATTTCAGTGTGGTCTTTCTGTATCAGGTCTTTTTTCAATATAATTTTCAAGGCAGGTTCTGGTGGCAAAAAGTCAACTTTGGCGCAAAACACTACATGGCAGATCAGTAAGAGCCATATCAGTTGGTGAAGACGTCCAGTTACAGTAAATTATAATGTCTGAACCCGCACATCTACTGACCCACGACAACAAGCAACTGCAAGATATATTTAATGTTCATTGTTTAAATATCCTGCTATAATTAAATTATGATTTATCTTTCTGATTCTGCATTTTTGAAAACATTTGGTCTTGAATTAATGTTTGATGTGGCGCTCATTTGTTAAGAAGAACACATAAAATAAAAGGACTTCTATATGTTAAATATCACCTGAGAGGTTTAATTATGTAGTAATGTTAAGTTTTTTACAAGACACACTTTTGACAAGACAAGTGATTGGACCATGGTGTTTATATATTAAATTTTTAGACGAATGGTAAAGTTTCTCATATAAACACTTTATGAACAAACACATAACTAGTGTAATAAATGCAGATGCGATGATGATAAGATGATGTCTTTCTCTTAACAGACACAGTCAGGTGTTTGCATGATATGGCACCGCTAAAATTAGATCCCAGGTCAGTGTGTGATTCTTTGGTCTCATCCGTATGTGCGTGCACATGTGTGTGTATGTGTCTGTGATGTGTGCGTGTGCATACATTTGACTGCTTGTGCTTTATGCATTCCTGCTTGTTTGCTTGTGAAGGGCATATATGAGACCAGCAAGTGGAACGAGAGAAAAATAAATCAGAATTATTTTATTTAAACTTAAGGTGTAAATGATGCAGTTGTTAAAACTGTCATGGCTAATCCACAGCTAATCACAGACACACCATAGGGTTGATCATTTCAAGATTACTTGTTAAACATTTTAAGAGTAGGAAAATCATGTGTCTATTTTTTATAATAAAAAATTCTATTATGTGTCCATGAAAAGACCCATAAAAATTCTCTTGAAACTATTCATGAGCAAGAAGCACATGAAAAATTTTCTCTCTCCAGAATATTCAAATAATGTCAAATGACTGAAAAGTTAGGAGTACCTCAGGAGTCAGATTCTCGAGTAGATTACACCCATAATTTGATATTTAATCCACATTTATAGCTGCAGGTTATTTTGATTTCCATCAAAAAACAAGAACAAGAAACACCAAAATGGTCCTGATGCGGACATTAAAAAAAAAAAAATCAAATTATAAATTCTAGACATTAAAACAGCATATAACGTATTTATATGCATATACAGATCTATTGTTCAGTTCTTTTATTTTTTGACACAAAGGAAAAACACTGTGGTATAAAACTGAGTCATTTAATATCATCCTTGCAAAGGGTCAAAAGAGGACACACTACTATCTACCATCTATATACAGTATACGTGTGTGCATATACCTGTATATATAGAAATTATTTCTAGCATTAATATGCGATGCCTGATAAGCTAATATTAGTGTGCTGGTAGAGGAGTATATTTGCCTCTTCAGCAGAGCTGTAGCGTGAGAGTTGGACACCACAGCCGTCAGACTTCTAACCTCGGGCCAGTGGGTCGGCTGTCGGGCCAAAAGTCCTCAAGGGGTTAATAGCATTCCCCGAGGCCAACCCTGACCAAGTACAGCTTAATGTGACACTTACAGCACAGATTTCCTGTATACAAGTACATGTACAACTACATCTGCTTCCAGGTGGTAAACTTTATGTCAGTATGATTTACAATATTTAAAGGTTTAGTAGTAGTTTACTGTAAAAACCCATATTGTAACCTCAGCTATGATGTTCTTTAGCTAAAGAGGGTGTGAAAGGTCATGACATACTATTACATTTAAAAGTTTTATCATGGTTTGCTCAATGTAAACGAAATACAATCAATTTAGCGAGTTAAATTAACTCAGCATTAATCCCAGAGAGGACTCTGTTATAAACAGTACAAATACAGTTTGTAGAGTGGTGAGTAAAACATCAGCATCTGCATTTGTGGGGGGGGGGGATAGCAGAGTTAGTGTGTCATGAAAAGTGCTGTCCTATCAAATGTGGCCAATCGGTCCTGCAGTAACAGAGAAGAGACAAACTGAGGGGATTGAGACTGTATACAGTATGCACACATTCACATTATGTATGTGTGCATCTGTGTACATATGTAAGCAGCTACTGCCTCGCCCAAACACACATGCATACTATTTTTGTAGGCATCTATATATGCAGGGTAGATGTAGATAAACACAAGCACACAGTATCACAAACACAACATCGTACACACACTTAGTACAGACTGTGCTGTTACCATCAGGTTAATAGCATCATATTGTTGCCTTTGTCTTTTCTGATAATTTAAATTCAGCTTAAAATGTTTTCAACTTTTTGTATGTTTAAGTTATTATATATATTTTTTTTTTATCAGATATTACCTTACTTTACAAAAATAGAATAACTTAAGACCTCAGTTTTAGGTGGATAGATGTGTATTAAATGCAATTTTACCGATTTCTGGAAACTGATGATTATGCGAAAAAGAAGAGCTCAGGGTTGTGGGTTTTTTTCAACTGCACAGCAATCTGCACAGGAATTGCAATATTGAGTGTCAAAGCCTTAAAAGACAATACATGAAACTGATATATTTAAACACATTAAAAAAGAAATGAAGCCCAGGTCTGTTACTTTTATGTGAGATATCAAAACAACTGACGAATTCTCTAAACACTTGTGGTTAAACATTACACTTCTGAAATGATTTCCATCAATTCACTAAGAAATTAGCGTAATTAATTTGATTATAGTTAATAAATTAAATGTATGTACATGTCCACATTATGTGTACAGGACATTTTACTACACTGCTGAAACAGTTTGAATTGTCAGTGTTGTCAAACTTACACTTCATTTGTTGCTATAGTACAATTTTGTTCATAAAATGTTAATGTAGTATGAGAATTCTGCAGAGTGTATATAACATCTACACCACTTTAAATAATTCTTGAAAATCCCTTCTAATAAAAGAGATTGCTTTTGAATGCAAACATGTTTGATCTTTTATTTTGCATAACAAATACAGACTTAAGTTATTTCACTTTTCTTACTTTTGTCTTGCTTGTATCGGGAGGTGCAGCTCAGATGCAGTTATAGACTGCAATAAATTAAAATAAATGTTTAACATTCCAGAAGATGTGTCTTTTTTATTTGTAGAGTCTTGGGGAGTTTGAAATATCCCTAATCATAGTCCTGTGAAAAAGTGCTAAGCAGGTTAACCCTTTCCAATCCCATCTACAGCTTAACATTAAGAGGATCAACCCGTCCAGAGGAGCGTCTTTCCAGTCATCCAGCGAGTGCAGCAATGAAACAGTAAGGACTGGTTCTCTGAGATTTATGAGTTTCTTTGAGTTCTCATTTCCTGTACAGCAAGCACCTTGATCCCTGCACTTGTGAACTGACATGCACAATGATATGCGTATGTAAAGTGTGCACCACTTTAATCTTTTCTAAATAGAAATAACTGTGTTTTCTTTACCTACACTGTCAGTTTGGAGATGATCTAACATTTCCCTGTCAATATAATTTCAGCATGATTTAAGCACAAGCACCAAAATTAAATAAAGTGCAAAAGCAAAAACAACATAAAAGTGATCAAAGCTTTAACCAAACACAGGCAGACAGTTATCAGCCAAATCAAATACACTCTTATCTGTCTCTTAAAAACTCTCTCTCTCTCTCTCTCTCTCTCTCTCTCTCACACACACACACACACACACACTGGACAACAGCACAGTCACAGTTTTCTTTCTCTGGGACACCGCTGGACATCGACTGCTGCCAGAGGATAGTTGTCTGGATATCATCTGTATTAATCTGCCTCTGGCTCTTCCCTGTGGCTGAGGTTAAACCCTGGATCCTGATGCAGATCTAGACAGCTGTAGGGCAACCATCCGACCTGGACTCCCCCGCGGGCTACGCTACCGCAGCCTCACTGACTCTACTGAGGCTCTGCTGTCCCGTACATGGGGAGATGGAGCTGAGATAATGTGAGGAACTCCCTGTCTTTTGAAATAGTTTACTTTATCTATGAGATGTTTTTTTTTTTCACAAATGGATTAAACAGATTTCACTCATGATTTGATCTTTCCTTTTGGATAAAAAATAAAGGTCAAGAAGTAAATGAAATTCTATCAGCTAGAAGTAGAAAAGAAAAATTCCCAACAAAAGGGAAAAAGATGTGGAAAGAGATGCACCTACTGGTTGTGGTAGCAGAGAGGGTCAGGGATGCACAGTTCGGAAACATCCATCAGTCCACGTTAAGCATTCCAGGTGTTGCAATGAAAAACAGATAAAACAAACAGCTTGGGAAAAGCTGAAGGAGGAGATCAGTTCCTAAGTCTCCTCATATCTTGATGAAATGTTGATCAGGTGTTCCTGGGTGTTGTCTCCCCTCCCTCCTCTGATGCACAGACACAAAAATAAGAATTAAAAAAAACCTTCTGCCTCGGCCCGACAAACTCCAGTCTGCACAGGTGCTGCACACTCAGGCTCAAGAGTGTGTGTGGAGAGGAGAAGAGTGGGTTTAGTGATGATATAGAGAGGGGAGAGGAAAAAGAACCTGAGGTAGAGACGAAAAGAGAAAACAGGAAGTGTACAGAGGAGAGAGAGTAAAAATCAGGGGAAGTGATGGATAGAGAAAGAGAGAATAAAAGACATGAGATAGATGGATGGAGAGCAGCAGTGCCGAGAGCGCACTCAGGCTGAGCAAGTCAGTGAAGGGACTGAGTCTCCATTGAAGACATGGGGGCTCTTTAAGAGCAGGAGGGCGTGGTTTGGTGCATATGGAGCAGTTGCTATTGGTGGGTTTCAGGAAGGCTGTCCTGAGAGCAGCCAATGGAGATAAGGGATTACTGTGGTGGGACGGGCTGATGGAGGACCAGTCGGTGTCCAGTCATTCACAAGGGAGCGCTGCAAAACATAGAGACCCAGGCAGACCCCCCCACCCCCAACCCTAAAACCACACAGACAGATAGAGAGACAGACAGACAGATAGATGAGGAGTTCCTTTGGAGTCACAGTTGGTGTTTACAACAGCAGAACTACAGTGAAGTGGTCACTAGTAGAAGAAGTAGCAGCAGGTTCACTGAGGATGATTTAAACAGGTCTGTTTACTGTGCTTTAGAGGGCTCAGTGCCAGCTTATAGAGCTAAACTGTTCCCTTTACTCTTTTATCCTCTCCACCATGGGTCTGGCTTTCCACAGCCTGCCCTCCTTTAAACTGATGGCAGCTGCTTCCCACAGCATCTCACCAATCATACTGTGGAGTTGGGGGGTGGGTCTACCAATCCTGACAGAGGCAGGCCGTAAGAAACGGAGAGTGATAATGACCTCGACAGGAATGTTAATAATGATGACGACGACAGAGGAGTTTGGGTGCACCTTTACCACGTCTGTGTAAAGTGGCAGCCATCAGAAGAGAGGCAACCCCCCCAACTCCCGTCCCTCTACCCCGCCCTCCAACCCACTTCATCAACCCACATTTTCCTGATCGATACAAAACCCATCACACACTCTTATTGATCACAGCGTTGCTGTGTCGCCAGAAGCCTCGGGACAGACTCTGTTTCCCCCAACCGTCTTTTAAATAAAAAGGAATTATAAATTTGAACGTTTTCTTTTCATGTCAGTCTGTATCAGAGTCACAGGAGCACGGGCCGATTGCTTTAATAAGGGAGCTGTGCATTCTCAATTAAATTTTTGATCAATATTTTGACATTTAATGTACTTTCCTGCGAAGGAAAACCAGGGTATTCCTGCTGATCTGATTAAGACATCCAGACATAATCAATAGAGGAGATATGTTTATGTTTTTAATGAGGCAGAAAGAAAAGACAGAAAAAGAGGGAGACTAATGTTCAGACGACATGTATGATTTCACATTAGGGTTGAATACAGGAGCAGGAGTTAATTAAATAAAAAAGAAACGTGGAAATGTTGTCTTTGCTGATTTTAAAAATTCAAAATAGTGAAAATGTTTCAGATACAGCTGATTTCATACAGCTTGCTGATTTGGTTAATTAAACTGAAAAAATTAACCAAATTAGACATTCTCCTCTCTCTGTGTATGTATATTCATTTAAAAAATTCCCTGCATTTAATTTTCCTTCTCCACTGTTGTTCTGGTGTTGGCAGTTTCCTGAGGTGGGCCATATTGTATGCCCAAGCCTCATCTGCCTCCCTCCCTCTCAGTCAGCCAGCTTACCCAGTGAGGGAACACCGGGCTTCATGGCATCTGACAGGAAATCTATTGAGTGCGCAGTCTGTAATCCCACTATCACACCATCGCCAAACGAAGAAACAGTAATCCAATCATTAAGTCTGTATTTTAGCAAAACAGATTTTCAGCTCTACGACCAAGAGTGTGTCTTTTTAAGTAGAGAGATCACAGACAGTCTGAGACCTAACCACTGTGCAGTTTGAGGCAGCAGTTTATGTTTTCAGAATAGATTTGATCTCATTTGTTGTTTTTAATTCTCAGTGATGTATTTTCCATCTCCAGTGTCTCTGAAAGCTCCGATTTTGCAGAGAACAACTTAGTATGAAAAGGGCTTTGGTTAATTTTTGGAGAGAAATTTAGGCTCATACAGTATGCAGTATGCTGTGTTGTATCTGAACAGAAACACATAAAACCTGAGTTGTAATGCGACGAAACATTTCCTAAAGCAGATCAGAAACACTGAGATTTAACTGTCTGTGTGAATCAGCAGCTTGTTTCTGAAAAGTGAAAAAGAACCAATCGTTATCTGTCAATACATAGTAATTACATATTGTGTTCGGTTGAGGGAAACAGGCTCTCTGTCACACTGGGCTCATGTAATTAAATTCCTGATTCATGAGCAAACTGGTCTTTTATGTCTGACCTTCTGACCTCAGCACAGAGACATTGTAGCGTGTGCGGCCCGGTGGCTCAGCAGGAAGCTCGCTGTGTACTCCTTCCTAACTGTGCGATGTGGATTCAACTTGTGACAACTGCTGCATGTCAACTTTAGACAACAGAAAACACTTAGAAAGACTATGTTTTAACTGAACTGTTTCTGCAGCAATGATAACAGTTTATTTATCAACAAAAATACAAAAAGTATTAGGATCTATATGTTTTGCAATGGAACCGATAACTACATTTTTATTTGACCCCATTAATGAACTCATCACATGACTTTAAGCTGCTTTTATCTGTAAGTATTGATTGACTGATCATTTTTTTAAAAAAATCAAATGAAATAGAAAATATGAATAAATTCAAGCTATATGACAGAAATTAACCCAAAATTCATCTTCTTTAAAACAGATTCAAGTCAGTCAATGTTTTTTTTCTTATATAAATATATTTTTGTTGTTGTTGTTGATAAGTTTATTAGTTACAGAATTCAAACTTGGTTTTTGTTTGACTGGTAGCAAGTTGTCTATGAGAGATAATCATAACTGAACAAACTGTATTTCTATTATTGTTTCTCCTCAGCTCAGTAGAAAAATTAGTGAGGCGAAAAAAACAACCTGAGATTTATATTTATCATATCTCTTAAAGGGCTATTAACTGAAATATGACAGAAATATCATATAGGGGTAATCATGTCTTCTTTAACTAGCGATATGAGGTGCACAACTCCATCTCGGAAGGTAAAAGTACAAACCAAAAGAAAAAGCATATATATGTGATATTTAGAAGTCTGAGCATATTTCTGTGTTGCACCTTTCTGGAAGTCATCTCTTTATAAAGCAGCTACAGCAATATGACAAAAATAAGAAAGAAACTTGGAGGTCAAGGTGACAGAAAATTATTTCAATTTCTGCTGTGTTGTTGTATTTAGTGTATTTATTTCTGTATTTTAGTTTCTTTGCACTAATGCAGTTAGTGTAGTTTTAAATGCTATTGTTTATGTTATAGTGTTGTTCATGTTATGATGGATTTGTAGATTCCTAAACCAAATCAAATCTATATACTGAATATTTTATATTATATCATACTGAATATATTAATTATATTCTCAACACATTAGAGAAATCAACATTGTATACAGAAAATGCAAGAGAGAGAAAATATTCAAGTGTAAAAGCTTCAGCTTCACCTCCATAAACCAAAATCAACCAAATGTGTCTTTATCCAACCACTTACTCAAAGCTCACTAAACAGAGCCTGTATCCCACAGATCAGTCATTTGCACATTCTCCTCTCACTGCCACACACTTGTTTGGCTCGTCTGCTGGAGGAGTGTGGAGAGGGATAATTACTATAGCCACAGGGCTGCATTAATCAGCTGGGTGCATTTGTTGGGTTTTATTATGTTCCACTCCCCTTTCTCGGCCACGCTGACTGAGCCACCAGGACTAGACAGGGCTGGTAGAGGGCCGCAGTCGCCCCGCTGCCCGCTCACGCTGGGTTAATAAATGCTATTAGCCTCTATCTCTTGCCTCTTAATTTCTCATTTAACTGAGGACAGTTAAAACAAAACTACACGAGCGGTGGTGTTAATCAGGGACTCATAGCGGGGCTCAGATATCTTGATTGAGAGAGCTGGACTCACACAATGAGGGGAGGAAATGTACGCTGGGATCTGTAGCATTGTGAGTGGACTTGTTTTTGCTGTGACACTGCTTCATCATGTGCGGTCAATTCACACTCCATCGTTTATTTTAGTGGTGGGATGATGTGATATCAGTGACAGCAGTGAGCAACAGGCAGAGTATGTCTAAAAATCTAACATGAAAATATGCCCATTCGTTTACTTTTCAGCTTCTATACAAGAATATTTCTTATCGTCTAATGTCCATAACTTCTCCAATACTGCATCTGTTTATATTGTGGGTTTATATGTTATAATTATATTAAGATAAGGAGTTGGTATCAGTTAAGAAATCTTCACTGAATCATTTAATTACACAATATTCAGTGACATTTATTTCACTTTTATCATATATTTTTTTAAAATCTATTTTTACAAACTCCCTAAATTATTGTCAACTTCCACTGGTGCTGTCCTGTATTATTGGACCAACACTTTTATGTTTGTTCTCACTGCACAGTTCAATATTAAAATGTTTTCAATCATGATAAGACACTTTGGTTAAAGCCAATCGCCAAATGGCATATATTATCTTGAGGTCATTTTTCTAACCTGGGTTATGCTCCAGTGAAAACCATGATTGTGATTCCAGCAACAGCAAATGGTCTCCACTGTGTTTAATCACATCAAATATAAACAAAATCAATTGTAACCCCCTCCCCCGGCCTCCCCAATTTTAAATAGCTCCTTGACATCAGTCGAATCCTCAAGCGGCTCGTCTACGTCACCTGCATAACACAAGAGGTCTGGACGGAGTCACCTCTAAACTGAAGCCAGGTTGTGTCATTGCCATCCAGAAACAGGATCAATACATTCATCTCAAGTTCATTCCAATAAGGCAGTTGGCAAAACCTGGCTCTCATGGTGTCAGCTTTTTAAAGCTTTATCACACTTGTGTGTACGTAGCAGAGCCTGCTGTGTCTAGACCCTGCAGATAAAACAGCTAGCGCCAAGAGAAGTGGATAAATTTACACATTTCCTTGAGTGTTTTGTTTTCTGGACTAAAATACTGATTAAACAAAACATAGTGAGATTTTTTATCTTAGAGAAAATTTATTTTGAGTTTTTTTTATAATAAAGAACAACATGCAGTGTGTTTTTAATAAAGAAAAATGAATTAGCAACAGCTAGCTAATGTTAATACGTGAAAAGGCATGCAAAGAAAATATACTGAGGAATATGCTCGTATAAATGCATACACTTATATACATGTAGGTACACTGATCTGGATAATAACAGTTGTGACACACTTCACATCAGGGAGCCTTAACCAAAAATGTCTAAAAGAGGAAAAAAAAAACCCTGTATGTTCATTGAATTCACATCACGGAGCTGCCAGTTGGACTCATACCAACTTCAACGTCTCTGAACACCCACAGGGCACTAGTAACTCTTCAATTACCAGCTCCACTCTGAGGAACAGTTAACTAAAGTACAAAACTTTCAAATGACTTAGAGTGTGTTTGATAAAGAAATTATCCTCTTAGCTTGTCCCACTCCCATGATAAAAGAGGCTGTTACTGTATAAATTACCTCCATGGGTGAGAGTCAGTGGCGTATCCAGTGAAACAACAATCATTTGAGCAAGATTTTAGCTGCTCAGTAATCATTTGATTATTTTAATGCATCATTTAAATGGCCACATATCACACACACTAAGAAACATCAAGCCTGGTGTATATATGGTCTTATATGCACGGCAAAGGAAGAAAAAAATGTCCAGTGGTTTTTAAACTGCAGCAGTTGCAGCCTCTTTACACAGTGCTGATGAATATAATACTAAAAACAAACATTTATGTAAAGCAGCCTCCGCTGGCAGTAAATCTCATTTTGAAGAGAGGCTTGGTATTCCAGACTTGGCTCCCCTAAGATCCAGGGATGACTTTCATTTAGTCTCACCTCTCCATCCAACTGGGGTCACCCCTGTTGGTATAGCAAGCACAGCAGTCACATTGCTCCACCATGCGCGCAGATTGCTTACTAGAACCGCCTGGAACCTTTCATATTTCCCAGTCAGCATTTTTACAGGATAATTTTGGCAGCCTTTAAGGATATCACTGCCTTAATAGAGGATAAAAATAAACGGGTGGTGGAAGGTCTATATCAGGCCGGTATAATCTTGTATTCTACACTGTGTGGAGCTAAACGTCTGGCTTTGGCTCCATTCAATGAGATTAAACTTCTCCCCAGTTGATTCCAAAAGACCATTTGTCCTATTTTTAAAACTAGAAAGAGAGTTTTGAGCCAAGTATATCTAAAAAGGCCAGTTAAATTGATTAAAATACTATGGTGTAAATGGCATTATAGCACAGCTTCTAAGAATGTCTTTGGTCTATATCCCATTGAGCGATTCTGGTCAGCAGATTTCTATAGATGGTTTGTCAGATTCAGTTTGTATTTGTACATGTGTGCATGCCTGGATGTGTACCGCATGTGTGCATCTGGATATGTGCATACAGAGACAAGCATTTGTGTGTGGGGGCTGCAGTATGTGCATATTGGTATGGGTATGTGTAGTTAGAGCAGTGACTGACTTCTGTATAAGAAAGCTTGTCAAAATGTCTCAAAGAAGGAAACAGCTTAATTCAATCAGCGCTACCGCTTTCAAGACCACAAGGGAGCCAGCTAATGGTGTTAGAAACTTGAAAAGTTGGAAAAATAAGCTTGAGGAAGTTCTCACTACCTGGGAAAGAAGTCTGTTCCTTGAGGCTTTCCTATACTGTATGATAGTAAAAGCTCCACTCTTCTGGGCCTTGTTGCTTCTCTGTGAGCTCAAATGCTGGATTTTAGTTTGTGCTCCTCCCATGAGGGGCAAAGCTTTGCAGAAGTTAGAGGAGGGTTATATGAAGTTCAGTGGAAATGTTTTTTTGAGTACTCAGCCAACTTTTTAATAAAAGACAAGAATGTGGATCGAGATGTTCCGCAGAAGCATGTTTGGAAGTGAGTGGATGGGGAGTTGGAGAATATACAGGTTTAGTTAAATGTGAAAAAAAGTAACCCTTCTTCTAAATAGGCATCCTGTGGGCATTCCCTTTCAGAATTATGAGAAGGAGACAAATGTTATGCCAAAATCTCGAGAAAACATGACAGTCTGTGTCTACGGCTGTGCAGCGCGGTGAGAAACTGTGGGTCTATAAGGCATGCACCTCGTTTATTTCATGCACCCTTCCCCCTTCTCCGACATTCACCCACATTAATTCCATGATTGTGTCTTCCTCTCATTTTCTCCCTCGTTATGCATTTAATGTTTCCAATTTGCCGTCATCACAGAAAAACGCCACAAGACGCTATAAATTCTTTTCTAATTCCAAATAATTAGGATTACACGGACCAGTGGTTTTCAATCAGTGAGATCATCTCAGTGATAGATGGTAGGATAACTGGTCATTGCCGAGACATAAATATTGTGTCGTTCAATTAATCTGGTCTAATGAGGTGTCAAAGCTGCCACTCATCCATCAAATACAATTAGGAATAAACACATATGCATGGAGATGGGTAATTAATAATTAGCAAAGCAAAGAAAACAGTATTGGTTTCAGCAGGCACACTCACAGAGCAATTTACCACAGCTCTTTCCTTATTCGATTTTTCAAGTGAGTGAGACAATGCCCCATCAAAGGAATTTGAATCAATTTTTATCACTTTCGTGTCTGATATTTGCTACAGTCTGTGATTCTGCCAAGATGTGTATCAGTTTAGAAAACCTTTGTGAAACTTCAAGAGGCAACGCTACATTATATCACCTTCAACGACATTTCAGTCTTTAAAAAAGATAAGAAAAAAAGAATCTAACCCAGGTGCCTTTCACCCAGATGCACTACAACTAGATCAGGAAATAAAAGCACACTTTGTGCTCCTAAAACTTAATGATGGATAGAGTTCCTTTCCTTTCTGGACTAAAAAAAGAGGAAAACATTTATTCTAGATCTTGGGAATTAGGGACTGTCATCAACAGTTTGTCTTCATCTCTCTCTAAAGCCCACAAGGCTCATTGTCCTAAAAAAGACATTTCATACAGAGTGTTCATTGTCTTCCCAGTTCAGAAGGCAGTCAAGCATCCTGACAGAATTAAAGTGCAGTGCCGGGATGAGACCTCCGATATGAAAATGATAATTTATTCTGCCAGAGCGAGTTCAATACATAATGTTCCAGCTGTCAAAAGCTTTCATCAGAATCTGTCACACAAAGGTAGAAATATTTGTGACCTACTCGTGTCAACTCTCAGCCAAAGGTCCTGCTTATTAAACGTCTCTGTAGCACTGAAGTTGACACCTGTCAAACAGCAGCAGTGGGGTGGTTTCCCTTTGACACGACACAATTACAAAGTTTCACCCATAGACACTTATGGTAATTCATAAGATAAGGGGTTCAGCAACAGCACTGTGCTGTAAATACATCAAAATACAAATATAAACTTAGATTTTATCTGCAGATTAATTTGGAAAAGCCTTGCTGACTGCCAGACTGTTTATTAGGAAACTGAGTTGAAAGTCAAACTCTCTATCTTCTCTAAGTTCTGTATCTCTATAATATGCATTTGAAATGGCAAACTGGAATGTATTTGACAAAACGTTCATATAGAGAGCATTTGTAAAATGTACACTGATATTTATTGTGTTTTCATTCACCTGTTTATATGTGTATTTGTGTATTTGAGTGTAAATGCTAAAAAGCTGAAAGACACTAGAAAGTAGAAAGAAGAAGAAACAGACTACATCATGTCGGACATTATACATGTGTCATCGTCCACCTCTGAACAGAATAAAAACGTCAGTAGATGAAAACATTAGATATGTGTGAACTCATGAGGAGACTGTAACCTTATTCAGATGAATTCATTGAAACAAACAGAAATGCCAAATTTCCATGAAGTTTTCTAGATTTTTTTTTCAGTGTTTCAGTTTTGATTGGTGGTCTGTTAATTATACCTGCTCTTTGTGCTGTTTTCTTCTGTAGTGTTTTAACCACACCTAACTGGGGCATGAGTGCCTCGAACTGTATATCTATGATGGTAGTGGATGACAATATACGTTAATTTTTTCTTTTTTTCTTTTCTGGAAATTTGGTCAAAATTTGCTCTAAATTTGGTTGGAAAACTGCCGATTATATTTCACTGTATTCCTACAATATCTGTTCTTGCAATGCAATATCCAGTTAAGTTCTGTTTAGGCAGTCACAGCACTTTGTTAATATTTTGTTTGTTTAACGTAACATAAACAATATTTTAACACCAGATTGAGACTCAGTGTTTTACTGCCCTCTGTGGTTGAAAGTCTGATTCACACCCATCAGTGATGCCACAGGGTCCTGGACACCTGAAGATTTTTAGGGGATGCTGAGTGACTCTTTAACTAAAAACCCAAATCTTTCCCTAACCATGTTTCAGTCATTCAAGTTTGAATAATGCTCATATAAGTTACAATAATACAGTGTGACAATACTGTAGCCACTATGGAAATATCACAGCTAGTTTATCTGTTTGTGTAGTTTCCATAAGGTTGGCACTGTATGCTTTTTAATCACAAACTAATTACTGTTACTGCATATAAATATATCATAATAATGTTACTATGTGGACCATAAATTGAGATTATTTTGTGACAGTTTAGCTCAAAATGTTCATATCATTGGTTTGACAAATGGAAATAAGAAGAAAGAGCATGAAAACACTTCAGTCTTATCTCTGTTTATGGGTAATGTGGTCTCACTGAGATTCTGGTCTTACAGGCAAAATCATCAGAAACAGACCTAGATACATTTCAATTGCATGGCCCAATCTCAGATGTCCAGATGGCTGATGTATTGACAAATTATAATGTTTTTTTATTCTTTGTCTTTCATGAACATTGTGGTTTTCATAAATAACATAATGACTGATTTTTCTTCCAGTGATACAGTGTATGAACTCTCAGCGTACAGTATAGAATCTCTACAGTGCTCAACCTCTCCAACACTTTCTCCTCACAAAGTTTATGTACAGTATGGCCCCGCAGTGTCCCAGCTGGTGATGGTGGAGACACATGATGAAACAGAAGTCAGTGGTGTCTTCCTGATGTAAAAGTCTACATAACAGGCCAGAGACACCGAGACACCCTGATGGCTCAGTTCAGCTGTAGCAGTAGCAGCAGCAAAGAGGCAATTACCCAGAGGCATCGGGGCGAAAGACAGGAGGAAAATCAATACATAATTTCAGCATTTCAGAGGGTGTTTCCTTCAAATGAGTCAATGTCTCAATTCACCGGTGTGAGTTAGTTGTTTTTTTAAAAGTTAATCCTCCTTTTGTATTTTATATTGTACAATAAAAATGTTAATAAATAATGATTTGCCCATAATTCCTTCACCTGTCGTGGGTTATATAAGTCAGTTTCAAGTGGATGAATGCAAATGCAGTTAGAATTTGAATCTAGTGAATGTGAGGTCTAGCATTAATAAGAACTGACAGCACACTGCCGTGAATTTTTGAGTCTGAAAAAGCTGATTCTAAATTCACAAAAAAAAAAAAAAAAAAAAAAAAACCAAGGACACCTCTGTGCATCCTGTGAGTGGCATATTAGGAATTCACCTGACCCCGGGTAAGTGTCTGAGAGGAATTTCATCTCGTCCTAACGGCACAGGAGCGTGGTGTAAGTTCACACAAAGTTTACAGCTACCACACGGTACCATTTTGTACCCTGTCACAGTCTTGATATGGAGGAGGGGCAGATGGGCAACCCCTGCCTACCCAGCGCCAAGATGCCATGATGAAATGACAGCAGCCAGACGTACACACACACACACACACACACACACACACAAAATGAAACAAATCAATAGTGGCATCTCTTATGGAGAAGACCAAACCACAGTACAACATGATAATGACCACAAATCCACTCAAGCGTTGAGACTACCCCCAGAGAGGCGCTTGTTTAAATGAATGTAGGTTAGTATGATTGACTAATCGCCTACTAAATTAGAAAAGACAATATCATACGGCTTGTGCTGCTTCTGAGAGCTTAGCTCTGACTCATAGGAGCACCTATGGCCCATGATGATTGTTAAACATAATGGTACACCTTCTTCCATAACCTGGCAATTATACCACCTGCAAAAACTTGAGGCATTATCTCCTTACAAAATAGTAAAAGACACATTTTTAGTATTAGATATGGCTAACTTTTATGTCGTGGATTTGAATATGAAAAGGAGACTGGTGGGGAGTGCAGGGAGCCCAAGGGACCTACACACAGACTTCCTCTAAAATGTTAATCGTTTGGCTAATTGAAGGTATGTTCTTTGTCGGCTCTGTGTTTTGGAGGGTCCCTTCTATGGACCGAGCGAGCACAAGGTAGAGGGGCTTTCAGATGTTATTGTATTTGACTGCTGCTGCACCAGGGTGCCAGTGGATTTAGGTGCTTTTAAGATAAGTTACGGGGACACGCACGCACGCTCATGGACGTGCAGGGAGAATTGCACAAACCTGCATGTATACCCACCCAACCACATTAGCGACACACGCACACACACACAAACACACACACACACACCGACGCATGTACATGCCAGCCATTTGCATTTCAAAAGAGCATAATTGCCCAGGGCGGTGGCAAGGGGAGCGTGGCCTCAGGATTCCCTGAGAGCGCCTGTGAAGTTAACGAATCATGAGTCTAGACTCAACTGAAACTCCTCTTTCATACAAACACATTCACACCAACATCCTCCTGAGTAATAGGCAGGTAGAATAGTCATACAATGTTTCACAGAAAACCCATTACTGCTTATTGCAGTTCAGGCAACAAGAATAGAGATTTTTCCTTTCTCGTTGTTCATTTTTAATTGTTTTAAATGTTGAGCTTGGTCATTAGACATTTTACCTTCAAGCTGATCAGCACCATGATCACATACATGCAATAAACAGGTTAAGGTGTTTACATATGCTGCAATAACCTGATCACTGTAAAACCCATGTTTACATCCAGTTTGTATTCTGAATTTAACATCTGGTCTAACAGAAACAGGCTTGTTCATGCTGTACTGTGTCTTTTTAAAACCCTGTTAAGTATATGGCCAATTTTCTTCTTTGTTCGTCTGAATCCTCTTGTACCATGCTTGCTACATTCATCAAGTGAGAAAATGCAATACAAAAGTTCAAGTTGAAAATAAGTGTGGTTTATAGTAGTTTAAAGAGCATACTCCTTTCATGCAAAATTTTACAACATTCATTCAGAAAGAGAGTTCGCCCTATTCACAAACTGTTCATCCCTTCCGATAGCAACAAGAAAGCTAGCTGAGTGAAAACTAGATCTTGACAGTGTTACATTAGCGTACTATTTTTTAAATTTTGGTCTGTTTCCTGCATTTGTCGTAGCTTGTGTTAGGAGTGTTGTTGCTGCTGCTTCTGTTATTCACAGTGGATTGAGTGCTAGCTGCTTAATTGTGCTGCTTAACTAATCAGGAGTTATAATGTGTGATTCTGCAGATGCAAGCCAGGTCGTTGCAATAAGATTTCACAGTAATTAGTTCATTTGTCCATTTGTCAGTCTTTCATATAAGAATATTTTGTTTTTATTTGTTGTCTGTAATAAATTTTATCTAATTTTCAATGGTTTCTTTTTATTGTCTCTGTCTTAAAAGATGTCAGTGAATACTTTTTGTGTTGAAGAAATTAACACTCTAGTTACTTAGATGAATGTAAACACACTCCAGGCAGAGACGACCAGAAACATACAATACGCACAGCTTTGATTCGATGTATAGAGATACAGATAGCCTTGTATACTCTGGTCAGACTCACGTCAGTCCAGTGGGGACGGTCAGGGAATGATAGAGGAAGCTGAAGTGATGCTGAGTCTGGTGCTACATGGACCACAGTCAACTGAAAGCTAAGCTGCCACGTTGCTGGAAAGAGTGATGGCCTGGCAGAGGTGTTATTTGTCTTGTATTGCTGGGTGAGCCCTCACGTCCACTCAGGAAGAGATGAAAAAGGGACGGACGGTCTGTCTGGAAGAAGTGCTAGCAATGTGGTGGAGGACAATCTGTCACCGGCAGTCATCAGTTAACTGAGCCCAGAGCTGCACCACTCACTCAATGAGAACCTCACCAGACTTAAATGGTAACGCTGGGCAGAGCCAGAAAGAGACATGATTAAAAATATGCATGAAATGAAATGAAATGCAAATCCTTCACTCTTTAGCATTGAGCTCAAAAAACTGAATGTAAGACATTTTAACAAAAAACAAAGCACTACTGTACAAAATTTGAGCACGAACGACGAAGAATATCAAATGTGACAAACTATATTTGGCTCTCATTGTAGATTTTTCACAGTCATATTTTCTATGTTTTTATTCCATGTTACAACAACTGAGGTGCCTCACACAATAACACACAATCACACTTTAGTTTCTAATAGGATCTGGCTTTGTACGTGGAGGTGAAGGGCGTGTGGAGGGGCTGCCCTGTCTCATGACACAATAAATGACTGTGATCCAGGTTCCAGCAAAAACAAGGACTGCTTTTCAATTCCACCTCTTTTACATGGATGAATGATGAACCCTGGGTAAGAGGTGCAGTGTTGTAGTATTAATATACATCAGGGGCCAGAGCACCACACTAAATCAGGAGCCCCAGTACATTTGTTATTCTAATGACAAGCAATATCCACGTTCTGGCTGCGTGGAGTTGGGAGATCCTAAAATGTGAGAGAACTAAACTCAAAAAGACTAAAAGTGAAACTAAGTGAGGGTCTTGAGGAGGAATGACTTGGATACTAAAGTGCAGAATGACAAAAGACTCTTGGTCATTTTAGTAAGAAAGTTAACTGGAAATGAAAAGTATGACAGATAAGGGCCCATATAGCAAGCTGTAGCACAATGTTACACTCATATATACAAAATAATACACAAATTGAATCTGTGAGTGTTACGATTAAAAATATAAGGCCACACTTCAATCAAGAATAACCACTTTTTAAAATCACATTAAAGGTTCTTTACCTCAAATCACTTTTATTAATCTCTGAGGTATTTTAACCAACAGCTGCTCGTCCGACCCAATGGATCATAAATCAGCTTTCAGGAGAAGATTGAGCGAAAAGGAGAGGAGAAGACGGACGATTCTGGTGAACTCTGTGGATTGAATAATCAATACTGACAAAAATAAATGGCTTGACTATTTATCAAAGCCTGTGGTCAGTGCTATAGCAGAATTCCTGTAATGTATATTTCATACACTTTTATAATCATTGATTACCTGCCCTGTAGTTTGTAAATTACGTGTATATTGATCTGATCATCATACAGTCGTGGCCATTTGTGCCACTGGTAAAGAGATCAGGATTGAACTCAGTTATATAAATCTTGAGCCATTCTCTGCTATCATCACAAGATAAAATAGCCATGTATACTGAAATGTTTTATTTTCTTGTGTTTATCATCAGTAGCACCTGATCATTATCTCCTGTGAAAAAACATTTAAAGAAGGTGGCAGATTACAGAAAACTGCTAATTATTTACACAGTAAACTGAAAGAAAGTAAAGATTGTTGCACATGGTAATAGTAGTTTAGGCTTGATCGTACCAGTATTGGTTGTCCATAGATCTTTACGGACTGAAAATCAGAAAGGTGATTCCTGCACCTGGAGTCAAAAATACTGATTAAAGATGATAAATCAAACATGAAAAAGACAGTCAGAGCTGCCATTTATTCTCATTATCTGAGCTTATGTGTACATCCCATGGGGAGATTGGAGTCAAAAGATGAACAGGAGTGCCCTCGTGAATCCGAACAGATTACAGGGGAGAGAGAGTCAGTTGGGCTGGGAGGGAAAGAGGCAGAGGTTTAGATCAATGGCGCCAGATCAATGATCAATAGGCCGCTCACACCAATACACTTCCTGCTGACGCTCAGAGCTCTGGTTACACAGATGAAAATGGGTGGGCAGGGCCAGAGTGTGATGATGATTTATGTTAGAGGGGCAGATGTGTTATTTTGGAGAGAGACTGTGTGATAGAGATGCCTGAATGTCACTGCCTGGACTCAGAGTGAGGGAGTATTTTAACATTCATACCTTTGGACTGATGCTGGTCTGCAGGTGGTAATAAGAACTTAATGAAAATCATGATTTCCAGGAAGGGAAACAACCACACAAGGAAATTAAGGAGCAGGGTTTCTTTGTTTTTTTTTAAAGCAGTTTTTACTCAACAATTAAGAACAAAAAGAAAAACTCTCTGAAACCTCAGTGTGGCTCAGAATCCAAAATCCAACAAAATTTGTCACTTCAGTGTAAAATTGGGGATTTGAGAGGTTGAATATCTGACAGAGAGGAAGAAGAAATACTACTTAAAGGCTTAGTTTGGTCTATCTCAAGAGTAATGGCAAGTAATTTTTAATATTTAAGCTAAAGTGTGCTGTTGCGGGCCAAAATCTCTTCTCTACAGACACTGCACTCAGTGAAGAAGATTCAGTAACTGAAGGGGGAAGAGCAAAAAAGATCAAAATCAATATCAAACTGGCCGGGCAACCAAGAACAAGGCAATAGATCATTTCCCTGCAGTAACATGGATGATATTTTATCATTATAGATTATAAATATACTATAGCGTCTTCATCACTGTTTATATTATAGAATTTCTCCACTGCAGTAGTTTTTCCTCCTGGAAGAAGTGAAAATGTGGCTGTACTGTGGAAGATTTAAGATGAAAACAATCTGAATTTGACCTAAAAATTAGACATTTCTCTTATGTTAAAACTTTTATTATTATTTATTTATCATTTGATGGGTCAAGTCAGAAAAGGTCTCAGCTGACTTTTATGCGGCTGTTATAAAAAACAAAACTTAACATCTCTTAGAACAAAGCTTTTGTCTCTGGTTTACAAGGTTAGAACATCACATCTCACATCATACAGAGGTGAACATGTATCACACACACACACACACACCTGGACACACAAACGAGGGCCTTGTTTCGACCTGTCAGTCACCCATGCCTCTCACAGCCAAGGTCTACTGACAACTGTTAAATCAGAGCGCGCCTTCATCCCCGCCATGGCTAATGCTGTTAACTGCAGAGCACCATCTCGACTAACACATCCTGGGTAACTCTAATTACCCCTGGATGAGTCTCGCTTCTGCTTCTGCCCACACATGGTGCCCAACAGGCGAGAGGAGACCACACACCACCACCCAATAGTTTCTGTTTCTTGTCAATTTCATAGCTAAGTGCTAAACTCTCCTCCTGAGCTCTGGTTGATGTCTCTAACCTCTGTGCTTCTGTAACGGGGTGGAGCTCGATAAAGACGTGACCCTCCCCATACACAATCCCACCTCCCCCTCCTCCACATCCCACCTTAAGTTACCCCTTGCAACTGTGTCCACCCGACTCTTAGCCGCAGTAAATTGGGTTAACGCTCACTAAGTGTCCCATCGTTAGCGTTGTTAATTGACTACTGCGTGTGATAATTAACAGGGAGCGGACTGCCTACCTCGCTAATCTTATTTAGGTCATTTGCATTTAAAATGGTTTTGGTCTCTCTGGCAAGTTGAAAAAAAAAACACATGCTCTTAGAAATTATGCCTGATGGACGAGTTGGTCTGTACAGCCACTTAACATAACAGCCGAGCAGCTGAAATTGTGGTTGATGCAATTTTTGTTGTAAAAAAACTGTACATTTTGAGCTTCTCTCAACACAGAAATAAGACTTTAAGGTTTGATATAAAAGAAAAGAAATAAGCAAAAACTTTAAGGATCAGAGCCCCACAAAAACTTAATGTGAAGTTGTGTGAACTGGACCCGCACAGCCGTGTTTACCAAAGGCATCCTGTCCCATAAAAGTTCCCATCACATCCCATTTCTCTTACTAACTAGTGCTGTGAACTCTTAATGTATGAAGGTTGATTTTGTTGTCGTGCTGTGATACCTCCAGATGAATGTTTCCTTTGTTGAAGCACCTTCTGTCCTATTTTGGCAATGACATGAACGCTCGGTAGCTACGGGGGAGACACACGACTGAGCACTCCTCCTGATTCACACAAGCATTAACACAGCACATTAGCTCGGTGGAGTAGTGGGAATGAAAGATGGGCTAACACCGCTGCCCCAGGCAAAGTGAAGACGTACACTAAAGGCAGCTGCCATCTATTATGGATAGCCAGGGCCGACCCCCACTGTTGGTGTTATGGGGGTGACAGTGCTGTCCTTGCCGAGGCGTTGACCTTCCTTGTTGGGGAGAGGGCACTGGGCAGATTAAAAGTGGACTGGCTCACCGTGCAGTCCAGGCGTGCCCCTGATGTTCTGCCCAGATGGTAACCACACACACACTCTCTTGAACACACTCAAGTAAATACACACACACACACACATCCGCATTCTGTTGCATCCTGGGAGGGCAGATGTGGGGTTTCGAACACAGCCTCTCCTCAGGGTGCTCAGCCTTCAGACTTTATACGTCTACATTTTTTCCCACACACACAGAGCAACACACACACACACACACACCACATGCAGTCCTCAGAGGTCTAACCAACCCTCACCTCCTCCACTCTCCTTCTGAGTGTTTCTCCATCACTTAATTCTGGCTGTATGTATGTGAATCATCCATCACTCACTCAATCAGTCCATTGAATTTCATTTAGTGCGGTGTTACACAGGGCATGTGATTGATTCACTGGTACCTTTTCACTGAAGCTTGAATGACACACAATGCTGGTTTGTAGACGCTCGTTCGCACGCACGCACGCACACCACACACGCACACGCACTGCTTGCCCATACACTGCTGCACTGGGTCTCTGTTGCCAGGGGGGAGAGTTGGGTGCCCATGCTGCCAAAGAAGACCCCTCTGAGACTTACTCAAGGTCGGCATGTCCAGCTGGCTGTGCCAACATCTGTTCAGAATGGCCTCAAGACTGGCATGAGAGAGGCCCATCTACGCTGCTTGACCTTGGATCAATGGCCACATTTGGAAAAATAAATGTTACCTCAGTTACTGCTAGCTGACCATGAAAAACAAAAATTTTCCCACTGACAACAAATATTTAGTCATCTATAATCACAGTAGGCTCAACTAATTTGTATGCACTTAAAAATAAATTAACTCATATAGGTCAACAAATCAAAAGTAATATACAAAGAGCAGAAATGAAATACTAACACAAATGCTAAAAGGAAAGGCTACAATTAGGATTTATAGAGAGAAAATGATTTAGTCTCAGTTTCAGTTAGTAATAGGGTGAAAGGAACTGTGACTACTGGCAGACCTAAGGATGCACCTCAGTCTGTAAGGGGTTGACAGTTCAGACATGTACACAGGGGTCAGTCTACTGGCAGATTTGTTGGTGATATTGGTTGGTTATATGTTCTTTATTTACTCTGTAAGAGGCCAGTGGTGACCATGGCTCCTGTTAAAAGTGAGCTTTTGTATTTTCCACAAAGTCAACTTCAGTGAGTTGTGCAACTGAACTGCAAAGTAAAGAGAGTTTCAGCAACTCAAATAAGAAAAATGGAAGGTATGGAGACTGTTTTCAAACATCAAACAGCTTAATTTAAATATATTTAATTGCTGAACAAAGCACGACTGAACTACGCTATTTATCTCCACACCAAGAACCCAACTCAGAATAAAATATGATACAAAGATTAGAGGTGCATGGCTTTATATGGTTTCATATTTTGTATCAGACATCTACATTTATTTCTGATTTGGGATGAAGCAAGCGTGAGGAAAAAAAAACATATTTGGGCAACATCCTCTGTCAAGAGAGGACAGCAGATACAGGTGTGTGTCATCTGCGTAACAGAAGAGAATTAATATGATAAATGTAAGAGTGTCTTGAGTTGATGCAGTAAGCAAGATTAAATTACATAGGTTAGCACATAGCATCTACAGTATTGTACAATTCAAAGTCAAATCCAGTTGTTCCTTTAATTTTAGCATGGCATAACAAATCAAATTAATTCATAGCTTTGATCAATCAATGATAAGAATAAAAGTTTCATTATATTACCACAATAAAATAAACTTATTTCTCTTCACATCTCCTAAACTTTTGAAAAAATTCCAACCTCTTTCATAACCAAAATGAACTGATTCTACTACAAAGGGTAGTGGATGTTTCACAGTAGCTCTCTCAAATGAACATGAACATTTCCTGCATCATCAACTGTACCTTTTCATCTCTCTTCCCATTTCGGTGTGACAGCAAGTTTCTGGAACATAAATGACATTTATTCACAGCAAGTGAAGTGTTGGTGGAAAGAAAAATGACTGACCGCTACCAACGCTTTCCCTGTTTTAATTCTTCATGGAGGTTGTTCTCTGCCAGCAAGCCTATCGATTTTTCTATCAAATACGAAAACAGGCATTGTGGAAAGGCCGCAGAGGTCAGTGTGAATTAGAGCAGAGGTGTGTGCACGTTTGTGTGTATGTATGTGTGTGTACGAGGGCGTCCCCTCCTCCTCCCCTACATCCCCATTGTCACTCCCCAAAGGCCTCTCTGTTAAATTGGCTGACAGATAATAAGATCATACAGGAGAGTAAAGACACAGAGACCTTTGTCCCACAATCCAACAGTCTTACTTCTGGTAAAGCTCTTGGTCTGCATCACAAACAGCTCACAGTGAGTACGGCGAGGACTCACCTGAGAGGAAACAAATTCAGGTGAACTTTGTTTTTTTTTTTGGGGGGGGGGGGGGGTGAAACTATTTTAGATGAAACTTCCCTGAGATTATTATTTTTTCTTTTGAACTGACACAATTTTGAGCATTTTGCCAACTGATAAAAACTATTTTGTAAAAGACCGACAGTTATATAAATATATTTCACAAATATTTCACAATACAGCAATATTGATGATAAAGCCATGTTTCATGTCTACCTTCATTTCATTTTTTTATGACCTTTTTACAGCAAACTTCATTTGACCTTGTGCATATTTATGGCATCATAACTTTGATTCTATAAATCATTCTTACAGCAACTGATTGATGTGAATATACGGCTAATGCAAACAGTACAGTATAGAAAATTAGAGCAGGACAACTATTTCAGTTTATCTTTTGATTTACAGTGTCCAGTGAAGGGTTGTCACAGGAAGTTTGGGCATTATTTTAAAAATTAGGACTGAAAAAACAAAACAAAAAATCAATCTTGCTTTTTTCAGTAAACGTGCATCTGTGCTAAATGTTATGTGAAGGCCATGGATACTTGTTGTAAGTGGTTCAGTTAGGGCTGCATGATGTGTAAAATGTCTACTTTGTGGAAATTGAGTTAGTACAACATGCACAAAAAATTATTTTAAATAAAAAAATCAGCATATCTTGGTATATGAGTCACCTTGAGCCATGACCGTCTGGTAAACTATGACATGAATAATTATAGTATACACAGCTAATGGGACTATCTGAGGAGGGTTAGCTGACTCTGGCTATCTCGTAGCAAATCTAGAGATCACATTAGAAAAGAGTCCAGCAAGAAAGGGAGAAGAGAGAGGCTGAAATTCAGTGTTGCACAGGAGGAAATGTGCACACCACTGCCACATCTGCAGAAACTGCAAAATCTCTTTGCCAAACATGGCAAACCATCATCCAGGCTGTTTTTGCAGACGAGATGATGGAGGAATATGAGGAGCCAGCTAAAGAACTGGCTCAATGACTCGTTAGAGGATCACTGCATGAAGAAGATCACCACATCTTACCTGAGAGAACTGGAGGAGGGCGATTAGATTTACAGAAAATAATCCCCTAAAACACTCAAAACAATCTTTATCTCTTAATCTCTTCCAAACATGCTGTTGTTCTTCTTCTTCTAATCAGAATTTCTCCACTGGTCTCTTCTTTACTGTTGCAACTTGCTTTATGGCACCACCAATGACTCAAGCTCAGAGAGAGCAGCAAAAAAGGCAAAAGTTGATCCAAGCAGAGGCAGTGGGTGAAGAAAATACTGGTCTCTCACTAGAATGTGCAGAGGAAACAGAAAGAGATGCTGATTGCAAAGGAAGAGGAGTGCTATGAGAAATGGGTAGCTGACTGTGGCCTGAGCATTCCCAACACTGCAGCAGAGCAGCTTAAGAAATGGATGAGCAAGAGAGAAGAGATTCGTAAGGTGAGTCAAAGTCAGTCAGGATTTTAAGAATCCCCTAGCCTTGCACAGCAGTGACGCTGGTGGCTTTGGTGTTTTCATGATCAATTCTTTCAGCAATATTATAAACTCCTCTGTTTCTCTATTTTTCAAAGTGAGAGTTCTCATTCCACTGATCCAGATGCCCTCAAAACAACCTGTCCAGCTCTTGGTGGCACCTGGAAGCTGCTCAGTATCTTCTCTGATCCACAGTCTTCAATATAAACACACACCATTTACTTGAAACTTATTTCACCAACTACAGTTAATATGTACTTAATATTTACTACTGCATGTATAACATTTACTTTATGTCCATCTGTCCTGGAAGAGGGATCCCTCCTTCTGTTGCTCTTCCTTACATTTATTTCTCCATTCCCTTTTCCCAGTTTCTGTCCTTTCTATGATCATTTCAGTGTATGTCAACTACTGACTGTCCATTTGCAGCTGTATGGGATATCATTTATTTAAAAAAAAAAAAGAAATTATGTTTTCTGGCTTTTTTAAATGTTTTATTCTTGCTCAGCTGTTTTGCATATGTATATGTGAAAACTTGGATGCATCATGTTTTAGTTGTTAGGCATTTTCAAAGGAAAATAAATCCTTGGTCCACAGTTTTATAACTAAGAAATGTGTTTGGAGTTTAGCTTGTAGTGTGCACTTTACACAATTTTATATTTAAGGAAACAACTATTTTGCTTACCAGTTAAATATAGAAGAAATTTAAGTTCCCAGCATAGATTCTGAGAGTGCTTAACACAAGATTGATCAAGTATCATCGAGGATCAAATCCAACTGATTTTGACTCTGTGAATCAAATCAAATCAAATCAAATCAGGAGATCAATGCTGATAGTGTGGTTTCCCTATCACCATTGAAATTAAAAGGAAGATGAAGGAGAGATTAACATTTTTCTATTGTTCTGACACTGGTTTCAGTGCGAACAGCAAGTGTTAAAATTCTAGTGTGGAAAAAAAGCCATTTGACAAATAAATAGCATTTTCCAATGAGTCTGCATCAGTCAAACTCTAAAAGTATAACGCTCCTCACTCATCTGTTTGTGGTCTCAGTACTTATATAGCTATAGCTGCTCCCGCTTTTTCTCATTATCTCTAAATCTCTTTGCTAAAATCCCAAATGGGCCAATTCTATTCAACCACTATCTGCTTTACATTTATCTATAGTATTCATATTAAGATGTGCAGCTCTCCTTTTCCCCACAACACCCCTCAGTACATCCCCATAGCGTGTCCTCGGGCCTTCTGCCCCAAGGGCTCATGGGATACGAATACTCCCTGGGGCTGCTGTTTTCACAGCCTGTGAGAGAAGTACTCAAGAGAGAAGGAGAGAGAACAGGAGAGAGGCGGCAGCAGCGTTTCTCTGTTTGCTTGATGTCACTATAATGGAAATATGCATAAGTGAGAAAAGGCATAGTGGGCCTTTGGGGCCCAAGAAGTACAAATATTTTAATAACAAACACTTTCAGTGTTTGCCTCCTGTAACGGCACCTGGGTATTATTTCACATTGAATACAGTCAGTCAGTGCCGAATTCTTTATGCATAAAGATATAGATGTTTTCTTCTTTTACTGGAAGTGATTTTCATGCTGTGGAAAGTTTTCCTGGTGATATGTCCTTTGGAGAACTGTCATTAATCAAAAGTCAAAGTCACCTCAGATCTCACATTAGAATAGACCAGTTTAGCTGCGGCTGAAATTGCAGCTGACCCCTCTTGCCCTGAGCACTTATTCAAAATCAGCAACACGGCCATAGGGGGCTAAAACAACTAAATTGAGTGGGGTTGCAAGAAGCTGGTAAGAGTACTGGGGGAAAATACCCAATAAAGCAATGCCAGCTGGCAATCTCAAGGGTTTCTTTGAGCTTTCTAATGTCCTGATGGGTGACTTATAGCTTTGTATACGCTATAAATGTAAATGACAAAGGGGTTATACTGTAGAAAGTAACAAAAAATGAGCAAAAATGGTGGTGTTCGTGCCAAAACAGTAACCTATGTCCAGTGAAAAGGTGCCTGTGGTCAGAAATAGACCAGGAAAGCATCTGACAAAGGTGGCAACCTCCAGATTCACAAGGTAAACAGATAACCAAAAACCAAACTACAGCACCTACAGATTACAAAACTGATGTACAATAACTGAAAACTACAACTAAAATTATAAGTTAATTTTGTATGCTGTCCAGAAAAGGAACCAAAAGCTTCTGAAATGTTTGGTATTCCATTAATACATTTAAAAAATACGACTTCATTATTTGCACTAGAGAACAAGCTTGTCCAAAACTTCTTTTAACAGCCACACTGTCTCCATAATATATGGAACAGATGTATTTGCAGGTTGTTTAAATGGATTTGCATTTATATTTTTTGTTACACTCATCTTGAAAGTTTTGTTATTATTGCATTAGAATTTCTTTCACTCTAAGCAGCTGGGGAAAAAAAACAGTCACAAAGAATCAAAGGCCTCAGTGTTTGTGGAAATTTGTGTCTGCATCCAGTGATTTGAGATTGGGGAAAAAAGAAAATACAGAAAACGGTTCAGCCGAACCCTTCTCAGATTTTCATAATGAGCTGTCAGTCATTTCTCAGTGCCCAACAACTTTCATCTGTCCTGATTCCTCCCAACCTCCCCCATTTATCACTCCTTTCTCTCTTCTGCAACGCGCTCCTCTGACGCCCCGTGTCGTTTATCACGTCCGGTGGAATAGAGTTTCTCCAGCTGTCAATTTAGGAAATGGAGTGACGAGCGAGACCCCTGGGACCCTGCACTAATCTCAGACTGCAATGTTACGGAAAATGATGTACACCTCCAGTAGCTGGTTATACTTGCATCCTTGGGGGCACACGTGTAAATCAATTACCTGTCCTCACCCAAAATTCATCCTGTCAGTAGACAAACAACTAATCAAACGGTTGCAGCGGGGCAAAAGTCAGCCAAACTCAGTGGTTATCTCGTGTACTGTCGTGTCAACAAGATCACACATTGTTGCACTTTTATCACCTTAACAGAACATTTCATTTATCCTAAAATTATACCCAACGGTTGGAAAAATCTACTCAATTCTGCTCTGCTTTACTCAACTGCTCTTTCACCTCGATAACAGAGTTCGATAAACTACTACCTGCCCTGGGGTTTTAACGGTCAGTGGCGCTGTGTGCTGTCAGAGCCTGTGGTGAAAAATGCCAGTGTCACACAGTTATGCATCCCATGGGGAACAGATATCATAGTCGGTTACATGACGGGTGTGGCAGATGAGCAGTGAGTGAGACCTCTGCTCGTCACTCTGCTGACCAGTTAAGACGGCAGCAGACAGTATGTGATGCACGCTACCTGCACAAACACCTCAGATCCACTGAGAACTGAAATAATGTTTTATGAAAATTTGAGGCAGGAGATTGTTGTATTTTCAATATGTGTAAGGATGTTACCGTACATCAGTGATTTATTTTTCGCATTTCAATATGATGCACAAGTTTGAAATTGGCAGATTTCCTGTCTTTTTGGGGTCAGTTTTCCACTGAGATAAATACTATAATTCTCCACTTAGTAATCAGTTCCACCATGGTGTGAGGATGTATCAAACAGTATTCTAATGGCCATAGTATAGCAGTTATTCTATTGGCCGGCCACTTGTAATCACCCTTGTGGTTTAAAAGGTCAAGGGGTCAGGGGTTATGGGAGATAAGGACCCTAGAGACCGTCATAAAACACTTGCGACACTTCATCCCTCGTTTGTCATGCCAGAGCTCGATATCTCTCGTTCATCTTGGTTAGGAAAGTCTTTTCCTTTAATAGACACTTTACGTCATAATCCTGCATTGTGACCACAGTCTGTGCTCACTAAGACCAGTTTTCAGATTTTATTTTTGCAGTAATGTTTAGAACATGATGGTGTATTTTTGCACTGTACAAAAATGTAAATGAATCCCTGACTTGCTGTAGTTTTAGTCGAATGTATATGTTTATACCGTGTGTCTGTGTGTCAGGAAATATCCTATTTAAATCTACAGAAGCTTTATTTAGAATAATCTTTCCTCTCCTTGTCTAACCATGACATAAGTTTAGGGTTTTCAAAGTCAAAACACACTTCCTCAGATTGGGTGGTAACAGTGACTGCTCGCCCTCATCCGCATCTGCATTGTATTTTCCAGAATTTGCCAGCGCAGAAAGGAACAATCAAACAGCCGACAAAACAAATGAGATTCCCTTACATTACGCAACCGTGTAATCACATTTCCCATGTTGTCTCTTTCCCTATATGCTATGTCCTGACGAAAGTGGAGCCAGAGAGTTGGAGCTGTATCAGGAGGGTCACAGTGCAACCCTGGTGCAGGCCTCCCCTCCGTTAGCTCTGCATACAAAGACATTTCGCTCCCGCTGAGACATCTCATTTAGTGCATCTGCAAACAACATTACAGGTGGAAACGCTTTAGGAGAAGTCTTGCAAGCATTAATCCCATTTGTGTCCTAACCCATTTCAAATGTGCGTTTCGCTGCACTCATGAAATGAGAGAGATGCTGTGCCGATCAAATGGATGCAACACAAACATTTCCAAGGACTTCAGTGGACACACAAAGGAGATGTCATCACTAAGAGGATCTGCATTCAGGGAAAAGAAAAGAAACTAATGGTGTTGAGCAATGAGAGATTGATTTAATAAACCATATATGTGTGGAAATCAAATGTTAAATAAAATCCAAAAGCATCTTGTGTAACTTAAATGTAAAAAAACAGAAATAATATCTCTTAAATTATTGATTATGCATTACACTGTGAATAGAAACAGGGAGTGAGCACAGTGTAACCACATCATATACAAAAATCTTTTAAATCACAAAATAGTTGTATCATGCTTCATAAAATACAACAAATTGCTTCTCCAAATTAAATAAATCTCATTTTCAAATGTGGCTCTCAAATCCATGCTTTTAATCTGAAATAAGAGTAATATACTAGAATTAAGCACCACAACATTTTTAATTTTGTAAGTACATGTGGGAGAGTTAACAAAAACCTGACCTTATGTGACATAATGTATCAACATAATCTGAGGAAAAACAAGAATCATTATGATCATGAGAAGAAAGAACACACCTCAGCAGGTGGTGGTTTGAGGATGATAACATGAATTAACAACACTGAACTCTGCACACTCTCTGCTCCTGTGTTTTTTGAGCTTGGATCCTAAAAACTTGTGTTGTTTACAGATGAATGAGAATGTTATTCTGTTTATCAAATCATATGGACTGAAAAAATCATCACCACAACTCTGTGAGCTCATAAATCCAGGTCTGATTGCTTAGGTAATTTGTGTAGATGAAAGTTTAAACTAAACAAAACCGTAAAGGTAGATATGCAAGCAATGGATGCAGCATGGATAGCAGGAAGTATGAATAAATATTAAATGCCGCCTGTAGTTAAATACTACCCTCTAGTGGAAGGTAGAATATTGCTTGATGTCAAGTTATGACCAAACTAGAGGAAGCAGAGGCTGCATTTTATTATCTGAAAAGGGAGGACAGTTCTTAACAGATTTTCTTGACTTTCTTGTTATTCAAACCTCAAATACAATTCAGAGCAAACACAGAAAGATGATCATTGCCAAGGTTAATGAATCAGTCTGAGTCTCCGGGAAGGGACACAAAAAAATGATGCTGACCTGCTCAGATTTTTAGAATGAACACATGTGGAGTCAGGCAAGACACAAAAAAATCCACTGATGAAGCAACAGTCATATATCAATTATATGCTGTACTGGAAATAAAAATCATCTTTTTGTGATACTGATTCTTGTGATATTGTTTTGACAGCTCTGTCCTCCTGGTCTATGAGGCATAAACTATAAATTCAGCTGCTAGTACAATACACCAAAGACTGGACATTGTGCAGAAAGAAGGTTAAAGATAGCGGCAAATCTGAGCTGTTCAAATGACAGTTGTCTGGAAATTATGGCAACACACATGTAGAGCTGCAATGATTTGTCAACCAACAGATTAGCTGACAGAAATAATCTGGCAACTATTTTGATAATATATTACTCATTTTGGTCATTTCAGTGAAGGTTCCAGTTTCTCAAATATGATAATTTGCTGTTTCTTTGTCATATGTGACAGTAAATTGAATTAATTGAACGCCATTTTTTAAACTTTTTAAACTATTATTTTTGACAAAATCCTTTAATTGAGTAAGTAGTCAGCAGATAAATCAGTAACGAAGATAACCATTAGTTGTAGCCTTGAACACGTGTACTCCTCTTTTTCCTCACTGCTTTCTTCACTGTTTTACCTCCATGTTACGAAGTTAAACTACTATTAGCTGAATGACATACGCCACCCAATCCCCATCTCTGCCTGCTTTTAGCATTCTCCTCCTTGGTCACGTCCAATTAGCTATCCCCTAAACACTCTTTCTCATTAGGCAACCCATAATCCACTCATCGTGCCTTGATTTGGCAAATAAATCACACTGAGTTTTTTCAGACTCTCTTCCCTCCCTCCCTTCCTCCGCTGCTGTCTTTATAAGCTCTGTCTCTCCCTCAGCCTCGTTAACCCTGTCCAGAGTTTCTACGGTGACAATCTCCACCAGGCCTCCTCATTGGACATGGCAGCCGGCAATTTGCATGCCAGACTATTTCTCTTCATCATTGGGCCTCTTTCTCGCGCTCTCTCATTCGCTCTCTCTCCCTCTCTCTCTCTATGCTAGAAGAATAGAGAATAACTCAGCAACTGACGGCAGACGGCATGCACGTCCTTGTCCTACAAGGTTACGAATCCATTTCATCTGTGCAAGAGGGGAGTGAATTAAAATAAATGATGGCTGGACATTTATTGCATTTTGGGGGTGAAGGAGGGATTGGGGAGGAGAGGCACAAGTTGCGGAGTGAGACTTGTGTCTCATACAGAGTCAGACTGGCAGACAGTTTGATATCGACTTGATACAGCACTGGCACAAAGAATGAAGACAATGCGAAGACAATGAAATTATTCGCCACAGAAGTGAGTTTGAGTCAGCTTGTCTCTGTGCAGACCGCACTCCCGTCTGAGCCGGTGCTCCGGGATCACAGGAGTCCTCACGTGTCAGTGTATCCAGCATCACACATCATACGTTACGAGTTAGTGCCAGGGCGAGTCAGAGCGGACTTGTGCTACAAACTTTCCTCATGAAATCTTTATAAGATAAATTCACATTTTACAGATGAAGATTATTTATATGTTGATATTTGATCATATTTGCTTCTTTTCTTTCTAGATTATATTTAACACAGATTATTTTACTTCTGTATGATACTGGTAATGCACTTAATACATGCGTGTCTCCTGAAACCATTTCACAGCATTTACCAAACACTTTTAGTTGTTTACAGATATAGAGTGGAGCTACACAATGCGCTGTAGACTTTGAGTATATAGAAAAAAACACATGAATTTTGTGTGTTTGTTTTTGCTTAAGGAATGGTGCATTAATAAGCACTTTTTTGCTTTTATCTAAAAATGAAGTTGGTGTGATTTGTGTGACTTAGATAAAAAACACATGTCAACTTAAGGCTCACACTCACGACAACAATCCTCCAAAATGTGTTGATATAATAAAGCTGAAGTGGGATCAATCACAGATTAGACCTCCATAGGCTGTTTAATTTTTATCTGAAAGGCAGAAGTGGACCTTGGATCAGCGCTTCTCCGCGAAGTTTGATGAATGAAGCCTGTTATTATTTATCCAGTAAAATACTTATTATTATGTTAGTGGCAATAATCCTGTTGCAGAAAAGGGTTACAAGAAGCTAAAAATGACATGTTAGCATCTATACGCTCTCTGCTGTGAATTGCCCACATGTCAATCAGCTTTTATTCAGTTCCTGTTTTTTATATTTAGTAATATTTTATGTCTGCATCATCTTACTTAGCAGCTGTAAGCCTTCACATGATGACTGCTGTATATAAATCTATAGCTGGGTTTTTCTTCTAATAAGCCACTATTGTTGAACTGCCAGCCCTCTCATTGTGGGGATGTCCTGGCTCTATTTTGTCCACATTTGGTCTCTTTCACAGTTTATAATATTTCTAACCTTGGATTCACTGCTTTGATTCTAAATTCATCACCATCATGTTGTGAAAAGACAGGGATAGTGTTTATAGATGTCACTGGAGATCCGCTGCGCATCACTCCAAACTGCTCCTTGTTTCCGTCTGCGTATTCCAGAAATATATCCCGGACCCAAAGGATTCCTAGCTAAGTGACTTTTTTTCCTGTTGACCACAAAAGCTATCAATATGTCTGCCTCTTGACACTGCCCTATCTCTCTCTGGACATGGAGGCCGGACTCTGAATGCTGACTACTGCTCACTGCACAACTCTCCTGGACCTCTTCCAGGACACTCTATTGTAATACAGTTATTTTTAGACAAGCCGACGCAAATAAATATTTATAGTTGTTTGCAGGTCAGGGGTCTCTATGAACCGCAGGGTGGATGGCAGTGAATAAACTACAGTATGTAACTACGTAAGCACGAATAAGGGTTCAGTCAAGCAGGGGCAGGAATAAATTGATGGGTTTTGAACTGAGATATTTAAAGCTTGGCACTTTCTCAGACTTTAAAAAAAGGGGAAAAAAAACATGTGCAAAGGAATTATAATCTATTGAGCACAATTAAGGCTGAGATCACATCTATCAATACTAATACTCGTGAGGCTTCAAAATAACTTAAGTGGAGAGCTTCACAGTGCCTTATGGGGTTATTCATTGCAATGTGGTGTTAGATTTTTGCTCACACTTTCCCTGAATGCAGCTTTCTCATTTCCCCTGACATCTGGATGCCTGTGATAATAGCCCTGGCGCTGATCACTTTTACATTTAACTTCGGTGTGTCAGTGGAAATTATTACACTTGTCACTTCACTCCACTTCCTGTCAAATTTATACTTTAGAAAGGATATTTCTATGCAAAGAGACTGGAATGACCTAGACAAAGCCTTGGCTTGGGTGATGAAGGAGTAGCACAAGAGGGGAAAATTTAAGGTTTAAGGAAATGAAAAAATGCTGAAGTAGCCAAAATGGTGATTAAATGGTAACATTTTCCTGTGGTCTGCCCCCCAACCCCGACCAGAATTTGGACAAAATATGGGGGAATATTATGTTTCTGTCATTGTTCGTCTAGCATAACTTTGAGTCTAAATATAGGTTATGTAAGAAACACTCAGGCCACATGTGCAAGCGCACACGCACAGAAACACACACACACACACACACACACACAAACAATACAGTATAAACACAGGCTGCTTTTACTTTGCAATGATGAAGCTTCTGTTTTTAAATTACATTATCTTTCCTCTTCTCAAAATAATTCAGGTATTTGAGATAAACTGACTTTAAGTGCTCTTGAAATACATTAACAGTGCAGTGACATAACTATTACATCAGTATTCTGATGTTTAAATTGACTGACAAATTATATCAGTATATGAAAGAAGATTACAAGAGACAATAACATAATAAAATACTGCTTTACTCCTGTAATAACCTGCACTTCAATCTTTTAAACAATTTCAGGTCTGTATAAATATAAGGTATATCAAGTGCACATGATCCAAATGTGATGAAAATACAACATGTATAAAATTCAAAGCCTAACATGAAGAGATAAGTCTATGGATTATTCTTCTGCAAAAAAAAACAACAAAAAAACCAACAGCCAAAAGTTGAGTCTGCTCTGTTTCTGTCTCAGTTTTTCATCATACAAGAGACTGTCGTCAGAGTGTGCAAGCGGTCAGACAATGCAGAGAATACAAAGAAGTCGATTTTAATTTCTGAAAGTAATGGTGTACACCTCCGTCTCTGGGACCACATGTACCCATAATGGATCAGATTCCGCCAGAACATTTTGTCCTGTGCCTTTCTCAATTTTCTGACTGTCTCAATAAAGAAACAAATAATAATATGGTGGAGTGCCCAATGTGCTTTTCAAAACCACATCAATATTTGCCATTGCAATAAAATGGCTCACAACAATTAGCAGTCGCTAGTTGCAACAGTCCGACAGCCAAGACGGTGACACATTTTGACCTTCCTACCAACCACCCGACCAGGCGTCTGTCAGTCAAGGCTGCACAAATAACCGGGCTACTCAAACACTTGTCATCATCGCTCATCAGCAACTTGATTGTTGAGGAGGACAGATCAGTGGGAATGTCCACATACATCCAACGGCCTCTGATGTGACAGCAAGGGTTTATGGGATAGCACCGCGTGAGCCCCACCCGCCTCACCTTGACCCCGCCGCCCTGCTTCCACTGCCACCACTCCTCTCGTCTCAGGCTCTCCGGTCTGACCTCATCATCCCGGGGGCCTATGGCCTCGCCTCTGACGGCTGAGTTATTACCATAATTACCCAGGAGGCATTGCAGGGAGCGGCCACGTGGCAGAGGCCACCCATGTTTAACAGAATATTTGGGTGTTTTATCGGCTTTAACTCAGCTCCTGGGGCAGGCGAGAGGGGGCCTGGATGATAAGAAAACCACTCATGTGGGAAATGAAGAGGACCATTTCACAGACAGAACCAAGAAGGGGATGAAATATACTGTTAATGCAGCAGTGGCCAGTGCACATATGTCATATATTCTCTAAGACAAGGTGTAAATATGCTCATATATTCAGGTGGTGTCGAACAGAAGGACTTGGGTGGAGATGACTGCTATCTAAAAATAGCACTTTAAACCTTATTTAATGAAAAAAAGTTATTTGATTGCTTTGTGTCAGCATCAAATATTTCATGTCCTGAGGTACAGTGCAGGTGGATTAAACAAATAATAGCCTAGATATTATTTCATTTTCATAGAAGGGGCCTCTGAATTGACAGATTGAAGAGATTTTGTTTTGAGGATTTTTTTTTTTTTAATTCTTACTTATTTGCCGTCAGTCCAACTTTCATATTTCTTTTTCATATCTCTGTAAATGTGCTCATTTCAATTCATACATGTGTATGGGATCAAAAAGCATCTCCTCTTAAAAACAGTAGTTTAACATGGTGGTTTTTGCGGTTATTTAAAACCATTTAAGTTTTCAAAATTAGGAAAGCGCTCTATAGTCCGTGTCTATACTGTGATGTCTAACAAGCCAGGAGGCCATGCATATTCATACAGTTAGAGTGAAAAGTACAGCCCATCCTGCCATACACAGGGCACAGGGGCCATTGGCCTCAGGCCAACTATGCACAGAGAGACAAAGATTGTGTACAGTAAGTGCACACTTCTATTGGACTCTGTATTTATATTTAAAAGCTCAGTCAAACCCACACAGAGAAATACAGAAACGCACACACATTCACACATGCCCTCACCTGCTCAGAAAGGTCAACGCATTAGCATTTCAATACATACAGTATTCAGACTTTCCTAGACCAATATAGCTACCCATCAAACATGTCCAAGATGGCACTTAGCCGTGTGTGCCCGTGTCTTATTATGCAGACCCATCTGTGTGGGTTCAAAGGTCATGGCCAGGCCTGGCAGGGGCTACAGGTGAGCAGATGAGAACAGTAGGGGCTCGGTTTAATTTAGCTAAGCACTACAGGATGCGGTGCGCCCCTGTACCTGGGAAGGACAAGTTGAACTTTTCACACTGTGCCTCAGACTCATCATTTCAATGGGCGGAAAGTCGAGGAAAAATGAGTAATAGTGTCTAAAAAAGCTTTTGACACAGAATCTGTGTTTCTTTGTGGTCGTGTTGTTTTTTATTTTGTGTGAGAGTTGTTCAAACAAAGACAGACAAGCACATAAACACACAAAAGTACATACACACAGGCCTCTGTCACTAAGTCTTTGTTTTTACCTCCCTTTCTTTCTCTTTTTCCCTTTGACACACATCCAAGCACACAATACACACAGACATATTGAAAGAAGATGACTGTCAGCAGTGTAGTGTGTTATATGTGTGTGTGTGTGTGTGTGTATGTATATGTGTGTGTGTGTGTGTGTGTGTGTGCGTGTAATGGTGTGAGGGTGTGAGGGAGAAAATCCCTAATCTGGCATGGACCAGCTTCCTGTCTAGACTCTGCATGAGGAGGCCAGCACTAACCTGGCCAGTGCTGTGAGTGTGTGTGTGCGTGTGAATACATGCACATTACCATTGTGTCTGTGTGCATGCTGCTAATGTATGTGTGAGCACAAACCTACATTATATTCGTGTTGTAGAGAGAGTAGTCGCACACTATCATTGTTCTTGTCCAAACCAGAGAACAGACATTAACCTCTGGCCTTCCATATCTACTGTCCAGTGTCTGTTTTTAATTGGACAATGTCCAGCAAAGCTCCTTTTTGTGTTCTCTGTTATTTTGACACTTTCGCTGCCATGCGTGCCAATGCTGCCACGATTCCAAAAGCCAATTTCCTCATTATCCAACTTGCAGCACTTACGGGAATACAGAGGTGGGGGTGTGGAGGGTTAAAGTTGGAGGAAAGTGGAAAAAGGCCTGATGTGGTTTTCTCTGAAATTCCATACAAAGAGGGAGGATGAGCTAGAAAAGGACTGAAAGACTCGTAGTTTTCCTCCTTATTCTTTGGCATTCACACCAACACCAGGAAATATGGTAGTGTGCATATTTTAGCACAAACAGCATAAAAACAACACTGAAAACGAAGAAAGTTAAGTCACTGAAAAAGAATCCGTCGTGGTTTGGTAACATGATTAAACTGAGCTGAATCATAACTGGAATCGCTGACAGCCTCTTGCCATCAATCATTCCCACAAACCCTGCCATTAGTAATCATAACAAACATCACTGAGCACAGCGACTTTCTGCCGTCTTACTCACGCTGAGTGCTAATCAAAAAATGCTAAGTGTGTTTAGCCTTAGCTTTGACAGTATTTGTCTGGAGTGTGAATCAACATCATGGGCGTTGCTATTTCATATTCATGCCAAGGCCCAATGACACCTTGTCCTCTGCTTTCCAAAAGGCCTTAACTCAGCAGATCGCCACCCCTTTAGACCCAGATGTAAAGTGAACAGTCTTCACCTCTGTGACATCAGACCGACACAATATGCTGTCTTATGGGAGCAAGCCGTCACAGAGGCCTGCCAAGGACCACGGCCACAACAATGGCAGCCAAAAATCCATGAAGAACAAATGACATAGGTGATATTATTTTGTGACTATCTGGGGGTGAAAAGTTCTGTACTATGCATAATGTGAATGAGGTCTCATGTACTGTTGAGAATTATCTCGTAGCTCTACAGAGCTTTTTATTTAACTTCAGCTCATTGTTTTTACAGCTAACACAGTTCTAGCTTTGTCCCATCAACCCTGTTTTCAGCTAACAAGCATTGATTAACACAGCAACCAAACACCAGGCAGACAAAGTCAGCAATTAATTGGTTAAGAAAATCAAACAACTAGCATGCTAAGACTCAGATATTTCTCTCAGGAGATGGTGGAAACCAAAAAAGGCATAGAGTAAATATTGGACTTACATTCATCAGGTAGCCAGAATCATGGGTCCAACAGGATGTCAATGTCTCGCCATGTCTCCTGCAGGTAACATGTCATGTCAGTGCTGTGCGTCTGTCAGCTGGTTTGAGGGTCTTCTGTCCCCTGGTGGCTAAAAACAAAGTTGAAATGGGCTCTGTCATTCATGGTAACCATTGTAACAAAACTAAAGAGGATTTAATGTGAAATAAATGCATTTACGTTTTTTCACATTACATTAATTTAGCTTCTGTCAAAAGTGGATTTACAATAACATAATGTAACAGTGGCAAAAGTGGAGGAGAATCATAAAATCAACAAAGTGGCCTAATGATCGAAGTGTCCATCATAGGTCAATATCTACCTAAAGTCTGCTAACATTTGCTAACATTTAGCAACCACAAGCTACTGGTCATATGAGACCAAGTAAGGCTGTATCAGCAAAACCCTGAGTGTGTGTTGTACTGGAGTGCAGGGTTTGACCATGACTTAAAGGTAGGAGGGAGCAGTTCACTTCACTGCCCTCTAGGTTTGCACCAGAGTCTTGCTGCAACAAGGACCAAGAGTAGGGAACAGAGAAGTGGAACTGTATGGGAAAATTTTGGAGAACAGAATCGCAGCCAGAATAAACCAAGTCTAAACCAGTCACAGCCTGAAACACAACCTGGGCACACCTGTGAGCGCACCAACATTGAAATTTTTCCAGCGTTAATCATTTGAAGCCATTCGGAGCTGCCCAAAAGCAAAGTTGCCCACTGCCTCAAACTTGACCACAACACAGAGGTAAGCCTTTAACTCTAGCAATGTAATCAATTTAAGCATTGTATTAAGTGGAAGACAGAAAAAAGATAAATCTCAGACACGACAGTGACAGAGTGACAGACAAGCTTTTGCTGATGCCACGTGATCTCACCTTAAGTCATCGTCTAGCCGGCGTGATATTCCTTTCCTATGTACATGTATTAAGAAAACCGATGACTAACACAGATGGTGGACGAATCAAATGAGTCATTTGAGTTGTATGGCTATGACATATACACATCATTGTCTCCGCTGGTGTGGGTTTTAGGGGTCTCCTGTTAGCATTCCTACCCAACTGACTCCCCAAGTATGACTCATAGGCTTGTTACCCCCAGACAAAGCAGACTTTACTGTGCTGGCTTGTCAGTGTGCTGTAGTAAGGAAATCTGGCAGGACGCTGCTTAGTATTTGGGGTTTGTCTGACTCTGTCTAGCCAGTCTTAAGCAGTCTGACTGTGCGTATGTGTGTCTGTGTATGTGGTCAGATGGTAAAGTCTGTCGACTCTTCGGAACCATAGTAAGATGTTAAAAGCCAAAAAACTGTTTTATGTTTTATAAACACAACAGTCTCTAAACGCCACGCTGCTAGAGGAGGTTAAACGCTTTGGTTGTCTGTAACTACCCTGACAAGTACAGTCAGCAGGAATCTAACCTACATTACAGGAAAAGGAGGACGTATTCCTCTGTATGGCTACCAGCATGTGTTTTTGTTTTCATCCTCTGAACTGTAGCTGCATTCCTTTTCCGTGTGTTGCGCGAGACGGAGAGATTGCCGGAGAGTGACTCACTAAAACCTGACCCAGCAGTGAGGTAATCACTGGAGGATGCTTGGAGTAAAAGTGAACTTTGATGGTGATGTCTGGGATCATGTCTAGGAATCCCCAGACAGTTTGGACTACTACAGTGTGTGTGTGTCTGTGTGTGTGTGTGCGTGCATGTGTGTGGGATGACATAATTGTTGTGCACCAGACAGGGTCCATGTGATGATGGTGTGTGTATGGCCTCCTGGATGAAGACCCAAAACCCATTACAGAGTCTCTCCACACAGCCTTGATAAGACAAACGGAAATACATGCTCAACGCAGAGGTACAGCTGGTGCCTGATCATTTATAATTCTGCCTTTTTTTCCTACATTTCTGATAAGATCAGACAGGACTAATGAAGGGTTACTACCGCACTGGTGTTGATGATGATGATGAGAATGAGTTCAGATATAATTATTCTAATGTAAAGTCTAAAATGTCAGCTGATGCACATTCAGAAATGTATATGTTTATCTAAAATAATAATAAACTTTGCAGATGCAAGAATCCAAGTAAATGTGACATTTCATAGAAAACAGAGATGTACTGTTCAGTACTACTATTAGTTGTACTACTTTTAGTAGAATTTATGGACTTGTCAATGCAGGACACTTTTCTTAAGTGTTAAATGAACATGTTTATACAATATGATCTTCTTGAAATGATGAGTTTCTCTGCTCTTGTGTCTGTATATATACAGTCATTGATACAGTCACAGACAGCAGACATTGTTTGTTATGCAGCATCACCTGCTGGCTTAGTGGAGAACTGCCAACTGCCAAGGATGAGACAGATGGACAAGGGACCTTGTTTATGCCATCGAAACAATCAAAAGTTCAGTTTAAAGTGGAAAGTAAACCGAAAATGTATCTATAGAAAGGAAATCTCAATAAACTGCATCAAGTAAAGGTATACTTACTGAGGTATACCACAGAAACTGGAAAATAATCTACTGAAAGAGGATCATCTTAAAGATTGAAAAGTAACGTCTGACAGTAAAATCAGAAATGACTTTGTTGTGTCACAATTTCCCCAAACTCTTCCCTGTGATTATTTTCAAACCAAATGCAGCACAACAACATATACACAGAAGACTGTGGGAAAGTGCCTGAGGGATACCAGGGACCTGGATGCTTGTCCCAAAATAGTTTCACAATGGCTATGAAGACATCTCATTCCCTGCTCATTATTGGATCACAAAAATCCCAAACACCCATTTTGGTCCATTTTGGGTTTGGATAGCTCAAACATCACGGAGCCAAACTTATGAATGAAGACATTTAAGCCAGAGCCTGGAGCGACGTTACTGGAAACCAATTTCCAAACAATAAACAGAAAAGCAAAAATGTTCCTATGACCAAAGTATCAAAGACAACAGATACCGTGGAGCTTAATCATCAACAGACCAAATAGAGCTTTTTCTGTCCGCCTGCTTAAACAGCACAATGAAGCTTTATTGCAACTGATATTTGCAGCCTGTGGGGCAACATATTGCTGATTCAAACCCATTTTTGTGCAGCTGTACATGAAACCGTGAAAAGAAATTTGACATTCCCAAAATATTCAAGTCACAAGTATTCTGCATCCTGTATCCTTATAGTACACAACATTAATTAACATTGTTCAACAAAATAGACAAACATATATATACAGTCCCTCATCTCTAACTGCAGTGACCTAGCTGAAACAAATCGACAATGTCTGTATATAGTGCACACAGGCACCTAGGCATGATGATTCAAAGCCATATATTTACCAAGTTTGGACATTATATGAAATCATTCTTGTCATGCAAACTGGTGGGCAAAAGAAATATAGTGAAATACCAGACCCCATGTTTGGGTACGGGGCCTCTAGTGGTTGAGTGAGCTTTGACCTAAAATAGGTCTAAGAAATGTGGATATGCTCTATGAATAGAGATAAAACAGACTGTGGAGGGAGGGGGGGATCAAAAAAGATAAAATAACGTAAGGGCCTGCAAATAAACCTTCAGACATCAGTGTAGAAAAATGAATTTTGTGTGCATAGTGGTTTGCAGAGGGCATGGGAAAATCTGCCTCGACACTGAGGAAGCTTTGGTTCCCTTTGAACAGTAATGCAATCATGTTGCCAGAATGTGAAGTCTGAAAGGATTTCTGTAATGTGAGAGCAGCCTCTGACAACAGGATTTGTCCTGTATTGTGTGGGTCTTTATAAGAAGGCTCCAGAAAGAGTAAACAAAGGACTCAACTGTGGATTATCACAAATGATATTTATGGAATTTTTATGCGTAAAATCTACAAACCCATTGACTGTTATTTTTATGGTTGCTATGACATAAATAGCATATTTTCAGAGAAATATTGGTTCAATTTTGAGATTTAAATTAAACTTGAGTTAGGTTGGCTCAATATGTCAAGTTGTAGACTTAGATTTAACTTGGTCTACGGCACAAAGCCTTTAAACTGTACTGGAATCAGCCTATGAGAGGAAAATCAAAAGGAAAAAGTCGAGTTTTTATGTTTCAGAGAGAACAGACATCTTAACAACATAATGTGATTTAAAAGAAAATGTTCTAAGACTCTGAGAGAGTAATTTAATAGAGGGAAAAAGAAGAATTTCTTCAACTCTGACGTTGTCAATTTAAATAGGCGACTGCGAGTACCGCAACTTGCCACTAGAGGGTGGGCGACCCAGGCCATTATAAACCTACAGTGCGGTAGACAACCAGAGGAAACATCAACTGAGACCACCGTAAGATCACAGTTGACGGTACTATTAAAAACATAGGGGGAAAAAATCACCAAAGACGAACTATGAGACCTTTTTTATTCCACCTATGATTCCTTAATAAGGAAAAAATAATTGGCCAAAATATTAAAGTTGTAACTTTCCAACTTCATATAAAAGCACATATAACTGAGCGGTCAGAAAATAAAACAGTAGACTCTTTTACATGTCTATTAGTCACAGCTGATGTCTGGTGCATCGCAATGAGCCCTGTTATGATTTGGGCTCTCCCGGGTGCCCGCGGTCCCTCCTCCGTCAAACGTCAGAAACTACTGGTATAAAACACATGCGAGGCCATACCGAGCGCTCAAAGTCGCATATACCTCGTTAACCTGACAGCCTGCGGTCTGCTTCCTCACAGACAATAAAGAGGCTGTAGATTTTAATGAGAAAGAAAAGAGGAGAGATATGCCAAGCTGTGGGACGGCTTAAATCTGCTGGACTGGGCACAAGAATGCAAAAGAAAAGTCTGTTTGTTTCTACAGAGATATTTGTGCCGGATAAATTTCATATATGTGGGAGAGTTTCTGTTGCTCGGGACTTTGAATAGGGTAATGTCTAATGGGCGAACATACACTTGGATTTCTGCTGATAACAAAAGGGACTGCCACGAGAAAACGAATTAAGTGAGGAGTTTTTCATCATTAGCTCCAAGGGAAGGTTAAAAAAAGAAACAGCCGCAGGGTTTATCAGTCTGATCTGAAGGCTGACTGACACTGACATTGGCGGCTGTCGCCTGTGAATCTGCACATTTCTACCGAGCGAACCAAATGTAGAGAGAAAGATGCATTTGGGTAAGGCTTTACTGTTTGTCCTCCTCCTCAACTGCGCAACTTTGAGCTCGTGCCTGTCAACTTGTGCCACCGTGGATATTGACCACGTGAAGAGGAAGAGGGTCGAGGCGATACGAGGTCAGATTTTGAGCAAACTTCGACTGACGAGTCCCCCGCACTCCCTCGGACCGAGTAAAATCCCTTATCAAATCCAGGCGTTGTATAACAGCACCAAGGAGCTACTGGAGGAGCTTGGGAGGGATCGGCAGCAAAGTTGCGGTCAGGACAACACAGAGACAGAGTACTATGCCAAAGAGATATACAAATTCAACATGGACTACGGACCGCCAGAGAGCAGTAAGTATTACAGCTCCTCGGGCAGCTAAGTTTCCATCACTTTATCATTTTAATGTTAATGTACAATCAAGGCGTCCACCGTGCGTAATTACGCACCAAGTGAAGAGCCAGCCAGACGCGTCAATGTCAAACTGCACTTAAGTTTCTGTGTCATGTAGCTTGTAGCACAGTTGAGTTTTATCAGTGACTTTTTTGGTGTGTTATACATTAAAGTTGTCCTCTGGACATACAGAAACACTTTGAATAATAATTTGTATCTGATTTGTGTCAGTTTTCTGGTCGAAAATTACATCTAATCCTCCTCCCTGTGTTGAAAAACTCAGTCCATGAATATATAAACATTCTTAATTCTTAAGTTTAACTGCTCCAAGATGTCTCCTACTTCACCCTAAGGTGAGCACAGATGAATGTGAAATCAGCCTTCTCCTGTCAAACTCTGCACATAGACACATTCTGCACAATCAAAGAATAAGTTGTGTGTCAGAGCTTTTGGGGTTTTGTAAAACTGAAAGGTGAACTTGTTGTGCACTTGGGAGGATGTGCTTTGTTCCTGTAATGCTCACCAACCTGTTTTAACCCTGCACTAGTGTTCCAGGAAAGTCACTCTCCTCCTACTCCTGACTCCACTCTTCCTCCTCTGGTTTTTTTTCCTCCATGGATCCTGTCCCTCTCCCCAGATGTTCCCATTTCCTTTCCAGTCAGGCCCAAATGAGAGGGACATCTGCCCAGGCAGAGGGGGATGCCTTTAGGAGAAGGAGTAGGAAAAGTTAACAGAGGTGGACAGGAAAAGTTAAGATGATGGAAGGACCTCCCCGTTAGCCTGGACAGAGGGATCCCTTTCTGCCCTGGAGTCTGTACAGGAGGAGCGGAGGGGGTCCCGTGAAGCCCTCCCATGCACAGACAAATCATTACCACCCACCTCTCCATTGGGATAGAGCTTTAGGTGACCCCACCGCCTGTCTTGGCCTGTGAATTACCACATGGGTGGCCCATGAGCATGAGATCACTAACTACAGTGCTCAGGTTTAGCTTTGCTAAATTGAGTGTGAAACTGAGCCGGCATCCATCTCCTTAAACACGAATGATTCCACTATGCCATAGTTTTATTGCACATAGGTAACATTTGGTCATATTTATCTGGTCAATAACAAGCTTTTATTTGTTAAAATGACCAGTTAAGTCCTGTTCACATTCTTTGATTTGTGCTAAACCTTTTTGGCACAGCTATCTCCTTTAAAGAATTAAAAGCTATGAACTGAACATGTCAAACCTGTGCTGACATGTGTCAGTACTTGAGCGAGATTCATACAGCATGTGGTCCAACGGAGTCTGGATTATTAAGAAAGTAGAATAGGATAAATGCTGTGCGTGTGTGAGAGCCGGAGAGGGCCTCATGGTCTAGAGGAAAGCCAAGACCATTGCATCACAGTCCCTTTGAAATCAACAGGTGTTTCTCAAAAGACCTATTTTCCCCCAGCAATGTTCTGTTTTGAATCTTACAAAATGATTTTGACAAAAACGCCATGCACTAGGTGCCTCAAGTTGGTGGTTTTGTTTTGGACTCTGAGCCACAGATGAGTTTTAGGTACAAAGACGTTAGATAGATTTATATACAGTTAGGCGAAGGCCATTGTTTCTTCTAGGGTAATCTTATGTCATTGAAGAGTAAAGAGAGAAAATGACAGCGAAACAATAAGAGCTGAACTGACACATGAGTATGTGTAAGAATGTGTCCCTGTCATCTCTACTCTTTAAATCCTAGATCTATGGTATTGGCAGAGTTTTTTTAATGTGCCCAGTGTGATCTCATACCTGGAAATATGCATTCTGTCAATAGCTTGTGCAATAAATGCACATATATGTGCTGAGCCTGCTCACTGAGACTGATTCATGTGATTCTCATATGCTGGAGCATGCAAGATGAACAATTTCCAGATTTGTTGTGCTGAACTAATTTATTCACTTAGATGACATGATAGACATGATTTGCCTCAGCAGATTAACACATTATGAATACCTGATGGAAATTATTTAACTTTTTAAAAGTTCTGTATCTTTATCATGTTTGCAGTTTAATCTAGGAAGTAAATAATGTTCTGAAAGTTTCATTTCCATTTTCGTAACCTTACTGATCAAAGTTAAGACAGGTGTTTTATTTCCATCAGTGTATGCAGCTCACCTCTGTTGTAGCCCCACTTTGCAATTTTGAATAACAACAGGTGAGAAGTGGGGTACACCCTGAACACCCACCAGTCCATTGCAGAGCCTAACAGGTGTATTTTTAGATACAAATTTTGCCTACAGAGCTGCTTACAGTTCTCTTATCAACAGCTCTAGAAACAAAAACAAGGACAAACACATCATCTCTTACAAATGATGCATTTCATTTATTTTCTGATGTGTCAAATTTCTCTCCAAATGAAACAACGAAATACTTTGTTTGTCTATCCCCTCTAACTCCTATCTTCTCTATCCTGTAACCCCTGTAACTATGCTACGTTGTTATGGTTAAGGAGGCTTTGTTGTTGTTGTTACAGTAACAAATGGGTAATGCTAGGGAACGATCATGCGTATATATAACAACATTACTGGATTTCCTCCATTGCTCCCGTCATAATTACCTGCAGCCACTAGAGGGCTCTGTCACTTGAACGTAAACATATATTGTTTTGGGGCACTTCCTGACACAACTGATGCTGGCATTCTTCTCTATACTTATTCAGCATCCAAACTGACATTAATGATGATTATTCTTTTTTTTTTAACTTTCTTTCTTTCTTTAAAGATGTGGCATATGTACATTAAACCTGAGTATTCTTTGCTAAGTGCAACAAAATGTTTTAATAAACAATTCAAGACATTTGTCCCTACCATGTTCTGGTGGGCGGATTTCTTCCTTTCCTACAGAGCCAGGCTAACCTTTTCCTTTCCTTTCCAGTCTCTGTGCTAAGCTAAGCTAACCAGCTGGTGACTGTAGCTTTGTATTTACTGCTGTGTTCTCAGCTAACAACTAAAGAGAAAAAAAATAAATAAGTGTATTTCTCAAAAAGTTAAACTATTCCCTAAAGATCAGGTAGAAACTGAGACTGAGAGTGAAGCCAGTGGTTATGGAGACACAGCCACCTTAGGGTGTCGCCCCTCGCAGTATAACAGGAGTAGAGCGCAGACTTTGTGGAATCAATTTTTGAGTCTGATGCCAGTGACTTTCACTCTCTTTCCTTCAGTTAATGTGGGCAAACACACACTCTCCTTTTGATGGTTTGTGAAGGTACACTGTTGACCTTTGGTGGATCTGAGGCAGCTCTGTGAACTACCCCAAATCTGCTGACAGGTGCAAATGAAGCAGAAAGCTGCTGTGAGACTGGCAAATTACTGCACTGAGAGGCTGGACAGCAAACATCGGAAAAATTTCCTTTTATAGCATGGTACGCATACAGAATCTGGCATATGTCAATGACTGAAGTTGGGTTGTGGAGAAGTCATCATGGTCAGGGGGTGTTTGGGTCCAAAAAGTTGTCAGTGGGACTGAGGATAGAAGGGTTTTTGATACGCAGATACCAGGGAGGTGAAGTCATGCTAAGCTCAATAATATTGCTATTTCAATTACAACATTTTCATTTCCACCAAATATAGATAAAATGTGTTGGGAAAACACAGAGGAATTTTGATAAGACAACAAAACTAATCATTTCACTGTGGGCTGATAAACTTAGTGCCAGCCAATGAAGAGTCAGTAAACCCAAGTTCATATTTTAGGTGTGAATGGGTTTGTAAGTCTTCCAGTATATAATCATCATGTGAATTCATGCCCCTGTACTCATATTCATGTAGGGCTTTGATTCAACACATCTGGAGCAATATGGTATGTAAAAAAGGAAAAACAAAATACATTGCATTGCCTTCTAGAGTTTTTGATTAAATCTGCTGCCAACTCAGTTTGTGATATCAGATAACAGAGTATTGTACCTCTCTGGAGCATGACTGACATTACCCTGGTATCATGTGGATAAAAGTTTGATCCAAAGACACTCCTCCTCAAATCCACTCCTCCCAACTAAGCCACTCAGCCAGAGAAGTATTTTTCAAAACTGTGTTGTGATGGAGACAGGCTGAAACAGTGAGTGTTATTAACTAGAGCTGGAATCACCTGAGAGAAAAACAGTTAGCAGCTATTTTGATGACTGGTTATTTGATTAAATGTTCAAGCAAAAATGCTTCACAAGTTCACTGCTTCGCTTTGTCTTGTCTGCTGAAATTAATATTTTTTTGGTTTTAAGGTGTTGTCCAGACAAAACCAGCAATTTGATGAGATCATTTTTGGCTTCAGGAAATTTCAACATTTTTTCACTATTATATGACTTTTAATAGACAAGATGATTACTTAATTAATAGAGAAAATAATTGGAAGATTACAGCATCTAATGTCAACTTCAGACGTGAGTTGTAATTTCACAGCTGAGTAGTTTTTGTTTCATGGTCGCAACACCTCGTTATTAGTTATCACTTTATTTTTTGCAAGGATCTTAAAAAGGAGGAAATTTGAAATTAAAGAGCAGCAAGACTCTCAAAATGATGATGAAAAAAATGTACTCGTTTTAATTATGATAAATTGATTGGCTGTTGCTGCACAGTGTAAAATGTTCACATACATGACTCAATAAATATTGCCAAAAAAATAACTTTTACAAGCCATTTTTCACAGTAGACATTTTGACATGTCACAGTGGGAGAAGCAAAGGTTTAGATAATAAAATTAATGATGTCTGAATTCCATTTAGCTGCTTCAGTTTCAGGGTCCTGGCATTGTGCACGCTGGCTCACTGTCACAGTAATGGCTTATTGAGGCACTTGAACAGAATTAAATGTAAAAACATTAATGTTCTCAGTTAAACCTGTGCTTCTCCCACTATGATTAATGAAAATGTCTGCTGCAAAAAAGGCCTGTACCTGGAAAACTTTTCATTTCATCTCTTTCATGCATGTGAAGGAGATTAGTTATCTGTGATCACCAGAAGTGATGTTGCAGTTGTCTGGACATACACTGCTGGTTTTGCATCATATCCTGATAAGACTTTCCAAGCCTGTTCTCTCACTAAACTTTTATTTTATTCTCTCCGTTCTAGACGATCTGCTATACTGCCCAAAAAGCATCACCTCTAAGGTTTTCCGCTTCAACGTCTCCGCCATGGAAAGGAACTCAACCAACCTCTTCAGAGCAGAGTTTCGAGCTCTGAGGGTGCCAAACTCAAGCGCCAAGAGGAATGAACAGCGGATTGAGCTCTACCAGGTGTGTAAAGATACCGCTTCCTCCTACCAAGATCAAAGGCAAAGTCAAAGCAACAAGGAGCTTCAAAATCTGGATGTAATCTCTGTATGCAGTAACATTACTAGATTCTAGTCTGTCAAGAATGTATCTTACATAAGCTGGTTACTTGTTCTCCACCACATGATTTCAGGTCCTAATTGATAAAGAGAGCCAACGACAACCAGATTGTGGTTACAGGCATGGGTAACAGCCAGACCAAAAGCCAAAAAGCTCAACAGGCCTGCAGAGTGTTTGCAGAACTGGGAAGGGGTTGCTGTTAGTGCAGTACTGGCAGGACAAATCTAATATGGTCCCCATTTTGGTTATGTAGAGGTCTTTACCCTTCAGTCCTCAATACAGTATGCAGAGTTTATTAATATGTTAAAAAGGGGCTCTGGTCTGCTGAGTGATGAAATGCTGCAATCACTTTTCTAAGTTGTTGTCAACACCATCAAGTCCCTGTTATTCTGTCTTAATGTCCTTGGCATAATGGATCCACTACAAAGGTAACTATTAAAAGTAATTTAAAAAGTACCATAAAATACAGATACTCTGGTCAGGAGTGACGTTAAGACAAACCCAAAAGGACAATTTTACCAAACATGGAATAATACTATAGGTAACTGCCATCATTAATTCCACTTTAAATGGGTTATTTCTTTTTGGCAATGAAATGTAGTTCACATATAATGTAACATATAACGTTTATCACTGAATTTCTGTTTCCATCAAGCAGAATGCGATGCAAGGAATCTGATAATTAACTGTGATATAATCTAATTCTTGCCAACATCTGGGCCAAACACACAACTAAACCAAAGGTCAGTGTTATGCAGGAGCTACAGGAGAGGAGGCTCATACTCAGTGATGGACTTAGTGTTTTGATATTTTAAAGTAGTAATACCACAGTGAGGAAGTTAAAGTCCTGCATTCAAACTCTTCATGAAGTACAGAAGTATTGGCAGCAAAATTTACTCAAGTATGGTGCTTGTGTAAATGTACTTAGTCAGATTTCACCACTGGCCATACTCAAAAGAGATTTCCTGTCTCTTGTTTTACAGTCATATTTGTTCACATTTTCATTCACATCTATGGGAAGCAAAAATGTGCATTGTTTTACTGTTAGACAGGTCAGGAGCTAGACTTGTAATTTACTTTTATAGGTGCTCCCACTAAACACACACAGCAAAAGAAATGCTATGAGCCGGACAAATACTTTTATATTTAGAAAGAATAAAATGACTGTGGGTGATGTGAAAGCAGCAGTCTGCAGTGAGAAACTCACAGACAATTAGCATCCAACCCTCCAGCTTTGCAGATTTTTTTGTTGCCTTTAGCTTATTGTCAAAGTTTGACAAAACACTAACTAATTAAATGGCTGAATATTACTGCTCCCAGCAACCTTGTCTTCACAGTAGGCTGTATTTTAAGCAAGAATAACAATGTCCAACCTGGTCAAGGCACAACAGACAACTCCAGCAATTAGCTAGCTGCTGGAAAAAAGTAGAACATCTAGCAAGCTAAAGCCAGATATTTCCCAGAGATAAAAGAAGAGTGAATGTTGGACTTACATTTATCAGCTGGACAGAAACGTGACTCCAGTTTACATGTTAATATTCCTCCATGCCTTCCATGTTTCCTAACAGGTAAACGTGTGTCACACTTGCTATCTGTCAGTTTACAGTGAAGTTCTTCTGCCCCCAACAGTCTAAAAAAAGAAAAACTGAAAAATCCCACTGATGAAAGCCTTGTGTATACAACAGGTGTTTTGAATTATTATGGCTGATTAGTCCTCTGCTCAGGTTGAAGGTGGGTGGAGGATGTGATATCACTGGACTCCACAAACCAATCAAAATAAGAAATGGGTAAACTGTCCCACCCTAACAGGTGCAACAAAGCTACCAACTGAACGAGGGGGATGTCAATCAAGCTCTGTCCTTATTTGCTCACACAGTCCTGATAGGTGATCCAGTCAGCCAAAATAAGTTAAAATCGCCTGTGAGACAATACCCATGGACCCTTTCAAAAATTCAGCATTTATAAAATATCCTTATCAACTGACCATTGTTATATAATACACCAAGAACTACAGGAAATTATAAGAATGTGCCTCTTTATCAATGTTAGGTCACATTTTTAGCCAGCAGGGCTCATAGGATGGCAACATCTATACAAACATTCCCGGTCCTCAGAGGATGAATCATACTGACTTTGATAATCCTTTGACTTTTACTTTAGCACAATTGGCAGGTTGACATTTGTGTTTTTTAGTGAAATGCCTCAAAAATGTTGGATGGATTGCTCTGCATTTTGGTACACACACTCATGTTCTCCTCAGGATGAATTGTAATCACTTTGGTGATCGCTAACTTTTTATCTAGGACTACCATCAGGTCAAAATTTCAATCTGTCCAGTGCTTTGGTTTGTGACCAACTGCCTGCAAAACACTTCTATCAGCTTCACTTTGTGTTTAGTGCTAATTAGCAAATTGTTAGCATGTTAACCTGCTGAATATCAGCATATTAACATGCTGTCATTAGCATTTAACATAGCCTCACAAGGCCAGTAGCAGGGCTCTTGGTTTTGTTTTATTTTTTCCCTATATATCTGTTTTATGCTCCAGTCATCACATTATCTTAGCTCATAGCATGATTCATTACAAGTGATCAAAACAGAAATTGGATAATTAAAACAAGACATGAATTTGACAAGTAACAGCTTCATCTGGTACCAACAACTTTGTCTGGTGTCTGCTCTATTCTAAAAAGTTATTTAAGTTGAAAATGTTTCAGTATTGAGAGAAATCTTTTTGGAATGATCATTTATTATTGCCTTACAGATTGTGAGGCCAAATGAACACATTAGGAAACAGCGCTACATCGGAGCCAAGAATGTGCTGACCAGAGGTACTCCAGAATGGGTTTCCTTCGATGTGACTGAAACAGTGCGGGAGTGGCTGATGAACAGAGGTGAGACTGAGGTCACTGTCATCTGGTGTTTCCAAAAACGATCATTAGGCCTAATGATCATCCCATGTTTGAACTCCAAAATACAACTTGTATTTCTCTTACAAGTATTGAGTTTTAGAGAGAGAGAGAGAGACCTTTTTTACGTACTTGTTTGCCATCAGGAACTAATCTGGGTTTGGAAATCAGTGTGCACTGCCCCTGCCACACCTTCAACCCAAATGGTGACATCATTGACAATGAGCATGAGGTGCTGGAGGTGAAGTTCAAAGGTGAGCTTCAATAACATTTCGTCATATGGTTATTTATGCCAGGTATTAGTTACTCTTATGATCTAATGTGTGTAATGTCTTCTTGTCATATCTCTATCCCATCAGTGTAGATGCTCATGGTTGTATTGCATGATTGCATGATTCATAATGAAAATGCTGCAATTCTGATAAAATTCTGTTAAATAATCTTGAATTATCTATATATGGTAAAGATAGATTTAATTTAGCATTTAATTTAAGATGTGGAAAGGGATGACAGTTTCATACTCAGATTCAGGGAATTCATGAATAGAAAAAAGCCACTAACTACTGGTTTACATGCACCTCGATCATGTCTATAATTAAGGTGTGGATGGAGAGGAGGAGCACAGTCGCTTGGACATGGATCACCTGAGGAGGAGAAAGGACCAGTACCTGCCTCACCTCATCCTCATGATGATCCCACCCCACCGCTTGGACACTCAGTACACACGCCGACGCAAGAGAGCACTGGACACAAACTACTGTTTCTCGTAAGAGATACATAAATGATGTTTGGCAATTGAAAAATAGCTATTACTTGTAAAAAGGCATTTACATGCAACAGCTAAATTAATGGGGAGACTTAATTTCACTATTGTTGTGCATCCTCATCACAGAAACACGGAGGAGAGCTGCTGTGTTCGCAAGCTCCACATTGATTTCCGGCGTGACTTGGACTGGAAGTGGATCCATGAGCCCAGTGGTTATGACGCCAACTACTGCTCTGGGCCCTGCCCTTACCTTAGGAGCTCAGATACAACACACAGCTCGGTAAGGCAGACTCCACAGGGACAAAAAAAAACAAAGAGACTTGTGAGAAACTTTCCCACAGTCAAAAGTACAGAACAAAAACATATTTTCTCATTTATTTTTAGTGGTTAATAGCCATGGAGGCACATGTAGTTGTATTTGCCCAGACTTTCAGATATTCCCCTCTGAGACCTCTGCCTCCATCTAGAGGTCTTTACTGGAGCCAAACTTTGGACTTGATCTGAGACAGACCTGTGGAAAATCTACCTGAACCTGACCAAGGAGGGTGACCAGATCCAAAATTAACGTTAAGGAATAATTAGACTCAATCCAAAATGTGGTAGACCCAAACAGACCTAAACAGAGAGAGAACATAAATGCCGGAAGAGGGACGTTGTGCCACCAATTAACAAGCAGAAGCTCAAAAAGATGAGCAATACATGTCATTTTTTACTTTTTTTTACCCAACCTGGACTACATGATCTGGTCTGTCTAGCAAACACAACATTTTGTAGATATTTTCCAGAAAATGTGAAAAAAAAAAAACCATACTATTTGCCAGATTGTTTTGTTAGTCATTTATACATTTCCACAGGAATTCTCAATTATGTATCTTGGTATATATTCAGTCATAGTCAACTTGCTAGTAAATCATCAAGATTCCATCACTCAATAGATGCTGAATATAATAAAATTTATAGAACAACTGTAAATACTGTTTGAAAGTGAGTTTCCATCCCTCCTGTGTGCTTTTCAACAGCTCCTGAGCCTGTACAACACTCTGAATCCAGAGGCGTCGGCCGCCCCCTGCTGTGTCCCTCAAGACCTGGAACCCCTCACAATACTCTACTACTCTGGACGAACCCCCAAAGTGGAGCAGCTCTCCAACATGATTGTCAAGTCTTGCAAGTGTAGCTGAGAAGACACTCAGGCGAGGCAGTGTGGCACGACTTTACTAGGTACTGACCAAACCCATGCTTGTTGACTTTTGGACTCTTAGCTGTGACAAATACTTAAAACTGACCCTGTGGCCTTGTGGCTTAGATCTGAAAACCACTGCGGAGGTCACACTTTTTTTTTTTTTTTTTTTTTTTGGATGCAGACTTTCTTAAAACTTGAGGTTGTCTCTATTTTTTATTTTTTGGCTTGTTTGGTATTTTTTCCACCCACTCAGTCAGTTCTGGATGACAAGTAGGTATTTTAAACTTAAAAGGTCCAACCCAAACCAAAGTCTTACAATCAAGGTATGATCTTAAAATGTCTCTGTCTATATTTGTGAAAACAGACAACACACTCTTAAGGCTGGATTATACAAAGTCCTGTACAAATCTATCTGTGACAAAAAGAAAAAACAATAGATGAATAAATTAGACTTAACTCTGGGGTATATTTTCTGCTTCAGAGCTCATGCAAATATTCCACAAAGTTCAAGTCTTTGCATTGTCAATAAAGCGGCTTTCCTGTCTCTTGTTAATTGTCACAAATATAGACAATGCTCTCCTAAATGGTTGAAGAGCCTTTTCAGGCTGGATTTTTTTCCCTTGTACTTGCCTTAAGCTCCCTTCTCTTCAAACAGTGGGCATTATCTTCAATCACAAAAGGAGAAAGGACAGACTTGCTGCTGTATCCAAAGCCATAGCTGTGGTCAGGGGAAAAGGAGAGCTGAGAGAGAATGCCTGTTGGATTTGCAATGGAAAGTGAATGAACAAAGAAGTTGAGCCAAGCTTTTCTTTTTCTGGCCAGCCAGCAGCAATGGCCTTTTTTTCGGTGCATCTATTAGAACGGATGGAAGAAGGAGAAGGAGAAGGAGAAGGAGGAGAAGAAGAAGAAGAAGAAGAGAGGACCTGTATGCAAGGGAAGAATTGTGATGGAAACTAGCCATGAGCACACTGCCATTCACTGGAAGTTTTCATCCCTAACAGGTTCAAATTATTTTTGGGACTTCAAAGAATATACTGGAAAAGAACAAGTGTTACGCAACAGGTTTTTTTTTTTATGAGATTTCTTTTACATTAATAGCAGATTTGGTCTGTTACGCAACTTGTCATATAGTGATTGTTTCACTAACTGGGATGAAAATTGACAATTATAATATGAAACCGTGAGTACTGTTACATTTCCTTGTGATTTAGAAAGAATATGCAACTTTGTTGTGCATAAGCAAACTAGTTTGACCTGTTGTATTTGATCCACTATGTGTTTGACTAAAATCTTATTGTCTTAAAAGGTGACTATGCCCAGAAAGTTAAATCAGAGCACTTTTCTCCAGTGAAAACAGGAAATGTAATGCAGTTTAAAATGCAGCTGTTTATGTCTTTTTTTTTTAATGATACTATCCTATCAACTCACCTGTCACCTTTCACTCCCGCCAGATGACAAGGAGTCATATGTGCATGTGCAGTCAGGACTCTTGGTGTTCCCAAAACACTGTGGTCTTTCATTCCCTCTGCTCTGTCTCTGTTTGTTTTGGTGCTCCTTTACAGTGTGAAGCCCTAATGGAAAAAAAAAAAAAAAAAAAAAACATGAAGAGGGAGGGGAAGAAGTCATAACATGACAGTGGCTGGATGTACAGTAAGACCTCATTTTTCTCAGAGTCTGGAGAACGATTCTGAATCCCTGTACTGTTTGACATTGGCCCGGTCAGAGTCATCTAGCCTTTAGGTGACATTTAGGTGATGTTTTTTGGCAGTAATATTGTTTTGGTTGATTTGTTGATCATGATTGTTATTAAAAACACAACATGCAAAACCTGTATGAGCACTTCTTAACCCATTAGAATCACACAGAGTAATCAAACATAATAGATCTGTGAAAACATTTAACTCCAAATTAGGGAATGATGAATTTACCCACTGGTCTTGTCTGCCATATTGAAATGCCATTTAAAATGCTATTTTCTCATAATGTTTTGGTTCCATACGAACATAATATTTCTTACTTGAATCTCACCAGTCCCACCTGTTTCCTGCAGGCGCATGCAGAGGGCCCTTTTTTCTACCAGAGTAATAAATTCAACCTCTCTTTCTCTGGGATTGTTGCTTAACAGCTTTCCCAGGCGAAAAGCAATTACTCTTATTTTCAGAGCACATTAATGTGCAGACATCTCTTTATTTTCTTATTTTTCATAAAATGGTTAGAATAAATCACACATAAGCCTGAGAAATCTATCATATATTTTGATATTCCCTACCAGGTGTTTATCCTCCTACAGCATGACCCTTGCTTTGTCTTTTTAGTTCAAGACAATTCCAATGTACTGTTTGACCTTTGACCTTCTGGAAAAGGACTGCAGAACATCTGGACCAAAATGAGTTTATCATTCCTGAACTTACACATTTGAAAGTTACCTGATGGGTTATTAGACCTTATTAATAAATTACTGACGTTAAAACTTGATGATCTATTTTGAAAGTGAGAATCTCGTGAACCTTAATGATTTTATTAACTGTATAATTTTAAACACATTATAAATTATTAATGAAGATAAAAACTTGCTTGGTCCTGCCTAACACTAAACCAAAAAATCTTCCTAATAACGGCTTATAAATAACTTATAAAGCATTACAAATTTTTTTATTAGCCATTAATAAAGCCACTAGTTAGACCTTATAAAGCCTTTATCAAAGGTGACCTATTGGAAATGGGTTGCATACATTTTTATGTCATGTTTGCCACTGGACTGCAATCAGCCGCACTGATTTTTTCTTTGGGGGTGGGAGGGGGGCATTGGGTTGAGCTAATATGGACTGACAAGTAGCCAGAGAGAATTCCCTTTCTCTGTGTGCCCGTTATTGTTCCCTGTCACAATCAATCAGAGATGAACAATGATGGAGACACAAAGACCAGAGGGCATGACGAGGTCTAAAAACATGGGTTGGGGCTTTAATGGCTTTGCAGACAGCCCTGTGCTAACAAACACACATTGCTGGTAAAGAGCAGCCATGTCCCATGCATGATTGACTTTTAACCTTCAAGCAAAAGTCACTTACTTACATCCAAGTTCCCTGCTAGAGACCAACCAAGGTCAGGCTCTAATGAGTTAAGCATCACATACATCAACTGCTCTGCAGCTACATTTCCCTGTTTACTTCTTCAAGTCAGTTAAATGCAACCAAAACCCGGGTGGTTGTTCACTGGGTGGACTCCCAGTAGGAGTAAGATAATATAGTTGATTCTTCCAAAGAATCTTTTCCCATGTCGGTGTAATGGAAGCAGGCTGAGGGGTTAGCGATGGCGAGGCCTCTCCTAACAGAGTCAGTAGCTTGGCTTGGGTCTTTCTATTCATGCAAGGAGTCATTTTGGCTCACGTAGCGGCTAGCCACATTGTTCAGCAAGACACCACACAGACGGTGGAAAGCTCACAGTCTCAGACAAGCTTATAAAGTGGGGATGGGACGTGCTCATCAAATGTGAGACTGCATGTTTGTCTTGGTATTCAGTATTTGGAGTGAGAGAGGTGTGTAAGGTGAAATGCACAAGCAGTAACTGAGTGACAAATAAATATGCACCACCTAAATGGATCCAAAAAGAGTGTCAGCAGACACTGTAATTTTATCTCTTGCCTCTCTTCTTTAATTGCATGTACACCTTTTGAAAAAAGAATTCTGCTGATTCTGCTGAGCCTGGACTTTTTTTGTAGAAAGAGAAGACACTCAAGGGTGGTTTGAAGATGCAGATAAGAACATTGTTTTCTCCTTTTGGGGTCAAGCTGGCCACCTCAACCTCAAACCTGCAATAAACCTATTTCCAGCTCCCGGCTACTGGATGAGCAAGCCACAATCTGATTCAAGTTCAGGGTCCACTTCTGGGTTGGAGTCTGACTTTCTCAGAACTTGTGCTCTTCCAAGACTTACCAATGATGAATTGCATGACACGTAAATGCACAGAGGTTTGGAAAACTCTGTCTGCTGCTATTCCCTGAGCAGATTAACAGATGTGGAGGGAGAGAAAAAAAATGAGAGGGGGAAGTGAGAGACAGAGACAGTGAGGGAAAGTAAGTGTGTGTGCATGTGTGTGTGAGAGAGAGAGAGAGGGAGAGAGAGTGAGAGTCCTCAAAAGGACTGCTGCTGCAATAAAATCATCAGGTCACATCAGACCAGTTCTCAGGCCCCAGGGTGGAAAGAGTTGTGTAATTCAGCAATGGGAAGAGCACACATACACACACACACACACACACACACACACACACACATATACATATACAAGTCAAGCCAGCGGCCATAGTTAGTGGAAAAGAGTGAAGGGGTGAACAAATATGTAAACACATATCAACTTCATAGACCTTTATAGCTAAACAAATGAATGGGAGGTCTGGATCAAACTACAGCATTATATTACAACAGAGTGTGTGTTTCCGTGACAGTATTCCAATAATAGAGGGATGGTGTGTGCAAGAGAGGGAGAGAGAGGAGAGAAAATAGAGACTGTGAGGGAAAGGGAGAGAGGCAGAGACAGTGTGAGATTATAATTTGCACACCCTTTAAATCAGGATACAATATTGTGCAAAATTTATTACTCTGGGCAGAAACGAGCCCAAGTTTGCAAGTCTGAATTACATAAACAACTGCTGGTTTAGAGATACAGAGATGTTTTTTAAAAAAAAGGTCAAACTGTGGCCCTTAATGTGCAACTACATAACTTTTGAAAGCATATAATCACATTCTACAATGCAGCCTCGCTCAATTCAATACACTTAGACTCTGTTCAAACTGACTTAAGCTCTGCTTTACAAAACGCAGACCATTCCATCAGCACACTGAGCGATGCAGGCGGCTCCGGCAAAAATACACAGGGTCGTCTGGCAAAAACCCTGAACCTGGCTCAAATTTTGCCACAACATAACGTCATCCAGCATGGTTCCACATGAGCCAATCAAATTCTTGATTGGTTAACTCTGTAAAATGAATGCAGAATTACTGCTGTTTGCCTTGTGATCATGGCAATGAGTATGAGGGTATGCTGAAACTGCCATGCAGTGTTTTAGTGTCTGTAAAGTCTCACCACTACCTTAAACAACATGTCCCAACCAATGCAGCCCTCTGTGCTGTTTTAACACAGGGCTGTTTTCTGTCTGATTGCCTACATAGGGGTTTTGTTTCTACAGACTTCACTGTAACTCATGGCGGCTAGTGTTAGCTAAAGTTAACAAACCATGGTTAGATATTTTTCTAGATTATGAACATTATATTACAAAGTTAGTTCACTGACTCTTCTCCACTTGTGCTATTGTTACAGCAGTTTTTAACATTTAGCATTATCCTGTAATTGTCATTTGGGACTCAACCATTTCCCTTAGAAATTATGTATATATATGACGCATTTGTAACAGCAAATATTCTTTGAGTATGTTCTAATGAGCGTATCTGCAAAGGCTCAGAAATGCTGATGCTGAACAGATCTACAAAACCTTGATTGGCAACATATGTCATGTGTCATTTTCCCTGCATTTCCCGCTTGTAGCAATACAACATCCACTAACAATGTTTTGTTAAGGAACTCAAAGCACCTGATTAAATAATTTATTTGAATGATAAAAAGTTCAATGATGACTTGAAGCACAAGACAGGACAACTTTACCTTTTCAATAAGTGTAAGCACAAACACCATCTCTTCCTAACCTTAAGGTGTTTTTGTTGCCCAAACCTATATCCACATATGGGATGGAGGCTGTGAACTTAGGTCTTCAGTAGTAGTTTATGACATTAAAGCAAAAATACAATATTGTCCCTATCAGCTTTCAATTTTCAATTTTCAAAGAATCCTAAAGAAACAATTTAAAGAATGGCAGTGCTCTCATCATAAGAGCCACAGGAAATCCAAGTCACATACACAAACAGTCAAACTGTACAACATCCTGACAATAAAATGATAAAAAGGACTCCTTTGTTTGAGGACTCTGTGTAACACTGCCAGCAGAGGGGTTTAGGTTTCCTCTGGCTCATTTATTTTGTCTCTCTTTAGCTGTAAACACCTTCTCCATTTATATCAAGTTAAAGGCCCTAATTCTTTACTTACTACCACATAAACTCTCAGAGAAACATGAGGACTGAGGATACAGCAGGATGTCTTTGTGGCATTTAAAGCATCCTGTATGTACAATATGTGTGTGTTCAGCTGGTCTGCTGGGATTCTGTTTCACATGCACATATATGGCTCATGAGAAAAAATGAATCTTAAATCATGTTGACGCCTGCACAGTAATACTTGCTAGATTACCCTCTGGGTAATGGTAACACTGGCCCTCTCCCCCATACTCATCCCAGAAGACAAGCAAACCAGACTGATAAGGGAAGTCATACCTTTAACAGCCTCTTTGCAGCTGCCTCCACTCAAACAGGTAATGGAGACAGTGCCAGCGGGGCGCTTTCTCCTGCACAATCTCCAAAATGAGGACTTAAGTGGTTTCACTAAGTTTATTATCTTCTCCTGTCTGGGCATACTGTATGTTCTCACAGGGATCAAACTGGTGAATACAGCTATGCAGCGGTCGCTCCACAAAGAAGAAGAGACTTATACCATTTGGATAAAGGCTAAGAATCCTGGAAATAATAACAGTGCAAATACAAATACAGTCTAGTGCTGTACAGTGTGTAGTCAAGGGTCATTAAAATAGATTGCACAGAAAGGAAAGTCTGCAGGTGTTTCATAAACTGTAGTTTGGAATATAACTAAACAAATCAAAACCAGGTATTTTTAAAAATTCTTTACACAGGTGTCTACAGCAGCCATAAGTCTACGTCTCTGTGATAAAACCTCACATAATAAATGGGATAAGTTGGTGATAAGTGCCCTTTCCAGCCCAATTATCAAGGTCTACATTTGGACTGTGCACACTCAACTACATGGGCTGTAACTGGATTATAGTTGGGGTTCAACAGTATGCGGTGAAATGCAGTCAAATAAAAAGCAACAAACTCAGACAAGCACTGAATTTTCCCCAAGTGAAGAAAAGTATTTCAGTCGTACAATAACTTGACTGTTCAAATGTTCAGCTCGGTTCAAACTCGACATTACCATCAGTTACTCGTGGATACAGGAAACTGCGCTGTTGGACTTTAGTACCTTAACATAAACAACTTGATGCCAAAATTACTCAACATAAGTGGAAAAAGTAAAAATTTGTACATTCTGTAATTACTCTTCTATTAGTAACAAGATATTTCAGCCTCTGTGTTGCCAAGTAACCAGCAGAAGCAAAGACATGCTGTTCATCCACAAAGTCAATGAGAAACATGTTTGGTTTGTGCCTCCCCATTAATCTGCACGAGACCTCATGACTCCTTTGGCTGGCAGTGCTCCATAGGCGACTGGCTGCTCTAAGTCTCACACAATGTGTGTGTGTGTGTGTGTGTGTGTGTGTGCGTGTGTGTGTATGCATGCATGTGCACATCTCGTAATGTACAGCAGGCCTAAAAGTCCTTCATGGGGGTTTATATGTTTGTCCATGTGTGTATAGGCTATAATAGTGTTTGGGACTTTATACATAAAGGTTCAGTTTCACTTACAGAGCTCACCTCCTAAAATAAAACAGACCACTTAGCAACAACAGCAACACTATTAAATATTTCAAAAGCTAATTTCACAGTGTACAAAAAAACATACACCTGAAATAGCTTTCAACTCCTGTTTTTTTATATTAAGGAATATATATTTCTTGATGTGGCCTTTGTGAGAGGAGAGCTTTGTCTCAAGCTATGACCCCATTTCCTGAGCAGACAAATATTCAGTCTCCATAAATCATTGAATCAGTGGATTAGCTACTAAAATCCAAAAAGAATTACAAGTAACTTGTGAGTTGCGCGCTCAAACTCCACAATTTACTTGTATCATAATCTGAAGATTTGCATCACTGAAATTACATGTTGAAAAAGTAGTTTTCAACATGTAACCGGTCCAACAGGATCTGCTGGACAGGTTTCTTGGCAAAGTTGCTTAAAAAGTGAAATCCTTTGCATTCACAGTGATATGCAGGTTTACTAGTGAGGTGCCACCGCAGTAATGGCAGCTTGTCTACTTCCGCCTACAACCTTGGTCTGTCTGTATAATTTCCACCTTGGCAGCAGAACAGTGGGCTCACTGGAGGTTTTTGTAAATGTCACATGGAAGCAAAATGAGATAAAATAGCCAGTGTGAGAGTGATCCTTTGCCTCACTTTTGGACACAGTAACCTGACATGGCAGGATCACAGAGAACAGCATACAGCCTTGTATTAACGCAACATGTAGGATTTCTACTCTCTAAGTCACGATGATACTTAAACAAACTGAAATTGCATAGTTTTCAAGCCACATCCTGCCGTCACTGTAAACAAAAACTGATATGGGCAGTCCCCTCTCACATTCCCACTACATGCTCCAACACTCCACAATAAGATTTGGCCTTGTCAAGCTGCACTCTTAAATACAATCACTGGAAATGGCCTCACAAGGAGCTGAACTGTAAGCATTCATTTGTCTTGTGAAGGTGTTTCCATTGAAATAAAACGCCTCTAAACAAACTATTGCTGCTTCAGTTTCTCTGTTCTCTAATGCTCAGATAATCATATTTGTCCAGATGGCCAAATCGGATCTGTAAACATACAAAATGGGACGCTTTCCTCCCCTTGTCACTGCCGTTCACCCCTCCATCCCCAGACCCCAATCTGATTTCTCTTTGTATTCCCTCCCAAATGAAATAGTGGTTTCGCTGTGGCTGTAAACCGAGCTGATCAGCTGTGTTTTGTTATGTTTGCAGAAGGCAAATAACAAACATCCTCGTAGTCAAGCTGCGGGCCGTCCAACGGTCCACTTCTCCAGCCCAGTGACTAACATGTTTCTTTTATTACACGGATTAAGATCTAAATTCAGTTTTATCTTTTCAGCACCACAAACATAATCAGAGTAATGGGAAACAGAAACCCACCCTGCGTTAAAAACAATTGTTTTACTATTAAAATTTCCAAAGATGGAATAACAAATAACGTTTCCAGTTGAGGAGCTTTATTGAGTAATTCAGCTATTTTAATTCATTTCTCAAGTCAGTAATTTTATTTTTACGGTATTATGTTTTCACTTACTCTTTGGCACATTTAAATAGGATCCATGAACATCAAGAATACAGATTTGCCAAATGTACACTGCAAACCTGTCATGCTCAAATTGATCACTGATAGTAACAACACAGTAACCACCAAACTGCATTTAGTCCAGCCACAGGACACAGTTGTATTTTTCCAGCTGCAGTTGTTTCCAAGCACTGTTAAGCTAGGTTCCTGGTTGATGTACAGGACTGGATATATACGCAATTTCATTTAAATTTCATTTGTGTTAGCTCTGTTGCAAACGTCTGTGAGCAAACATGTACAAAGACCCTGTGTAAATACACTCAGCTGTGTAGGCCTCTTGACCTTTGAATCCGTTTTTCAGCACTACGTACCAAGTCTCTAGGTCAGTTTTCCAGGTTTACTTGCCTTGTCTTGTTGGATTTTGAGCTGTTATACAGGGTGCTGCGGGTACACTAATCAATCCACAGTTTAAGTACTGTGCACCTTCAGATAACAAGGTGCACTAATAATTGGGCCTTTCCTTTGAAAAAGTAAAGACATATTCAGTTTTATGATTCTTCTTCTTCCACCTTTATTATATTTTAGTAATTACTTGGTAAAGGATTGTTTAATAGTAGTACTATTTGATTACCTCCTTGTAAGTTTTATTTATTTAATTCACTAAAAACAGTTGTGTATTCTATTTGATCACTTACAAACAGCAAAAATAGCTGGTGTAATGATAACAAAGAATGATTAAGAATTAATTAAGAATATTCAAAAGTTGGAACTAATCTGCAGCAGTATACCCTGCCAAACCCCTTAGCCACATCACTAGAAGGCTGCCATGAGATTAGCATTTACTTGGTTTATTCTAATAAATCTCTGATACTTGAACAAAGTGCTAAACAGTGTTCACAGAGGGGAGCGGCTCTACAGCAAAGGAGAATAAATCTGACCACAGCACAACCACAGTACAATCATCAGCGTTTGGGACCACCACCATAGCAGCCATGTTCATGTTTCCAGGACACATTCAAGTCACACAGCAGTCGGGTCTGCTCTCTCTCTGCTCCTCTACAGTGTATTTATGGTCTCAGCGCCGCTAATTTGAGGTGTCAAAGAGAAAATATATGCCACCATGGACACTGCGAAAGATAATCAACACTTACTCACAGAGAGTCAACACAACAGGTTTGTCTGCAATGAATTTCAGTTGCAAAGACACCATTGTAATCACTAGCAGTTTGTTGTCAGCATGGGAAAGAAGAGAAGCCATGCACAGCAGATATATTTGCAGACTGTTTGTTTGCACATTTCACACAACAGGAGCACTGTGCAGGGCAAAAATACATACACACACCTTATAGAGAGAGAGAGAGATTTTACAAATTAAGTTGTGGTGAATCATTGTTATGACAATCTGAGGGCCATGTGTAAATCTTTTGCAAACCAAACTGTTGATTTTGAAGCGTCAGTAATGTCAGAAGTTTATGGTAGCTCAGGATGAGCCTTAAACCTCTGTAATCTTCAAAACACAGCACATAACCTGCCATTACCCACCACACTCTCACTTGGCTTCTGTTTTTCTTAATTTACTTTCCACCATTATACACGGTTTACCGAACACTTGCAATTTACTTTGCCCAAAAGCTTCCTCTTTTAGGTGTTTTTTTTTTTACAGTTACGATAATTATAACTGCCACCAGGAAACTTTTCTGTGAATGCATTTTTAAAGGCGCTTCTACTTTTCAATCTCCAGTGACAGTTCAGTAAAGTAACATTACATATGCTCGAGCAGGATTTAGTATTCTCTTTAAGCCTTGACAATTTCACCTTGTCTCCCTTGATTACATCAGATCGGTCACACAGGACAGGCTCTTTCATCAGTGTTGTAAATGCAGGCTGAAACCCCAGGGTCTGACTATTTTAAAGTCCCGTGACAGCCATAAGCTCTACTTCTGGCTAAAATTTCACTCCATCCATTACAATCTGATAAGAATTCAGGACTACTAAACAAAAGCTGGAGATCTGAGAGCGACCCTCCCTCTTTTAATGAAATAAAATGGTCCAGAGACACTTAAAAATGAGTTTATGGTGCAGTGTATGAGGGACTTTCCAGAGAAGAATCCCCCTACTCTTTAACTTATCCTACAATCATGTGTCCTGAGCCAAGAAATGTTTTCAGATGAGACCTAGTTATTTTGCAAAACATTAATTAAGGATGTATACTCAAAAATCAGTATCTGTGTTAGAGCCTCTTCACCAGCCTGAGTAACTGTAAGACCTCCAGTGTTCAGTGCCCGCTCTCTCAGGGGGGCAGTAAGAACATCTGTTATCATTTTTTTACTTTTAATGACATAATGTTTTAATGTGGGGCTCAGGCTTCGCCCACTCAGGAGAAACCAACACACACTGCGCTGATTCACCAGCATTTTTTAATGAACAATTGAGCCAGCAGGTCAACCATCAAACACCAAGAAAATTACAAACTTACTCAACAGTAAAAGAGACCAGTGCCTGATTTTAAAATTGATTCCGTGAGTTGACTCTTGATCTTAAATCACTCTGTCATTTCATGAATGATAAATCCAGGCCCCATCTTGAAGAAATGCAGTAAAGATTTTTTTAAACTCTTTAATCTATAGACATAGAGACAACCGAACAGTGCCACAAAATCCAGACTTTCCACCACACCCCACACGTTGTAAAGCATGAGTCAGAAAGTAAACAGTATCTGTAATGAATTTTCCAGCAGCGGTAGGTGTCCCGTACATGTTGGGTGGCTGTGACATTCAGGCGTCTTCTCCTCCACTCACAGTTTACTTGCTATTGCTATCAAAAAAGCATTTATCAGATTTATTTGATAAATTAATCCCAAGGCTTGGCCTCCCTTCCAAATTTTAGGCCTCACACAAAGCTTGCTGGGCTTGGAGGCAATCAAATGCAAACATGTTGTGGTTTTTACTGATATTTTCGAGTCAAAAATGTGTCATCTTGCTAATACGAGCTAAGATATCAAAGAAAATAAAACCACTGTCTTACATAATCTGAGCCCCTCAGCACTGATCAATCATAGCTATCCAAATGCAACTGGGAGTGGATCCCAAATAAAGATTGCAACTTCAGGCTAAGACACTGACAATTGCGGTGCATGGTGCCAGAGCTGCTGGGAAAAAATTGGGTAAAAAACATAATCTGGAAAAGTTGTTGCCCAGTTTTGCCTGAGGGACAGTGAATATGGCGGTGCAGGTTTATCTTTGCCCAGAGTAACAGCCCCAGGAGGCTGTTGAACTGTGTCACTGGCATCATTAGCACGTAGCTGCTCACCATGAGAGGAGCTATCTTACCTCAGGGATCAGGGGTGCATAGCCCCTCATCTGGTTCTGATTTACAAGAGTGAAGGTGGAGAAGAGTTTTTTTTTCTGCTCCCCCCTTTTTTAAGGAGCGCAAAAAACTTACTCTTTTCATTTCAGCTTCTCAATTAACTTTCTTGGATTGTCAGCCCTTTGGATGCTTTCACTTAAAGGAGGTTACGTGAACTCAACCATGCAATTGCCAATTTAATCACCGCTTAATGCCAAGAATTTACAACAAAGAAAAGGAAAGGGAATTCAATTTCATGTCCAGCTTTCATCTTCAGAAAAGATCTATTACTGTATATAAAAGTCAACTGTACAGGATTATGTGACAGGACACATGATTAATGTATTGCTTTGAGGAACTAAGAATAACCCTGTGAGAAATTACCCATTTTTCTCCTTCACCATAATTTGAACCTCCTCTCTCGGTATATGAACTTTTAATGCATCGTTTCTTCCCATCTGAACTTTCATGGACGAATACGTTTCACTGAGAAAGTAAAGCTCTTAAATCTGACACAACAGAAACTAAAAGTATTTTATGCTAAGTATGGACAAGATTTCCTGTTTGCACTCCCATTTTAAAAACTGGTCTTATGATCCCAATTCTAAATCGTACCACATGTTCCAAAAATTACTTTTTGCAAAGGCACATCCAGCAAAAGTAAAGTTAAAAATAGACACCAGGGAAATTTGGAGGTTCTTCAGGTATGTTGTTGGTTAGCTTCATATGGTAGATCCATTGAAGCCTCTCTATTATGATCAAGTATATCTACAGATGTGGTTGGAGAACAGATTTATAACAGACTTGTGTTAGGATTCTTTGGCTGAAATCAGATCAGATGTTAATCTTAAACTCATAGCCAGTACCCGGAAAACGTTGCGTGCTTCTAGAAATATACTTGTGTACAAAATAAATAAATAAATAATAGTAGCCTATTAGTGTCATGAATCCAAGTCTGAAAATAAGAAGGGACGGTTGCCCACTGGTTATGTAAAGGTTTATATGCACATGCAGATACAAATTTTACTATAATGCACAAAACCATAATAACATTCTTTTGGGATTTTGGGAAATATGCTTATTGGCTTCCTTACAGAGTTAGATGAAAAGACTGATGCATTGCTACTCTCATGTCTATAAATCAAAGTATCATGCTGAGGCCAGGGGCCAGTTAGCCTAGCTTAGCATAAACACTGCTAACAGGGGAAACAGTGAGGAGAGTTGAAGACGGGGCATGGAGCTGAGATACAAAGATACAAGGAAGCAAAGATACTGCGTGAGGTAAAAGGGGAAGGCGCATGACGGAGTTTTAAAAATAAAATTATTGTAGTCCCTCAATTTTTATAACACATACTCATTCTCAGTATCATAATTTAATAAAGTCGCAACACACAGACATTATACACATATTCTTACATTTGCTTTGACTCACCTCTTATCGCTGCCTCTGACGTCCATTGCGGCTAAAAGTCCATAAATCCGTTTAGAATCCATTGGGAAAAGACGCTCCAGAACTCGCCTGAGTATCATCACGTTTTTAAATTTTCGTCAGTATCAGAGTTATCCAGTCACAGTTGTCTGTACATCCACATTTACATCCAAACAAGAACTGCTATTAGTTTATTCGGCATACTTGTAATGCCGTTAATTTTACAGGCAAAAAAAGGAAAAGTAACAGGGTTCAAGTCGTAGCCCATAGCTAGCTAATTAACTCACTCTACAGCAACATTGCACCTCCTGTTTACGTCTCCCTAAGCATAATGGGAACTGTAGTTCCTTTCAGACTTTTAAAACACTGCTCTAAGGGTTTGGTCACAATAAATGTGAAGGATCCGCAGACACAGAGCTCAGTCCACTAAAGCATGTATTAGTTGGTAGAGTAGACCTCCCTTTTTATAATAGCAGGAATATTGGCCAAACAACAGATTTGCTATGGGTGAAAGAATTTTGTATGTCCAGCCTTTGACTCATACCTTTTCCTACTACTCTGTTACATTGAATGTGAAGGTTGTAAATTAAATAAAGACTCGGAAAGTCAAAAAGCAAGGCTACTGTGTAGGAAAAAGTGATATCGCTCTTATTCATGGATTTTTTATGTCACTGGACAAATTTTACTGGACCCACTCCTTGGAATTGCTTTATCGGATATCTTATATTGGATTTACTGCATTACGGGATCCATTCTAATCCAGAGTAATTGACATTGTCATGCCCATACTGTCCTAATATCACCCACAAATACCAAGCAAGGTCACATCCCACATTTTCTTGTCTCGTTTCACTTTCCTCTGATTTTTATTCCCTTCTCTTAGGCTATCTAATATTCATTCTTGGGACAAAGTAATATGTGACTTTTAGCACTACGCTACATGCCATTTATTGCATGTAATACTCTAGATCTACAATTTTAAGCTTATTCTGCTCATTGCAACTTGTGGTAGATAAAGCCGCCAGATAAATTCCTGAAATGCAAATGTAAATACGGGTTAATCGAGTTATAGAGAAGCTCTTCTGAGAGGAAATCTCATGAAGAAACAAACAAACCCAAGAAGCTGTGCAACGTTTTAAAAACTTTCCATTTCCAAAGATTATATCAGTTTTTTCCCCTCACTAAGGACCCCTCCGAGACTATTACACTCACCTTTAAATTTTACTAACTGTGACCCTAGACCCCAAAGTAAGTGCCCATAAAAATGCCACAGAAATTAATTACAAGGAAAGTTGATCTTCCCATTGTTAATTTGCCAGTTTAATGCTGGTGTCCCTGCGGGAGTATAGACATCTCAGAAAAAGCTCACCAGGAGAGGTCATTATTGTGGCTCGGTCTGAAAAGATACAGTTTCAGTCCAGGAAGCTACAGGGTTATGGCCATAACCACAAACACACCGAAAAAAAAACACACTGGTTCAACTTTATTCCACATGGAGAAAATACAAGAGAGAGGGGTTTTTCGCTTTGATGCTCTGTCTGTCTTTTCTCAAGAATGAATACTATTATAGAAGGTCATTAAGATGCCTCCTTGGCAACTAACTGGCATCAGACTACATTATGTTGGCTGCGAGCCTGAAAGGCAAAGAAAACATTGGCCCCAAGTGATGATCTGGGCTTGGCTGGAGGAGCAGAGAAGATATATTCTCAGTAACATTACATCAATAAGAGCAGAGTGCCCGTGTGTTGAATCATATCTTATCCTGGATGTCAGCCTGAAGAAATTTTTCATTCCACAGCATTATACCAGAGGGTTGTTTGCCTTTACCACTGCTGCTGATACAATCAACATCATACCGACATTCTGCTGCAGCTTCAAGTCTGCATTTCCCATAACTAGTTTTAGACTTAGAAAATATCTTTATAGCTCATGAGCTAATACAAAGAGGATATGCAGTGCTCTGGGAATTGCTGGTCAGTGTCGAATGTGGGTATAAGATTAGGAGACATGGTTCTTTAAACGTCTTACTACAGGGAATCTTCCCTGACCAGCCATAAAATTGTCTTTGTATCTCCCTCTCTCTCCAGCTCTCTCTTCCCTGTTGGCTTCATCAGTGAGTTTCCATAAAAATTGCAATGCCTTCCTCGCTCTCACTCAAGAGCTTCAGAGATACAGCCCAGTAAATGTAAAGCGATAATTCACTGGGGGAAAAAATGACTGCATGGTTAACTGGTAAAGACATGGTTGGGCTGGGAGAACTATAAGAGGTGGATGACAGATTGATAACGGAAGAGACAGAGTATGTACTTCTGTTCTCTCCATTATCATTTTACTGCAAATACATGCTGTGGTATGTCTCTGGCCATACAATAGTTTGATAGGGCCCATTCAAACCACCGACTTTTATAGCAGTTGTAGGAGTTTAATGTCTAGGCTTTGGATTCATTGTACATCTGAGAATGAATGGCTCAAATTAAAGGCAATTCACTGCTCCTGAGGCCAATATTTACATTTTTACAGAGCCAATAGTACAGGAGGAACATATTGTAAAAGCATAATTTGTGCAGGTATTATTCTGGAAACAGTAAATAATGGTATTTATATCATGACATATGTGACAGCATGTAAAACAGCAAAGAAATCTTGGTTGGGAAGCCAAGACTTTGATAGTAGTTCTTCCAAGAATCAGTAAGTACTTAAATAAGGCCAACATTACTGTAAATATGGCTGTGGTATTCACCACATCTGTCAGCGAGTATTATAAAACACTGGTAGCATGACAATTACTCTCAGGGCCTATTTACTGGTGAATTGGTGGGCGTCTCACAGGTGCAGGCAGTCATCTGGGAGGTATCAGAGAGCAGGAATGCTGAGGCTGAAGCCAGCAGGGCTTCCTGAGTTCAGGAGGTTAATGTCAGATAACAAGATGTTAGCATCCCCTGTTTGCTCCTCTCTTTTGTAAACCAAGATATAAGGCAGGGCACTCTGTAAAGGAGTTGAATCTGTCCCATAATATCCTGATTTCTCACAGATTCATTCTAGCTTTGGATGATGTAATATCTTCTGACTAATGTCTGAAATCACCCTTGAATTGAATCGTTCAGTGCATAATAAACACTAAAACTGTAGTTTACTCTTTAGTGAGCAGTGACTTGAGGTTTTGGAAATTTAGGAATAAACATAATTTTGTGTATGGTGTCACATAACAATCACTTTCACATAAAGTCAGTGCAGTGTGAGATCAGTACTCTGTTCTTCTTCTCATGTTTCTGTAATGCTAAATCTTTCCTGTTTTATTTTGCTTGGTTTTAGCACCAACAAATGTTCATACCATGGACACAACTAAATTTTTCTTTGCATTCTGCATACACCTTTATGCAAATTCAGTTGTTTAAATTATGTGGGGGAAAGTCAGAATGTTGCACTTGGTAGCAAATGGAAGGTGATCACAGGTGCAGATTTTGCAGTAACGTGATAATGTAGATAAGTACATACTCCACCCTGATACACCCACCACCATACAAAAAATGGATGCCAAAGCACTAATTGTCCAAGCATGCCCAGACTGTCCATAGTCTGAACCCAGAATTGCTAATTTTGTAAAGGCGTCAGTATTCTACAAACAAAAGACTTGTCAGGCTGCCAAACAGCCTCTCAAAGCCCCTCCCCCCACACTCCCCGATATCAGAACTGAAAGAGCTGTAATATTTGTTGTAATTTTCCAAAACAGGCAACCAGACAATGGCTCCCACTTGTATATATCTGAACCCAACCCCTGAAATACCTGTGAGTGGAGACTGCCTCAAAGTATTCGCTATTATCCCCACTTGTGCAACTGATTGCATCGAGACCGCAGAGACGTGCAAAAGACAGAGTTCTTGGACAGAGAGTGGGGAGGCAGTGAGATGCAGCCAGGAAAGGGATATGAGAACAGGCTTTTTCACCTCCCAAAGACCAAGTGTGTCCATCGGGAGCAGGTAAACACACTTTTGCCTTTGGATGTGTCACCTGATCTATAGTTTATTTCAAGCATAGTAAACCTTTACGTGTAACTTTGACATCACCAGCTTAACATATTGTCATATTATCTGAGAATTCAGTTTCTTTACAAATGCTCTTCATATGTTTGACAAGTTATTACATTATCTGTTGCAGACATGTGCGCTGAGTGAATTTCAGTCTTGTCTCTCTGATGAGGTGTTATTTAACACTGGGGATGACTGCCATAAGCAATCTGCTCTACTTCTAACATCATCCATGCACCATGAATTTCCCACCATCTTATCTACAACTGAAATTGAACTAACACAAAATGTGTGTCCCTGTGGATTGTGTGAATCGGTGATTGTGTTATTTGGCATCCCTTACGCTACCTTGGGAGCTATTATTTGGGCTGAAATCTTGCAGTGAGGGGACAATTATCTGGCCTCTTTAGCCTATGAGGGTGATGTCATTAATTACAGTTATCCTTATGTCCAGCTCAACAGAAATCTGCATTGTCAAGCTGCAGCAGCGACAGCGGCGGCTGAGGCAGCATTTAGGTCATGGACACACACTGTATGGATGATAAAGACAACAGACAGCTGGAAAGGGAGCTTGGAAATAGAAAGGTAATAGCCGGTTTTCACAGATTAGATGACCTTGAGGACCACTAATTTCAGGGTTGCTGTGTTCAGAAGAACGAAAAGAATGTGGAAAATACATCCTCCCCAATGGTTATGGCAACCATTGTTTGTTTTTGCACCTGTGTGTAGGGAAAGAACATAAAAATCTTGGTTGCACGCCACGGTGAAGAGAAGATCGCATTAGGACTCAAGATAGTTGCTCACAGCAAATTACTGCTTGTTTTAAGAGGCAATACCTCCATGGAAATACTTCTACCAGACCATAGACTACTACCAGACTACCATCCTACCAGATTTTTGTATTTTTCAAATTAAGTAGTAAAGCATTTATTCTGGACTTTACATTCTTATATTGGTTCTTAAGATTTGTTGATATTAGTCATCAATTTGTGACCTCTGAAGGCTGAAGTGTCAGCTAATGGGTTTCCCAATAGAAAAACTACTGCAGTACTGTTCTTGGCAGTACCTTGACTTGTGTCCATATAACTGGGGAAGAAATTATTATGACAAATGAGAAATTAATAGAAATGAGCGAGTTGCTCAAATGATGTCTGTCCACTAACCGACTTGATTTTCCCTCTGTTGCTCATCTGCGAGGCTTCAGTTTGTGTTTCCATTCATCCCAGTTCAGCTGTCATCCCTGACATGTACAGAGATAAATTGTGCTCTGAAAACACGAACATCTGACAATGCGGGATAAAATAAAACACCCAGCACTGCAGTCATCCAGCTGTTCACTGTCTCGAGGCTGGAATGCGCTGCCATGTGAAGCCCCAGAAGAAGACATTCATTAAGGGATTAGGGCCCACACTTTGTACTGACACAAGAATGAGGGCAGCTGAAAGGAGAAGAATGAAATGATCGAAATGATATTCAAGCACCATTTTGCGCATGACAGGAGATGCTGGCGGTGTAAGTAGCGGCAATAAAAACAAAGTGCAAAGATCCTCCCTTTTCTGAGGCAGCGCCATGCTGGCAAAGATAACAACGGAGGTGGAATCCTGCCGTAGGCTAAGCCTCTTTAGCGCACTTTTTCATGCCGCGTTTTAAGGTGTCAAAAAGGCTGAGATCAAAGAAGCCATGACCACTTCGGTATTTCTTTAAATGGAGCAGTGATCAACAAATTCTCAAGAGGCTGGGAAGACAGCAGCAGCAGGAGCAGCAGCAAGTAATTCAAAAGATGAATTCAGAAAGTAATTCAGTTAGGGAGCGCTTCATGGGAATTTTACTAATCTTCCAGGACCTTCCAGTAAGAGCTCATATTTTCAAATTGAGATGTCTGCGCTCTTCTCAAATAGTTCATTCTTTGGTGTCCTAAAAACTGGTCTTAAAGTGTTTCGACTGTAGTTCCAAACCAAACAAAGGCATTATATTTCTTTGCTTGTTTATTGAAAGTTTCAATAATAGGCAATTTGGCAGCGACAGTAGGAATCCTCAGCCGAAAACCATAAAAGTGGCAGTATGTGTGGTCTGGTGCTGCCATTGCAATGAACTCCAAAGAAGCAGGGAGGTGAGGGAGGTGGGTGGGGGGACCAGGGCCAGCGTATTTCCCGTAGCATAACACATGCCGACAGCAGGCAGACATGGCAAACTGGACTCTCTTGTTCTCACACTCTGTGCCAAATTGGGGGAAATTCTTCCAGTGGCAAGTATCAATTACTCACTTTAAACAAACATTCAAGGCTTTTGAATATCAACATGGTGCGTGCATGTCTCCCTACAGGGCATCTGATACAGGGAGACCACACACATGGAGTCACCTTTCAGTATCACCTTTCTCCTAGCATTAACTTTTTTCCTTATTTGCATGCTTCATACATCCCTCTCTGCTCTTTTTTTCCGCATATTAAATGAAGTGAGAGGAGGTAAATATCAGCTTTCAAGAGGAGGGAAAGGCTACTATCATTACTATCATAATGAAAAAAGGAAACATGTTGTGATTCTGCCTGACTCTGTGTGCTGTATCCAGTCACAGTTGTGTCACATAAAGAATCAGTGGGGAAAACACATCCATCATTTTCATCCTAAAATGTCTCACGTGCAAATTACATGTCAGCAAAGTCGACAGCCGTTAAGTCTGCATCGCCTGGCTCGACCCCATCTGGTAAGGATATACAGGCAACTTCAAATGGTCAGCTTCAGCCTTAACACATATCACACTGCACACATGGTCCTCATGAAGATTATATATTAAAGTGTAGTAGATGTGAGTAGATTGCACAGTTTGTGGTAAAGAAAATTCAACAGAGTATTGGACACATTAAAAATCTGCTAAGGACGGAGCAACTTGCTGCTAATAATTTGAGGCTTTGGATGAGGCAAAACCACAAGAAGATGTTTTATTGGGTCCTTGTATATGCACATTTAAGTACAGCATGTGTACACAAAAGCAACACAAAGCACGCTTCCACCACTAATTCTGTATGCTTTATTATTTCCAGAGGAATTTTTGTTTAACAAATTAGTGCATGGATCCATTTGTGGTATAGAAGTGATGATTACAGAACAGATGGGACATGGCTGATATATCTGTATGTCTGAAGTAAACTGGGAAGATTTTAAATTACATTTCACAAAAATAACACAACGTACCACCCATTATAAAATGTTATACCAATTAATTAAATGGCCAAATAGGATTGGTTTTGTTAGCATAACTGGACATTTCCCCACATTCTAATTAGAGGGGAACTATTTGTACATTCTGCAGTCGCTACGTAGCCAACATTAGCATCAACAGCTGTTTACTTACCTGTGTAGAAGAGATGTTTCAAGTTCAACATCAAGACTTTCATCATTCCTTTACCCACCAAGAGTTGTCTCCAGCAGTGGAAAGCAACAGCAATGTTTTGCTTCTAATTGTGTCACTTTTCTTCTTCTGAAGTTAGCATGCTAACCAGGTAGCCCAGGCCCAGCTGGCCTGTCTCATCCAGTTGTGAATCACTGTTGTGTCCAGACAGTCCTGAAGAAGTGGCACTGCTCAGAGGGTGTGTTCTAACCTCTTGTATTGGCTAAAAGTCTTGGCAAGCGATCATCACCACCACCCACTCCTGGCAAGAGACCACATTCGGTGCCAGAGAAAACTTACGAATAGCTCCTTTAAAGTTAATTGATAAATAAAAGCTATTTATAATATTATTTTTTGAAAGCATCCTTTGGATTCTGCCTTTATTTTACAGTAGACAGTCTAAAGAGAAACAGGAAACAATGACAGATACAGAGGAGTGGGACATGCAACAGAGGTACCCAGGCAGGAAGTGGACATTATCATTTGTTAAAAGTAATTCTAGAAATGTTCGAAATTAACAGCTGATGTAGGATGTAGGTTGACTCAGCAGTCACTCACACAAACTGAAACCAACACAACTTCTACCAAGTAATCACTGTGTTTAGTTAGACAATAACTATGTATGTAACATCAGCCTTTAATTACTGACGGATGCCACAGTGGTCTTTCACTCCTGCTGCTAAAAAATCACCAGGATGACATTAGCTATATAAGCCAAAGCTGGTGCACATGTCAGCAGCTCTGCATGCCTTCAACAAACCGCATGAGACTCCTACATTAGGGGCTTTTCAGTGTGAATTGTGTTGTGAAAAAAAAGTCAAAAGTCCCCTGCTCGCCGGGAAATCGAAAACATGAGGGTGTTTTCACACAGGAAGGGAAAAGAGGGCTTTGATATCTTAAAGTGTTGACAGTGCAAGGACACCTTATCCAGAAACCTCCCTCTGAGTGGCTCCTTGAGCAGCTCCCAATATAACAAAGACTTCAAAAGAGCTGCAGGTCATTCAGTTTAATGGCAGTACTATGAGAAACAAATGCACATGATGTAATTCCTTCATTGATAGTATGCTCTAATGCAATAGTAATTCCGACCTAGAATAAAAGGGCACAGACTAGAATGTAAATGACCTCTGAAATCTCCATTTACCGTTGCAATTACAGACAAAAATCAAATCCAGGTGTCACACTCTAACTATCAAACAGACTTAAGTTGAACTTCAGGATTGTACAAAACCACTCTACTGTACATCCAAAACAAATACTTCTTTTTGTGGCTTGTTGGTCAGGGACTGATTTGAGGCAGCAAAGACTACAGTTGGGAGGTTGAAAATCACACAGAGAGAGAATGGCTCTCAACCATGAGAATAGAGATGAAGCCGGGTTTTCATATCAAACTAATAAGAGTCATATGGAGAGAAAAAGGCATCGGCAGTCCACACTGGGGATTGATGTGGAGAGTAGAGTGAGAGATCATGGCAGCACAGTGTTTTTCTTTTGCTGTTGCGAAAACAGACACTAGAACTTAGTGCAAGTAGCAGCCACCCCATAATGCGTGGTTTCAGAAGCAAATGAGCAATATAACCACTACTGACTTCGAACTCTGACACCATGAATCAACATAAACCACAACAATCGTGTGTGATACACGTCTATTTTATTAATACACACAACGAAGAAATTGGGTTTTAAAATCAGTGATGTTCTGATTATAATGGCACTTTACTTAAGGGGGACATTCTTCTACTTCTGTATTTTTTGAATGAGCAATCTCTCTTTTTTAAGGAAAACAAACCAGAGTTCATCATAAAGGACATAAAGTTGATCGGAGCCTCTGTCTGATCACTTTTCACTGGGAACAGTTTGCCGGAGGGCCCTGTAGGCTTCAACAAAAACCCTAATTTCCTTGCAAATCCCATACAACAATATTAGTTTTAAACCAGGAAAGCATTTTACGTCACCTCAGGAGAGCGATGGTGGCCAGAAGTATAGGAAATGGAGGCACAGGAAGGATTTTGCACTTGTGCCAAAAGACAGAGAGAACTGTCCGAATTAAAATTTGTTCACAGCACAGGCTCAGAACATGTATCTGAATGCGAACACTGTGTTTCTTTAGAAACAGTGCGCTTTAAACTGAATTGTGAGACTATTTTTTAACATATTTTCCCAATGTATATTTTTAGCATACGTGTATATAGTTCCTTTTTTCATTGTGATAAACTATATTATCTCCTGCTTGCATCGCGGGAGCAAACAGGAGAAGAGCCATCAACAACAACGCGGAGGCGGCAGAGAAAGCGACTAGATGGCTCCGGCTGAAAAAGGGGGCGGACAGTGGGGTCAGCAGACTGCCACGTGAACACAGGCCAAGGCTTGATCAACCTCTGTCGGGTCACAAGGGTGTCTATTGCTAGACCCGAAACGCCCACTGACTCTTGAATCTTTTATAGTTGAAAAAATAAGCAAATAAAATAAATGACTTGAACTGTAGAACTTCAACCAGAAGCATGATACAGTCTCCAGTAATAACAGTAATAGTGTATTATATTGTGTGTCGAAATAAGCACATTATGTTTCACCTTTAAAAAAAAGATTTATCAAAGTGCACATAGTTCATGTATTTCATACTGTACATTCAGCAGTTTAGGCAGTACTTCTCTTTGTCACAGCTACATAATGTAAGTTGTATAGCAGAGTATTTATTATAGTTTTTCATGCATTACATTTTTGGCTGTGGCTGAGGAAGTAGAGCAGACCATCTATTAATTGCAGGGTTTATTGTTAGACTCCTGGCTCCTCCTGGCCGAATGCCAAAGTATCCTTAAGCAAGAGACTTAACTTTGAATTGGTCCTGATAGCCAGGCCCCGCACCATCAGTGTGTGTGAACGAGGCATGGTTCAGCCTTTGTCCTGCTAAAGAAGTGCCATGTAAAAACAGGCCATTCACTTTTCTCTCCACTATATCCTTTTACTATTTGCTGATAGAGCAACCAAAGTTCCCCTCATGGATCATTAAAGCTTCATTTTAGCTTGTGATTAAGTTTAGTTTTGCTTCCAGCGAGCTCAGCAGTGAGCGGGGGGAAAAACCCCAACAACCAACTATATGCAATGCATCATCAGCCTGTATTTCTCTGAGAAGGATATCTGTTGCATCACTTTACATTTTTGTGTGATGACTGGTGTTTTGAAAGGAATACAAAAAGGCCAAGACAAAAGCAAGGGCTAATTGCTGTGTGGGATTGAAATAATAACTTTAGTAACTTCCCCTCCATTGAGGCCAAGTGTAAACTGGGATAAAGAGGGTTTAAAGCCTCAAAAATGGGCTTGTACAGCTCTTTAGCTGCCAAGAGCCTGTTTGACCCTGTAAGCTTTTATTTTGTATTTAGTGGCAGACTTAAAAATACAATCATATATGCAGACAAACGTGAAAAAAAATCCTCACTTGACAAAAGTGTAATGCTGCTAACTGAAACACAGATCCCACTGTGCATGCTAGCTAGCTAAACACTGGGTGTGTTTGGAATATGTCTTCTTTGATAAATTCTTTAAGTAAATCCAAGGCTTTAGAGGCGGTGGGTTCGGTAGTTGACTTAACCAAGCCAAAGCCAGCTCTTGCTGTTGCTACACATTCATTGGGATTTGTGAAAGTCTCAGACTATGATTGATCATAATTCACTAAGCTGGCTTATTGCAGGGCTGATGTAACTTCCCTTTTCACTCTCAGTGATCACATTCACAGTTGACCTTTTCTTGCCAAGGGACCTTTTCCAGAGGAATGGCGTTTTTTAACTTTTTTTTTTTTTTTTTTTTTTTTTTTTTACCTCACTAAAATCCAAACATGAAACGTTTACATGATATTCAGCCAGAGGGGCAAAAAGGCAAACAGACAGACAGCTGATGCAGCAAATCAGGGACCTGTGTGGTGATTCATACACCTGTTTAGTCCAATAGTGAGACGAACAAATGAGAGCCGGCCAGAGGATCCTGGATCTAGTTTTGCCTGAGGGGGCCAGAGAATGACTCAATAGCAGGTTTCTGATGCAAAGTAAATCAAAGAGGACAAAGTCTGTGCACCACAGACCATAAGAGCAGGTGCCTTAAAGTTATTCCTTTTTCACGAGTTACATACTTGTTACCCAAAAAGAAATTAGTGGCTGATAATGACAGTCCCATTAAAGTGTGTGCTGTGCAGTGATGCATTGCTAGATTAGACTGAGTTTTTATTAACATGTCAAGATTATTATTAGTAGTATTATTTACTTGGGGGCAGTGGTATAAGCTATAAACTATAACTATATAGAAGCTATAAATGTGTTCATCATTTGGAGTTGTCAGGCTTCCTCACAGATGTACAGTGAGTCCAACATTCACTCAGCTTTTAGCTCTGTTTTGGCCTCCACCAACTCCTTAGTGAAATATCTTTAGCTGCTAGATGCTTCACTATGTTCACCATCTGGTTGCTAACTTTGTCTGTGTCATTTGGGGCTGATAGTGTACAGTCAGTTTGCTATAAATGCATGCCTCCTGCGGCCAACTGGTTGGTGAAAGCCTGGAGAGTAAACCAGTAAAGTTGTGCCCGTAAAAGCAAAACAGTGTGCTGAAAAATGCTCAAATGATCTGTCGAGCTAAAGGAAACTGCAGTGGTTGGTGATGAGTTTCTTAAATATTTGTTAACAGGAGCAACACCTATCACATCACACAAGTCTTTTTTTTTTCCATTGTTAGCGTATATGAAATGCTTAACAAAGACCCTAAAGAAGGTAAATGATAACAGGAAAACCAACAAGTACAATGTAAACAATGAATATGATTTTATAAGTACAAGTGTAGCCCCACAACTAAAGATCACATAGCACAAGATTAAGACCTCCTATTATTCTCAAACTCACTGATCTTTGAAAACACCAGTTATCAGGTCCTTTAAACTCTATGGAACAACTTAATATAACATTTTATTTTATTATTGATGCTGTGAAAGGTGCATACAGACAAAGGAGATATAAAGACATTTCAGTCAAATAAAAAACTCTTTAATTGCATGTGGACATACTTATAACTATCATGGTGATAGAATGAATTATTGGGTCTTAAAGTGACATGGAAAAAGTCTAGAGAAGAAATCTTGTGGTGTGTGTGTGCATGCATGCGCGTGCGCATGTTTTCAATGCTGTACTTACTATACTTTGCAACAGTGTCACAGTGTTAAGGCTGGATTGCTGCCTGGATGCTATCAGCCAACAGCAGCTGTGTTTGTTTGGTGAATCACAAACAGGGTGTGTTTTGGATACAACTTTCTCTGCCTGGACTTAACATCTTCATCCAGATGATGATACTGAGTTGAAGAATTCAGCTTTCTTGTGATCTCAGAACCTGTTTGGTGGATCAAAGCAGACGTGGAGGTGATGCGGCCGAAATTTCCATTTTTATGGCAGGTGATTGATCTCAGGAGTATTTGTCGAAGAAGAGCTTGTCTTTAAACACATGTTGGTGGGCGTTGGTGTCCAGCAGTGTTTTGGAACAGCGTAGCATGATGTAGTTACACTGAGTATAAAAAGAAAAATGAGATCTGATTATTATGGCTTGTAGACATGTTTTCTGAGGCTAATGCAGAAGAGAGAGCAAAGATTTCTGTGTTGTGTTGTGCAAACACATAAACAAACCTGATCAGTAAAGCAGAGAAAGGTGACAGCTCCTGGCAGGCACTGTCTCTGGAGGACGCTGACTGTCAGAGACAATTTTCCTTAACATAAGTATGGTTTACAACCTTGATCTTATTTTTGTTAGTTGAGCCTTTGTCTCTATCAGCTATAACAACATTATATTCACCCAACATAAAGTCTAACAGGATGGGAAACTTGATAATTTGATCATTTTGTATTTCATCACCAATATTTTTCCAAAAGTTTGTTCTCTACTGTCTTTACAGTAGAGAACAGAAGGTTTCACTGATTCAAAAACACAAGTGTAAAAATACAAATGCTGCTCTTATTCCATGTCAGCAACATAGTATCACGTAACAGGGGAGATGTTGATTGGGGGAGTGGTGTTGAGGTGACAGAGGTTTTATGGTCCATGAGAGCTATAACCATAGTGCTATGAATTCTTACCTGGTCACCAAAGATGTGTGTACTGCAGTACACAAAACCTTATTTCATACAGGGGAGATTTAGAACAAAAGAATAAGAAAAGTAGAATAAAATTTATTGTGCACAGGAGAAACAGTCTTTTGCTCCTTAGACCAAAGCAGGAAGTAGATCACCATGGGAAGCAATCAAATGTAAATGATGCCTCCGATATGTAGGAAACTTGCCCCTGGAGACACTGGTGATGAGGAATGGAGCCCGACGTTGGGATGTCTTTGTGAGAGGGAAACGTCTGATCAGAGGTAGATGGAAGTCAGCCAGGCATCAGCAGGTGAGGTGGTGAAGGATTTTCCTGAACCTTTGCTAAGCTTCACAATACTGAAGTGTTTCTCTTGCGACCTCAGCTATGAAGCGCAGAGATTTTAAAGTTAAGTAGGCTTTTTTTCTCCTTGGCAGACCAGCATTTGCAACCCACTGGGCTCTCACTGTTTAATATGATTCTTGTTTTGTCACCCACCATCCTCGCCAAGTTGCTCTGTACTACAATTGTCCTGGTAGCTAATAAACTGTAGCTCAGAGTGTTTCCTACTTCTGTGAAACAGGCCAAGACTTTGATGATTTAACGTCTCAACCGCCTGCACATGATGGAAATCCAGATATTGAATATAGTTTCTGACAGGCAGAAAGAATGAACTATTTTTAATCAATGAATTAAATGTGTTGGAGCAGTAAAGCCTATATAACATTGAGTGACATTTCCTCATACCAGCTCTGCCATCTATTCGTTTAACTGTAAATTGTAATGGTGAACACAGACCGATAGCCATCATCCTAGCAAAGTACCCTGGTGTACATGAAGGTGTTTCAGTTCCCAGCACACATGCATGTCGATTCAGAACAGAGTGAAAGGAATCAAGCAGTGATGGGTGTGAAGGACAAAACCAGGCACTCGCTGGTCTTCATTAGGACTGAGGTCATTTTCTCTGGCTTGCAGTCAGAGATGCAGGCAGCCTTGTCTGTTCTGGGCAGAAAACTGAAGGTGGATGATTCGAAGCAGATAGGACTGCCCTGCGGGCAGGGTGTGAGAGAGGATGCTAGGAAACAACAGAAATGGCTTGACAGTGCAGAGTCTGAGGATTTCCTCTGGCTGGGCCTTGCATTTGTCCCCATGTTTTTCTGCCAAAAAAATGTTAATACTGAAGTGATGATGCAATAAATTCTGATAGAGCAGTTATCGACCCAGGTGGAGGTTATTGGTTGTAAAACTGACCAGAACTGTATGAAGTCTACACTTGGCATGACGATTTCTTGCTGCTAGCTCAGTTATGAAATGGCTTTCACAGAGGTCAGGTATTATTTCCATGTTCATCATTGCACTCCTGATGGATGAGATGAGTGGTGTAAATTGACAAAGTGCCAGACAGATAAAAAACCGAAGGCACTGTCCTTCTGATAATGTCTGCTATTTACATGAGGCTGCTGAACTTTCCATCGCCAAACAAAACCACAGCAAAAACCACTGCAGCAGATATGGCTTGCTGCCATTTGTCCATTTACCGACTGTTTAGTGTCTGTACATCACCAATTATATTGAACTTTATGATATGAGTTGTCCAGGATCTCTTTGCACTGATGAGCACTTTGGCTCGGAGTAAGCGCTCTCCTATTGGATTTGTCCACAAGCACATGGGAGCAGTGACAGATCCACTGTTAGTGAGAACTCAGGTCCATGCAGGCCATTTCCGACATGACGCTTTCACTGGATCCATACTCCAGCTTAAAATGAGCTAAAAACTTTGCTGCATTCCCCATTGTTATAACAATTAAAAAGGTTGTTAAGCAGAAATTAGTTGCAATAACGCATGAATTTTACAGTGCAGGACATAGTTTGTCTTTTGCAAAACATAACTCTAAATATGAAGAAAATATTTTGTCATCATGAGGCAGCACATGAATGTGTATATTACTGATGTGTAGTTAAAGAGGCCAGAACAAGTAAGAGTTTGACAGCTTCTATTAACAGACTTCCGTCATTTCTGAAGTCATGCCCAGAATTAAAAATGAGGTTTACTCACATGATAGAGAACGTGTCTTTTAATAGGATTGCTGGTGGAGGGATTGAGGGTCACATTGATGTAGATTGATTGTTGCTTTTTTTCTTCAGACGAGAGGACAAACGCCACAGTGGGTGATTAAATCCAGGCCCTACGCTTGGACGCTTCTGGGGCAGATTTTCCAAGAGCAAGGGACTTGGCGCCGGGGATCCTGTGTATTTTCCACCCTGATCTCTGCTTGGCAGAGGCCTAAATAATAAAGCTCTTTTTTTATTTTTTTATTTTACTGAGCTGCCCCGGGGTTCCCTGTGTACAAACACAAGCCCAGCCCCCCACCCCCACTCCCATACCCCCTTTCCTCTCCTCTGCTGTTTTAACATGACCCGCTGCCATGGGGGCTCACCTCACACCCCCACTAAGCTCCCGTCATGCGGTTGTCTGAAAGTCCTCCCCCACCCACATCCACACACACACACACAAACACACACACACACACCAGGGTCAAGCAAATTTGGTCTTGAGGTAATTTTACTGGGACCAAACTGCACAATGCTAGGATTGATCTGTGAACACAGGACAGAGCTAATGACTGACAAACATCTAAACCAAATCTTAAGGAAAAAATCAAGGAAAAAGCTCCAACACCAGAGAGGTGGAGGTCATTTAGGGAGTTTCCACTGCAGTGTAGACTGTACTCATACCTATACCTCTCCACCAGTCAATATTCCACATATGTTTTTGTGTTATTTTTAATTGCATCATGCAGTGCAGTGGAGTGTGAGTCCACTATGATCACGGAAATGTAGCAAGCTGTGATGAAACGTCCATTCATGCGGCCACGCATGGATGTGTGTTTATTTAACTACTGTGCAGGTTAATCTGGGTCCTCAAAGCCTGGTGCTGTGTGTCAGTGCCAAGGCTCACAAACCTTCTGCGCTCTGATCAGCCTGCCAGCTTTGAAACCTGAGGCGGAGGGAGTAACCTCCTCCAAAAGCTACGGCCCAGGCCTCTCCTGCTCTCAGAAGAAAAATTTAAAGGTAAATCAAAGATGTTTTTTTTTTGTTTTTTTTTGCAAACTATTGCATGAATACCTCACTTGTCATTTAGTGTGTGCTGTACAGTAGAAACAGTACTGTAAAGTGCTGTTGGTCATAACATTGTGTCACCGACAGGATTCAGTACCACCTTTATGTCCACGTGCCCACAAACATAAACCGTTTAATGGAGATCCAGTCTCTGAACCACAGGCGCAGGAGTGAGCTCCAGAAGCCAAAACAGTAGCTCGGTAGTGGAGGAAAAATTAAGCGACTTTTCCATTTTTACCGACTGAGCCATTTTCCCCAATGAACAATAAAATGAAAACAACACACGAGCCTCGGGGAACACTGGAAGAAATTAGTCCCCAGCTGCAGTAGCTAATCAACACAGCCACAACACACATTGTGACACAACATTGTGTGTGACATAATTTGAGTCAAATGCTCGTGTGGCACCCTAAGATTTTGTGCTGGAATCATGGTGAACCACATGAAACTCACCATGAGATAAAGTTATTGAATTTTTGAAAATTATAGTGGAGGGATGTTTAATAAGATTTATTTGAATGTTGCTGGTCCTACTGAAAAACAGAGTTGAATATGAATGACAAGGGCAATCAAAATCATCTTAATGAGACTGGGGCAACTTATAACAATCTGTACTGGTTTGTACACCCACACAGGAGATGTGTTTTTTTTTTCCTGCCCTTTACCTGCAGGTCTCTGCACGCTCCAATCATTCACAAATAACCAAACAGACAAAATCTGTGTTTTTGTATGTTCAGAGCAGAAATCCAAACACATAAATTTTCTGTGTTTGCTATTTCAAGCACTCATTATCTAAGGGCCAGAGGAGGCCACACACACACACACATACACACACACATAGAGAGGGAAAAAAAGGTGCCTTGAACTAAGAAAAATGAGAGAAGTCTTTATCTTCTCTGTAAAGTGAAGAGGAAAATGCCGGTACCAAGCACAGCTCCCCTGGCGCCGAGCCAGTGTTGAATATCAAGAATCAGTTTACAGTTTGACTTCATGGCAGCACCTCCCTTCTCTGCAGTCCATCTGCGAGCGAGTTATATTTCTCCAGAATGTGCATGGATGAGGTGCTCGCTCTGCAGCCTCTCCAAAATACACCGAGCGGCCATCTGTGTGTGACAAAGTCTTTACCGCACTTACTTGTATTTCACTCTCAGTCCTAGTTATACTTTCATCTCCTGTCTTGCAAGGATCTTTTCTTTGTGGTTGTTTTGATATTCTTCCTTGTCAGCTCGACCTTCTCACTTTTTAGCGCTTCTCTTTCTGTTTTTCTCATCTCTATGAAATGATTTGGCTTTATCTTTGTCTCTTTTTTCTGCCGGTGTGTCTTCACCCGGGTGCACACTTACACACACACATACAAGCCTTCTTTACTACTGTGTGTTGTGCGTGGCCAGCACTATCAATCTCTGTTGCTGTTTGAACAGGCAACACAAACAGGAGGCACTGCATCATGCTGTGTTTGCCTCAGCCTCCTCCCTCCACATTTCACCCTCCAATTCATGCCTTATGAGTCTGATAGCTATCTGCACTCCCACACCAACTGGCAGTGTTATTGGCAAATGTATGGTTTATTTCTACTTTCTAACTAGTTGCAAGAAGGCCTACAATCTAGTCCCTAAGCCTCATTTGACATAAACAGCATACAGCTGATTACAGAATGCTGTTTTCCTCCCACCTCTCTGGACAAACTAAATATAGTGTTTATAATTTTAGCTGTGTATTTTTGGTTTGGGTTTGTGGGTGCAGGAGGGATCATGGTGCGGATAGTTGATAATATCTGTGAAGTGCCAGCAGAGAGATAGGATCATCCATCCTCGGGGCAATGACGCATTTTACCATCATGCAACAGCATTACAGAATAAATCATCATGCCATGGAGTAGTCAATGTTTTTGCTTAAAGACTGCGCACCATGAGACTGAGGTACGCCATCGCCCATCCTGTGGTGATGCTGGTAATACTGGTAATCTGTCAGAATATCATTCCCACAAGGCTGCACATATGCATGGGTGAGTGATATGATAATATGTGCCGTGAGATGCCACTGAGTTAGCTTGGCATCTGAGTTAGCTTCTCTTTAAGGAAATAGAGCCACATTTTTGGAAATACACTTATTTTGTTTAGATTTAGTCAAGGCTGAAATGAGAGTGAAAGATTGATACTACTCTTAAGTCTGTGCTTCAAGTGTAGAGCTACAGGCAGGAGATGGATAGCTTAGCATAAAGACGAGAAAGACTGGCTCTCTTTCAAGTTAACAAATCTGCCTACCAGCACCTCTAAAGCTCACAAGTTAACACAATCTGTTGTGTTTGTACACTGCTTATACAAACAGAAATGTAAAAACAATAATCTGTGATTTTTGACCTCCAGCATTTCGTTGATATTTTGAAGATTGTCAAAAAAATTGTTACAGTGCGTAGGTCCCTTTAAATCCATCTGTGTATGGGGTGTTGAACAAACAAGATAAACATTGTAACCAGTAGGTTTTAGAGGTAAAAGTGGGTGGACTTCAGAACTTTGCTAACTCTTTGGTCTAACTCTCGACATGAAAGCAAATATATATATGTGCATTTTTGCTATCGCTACATAGACAACATTAACATTAACAGCTGTTTACTTACTCAGAGCTTCAACCATTGTTGTGTTTACAAGACATGAGATTAGAATTCCTCTGGGCAGCGCAACTTCATGTTGGAGCAGGGGTAGACTTGTATTATGAGATGGAATGGGCTCGGGCTAGCTACAAGGGTGATAGAAATAGAAACAAAACAACACACCACTGCTGGAGACAGTTTTTGGCGATTAAAGAGAGTTAGCTATGTAGCAATAGCAAACACTTGCATATAGCACCTTTTATGTCCACCTGGCCGTTCTATCTATAAGTAGTTTCTCAGTTAAATTTGTAGATCACAATATACACCATATCATAATATATTATTATGTACCCCATGAAGCTTGTTTTCACATCGCCATGCAACCTAACATCAACAAAATCTACTCAGCCAATATTAAGGGGGGAAAGAACAATTAAATCCTCTTTCCAGCCTCTGTCAGATCCAGACCTAACTCTTTCTGCATAAAAAGACTCACTTGTTGAATTTCACAGCAGAGAAGTAAAGTGACCAAACAAGTAACAGCAGATGAGCAAAATCCCTTAGTAAGAGCAAATTGACTTAACCTTCACACGTACAGTAAGTTCTTCCAAGCAGCCCTGAAATGTCATATGCATACAAGAGGCCTTGTTCAAACATCCATCTCTACATGTGGGCAGGCAAGCCGTCAGGAGTTTCCCCAGCGAGCCTGAGGTCACACCCTGCTCGTCCTCGTCCTTTTGTGACCTTCCTGTCTACAGTTCATATATTCCACATTAATAAGACTCATAAAAAGAAGGAAACTCTGCTGTGTGGTGTGCAGTATAAATAGTGTTGACACAACAAATGATGTATGATGTCAGTCTTTTACTTCCTTTATAAAACCAAAGAGAAATCCTCACTTGTGTTTCCTTGTATTTCTCTCATCTGTACTGCTCTTCTTCTTCAAAAGTGTTAAATAATAAAAGTATCATTTTATGTGCTGTTGGATGACTCGCAGCAGATGTTAAAATAATTTGTTAGAGTGAAGTTCTGAATTTTGCATTTATGGACACTGAAACACCACTACTAAGTACTGTTTCCACAGATCTATGAGCCGATGAACCTGTTGTACCAGGAAAAACTCATGATAGAAACTTTAACAATCAATCTATGCCAAGGATCAGTCATTAGCTAACTAGAGAACAATGAGATCATCAGAGAATCAGTCAAATGGGAGCTGCTCTTTGAGAACTGGCCTTAAGTCAGAATGATCTCATAACAGAGCTGCTTCGAGGCAACTTTATCACTTTATGCCAGTGAGAAGTTTGATGTAGTCATTTATTCAGAGTGACACACACTGCAGCTCTTCTGCTTTAATCACGCTATTTCCAAATTTTTGATCAAAGCGAAGTATAAACAATAACAGGACATATTATATCCCCAATGTATTTGCTCACGTTTCTCTCTTGTGCCCCTCACTTGAATCCTACTGGGCCGCTGAGTTCATTAGCAGATTCAGTGCTGTTTGTACGTAACAAAGGCGCCATCATGTGGCCAAGAGGGGAACACACAGTCCTGTATTTGATCCTTTATTTGTGTGTATATATATATATATATATGTGTGTGTGTGTGCGTGTGTATATATATATATATATATATATACACACGCACACACATATATATTTTTTATTTGTTTATTTTGAAAAAATGGGATCAGTATTAGGTTAGACTCTATCTGATGGAGGATGCAAAACACACTATGCTTTTAAACACAGACGAAACCTTTTTGGGCAGCATATCTTTAATCAGTATCTTGATTCAATATCATCAAATTTGACTGAGACATTATCTACATCTGTGTGCAGTTTTACTGATTTATAACATTACAAGAAAAGTTATATGAGCTCATAGAAAACCTGCATATAACTGAATGTGATAATCAGCATCCAAAGCATGACTTCATGCTGTGGTTACAGGAGCGACATAACTGATAGGATTTCTCCTGCTGAAAGACAACAGTGCATCCATCTTTGAACATGTCTGTAATCAGCTGCATCTGAGTTGTGATAACAGAATGAAAAATGTGATGGGAAATGAAAAGAATACTGCAAATATGTCCCTGGGTGTGGTGGACCTGGGCTCACTGGGTTATGGTTTTACTGTGTTCTCTGGCTTTCAGTCAAATAGTTTTGCCATGAGAAAAAGCATGACACAAAATGAAGATGGGAAACTTTAAAAAACAGTTTTATTTCATGTTAAATAAGTAAACATGAATGGTGTTACAAATATTACACAACATATCATCATTATTTTATCCCTTACTGTGGACTGACATGGATTAAAAAGCCTTTAATTTGCTGCTGTATAAATTACTCATGTGTCAAGAGATTTTCGATAAAAATCACACTTAAAAATGTGGGTAATGTGGTGACCACGTTAAGATCAACAGATCATGTAATGACAAAATTAGTGTCAATTCACTGTGGCACGTGCATCTATATTGTACGTATGATCAACTGTACATGTCTAAAATACTGACAGGTAAAATTGTCCCAAACAAACATTTCACAGATTTGTCTTTTTGCAGATTTAGTGAAAATATTTAATTTACAGTTCAATATAAAAAATATTTCTGAACAGTTCATGCTTATGCTCAAAATTGTGCATCAAATATTAGATTTAGTTGAACGTTTTAGTTTTTTTCTTAAAAATAAATAATTTATATATTAATACATCTAACTCTTCTTAGAAGGGAAGTGAGTCTAAAGGCTTTCTGATTGTGTTGCTCTATCTCAGTATGTTACACTGAAACAGGAAGGAGATCATTGTCATTTTTGAGGCTTTTATGTTAGTGTGTCTAAAACTGGGCTTCTTTGATGATAGAAGGTGAAGCCGGGCTCCCATCATGGCAGTCGGAAGGTCCCTGTCAGTCAAAAGAGGCTCGTTAATTCAACCATTTCATGGATTCAACACAGAAATTGCCTTTTGCCTTTTTAGCGTCATTACAACACATAATTGACTAACAGTGGTGGAAGAAGTGAAAATACTCCATTACAAGTCAAAGGCCTCTGCGAAATGTAGTGGTTTGTAGTGTGTAGCATAACATGGAGATACTCAAGCAAATATACCTAAAAACTGTATTTTTATGTATTTAGTTACTTTCCACCACTGCTGACTATAAGCTTCTTTAAAACCCAAAGACACAAAAACACACATCAATAGGCTTTCTTCACAGCAGACTCTATGAATTGTTACAATAGGAAAAACTCAATGTTACTAATTTACCACTAACATTAACAATGAATCATGAATCATTAACATTAACAGTAAGTCATGACAGTAAGTTGGCATGAACAACACCAGGACCTGGAAACTGAAGCAGCTAAATGAAATACAGCCATTATTAAATTTATCATTTATATCTAAGCTTTCATATCGTGACGTGTCAAAATATTTTCTTTGTATACATTCCAAAACAACATATAAATAGATAGGACCATATTTTAATAAAGTTGGAGATTCAAATAAGTTAAGGCTTCTAATGCTTAAAAATATGTCTGTGTACCAATAAAGAAATGATATGATTTCTATTTATAGAAGTTCAGATGAGTCAATTGTCCATTATCAACAGGATGAATGAATTCTCTGGGAGATAAGAGTAATCCAGGTCCACTCCCATGTGGATGTGACACAGATTTTTATCATTATATGGTTGTTGTCAAAGACATATCAGGGACATAGACTGTGATGGGATTAATTATTAACTGAGCTGACTTAAAATACATTAGTTCAATTTAGCTGGAACTACTGTTGAGGTGATTGGAGAAAATCACAAAGTTTTGCATTGACATGATTGTATGAATATTATTCAAAGTGATTGTAAGAAATTGAAAGACAGAACAGGCATCCTCAACAGTGAAGGGTGAAAAGTTAAACATCAAGTGTGGGTGAATATCAACAGTGTGTGCTGATTGCTCTGTGCTCCTACCTTCATGCGTCTGTACGTTGAGCTAAGATTTGAGGAGATTTTTTTTTTGTGGAAGCACAAAGGTTTATTGATCAGGCTTGAGCAGGAATAGTCTGTTGCTGGGAGATTAGCGCTGTGGCTCCGTAGTCTTGTCCCGGGATCTGCCCCTCCGCCTAAAACAACAGCTACTGATCACTTCTCATTCAGTGTTTATGGAGGTGTGAGTCTCCAGTCTGGGATGAAGTTCAACATAATCCAATTTAATTTACACATTGAATTCTTGCTTGAATGAGCTCCCTCTTTTATGTTTGTATGTTATAGGATATTAAGTCACTTATTCATAAAACAAACCTGGATGTTATGCTTAAAGGAACAGTTCACTATTTTGGGAAATATGCTTCTTGGTTTTGTTTCCAAGAGTGAGACGAGAAGATTGATACCAAACTCATACCTGTCCATTTAATATAAGGCTACAGCTAGCAGCTGGTTAGCTTAACTTAGCTCAGCTGCCAGCCAAGAAAAACACTGGCACATATAAAATGGTGATTTTTGTTTTTATAACTAAGTATCTGTATCAAACTTTGTTATCTTTTGACAAAGGAGGGCTGTTTCCTTCATATTTAGGACACAAATAGGAGAGTGGCATGGGTCTTCTCATCTAACTCTCCACAAGAAATCTAGCAAGCAAATTTCTGAAAACTTCTGCAGAATGTTTGAGTATGATCCCTCATTTTTACTCTTCCTTATATGTTAGCATTAGTTTTGCAGAATTTGACTGATGTCCTGTCACACTAACTTCACCACAGAGCTTGGAGACCCACCCAGGCATTACTAACAACTCTGATTTTTCCCACAGACTCGTCACCCCCGTCAGGCAGCACTGCTTCTGTTGACAGTTTCCTAATTTTGTGCTTCATCTTAGAGGTTTCTTTCTTTCTCAAATCATCCACTCAATAGAGCAGTGCTACCAAACTGTTGGTACTATCCAAATGAATTCAGCAAGCTCCTAAAAAATATGTTAGTTAATGCATTTAACATATAAGCATATCTTACATTATTTAAATCCTTAAGAGGCAACATTTCTGTTAATATTTCTGAAACAGCAGATGCATACTTTGTTCTACACCATGAAGACACCTGTGTAACATGACAATGCCAGACACGCAGCAGAGACAGTGTAACACTATCAGGCCATGTTCAACAATATTTTGATGGAAAATTGGTACAGACACAGAGGCCAGCTGAAGACGACAGCAAGAACAGACGCAACAGGGAGCGTAGAGGGAGTTATTTCTGGAGCACATGTGACTTTGATGGCACGCCATCCGTGCAAACATATGACAAGCAAGCAACAAAAAAAAAAAAAACAAAAAAAAACGCATAGGCCTTTTTCACAGCAGACATTTTGACTTGTCTTAGTATGAAAAGCACAGGTGTTATTAATAATATTAATAATATTAGTAATGGCTCTTTACACATTTGCTTTTGCTACTATGACGTGCCAAAGTGTTTCACATTACACTACCACCAACATTGTTCCTCTACAGTATGTCCCTGAGGAAAACACAAAGTAAAACTTTTTGGGGGGGCTTGCTTTTAACACTTACTGCTGCTTTGGCCAACATGTTTGCATTTTGTCTCCGCAGATCAGACTTGATTAAGCCTGCAGAGACATAAAGACACAGAACAGGTTAAGCCATAATTCTTCTATTACAAAGACAAGAATACAAATATTGCTTTAGGTCCACTCTCTTGTTGTAAATTAACTTAAAATGAATCTGCATATTAATGGCAAAGATATAAAAGTGTGGTTGAATGACATGATGTAATAATGGTGACTATAGAGTAGATGGCTCCTGTGCACAAACACATTAAAATCCTCACAGTGCCTCTTTTAAAGTATAATACATAAGACAAGACTGTGTGGCAACAAATGCAAATCTGAAGGATGAACTACAGTATACCTAACTCAAGTCATGCACCCTAACTTCCCTTAGAACCTTGCACAATTATAACAGCTTGATTGTAACTTAATATTTAACCTCAAGCTCCATTTGAAGAGAATGTTTCACAACAAATTATAACCTTTGCAGATAAATATATTACAGAGACACAACACTGTGAGTGCATTTTGACTTTTATGTAGCTCAGCATATTCATATATGAACTTTGAGAGAGAAGTGGGTGTTCAGTTGTGGTTTTCCATAAAGCTTTTTTTTTCTTCTGAAAACTGGCATGATGACCACAGTAATAGGTCCACTCATGTGTCTAAATGCTGAGTAAGTTACAAAAGACAGTGAGTCAGTCCGCTGACCTTTGTGAGCAGAGACGTTTCATCAAAGAGTCCTGGAGTGTTTTTTCTAGTGTGCAAAAAGTTTAGCGCTTCAGTGGCTAATACACTTTTAAAGTTATACATTGCTCATAAACTTCTCAATGGGCCATGCAAAAGGGACCTAAGTGGCTTTGTGTTGACCGAGGTGTCAACTGAGGCGTGAGGGCTCACTGTTAATACCTGAAATGCAGGTGCTGCCACAAGTATGTCAGTATAACTGTACAGCATTTCTAACTGTATGTTGATTACCCTGTAGGTGCTGCAAAAGTTTCCATTACTCAGTCAATGGACAACAAAATGTTTACTGCTCCACCCTCTGACCTGTTTTTCTAAAAACTACAGCTTTGTTTAATGAAAAACAGTCACCTTTGATTGAAGAGGATGGAGGATGGAACAAGGAAATGCCTGCGGTTACACGCTGTCTGTTCCCAAAATACAGTTTAAAACAGCAGAGTATTCTGTTTTTACTTTACCTTTTCAAGGAAATTAAAGAATGTCTAAGAACCCTAAACTCCAAGCTGCTCTTAAGGTCAAACATCTTTCCTGTAAACTATGACCTGTGATGAAATTCTTTGTCAAGTGTATGCAACAATAAAACACATTTGTCATTGTGCTGGAAATATTCTGTCTGTATCATGACATTCAACTCTGAAACACAGTAACTATGATCTACATTCTTGGAATTCAGCATTTTCCCACAGGAGCGTTAGTAAACTCATAACAGAAACAGTCACAAACAAAGACAATTCTTGTGTATTGCTGTACGTGACTTGAAATCAGTAGCTTGTTATGACTCTGCACAGCATATGTTTCCCAGCCAGAAAGGTCTTACCTGTCATTATTGTGCCGATTAAAAGAAAGACGCAGAGGAAGATGTTTCCTGCCAGCGTGCTAAACCTGTCGATGATCTTCCCCTGGCAGATGGTAAATATAATGCCGAACACCTGCACAAGCAGAACATGTGACAGTCAGGAACAGAGCTTTGAAAGCCCGCGGTAATAGTGCCACAAATTGCAATCAGCTTTCCAGAGTACCCTTTAACAACAAGTGCTTTGTGTTTATGCTCACACACATGGGTTGCAATCATGGTGTTTGTTTTTTGCATGGTGCAAATTTGGTGAGGATTTTCTTGGTGAACCAAAAAAAAAAGAAAAGAAAAAAAAAAAGCGAATGACTCATTTTCTCTGTGCAACCAGTAAACACACAAACATTTGTTTTCGTGCCATCTCATCCACTCTTGTTCTTGGTTTGTTTGTTCATTTTGTTTTTTTCACCCCTGAGGTCATTTAATCGTACTTGTGCTGAACAGTTGAGAAGTCCAGAGGAGGTTCCCTCTGATTCTGGGTATGTCAGCTCGACGGCGAACTCAAAGCCCAGCGGCAGGTAGCCCGTCATGAAGAACCTGGACACACACACACGGGCACAGAGACACACAGAAATTGTAATTGCTAATTACATATAATCACTAACTCTAGGCACACCTACATAATATACCATACATGCTCACATGCATGCCAGACAGTCTTCAAGATTCATGTGAATCAGGCTGAATTGTCAAATAAGTCATGTTAATTGAGACTAAATGAGCTCCAGTTGGATTTGCTGGTCCCAAGAATTCTTCTTGTGTTTTCCCTATTTGAGTATCTGAGAACTTCTAATCTAAGAATTTATATTCCTCTGTGTATTGCTGTTTTCTAAGCAAAGCTCTTGATAGACATTAAATATCACATGTAAGGAAAAAGCAACGACATACAAAGGCATAACATCTGCTGCTTTACGTTCTTATTACTGAAACATGTTTATAGGCAGAGGCAGCGTACGTAAATGTCAGAGAAAGGTGTCTGGAAATACAGTATGCACTGACTCAGGATGATGTGTTTTGCTGCTGCTGCCATGTCAGAACCTTGAGATTGAGTTTCACTTGTTGTCATTTCAGCGGAAAGTCAACCTGCTGTTTTTCAAGTGAGAAAATGAGCTGATGTCATTGGGCTGTTTTCAAAAACCTGTTGTTCCTGTATAACATCACCGGTGTCTTTAAGCTACAGACAAAGTCTTGAATTCCTGTGAGGACACTGACCTTTAGTAGGTGTAAAGTTTTCAACCTCTTGTGAGGTGTTAAGAAGAGAGAGAGGCAAAAACACATGACGGGACGGAGCTTGTGTTCTATAATCCTCTATATGCAAATACAGGCTGTAAAAATTTTGAAAAACAAGCTGTTGTCATAATAGTCAAACAAAGTATTAGAGTCAAAGCATTGTCAGGAAGAAAAACTCTCTCATAGTTAGATGAAAACACAAACACAAGAAGAATTCTTGGGACCAGCAAATCCAACTGGAGCTCATTTAGTCTCAATTAACATGACTTATTTGACAATTCAGCCTGATTCACATGAATCTTGAAGACTGTCTGGCATGCATGTGAGCATGTATGGTATATTATGTAGGTGTGCCTTCACAGAAAGGGTGAGCCCAATCTGGAAGAGCAATCTGTGCTACTGAAGAGGTGTTATGATTTCTCAACAGCCACATGAAGATTCAAACTGCATGTAAAAGTACTGAGGAACGTCTGGCTACCAAATCTGTTTTTTCAAAATTAATTTCAAAAGAAAAGAGAAACATGTTAGTAGCATTGAAGGTCATTTCCCCACATAAAGATTTAAACTGTGGCATTTTTCTAATTCTTAACGGCTACATAACCTTTATTTTTATGCGCTGTTCCCACATCACTGTGATACTAATCAGACAACCAAACACAACTGACTGTTACAACTGTTTTAACTTTCTCTTTTTTGTTTGTTTTGAATACACTGGGGGTATCAGACTTCCTGGAAAGCAGTAATGATAGATTGTGGATTATTCTGGCAGCATTAAGTGAATTCAATTGAATTAAATAAATCGTGTAAGATGATTTGACACAGCTGTGGCCTCTATCCATACATTATTCTCTTCCCATGAACAGGATGTTGTATTACCTCCGCTCTTTCTATCTGAGTTTGAATGCTCAGTCAGTGTGCACAAAGCCAAATCTCCACCTCAGAGCCTTGTGTCTACTTATCAAACCAAGGTTGATAGCTAAATAAACATGCTGTAAATTATTGTTGCAAATGTCAACAGAATTAATGCACTTTGAAAAATTAACATAACAGACTTGATGAGATAACAGCAGGTTTCCAATGATTCAATGATTCAGGTTATTGAAAAAAAAAAACCTTACAGTGGAGGAGACAGCATCTGAATAAGGAATGTGCAAATGGTTAGAGCTTAAAGTATGATATATTATGAGTCCACTCCATCTTGCTAACTGCAAATATATTTCCATATAGGTATCATTTCAGTTTTCTGTCCTGTGGCTAAAATTCTTGAGTACACTTTGAATTAACTGTCATACACAGGAGCAACAAAAATAGATTATCTAAAAATAAATAACTGCTTCAATAATATGACTTCTATACCATATAAGAAAAAAAAGTAATGAATGAAAGAATACCCAAGGGCTCCAGCAGTGATGAAGACCACCCAGAGGTGTCCCAAACTGAGTGTAGCAGCATAGACGATCATCCCCACCAGAGACATGAAGTAGACTGCGAGGGTAGTCTGCCTGGAAAACACGTGAGAAAAATGCAACACTGAGCACTGGAATTCTCATTATCATCATGATAAACTGCTACATTTTCAAGTGGATAAATTCTTAATGTTCCAGCAGGTGTGGCAGCAGACCACTGTAGCTTCTCGACACATTTAAACAGGTATTAAGATTAAAAGCAGGCTGATACAAAATTACATACAGCTTTAAAATTTAAAGGTTCCCTATGGAAGTATTGACCAGTAGTGGTGCTATGGAGCAATGTTTTTTATGAGTGGGTCACTGCTTTTTTTTTTTTTTATGTATGCACATGAGGACAGAAAATGGTCAGTGGTCTCAAACTAATCGATTTATCAACAGGGGGCAGTAATGTGCCAACAAAGCCAGTGAAAATAAAGACTGCAAACAAGTAAATATGGACATAAACAATTCAGGTTTCAAAACACTAAATGTAAACTTATTCTACTTTGTCAGGAAACTCCACAAGGTGCCTTCAAATTCACTACATAGTTACTTGTAGTTGGTAAATTATTTTATATGAGACATATTTGCAGGGAAAATAGGCCAGATTTCTGAAATCAGTTCACAGTGACCATAGACCTACAGAACTGGTGATAAAACGGAAATAAACAAAGGAAATGTAAAGTTTGTCAGATGGTCAAAGGACTATAATGTGTGGGGCTGAATGTGTTCCTGCATGTTTGCTGCAAGCACGGCCACACTCGCCCATCCTGCAGGACAAAACTTTTGTAAATAAGACAGACAGGGTGGACTGAGAACCCTCACCACCACCACCACCACCATAGGGTGAACAGTGCTGTCACTACACAGCCAGAGAGGGCCCATGAGGCAGGAGCCCAGTGTCTGTGAGGTCACTGTTAGAGCAGCCTGCTGCACCTGGATCAACAGGCGCAGAGCCCCAACAGCCAACATATAAACACTAAAGAAGATGTGCAGTGAGATGAGAAGGGGAATGACAATAAACAGGCAAGAGCAGAGCTTGTGTAGCTGCTTAATGACAAATAAATACAGCTGAAAGAAGTGGAGTCATAAACTTTCGATATTCGCCCTTACTTGTAGGTTTTGGTTCTGTCTAACCAAATGCCACAGATCAGGGAGCCGACCATCCCCGCGATGACTATGGTGAGGCCTATCCTCCCAGCATTCACCTCTTCTCCCTGAAAGGTTACAGAGGAAACAACATAGATCAGTGGCCTTGCATACCCTGGAAAGGCACGGCAGTTTAAGATAGAGAAAGATAAAGTTCCTGATAGATTTCACACAAAGGGAGGTGGGGTGTGAATTTGAATCAGTCTCTAAATTAATCTAATCTTGCATCAGTCATATCACCACACATCCTGTTAATAAAAGTTCAAATTAACACGCAAATCTTAGCAGCAGCCAGCGGTGATTCCTACAGTTTAAATCTATTTTTATATATAAAATTCTGCCTTAAATAGGTCTATTACTACACTTTCTACAGGACATGACACATGGGGAAAAAATCATTTTAATTAGCGATAAATGAATGCTGTGTCTGGAGAAAACTGGATTTACTTGTGTCAAATCTATTACCACAGCCCAGTTTGTTCATGTCATGTTACATTATTTCTGGGTATTAAAAGTTACAATTGAAGCTGACATCATATAAACATAAATACAAAGGCTGAAGCAACTTTTCAAGAACTGAAATGGCAAATTATAGGACGTGTGACAGGAGTTCTGGGCAGGATGAATGGCTGGAGGTGTTGTGCTGACTTACAGGGTAATGATCAATGATCATGCGGTTCAGCAGGGGTGCCAACAGCATAGAAACAGCCCACGTTCAAACCTGCAGGTTGGGAAACACTGTCAAAGAAGGCCTGCACACCACAAACCGCAGGATAAAAATAAATATTTCAGGAAACTTTTCACAATGTTTAAGGAAGCACTGAGCTAACTTCCCCAACCGAATAATTAAATATTTTAACATGAGCAGTGGAAAGATTTCACTTGTGCTTAATGGACCTGATTGAACTGGTTTCCAAAACAAAGAGCTGTGTCAAACCAAGGATTTCTATAAAAGGATAAGTAGTGGTGAGTTTTTCTTGAACAAGGGTTATAGATAAAGTCATAGTCAGTAACTCAGGCATAAGCCACACATGAAACTTAAATTGAGTAGGAATGTAAAATGTAAAAATAACAATTAATTCGCTTTTTAATTTTTTACTACTTGCATATATTACTAAGAGAGTAAGAATGAGTCTTTTTCTTGAAGTAACTGGACGCTCAGGAGCAGCTACAGCGCGGTTTAAACTGAAAGCGACAGGTGGACCAGCCTTCTGGGCATAGTGTCACAATCACAGGTAAATCTGAGACTCAAGTGAGCTCTGGCATTCTTATCTGGCAACACAGAGACCACATGCAGGGAAGGCAGGGAGACAGGGAGACAGAGACACACACACACACTAATAATAGTCATATGAAATGACCCAGTAAGGTCAAAGAAGGTTAAAATGTTCCCTTAAACTGCTCACAGCTGTTGGGGAGAGTTTCTATCACTTGACAAACTTGACAAACTTGACAGACTGCAAAGAAACTAATGACGAAACTAAATTCCTTACACTACACCAAAATGTTCTACCTCTGGGGCACATCGATCAAATGCTTTTGTTAAACATTGTCAGACTATAAACAAACTTTGGACCCCTACAGGGCATGCTCCCTGTCCTCTCTTTGGATATTTTAATAATTAATGACTTGCGCACAGTGTACTTTTATGAGATGTAAAGCCAAGATAAGCCTTGTTAAAGGCAACGTGTCAAGGAGATTATCCAGGAGAATTGCTGACTGAACCTGGCAAACTGTTTTCAGTTGGACTGGTCAATATAACAATAACTGTGAGAGATAATAAAGGTGTATAAGTAATATAGATACAAGATAAATAAAACAAACAGCAACAAACAAACATTAACTGCTGTAAATGGTGATGACTGACCGTAAGTGATGATGAGGAGGATGAAGGGCCTGTTGCGCAGCAGCCTGAGGATTGAGGCAGTGTAGGAGTACTGCTCTGATGGGATGCTACGAGCTGTGGCCTGGGCCTGAGTCGGAGGAAGTTTAGGACGCTCCTGGAAGACTGACACATGGAGAGAGCAATCACAATATTAAACACAAATAACAGCAGCAGAGATTCAACCATGAGACAACAGACACATCAAGTAGGTGGTTAAAGGGGAGTTAGCATTTGGTTGACTTATAAGCCATCATTATTTTGGCACCTTCATCATTACAAGCTCTTATTGTTTTAATAAACATTGTTTCAAAACCCCTCAAAGATACAAAAATATGTCTTGCTGAAATGCAGGAAAACGAGCAGAAAATGTAGAGTAATGCGTTTAGAAATGTTATATAGCTTAACTGACACACTGGAACAAGGGAGATACAAATTACTATATGTAAATTTTGTCAAACCAATAGGGACATTTAGGGAGCATATTGGGAAGTAACAGGCTGAAATGATAGAGACTCCTATCAGAATTGACATTTCTTCTCTGTATACAAGCAAACAGGGTTGTAAACTTCCAAAATGTCTACCATATGCATGTGCCACATCACCAACGAGCCGTCTGTGTAAAGCACTGTCCTGAACATCTGCGAACACTTCATGTGCATTCAGACCAGCTAGACAGGCCCGAACACATACAGCACGCTCCGCCACACCTCCACATGATGCAGATATCCTCATTGCCTTCCACTGAGCGTTTCTCAGGCTGAAAGGACAGTCAGCCCAGTCACTGTCTGACCTTTCAGGGTGATAGCTGTGATGTGACTCGTTACAGTTGTTCTCTCTCCTGGGTGGAAAAATAGGCACCCTTGGGGCGTTGCAGAGAAACACAGATGTCTGTCTTTGTGGTTCTTGGAGCTGAACCAGCCTGTTCTTCCCCTCTGGTCAATCTAACTTGTTTGTGTGCAGTAACCAGTTCTCACTAATTCGACAAAATCTGACCTGCTCTTTGATGCAGCTGCTCTGTAAGTAGAGATGCAGTGATTAACACTAGAATATGACCTTGACTGCACTTTACTGCACAGAAAGTCTTCTGGAGCCCCACACTGATTATTTTTTACAGGCTGATTCGTGTGTGCTAATTTGCCTTTAACACCCGGTGATTCCCCCAGTCACTCAAGCAAATCCACTCCTATTATTATCTTAATGTAGACTGTCTCCATGGTTAACTTTGGTCTGTCGATTCTTTTTAAAGAATAAAAGCCGCCAAACTTCTTCTCTCACATCTCTTTGCGCACCGTTTATGCAAATCACCAAATCCTGGGACTTTGTCTGCCCTGCTGACTCACAGGCCTGCTGTGGGGCTACAGATGGTCCAGCCAGCAGGACAACCCTCACACATGGCATCTTGCATGTATGCGTGAGGGTGTGCTGAGTGTGTGTGTGTGTGTGTGTTCAGTATATGTGTCATATCATGAAACTACCGTGGCCAACTGGTGTGAATTATCTTTCTGGAATAACCGGCCATCTCTCGGTAACCGGTCCATCACATGACCTTAAGTGGAGGAAAAGTCGTGTGCGTGCCGTACAGGTGAATGCCCAGGTGAATCTTTAGATAGAAAAAGATTTGTCTACCGAGCTGTGTGATGTCGGTGAATCACAAATTTGTGTGTTTTCTCCTGGCATATCTTATCTTTCAAATGTACGGTTTTGTTTA